>NC_058137.1:28118377-29456600 GCF_011075055.1 Mangifera indica | reverse complement strand
CAAAAGGAAAGGTAGAATGGTGTTAAGCAAATCAAATGAAGGATAATTAAAAATAAGAAGAGAACCTGAGCATTGATAAAATCTTCACTCTTATCAGCAAAAAAATGGCGAGCCATAATGCTGCTACGATCACGTATGCATTGCTTGTCACCTTCAGATAAACCTAACAGCGGAAGTGAAGTAGGACGGAATGGAACACCACCACGACTACTCTCAACAAAGGAATGCAGAAAGCTTGATAAGACTCTTTGTGGTGGTCCTGCAAAACGGTAATAGAGCAAGAAACATCCAAAACGGTTATTATTCAAAAATAAATAAATATATGTACCATTCTCAAAAAATTGCAAAGAAGCGCATACCTTCCAAAGTTGGTTGAAAACGCGGAGGAGGAGGAAAGTTTTCGAAATGTGGGGGTTGAGATTGTTGCTGAATCTCATCCCAAGCATCTGAAAATCCATTAAGATTAGCAGAGCGGAATCCACCAAGGAATTCTGAGACCTAAGTCGATACCAATAAGAAACTCCTAAGTACATAAATAAAAAAATAAAATAAAATAAAGGTAAAAATTGAAGCCATAACAACATAGAATTATAAAGAAGAAGAAACCTGAGCATTAGGTTGCAGAAGTTGTTGGTCAAACTCAGAACCAGGAAGTGCTCTGAAATGGTCACCGGTCTCCGAGTAGAATTGAGAGTCGGAAGTAGTTGGTGCGGCTGTAGGTATCTCTTTTAGCCTCTCCTGTTTATTATTATTAATATTATTGTATGTTTAAATTTACATCATATTCAATCAAACAACCGTAATTCAGTTTCTTCACCAACAATCGGAGATCGATATGAATAAATCAACATACAGATTGAGTTCTAAGAAGAAAGAGGACCTGAGTCTTAGAAGAAGTGCCGATAACAGCGTTGGCGAGAGCACCAAGAGGATTAGAAGAAGAAGAAGAGCCAGGAGCAGGACAAGCAGCTCCACCTGTAACAAGTTCACGCATAGCCATCACTCTTTTTATCTTGTTATTCTTCTACCGAGCGAAATAACTATTTTATTTTATGAATCTAGAGACATGGTATGATAAAAGCCCGAAGAGCTGTTCTGTTGCTGTACCTACAGTGCATTCAATCTTTCATATTTTTTAATAAAATATAAATCGCTGGCTTATCGTTTTTTCGGGCGACAAATGATGTCATTTAATAATAATAATTTAACACCACGTTCGATTCATTTTCAGACGAACATAAATAGATATGGACTTGAGAAACTTGGGCCCCTAGGCCGAGCCCAAACAAAACCAAACCAAAAGAACTTACGCATGAATTCCCAGTTCTCTCGCATTCGCTTAGCAGAGACGAAGAAGAAGAGGGGGAAGAGGAATGGCGTCATCGTCGAGTAGTGGATTAACATTCAAGCTACATCCGCTTGTGATTGTAAACATATCTGATCACTGCACAAGAGTAAAATCTCAGATGAGTCCTCCCTCTTCCGCTACTAATAACAACGGCACCCGGCCACGTGTCTATGGATGCGTTATAGGTATTCAAAGAGGACGCACTGTTGAGATCTTCAACAGTTTTGAGCTTCTCTATGATTCTTCCACTCACACCCTTGACCGTGCTTTCCTCGAGAAGAAGCAAGAGCTTTGTATGAAAAGTTTTTTCATAGGTTTTTTTATTTCACTCGTTTCTTCTTAGGGTTTATGATTGTGTGTTGTTACCAGATAAGAAGGTTTTCCCGCATTTCTATATACTTGGATGGTACTCTACGGGAACTGACGCTGAGGAATCCGATATGCATATTCATAAAGCTGTACGTAAATGTGTGTATTATTTTATTTTTATGTGAGTTTAGGTTAATAACTTTTCAATTTAATAATTCCATTTTTAACAGTTGATGGATATCAATGAAAGCCCCGTGTATGTTCTTCTCAATCCTGCCATCAATCATGCCCAAAAGGATGTCCCTGTCACTATTTACGAAAGCGGTAATCATAGCTGTGTCATCATTAAATCTAATCTTAGTATGATTGATTTAATCTGAACTTGCTAGTGGCTATATTTCCGTTGGTGTTGATTGTTACAAATTCTTAGAGATGCATGTCATTGATGGGATTCCACAGCTTATTTTTGTTCGTTCAAGCTATACTATTGAGGTACAACTCACCCATTTGTCTCTAACACCCTATATCCTATGAAAGATAGTGTTATGGTTGAGTGAATTTTTTTCTTGCCTATTTGAATTTGAAGACAGTAGAAGCTGAAAGGATCTCAGTTGATCATGTTGCACATTTGAAACCCTCTGATGGAGGTTCAGCAGCAACTCAATGTGAGTGAATTTTTCCCTATCCTTTTCTAGAAGGATAGAAAGAAATTTGTTTGCCAAAGTTTCTTTGTAAAATAAATTTGTGGTTAATGATAATATATCTTATATTTACAGTGGCTGCTCACCTTACTGGCATGCATAGTGCTATCAAGATGCTTAATAGCAGAATCAGGGTACTTCATCACTATCTCCTTGCAATGCAGAAAGGTATACTATTATTTTATAGCTAAGGTCCTTTTATATTAATGTAAAAGAGAAAACAATCAATGAACCAATAGTACAAGTGGGATCAATACATAAGCTCATCTTAAGCTGGCATTATACTTTTGGGCTGGAGAAAATTATGATAAAGGGAAGGGAAAATGAATAAATGAATAGGGGGTAGCCAAAATTCTTCTATGTGATTCAGAAGGAATCATGGGTGCGAGGGAAACTGGGTTTATCATGCCTCCAAATCCACAAAATAAATCAATCTGAAGTTAAATGGCTGGATGAGGTAGGGAAATAACGAATCTGATTGAAGGAAGAATTGTTTTTGTTATTATTTTTTATTCTACTCAAAAGTTGTTAGAAGAATTAGTTGGAAGAAGAAATTGAAATTGTTTGTGTTGTATTGTTTGTCTTTCACACTTCAATGGGGCTGAATTATAAATACACACGTTCCTCAAGAAGGAAACTGTAAGGAGCCCAACCAATGTTTACCCAAAAACAATAAGCAAATATAAAAAATAACAAAAAACTATTTTATTGATGAAAAGGGATTTACAGTGGATAAATTGATAATTTGAGAAGTCAGGCTGTTGGAGGCATCAGAAACCTTTCAAATCAGCCCTAAGTCTATCCCCAACCAAAGGTTGCCCACAACCTAAGGCTTTCCACTATTGCAAATATCAATAGATGTGGATGATTTCAACATGTCTGTATATAATGGTCAAGTGACTTCAAATTGACATATAATGATTTTCATCTCTTCTTTATCTGGAAGATACTAAATGGTTGAAATTGGTTATCATCTTCTTACTCTCCTTTTCATCCTATCAACCAACAAATGTAAGAAATGCTGAATACCCTTTTGTTCTCCACATTTCCTTTCCCATACCCTGCTTATTCTTTTCCTTCTTATCAAACATAGTATAAATATGTTTAGACAAGTGCATATAGGCATAATTCCTTATGTTAATTGCATTATGTGTTTAAATACAGGTGATATTCCTTGTGAGAATTCTTTGCTAAGGCAAGTGTCCAGCCTCCTGAGAAGATTGCCAGCCATTGAATCAGAAAAATTCCAAGATGATTTTTTGATGGTGAGTGCAATTTCAATTTTTAGGTTGCACCCTCTTAAAGCTATTAATACTGCCCTGTTAAAAAAGGGTCTTGTTCCCCTAGGAAGATTATTTCATGAACAATGGAAGAAAACATATAACCAAGAGTACTTCTATGTTGGCATATAGAATCTAGAAACTGCAGGAAAAAAATATGTATAATATCTCTTTCATATGGATTCCATTTGCACCTCCATCCTGCTGGCTCCCTTGATCAACCTCACAACCTTCTTGTATCCAACCTCCATTTATCTATCAACCTTGTTAATCATTGTCAACACCACACCCTCTGATGTCATTGGTCAAAACAGCTACCATCAAGCCCTAATAACCCGATATCATGGCCAATAGCTCTACAGTTGAAAGGGTTTATGTTTGACTTGGTAAAACTGATATAAGATGATGGTAATGTCAAATAATGACAGCCAACCTTAGATTCCTGAAGAAGATGTTGGTTGTGAAGACCAGTGACTTTGGTGAAATAGATTGTAGGATCTTGGGCTTGCTTATATTGTGATTATGTTAAGGTAACTAGAGATGATAACGCTTATGATGATGGTAGTAAAGGGTTTCAGTGGGTGGCTTCAATGATGGTTAAATTCCTTATGCAGAGACATTAATGATATGTGCAATTGGCTTCAAGAAAGGTGATATACAGCAATGTCTTGTCTTATGAAATCTCTTCTAAAATTGTGTGGATTGTTGTTTCTTCATTTGTTTAATTAAAAATGTAAGACAATACATGCATTGCTGTTTGTATCTTTTGTTTCTTTGCAAAGCAACCGTTTAACATTAACGTATAACACTCTGTAAATATTATATATGATAAAGACTAATATTTTATCGTAAATTGATGGGCAATGAAATTCACCTTTTTTGTAGGAATATAATGATACACTGTTGATTGCTTACTTGGCCATGTTCACCAACTGTGCAAGGTATAAAGGTCACCTTTCTCTCTCCTTGTGCTTCTGCTGGAGAGAGTTGAGATTTTAACGTGCAAAAGATCACTGGAAGTTGAGGATTGAGTTAGCCATGTTGTTTTGCTTACTGTAGTTGGCCTTCTTTTGGATTTGTGTTTCATGCTTGGATGAAACTCACCACCTTTATTTAATGCCAAAATTTATTTTAAAGAATATGTGAACATGGAGCTGATATGTTACCTTTTAACTACAATTGAATGGGTGGACAAACTGAGTCTACTGATTTTCTTTTTTTTAACATGCATTTATTTCTTTTGCATCCATGCTCAAACTTTGATTATTATTTTCTTTGCTTTTTGTTTTTTTTTTTGGTTTGGCAGTACGATGAATGAGTTGGTGGACAAATTTAACATTGCATATGACAGGCACTGTCGAAAGGGTGGCCGGACTGCCTTTATCTGAAAGCAAGCAAGCTCTAGTTTTTGGGGACTTGCTGACTAGTTGATTATCCTGCAGCAGCTATTTATTTTGGAGTGCAGAGCAAATAGAAGACTAGGAAGTATATTGACCGGACCTGACAATTAAAAAAAAAAAAGTAGGAACCCTTGTTTTTTCCCTCGATTTATTTGTTAATTTTTCACTTGTTTTATTCTGGATTTGCATATTGCACTATTTACTTATTTTTCACCTCTAGGTGGAAAAAGTTGGCCCTGCATGCTGTATTTAGAGCGTAGGATGTAGCATTTCCACTTCCCAGTTGGCGAATTATAATATACTTTTCTCTTTGTAGATAATAGAAGCAACACTTGAGCATACAAATAGGGGCTCCCAAGAGTTTTCTGGGTTTTCACTTACACTGCTTGCTACATGACAAATAGTATAACAGTATTCATAGTTCTACGTAATATTTATGCTCCACTAGTGTCAAAGAGTGGCAGATACCCTTATAAATTAATGGACGTCTGTTTGGTTCGAAATGTCTAGAGAGAGTAGTGATTGATACTTGCTAATCAACTTTGGTCTGTTATTAGGGTGATTGTCACCAAATGATCCTGCGGTCTAGCCTTGGTTCAGACTGTTCAGTCACCGCAAGTATATGAACAATGCTGTGCATTTTCACACTCGATATGAGTGTTTATGCGAACATTAATGATTTTAAAGCAACAAGTGACACAGTGTTTCGGCGAACATTATTTATTTTAAAGCAACAAGTGACAATCGGAAATGACCTAATGGATACATTCGCATTGTTGGTTAGTCACTGAAATGTGTCTCGAACTTTTGAACTCGAAACAAGTCTCCAGCTCTTTGGAGGCTTCTAAGGGAGACTTCTGAACCTGTTTAACACAAATGTGAAGGAAGCAAGCTTGTCGAGAATCAAGATGAATGATTTTAAAGGACTATGGAAATGCCATCCATCTTGACATCCCATTTCACAGCCATCCAAGCGCAAAGTCAGCCACGGTCTCTCCTCGTATATTTTGCTAACATTTTCCTGGCTAGCCAGACGAGTTTTCCCAATACCAAGCCACTGTAATCCTCGAAGTGAAAGCCTCTTAAACCATCTCAATGAATCAGCAGACAAACAAATGCAATTGCACACATCAAGCCTCCTTAGTCGTTCACTCCCATCTTGAAATGTTCTCTTTCTAGCCAATACTTCCATTGAAGAATCAGTCACATAGAAGCAAGATCTAATACACAAATCAATTATTCCTACACAAGCAGCAGCTACTGTCAAAATAGTTTTATCTGTTACACCTGCCATGTAACCTAAATCCAGGGCTGTCAAAGTCTGGCCAATTGCCCCTCCACACAGCAAACTAGAAATTCCTTTGTCAGTTACCCTTTTACATCCTCTAAGGCACAAATTTCTTATGGGTATACTCCCTTGACTAAGAACAGATAAACCAGAATCAGTAATATCAGCTCCTGTGAGATTCAGTTCTGTTAATTTACCGAGACATGAAATAGAGCAGAGGCATGAATCAGCTATGCTCTTGCAACCACCCAGGTCAAGAACCTCCATGCTCTTAGAAGAGGCTACTTTCTTAACAGTTTCACTAGTTATTCGTGGGCATGACAACAGTCTTACCTCAACAAGGGCTCATGGAATGTCCATGAGATCATGAAAGGCTACATCAGACAGAAACAAGGCATTTCGGACTTCAAATTTATTTAATTTTTGGCAGACATGTAAAATTGCTGCAAAGCCAGCATCACTAACATTAGAGAATCCACACAGTGTTACTGCTTCCAGGCATTTGCAACCCTCAGATAGAAGAAACATGCCCATATCATTTACTCTTTTGAACGCTCCTTGGTGCTTAAGTCTACTTTGTACAAGAGACAAGGCAGTCAAATATTGACAAAAACCTAGGTGTTGAAGCCCATTGTTGGTCAAGTGATGGTTTGGCACTGGTTCCTTCTTTGGTCTGTCTTCAAGATCCAACTCTACCAGAAATGGAACAGACTTGGTGATAGTTATAAGTAATTGATCAGTTGTTACATCTAAAACGAATGACAAGCCCCGCAGTTTGCAAAAAGGAAAGGCAGGGATGCTTAGAATTTCTGTTTCCATAAGGTTTCTACCAACTGTCCTTATGATTCGGATTGCATCTTCCTCAGGCACTGGCTGCAACTTTAGAGTTTTGACAGTACCGGGAAGCAAAAGTTCTATGGACCCAAAAGAACTTGCATCAACTGCAGGCCCTCGAATTTTCAATGACAGAGACTAATAATAGAAAAGAAATGCGCTTCAGGTTCCAAGTTACAGTATGTTGCAGTTACCAACCATAATTTAGCATATTCATTCAAAAAAATCAAAAGAATTGATAACTCTATTTGAAGAAAATTGAACGGTAACAAAAACTTACTTCCAAGTACAAGCACTGCTTAAGCATCAAGGCAAGGTTCCCTCTGAATATATCAGGTAAGTTCTTGTCTGCCAATTCTAGCATAAGCACCCTGACAACAGAGTTAATAAATTTGTTCATTGCAGCATAATGCTTCAAGTAAACAAAAAAATAAATAGATTGAAGCTCCATGAAGTTAGGAGGGGTAATAAATAAGATCTGTAAATAAATAAAAGCACATCAAATTGCCTCTTATCCCTTTCTTGAAAAATCCTGTTCTTGTTAAGCCACATGCAAAAAGAAATGTATGAAAACTAGTAAAGGAAAACACTAGCTAACATCTGGATAATTAGCCTTTCTATCTATACCATTCACAGAATTGGAAAGAAAAAATAAATAAATATGTTGAGAATAATAAAAATTAAAGTTTGTAGCTAAGATTAGAACAGTGCCGGGCAATGTAAGCAAGAAACCGGTAAGACAATGAGGAGCAGCACCACAAATTCAATTCTTGGAAAGTTGGAGAAAGAAAAGCAGAGAGTGGGTGGTCTTGGAGACGGAGGCAGTTAAGAGTAAGAGAGTTTAGCCTTTTCAGAGTTTCCCCATCTGGAGACATGGTCTGCAATACAAAAAACTTGTATTAGAACCATCTCAATATAAAAGAATGACTAATAAAGTATTGTAGGAATCGGAATGAGGAACTAACAGTGAAATGGAAAGCAGTCAAAGAAGGAAGAGCTTGAGAGTAAACTAATAAGCGAAAGGATCTATTGAGACAAGCAAGGGTGGATAATGTCTGCAAATCCAACCTGCCAAGTATCTCTTCATTAAACACCGTGCTTGGCAGCTTCTCCATATCCTTATTCTTCTTCTGCTACATCTTTACTCTCGTCTACTTTTTATTTATTTTCTTTGGGCTCTTATGTTATGCCTCTTGTCGGCTCAACCAAGCCAAACATGTAGATACCATTAATTCCATTTTCAAAGGCAATTGGTAGTGATTAGGGCGCCATAATGTTATGATAAACCTACCTATTCTTTTTGGACTTGTATTTGCCAGTCTGCGTTTTTGTAATACACAACTTTTTAAGAGGTCGGGCAACAAATATATTATTTTTTTGGTCATTGTTCTGCTTCCTAAGCCATCATTCTTTGATTTAGTTATACTCATTTGGCCTTAAAAAAGCCCCGTTACCAGCTTCTCTATAAAAAAGTCAGTAGGGTAAATCAAGGCAATATATGAACAAAACAAGACTAGAAAATGGTGTAACTTTAACACAACTTGATATCAACTATTTTTCTTTTACTAGCACAATAACTTCATTAGATATGAATCAATATCCGTTATATAGGCAAAAGCATAAACAATGCCCAAACAGGAAATTTGGTTTCTTTAATCTGTTTCAAATGCTTGTTTTGATACTCCGCTCCCCTTTAGAGACAAGAACACCATCACTATCAGCATAATACAACCCCTCCCCGTTGCAAATAAGCGCTCCAACTATATACACAAGGACATGGTTTTCACTGTGGCCTTTTTTGCTCGGTTTAATAGAGTTCGAACCCAACACCCTCACCCCGATACCACAGTCATTGATCTCATCCACTTCTCTAATGCATCCGTTTGCTAAAATACCAGCCCATCCATTGTTATGTGCCTATTGTGCCAAGTAATCAACCAACAATGCAAACCTCATGCTTCCTCCACCATCAATAACTAAAATCTGTCCTTCACATCTGCTTTCTATAAGCTCCCAAACTAAAACATAGTCCTCAAACACCTTTACAGTGACAATGAGACCAGAGAATGATCAACATGACCATAGATATGGACGATTGGTTGCAGAAAACACAAGTCCCACTTGCTAGAATTGCTGCATTAGAATCACAAACTTCAACAGTTGCTAAAGAAGCCATATGTTTTCCTGCAATCAATATGTCCCATAAAAATGTGAAACAATAATAATATAAAAGAAGAAAACCATCCATATCTTGTGATGGATTTCAAACTTGATGTCCCTCAAGGACCTCAACTTTCATCTACCCAGCTTTCTTTCAGGCTAAAACAACCATCAAAATAAATAAAGAAGTGTATTTAAAGCAAAAGAATAATTACGAACTCAAGAAAACTTATTAGTGTTATCCACAGTTTTCTAAAAACCAAAGGTAAACTTGCTTAACTATGCTTTCGATAAAGATAAATATGTAGGCAAAGAAAGTAACTACTCATATCCTACCTCCTTTATCAATCACCTATGCTTCTCTTACTCTCAGTAATTCAAACTGCAAAAAGATATCTCGAGTTGTCACTGCAGTTTTGCATGTTAAAACCAGTCCAGAAAGTATAAACATTTATGAGTGAAAGTCCAATAAATCTGTCAGTCTGTATATTGGTGGCCACACCATTGGGGAAAGGGTATATCAACAATTTCACAGATACATTACAGTGATTATACTTTGGTTCAAAAACAATCACAATCAAATTACTTTGGCACTGTCCTTCAATCCTTTAGCACAATGCTGGCTAATACATCCTCTTGTTTGAGTTGTATGGAAATGTGTGTAATCTCTGATATATAAGTTCAGGCCCTGGTATCAACTTGAAGCTTTTTCAAAGTTCAACTAACTACTGAAACCATAGATGTTGTCAGTTATACAGATTGACCAAATTGAAGGAGCAAGAACAACTTTCCAAAGCTACAAAAACAAAACATGCAATCAAATTCACAAATTTTCTTCTTGATAGCTTGGATCACATAACTAAGCCCAGAATGAACTTGGCTGCTTGGCATGTTTTGAGTAATGGAATTTGAAAATTAAATTTTGTAGCGCAAGCAACAAAGGAATCGAAAACAAATCCCAGTTTGTAAAAATTACCAAACATAAGTTCTGCATGTATAAGCCAAAAAAAAAAAAAGCACTGTTTTTACCTCGCAAGGCACTTGCATTTGCTTCCAGTGGAAGAATAAGTTAAGCAACACTCATGCATTCTCATCTAGGTGCCCTAACCAGAACGACTTGCTAATTTCCAGAGATACAACTGTGAGTACTTGCTAAAGTTAGATGCATGAATACTCTTCTAATGTTGGTTGATAAAGATATATATATATATTAGTCAAAAATCCACCAAATATTAACACGAACGCTACTGAGACCAAACTAATATTATCCCAATTCTCTTATAACTTTAAAAAAAAAAAAAATTGATCTAGTTTCTTGATAAAATTTAAGAAGAATAAAATATGATAACTTTATTATCATATATAAAAAAGAGTAATTTGATCGTCAACGAAATGAGCCAGCCAGCTAATGTAAAGCATTACCTATGTTGACTGAAAATGAACAAAAGGGATTGAGTAAGACAAAACAGAAGTGAAGAAATTCTAACCTTTCAAGGAGAATTCCCAGATAGAAGATGAGGAAACAAAAGCAGAATACAAGTATTGAAGAGAGGTTTACAACCAGCTTCTTTAAGAATGAATGAACCATCAATCCAACATGCTTAAGGTGAAGCGCAATTCAGTTATGTTAGAACATTTGACAAGAAATGGGCTCGGCTACTAATTGCACTTGGCCCATTCTTTATTCACCTGTAATAAGTGGGTAGGTTGAAATTTAAAATGTGAAAAGGTTGTGGATTTGGTTGGTGTAAAAAGGAAAATTAATAATAATAGGCCAAAAGACTGTTTCCCACCCAAAGTTTGATATAAACCAACTCTCATATGTTAATTATCAAAAATTTAAATATTCACATATCTATTAAATTTTACTGTTATTATCAAGGATAAATTTGTCATTTAAAAATTTTATTTAAATTCATATTTTAAGTTACTTTAAAGTTTTAAATTTTTATTTCTGCTCAATAACCTCATTATTTCCATATTTAAAAACTGATTTATCCCCCAACATTTAGGTTTGCAAAATTTTCATATTTTTCTTATACACACTAACCACTAGAGTTTTAAAAAACATCATTTTCACCTTTATTCTCCCTAGGATTTTCAGATCCTTCTTCTTGGCGACCACTTGTCATCACCGATCATCGACTCTATCCTTCCAGCCTTTTTGGTTGCTCTATCTTCATCCTCTAGTCTTCTTCATTTGAGATGAAGATGAAATCATTTTGTCTTCGATGAAGAGAAACTGTCTTCGTTGATGATGTTCGTCGTCCATCGTCTTCCTTCATGCACCGTCCTTCACCTTCCTTCATGCACCGTCCTTCACCTTCCTTCATGCATCATCTATTGTTGTTAGCAATCGTTCATTGTCAACTTTTCGATTTGAAACCCTAGCAGTCATTCATCGTTGACGATGGAAATCAACAATGTCTAAAGGTAGAGGGAGAGAGAATGCTAAAAGGAAAAGATCAATGGAGAAACTCATTGGAAAATCAAGGAAAATAATTAAAACCCTAAGGAAAAATGATCATTTTTCAAATATTGGATCAAGAGAAATTTGTTAAATTTTTAAACTTAAGAAAGAAAATATGATAAATTTTTAGTTTTTTTAAATATTTTAATAAATTACAATTTTATCTCTAACAATAATAATAAAATTTATTAGACAAATAGGTATTTAAAATTTTGTTAATTAAGAAATTAGAGTTTAAGTTTGTATCAAACCTAGGGTGAAAAATAATGTTTCGGCCATACTAATAAGGGAAGATACCTCTAAAAAAAAAAGGTGGTAGAGTGGGTGTACAAGATGTTACATCCATGTGGAAGAATAGAAATATGAAATAAAGCGTCTATTTTAAGCTAACTAATCCCAACTAACCTTTTCTTCCTATTTTATTTTATTATATTACAAAGTCAAATATTTCCCACTTCATTTTTGTAATATTTGATTACATTACATGGTTCTTTCTTTGTCTTTAACAAAATTTGAATATTTTGAAATAAAGACACTCGTGTGTCAAAAAGAAATCGAGCCCATTCCACAAAGTGGTTTTCACTTTATTCAGAAATATTTTGACTTTGGCCAAAGGACTATTTCCCACCCAAGGTAAGCTACATTTCCAAGTTTTTCCTCTTTAACTTTGCTAATCTCAAATACCCACCTATGAGCAGTTAAAATTAACGATAATAAGGATAAAATCGTCATTTTATCTATAATATTAAAAATAAATTAAAAAATAATCTTCTGTTACCCCCCTAAACTTTAAACACTAAAAGTTTTTCTCATCCTAAGTTTTAAAAAATGACAGTTTCACCCTAGGGTTTCATTTTGAAATCTCTGACATCGTCTCTAGCTCTATTACTGACAGTCTCTCCTTTCTGAAGCATCCTATCTGTTCGACGGTCTCTCTCCTTCCATTTAGACACCAGATTGGCGTCAGAGAAGCGGTAGAATAGGAAGAGCTTCATTAGGGAAGACGAGATGAAGATGAAGTTCTTCATCCTCCCAAACGAAGATGAATTTGTCATCTTCATCTGGGAAGACCACTATCTTCCTAGAGGTCTTCTTCTGGGAAGACAATCGTCTTCCCAGATGAAGACAACAATTTCGTCTTCGTCTGGATGAACGAAGAACTTCATCTTCCCTGACGAAGTTCTTCGTCTTCCACCGCTTCTTCGATGTCGATCTAGCGTCCAAATAGGAGGAGAGAGACCGCTGAATAGAAAGGATGTTTCAGAAGGGAGAGATCATTGACAATAGAGCCAGAGAAGACGTTAGAGATTTCAAAACGAAACCCTAGGGTAAAACTGTCATTTTTTAAAACTTAGGTTGGGGAAAACTTTTAGTTTTTAAAGTTTAGGGGGCAAAAAGAGATAAAATTTTAAGGAGTTAAGGTTTTTTTAATTTTAACTGTTCATGGGTGGGTATTTGGGATTATCAAAGTTAAAGGGAGAAAACTTAGGAATGCAGCATACTTTAGGTGGGAAATAGTCCTTTGGCCTTTGAATTTTTTACTTTGGTGAAAAGATTTGCTTCCACCTATGGCACAGTAGGATCTTAAACTCCTATTTTTCAAATTTTTAAAAATTTAAATATTTATTCACAAGTGAATTTTTATTAAAAATTTTAGTTAGAGTTAGAGATAAAACTATCATTTACTTAAAAAAAAAATTAAAATTTTATTATATTTTTCTCTTCGGGATTAAAAATCTCACAATGTTTTCTTAACCCAAAGTTTGAAAAGTAATAAATTCCCCCTAGGGTATTTTCCTTTTCTCTCTGCCCTGATTTGCTATCTCCAATCATCTATCATCCTCCCTCCTATCTTATCTCTCATTCTTGATCTCTTTCCCTTCCCTTTCCAACCATCTTCGACCAAGACAAAGATGAACGATCTTCATTTGAGATGAAGACGCATCGTCTTCGTCTCTCAAATGAAAATTGTTCATCTTCATCAGAGACAAAACAATTTCTTCTTTATCTTGATCGAAAACAGTCAAAGGGGAAAGGAGAAAGATCAAGAGGGAGAATGACCAATGGTTGGAGACAACAAATCAGCACCAGAGAGAAGAGGAGACAACTCTTGGGGGAATTTGTCATTTTTTAAACTTTGGTTTAAGGAGAAATTATAAGATTTTTAAACCTAAGGAGAAAAATGTAATAAAGCTTTCATTTTTTAAATTTTTTAGTAAATGATAATTTTACCTCTAACCCTAACTGAGATTTTTAAGAGAAATTTACTTATAAATTAGTGTTTAGATTTTTAAAAATCAAAAGATAAGAGTTTGAAATTTCACTACACCTTATGTGAGACTAAGTCTTACTGGCCTTTTACTTATTCATAAACAAAAAGGAGAGGTCCACCACAACATCAGCCTGCATTCTTTTATCTAATAAGTTTACATCCTTTATCTATTTATATTAAAAATGTCTTTTAGGATTTATTATATAATTACTGATAATCTTAGTATATTTAAAAAATTCTTTTAATAAAGGTTGGAAAAATATCCTTTGTCCTACAAGTAAAGGAGATTACTCAAGGAAAAGACCTTGATCCTAAACAATGTGAGGTTATCGAATACGCAATAAAACATATTGAGGAGGAAGTCGCGATAAACTATTGACTAATGAAATATTTACTATATTTCTTATCTTTGATGTAGTACAAAAGCATACGTATATAGGTTCAATAACCTAAGTGAAAATATATAAATGGTAATTACAATTTGAGAAGGAAAATAATTAAAGCAAATATCCTAGATGATCTCCAACAAATTTTCCAATGGTTCACCATTCATGCCATGATCTTTTTGGGAATATTTAATATTCAATAGCCTCCCTCAAATTGGAATGCATGAGTGCATTGAGCTTGCAATTAAGTTAACTATTCCTAAGCCTCTTTCAAGTTGATAAGTTGATATTACATAAACTAATGACATGGAAAAGGTAGTGAAATTGTTCATGTCTTATAGCCTTGGTGAATACATCAACAAGTTGTTTGTAGGATGGTACATGAATAAAGTAGGTCTATCTTTGACATTTTTGGTCTAATAGACTAGTATATTGTTAATAGATTATCCAAAACATATTTTGATGTCTTAAGGAGTTCACAAATTATTTAATAAGTTTTATCTTAACGTCCTCAAGCAATATAGGATGTACGTGAAACTTAACATATCATTCATACTTTGTCAATATGAGATTCACCTAAAAGTGTTATAATCATCCCCTCTTACGAGGGACAACATTTTTGCTGAGATTTAAATATACATCACACATTACTTAAGAATGTTAAGATTAAACTAATTAAATAACCTATAACTCGCCGAACCATTAAGAGAATTTCTATATAAATGGTTGTTCCAGTTTCAATTGAATAAATATTTTTAACTCACAAGTACATGTGATTTTCATACGGTTACCAAATCATCTCGTGCAAGAATTGATATAGTTTAACACCATCCAACATGTTGTTGTAATTAGGATAACTATAAATATGGTGATTAGTTATATTAGGATCTAATGAAGGCTAATGGATTAATAAAGGATTTGTCACTTTCAAGCACGAGAAATCTCGAATGAGAATACTAAAAGACATCAATGATCACTCGAATCTATGACCACGGTGGGATTGGGTCAAACTCGATCTAAGTCATTCGATTATTGATGTATATCAGTTCATATCAAACATTTATTAAGATAAACACATATTTGTATCTCAACCTCTAAAGATATTGATTGACAAAAGGATTGTATTGTTAGTAACTATGAAGTTGACAAAGCTTAGAATTGTTCACTAACACTCTATTGATTGGGTGGTCATAGTCTCTTACTAGAGGTCAATCTTGGTCTGTGTGTAGATTCGATCGAATCTGGATATTATTGACTCAATAGAGAGCTTATTGGTTACACACAAATAAAAGTTGATTCGGACTATAGAGTTATATATTGGATTGTTTATTGATAATCATGGGATATTCGAATTAAGATTGAATAGTGATGGGATTAGGTTTGTCCAATAGGATTAAATCAACTTAGTGTGTCTTTATCCTTGACCATGAATGCCTATTTATGGTGACAAGGATTGAGATAAATCTTTATCTGAGTTTCATCTAAATATGCACCTAAAATCTAGATAACTCAGGAAATCATATGGGATAAAGATCAAAGATGAACGACCATTCATATGCCATGAATGATCGTTCATCTTATTCAATAAATATAGAATCAATTTCATAGTTTCATAACTTTTGCCCAATTTCATTAATGAACGCCCATTCATGTAAATAATTTACTCTTCATAGAGCCCTAATAGCCTCAAGTGTTTAGTTTCAACCTCTTTATCATTCATGCTTTGTGTGGATACCAATACCCCATCTCGTAGTAGGTTGTATAACATTTTCACAACCACATAAAGATTGAAAAAGTCTTCAAATGTAGGTATCATGTTCTTTAAACACCTTATGGATTGATTTGCCATGATTTATATATAACTCATCTTAAAACATGATCCATGAGAGCTTTCAAGTTTTTGTTTGAAAATTTTATTATATTTCACTACCTCGTTAGATTTTGACAACTTGAAAATTTTCTATAGACGTATTTTAACTTGCAAACCCAAAAGTAAAACCATGGTGGATTGTGTGTTCAAATTGGATAATATTTTAACAATAAGTTTGACCATTAAACCATAGATTACAAACAAATTCTTCAGTATCTGGCCAAACAATTTCCTTAGTTGTTTTAGTCAATGCACAATACTCGACCTTTATTGAGTACAATGAGATAGTAGTTTGCTTCTTACAAATCACCTTAAGGTAGGGCAAGTGCTCCAATCTACATCACAATAGAGATGAAGTAGAGAGAGCCATGGATTCAAGAACATCAATCATTGATAAAGTGAATGTGAAAAGTGAGATTGTGTTATGAGATTTGAAGTATATGTGGAAGGTGAAAATATCGTTTTTAAAGTTTAAGGGTAGGAAAGTGTCATTTAGTCAAAAAATGAGTGAAAAATAACCATACGTTTTATAAAAATATATTAAAGGACTAAAGAGTTAGTTTCTAAACTATGGGACCTTAGTGTGAAAAGTTGTTATGTGAAATATAATTGATAAATGGGGCAAAGTTCGAATCTAAGAGAGTGTTCAAGGGTTAATTAAGAATAGAATATTTTTTTTGCGTAATGAAGACATACATAATTCTTTATTTATTTTCATGTTTGACCAGTTATTATCATCATATTCATGTATCTACCCAACCACTTCCACATATGTGATCTTCACAGCCCCTAAAACCAATCGAAAATGCAAACAAAGATTTAAAAGTGACTAACATATAGCTACTCATCAATTTCCCAAGAAATAAACAATGTCCCTTCTTCCAATATTGCATCTTATATCCATGGATTCTTTCTTTCATTTTTATTTTTTTTTTAATCATTCTTTCAGTATTCTGATATAAGGATGAAGCGCATGCCTATACTTATATGTTATTCATATAAATATATACATGTAGATAGCTCTTCCTCTTATTTACACATTGACCTAAACTATTATTACTATGCCTAAATTTTCTATAATTATGCATGCATTTGTTTTCCATTTCTCATGCTCCTCTCCTACTCTACTTTTTTTACTTTGCACGTTTGACAGTTGGTGTTTATCAAATGTAACCAAGTTAAAAGTATATAATTTATTCTACCATGCTTCTTTTAAACCAACATGATCCAATTTTATCGTAATCTCTATTGGTTATTTCCAAGGTACAATTATTTTGATTTTGGATTCATAACTTGTTTTATTTATTCTTGTATGTTAATTGATGAAAGATTTAACATAAATAAAGATATAAGATCACCTTTTGAGCAAATTTAATTAAGCTAGTGATATAATATAAAACAATATATTTAATACTATATTAGGTCAACTAAGTAAATAGGGTATATTATTCAGTCTCACTGATCTATTTTTGGGTTTTAAACAAACAACATATTTCATTTAAAACATGTTTATTTAGTTTCGATAACGTTAACCTCATAAATTAAGTTTCATATTCATTTGTCAATAATATAAGATGCAATAAAACTTATATCCTTAAGAGGTTTTCAAACCATTATTGAATAATAAACCAACTTTTATACTAATTATAACATCACAAATGACTTAGGATCATATTTGCAAAAGGTTTAAACATAATTTAGAGTAAAGTAACAAAACAGTGTTAACATTCTTTAATCTATTTATGAAGTTGAGGTACTGTCATAATTTGAGATTAAACAACAAAAAATAAATCAGTAAATAGTACCATAACTTAACCAAAAGGATTTGTCTTCCCCATGAGAGTATGCGACAAAAGAAAACAAATAAAATGCAATAAGGAAGAGTAAGGTTGAGTTGCCTTTCCGGCACTACAAAGACTCAATTGGTGTGTTTTGCATTCCTAATTAATTTGCAAACATATATACATGCAGTGATCCTACACTTATTAAAGCCTTGTTATAATTAATTTGTAACCCAATGAATTGAAAGTAATACTTTTTATACTAACAAATATAAATTCGTGTTAAAATATTATTATGTGGTTAAATATTATTTTATTTTTAATTTAAAAATATTTAAATTACATAATAATATGTATGTGTTTATATTTATATCAGAGTTTATAATTATGTTTGTATTCATGGTAGGTTTATGAAATATTATTAGTGAGCTGATGGATATCAAGCTTTGTAGGTAGGGGCTTTTTTTTTGGTCATTTGGGGGAGTTATGGGATTGTTCAAAGTCTTTAATTTCACAATAATCCATTATGATTGAAAAAGTTTGCAAAACCCCTGTCACTCGGATGATTAGCAAATAAACAAGTTTAAGGCAATAGCGTAGTAAAAGTACAGAAGAAGAATAAAGAAAACGATGGTTGGGAGAGACGTAGCTGCAGGGTAATTGATCCAAAAAAAGAGAGAAGTTTGACTGGACCCGAAAAAGGACAAAGGAAAGAATAAAAAAACTTAGTGGGCGAGGGGGGCATCACTCCGAGAAATTACTCAATCTCTCTGTTGGAGTTGCCTGCCTCTAAGCCCAAGGCACCAACTTGTCATCAACTATTCTATTCTCCCTTCTTTATTTATTTATTTATTTTTTTTGTAGTTTTGCACTTTTTATTGGTCTACTTCTCACATCTAACTCTTCTTGTTCTTCTTCTGGGAACTGGGATTCATTCTTTGGCAGCTCAGCCAAGGAGTTGTGGACTAGTTTCTGCTTAAAAGATGAATACCCAGATATATGAGCTCGCTTTCTTCCTTTTGTTGCTGCCTTTTTATGGCAAATACTAGTCCCGACATTTCTGAACATCGTACAGTCAGTCTGTCTGTCACCTCCAACATATTACAACAGCCATCTCTCTCTCTCTCTGATTCTGTACTTCAGTTTCATCAGTTTGAGGTTGATAAAGTACTCTCTTTTTTTTTATTTTTCTTTTTAATTAAATGTATGATTTTTATTTTTAAGTTTAATTAGATGATTGCATCTTTGACGGTGATCAACTACACCACCACCTTATTGTTTTTTTTTTTTTAATATATATATATTTCAGCCGTCCAAGAGCAACCCACAACTCATTTTGAAAAATTTTACGGAGCAAAAATAGTTTTTGAACAGATCTGAAAGTACATGTGAAGTGAAGAAGAAGCTCGATGGAGATTCAAAGAAAGAAAAGACAGAGACAAATTCCATGAATCTTTTGTTTGATGTTATTTTCAGCTCCTCAAATGCATCAGAGCCACTACTACCAAGAGACTACTTTCTCATTTTCAACCACTTCTATATAAAAAAATTCTCTTAAGAAAATACAATTTTTTTTTGTATCACCTCATTTGGTGATGAATATCTGAGGCCAAACATGAAGAAACAATGGAGGGTATCATTATTTTTGCAAGAACAACGCTTTTTGGGGATCTTTGGCTTTATGTTCTTGCTTCTCTTTCGCCTTCAAGTAATACCATCTTTTGCCGGACAACTGTCGACAAGTAATGAAGAAGTGGTGAATTTAATGGCTTTCAAACACTCTGTTGATTCTGATTCAAATGGTTTCTTACTAAACTGGACTGCCAACTCTTTGACTCCTTGCTCATGGCAAGGTGTCATCTGCTCTATTGATGGCCATGTTACCACTCTCAACTTCAATAACTTTGGCCTCTTTGGTAGTTTAAACCTTCCAACTCTCACGGCTTTGCCATATCTTAGGCATCTATATTTACAAGGCAATTCTTTTTCGGCTGGTGATTTATCCACATCCAGTTCTTGCAACTTGGAAAAAATTGACTTGTCTTGGAACAACATTTCAGGCCCTCTTCCCCCAAAATCATTTTTTCTCTCTTGTGATCATCTATCTTATGTCAATCTCTCACACAATTCAATCTCTGGGGGTACTCTCCATTTTGGTCCTTCTCTTCTGCAGCTTGACCTCTCTCGCAATGAAATTTTGGATTCTTCTTTCTTGAGTTATAGTCTTTCTAGTTGTCAGAACTTGAATCTGCTCAACTTTTCCGATAATAAGCTTGCTGGTAAACTGAGTGTTACTCTCTTTTCTTGCCAGAATCTCTCAATTCTTGACCTTTCATACAATCTTTTGTCGGGAGAGATACAGCCTAGCTTCATTGCAGAGTCAACAGGATCTCTCAAGTATCTTGATCTCTCTCACAACAATTTCTCTGGAAAATTATCCAGTCTTGATTTTGGGCAGTGCAGCAACCTCACTGTGGTCAATCTGTCTCAGAACATCTTCTCAGGGTCTGAATTTCCAACAAGCTTGAAGAACTGTCAGCTTCTAGAAACAATTAACCTCTCTCATAATCTACTGCAGGACAGGATTCCTGGCGTGTTACTGGGAAATTTGAAGAAGTTGAAGCATCTATCTTTAGCACATAATCAGTTTAGTGGAGAGATTCCTCCTGAGTTGGGGCAGGTTTGTGGGACTCTTGAGGAGCTGGATCTTTCGTTCAACAAGCTTACTGGTGAGCTGCCTTCAACTTTTGTATTGTGCTCTTCTCTGCAAAGCCTCAATGTTGGAAAAAATCTGCTGTCAGGAAATTTTCTCAGTACAGTTGTAAGTAAGCTTTCGAGTTTGATATATCTTTATGTACCATTCAACAACATAAGTGGTCCTGTGCCTTTGTCTCTGACTAATTGTACTCAACTTCGAGTGCTGGATCTCAGCTCTAATGCCTTAACAGGAACTATCCCATCAGGGTTCTGTTCTTCTCCTAACTTCTCAGCTTTGGAAAGGATAGTTTTACCAAACAATTACCTCTCAGGAACTGTACCCTTGGAGCTCGAAAACTGCAAAAATTTGAAGACAATTGATCTTAGTTTCAACAGCTTAAGTGGTCCAATCCCACCAGCCATTTGTACCTTACCAAATCTCTCTGACTTGGTTATGTGGGCAAACAACCTCACAGGTGAAATCCCAGAAGAAATTTGTGTCAATGGGGGAAACATGGGGACCCTAATTCTCAATAATAATCTCTTGAGGGGAAAAATTCCACAGTCCATTTCTAGGTGCACAAATATGATTTGGATATCGCTTTCCAGCAACCTTCTTTCGGGAGAAATCCCTGCTGGCATTGGAGATCTTCTTAACCTTGCGGTCCTCCAATTGGGTAACAATTCACTCACAGGACCGATCCCATCAGAGCTTGGGAAGTGCAGGAGCCTCATTTGGCTTGATTTGAACAGCAATAACTTAAATGGTGCTCTCCCTCCTGCGCTTGCTGACCAAGCTGGCCTAGTTATGCCAGGAATTGTTTCAGGGAAGCAGTTTGCTTTTGTACGAAATGAAGGGGGGACATCCTGTAGGGGTGCTGGTGGATTAATCGAATTTGAGGGGATTCGACCAGAGAGGTTGGAAGGCTTTCCTATGGTTCACTCTTGTCCATCTACTAGAATTTACTCTGGCATGACGGTTGATACATTCACTAGTAATGGCAGCATGATCTACCTTGATCTCTCTTACAATTCCTTGACGGGAACTATTCCTGAGAATCTTGGTTCATTGAACTATTTGCAAGTCTTGAATTTGGGCCATAACAAGTTAACGGGTAATATTCCTGACAGGTTCGGAGATTTGAAAGCGATTGGAGTTTTGGATCTCTCTCACAATAATTTTCAAGGACGGATCCCAGGGTCATTAGGGAGTCTCTCTTTTCTCAGTGACCTGGATGTGTCCAACAACAACTTATCTGGTCCCATCCCTTCTGGAGGTCAACTGACCACTTTTCCAGCTTCCAGATACGAGAACAATTCTGACCTTTGTGGGTTACCATTGCCCCTCTGTGTCTCTGGAGGTCACACTGCATCTATTCACACTGGGGAAAAGAAACAGACTCTTGAAGCCGGGGTGATCATTGGAATCACATTCTTCGTCTTGTGCATCCTTGGACTTACGTTAACTCTGTATCGAGTGAAGAAGTACCAGCTGAAGGAGGAACAGAGAGAGAAATACATTGAAAGCCTACCAACTTCAGGTAGTAGTAGCTGGAAACTTTCCAGTGTCCCTGAGCCTCTGAGCATCAATGTTGCTACATTTGAGAAACCTCTGAGGAAGCTAACCTTTGCCCATCTTCTGGAAGCTACTAATGGTTTCAGTGTTGATAGTTTGATAGGGTCTGGGGGGTTTGGCGAGGTTTACAAAGCACAACTGAGGGATGGTTGTGTTGTTGCAATCAAGAAACTAATTCATGTCACAGGTCAGGGAGACAGAGAATTTATGGCAGAAATGGAAACTATTGGAAAGATTAAGCACCGAAACCTAGTCCCTTTGTTGGGGTACTGCAAGATTGGGGACGAAAGGCTTCTTGTGTATGAGTACATGAAATGGGGGAGTCTGGAGTCTATCCTTCATGATACAGCCAAAGGAGGCAGCACAAGGCTTGACTGGGCTGCCAGAAAGAAGATTGCCTTAGGGTCAGCACGAGGCCTGGCATTCCTTCACCACAGCTGCATACCCCACATTATTCACCGGGACATGAAGTCTAGCAATGTTCTTCTAGATGAAAATTTTGAGGCCAGGGTTTCTGATTTTGGCATGGCAAGATTGGTGAATGCTCTTGAGACGCATCTCAGTGTGAGCACCCTTGCAGGAACTCCAGGCTATGTTCCCCCTGAGTACTATCAGAGTTTCCGTTGCACAACAAAAGGAGATGTCTACAGTTATGGTGTCATATTACTAGAGCTTCTTTCAGGCAAAAGACCTATAGACCCATCTGAGTTTGGTGATGACAACAACCTAGTTGGATGGGCAAAGCAGCTTCATAGAGAAAAGAGAAGCAACGAGATATTAGATACCGAGCTGATGACACAGAAATCTAGTGAGGCTGAATTATATCAGTATCTAAGGATTGCCTTTGAATGCCTGGATGACAGGTCATTCAGGCGGCCAACCATGATACAGGTAATGACAATGTTCAAAGAGCTTCAAGCTGACACAGAAAGTGATAGCCTTGATGGTTTCTCATTGAAAGACACAATCATTCAAGAGTTGCGGGAGAAAGAATCTCAGTTCATGCCATCCAAATTCAGTTGGATTTAAAAATGGTTTTGTTCTTGCCATGCTTCATATGGCCAGGCCAAGGGAGCAGATGAAGTATCAGTGAGTTGAACCACTGATGTTAGAGATGAGGTTTATCCTTCCCCATTTTGCCTAGTGTAAATAATAGAACACTGAATGAGACAGAGAAAACATGAGGGAAGAAAGTCATGGGGTCTTTCAGCTTCTGTAAGTTGGGTAAATTTGTTTATTTGGTTTGATCAATATTTCTGTTGGTAAACATGCAAGACTTTGTTCCTTTTCCATTAGCTTCTTGTTCATGTCACAGTTTTGCTAATTGATGTACCTTTTTGTTTGCCACAATTGTTGTGTTGTTCATAGAATGCTTGAATGTGAGTAGTGAGAGGAGCATACTTTGTAAGGTTGTAGAATTAGCATTACTTGGGAAAGTGAAATCATAATTGTCAATAGATTGATTGTGCAGTTGTGCGACTGTGTTTATTATGGTCAAATTCAAAAAAACAAGTTTTTATACACTCATTTCAGTAATCTGTAACCTCCCGCTGACTTGGTGAATCATTGAACTTATCTGAAAAATTTTAGATATATAATCATTGTTGATGTGAGTCAGAAGTTTCTCAGCAGTCTTCCTGCCATGAATTCTTGCGACCTTGATACAGAGGAAAGTATCTTTCCTTCTAGCTACTACCCTGCATTGGTAAGAAGTGGTGGGATTTGTGTAACCCTCAAATAGTTTTTGCTGGCCAGCAAGATGCTGTATCATGCCTACTTATTGGTTGAAAATTCTTGAAGGACTCTAGCAATGCAAGCTGCTGCTGTCGAACAATAAACTATATGCTATGTAGAACATAGTTCACCAATATATAAGTCATAAATAAAGTGACTCACCATCAGTTTGGAGAAAATAATTTTGTTCCATGTAATGTTAGTTCATTGAAGTTGCCCGAGTGTCTGGTCATGCTAAGTAGCATTGCTTGGATTTAAAGAACTATTGCTTTAATTTTGATATATGGTCTGATTTGCTTTTTGATGCAAAATATTTGTTTAGTTTCTCATCATCACCCAACAAATTTGGCTTTAGCTTTGGATTCAATATTTATTCAAAATTTACTCATCGTTTGCATGTTGCTGCATGATGCTCTACAGAAACCTTTGATATTAAAGTTTTGTCTGTTTATTCTTTTCCCATGTCACTTTTGGAATATCTTGGTTTTTTAGTATCTTAATGTTTCCTATCTTCCCTTTATATAATTTCCAATATCAAACACTGATGACACTTTTGACATAACCCCTGCTATTATTGACAATGATGCATTTGAGAAAAGAAGAGAAAGGTAACGGTGCTTCTGTACCAATTAAGTTGTACCACTGAACATATCTGCATTATTATCTGAATTTGAAGCAATTAAGTTGTAGCTAAGCTAACTTGATAGAACATCAAAATTGCTAAAAAGTCTCGACTTTGAGTGTTTAACATTGATTACGGGCTCCATTGATATGCTCTTGTTGTTGAGAGATTATTCATTCTTTTAATGATGGATAAAGCACGGTGTTATGTATTTTATCCATGAACTCTTTTGTGGTGGATTCAATAAAGTTTGCACTAGTAGTTTAATTTTTTTCATTGCAATTATCTTAGCTTTGATGACTTAGCCGAAGTTTTTTAGTAAAAGGCTGAATACAACATTTTGTTCTCTGTAATCTCATTCACAAGTTTGCTTTAGTCTCCAGCTATAGGCAGATGAGATTTAGAACCCAGGTATTGGACTACAGTGGGCTGAAAATCCAAGCCCAGCCATGATCCATTAAAAGGAGGGTGGGGCCTCTCTGGCTGAGTTCTGCTGCTACAGTGTCTGCAATGACCGGGTAGACATGAAATTCAGTTTTAAACGGTCCAGCCAAGACAGAAAATTTGGTTTACCCTATTAGTGAGTGGTAACTGAGATGAACTCTAGTAAGTTTAAGTTGTTGGTTGGGGTTGGAAGAATCCAAGATTGTCTTCCAAATCCAAATTTCTCTACTACCCTTTTTGCAGTCCTTTGTCCCCACTACCACAGCAATTAACACACTTCTTTCGTGTGTCCTTTACACAGAATTTTAAGACAGCTTTGAAAAATCATATGCATGCAACAGTGATCAATTACAGGCTCACAGATTCGTTTTCTTGTCCCATCCAAACTTTGTTAATGAGAATTTAGTATAACTATTGGAGTTATGCAGTTGTAAATGAAAGATGGCATGGGGAGGAGGAGATCTGATGCTGTTCAACCAAACTTTAATGAGAAATAAATTAAAAAGAAAGAAAGAAAGAAAGTAGTAAAGAGACAAAGACTTGGTCAAAATATAACTTTTTGACTGGGTGTGGAAAAACTTGCCCCATTCATGGCATTAAAAAAATATGTCACATGAAGAGGGGACTGAAATGCCGTTTGTTAGCTGCTTATGATAATATACATGCAGTAGCATTAGCATTAGCATTAGTATTACAATCCTCCATTCATCCATCCACTTGGCACTTTCCCAGCATATCCATACAAAACTTTGATGCTATTTCTCCCTCTGACAGACTGGTGCCAGGTTTTGGCATTTTCGTTTGACAAATTCAACACCCTTTCTTTCAACTCATTTCTAATTGCTTCAAACATGAAACCGCCTGCATTGCAATGCTTGGCAGCATTTATCATTGTAATTTTTGCACAAGACATGCACCCAAAACAAAATCTCAGACAATTGCCACCCATTAATGCATTCTAACATTAACTACAAAAACACATGATTTCTACGATAATTCTAAGAATCAAGGCGTGCATGATCAAATATATGTATTAATTAATTTCCTATAAACCCAATAAAGAATGAAAATAAAGAAAAAGAGGGATATATCTTTCAGGGAATTAGAATAAGATTAATAATAAAATTATAGATAACAATTCATTATCAACCAGTCCTTTTCAAATTGCATTATAAAAAAATAATAATCATAATAAAGTAGCCATCCAAATTAGTCTTTTAATTTGTCCTCATCAATTTATAATTTTAAGTAAGTTAATTCATCATTATTTCTTCATATCCTATGAATTTAGGTGGTGTCACTTGTCACCACCATTTCTCCCTTGTATCTTTGGGACCTCCGATGCTTTACAATGTAAAAATCTGTCCACATTACACTTTGGCCAAACGACTATTTCCCACCCAAGGTATGCTGTAATGACAAGTTTCCCCCCTTTAACTATGGAAATACCAAACACCCACCCATGGCCAGTTAAATTTAACAGAACCCTAACGCCTGAAAATTTTATCTCCTTTTGCCCCCCTAAAGTTTGAAAAAAAAAATTTCCCCCCAGCCTAAGTTTAAGAAAATGGCAGTTTCACCCTAGGGTTTGGTTTTGAAATCTCCGGCGACCTCTCCGGCTCCGTTGCCGACGGCTTCTCCCTCCCGAAGAATCCTCTCCTTCCGGTGATCGGTTTCCTCCCATTTGGAGGTCCGATCGTCGCCGAAAAAGCGGTGGGAGACGAAGAACTTCGTCGGGGAAGACGAAGTTCTTCGTCTTCCCAGACGAAGACGAAGCCGTCGTCTTCGTCTGGGAAGACGATCGTCTTCCCAGAAGAAGACGGTTGTCTTCCCTGGGAAGCCGATCGTCTTCCCAGACGAAGACGACGGCTTCGTCTTCGTCTGGGAAGACGAAGAACTTCGTCTTCCCCGACGAAGTTCTTCGTCTCCCACCGCTTTTCCGGCGACGATCGGACCTCCAAATGGGAGGAAATCGATCACCGGAAGGAGAGGATTCTTCGGGAGGGAGAAGCCGTCGGCAACGGAGCCGGAGAGGTCGCCGGAGATTTCAAAACCAAACCCTAGGGTGAAACTGCCATTTTCTTAAACTTAGGCTGGGGGAAAATTTTTGTTTTCAAACTTTAGGGGGGCAAAAGGAAATTATATTTTAGTTTATTTTTTAATATTATAGAGAAAATGACAATTTTACCCTTAACCCCGTTAAATTTAACTGGCCATGGGTGGGTGTTTGGTATTTCCATAGTTAAAGGGGGGAAACTTGTCATTACAGCATACCTTGGGTGGGAAATAGTCGTTTGGCCTTACACTTTTTATGATTATTTTGTTTCAAAGTTATTTTATATATTTTATAAATAAAAGTTTAAAGTATATACTTAAATTTTGAACTTCTAAAAAAATTTTATACTGATAAAACATAAGAAATATTAAGTAATTATAAAAATCCTATATCACTTATAGTTAGAAAGAGTGATGATGTTAAACCACCATCCTAATTTATTTAAAATTTTCAAAATAATAAACTCTTTTTGAATAATAAAATTTTAATATTAATTGATAGATTACTATACAAAAATAAACTCATTCAAAAGTCACTCCACAAAACACATTTACTCTATTTATATTCATCAACCATACTATAGAAAATTACCCAACAAATCAAAAGGTAAAACGGGTTGTGTTTGTTAAATAATCTAAAAACAAATTTAATTGTTGAATTAAGGTTGATGGTGAAGTGAAAGAATAAGAACAGGCAACAAACGGTTATAACATCTTCACTTTGTAAGGGTGCACGTGTTAGGCATCCAAATTTCTTGACACCCTATTGTTACACATATTTACCCAATTTCATTATCAAATTTATTAATGTATACATGCACCAAAATACTTCTTCTATTTCTTCTGTAGAATCAATTGTGGTATTGCCTTGAGGACAATAATACCCTTTCCCATGCGACACGTGGATATTTTTTATTGGATGAATATAGTACGGTAAAAAACAAAAAGGTGAATTGAATGCTAGTACATAACAGAGCAATCAAAGAAACAAAGGGATCAAAAGGAGAGAGGGGGAGAGGTAAATGTGTAAACTTTCTGTTGTTGGGGAGCTTTTCTTCTCTTTAATTCTTCAAAGATCCCATTATTACACGAAATTATTATAAATTATTAATGGTTTTTCTATTCTACTTGTAGCTTTCTCTAATAAAAACATCATCATATCCTTTCATTTCATTTTCTTTGTATAAACCAAAACCACAGAGAAAAAGATAGCATTTTGATTCCATTTCTCCACTTTGTATAGCAATATCTGAGTTGGTTCGGATCGGATTTGTGTTGTTGATGGTGTTGGTGTTTGTGGTGGTGGTGGGTCTTCTTCATTTAGCTTTGACTCCTTAATCAATCAGGTAATCATTTTTAATCATTCTCACTTTCTATTTCTCTCTCTATCTCTTTCTCTCTTTGCTTTTGTAACTCTCAATTTATGCAAATTTAATGTACCACTTTCATGTATGATCTATGTAGGTTCTCTTTCAATTTTTGTAATCTCGATTGTTTTTATTTTTATTTATTTATTTATTTTTCTCAATGTCAATTTGCTCATCATTGGATCTTGATTGATGGGCGCCAGACTCTGACAACTGGGTTTCTATATTTGTAAGGTTCAATGGATTTACGTGATTAGTTTCCTTCAACACAAGACAACTTTATCAAATTTGGAATGTTGTCTATTATCTCGTCTATATAATTTTTAGTGTTGCCACCTTTTCTTACCCCTTAAAGAATTGATTTTTGGGGTTTTGTCCTGGACTAAATTTTGAGTTGAGTCTCATTCTGCTTTTTCGGGCAACTTAGCCTGAACAATTGCCGTGTTTTTTCATGCATTCCTGTATGTTAATGCTATATGTTGATGATTTTTTTGTCCATGTAGTGATTCATTTCATAATTTCTAGTCAAAATTGTAGTTTTATCTTCTGAGCTCCTTTGGGTTGCTGAGAAGAAGTGAGCAAAAGCAAAACCCAAGACATAAAATTTCCCTTTTTTGGTTGTTTTTGCTGTTTTACTTCTACTATGGAAAACCCGCCTTGACTTAATAGTTGTTGGTTTTTCATTGAGTTGGATAGGAAATTCATCTTAACATAATCCAAGTGTGAGGTTCTTTTTTCCTTTCTTGCATGTCATTCTAAATGGGTTGGTTTTTATTTGATTCCCTAATTTGTTGCATTTGAATGAACTTTCAGGAATCTGACTTTTGTACAAGATCTTTATTCTATGCTAACCTGACTTTGAGGCCAACTTTGAAAAATATTCATGGCTGGAATTGATGATAACATTGCAGTGATTGGAGATTGGGTGCCTCCTAGTCCAAGTACAAGAGCATTTTTCTCAGCAATGTTAGGTGATGATATTGGCTCAAGAGAACCACCTAGTGAAACTAGGGCCAAGGGACTCTTTTTAGGATCTCAAGAGAAGATGAAATCAGGATATACTGACAAAAAAAATGGGATGCAAGCAGGTGTGTCTGCTGAATCAGGTTGTTTTTCAGAGCAGAAATCAAGCTCACGTGGTAGTGTTGTGGAAAGGATAGCAGCCAGAACTGGCTCAAATGCTCCAAGATTAAATACAGAAAGCATCAGATCATCAGACCTTTCACTGAACCCTGATGTTCGATCTCCTTACTTGACAATACCACCAGGTCTCAGTCCAACAACACTGCTGGATTCTCCAGTTTTCCTTTCAAATGCACTGGTGAGCTTATTTCTTGAAAAGCCATACATGTTTATTTTTTCTCATCTTTGTGAAGGTAGTTAGTTGGCACCTTAATTATGTATGAAATATGAGGAAATAGTATCCTCAACAGAGGTTTTTAAAGAGCCATACATCAACATGGAGCCCCATAAAATTTAGTTTGTAGATCTTTTGCATGTGACAGTAATTTCTTTGCTTATGCTGAGCCATAGATTGTTTTAGATAATAGCTACACTAATTGGTGATTTTAATTTTAATGATTTTGTTCTTGCTACACACAAAATACTGAATCCATGCCACTGCAGGCACAGCCATCTCCAACAACTGGAAAATTCCCATTCGTCCCAAATGGTAATGGTAAAAGTTTGTTTATCTCAGAAGCCCCTGATAAAAGTAAAGATAATTTTTTTGAGAACATCAATGCATCGACGTTTGCATTTAAGCCTACTGCAGAAGCAGCTTCCTTTTCCCTCGGTGCACCAAACAAGGTAGGAGTTTTAATTAACGGTTTTTCATTATGTATGCTTACTAGCTCTGTTTTGTGTCATCAGTACTTACAAATTACTCTCACTCTTACTCAGCAATCCTTTCCTAGAATTGAGGTGTCTGTTCAGTCTGAGAATTCCCATCAGTCTCAAAATTTTGAACCAGCTAAGATTCATTCTCGTTATGGGAACAGCCTCAACCTTCAGACAGACTTCTCCAGATCTTCTACTGAAAAGGATAAGGGTTGTAATACCATCAATGCAGATCAAAGAGTCTTTGATACTGTTGGTGGAAGTGCAGAGCATTCCCCACCTCTTGACGAGCAACAGGATGAAGAAGGAGATCAAAGAGGCGGCGGAGATTCCATGGTTGCTGGTGCTGGAGGTGCATCATCAGATGATGGATATAATTGGAGAAAATATGGACAAAAGCAAGTGAAAGGCAGTGAGTATCCTCGTAGCTATTACAAGTGCACACATCCCAATTGTCAGGTTAAGAAGAAAGTGGAGCGGTCGCATGAAGGCCACATAACAGAGATTATATATAAAGGAGCACACAACCACCCAAAGCCTCTGCCTAACCGCCGATCAGCGATTGGATCAAACCCACTTCTTGACATGCAACTAGACATCCCTGAACAGGCTGGACTACAGAGTGGTGCTGATGGTGATCATGTGTGGGCAAATACTCACAAGGGAACTACTGTTGGAACTCCTGATTGGAGGCAAGACAACGTTGAGGTGACATCTGCAGCAACCGTGGGTCCTGAATACAACCAATCTACCTCTTTGCAGGCTCAGAATGGCACTAACTTTGAGACTGTTGATGCTGTGGATGCCTCATCTACCTTTTCTAATGATGAAGAAGAAGATGATAGGGGGACACATGGTAGTGTAGGTTATGATGGTGAAGGAGATGAATCTGAGTCAAAGAGAAGGTATGTCTCCTTATCTCTGCTATAGTATCTAGAATGCAGATAGTAAGTTCACTTGGGAATGTTCTTGTGGGGTTCGGTATTGCAGGAAAATTGAAGCTTATGCAACAGAAATGAGTGGAGCCACCAGAGCTATTCGTGAGCCTAGAGTTGTGGTCCAGACAACCAGTGAAGTGGATATCCTTGATGATGGATATCGCTGGCGCAAGTATGGGCAGAAAGTTGTGAAAGGAAATCCTAACCCAAGGTGGTTATCGAAAATCCTACTACTACTATATATATATATATATATATATATATTGCTGTCTGTCTTTGTGTGTTGTCTCATACACAGAAAAAATACACACTACACATTCAAAGCTTAACTATAAACTGGGACATTGAAATTGTGTTCAATTTGTTGCTATGCTGATGTAGGAGCTATTACAAGTGCACTAGTGCAGGCTGCACAGTGAGAAAGCATGTGGAGAGGGCATCACATGACCTGAAGTCTGTGATCACCACATACGAGGGAAAGCACAACCATGATGTACCTGCTGCTCGCAATAGTAGTCATGTCAATTCTTGCTCCTCTAATGCCATTTCTGCCCAATCTGCAGCTGCTGGTCAAGCTCACATTCATAGGTCTGAACCATCACAAATTCACAACAGCATGGGGAGGTTTGATAGGCCTTCTGCTTTTGGTTCTTTCAGAATACCTGGAAGGCAGCATTTGGGACCTTCTCCTGGCTTCTCATTTGCAATGAATCAACCAGGGCTGGCCAATCTAGCTATGGCAGGACTAGGCCCTGGCCAAGCAGAACTGCCTGTTCTGCCTGTTCACCCATATTTGGCTCAGCAATGTCAAGTGAATGAAATGGGTTTCATGATGCCAAAAGGAGAACCAAAGGTGGAGCCTATGTCAGAACCTGGCCTAAACTTGTCCAATCGTTCTGCAGTGTACCAACAGCTTATGAGTAGGCTACCTCTCGGACCTCAGATGTAAATGTTTCTGCTTTGTTTCATCTATTATATTTATTTATAATATTATAATTTTGTTGTTGTTCTGAGGAAAGTAGTAATATTTATAAATCTATGCATAACACTGTCAGTTTCAGTGATCCACCTTATGACCCTTTGGTTAGTGGGAAGTTATGATGACCAAAATTTTATGTACCAAATTGGTGTTGCAAACAGACCAAGAATGCATTAATATGAGGGCGGCAACAAGAATGATAGAGATGACAATTCATTGTTTCTTTGTTTTCTCTAGTTTTATTTGTTACTTCTTAGACTACTAAATCTGTTGCTAAAAGCCTTGTAAGCCTGTACCAGGGCTTCTTCTTATGCCTTATTTTAGCTTGTATGTAATGCTTCTGTATTTGTCAGTATCAGATGATTCCATTCAGTGTGCTTGAGTTTGTAAATGTTGTCTAACAGATTTTGTCGTTCAGTTGAATTTTGGCCTTGTAATGGCAACTTGTCGCTTTGCAGCCAAATTACAGAACTCATAGAAATGGTAAAATGTCTTCCGCATTAAAGGATACTAATCATTCATGCCCTTTTTGTTCAGTGCTGAATGTTGGATATCTGCCACAATGTTAAATGAATTGTGGTAGTGCTACACTTACAGCACTTACAGCAAACTAAATTTTCATAGTAGTGCTGCACTTACAGCAAACTAAATTTTCATAATAGTATTTGGAACTGGAATACTGAATATTTTCTGCTGCCAATGCAATTTGGTGCGAGGCAAAGCTTGAAAAGACCTGCTAACTAAAAGCAAAAACATTTTCAATGCAAAAAGTAGATAAACAAAAGCTTCGGGCACTCCAAATTGTATTATCCTTCCCATTTGTCTTTCATACCAAGTGAACAAGAAGAATTGAGTATTATACGGGAAAAAAAAAATTGTAATTTTTAACTGTTAGTAGAAATAGACTAGAATAAAACAATAAAAGATTGTAGGAGGCTAGTAGAATAATCCAATATGAAATGCATAAGAACCTTCAAGGTCGATTTATCTTATTCAATGTGACATTCTTTGTTATTTAAGCAAATGTACCAGTCACCGATACATTATTTGCATTCACAATTTGGACATCAACTCTTCATTTGCCATTTCTTTTTCCACTAAATTGTACAACTGATATTGAACTGTACTTGAACAATTACATGTACAAAGGGTAAGATGCTACATGGCAGGCTGAGATATCAGCATAATCCAAAATGAGAAACTGGAGTGTGCATATTTTGTTGTCAAGGGACTACAGAGACCCAGCTCCATAGTAAACACAACCAACCCCAAAAATCTTCTGTATCAATTTGAGCTTTATGGTTGCAGCATAAGATCCCTACATCAATGACCATTTGTGATAATCCTGTCAAGATTCTTGTCGTTACTTTGCTGATACACGGATTTCCGGTGATTTATTTCCTCTCTGCACAACAGAAAATCATTACACTATAAGCAATAATTTAATAACAGGAAACTTGCCAGAACCATAAATTGCGGTAAGGAACTAAAATTTGAAGTCATGCTTGGAAAGATAGATGAAAGTCTGATACAGGACTAATCCATTAACAGAACAACAACAATACCTCACATAGACATTCATATTTCTATATATGCAAAAATGTGCAGCAGTAAAACATACTACATTACTACTGCTTTTCTAAAATGTTTTCTTTAGGTTTATGAGCAATAGATGAACGTTTAAGACCTTATGAGCAAACCTTAAACAAATAAAGTTTTACAAATTGGCGAACAAATATAGGCCTTTACTGAAATGAAGGGAAACTTGTTCTATTAACTGACAGCATCATCTGAAGTGTATAAATGAAAAATCATCATTCCTGTAAAATCATCTAAATAGGTAACGGGTTGAAGCAGACAAACCAACAAAACAACCAGCAATCAAAATTCATCTAGATCATCCAACATAAACAGACTGTATCGTATAAATAAAGATAATTTGTTCATTAGGATATCAAACGTATGAACCAACACTTGATTAGGTTTAACCAAGTAATCCAAATTCCAACTGGCTAACTAAGCAGATCAAGTTGGGGCCTTCTACAATTTTTTTTCATGAGTCTACATACACATTTTTGCAGCTCTAAAGCCACCAGAATACATTTCAGAAGCAAAAGAATATGTACGTAACATATTTCATGAATGTAATAAATTTAGTTACAACAAACCATGATATTTTACATGATGCAAGACATATATCTGCTTCTAATACGATAAGAATGAAGTAAATGTTTTAGTGTTTGAGACCAGAAATAAACAGATATAAAAACAACTAATATAAGAAAGAAAAGGATCAAACGAAAACATAATATATGATCATATACACAAAAGAACCTTAGACAGTTCCAAATTGAGTCATAATGAAGAATGGCAGCAATTCTCTGCTTCCTTCTTCTTAGTGGTTCTCTGCCATGCTCAACTACAGGTAACTGTTTGATCCCCTTAGCCTCCATTAACTCCTTAGCAATTGCCAGATCTGTGTCTGGATAACAGGTTAAAAGTCCACGTGCTCGCCCTCGATAACTTATCCCTTGAGTACAAACAGAGGAAACAAGGCATGCATTCACCTGTAAAAATTTCACTACCATATATTAGCAAAGATGTGGGTAAACAATGAAAGTAGGCAAACTCTTTTAAAGGATCAATAGTAGATCAGCAGGTGTTATGGTGCATAAAGTATTATAAACAATTTGAAGTAGTAATCGTTAGGTGATAGTCAAAGCTCTAGTGCCTAAAGAGAGAGAGAGAAGAAACAATTCTAATAAAGTAAATAGAGTTCTGGCTTTCCAATTACATCTGAAGTAGTTGAATCACCCAAGGAAGCATCACTCAACTTGTTGGACAGATACCGTCTAATGTCACCATATGTCAATATTCCCTCCAGAAAATCTTCATCATCAACCACAAGAATACATTTCTGTTGTCCATCATGCATAAATTTTATTGCTTCTTTCAAGGTTACAGCATGTGAAACCTTTACAAAGTTCTTTGACATAGCCCTAGAAACCTGACAACATTAATACAACGGTTTAATCACAAGCAAACACCCAATAATGGAAAATAAGCAGCATGCTAAGTAATGAAGATCTAAAATCACCAAACAACAGAAGACTCTTGGCCACTTTGACAATCAAGTTGTGAAAGGAGACCAGAAAGTATTCAACCTTCAATTCCTCCAAAGAATATCTTCATCTATTGCTTCACTGTTGGCATTCTCTATGACAGAGAGTTCTAAGTCATCTGAGCCATCCATGCGGCTCCAGATAGCTTCATTTTTATCTTCAATAGGTGAAAGAGAGGAATAACCACTTGCCAAAGTCCGTTTATCAGATGGTTCGCCCTCCTTTTGGTTTGCCACTGAAGGAACCCATATTGCCAATCCAACAGCTCCCTACTTGCAAATTTGATATAAATATAATAATTAACCAAAAAAGAGTTATAGACCTTCAGACAATGCCAGAAAGAACCATGAATTACCACAAACTACAAAGCATAACAGCCACAGTGCCCTAATCTCAACAGATTTGAAAGATATGGTAAGACAGTGTTGCAATTTTGATCTTTTAAAATCTGCCAAGGCTATACAACTGCAGTAATACATGGACTGACACAAGATAATTTGTCATCCTCTGAATTGTTATCATTGATATAGTTGATCATCAATTAGAAATGTGGTGTACGTCTATGCCAAACATAAGAAATGCAATGAGACAATTTGTCAAAGACAAATGAATTTTCTGTGGTCTTGTCTTAAGTCAAGCTGCTACAAACGTGCAAGGTGGGTTACATTGAATAGTTTCAAGTTTTTTTTTTTTTTTGGTCGTTTGGAAGACTTACAGGTAAGGGATTATCCAAATTAAAATCATAATAATAATGAAACCCAATGAAAAAGTATACATTAAAAAAGGGGGCAACCATGTAACTTGTCTATTAAAGCCCTCATCAAAAAGGTATTAGCAACTAACCTCAAGGATGTGATATACGTTGGGCTTGCTTGTGACTTGTGAATAGTGTAACTACCAAATTCCAACCAAACACATCACTATATTATACAGTATTTATAGCATGAGCTGACAAAAAATTATAATAGATCCATTTCTCTACTTTTCAATGAAGTGAGTTGTAATTTTTATTGGCACAAAATTTTATTGATGTAAAATGAAGAAACTTGCTTGGTTGACATTTGAATATTATATGAACTCACAAGCCTAAAGCAGATCTTACAAATAGCACATTCCTCAAGGCCAAATGATTATGCCTTGCATATGAGCTATAATGGGCATGTTACCAGTGTTAATCATCTGTTAGATAGAAATATCAGGTCAGAACGAATAAAAAACCTTTCTAGCTAGGTCAATAAGTGCACCTAAATATTTATCTAGCTAGGTCAAAAGCTTATCAGGTTGAGTGATCTTTGAAGGTTACCAACACTTCAATGTACAAGACTTATCAAGCAACAAAATGGTTCAATTACCATGAGAGGTAGCAATATTCTGTAATCTCTTGTCAGCTCAAACAGTAATAAAACTGATGTCAGGGGTACTGAACAAACAGAAGCTAATGCAGCAGCCATTCCAACCTGCAGTAGGAGTTTGAAAGTATACTAATTAGCTAATAAAGATCAACATGGAGAGAGATAACCAAGGTGACAGAATTACGGAAACTTTCAGAAAAATGTAATTTTACCAAAGCATAAGCCTGTGGTTGTGCAACAGCAGCATTTCCTGGAATCGCTGAATTAATAACTTGTGCAGCTGAACCTCCAAAGACAGCACCAATAGCAGCACCGATCATTAAACTTGGGGCATAAAGGCCACCTACCAGCCCAGACCCCTTGCACAAAGCTGTGGCCACAACTTTAGCAGCAGCTAATTGAGTTAACAACCAGATTCCAGGAGCTGATGCACTTTTCCCAGTATGAAGGATTTCTTCAACATTTGTGAAACCCCAGTATAGTATTCCAGGATACTTGAGGGCAATAACTCCAGCTCCTAAACCACCTAAAGCAGGGCACACAACAGGGGGAAGGCCAAATTTTTCCTTGATAAAGTCAAATGACTTAGTGAACCAAGCGACCAAGCGACCAAGCGACCAAGCGAGTGAAGACACACTTACAGCACCGCATAGCATTCCCAATATGAGGTATAAAGGTAGCTCTGAAAGACAAGATTAAAATAACCGGTTAAGTAGCAAGAACGATAAAATCATTCTAAAAATCTATAAATATCAAGCATATTCATTATTCCTACGTTGATGAAAAACACTTGTAGTAGTATGAAGTATAAGTATAAAAGTCCAGCCTTCTATGGGACTCAAATTACATATGCCACAACCCAAGATAAGAAAAATTCTCTGATGAAACAATGATTCTTTTCAGCATAAAACTAAGATATCCAATACATTATCTTACAAAGAATGCCATGAAGATACTGCATAGAACCATAAATAAACGAAGAATGATATAAATTACCAGCAGCTGATTTCAGATCATACGAGGGCATGGAGAAAGCCGATTGTGTCCCAAGCAAAACTGTTGATACAGTAGATGATACAACAGAGGCCAAAATTATCATAGCAGTCGTAAACGGAGGTGAATTTTCAGCATGTAGAGGCCTCAAGACAGTCTCAATAGCAAAGAAACAGCCAGCCACAGCTGCATTAAAACCTGAAAGTAAAAAGAAGCCAAACACTGTCATAATAATAAGGAGAATACAGTCGCTCGAGTAACACTAACAAAACGAATCAACAAATAAACACCTGAAGCAATCCCAGAAGCAGCACCAGCTGCAACAAGAGCTATCCTTCTTTCTCCATTATTTTCGATCATTAAAGAGAAGCCATTAGCACAAGACTTTCCAATGTCAACATTAGGACCCTCAGGCCCCAAAGAACAACCAGTACCTAATGTTACAGCAGCCTGAATTGCCTTAATTGGTGGGAACACTCCAGCAATCAAATCAAACCCTTGTGTCCTCTCACTTGACTGTTTTATTTGATTCAATATCTCAATCAAACCGTGCATCATTCCAACAATCACCCCACCAGTAACTGGAATTAACAAAATCCGGTGCCAGGTGTCTGCTAGTCTCTGTAACCGAAGCCAGGCGGCCCCTTCATTGGGCGTTCCTGCCCACGCCCATTCATGAATTACATGAACCTAATCAAACAACCAAATTCTAAAAAATTTAACATAACAAGGACAACTTTTCCTAAATCAATTCAAAACCTATTGCAAGAATTAAAAAATGAAACCAGAGCTAACCCCTTTATTGAAAAAAGCGACACAGAGACCAGAGGCGAGGCCAAGGAGGCAACCAATAAGAAGCAGAGCCCATTCAGGGGGGGCAGAATCAGCAAGAACATCACGACCCTCCTCGTAATGATGATCGAGGCAGGAGGAACGAGAATGAGAATGCAATGGAGAAACAGAATGGGGAGGGTCATTGAAAGTAAGATGGCGGCCGGAGAAGCCACGATCCAAGTGTTTAATAAGGTCTTAGAATTTAATTGAAGTTGAAGTGGCAGAAGGTTGATGTTGATGTTGATCTGCTGATTCTAAATCATCCGGACTTGATCTAAACAGATGCCTATCGTCACTTGACATTTTCTGATTTCATTCAATATCCTTTTCTTGAATTACGGTTTGTTTGTTAATTTAGTTTCCACTTTCTATTGTCTGAAGAAAAATTTCTCCTTCTTCTAGAGCTTCTCCCTGCGTCTGTGTATAGAATATATATAATATGTGCTAGCTCCTCCTCCACCTTCTATCAAGCTTCTTTGAAATTTTTTGAAATCCCTCAACTTCTTTCTTTCTCAATTCCTTCCCAGGAAGATATCATTATTTTTAATTCATACATTTGATTCAATGGATGAATCTTGGAGTGTGAGTGAGAAAAGACTTGTAAAAATATTAAATTTATGACTAAATTATTAACTACAAAACATATTATTTTTACTGGGTTGCCAGGAGATGCAAATAATAGAGTATATTTTGCAAAAGGCTGAAATGACAACTAGTATTGTTTTTATAAATAATGCAATTCTAAAAGACAAAATCGTATTTTTCTTTAGGTGTTTCTCTAATAATATTTATTAAATTAATATTTTTTTATCTAACTTATATCAAGCAATTTGGATTTGGTGATGATAGATATGGATATTAGATTCTCAAATTAAAAGGGTGAAAGGCCAAATTCTAGGACAAAGGAAGAAGATTTGGTTTTATTAAAGCTTTTCATTATATGCTTATATCAAAAGGGGAAAAGTAATCTCTTTTAAAAAATGAAGAATAGAATGACAAAAGCAAAGTGGTAGATATTAGATACGAAAAATAAGTTATGTTATGGTATCTAACTCAACCCAACGCAAAACTTGTTAAAATTAATGAGTACCTTAAAACCCATAAATTTAAATAATTATAAATAACCCCTAAAAGTGTGAAAGCATTGCAATACTATTTAACCACGGGGAGTGTCTATGAAATTAAATAATATTTGGTTGAAGCACAGGTAAATTTTTGTTTGGTAGTCTTTTCTAGGCAGATAGAAGATGGGAAAAGTATCTCTCAAGCGAAGGAACAAGAACAAAGAACTGCAAAAAACGAAAGGGTGTTCAGAATCAGACTAAAGAAAGGAAATTGTATGTAAAAACAGCACCATCTTACTTACACTTACATGTTACAACCCACAAAGGAAAAAAAGAAACTGTTTTTTCAATTTTTATTATTGGTTTGTTGAAAGCAACACAAAAGAATACCAAATCAGAAAGTTGCTGACCAAAAATGTTGCCTTTACTTTTGATTATAGAAGAATGGATTAGGGTTTTGACATGGAGGTGTCGATCAAGTATTGTAGCTTCCTACTGGATCTGAAACATTAAAAAGACCTCAGCTTGGATCTGTTTATTCTTCAACCAAACAAACACAGCCACACAACAGACAAAAAGGTTAGATTTTTACTGTTCCTGGAACGAAGTTTGCCTCTGATATTATCATCTCAATTCTTGGATTTCTGCAAATCGTCTAGAGATTGATGCTTCTGTTTTGGACATTAAACTGAACATTTCTTGAATTGTCTTCATTGATTTCTTGTGTAGGCTGTAAATTCAAGTTGCTTTTGTAATTATAATCCTTATCCATGGCACCTTGCTAGTTTTGTGGTAGTTGAGAACATATTTATTCGTGAGAAAGACAGGCTTCGTTGTCTGTTGTTTGTGACTTTTTTAAGACATTAATAAGTAAAATATTCATTATCATAGTTCTGTGGAGAAATTAGAACAAATTCTTTAAGAAAAACCCAGTTCTGTGATCATATAAGAGACTGGTCTTTCTTTCTTTTTCTCAAAAGAAATTAATCTGAATTCTTTTATTACTGTGTACTATTAGAAGTGGAGCTGCTTGTTTTGCTTGAAAAGCTGTATATTGAGCTTTTTATTTATCAATCTCTTGTTGACTGTTTGGTTTTGGTTAGTCTAAGACAACATGCATGCTAAGCATCGAAGTCCTGGAAATGGGTATAGATCTAATTCAATGGGAATGGGAATGCCTCCTGAAGGGTCAGCTAGAGGCCGTGCATTTTATTCAGAATATCGAAGCTTTAATCGGGGGTTTGGGCGTGGCCAGGGCCAGCCTAAATCATTTCAGCAATCAAACCCAACACTACGAAAAAGTGATGTTTTTATGGAAGCTGGTCGACTTGCAGCTGAGTACTTAGTTTCTCAAGGACTGCTGCCTCCTAGCATACTCACTGTTAAAATGCAGAATGGTACTTTTAGATCAGAAGATGGAGAAAACATGCAGCTTCCTCCTGAAGGCACGCCAGCCCTTGCTCATCTTGCTAATTCTGGTTCTGATGTTGGGTTTGGTAGGAGAAAATATCCTGATGATAATAACTCAATGGGATTGAGGAATTATTTGAATCGAAGGAAAAAAGGAGGGTTCTTCAAGAGTAACAGCTTGGACTGGGGAAGAGAATACAGGAGAAGTGGATCATGCTCTGAAAAAGGTAGGATATCCCCTGATATTGAGGATGATTTTGATTCTTATCCTGGAAATCAAGAGGAGCAACAAGTTAGTAAAGATGTTGGTAATGGATTGCAGAAGCCAGGTTTAGGTGTGTTAGCACCAAAAAGTGATGAAGTCAGCGGTTTAGAGTCTGAATTGGAAAAGTACAATATCCAGGGCGAAATGGGATCCAGACCAAGTTCTTCTAGTGTTGGGAAAGATTTACTGCATGATACTGACGTGGAATTCTCCAAGAAGCCTGTGGATTCAACAAACATGGATATGGAGGCTGGGGAGCTAAAAGATGAGATTTGTAATGATGAAATTGAGGAACAAGATGCCTTGGAGGAATCAGCCATCAAACATTATCCTCTGGAGGATGATACTTCAACCAAGAGTAACACTGACCTGCTGACATTGTGCAGATTTTCCAAGATGCCTACCAAAATCCGTTCTTCTTTAACGTATAAAGGCCTGAAGGTTGATTCAGTTTCAAATCATGATTTGGAAAAGACTTCTGATACCATACTTCCGATAGGATCCGAAGTGTTAGTTGAAAATAACTCTTTGGTTGGCTCTGCTGTTGGTGTACTGCCAGATAAAACTCTTGATTCAAAGTGCCCTGACTCTGAAATATCTAAATCTCCGCATGTGCAATCTGTTGAGGGTGATGGAGCATTAGGTTCTGTTTATGGCATCGATCAAGGCCAATTTATGAGGTCTCAACCCTTCACAGATAGAGTTTTAGTTTGTGATGTTGATCAGGAATTATGTCAGGGGCTTTCTGATCTCCAAAAGTCTAGCTCCATGGTCAGAGAGAGGGGTGAAAAACGAACTATGGAAGAGCACGATTCAGTGGAGGCAACCAAGAAATTAAGAGAATGGTTTCCTTCCATGGTTACTAATTCCAATGAACATTCAAACATATCTAGTATGAGTGACAATAAAGCAAGTTCACGAGAAGAAAGAGCTGCACCCTGTAAAATGAGTCTTGCTGTTGATCCAGAGAACTCAGTTAATAGTTTTCAATTCCCAAGGATAGGCGGTGAACCTTGTGTTGATTATGCACGAGAGAAACAACTGTTTCCTGGTTCGTTTAGAATTTGTGACCTTAATCTTATGGAAGCTTCTGACACAAATGAGAATCATCATAGTGATCCAACTCTAATCTTCCCTACTATACCGAAAAAAGAGGCTACGCCAGTTGATATTGATCTATCAATGAGTAATTCCATCATGTCTGGTGAATATAGTAGACAAACAAATGATGGTAAGGAGATTGAGATCATTGATTTAGAGAATGATTCTGACCCAACAGAAAAGGCTCCTGATAATTCAGAGCGAAAGTATGTTTCCCTTCTCCATGTGCTTTCTTCATGCCTCAAAAACAATATGCTTTAGTATGGTCTCTGGAATCTGTGTTTGTTTCACTCACTTTCATTTCTCTCTGTATCTTACATGTTCAATCATGCAGGATAGATATGTTTACAGGAATGGAAAGCTTTCCTAATCGTGTACAGAATGCTGATCATATTCCTGATGTTCAGGATAATTATGATGGGCTTATGTTCACACAATTACTCAATAACTTTCCAGATTGTCCTGCAGTTCCAGTGGATATAAATGCTCTGCAGAATGAGATGGCCATTCACAATGGAGAGGTATCACTACTAATTTCTGAGAATTTCTCTATCCATTCAACATGAATCCTTCTAATATCATACACATGAACCTGGCAGCATGCTGGTTACTGGGCTGAACTTTATGCCTATCAGTAGTGTCATTAATTTTTAATTACACATTCATGGTCCCATGTTGCTCCTTGTATGATCACCGAAGAGCTGCATTAATTTATGATAAGTCTAACTTCAATATAACTGATGAATAATTTCTTGGTTGTTTCAGGGGGCTCTTGGTGATGATGATTCAATATATATGTCCCTTGGTGAAATACCATTAAGTATGCCAGATATTTAATTTCATGGTTTGTTTTCTTATTAATCTAGAGATTGTGTGGCTGATCAGCTTATGGTGGTGTTTGCATTGAGAATTGATGAGGTTTTTTTTTTTTTTTCATTTTTGCATCTGATTGTTGAGGAAATAGATGTTGGCCATATGCAATTTTGCTGTACACTTGTTCTACCAAAAGTGTACTATTCTCAGATCTCTGAAAACATTTTATTTTTTGACATCATGAATATTTAGCTCTTGGGAATAATAGCAGAAAGATAATGAAAAGGCTTAAAAAAGTAGCTTCCTTCTTCTATGATGTTCAAGAATCTTCCTCTTGTTTGTCATTCTTTTTAACATCTATATGGATTTTTTCAAAAAAATGTGTATTAGTGTTCTATGGAACATTATATTTCTACTTAATGTTGATTGAAAGATGGAGGATTGATAATGGTAGTGTTGTTTTTAACATGTTATGCATGTGTGTTGATAAACCCTGAGAAAAATCCCTGGATAATTTTTGTTATCTCTCTCTTGACTTGTGCCTTTGATAGTCTTTAAATGTGTTTGGCTTTCATCTCATTGCTTTTTAATTTTACAACATTGTGGAAGAAATCATATTTTGTACATAATCAAGTGATTGCCTGCTAAGGTTGCCTAGTGTAAATTATAAGGCTGCATTAAGCATGCAAATTATTCAGGGTCTGCAAGAACTCATTTATGGGGTACTGGTGAATGAAAGGGGTTTGAAACTTTTGAAATCTTCTGAAAGTACTCTGAAGGGGAGGGACCACACTCTTGAAACCATATTACTGCATCCAAACCATGCAAGTTCTTAATTTTAGATGGTTTTTATTAATGCAAACTGTAGCTGGGAGATTTACCTCTGAGATTTGGGAGTCATTGCTTTTATTTTCAGGTTTAAAATTTCTGAGATCGAGCAGAGCCTATAATTTGTTTGCAAAATTGTGCAACCAAGAGAATCCTATGATTGCATTTAAAATGTAGCATAAAGTAGTGGGTTGTATATATTGTCCTACACTTGCAAATGCAAAACTTTGTAGATCATACGTATGTCATGCTTATTCTGATGAATACTGTTCTTATATAAACCTGCTTGCCTTTTAAATCAGCAGCTGTAAGTTTTTGCTTCTTACTAATAGATCAATCTTTGAACTTCTGATGGTAGGTTTTTTGCGTGGCTGGTAGCAGCCACCACCACAGGAGTATGAGAAGCCCTTTTGATTCGACATGTGCTTTTAAATCAAAGAATATTTGTTGGTATTCATAATATTCATTGATGGAGTTGTGTTGTTTTGCTGCTAAAATGAATGACTAAAATTATACAACTCCAGCACAGCTTTAGTTTAGATTTGGTTTTGTTTATATAGGATAAATGTATTCCTTATGTAGGAATGTTAGTAAATGGTGAATTCTCACCATATTTGGCTGTAGCAACTCATTGATAAACCTAAAGTTTATCATCAAGTTTGTGTTTAAATCAACCATTTCTTTCTTCTCTGCACATCCTCTAATAAAATTTAGGTATAGCAAATGTATGACAACACTTGTGTTTACAGAAGTAAAATAGAAGAAAACAAAAGGGGGAAGGGGGGCCTCTCTCAGCCACCGAATCATGGGGTTGTAGGATTTTTGTAAGGAGTGGATGTGGTTTTGGTACATCTATTTACCATACTTATCACAGCAGAGCACGTGGATTGTTTGCTCAACTTTTTGCAGAGGTACATGACCTTTGACTCCAAAAAGACAACACTTTGAAAGGCAGTTCATCTTCCCCCTTCACATCACACCTCATTTTTCTTTTATATTCTAGTGTGCGTGAACATTGCTAAATAAATAACCCAAGTGTATGGTTCAAGCATCCTCTTAAAAAAAATTCACATAAAATCATGAGTTTGGTTAAGTTATATCAATAATGCTAATTAGAATCTTGAATTGGGCATCATATTTGAAGATTGGCTGCAAAAGTAAAGCCTAACCACACATCTATGAGTGTCATAAGGATAAGATAACAGGGCAAAAGGAGGAGCTGACCCATTATAAGTATTAATTATAGGGATGGAGTGTTAAAGTATTGTATTGTACCCTCTCTGAAAGGAGAGTTGATTGTGAAAGAGCAGATGAATTTGAGTGATCTTAGTCAATAAAATTAATTAAAATCTTGCAGAAGCAGCGGATAAGATGGAAATATGACCAGAAGCAAAAGAACCCTTTGGATGTTGACACAGCAGGAAGGAAATTAAACTTGTTTATTGAGGAATGTGATAAGCCTCTTATACACACGGTGTACCTAGAAATAAGAAGCAGCAGAAACATGATTTTACGGTAAAAGTTTGTTATTGCATAGCTCACACTGTATAATTGACTGGCTAACCGACTCTGGCTCAATGTAATCCCTTTATTAAGAGGAAGGACAAGGTTTTACCTATTAATGTAATGCAATGTTTATGAGTTTGCTTTATAAGATTTGAACAAGGGTTTTGCCATGAAGGTCTGGTTTATGGACGATGACTAAAAATTTGGACCCCCTTTGTTTCTTGGTTTTTACCTTTATATTGAGAGAGGAAGAGTAAGGGAGGATGGGGCACGGTTACACTTACGTGTCCTTTTCATCTACCCAATGCCAGTGCACCGCATCTACATCTACATCATACACATTATATTCATACCTATGTACACAGTACCCAAAAGCCGGTTTTCATAAGTTTTATTTGCATTAAATTGTAAAAGGTTAATTTCATCATCTTCCAGAGGTAATTAAGTTACAAATTGTTATGGGTTTAATGGTTTGGCAAAGCGGAACTGTCGTGTAGCATTCCCGAGCTCGATGATCAGTCTTGCATATACTCATTATGAGTTTAGGAGCAGTGATTTTATCCTATCGAGAGTACAAGTCAAACTTATGACCAATGATCTAGTCTCTTTTTCAATAACTTGAATGACTTTTGTTTTGCACGCACCAGTAACCAGTCTTGGAACAACTGACCTTACCAATAATTGTCTGTTTATATCCAGATGAATGTTAACATGTTTCAAATATGAAAAAGGCCAAACGACTATTTCCCACCCAAGGTTTAGCGTTATCTCAAAAATCCCCCCTTTAACTATGAAAATACCAAACACCTAGCCATGACCGGTTAGATTTAACCAAACCCTAACGCCAGAAAATTTTATCTCCTTTTGTCCCCCTAAACTTTAAACACTAAAATTTTCCCCCACCCTAAGTTTTAAAAAATGACAGTTTCACCCTAGGGTTTGGTTTTGAAATCTCCGGCGACCTCTCCGACTCCGTTGCCGACGGTCGCTCCCTCCCGAAGCAACCTCTCGTTCCGACGATCTCTTTCCTCCCGTTTGGAGGTTCGATCGGTGTCCGGAGACGCCGTGAGAGACGAAGAACTTCGTCGGGAAGACGAAGTTCTTCGTCTTCCCAAGACGCAGACGACGCCGTCGTCTTCGTCTCCCACGACGTCTACGGGCGTCGATCGGACCTCCAAACAGGAGGAAAGAGATCGCCGGAACAAGAGGTTGCTTCGGGAGGGAGCGGCCGTCGGCAACGGAGCCGGAGAGGTCGTCGGAGATTTCAAAACCAAACCCTAGGGTGAAATTGCTATTTTTTAAAACTTAGGATGGGGGAAAATTTTAGTTTTTAAAGTTTAGGGAGGCAAAATTAGATTCTATTTTAGTTTATTTTTAATATTATAGCAAAAATGACGATTTTACCCCTACCACTGTTAGGGTTTGGTTAAATCTAACCGGCCATGGGTGGGTGTTTGGTGTTTTCATAGTTAAAGGGGGGACTTTTGAGAAAACGCTAAACCTTGGGTGGGAAATAGTCGTTTGGCCTATGAAAAAGTTAATTTCTCAATAAGAGAATAAAAGAGGAAAAAACAGCAAGAATAGAAAAGAAGGTGAATGTAATGTAGCATGTTTTATTGAGTGAAGAGAAGTCAGAACTCAGAACAGAAGAGTTGAGACTCAGGTTGGGATCTAGCCCTGGGAAGTGGTAACATAACAGTAACTGAGTAAATAAGATCTCACAACGTGGCCATAAGTTAATCTCCGTACACGTGGCCCCCTTTTATGAACATCAACAACCCACCACTTTATGTACTCACTCTTTTTTACTCTACATAATAAAATATACCTTACGTTTCCTTCTTATTATCTACATCCATCACATGTATATACCTACACGTATATTCCATCAATTATATCATCATCATCATTTATAACACACTCTCACCATGGATGTAGTTGCATATTATAAACATATGTACTTTCTTGTTTATGTATGTTGATGAAACGTAACCTACATTTGAAGTAACAGCAACAATAACAACTAATCAGTTAACTAAAATACGTATTTTAGAATATATAAGATGATAAACATATGCAATGCAAGAATTTGAGATCATGTGTACATAAATTTAACATATAATTTATCAAAAATATATATCTAGGAATAATAACAATAATATGCAAGTCAATTAAAAAAGAGAAATGTAACATTCTTTATCTATGAATAACACAAATAATTAGTTGTTGGACAGTCTTGGACCAACTATAGAGTTTCTGTTCATTCTTTTGAATTCATTCTTTCTGCACATTTGATCAGAATCAAATTTGTGGACGATTATGCTTTAATTTAGTTTTAATAATATATTATTGTATTTATCTATATAGTTTATCTTTATTGAATTTTTCTTTGAAGTTGATCATTCTTGGAGTAACTTTAATGGCGAGTGGGGTCTATCAATGTTCCCCTTGGCTGATTTTTTTTTTTAAATTTTAATTTTTATAATATATAGTCCATAAAATAAGGCAACCCAATTGTGAGTGATGGAATAATATACATTTCTATTTCATTATAATGATTTTGGTCCAACGCCATCTCAAGAACAATTTCTTATGCGACAAAAGTTGTTGAGCCAAACCATCTTAAGCTAGCTTTTATATATATATAAAATATAATTCAAAATGTCTTCATCAAATACAAAGAGTATTTCAATTTGAATATGTCTTTATAAATAAGAAAATTTTGGGTTGAAGTAAGTAATATCAAATTGCCTCATATAACTTGATGTGATTAAGATCTTGTTTGATGAGAAGTTCGAGAGACTATCAAAGTTTAAGAAGCCAGATAAGAAATGAGCAAAAATAGACAGTTTTACTACCCTTCATTTACAATATATATTAAAAATATAAACTTATTTTATATAATATATGCATGAATGGGATAAACAAAAAGTAGGACTAAATAGAGTTATATATTCCCCAACCCCACAAATTAAATCCATAATTGAGAAGGATTAAAACTATGGGTGAATTCTTGGGTCCAAATTGATGTTTGGCTCATGAGTGGTTTGTCAGCATTGTCACATTAAAACTGACAATAATCTTTTTTTTCTTTTTTTTCATGATTTTTTTTTTTGATTTTATTATTCAGTTACTAATCTAGTAAAACTTGATTTCAAATTGGTTATTTTGGTTTCAAACTGAGTTTGAATTTGAATAAATTTGGATCCTCCACTAATTGAGCTTGTGCAGAAATGAAAATTTGTATTTCAAGTGTTTGGCCCATATTTGGAGGGTTAGTGTGAAATCATATTAATGAGGTGGGTAAAAAGAAAATGTAATTTTGGAGGGCGGTGGTGATCAGATAATTGTCAACAAAGTCAAAAACACAACAGCAAAGAAAGTTGTCCTGTAGTGAAATTAGTAATTGCAAGAAAGGGGAGCGTCTAAAAGAGACATTTCACTCTCATTCATAAAAATCAAGAATAAAGAAACCCAGGAAAATGAAGCATTGTAGGGTAGGTATGCGATAGGACAGCTTTGTATTTGTAAAAGTCTATAAAACCCATATACTTTGGAAAATAATAAAATAAACCCTATTTTGGGATTTCTCTGAGGGATTCTTGAGGAGTTTTCGAATACTTTCGTGCAGATAATGGGTGAGACAGAGAGAGAAACGCAACACAAGCAGATTAATAAGGCCATAAATAATAACTCATATTTCTCTTTCTTACTTTGGTTTTTGTTTGTTTTCCCTTTTGATTGAGTGAGTAGAAGTGAGTGAGTCCTAAACGCATATTCACAGTGGGGGTGTGGAGGTGAATCATGGGTGATTAAAATGGTACAAACTTACTTTTTGGTGGAGAGAACCTGATGCCCTTTTGATGTGTTAGTGGGTGGTGCTGTTTTTCTCTCTTTAACACACATATATTCATATTCACATACCCTCTTCAATCAAGACTTCATTCTTCCTCTTAGTTTTTCTCCTCCAAAACAATCCATCCCTTCCTCTTCTTTATTAAAGTTACAAGGTTTGTATGCTTTGCTTTCCTATGTTTATAATCTCTCTTCCTTCAGAGATTTTTCTTTCTATCTTTCTGGGTATGTGTTCTCTTCTCTGGTTGGGTATTTTCTAGACTTTTCTCTTGAAGCTTCATATGATTTCTTTCTTCTTCATCATCTCGTTGCTTAGAGTTTGGCAAGTCTTTCTTTGTTTATTACTAACGAAGAAATGGGAAAATCTGGTCTTTCTTCACTGGTAGATTGCGTTTTATGGTCAGTTCAACTGTTGTGTTCCACGATTTGTCTCTCAATTGAAGTCTTTTTATTTGATTAACCTTAGAATCTTTTCTCTTCAGTGGTTTAATTTTGAATTTCTTTTATTTATTTATTTTTTTGTTTACCGTATTCTTCACTCACTACTGCCTCAAAGCTTTGAATTTTCTGTTTGTGTTTCTGCTCTTGCTTTGAATCTATAGCTATTTTCATATGATTTACTTTTTCAAGTTTTGATTTTTGAGATACGGTAGTGGATGGTGGTATCTCAAAGACTTGATTTTGAACACTTCTTACTGGGTTTTGTTCACATAAAATAACGCTGACTCCCAACGAAACTTTAACCCTTGAAATATATCTTTGTTTGTGGGGTTGTGTTCTTTGCTTATTTTTGTGCTTTGCTTGATCAATGGAAACGTAGATGCTTCAAATATACTCATTTCCTTCACATAAAATAACGTCCTAGACGAGTCTAGAATAATCTCCTTCTTCTCTTGATCTCATCATCGTCTTATTCTTCTTATGTATTTCTCTTTCAGGTAAATTAAATGGATGAAGATTCAAGTGGGGTGGTGTTTTTTAATTGATATACTTGTTCTTCTTCTGCTGTTTCTGGTTCTGTTGCTTTAACCTGGTGGTGGGGTTAGCGTGATAAAAGAGGCCTAGTTTTCTATATGCTGAAGGCTAAGAAGTTAAAAGATAAGGCCCAGGTGTGGAGTAGCGTTAGTAGAAGAAGAAGAGCTTGTGACTGTTTCACAAACAGCACAAGAAGAGTGAAGCTTTTCTTCAGATGTTATCCATTGAAAACCCTCCATCAGATCCCTCATGTTCTTGTCAATTTCCACAACTAAATACCTCTCACGGTGATGACTCGCCCTCTCATAAGCTTAACGTAGATCTGCTTAACCCACCTCCTCCTCCTCCTCCTCATCAGCTTCCCAAATTCTCCATAAGGTAATTAGTAATTTTATACTCAGCAGTTCTCTTTGTTCTTCTTCTCTTTCTCTTTCTCTCTTTTTCAACTTTGATTCTTTGTTGGGTCAGATCCAGAGCTACATGTTACCTTTGGTACCCCATCTTGCCTCTAGTCTGTGTTTTGGGGTTCTTTTGTGCTTTGATTGGTTTATGATTTCATTCATCTCTAATCCAAGCTTCTACTTTGTGTATAAATTTTTGTGCGTGTGAAAAGAAAATTTTGGTCCATCATTTAGTTGCTGTTCTTCCTTGATGTTACTTTGTGTGTGATTTCATGTCACTTTGGACATGAGATTAATCAATCTATCTGTGTGTACTTGTTCTAAGTTCTTACCATATCATGCAACAAAACTCGAGACTTTTTGTAAGTTTATTAGATCGTCCAATCCTGGGTATTTCTTGGCTGTTTCTCTACTGTTGATGTGTTTCCAGTTTTATCTTGAGTTTCGTGGTCCATATGCTCCTTTCATCAGCTAACATACAATATAAGGGTCTTATAAATTTAACAAATTAAACCTTATTGATGATGATTTTATCTCATGATATGTGTTGTAAATTGATCAAAAGTTACTGACAATACATGCTGGCTTCAACTGTAGAGATTATGTGTTCACTTCTCGGGGAAAAGATATCAAGAAGAATTGGCCTTTCTCTCTGAAAAATTTGCAAATTTGTTTGAAACATGGCGTGAAGGATGTATTGCCACCATTTCAGTCTATTGGTGTAGTAAAGACTCAAGCCACTAAGAGATGGACAGTTGACACTAGTTCGGTTGAAAAGAAAAGCATAAGTAATTTTGATGCGGAGCTTGGTTCTGGGTCCAACAATAATGAGGTTTTAGACTCAGCTGATTATGTTCAGTTGAAGCATAAGCTTGAAAATGCTTGCATAGACACCAGTTCATGCAGATCTGCAGAAGAGAACGATTTCCCATCAACAACAACAAGTGTTTCTCAATCTGAAATAGAGTCTGTTCCTACTGCAAGGCCATCTAGTTCACCTCCCAAAAACGTCACTTTGTTGGAAGCTTCAGCCTCGGTCTCAGCCTCAGCCTCAGCCTCAGCCACTGTTGAACTCGAAGCAGGTCATCCTTCATCTCATAAGACTGAAAACACTACCCGACCCCTAGGGAAAAAGTGCAGATTGATTGTAAAGTTCAGTGGCAATTCCGATCATTGCTCAACCGAAGATATTGCTTCAAATACTAGTGCTGTATCTGAAACAATGGCTTCAAAAGTTTGCCCTGTTTGCAAAATCTTCACATCCTCATCGAATACCACTTTAAATGCACACATTGATCAGTGTCTTTCTGCGGAGTCGACACCCAAGTGGACAGCAGATTTTAGAGTTGCCAGGCATAGAATTAAGCCAAGAAAGACCAGACTGATGGTGGATATATATGCTACAGCGCAAAGGTGCACTTTAGAAGAGCTTGATAGAAGAAATGGCACAAGCTGGGCCTCTATTTCAAACTTGCCTGCTCAGGATTCTGAGAAGCTTGATCTTCCAGCCGAAGTGAAAAGGCAAAGAGTGTCTCAGGTACATCCTGAGGATGCTGGTGAAGTAGGTGAAGTTTATATTGATGCCAACGGAACCAAACTTCGGATTTTATCCAAGTCTAATGATGCACCAGCTGTGTCAAAAGTAGTGGAGGATCTTCAAACAAAGAATCCTTTGAAAGGAGGTAAAGGAAGCAAATTCCTATCAAACAAAAAGAAAAAGAGGCATGCTAGGAAACATCTCAAGTATCTGAAACTTGCTTCTCAAAGCAGAAAATTTTTCTCTTACAAAGCTCGTGCTTCTGAGGTACACTACTCTTGCTTTTGATATTCATTTCTCTCTTGACTCTTAGCCTTCTACCGTAATACTTATGCTTTTCCTTTTTCTGGAAAAACCATACCTTTATGGGTTTCTCCATTGAGGGCTTCCATTCCAGTTTGAGACAAGAAATTCATATATCTATTACATGCTGTCGCACTCATAAAACTGATTTTTTTTTTTTTAAATATTTTGTTGCACTTAGTGCTAGTATGGTAAGATACTCTTAAAAGTATTTACATAAGCAATGTATATAATTTTGTGCTTGTCTTTTATTCACAAGTTTTAAATTGACTATTTGTCGTGAATGTGGTATTTTGAAATTCAACATATGTTGGTTGATTTTTATTTTTTTTTTGGCAGAAATCTGGGGGTGAAGAGGGGAATAATGGGGTAGAAGAAAGCAGCAAGGAGAAACATGAGATACAAAAGAAAATCAAATCCAGTGATTCTGGAACTTTGAGGCCTTGGGTATGCTCCAAACGAAGGGGTCTAGCAAAGAAAGCTAATAATCAAGGTGTCAATCAGCCATTCAGATGTAAATGGCATTTAGCTCGGGACTTGTTGGTGGAGAATGATCAGCAACATGTATGTGAAACTTTAGCAGAGAGAAATCATGTTCAGAAATTTACAAATTTGTCTGAGAATCTGTCATCTTCTCCATCAACTAGTGAGAGGGTGGAGAATCCTTTTTATAATTGTCAAGTTAGTGACAGATTGGAGCTTTCTTCTGGGAGAAAGAGAGTAGGAAGTTTGTTCTTTGGAGCCAGGATAAGTGATGACACAGAAAGGTCTCTTCCACAAATAAACCATAATGACAATCAATTGTGCAAAGATAACCCTTTCAAAAATGGCAGCCATACATTTGAACCTTCTAACTCTAGTAGAAATTGTGTATCTTCAGTGAAGAACAAGAGAGATGATAGTCATGGAGACCCAGATAAGATTTCTGATATCCTTCCTGGTACAAGCGCAGCACCACCATTGAATACTCGTGCATTTGCATCAAAAGCATTGAGAACAGTGTTGAGGAAAAAGACATCTTCTGTTAGCTGCCGTTCGTCTGTGACTAAATCCAAACCTATTATGGATGAGAAATTTTCTGAATGGAGGAAGAATCAAATGGATTGTATTGGACAAGTAGATGAAGAGGTATCAGCTTGGCATTCTGCTGTTTGTCAGCAATATGCTTTGATGCACAATGGTATTGATGATCATCTTGGAAGAGAAGAGATAACTGAAAATACATCTTCCAGGAGAGGTACTGTACCGGAAATCAAGCAAGATAGAGGATCAATAAGCTTCTCCCAAGAGGATGAAGCACCTCAATCATACAGCCATGATGAAGGAGAAAATACAGATTCTTCTGCTAGAGCTGGTGATGATCTCCCAGACAACGTTGATGTCCTTAAATCAGTTGAGGCAGGAGTCACGAGTTTAAGTCAATCTGCAGTTACTAAGTTCCACAAGCTGAGTAATTGTTCCAAGACCCAATCCAACTCTTTACATTCTGTTGAGGACTTTAACGGAATTTTATATGGAGGTGAAGCACTGACAGGTCCAACTGAACCAAGCTTTGTTAATGGAGAAGAAATTTATTGTTCTGATGAAGTAGGCAATGGTATGATTGGGCAAAGTGCTCATGTGGGGCCTGGATTGGATTCTGATATTGGTCATGGAAATTTGTTTCCCGAGGTTGATCCAATACCAATTCCAGGCCCCCCTGGTTCGTTTTTACCAAGTCCTAGGGATATGGGGTCAGATGATTTTCAGGGAAATTCATCATTAACCACAAGTCGGGTTCAGTCTTCTCAAGATCAGCTTGAATTTGTTGACGGAGATTCATCAGACTCCCCAATTTCTACAACATCAACAATCTCTAACTCCACTGCTGCCAGATCTAATTTGAAGCACCCAGAATTACTATCATCTGTAGGAGCTCATGCAATTCAAGATGGGATGAGGTCAGGCTTCTCTACAGCTAGTATGGAGGCCATGGTAGAAAATGCAGCTATGGTTCCACTGACAGGTCCAGGAGCACAAAAAACTTATTTTGATGGAGAGAAATTTAGAGTCAATAAGATCTCTATTGAGAAAAGACCTCTCAGTTTCAAGAATGATGGTCAGCCTTGCTGCTGCCAAAGGAAGGAGAGAATTTCTCAGGATACTGCACTAAATTATCAAGAATCACAACTACTGAGGCGGCGTACAATGTCTTCAGTGACACTGCCTGCCATGGGAAAGCAAAATGCCAGACCCAACAATTTTGATGCAAGGCCTGAAATATTTCCTATCAGCAGTTGCCCTAGTTTCGGTTCTGAGAAGATTATGCTTCCATTGAAGGGTCCTGCTGGTTCCATTTCAGTAAAGGGATCTCCTGAAAGGGCAATGAAGTTTGTAGGTCATGGTGATTGTGACTCTCCAAGTCCATCCACTCCTAATCCAGTACTAAGGCTCATGGGGAAGAATCTAATGGTGATCAACAAAGAGGAAGATATTGCTATGCCCCTAGGGCAGTCCCAGCAAGGTGCCCAGAATAGCCAAGTAATTTCTCAGTTTCAAACAGCATCTCAAGCCTCTCCTAGCAATATACAAAGTCAAGACTGCCATTCCTTTTCTCATTTGCCCCCTCTAGCTCCTTTAATCTTCAATTGTAATCTTTATGATGCTGTTGGGCCATCTGTAGATGTTAGGTTTTCTAGCATTTATAGAAACCACACTAATCCCAGGACACCACAGACACCTGCACGGGTTTCAGTAAGCCTGCTTCCTAACCAGCATATAAATGGTGGTTTTGCTGCATCTCTGGAGCCTCAGTCGCACATGTATGATTTATCAAGTAGACATAACAGACCCAAGGTCAGACTGAATGAAACATCCTCATATAATATAGACAAAGTTTTAACAACTCTTGACCACCCTCAAAAGACTTCAGATGGTGGTGCTTCTATCAAAGAAATCATTGTCATTGATGATGTTCCTGAAAGTGAATCTAATGAGGGTGCTGATATTGCAAAATATTCCGAAGGCTTAAGGATGACCCAGCTGATTTCATCTGGCATTTCAGTTCCCACGGGTCCCAGTTTTAACTCAAGGCATGTGAGTCCTTTCTCCGGTTATCAACCACGTGATCCTTCTCTTTTGAGTGAATCACCTGTAATGCACAATAGTGGTTTCCATGCAATGCCCCCCAGGCTACCCAATTCCAGTCCTGTAAGGTGGAGTTGTACTCCAGAAAGTTCTGGTGTGCTCCAGCGGAATTCCTTTATGGCTGCATCAACCTCAACAGGTCATCATTCGGGATCGTCACGATATTATTCTCCAAGCTTGTAACAGTCAGGAGCTTGGCTTGAGGCAGCCATTTTCACACAATCCCTCATTACCAGGTTTTTCATTAATCAAACCTTGTTCTCATACTTGCGCTTCTCCTAGGCTACTGATGACTAGTGATCTTGGGATTGAAAAATGATTTTGACAGCAAAAAATAATGAAGGTTTATTCAAATACATCCTCTCCGCGGCCCAGATCTTCAAATAGTGTTTGTATTTATATTTAATGTACTGAAGTTGGGTAAACTTTATGCTGTTTTTTGAGGGTTTTAATGGTTAGGCAAACTTAAAGTTGTTCCAGAGACTAAAAAATGTACAAGCAAACCTTGAAATAATAGTTGAGGAGCAACCTTGGCTCAAAGCTAATGGAGTCGAGTGTTCTTATAATGAAAATTTCTTAGTGCTTTCTTGTATATCCTTGTTACATTTTGTCAGAACTGTGAGTTGTAGCCGTTAATGGCATGGCAATTAGTTGCATTTTCAATATTGTAGTTAGAATGGCCGGAAATTAGCCAACATTAGTTATACGCATGAGATAATAAACTGATCACGAGTCAAAGCTGATAATTACATGGTCTGCATGGGGAAGTGGTGGCGGCAGGCAGTGCTTCGCAAATTAACTACCAGCCTTTTGAGTCTTGTGTGCCATGTCATGTAACATATATATGCTGTAGCTGCATGCATGATCAGGATTCAACAAAACTCCTCTTCTCGCAGTCTCAGCTTTTTTCACACCAGTCGTTAGTACAATACAAATCGTCCATCATCCATCACATTCATATATAGTATTATCATCGTCAGTCTTTTGCATGCATTTATTGAAATATCGATCATTCCATGAAGTAAAAACTAAACTCAAAAAAAGTCTTTAACATTTTTCACCTTACGCCCACATAAAATTACACCCCAACAAGAAGGTAAAATCCAAGACAGGAAAAGTTTTTTTTGTTTTGTCTAATAAGATAGCTAGCATGTGAGAGAGAAAGTCTTTGCTCAGAGCAGAGATAGAGCATGAAATATAGCCGTTATACAGAAAAATATAAAGTGTACGATTTGAGTAATAACAAAAATGAAATACTTTTTTAAGGCGTTTAGTTAAATATATTATTTAGTGTGTTCATACGCTCCTTTCTTCCCACCTTTAACTTTAGGGGCGTATATTTTGTTTGTTTTAGTTTTAAGTTTTTATTGTCAACTAGAGTTTTGGGTGATGTAACGTGCGAAGTGCGTTTTGCATGGTGAAAGCTGGACACCTTAACAATTACGACTCTTTGCTTGTGGCTTGTGGGCCATTCTTTGTCCCCCTTTCTTTACTTTATTATTCTTCTTTCGAAAGCTACCTTGACCATTCTTTGCTTCTATTTTATTCATTTATTTCTCCTGATTAACATCCCTGCAACTCCCATTACCATGTTTCATAAATGTTTCTTCTTCTTTTTCTTCAACTTTCTATTTTGCTTGAAGGGTCTTCCAAACTTAATCTGTTTGTTTGGTTAATTTCATGAATCTGTGTGTTTGTTTTTATATGATCCAAGTAAACAAATGAAAATGAAATCCTTCAAGTATTACAATTACAAACATTCAGCTTTAGACATTTTGTACTGGTGAAGAAAAAATTATAGTCACCATGTGCATATTAGCAGCCATTCTAATGATAATTAATTAGGTTACTGATAATGAGCTGTAGCCAGATCCAGATGATTATTTTAGATGCATGAATAAGAGCAAAATTAGGAAATGAATAATAGCTTGCCAAAATTTGTATGTTTAAATTGGTAACATTATCTTGTCCCTTAAATTATTGTAAAATCATGATTCAAGAGTGGACTAAAGTTCAATGTTATTTATTTACGAGGCTCAGTATCTTTTCTTCCATTTCAAAAGATGACATAAGCTGATACTGGTCCACAGTCAACCTTTGAACAAATCTTGAATTAAACCAACCAAACTCAGTCTTTGAATGGCAGTTAGTTGTCTTGTTGGACAGTCAAACTCCACAAAACAGGCTAAACTAACCACCTATCACCATCATCTTCGCCGTCTCTGCCTCCTCCTACACCATCTTTGGCTGTTTGGTCAACTGGGTGGCTGAAAATATGTTGTAAACTTCACATGGGTACTTGTGTTTGTGGTTAGCCTGTTGTTAATGAAATCAAGTTCAAGTTTTGTTGAGGAAAGAGTGAGCTTGTGTCGGGTCGGTGTGAAATGTGATGGAAAGGAGAGATATTTTCTCATTGGATTCTAGTGAATGGATGCATAGCATACTAAATCTATAATATCTGTAGATTACAGCAGGATGGGATGGGCGCAGAATGCATAACTTGCAATTAGGCACTAGTTGACGTAGTTTGCATTCATTGGATGTGTACATTCTGTAAAAGAATATGAAATGAACAAATTAATTTCATCAGCAGGTTCTTAATGTAAACGAGAAGCAAAAATGTGGAAATGAAAGCAAATTAATTGTAAGGAATTTGTTTGACCATTACATTTCTAGCTAAAGTGATTACATCATTAACAAAACTGAGCTTCGTCGAGTATGGGACAGCTTGAACAAACATTGTTATATCTTACTCCTTAGATGATTCTCACTAATTTTTCCTGTGTTTCTTGCGCTGCCAAGGTTTGTGCATGGTTATGTCCTAGCATCACTGTTGGAATACTGATACGGCTTCGATCTACAGAGTTCTTCACTACTATCAACATGCCACCTCTTAGTAGCAACTTTGCTCTCGTCTCAAATAGAGTAGCATTGAGAAGTGTCACATCTTGCCACAAATACTCATCCACCCATTGATTATCATTTCCTTTTTTTTTCCAACAGAGAGAACCATGGCACCAATCTTTTTTTTTTTTTTTTTTTTTTTTTGAGAAACGAATGACTTCTCTACATCCTCTAACACATTAATTTGTGCATAATTTTAGAAGCTCCAAAGTTGAGCTGCCTGTCTGATGTAGAGAACCATGTCAATTGCCTTCAGCTAGACGAATGGGTGCTCAGATATGAATGCAGATGCCCAAAGATGATCAGCATTCTTCGATAGATTGCCAATTTTCCTTATGCCTTGAACTGTACCCTTTGGAGCCAATAAACCTGCTTCTATTTTTGCAAACACCTGAGTTATAGGATGTAAATGAATCCAACATCCGGGTTGTTAATTTGTTGGCTCTTCTTTCCAAGCCTAACTTTACTAGAAGAAAGGCTGATTCTTCTTCACTTTGGGGAGCCAAGCCACAGCCAACGCAACATCCAAATGTAGCACTCAAGCATTTTTTCCATCTTCCAAACCGATTTCCAGTAATAGGCAAGTTCTTAGCTGCCGCACCTAGAAAATTGACTGAAATTGGAGCTGGGGCAAACCAAGCACAAACAATAAGCATTCTTGAGGCAAGAAAATTCCTCCTCCCGCTGATTTGTTGTAAGATGGCATAGAACCTTCGTTAGGGAAGGATTGTTTCTGCAATACTGTTCCTCATCAATATTCATGTAAGGGGAAGTAGAACATTCTTCAATCGGAACTTGATTCACGGCTTCTAAGAGAGCTGATGGCAAGATTCAGAAAGTAGTGAACCAACTACCCACAAACCAAAGCTCAACTTTCCCAGTTTCTGATAAAAAATTTGGAGGAACTCCAAAGCCTCAGCTGTATAATCTTTCTTCCTTTTTCTTCTCGTTCAAACCATTGCATCAGGCAAGGACAATGGAGGAAGCTGCATTATATCAAAATTCATCACCTTGGATAGCCTAGTAGTGATAATCACATAAGACCCTCCGTGTTTCTTGGTGTCAAGTCATGTAGATTTTTCCCTTCCCGCCATTCTTTCTCTGTTTCAAGATTATCAATGATCAGTACATAAGGCATGTCGCAGAAGAGCCGCCCTTTAACTCTCTCGAATGCTTCAATTTTTTGCTCGTCAAAGCTTCGAATTCTGCCCCTTTCCATCTCTGCATGAGTACTCACGTCTAACCCCAAATTGAGTGATAGGTTCAATATGTGCAATATGTTTATTTGCAACTGCTACAATAATTAATCGCCTTAAAGGTCATTCACGCGATGACACAATTTATATATATATATATATATTCATTTATGTATTTAAAAATATATATAATATTATTTTTTTATTATATATGTACATAGTGATTAAATACATATATGGGAATAGTCGGAGCTTCCCTGAGCATATACCAAAACTAGATGATTTATTATCTTTTTCTTTGTGGTTTTAATAATAGAAATTCTTGAATGAAATCATAAACGTTTATTTATTCGTCTGATACAGTCGACACGGTTGGCATTGCATGGAACTTCACAGTCAGGATGAAAACTATATTTACTTTAGAATATTATTATTATTTGATACATAGTGGAGTGGTAATTGTATTGGGCATTGTGCAAATATCATGCATGAATAAGAAAGAAATGAGAACTAAATTCTTTCAACTCAACAAGCCCATTTAAGTGCAGTGACTGTAGTCATCTTATTAAGACTTGAATGTGGATTAGAATAGTGTGTCGAACACATATATAATGCACTAGCTGGTTGTTTGCTTCTTGTAAAACTATCCACTCAATTTTTTTTAATTATTTGTTCAGTTTATATCGGTTGTTGATGTTGTCTCAATCAAAACATTTTGTGTCATTGAAAAACCGCAAAGTATTCTTCATTATCACATTTATCCAAGTCATAGATTTATTAGTTTTAACTTTAAAAAACATTTTTATAAGAGAAAGATAATAAATTTATATTAACTTAAGATTTTCAACTTTTTTTGATATAGATTTTTTTTTAACATCAACATCTAGTTTCTTATTTCTTTAACTCTGCCAATCACCCGCCCTCAAAGAGGAGAAGAATAAACATAAAAAAAGTCAATTTGCCACATATGGTTTAATTTCGAGGCAATGTCATATATGGTTTAATTTGGTGGGGTTCTAACTTTCAATGTGTATATAGAATATAAATAATTGATTGTCTTTCAAAATATGCTACCATTCATGGTAATATCATACATCAACGTAAAATTTATAGAACACTCAATGTTATTCATAAACTCAAGGCCAAATGACTTATTCCCACCCAAGGTTTACTATAAACCCAAACTCATTCTGTTAACTTTTGAAAATCTAAATATTCACTTATCCATTAGTTTTAGTTGTTACAATCAGGGGGAAAATCGTTATTTAGTTGAAATATTAAAAAACTTAAAATTTTATCATATTTTCCTTCTAGGTTTAAAAACTAACAAATTTCTCTCTACCCAAGTACCATTTAGCCCATAGGATTTCTCTTTTACTTTTCTTCTCCAACAATAGTCAACCTTCTTCCTTTGTCGTGGATGACCACTGATACTAGTTACAATTTCCTTTGTCATAGACGACCACCAAGACCAATCGAAATGGTCAAATTTTTGGGCACAGAGCTTACTAAAATGGTGATGAATTGCAACGAAGATCGATGCGAAATGCCAATCTTTGACATCCTTGATCTTCGGAAAACTCAAATTGGCATTTCTAGAATATGAAGGACGCCAATCTTCATCGCGATTTTTCACCATTTCAAGAAGCTTCGTGCACGAAAATTCAGTCATTTTGATTAATTTTTTAATGGTTTTCACACTAAGAAACCATCTAAGAGGGAGGGGAGATGCCACCGGTAAGAAACGTCAAAAAGAACGGTTGTCAGAATAATAGAATAAAGTTTTCAGAGTGTAAGTGTAATGTTTCAAGGTTTGAGGGGGGAGCTACTCATTTTAAAATATTAAAACCCTAAAAACCATATCTGGTTGAAGTGAAAGATTAATTTTTTAAAATTAAGCTAAAGGAAAACGAATAGTTTTTAACTTTTTATTTGTTAAATAAAAATCTTTAAATAACGATTTTACTCTTGACTATAACAGTCAAAACTAACGGATGGATAAATATTTAGGTTTTTGAAAGTTAGCAAGGGTGAGTGTGGGTTTACACTAAACCTTGGGTGGGAATAAGTTATTTGGCCTAAACTAAAACATAAAACTTATTTAAAGAGTTCTGTTATATTCATTTTTCAAGTAATAACTTGAAGAAGATGAAGCAAATGTTATTGTGCGGTTTTTCAAATATTTCATGTTTTAATAATGGGTATAAATACTAACATTTTGTATATATTATTAATGCATGTAAAGTTAGTCAACTCTGGCTAGAGTAAGTTATTATAAGCTTTTGTTTTTATTAATTAGTATAAAATCATACCTAAAAATGACAAAGGATACAAATTAATTTTGTATCATATTAATTGGACGTAGCTTTATATGGTTTTTGCAATTAAAGTAGAATCAAGAAGTTGTTATAACCATAGAATTGGATCCACTCATAGTTGTCTTCTGTATATAAATGCTTTGTTGGATATGATTCATGCTAACAAGATATAAATTTTAATTAAAAACTTAGGTAACGTATTATTAGTTAAAATAAAATTATATGTACATATTTTTTTGTATATAAATATATTATAATAGAATTGAATAATTTTGAATTAATAATAAAATAATATCTAATCACATAATAATATATGTATATGTATACATATTTATGTATCAAAGATGTATACATATAACATTTTTCTATTAGTTATATGTTTCCATTTTTTCATTTATAGACATTAATCTTCAAACTCACTATTAATTATATCAAGACATTTGTTTTATTAACTAATAAATGTGGTATATTTTAATATCATACCATTCAAACATAACCGTATCACACAAGGCTCAAATTAGAATTAGATGTATGAGAAAATACATTTAGTAGATTCATCCCAATGTATCATTTATAATATATTTTTTTGGAAAGGCATGAATACCTTTACACATATCATAAATCTTTATTGAATCAATAATTTTTTAAACTGTTTAAGAATTGAAAATATCTAATATATATTTTAAACACCATGTTAATCAATAAATTATCATATTTTTTTTATCAACGTGTTATTATGTATAAAATGAATGTGAATTGAAGATAAATTAAAAATTAGGCAAAAAGACATATTCTCACCCAAGGTTTGTTACAAACCCATACGGATATCTGTTAAGCTTCGAAAATCTAAAAATCCATCCATTTATTTGTTTTTGTTGTTACTATTAAGGATAAAATCATTATTTTGATATTTTATTTAAGGAAAAAAATTATCTCCTTTTTTTCACCTTAGTTTTGAAAACTAATAATTTCTTCTTAATTTTTTTCAAGTTCAAAAAATGATATTTTCCCCCCAAAGTCTAGGGTTTCAGCTCAGACTTTCATAAGTTTTCCCAATTCTAATTGCCCCTAACCTTATGAAAAATTTCAGTTTTACCCCCTCTTCATCTTAAGCTTTCATATCTCCTACAACGTCCTTATCCCTCCATCTTCGACATGCAGGACCGAGTAGCCATAGTGCCAACTTCACCTTTTTCCCATTTATCTCTCATCTAGCACAAAATCTAGCCAAAATTGAGTGAGGGATCTCACTCAATTTTAGCAAGATTTGTGTCGATGAGAGTCACCAAGGAGGAATTTTGGTGTTGGCGACGAGAACAAAAGGGGGAAACTTCTAGAAACATCATATCTTCCAACTAGAATAGACGAAGGAGCAAGGCAAAACTTTGGGAGAGGAAGAGACGCACAACGAAACCTAGATGAGGAAGAGACATGCGATTACTAGAAGGGGAAACATCATCTCAGGAGTACGCTAGTAGGTAGAGATATTGCCAAAGATAAAGGTTGGGCTGATGGGAGAGAAATTGCTGCTAGAAAATGTCAAAAGGCTAGAGAAATCAACAAGAATAGAAGAAGGTTGGACTAAAGCTGAAGAGGGGTTTACTTAAATTTTCGAGAAGGTTGTGAGGCAACTAGAATTGGGAAAAATATGAGAGGCTCAACCGAAACCCTAGACTTGGGGGGGGGGGGGGGGGGGCGCGGGAGAATGTCAGTTTTTAAACTTAGAAAAAAAATTAGGGGAGAATTGTTAGTTTTTAAAACTAAAGTAGGAAAATGAGATAATTTTTTTCTTTAAATAAAATCTTAAAATGATGATTTTATTCCTAACAATAATAGTAAAAATTAACAAATGAGTGGATATTTAAAATTTTAAAACTTAATAGGTATTAATTTGTGTTTGCAACAAACCTTGGGCAAAAATGTCTTTTGGCCTAAACATTAAATTAACTAATCATGTGATGATATAGGATTATATTGATCATGTACTCATGCATCATAAAAATTGGCCAACTGACTATTTCCCACCCAAGGAATAGTGTAATCTAAACTGATACCTGCTAATTTTCAAAAACTCAAAGTCCCGCCCATGAGCTAATATTTATTAAAATTTTCAGTTAAAGTTAAGAGTAAAATTATCATTTTAACAATAATATTAAAAATATATATAATTGATTAAATTTTCATCCCTAAATTTGAAAAACTAGCAATTTCACCCTTGGTTAAAGTTTTCTACTTTTGAAAAGTCGTGTTCCCCCCCTCCCAAAAAAAACTTAGGGTTTTCTTTTCACTTCTCTCCGATAACATCTCTAGCCACCAATGACCTCCATGAAACTCTCTAACTCGTCTCTAGCTACCACCTTGGTCTTGATTTGTCTAAATTAGATGAATCCAGATGGTCTGAACGATGAAGATGTCATCTAAACGAAACGTCATCTGATGACGCCTTCATTGTCTAAACCATCTAGATTCGTCTAATCCAGATTAAGGTGATGGCCGGAGTTTAGGGGGAGTTTCATGGAGGTTGTTGGTGGTCAAATATGTCATCGAAATGAGAGGAAAGATTTTTTTTTTGGAAGGGGGAAACTGTCACTTTTCAAAATTAAAAAACTTTAATAAGAGGTAAAATTATTAATTTTTAGAATTTAGGGATGAAAAAATAATAAATTATATATTTTTTAATATTATTATTAAAATAAAAATTTTACATTTAATTCTAATTGAAAATTGTAACAGAAATTAGATTATGGGTGAGGCTTTGAGTTGTTGTGGATATCAATTTTGAATCACACTATACCTTGGGTAGGACACAGTCATCCGGCCTTAAAATTACAGAAAACCCAAACGAAAGAACATCACAAGATGGCATGTTCTGTCTGAGTTTAAGGATTATCTGTAAGGCAGGCCCATTGAATACAACAAGATCCAATGTCATTAGGGATATTGGGGCTAATCAAGTCATTTCACAAACCGATCTTTGTCACATTGTCCCAGATCAGATGGCCAGCAATGCCCACTTGTGTTCGTGGGCCATCTTCTCCATCTGGTGATTCCTGTATCACCGCACGTTCGTTCTTTTTTGTCAACTAATTAAATCATAATAATAACAATTCATTACTATAAATCTCCAATTTCAACCATTGTTTAGGGTTTCCAATTCCTTCGATTTTTGCTTATCATGGATGATAATGAAAAGGTACGCCACGTTCTTTTCTAGGTTTAATTTGTGGGAATTCATTTTTTTCATTTCAATTGAATCTGAAGTCTGAAACTTTCTGTGAAATGAATTTAAAGTTTTCAACTTTTAATAAATTTTGTAGTAATTTGAATTCTTTTATGTTGCTTTTCCGTTCAATTATTGCATATACTCAAGTTATGTAGAATTGGATTGAATTTAATGCAAAAATAGATGATTCAGGAAACAGTGGATTGGTTTTGTTGATCTTTTTCAGATTTTGGTAATTTGGATCATGATACCGCTGGAATGATAGTTAATGTTTTTGATCTTGATCTCACTGGATCATTTTGAAGGATTTGGGGGATATTAGCCATGGATTTGGAGAGTGAATGTTCAGCTCTTGAATCTGTAGAAGATAATGAAGTTGTGGTAACCCCAGGAGCTGTATCTCATGTGGACGATGACTCTATTAAGAATAATGGATCTTGCTCAAATGACAAGTTGGATGTTAGTGAAAGTCATGATGCTAATGATATAGAGCGAGTCAGTAATCATGGAAAGGGTGTTGGGCTTGGCAGTGTGCAACCATCGGATTCTCCTCCATTAGCAATGAAATCCTCAGCTGGAGTTTCACCTCCAATGACAAAAGGGTATGGGTTGAAGAAATGGAGGCGAATTAAGAGGGATGTTGTTAAGGATGTCGGAACCAGTGTGGATAATAGTAAAATTTTGAAGCGGGGTTTGTCTGGTTCTGCAAATCCAACTAAACCAGTACATATGTCTTCAGCAGAAGCTATGCAGAATAGTGAGGATTCGGTTGGATCCATAAATGTGATGAAAAACGTGGGTAGTCTTGATGGCTTTGCAACACGTGGCACTAGTTTAGATTCTAGATTTGCTGTTGGATCTCCTTTTATGGCTGGTACAGATTCTGAGAACAGTGAGGATCGAAGTAGCAAGTCTTCTACAGCAGCCAGTGCTCCAAAGATGAGATATGAATTACTTGCTACACCCAGTTATGCAGGGGAGAAGAAATCGATGAAGAATTTGAGCACAAAGAGTAGCAGTAATTCAACTCAACGGGTTCAACAAAGTATGAGTCAGACTGAAAGCAGTAAGAAGCCTAGAGGAGAAAAGGTCAAAATCGAGAAAGAAAACTCTCATTCCAGCATGGAATCTGACTCAAGAAGCTCCAACTTTGTCTTTATGCAGGGTGCCTTTTCTGTGACTAGTAACGGAAAGCAAAGTGGAAGGTCAATGAATTTTGATGGGGAAAATAGTGATGATGCCCATGCATGTGAACAAGGTGAGGAAGTTCAAACTGGTTTCACCAAAGGGAAGGCTGGAGAAGCTGAAGATTGTTCCCTAGATGATTTAGCTGCGGGCTTGTCTTGGGATGCTAGGGGAGAGAAAAGTGAGAACCACCATCTCTCAACAGATTGGGATCCTTTGGTTGAGTCTATCCTTACCCTTCAGTCTGTGCAGGAAGCCCTTGAAAAAGGTGGGTGTGCCTACTTTGTTTCACATTTTTTTCCTTTCATAAACTGTATTTATAAATGGGTAGTTGCATATGTACCTCCATAAAGTGCTATGAAAGGTTTTTGCTTCTTTCTATCATATGATATTTCCTATCTTAGTTCATTTGGTGTTTATTGCGGCCATGAAGATATAGGCATGAAATTCATTGATCTGTAAATTAATATTGCTTTCACCTTCCTTTATTAATGGTAAGGCATGGAAATCGTCATTGTTTGTTGGTAATGGTAGAAATGTCAAATTCTAACCATGTTTAAGTTGCTGTCCTTTTTGTATCTTCTCTCAAGATATGGAATTTTACCTTGCTTGATTTTGTAGAACAGCCAAATGGGGATATCAGTTGGTTTAGAGATATTGAATTTTTCATTTCTTGATTGTCAAATTAACCATGTAAGGGAATCTATTTGGTTTCATATGTGGATTTGAGAACATGTGTCTATGGTACACGCACAAAGGAATTTCTCAATGAGCAATATATAATTTGATTTCACATAGTTTCATTGTTAATATTCTTGTTGGAAGGACGATTTTACAGAGGACCAAATCAACTTGAAAAGGAACCTTAGTCGATAAATTCTTAACTTGCTGACACTTTTTCACCTATATTTACCTGATATGTATAGTTGGCCGATTTTTAAAATTTTAAGTAACGTGCTGATCTTGCAGCTGATTTGCTTAAGTTTATAATTTCCTGAAACTAAATGGAGAATTTAAGGCTGAAAATCTAACTTGTAGTTTGTTTTATGCTTATTTCTTGTGTCTGTTCTCTGCATAAATTTTATATATGAATGTCAACCTGTATATGATTATTCATCAACTCAAATGGTGCTATGAACACATTGCAGAGGTTCAAAAGTTTGGGGAGATTGGGAAGGATGCCACATCATTGCATAACAATTCATTTAAGGGTAGCAGCGAGCCTGCCGATTCCACTTCTACAGATTCAAAAATCCATGGACCTAATTCTTCCAGTCAGTTGGGTTCTGAAAAGATTAGAGAAAGTGCTACAAGTTCCTTGGAAATGCAGGTAGTAAGCTTAACACAGAATGTTGAATATTTAGAAAGAAATCTGGAGGAGTGCAAGGCTATGCTTGAGGTTAAAGATGCTAGAGTTGCTGAACTAGAAACCATTGTAAACAGTAGCAAGCCACTAAAGGAAGAGTCAGGGAGCACTATTGATTTGCACCCAGAAAATTGTAGAGAGATGGAGACTGAACTTGAAGTTCTCTTTCAGCAAAAGATGGAGGCCGAAATTCAGTATCTTGCACTAACAAGGACAATAGAGATGGTGAAAATTGCTGCAGGTGATCCCATTACACTCTTCGAAAAGCAAGAAACTCTAGTCGAGGAGCAAACACAGATGTTGAACAAGCTTGGTGAAGCTGAAAAGAAGGCAGCAGCACTGAAGAAACAAGCGGAAAAGTTGGAAAGACATTGTGGAGATATTTTGAGGACTGATGCAGTTTTGAAGATGCAGAAGGGAATTTTTAAGGTTACTTCATGTTTTCTCATACAGTTTATATTACTGGTCTTAGGATTTTGGCTGTTTCTCTCTCAGTTGCCACCCTATTCTGGGGTTGTACCCACCTAAGCTTCGAGATGGGTCCTTTTTGTGTAATTGCAACATTTTAGGCAAAGATTTGAGTATTAGATTTCACTGTTGTTGTTATATAGAACAAGTTGTTCCTTTTCATGAGTGTGGTACCAAGGGAAGAAGGTGCGGTTTTTTTAACCTAGTTTTTAAATGTTCCCTTCGTAGTTCATTGATTTTAATCGTTTCCACAGTTTTCACTTAATGTACAATATATATATGGTTATGCAGTTTAAAGATATAATAAGCATTGGTTTCCATTTGCAGGCTTCTGCGTGAATGTGAGCAGATGATGATGTATATGTTTCTGTGTTTTTGAGAGTTGAATTAAGTGTCTGTGCTTGTTCTTGAAAGTTGAAATTTGAAGCCTAGATTGTTCAGGTCTGCTTTAGAGATAATGAAATTCCTCAACAGTCTATCTCAAGATTCTTGGAAAAGCAAATATGGGGTCTCAAAGTTGCATCACTTCGGCCCATAATTTAACAAAAGGCTTTGCAGTCCAAACACAAAACAATTATTCATAAACGTGCAAAGGAGAGCATGCTATAGTTCTGCCTATGGTATTGGCTTAGCCATAAAAATGGTCGCTAAAATTGGACCATTAACCGTGTGCAGCTTAGTAATGCCTATTATAATTGGCATCAATTATGCACAAGCACCTACATACCAAAGAAACACACAAAATGTATCTTCAGAAGCATATTCAGATGAATACAGTGGTAAACTAGTTGATCACAAGAACATTGAAATATGTTCAGATGAAAAAGGAATCTTATGCTAAGCGTGTTCACAATATTGTAGTATTTGGGGAGTTAAGAACATGGCGTGAGAAAGGTGTTAATGTGATTAAAGTCAATGATTTCGTATGCAAGATGTTGCTGTCATTTGGTCACGAGAATCTGTCAAGAAAACAGGTGAGTTAGCTCTTTCTTTTTAACTCATAAGCTAACACATAAGATATCAGCACCATATATATATATATAGATATACTACAAAATCATCTTTATTCTTGCTTTTAAAATGTGCTTTGAAGCATCCATAAGAAGCTTATTTTACACCAAAGTTAATAATCAATAATTGAATAGATACCCTTTTGACACTGCAAGTTTTATTTGTTTTATCACAATGGCTTGGTCTCAAATCACAACAGATTCAAGTGAGGCATTAAGAATATTGAATAACCTAGCTAGCTAACCACTAAACAATGACAAGAAACTACTTGTTGTAAACAATATTTTTTCCAATGTAAAATTGTTCTTTAGAAACATAAAATAATAAGAAACTTGGAAGATTATATTTCTACATCTTAATCAAACAAAAACATGTTTCCCTCAAGGGAAGTTTTTGCAACATCAATGAAATATCTAAGAAAAACAATAAAAGGTTGCTCTTAAAAGACACATATAAAGTGGTTGAATATGCTAATTGACTTTTTGAATCCTAGGCCACTCTCTTCTCTTTCTGCTGTTGTCACCTCCACAGCTTAGTGGTGCTACAATTGACCTCATATCCCAATAATCAAACCATACATAATAAATAATTTAGTTTGATAAAGCTAAAAGTAAAATTGCTCTTGGACCAAACGTAGATGAAGAAAATTTAACACTATAAGATAGGTTTCAATGACCCCACTAGAAAAAAACTTCACTGAGAAAGATTCAAAGCCAGACCAACCGAATGAAACTATAAGAAACTAGTTGAAAGTCAATCAATCTACTGATCTAGAACCTTCATAAACTCATCAAAATTTCTCATTTTTTTTTAAAGAACTAGCTAATTAAGCAGCAGCTGTTTCAGCACCATAAATCTGAAAATACTCAGGTGGTGTATCATTAAGATCGAAATCAAGAACTAGCTTATTTCGAGTTGTCTGATTAACTTCACCAGCAGATGTTGTCACTTGACTTGAGCTTGATAGTGCTTCAGGCGGGCCTGTCCAGTGGCGTCTTTTGTGTCCTCCAAGAGCCTGACCAGTTGGGAATATCTTGCTGCATATGTTACATTGATGCTCATTATCACCACCACCACTAGTTTGCTGCTCATTCGCCACACCATTATTGTTACAATTTCCATCTGCTGAAGCTGAGACTGCCAAGGAAGTTGATGATTCTTTGGCAGTAAAGTTGTTCTTGATCTTGTTGTGACTTGCTACGTGACCTCCGAGAGCTTGATGTTTACCGAAAACCTTATCACATATTGGGCAAGAATAGGTTTGAGGAGCCATTACTGTTATTGCTTCTTCATTCAAGCAATCCATATCATCAAACTCAATGAGTCTTCTCTTCTTCAACTGCTTCGTCTTCCTCGACAACTCCATCTCACTATCCTCCTCATTATCGTTCTCAATCCAAGTCTCCTCCGAATCACACCTCTTGTTCATCTTCCCAATCTCAGCTTCCAACACAGTGTTCAAAATTTCTGCCTTCTCGTTAACTCCATCATCCTTGATTTTCAACACGCCGTAACCAGAACCAAGCTGCTTATTGGATCGATACTCAGCTAGCAGCAAGAGATCATTGACAGCTTGTTGCATAGCTTCAGCTTCTTCATCATCTTCATCTTCATCCTCCTCCGAAACAGAAGTAGAGAGACGAGGCTCAGATGATAACCTGTGGCCTCTTTTGGCCTTAACCGACCAGGTCTTCAAAGACTCCACCACGTCCATAGTGGATCCAGCATCAGCGCCGTCACAAGGCTCATCATCATCCCGATGAACGTTCTCGTTATCAACATCATTGTTACTAGCTGGCTGTGGAGGTTGAATCCCTCTCCATTCTCTCTCCGGATGCTTCCTCATGTGACCATACAAAGACTTCAAAGATCTGAAAGGTTGCTGACACACAAAACAATTCCATCCTCCATCACTTTCCCGTTGATGATCAAACCTCGTAGGAGCTAATACTTTCCTCACAATTGTTTGATGCTTTTTCTGGAGACAAGCTCTCTTGTGACCTCCCAAAGCCTTACCAGAAGTAAACTGCTTACCGCACTCACTGCAAGTTCTAAGAAAATCTTTAGATAAAATCACAGAATCAAAATCATAACCTTTTTTATCTTCTTCCATATTCTCAGGCTTGAGGATGTTTAGCATCAAAGATAAATCATCTCCAACAGCAGCAACCTCTTCCTGTTTCAAACCCATCTCAACTTTCTCTCCTTGATGATCTTGAATTTCTTGAGGTTGAGCCATGACTGAGATCAGTGTTTTTGGGACACAGTGACGTGAACAAACAAAACAACCTAAGAACAAGCTCAGAAACAAAGAGTTTTTTACTGACCCACTAAAGGTTTAGGTTATTTTCTTATATATAAAAAATATATATTTTATATATTAATCAGGAAGAAAAAACCTAGCTTGATTTTCTTTAAAACAGGAAAAAATTTCTGAAAATAATGAGGAAGAATTTAAGAAGATTGGAAGATGAAGAGAGTGAAGTAGTGAGTCACGTTCTAAGGCTGTTTGCCTCTCAATCTCGTAGCGGTTTTATTTATTTATTAATTAAATTAATTATGAAAATAAATAAATAAAATAAAAACCCTAATTTATTTAGGTTTTTACGATATTTTGACTACTTAGGGAATGATTGCCGACAATCAATCAATTATAAAATTAATATTTGGACTTTAATTTGTCAATAACATTCCTAAAATAATAGATAAAATTAAGGGTAATTAATTTCTTTTTAGGCATTATAATCTGGGATTAGGATGGTAAGTTGTGGAGAGTTTTGCATTTAAATTAAATTTTGTTGATACTTATCTTCTGTCATTGCTATCCTTGAGCTTTTTCTAATTAATGATAATTTAACTAATTATATATATATCTTCCAGTTCACATTTGAAGGCTGCTAAAGTAAGTGGTGAATTTTGTTGCATTTTAACAGTTGGTTAATAATTAGTAATTAATATGAATTAACCTCCCATGTTCTTTGTAATTTTGAATGGGTTGATTTTATATATGTATATATTATAATATATACACACATGTGTTTTCCATACATTAGAACTTGCCTTATACAATCCACATGTGTAAGTGTTTAATGGAATTTACAATATAAGAGAAGTGAAATGAATTGTTAAGTCAGAAGTCTTTTAAGTGTTGGATAATTCTTGTTGACTACAAAGACATGACAAAATGCATGAAATTGTGGCACAACAAATTCTAATTAATAGGGCACTACATTCCAAGTTTCTTCAACTCACGATTTTGATTTTTGACTAGAGAAAACAAATTGAATTGACTAGCATAGTTAGGTTTAAATTAGTAGAAGAAGAAATATGCATTTATACATATGTGTGAATTATGGATCTTTTACGTACAAATTTGTACTGAATTTTGATGTAATATGAAAATGGATTGGTGGGTTTCTTTCTAAACTTTGAACGCCAATCAAATTAATGTGGCATGGCCTTTGAATTTGGCGTCTTGCTACCTCAATTTTAGGAAATTTCATCACACATTTTAAATGAAAGTTGTTGAATTTTGCCATCACAGTTAGGACTAGAACATCTTCCAAATTTCTTAATTTATGGCAAGATTTTCTCAAGATCATGCTTCTATTCTATATATAAACACTAGCTTGTAATCTTTAATTTTACATATATATATATATATATATATATATATATATATATATATATATGTATCATATTAACATCTTATAATAAGAAATTTCAAAGCACTGTTGTTAATTTAGATATGGGTCTTCCAAAAAAATATTATTCTAAACTTTATATTTAAAGGGATGTACCATAGTAGATATATGAAATTATGATATTACTTATCACATTAACTAAAATTTACAAGATAGTGCTTATTTTGAGAATTAATCATTTATAACATAGAAGATCCGTGGTGCAATTGTAACGCGTTCGACTCCAGATTAAAACTTTGCGTGTTCGATTCACGTCTGGTTTTTTTGGATCCTTTTGTAAAAAGATCTACTTTTTCTGTTTTATATCTTATTTTCTTCTATTCTTTTGATGACACCGTGGTTTGTAAGTAAATTTACTTTTATCAGGTCGAAAGCATCAAACACCCACATGAACAAAAATTTTGCACAATATATGTTGCACAACCGCCCCCCATCTCAGTTTTAGCAGATGGTATTGATTGGGAATACAGTAACAGTAACAACAACTAAAACTAGCACCATTCAGTCATAGGACTTGTATTTCAACATCTCCCCTTATCCTTCCTTCCTGTCCTTTCTCCTCATAAACCTCATCTTGAGCCGAGAGAAAGCGATAAAGGCCAGTAATTTGTAAATAAATATTTGGAGTAGAAAAAAATGATTCACTAACTTTAAAGGGAAAAAACCAGAAACAAAGAACAAGTTACATACTTGAATTTAATACCAAAAGACTTGTGAAAGGCCTTGAGAGTAGCCCAAAAAGTATCAGAACTTTGAGCAACATCCTCCTAGTTGGTGGTTATAAGTACAAGACTTGGTGTTATTGTTGGGAATGAGTGGAGAATTTTGGCCGTTTATAATGTGGGTCGACATTTTAAGTGAGAGAAGTGATGATGGAAAAGATAAATGATAGGGGTTTAATATTTTTGCTATACTTAATGATGAGGTGTTCAGAGAAAATTAAAAATAAAAACTTTTGCTTATAATTTATTTGAGAAGCCCTTGGAAGTTGGAACTATTATTATTATAATTTATCAATTAATGATTTATATTTTATATGCTTCTTTTTAAGGTGGCTAAGTTGGTAGGGATACATGAAAATGCAAACTACAATATGGATGGTCAATAATTCTTCATCAAGTTTGCATTTTGAACTCTAAACCCTGAATTTTATTTATATAGGCTTACCATAAATGGATTTCTGATGTTGAATGATGAACTTATATCATTTTTTAACAGTAGACTTTGATAGGCACTTCCTAATTTGAAGATGCAAAACCACCTTTAAAAATACCTTTTATTTTACAAGGTAATCATTCCATACTTCACCTAGATTAAAACTTTCCAATCTTATTGTTGTCAAATGATTCACCAAGCCGGGGAGAGATCATCTTGTTGCCGTCAAAAATATATACTCTTGATGGGTTAGGTAGTATTTTCAAGAACAAAGAAGCTGAAACAATAGGAACATTTTTTGCAAAACAATTAACCGGAGCATTAAGAGAAATACACAGCACCACCACCACAACAGAGTAATTTCCAGTATACAAATAACAATGAAGTTACACTTGATGAACAAAATCAGAAGAACTTGGGATCATAGCCATTGCTAGAAGTAGCCAAGATGTAGTAAGCAACAATATGGCCAATAGAGCCCCAGGCAAGAACATCAACGATGTTGAAGCCAACAGGATCATTAGATTTCAAGAGACTGACATATTCCTTGGCACGAGTGTCTCCAGCTTCAAAGTGGGAGAGTCCATTCTGCTCAGGCAAACCTTGCTTGGCCACGTTCTCTCTCTGGAAGTTGAAGAAGACGAACCTCCCCAAGAACAAGGAGAGGCCAGTGCTGAGGCTGATAACAAGAGAAGTGTTGAGCTCAGCTTTGATGGCGCCACCGTTGGATTTTTTTGAAGAGGTGGAGAGGTAGGGGAGGGAAGATTTGGGTTTGGTGGAGAGGGGTCTGAGGCCTTGGAAGGAGATGTTGGAGGGAGAAAGTTGGTGGGTTCGGAAGGAAGAGAAAGAGGGAGTAAAGAAAGTGGAAGAGGCTGCCATGGTTATGGTTAGTGGAAGAAGAAAGTAAAGAATTGAGAAGAGGCGTGGGCGGCGGAAATGTATCACATAATCCACAAGTGAAGAAAGATTTCTGAGGATGGAAACGAGTTAAGAAAGATTTTGGAAAGTGAGTTGGCTATGCACTATTGGTTGCTCCAGGGATCAGAGATTTTTGGCACCAGTTGAACAAGGAATTCAGTTTTATTTGCAAATTAGACAACAAAGGGAGTTGAGGCGCAATGGCAGCGCGTCGGGACGCCAGATCAGAAGGTTCGCGATCGATTCACCTCGGGGGGTTCAATTTCTTTCATAGAATCTCTCTTTCTGGTTCTCGTCTGAATGTCTAAAGGTTCAGCCAGAGGCATACAGTTGTACTTTGGCATGAAAGAAAGCAACCATTGGCAATAAATCCTCCGACAGTCCTCTCGTCTGAATTTCTACTGGTTTTATCCAGAGGTTTATATTTGTATCTGGGCATGAAAGAAAGCGACCATAGACAACAAATCCTTTGGATATACCAACTCCTACTTCGTTAATGGGTTTTCATATATAAGCATTCATCTTTCATGTTTGATCACGGGAAAAAAGAAAGCAACCATGAACAGAAGATCAACAACAATAAATACATAGAAAGAGGCAGAAATGATTGATGACATTAATTGTCCTATTAACCAGGATGCCAAAGTTCTCTGTCTTTCAATTGTTTATAATTCAAATGGAACAGTGCATGCATACTTTCTAGCCTTCTGTACATCCCCTCCCCTTTACGATGATCATCATCATCACCCTCAACTCAACTCCACCAGAAGTGGACTACAGCTAAAACAACAACAGTAAACCCCTAAGTTGCACATCATATTACATTACAACTACAATTTATCTCCCTACCAACATATGAATGTGCATGATACTAAGTTTCTCAATGAACCAAAGTACACACTGCACCAACACACCACTTATTTGCAGTTTACACATCCATCTCAAATCAAGGAATCAAGGTATGAGTAATTACGGCACCTACCATATTCAAGAAGGCTACCATATGTTCGGTCCCAAACGCCAATAAACAGAGCCTCTGTGTCTGGACTGTATGATATTCCTGATATCTCACCAAAGAAATCGATTTCCTGCTCCCTCCCATACCCACTTTTAACATCATACACATGCACAAAGTCAGCAGGCTCGGCTGCTGCCATGTATCGACCATCAGATGAATAGCGAATGGAACGGATGGCTCCAAGGTTGCCCTTCAAAACAGTAACAGACTTAGATAGGTTCCGTATATCCCAAACTCGGCAGGTTTTGTCTTGGTTTCCTGTAGCAAATGTGACACCACCAGGGTGCCACGCTGATGCAAATGAGTAGTCCAAATGTCCACACAATGGTGTGATGGTCTGCAGACATTACAAGTCTAAATCAATAAATGCTTTAATTTCTACTGCCAGCACCCAGATATACATGCATCAGATGACACCAACTCATTTTTTATCAACTTCCCAAAAAATGAAAAAAATATATTGACAAAAGTATAGATAATCACCTTTCCACTATTAGAATCCACCAGCATACCCTCTGGGTTGTCTCCAACAATTATTAGAAGTTTACCATCAGGACTCAGTGAAGTATGCTGCGAAAGCACAAAAAGAAAAACAATTAATTGAAAGCCTTAGCCTGCATGTGAATCATATATTGCACAGAAAATGAAGTACAAAACCCTTCAATTGAACAAAGGTACCAAATACTATACGGACAAATGGAGTGTTCAATGTAACAAACTTACATTCACTGGCCAAGGAAAACGAAAATGCTTAGAGAGTTGATACTTTTCCATATCAAAATCTCTGACACCAGAGTCATTATTTGAGGCAGTGAAATGGACTGCACCACTGGGAATGAAGAGCAAAAGATAAATTAAACTTGGCTTTTTGTGTGCGTGTGAGTGTTCTTGGGGGCGGGAGGGGAGTTCCAGCAACAGCACCAGAATGAGAAAGCATACCTGGGACTGACATATATATCAACAGCATTGGTAATAGCATTATCATCATATGTTGTACGAGAACAAAAGCTCACTCCTGGTCGATCTAGATGCTGTATGCACAAGAACAAAAAGAACCATTAACATTGCTGTGAGTAACAAACCAAAAACCAACTTTATTTTTCTTAACAGGACCAAGATGGGAAGGGGCATGACTGACATTATTAAGCCTAAACAAAATATTAACTGAGGCTGTATATCAGAACTTTTGATATTCCCATCATATTCAATCATGGATCCCTTAAATACAAGCTCTTCAACCAAAGGCACTTCAAGGTGCAGGTATATATACACAATATGAATGAAATCTTAATCCAAGAAAGGGCTGCCTCAATGTAGACAAGTGTGCATGCAAGATATCTCTTCACTGACTCACCTTGCAAATTAATTCTCCCTGAAATCCACCAGCAACTAGCAACTTATCTTTTACAGCAAGAGTGCTAACTTGAGTCTGCGTAAATCCCTCCAACAGACTGCCAGGGTGTTTCTACATTAAAAAAAGTACAATAGTAAGTTTCATCTTTGTTCAAGATAAAATTTCCACAAAAACAGGGACAGAGAAACACAATGTAGTTTTACAGATCAAAATTTTAGTTAAAAGACACTAACTTCGGTTGGTGCCACATGGCCGGAAACGTTGAGAACCTGAGACCTGCTGCAAGTTAATGAAGACCAATGAATGACTGAAAAATGTGACATAAGGTAGACATCATGCTTTGATGTAGCCCAAACCAAGTTCCTTAGCTAAAACACAGGAAAACAAAGATGTCAGACAACACATGACAGTTATTTTTCAACAAAGCAAAAACACATCATTATAATGAGAAATTATTTCAGAAATCACAATGCATGTCTCAGCTAAGTTGAATCCACAACCCATCACCATATCAGGGCTAGGGCTCCAAACGAGCTGATCTCAGTTCAATTTTTGTCGAGAGGAGCTTGAACCCACTGTTGCTCGGTTCAATAAGCTCACGGCTCAGCTTGAGTATAATATCATAAGCCCCTACAAGTTTAGAATCTTTCACTTACACCCTCAAAAATCTTACTTCTTGATTTTGAATATAGACATAATTCATTAATATATAAGTTATGGGGTTAACATAATTTCTACAAATGGAGCTCAAGCCTGCAACTGCTAAACTCAAGCCAAGCAATGCTAAGCACGACTCAACTCAATTGCATCACTAGTCAAGGCTACATATTTACCAAGTAAACGAAAAATTAATCAGTATCTACCATGAATTTATGGTAAAAAAAAAAAAAGTTATGAAAGCAAGGACTTTGATGATAAAAATTCATTTAGTTACTCAAGCTAATCAAATATAACCCAAAAAGCAAATGTGTTCGGATTCCAAGTACAAAGTATGAGACTTAGATCCCACATTGAAAAGTATACGCAATTAGTGTGGGGTTTATATGGTCTTAGGCTCTCCCATCTCAAAAACTAGCTTTTAATGTGTGATTCTCCCAAGGTTCGTATCATTTGATATCAGAGTCATCACCATGTCTCTCAGTTGCAATCGTGCAAAGCTGGTGGTGACGCTGACATTGCAGTGTTCACTCGAGGCTAGCATGAAACTAACGCACAATCAACCCGCATGGAAGTGGGGACTACAGAGCGTCGTGGTATGTTAACATCCCAAGTGCAAGGTATAAGACTTAGATCTCACATTGGAAAGTATGGACAACTAATATGGGGTTTATATGGCCTTGAGCTCTCCCATCTTAATAGCTAATTTTTTAGGTGTAGTTCTCCTAAGCTTCGTATCAAAATGTAAATAAAAACAAAGTGCCAAGGGAAAAAGATATAAATTTTAGCTCATAGGCAATCACATGCAAATTCACATTCAACTACCTGAAAATGAAGAATCGTTGATTTCACAGATCTAGAATTTCTTCTGAACTCATAAAATGAAGCCCCTTTCTCAGTAATCTTGCAATCCTTCTTACAAGAAAAGAAAAAACAAAAGATTAAATCAAATTCCAATAGAATGACAAGTTAACATTTACAAACATGGAATTGGGTAAAAAAAGGGAGGGTTTGAGGCGCGAAGAGTAAACATAGCAACGTGTACCTTCCCTGACCCTTCTCCAGACTGAGGGATGTTTTCATAGTTCTTGTACTGTTCTAGCCTAGTCTGCCGGTACTTTTCCCTAGTGATACTAAGTCTGTCCCACGGTATACCTTGGATATCTTTACCTCTCCTAGCTTGAGCAGCAGAAGTATCAGCTATCTTATTATTCTGCAAAAATCATATTAAAAACTACTCAAACTCTGTAATGACGAACAAAACTTCACATAAATTATTTGGAATTCACATTCCATTAAATAACAATGATAGATGTTGATTCAGGTTTATCTATATGCATAATAATGCAAAACATCAACATACTGAGTACTCATATTCCTCAAATTCAGAATCTGATCCACCCATTACGCGGCCTCGAAATTGCTCATCCACATCATCATCTATGTCTTCCATATCATATTCATCTGCCATATACTCAGCATCATCCCCTTGGTAATTAGACATATTTAGCCTGAGAAAAACACACCTACGCCAATAGGAATTTAAGCATCAGAGAATAAAATAACTGTCTAGTTCAACACGTAAAATAAAATATACTCAAATTTTCTTCTACTAAATTTAGACTTGAGATGCTTTTAAAGAGTGTGAAGGGAATTGACTTAAATTAGATTTTTGTAATCTCATGATTAGAATAATGCACAAAATGAAATTTCTTATGGTGGAATTAAAGAGGGGACTAGTCATTAACATAGAAAGTGATGTCGTGCACTAAACTAAAATATGCAAGTCACCATGCATTAAAAATTGACATCAATTGAGGCTATAACTCATGTGACATCATGCCTCCCACGTTGCAAAGATCATAATGTGAGAGCTGAAACCCATTCTATGCACTCTATAACTACTATATCTTTTCACTAATTTCACAATTCCAAAATGAACACCATGCTCACGCAAAAAACGGATGAAGAGATGAATTAACAATATATCTCAGATCAGTTCCATTGGAGATATATAAGAAACAAAAGCTTTCTTCTCATTCACTTCAATTCATTCTTTAAGCAATAAAAATATTCGGCATCATAATCAAGCAATATAACATCAAAATCCGTTTCAGACAGCTGCATTTAAGTAAAAAATCCAATTTTAAGATGTACCAAGCCAAGTTAACTCCAAATACAAAATCCAAAAGCCCCCAACTTTAGAGCCCATTTTCTCCATCAGTTTTTAGGGCTCTCTCTTTTTAGCAATCCCATATAAAATTCTACCTATGATAGGACAACACACAAGCAAAAATTATTTCTAAAAAGAAAAAAATATATACATTCCACATAAATTCACAAAAAAAAATCATGAATAATCAGCATCATCACAATTATAATTAAATCAAATCAAATAATCAAAGACAAAGAAAATTTTACAAGCAAATGATGAAGATGACAGTACAGAGAAGAAAAGAGTTTTCGTTTTCAGCTTGACAAAGCAATTGAACCGGATTGGGCGACCAGGTTCAGACCCGACCTAGTGTGTATGTATCTGTATCGGTGATACGGACACGTATGACTTATCTTATGGTACAATACACCCACAGACATACCCTAAAATACGTATCTCGTATGATACCTATAGCATAAAGTATGATACTGATAACCATGAATTATAATTAAACCAAATCAAATAATCAAAAGACAACGAAAACCCCGAAAAAGCTGAACCTGTATCATGTTAATCAACAAAATCAAACCACAAAACACCAGCTAAAACATTACAAAAATAAAAAACCCTAATGCAACCAAATCAAAATAAAATTCACATCACATAAAAATAAAAAACCAGAAATAAAATTCACCTCTTTTTAAGAATTAGGGTTTACAGAAAACAGCCCCGATCTGGAGATCAAAATATCAGAAACCGGAGAGCATATGGAAGATTTATACGACCAAATTGTTTATACAAAAAAATCGAAATAAAAAATGGAAAATAAGAAAGAAATGAAATTGACGGTGGGTTAAAACGATCGCAAGAATTCGAGACTATGATGAGAAAACGCGAGAGAAAGAGAGGGGTTTGTGTTTATCCAGTGGCTATGGACGAGCTTGTGACCGAACGAAAGCGACGTGTCATTTTATATTGCAAAAATATTGTTTTTATCTGGCAATTTCCTTAACAAATAGGAAAGTAAAACACACCCAAGGGTTGTGGATAGTAACAAACACACCCAAATTTTTTATTAATGGAGCATATTGATCCATGACTATGTCAGCATTATTATCGGATTGACTAATGGTGAAACAAGTATCAACATTTATTATTCAACATTAGGTGATAAATATATTTAATGAACTTATTTTAAAATTTTATTTATATTATATTAATGTCAAATGTCCATCGAATCAATCAGACTGATCAAACCTTATACCAATTTTTTGATCAATTAAGAAGGCTCATTAGAAATCTACAAAATTTGATAAGAATTATAATACTTTTGTTTATTCATATATTTTTTCGGAAAAGCATAATAATTAAAAAAGACAAAAATAGAATAGAATAGAATAGGTAATATATTGTTTCAAAAAACTTTAGTAACTTTTATTTTATTATTTTTCATTTTATTTCATTGGCTTTTTTTTTAGTACTATTATATTTTTTTATTTTATTTTATTCACTTTCATTAAACCTAGGGTATATATATATATGTACTATAATAAAGTAATAAATTTTGTGGATGCATTATTATTATTCAAAATCTTTGGGTTTATTGAATATCCTAAAACATTGAGGAGGAACTTGTTATAACTCACAAGCCCCCAAAAATGAAAAAATTAATTAATGATTTTTTTTTTTTAATTTGGAGGTTTGTGAGTACTCTTAAATCTTAATTAATCTTAACTTATAAAATACAAGGTTTTGTTGGGTTATCTATTTTTTTAAAGATAAAAGGGTTTATAACAGAACTTTTCAAAGTTAATGAGTGTTTATTGTACTATTATTGATTGTTTAATAGAGATGTATTTCGATAAAACAAGTTACGATAAGTCTAAATAGATAAATTTATAAACACTTGTTGATATATTAAATAATAATTTATTAAATAGAATCAATTACGATATAACAAGTTATAAACGGTCAAATGTATATAACCTATTAATCTAACCAATCATAACTTGTTACATTATGTGTGAAAATATAATGATTCATAATTGGTCGAATTAGTAGATTTTACAAAGACACAAATTATGATAGGTTAAATAGATAAATTATAAACACATGCCGGTATAACATGTTATGGTTAGTATGTTTTTGGTAATGTGATATTTGCATTACATCTTTACAAATTTGTTTTGCATTACATATATATTTATATCATATTTTTTACACTCTAAATATTTTTATTACTTTGTATATTGGAATGTCTAAATTGTTTCTATCTTCAACCTAAAAAAATAGGACAAGACTGTTATTTATTTTTATTTAGTAGTAATATTTAAAACAAGATTTATATATATGTATTAGATAAGATCAAGTAAATTTAAAATTTTTGAGTTTAAATTTTTTAGATTAAATCTAAAAAAATTTTAAACTTACTTGATATTATATCTCTAAATTTTAATTGACGTTAATCACATATTAAAGTAGTACATGAAAAGATAATCCAATAAGCCACCTACCAAGAGCATGTATTGAAGGTCTTGGTGTTGAATATGCAAAGAATTTAGTGTATTGCAAAGAATATTTATGTAAAGAATTTAGGTCTTGGCAGAGAATAACGCAAAGAATATTTTTTATATATCATATAAATAATATAATATCCCAAGAAACAAAGCATATTTGCATTGTAGAGAATATTTGTGCAAAGAATATTGTAGAGAAGCATAAAATATCGTAGAGAATACTTTCAAATAATGTTTGTTTGCTTCATTCACATGAATGTATGTAGTTATTTTTTGTAATAGTCTTTGTTTGTTTTCCCATGAAAATCATATTATATATAATTAACATATATAGCATATAATAACAGAGATTATTGGATTGTTTTTCATGCACAAAGAAAATGTGGTGAGCAGTTTCATCGATCATCGACCAACAACGAAACTTATTGGATTGGTAGCAACGACGTAATGGTAAGACAACGAGGGAGGTTTCCTTATAAAAATGGAAACATAATCGTATTGTACTAAATTTAATTTAATATGAATTCAATTAAGTAATTCAATGTAAATTACAAAAACCAATTAAATTTAATTCAATCTAAATTTAATTAAGTAATTTAATGTAAATTACCAATTAAGTAAATGTAAATCTTGATTTGATCTCGAAATATTGTTAATTCAGCTAAATTGAAAGATGAAATTTGCAATGGGGAACAGGTTGACAAAGCCAACCATTGGCGTTTCTGCTAACTCTTGATGTAAATGCCAAGTGTTGGCATTGCCAACAACGATTGGCCTACCAACCTTTTTTCTGTTAGGTTTGATTCCAATTTTGCCTATCACCTATCTTTTTTTTTTAAATGTTACTCATGAAAAAATTCATTTTAATAATAATAATTTTAATAATGAAAATCTAGTTTTTTTTTATTTCAATGTTACATTAGTTGATGTTAATCATATCAATTTAATAATGATATTCCAGTTTATTTGATTAATCTTCGATTAATTCATAAACCTTTCATTAATATAACAAATGAATTACTATATTTTCCAGACATTTGCAATCAACTACTGAGAGGGAGCATACAGATTCCATGATGCATATAGATTCTGAGTGCACATGTCTTTTCGGACGAAGATGGACACTGTGACTATAATTAGGAATAAATTAACACTTATTTAGAGAGCTATTTTACGAATAACATATTTTAGACATTTATTAGATTTGGTAGAACCACAGTTTAGTGTCGTTTTTATGCATGCGATATTACTTCGTATGATTAACCACAAAAACCCAGATAGAGAAATGTCGTTCAGATTAAATAGTTTTGAATCTGATTCAGCTCTATTGAGTTTACGCTAGTCACTAATTTGATTTTCGAGGAGGGCATGAAGGTGTCCAACTACGTTGATTGCATAAGGATACCTCGATTGAGAGAAGAATAATTCTCAGGTATTAATAGGTTGTTATCCCATGAAGAGATCGAACAAATAGTTGGCGACCAAATTTAGGGAGACAATGACAACAATGCAGTGAAATTTGCGGTATCGTATTTTGCATTTACGGGATTATTAGAGGTGGACAACAAAACAAAAATACCTAATCGTTTTTTGCATATTTTATATCATAACTCTCTTTTGATGATTTCTTAATGCGTATTCATGAAATGAAATGAATTAATAAAATATGTTAGTACTAGGGATGGCAATGGGGAGGGGCGGGGAGGGGATATCAATTCTCGTCTCCGCCCCGTCCCTGTTACGGGGATAAAAAAGAATCCCCATCCCCTCCCCGCGAAGAAAAATCCCCTCCCCATCCCCTCCCCGTCCCCGCGGGGAAAATCCCCTCTCCATCCTCGCCCCGTCCCTGCGGGGAAAAATCCCCTCCCCATACCCGTAAATATAAATTTTAATTCCTTTATGCATTTGAATAAATAAAATAAATCATATTATCTCAAAATATCACTTGCTACAAGAGCTACAAAATATTCATTGTTATTTTAGTTCAAATACAAAGTTTTCATAAAATCTAACAATATGCAATAATCAATCTCTCTATTAGTAGCTCGTCATGTATGTGATTTAGGGTAATTTTATAATAACATTAAATTTAACATTTTTCATTCGCTTCAATTGATTTTATCAAGTTTCTAATTTGTTTTTTTTTTTTTTGTGTAAAACCTGGTAGATTGACTAACTAAGTTTTGAAGTTAAAATAAAATTAATTTGGTGCATTTGCATTTTATGATAATGAGATTCTGGGGTTTTTTAAATATATTAGATTAATAGTTCAGAAATTAGTAAAAACTGATAATTGATAATTCAAAAATTAGTAAAATTAAAGTTATGGTTTTAATAAATCATAATGTAAAAATTTCTAGAATTTAATAGTTTAGAAATTATTATATTAATATATTAGATTTAGGGGGTGGGGTAGGGTGGGGAGGGGGAGGGGGAGGGGAGGGGAGGGGAGGGGCGGGCCGGGCCAGGGAGGGGCGGGGCGGGGACATATGTATCCCCGTCCCCAATTACAGAGATTTTTTTTATCTCAATCCCCGCCCCTTTCCCCATTTTTATCGGGGAATTCCCTCCCCGTTAGGGTCAGGGCCCCTAAAGTCGGGCCTAAATTGTCATCTCTAGTTAGTACAAAATACATCGTGTGATATAATGAAATCAAATAAATACATAAAATGAACAATAATAAATAAATATCATAGTAATTTCATTTTGTTGTTTTGATCCACTGTCATCACGTACACCTAAAAACCTGAAAATAATAAATTAATACATTAAAATTTGGACAAAACCTAACAGATAAATTAAACATCAATATATATACACTTAAAATTACAATATCAAACAATAAAAAAAATTAATTGTGACTACGACGACCTCGTCCTCCTTCATTATTTGATGTGCAAGATGAGCCAACCATTGACACCAAAGTTGGATTTGGACAATTCAAGTGATTATGAGCAGGCTAATAACATTAACTGCAGTTTTATTATCGAATTTTCTCTCCTTGTAAAGGTCTTCTTGCATGGTTAGAAGAACGATTGGACTGTCGTTGTCTCATCACTGAGGGATAAATTGCATGCATATTTGATGGTGCCTGAATTGATTAATTTCCTAGTGGATTAATATCTTTTTTATACACCCCTCATAAATATTTTGTCTAGTAAGATACACTAACCGATCTTACATAGTCGGAGAGGTTATTGTACCTTACAATAGCTATAACGTGTATACATAAAATCTAGGAAAATTGAAATTTCCCACAATCACAAGTTTGATAGAGAATATTCACGATGAACACTTATTGTTGTGAATCATGGGCGTCGTATTGTTGTATGTTGATTAGTTTAATAACTATATTGGCAAATTTGAATACATGTCCAACAATTTTGTCCTTAGCGAATGGTATTAATATGTGAGATGTCTCACCTGTAATACTAATAAATGCAATAAAAAAAGAAACATTATTAAAATTTTAGTCATACGAATTAGTCATGTTTCATTTATTGAAAAACCAATGTTGCATTATGCTCCTAAGAAACTCAATTAATATATAGTGATAGGCAAATTACAAGTAGTCTGTGTCAAAGTATTGAAGGACTCAACAATATTGATCGTTATAATGTTATACCGTCATCCTCCAAAGTGGGCATACACCCATCTTTCATACTTAATATCAGTCAAATAGGTTATTACAATGGAATTTACTCGACAATTCTATTCATGATAGCTTGAAAGTCCCTAAAGCGATATGTCTTAGCAGTTTTCCAAAATAATCTTTCAATATATTTGATTTTTTTGAACTACGTATGCTTGTTATCCTTTATATAGTAATTACAAAACCCATAACGAGCGTGAGACATTACATTCACCGTCAACTTAATTATTAAAGGATGGTGATAAAAAATAAGGCCAAAGGACTATTTCCCACCCAAGTTTAAGCGTGTTCTCAAAGTCACATTAATGGAGTTTGAAAAACCCAAAGTCTTACTTATGACGTTACTGCCGTTAAAATTCTCAACTAAAAAAATGGGTTAAATTGTTATTTTATTAATAATATTAAAAAATATAAAATTTATTATATTTTTCTCCTAAGTTTTAAAAACTAACAACTTCACCTCTAACTAAAGTTTTCTAACTTTGAAAAGTCACATATTTCCCCTAAATTTTTTCTTCACCTCTCCAACCACCATCTCCGGCATCGACGACTTCCACTCTCCACCGTAAACCGTTGGTCAACGTACATAAACAAATTTGGAATTGATCTCTTCGTCCTGGATTGAAGATGCTATGTATGTGTCATGATTGCAATTGTTACCTCTTTTGTTTACCGTTTGGTGTAGTAAAGTCCTGAATTAATCCTATCAATCATTGTCTTCCATTTGTCCGTCCTGCAATATGCAAGTAAATTAGGTTTTTATTTTTTATTTTTTCATTTTTTATGGCCTAATTGGAACTCCTCATTTAATTAAAGAGGAAATTTTTCCATTTTTCCTTGTCTTATACATTACACTAGTAGCTCTAATATATGTAAATATCTAGGCAACTCTAGCGTTGTATGCAGTAAGAAGAACTTCAGGAATTGTTGTTAATATAGGTTTCCAAGTCACTTCTGTTGTTCCAAGTAAGCTATTTTGCTTCTTTGTTTGGTTCTGTAGTATGCTGGCTTTGCTTATTTATTCATTTTTTCTCTGTCAATCCTTAATAGCCCTTATTATTGTCCTATTTTGCCTAACATTCTTACATTTTCTGCTGTTTTATCTTGTAGTTTTAAATGGTAAAGTAATGCGTCAGGTGGGTGTGGAATTTATTGGACTGGGAGCATTAAAACTTACTGGATACCTTAGGTTGCTTCTGCAGCAGAGTGGTATAAAATTTGAATCCTTGTACACTGTTGGCACACTGAAAGAGGTATTGATATATTTGCATGTCTTACATTATCACATTATGAGACACCTTTCTTTTCAAGTTGGCAAATGCTATTTGACATTTTGGAATTGTAGAAACTATGTTATGTCGCTTCTGATTATGAAGCTGAGCTATCAAAAAATACAGAAGCATCATTGAGAGTTACAGGAGAAAGTTACTTCACACTTTCAAAAGAAAGCTTTCAAACAGGGGAGATCTTGTTCCGGCCATGTATGGCAGGGGCGTAAAAGTTAAATGTATTATTATTTTGTGTGTTATACATATTCTATACCATCAAAATTCAACAGTATATATGATTATCTTATATCATTATAAATGATGAGAATATTAGTTAAGTAGTCTACAAGGAGGAAACTCTCATAACACATTGAATACTTATTGCAAATAAAGACACAGGACAAATGGAGCACAATAACCTAAATTAAAATGTGTGTATTCCTGAGTCAAAATGGGTTGTTTAACTTTGATCAAGAGTAGGATGGTGGTGGCGTTAGAGTTGTGTGACATTGATGATGGCTAGGGTGGGCATGAGACTACTTTGTCACCTTCAGGACATTGAGCTTGAAAAACGCCCCGAGGGTAATTTCCCATTTTCCTAACGTAGTCAAACAAGGCTGCGGCATAACCTGTTTTTGGGTCGTTGATTGCGTTGGCAAAAGGGCAAGCGAAATCCTTAAAAGGCCTACAACAGCTAGCGGCTTCAAACTTTGGTCCTCTGCATTGGATTGTGATGATGCTGAAATTCAGAAGCGTAAAGTCCACACGGCAATCTGCACATTGTGCAACATAATATTTCTCAATGCACATGCACATGCACATTTTTTCACTACTAAACATGCAAATATCAAACCTTTCTTAGCTTGAAGAAGGCTTCTGCCAGGAGCAGCATGAGATCCGAACACATCATCTGTATAATCATCAAAAACAACAACACATTAAATCACCCAAAACAAAAATGTAAACTCAAACTGATGAACTTTTATTGCCTGCAATGAAATCTGAAGAAGACAAACCCACTAACACAAATACTAAGAGAATTGAGCAAATACTTCTACTCAACCCCAACTCCATTTCTCTCGCTCAAGGAATATGTGAATTTTGAAGAAATATTTTTTTAATTATTATTTATTGATACTTATGAATTCATATACGAGTCTTACTTGTATAATAAGGAAGTGATATCTTGTATTATTAAATTTTATGGAAAAATATTAAACATATTGATTTTGAATGGAATTACATCCCATGTATAGGTATTGGATACAATCAATACATATACAATTAATTTATAAACAATTTCCCAATCCGTCAAGCTGTGATAGGAAAAAAAAAATCATTCACTCAATAATTTTATTGGTACACAATTGGGCAAATCCTAACGAAGTATGAAATAGATAGTAGGTATATATCATCACCTGAGTTATTGGACCGGGAATTCATAAATGGCATGCCTTCAATTGAAGTTATTTAAGTTGAGCATGAGTTATCTGTATAGTTGGGCGGGATTTTTTTTGGAATTGCTTGAGCCTTGATTATCTGTCAATGCCATTACTTGAGTTGGAAAGATGAAGATGTAACAGAACATCAAATCAAATAAAACTTTGATAATCAGATTATTCTTCTGCCATTTCAATGTTTCATCGAATACTTAATACAAATAAAGAAACTAAAATTGGCTTGTTTTACTATGATCAGGATTCCAGTACACTGACTACGGGTTGGGTTGGGTGGGCATGCAGAGGGATGCAAAAAGGCCAGGAGGGTAGTTTCCATGGTAATTAATGTAGTATGGCGCAATCTGTTGGCGTAAGGGCAAGCCGATTCCACGGTTGTTTGCATTGGCTTGTGATGATGGCGCAATTGGCTGACTTAAACTCTACCTTGCAAGCTGCAAAATGATGTCAGCATTCCTCAGTGCAAATGCAGCTTCAACTACTAAACAGAAACTCAAATGGGTATGTTAAAAAAATGGAGATCGATCTTGGCTCCTATGCAAATAAATCTGAGATAAACTCAAGGTACTAAAGATGCAAATATCAAACCTTTCATAGCTTGAAGAAGGTTTCTGTCACCCCACCTGCTGCATAAGATGATGCAAAGACATCATCTGTATAATTATCAAAAACAACAACAAATTCAATCACTACCACATAAAATCACCAAAAAAATACTAAGAGAATTGTGCAGAAACTTCTACGTAACCCAACTCCATCATTTCTATTACTGAAGGAAAATGTGAATAATTGAATGAAATAATTTTTATTTATTATCATTTATTGATACATCTGAATATATAGATGAGTCTTACCATACAAGGAAGTAATTGTGTAACCTGAGACACCATATGGTATCAGTAAATTGATGTCCCACCCAAGGTTTCACCTAAAAAGACTTTCACTTCTTAAGATGGCATAAGTACCATTTTTCCCATCCAAGATCAAACTAAAGGCAAAAAAGTCATTTCACGATACATAAATTTTGCCTTAGCCACATTAAATCTCAACATCACCATTGCCGACAATTGAGCCACGATGCCAAGGTTGTTGAGAAAGACAAAGTCATGTGATAGAGAGGTGACATTGAGTTGTATTATGGAGGTTTTGATAATGAGAATCGACTAAATCATTGAGAGAATCAATTAAAAATGAAGATATCAGTGGTTAGAGTAGGCATGAAAGTTGAATCAACATTGAAGATGGTTTCTGAAAGTAAGAATGACAATTAGTGTTTGTTGATTAAAAAAAAAATGCAGTGTAAGTGAAAGGAAATAAAAATAAAATGATTCTTATTCAATTTATATTTTTGAAAGATTTTTTAAAATTTTTATTAATTTGGGGTTTTATTGTAATTTTAAAAAATAAAATAATAAGGATAAAATAAAAATTTAATTTATTGACATTGTTTTAGATTTTTTTTTTTAAATTAAAAGAGTTTGATTTTCGCTGAAAAATATCATTTATGTTATTTAGGGGTATCTAAATTCTTCAAAAAGTGTTGTGGAAAATGAGTTTTGGTGAAAATATTAATCATATAATCAATAGAAATAAATGAGGTGGAGATGAAAGTGTCATTATCTAATAATGATGAACAAATTAACAATCAAACATCAATATATTTAAAACATTTTTGAAAATATTATTATATAATTATATTAGATGTTCGTAACTTTAGAATGTTTTTACGCTCTATTTATATATTTAAACAAGATTTAATATAATGATTTTTAATTAAAAATAAAATAAAAATTAAATTATATAATTATATAATAACTTGCTTGGCGATATACCAACGTTAATAATTTTTAGTGGTCATTTGTTGTTGTTATCACATGTTGCATTACATGTGGGATTTCCCGAGTTTGATGGTTGTCGAAAAGGGGAAACCTTGAGAGAGAATGACAAAAAAATCGTACGTTTAGTTTGCCGCGGCAAAGCTATAAAAACAAGATTTGTCCATTATTGTATTACCAAAAATCACATTTGTTTTGTTGTCGAAAGTAGATGAGACACCGGCCAACCTAGGAAATGAGCAACTGAATGCCAACCAAGCAGTGATAAGGAAAGGAATCCACGAAGGCACGTGGCAGTTTTAGGGAATAAATAATTTTTTATTTTTTTATTTTATCAATTATTGATTCATATGAATTTATACATGAAAATTAATAACTGTATAGTATAGTATAGTATAGTATAGTATAATTTGGAAGAATATATTCTAAGAGTAAATTACATTTTTCCACCCAAACACCTGGCATAAATAACACGTTTCTTTCCATCTAAAATTAAATTTAAAAAACACATTGTTTTCATATTATATAATTATTTATTTTCTTCTTAGGGTATTATTTCCTTGTCAAATTTTGTGTTCAGTGATTTTCTAGTCTTCTTTGCAAACATCAAAACTTTGATAATCAGATTATGCTTCTGCCAAGTCAATGTTTCAATGAATAAATTTGGGAGGAGTTGCCCTTTCATGTTTCAATCAAAATACTTGGATTTAAACAAACCATCACACAATACAACACCGTTACATATATTAAATTTTCCGTATGCCTTGTTTTACTTGGATCAAGAATCCCAAAATTGAAACAAAATTAAAGACCGGCCAACGTATGAACAATCAACAATCACAAGAATTCACACTTGCATGACTTCATAGTAACTGGTATACCAACACTACGAAGCTAATTGTCACCAGTAGCAGTGTGGATGGATTAGGTACAATGGTACCTGTGTTTGCGTTGTCTGTCATTGATGGTGCGAGTGCAGGGCATGCGAGTCCTTCCTTACCTTCCCGACACTCAGCAGCAAAAAGGCCCGGAGGGTAGTTTCCATACAGGTTAATGTAGCTGAACATGATTGATGCGCAATCTGTAGTTAGGTCATTAATTTCCTCAGTGTAAGGGCAAGCAAATTCCTTGAGAGCATTACAACAGCTATCAGCTGGGAACTTTGGTCCTTTGCATTGGCTTGTGATGATGGTGTAATTGAGAAACTCAAAGTTCACCGGACAAGCTGCAGATTGTGCAAGATAAGATAATGTCAACATTTCTCAATGTTCATGCAGCTTCAAGAAACTAAATACACACTCTTTGCATCCAAAAATTAACCAAGCAATAAAAAATTTAAAATATGTTATGCAAAACCACATTCCTACCATAATTTCCTCTAACAATCAAGACATGCAAGAGATAAGCAAACCCAGCACATTGCATTATTGCCTTGAATTTTGGACTGATCTGATGCATACCTTTTACTGATTCCTTATATTGTATTAATCTTATTCTTTTCATTCTAACTCTCTAAACTCTTTGTAATACTGTGAATGTATGAAGCGTATGCATACGAAGATTAGAGACTCATCAGCAATTGACTATATCAACATCCACAAATATAGATAATTCATGTCCCCTGGTAAGCAGAATCACTCGAGCATCCAACTTGTCCATAAACTCACACTATAATCTAGAGATCCATCAAATTATGTATCCTTTCTAAATGGATGTTCCATAATCAGCAATCCCACAAAACAGGTCAAAGATATACAACATGCTGCCAAGGATTTTATATACTCAAAGACTTTGTTATATCCCACAAAAAGCAATAACATTTTTAGAAACTACCAAGAAAATTCAGTCTCTATAGGCAGCAGCCTAATTTAATTTTGGACTACATCAATTTTAGGGAACATGGAAGCATACATTTGCAATACCCTCCACTTACCTCAATTAGCCATGTTAACATTTGACACACAAAGACATAAGGCAATTGCAGTTATCAGTTTCTATGCAACACAGCACAAACTCCAACTGATATGAGCAAAATTACAAGCTAAGACGACCAAAAATCCGCATATTGATGAATGATCTGCACAAACTAGAGCTCATTTCTTTCTCCAACAAAATTATCAGAAAAACACCAAATAGAAAAATTAAAACAAACGGGTATATGATAAAATAAAAAATAAAAAATTGAGGTCTTAGATTCCATACAAATAAATCTGAGATAAACTCAAAGTACTAAAGATGCAAATATCAAACCTTTCTTAGCTTGAAGAAGGCTTCTGCCAGCCGTAGCATGAGATCCAAAGACATCATCTGTATAATCATAAAAAATAACAACAGATTCAATCACGACCACATAAATTCACCCAAAAACAAATGGTAAACACAAATTGATAAACCTTTATTACCTGAAATGAAAGCTGAAGAAGACAAACCCACAAACAGAAAAACTAAGAGAAATGAGCAGATACTTCTACTCAACCCCAACTCCATCATTTCTCTCTCTCAAGGAAAAGATCGAATCTTTCTTCAATGATCTAACTGTTCTCTTCTAAGAAGAGTAAAGCTTTTAACGCGGTTTCGTTGGCAGCACATGATATAACTGGACTCAACTCAACCAAGGGAAGCCGTTCTGAATTTGTCATACTTTATTTCTTTGTTAAAGACTTTTAAGGTTTTACCATGACGTTGCTATGTTTCTAATTAACAATGGAGTAAAATTTTCCTATTAAAAATAAAAAACTTTCAGATTTTTTTTTCTAAGAAACATTATATTTTTATTATTATTTATTAAAAAATTATCAAACTAGTCAACCTATTTTTAAAATAAGATAAGATAAACAATCTTAAATGTATATACTCAATACCTTTAAAAGAAGATATTGAAACTATTGTAATTATGATTGTTTATTATCTTTAAAAAATATTGAAAGCTCTAATTATTTAATAAAAACATTTAAAAATTTATATTCTTTAATAGTAAAAATATGAAAATTAGTGTCTTTAATTAAAAAAAAAAAACAAAATCCATATCTTTTAATAGAATAAAGATGTTAATTCAATATCTTTTCAAATATTATTATCTCTTTTTATTGATTAAAAAAGTTTAGATTATTATTATAGAAATTGTTCTGTAACATTAGAAATGTTTTGACCATTATACTTGTTTGTCCATTAACAGTAACTCTACAAGTTATATTATAGTAAAAAAGAAATATAGTAAGATACTATTAGATTTCTTAGTGACAATAAAGACAAAGACATGAATGGAAATAATATAAAAAATATTTCTTTGTTTGAGGATAAAGAGTAAAATATTTGACCTCACCCTATTGTCATCCCTAAAATTAACCCGATGTAACATTTTTTCAATTTGATATCATAAAATATCAAAGCTATAGTATGACTAATAAAAGATGTGTGTGCAATCATTCATTAGTATGTTCCTGAAATTTTAAATTATGGACTACCCTTTTCTACTTACTGACAGGAATGGAAATCCATTGATTCAGTTTCAGTGTACTCAACTCAAAGGTCCTTAGTTAATAGTTAACAAAGGGTAAAATGTATTAGAAAAAAAAAAAAAAAAACACTGAATTTTATTGGTATTAATGGAGTCCGAACCGTGTTGAAGGCAGCTGTTTTTTCCCTATAAAGGGCTTGGCTTGTGCACGAGGCTCTTTCTAAATATTGGCTGGTTGTTGGTTTTCCAGCTAGGATATGTCTGCCAATATATAAAAAATGGGAACCTTGTTACCATTGTTAGATTCATTGGTTTGGTGATCATGGAGACCAAGTCCTTTGATTAAGTGAAGAGTTGCAGGACACCTTCTATTGTTCTATATCAATCTCTATGTCCATCCTTATCCTCCCATGAAACAACTAGTTGATTTGCATATTCGATCTCTTTTACGGGTCTTTTTTAGCAAAAATTTTCAGGTAATTTGGTTCTTCCTGCAATATTTTGCTCAAAGGTTGTTTCACAGAACACTGACCATAATATGCAACCTTTGGCTAACACATAACAAGGCCATGGATTGTTCTCAACTTTCAGAATCAGCTTTGGCAGTTCAAGTTGGATCAAGTTGTGGAGTTTTTTATTAACAGGCTAGTCAACTATTTTATACAGAGGAGATTGCTATTGCATTCCTTTTAACTCAGCCAGCAAGGTATGGCTGGCAGGCATGCTCCATGGAAGGTGAAAGCATATGCTTTCAGTTAAAAAGGGTTTGAGATTTCATTTACAGTAAACAAATCTTCAGTCTGATAAACTGGCTATAAGCGTTTGAGTAGGAAAGTAACTTGATATGCTCACTGCAAAACACTTCATTGATTCCCTTTTTTTTTTTTTTGTACTTTTTTTTCTTCTTTTACTCTCTACACTGTTTTAAGCCGAATACGGCATATGACCCATTAACAGCTTTACGCTAACTTTTGTTAACCACTAACTAACAAGGAAAATAAAGGGATTTGGTAAATGGGGTTAAAAAAAGTGTTTGCCCGGCCTCTTCCAAATATGTGCTGCTGAGGCTGTTCCTTCTCTGCATCACCTTCCTGCATAAGTCCAATCTGCAGATGTACCTTTGTTCCAATGTCAGCTCTCAAATATTCAACAGAACAGTCTCCTTTGCTGCAAGAAAGATGCTCACCGACGTCAAGCTTCACTTAAAAAACTATAGAAAGGATAATCATTCAGTTTTTATGAGTTCTTGTTCATAGTATGCCAAACACAATGGACAAACACAGATATTCCAATTTGGGAATCTAATGAAAAAACTTATTTAGAGAAAGATCATCCACCAAATTTGTACGGGATATGGGAAAGTGACTTACTCTAAATTTAGATTCCCATAAGTTGTCTAGAAGTTCAGCAATCTCATGCTGCTTCACCACTGTAGCATGTAGTACCTGTCCCGATAACATGATTGTTAACAAGTTTACCTCTGTAATCAGAATTTCAGTTTCATAGCATCCAAAACAAGAAGAATCTGGCACACCTTTTTTGTTTTCTCAAGGTCAGATTCAACAGACTTGATCCTTTGCAGAGACTCCATAAGCATTTGTTCCTTCTCCAAAGGGATTGCAGGAGGCTTATTGCTAAGTTCCTCAAAAACTTTCTCCAGTTTCTGAAGACGCTCAATACAAGGAAGGACCAAGTCTTCCTCATGCACAGCTTCAACAGCTGGTGGATCGCTATTTGTGTTGTTTTCCAAAATACTAGATGGATGAATGTCATTCTGCCTTCTCCACAGTAGCTGCAGACTACAACAAAAAGCAACTAGTTTGACCACAAAGGATAGTAGCATTTTTGTCACAGACTGAATATTTCTTCTCTCAACTTTTTCCTTCTCGTTGTTGAACAAACAGATAACTGGAGTCCCTGAATTTGTCAAGAAATGAGATGTAAGTTTCAACTGCAGGGATAATATCAGCAGGATACTCAGAAACCATATAACCAGAACATTTATAAGCAAAACCAGAATGTGCCAAAGCAAATGATTCTGAAGATCAACAAATACCTTCTGAATTTGATATTGTCACACAACAAATTTCTCCTGCATCTTTGTATTTAAGCAATTGATCCTGAGAATGTCCCACTCGTCTATCAGTTCCCACAGCTTTCTCAAAAGGAGTGAAATTATCATCACAACTGTAGTAGGCATTAAGATCTTTCACCTGATTAATCGAAGATTTTTATCACTCGTGTGTACACAAGCCAACTCACCTTACGCGATGATTTACATTATCATACAAATAACAGTTTCATTATATATGAACCATAGGTTATACTACTCACTTCTTCATGAACAGGAGCTAAACGAGACATTGTAGAACTCCTTCGCCCACTTGCAGAAAAAGGATCATCAATATCTGACCCTGATTCTGCTGTTGATGTGTCACTAGTTCTTCCCTGATTTAAAAAAAAAAAACAGAGAGCATACCCAGACCTAGTCACAAGATATATACTAATGTAACATCAACATATCAGTGATCATAAGTCCAAGACCTACCTTCAGCGAGTGTGAACGAGTATAGGAGTGAAATTTCTGCTGTTCGCTTGAAACTCGAGTTATCTGCCTCACAAAGGCCGGTCCAGCATTTTTTACAATCTATGAATAGAGAGACCTAGGTTAATGTCAACTAATCCAAACTCAACCTTGGTAGCTTTTCATTCTCAATGCACAGAACCAAGAGATAACATAAATAACAACTCTAATAAGAAAGAGGCCTACTTTCATTATGTCAGGCTCATTCCAAGGACCCTTATTAGATCTAAGACACCCTCCTTCTGCAGAACAAGTGCATGAACCGCCCAAGAAGTCTGGCAGTTGACTGAAAAGGATAAAAATCAACAATCAATAATTGACTCCATTAGTTGCATGTTTAAAAGACAAATCGACAGTGAACAAACCTTGAGTCAATGACCTCAAGTAGTTTCCCCAGAGATTTGGGCTCTAGAACCTGAATATTAGAAATCAGAGGCAAAGTCAATTATGGCTGCAGGAAAAGTATTGATACTTTAACATGAATAATATGCTTCACCTGTATCTTAGCAACAGTCTTTGCATCAAGAAACTTTTGTGCGGCGGGCCAAAGCATCTTTTTGAAGCCAGGACCAGCATTGACAATGTACATGCGATATAAAGTCTGTAGATTCATGTGGTTAATAACTTGAAGAAAATGAAAGAGTTGCAAGAGAAAATCCATAGGAAGATTCAAATACCTCGGGGTAGTAATTGTTGTCTATTTTTGTTATGGTGGACAAGAGATTTGCTGCAGTCCGAGTAAAATTCTTAATTCCCTGTGATATAATTCTGATCACTGTTAAATTTCTATAAACCAGAAGTTGGAGCACAAACAAACTGCTAATATAAGTGGAAGATATTCCTTTCACCACTTTTTTTAAGTGTATTTTTTTCTCAATCTTAATATCTTGAGACTACTATAGTAAGCAGTGAAGCTGGATGCTGGAATTAACTAACTCTTGACAATACACTAAAACAGATCAGATGTTTATAACCACAACACTTTCCTGAGTCCCACAAGAGACACTGTATTAATGGTGACCATTCAAAATCAATTTATTCCATAATGAGCTGGATATGAGTCAACTTACCAAGCCTTGCACATCCAATATTGTAGTTGTTGTACAGATCCTTCTCTTTGCTGCAACTGAACAAGCGGGGAATTTTTCCAGTAAAGCTTTCTCAAATTCTTGGACATGGTACTTCAAATACCGATCAACAGTGGTGATACGCATAAGCCTACTTGGATGAGCTTTTCCAAGCAACTCAATGTAAACCGGCCGTCCTTCTCTATCAATTCCATGGTATCCTTGAGGGTAATATTGCAAGATTTCATCCAGCTCTTCAAACTCAAAATCCTAAGTATCCAGAAGTTCATTGAGCATTAAACATAGATGCAGGAAAGATATGACAACTGCAAGGCATACATATGTATTCCCATACCTCCAATATGGTGTCTGTTCCATATCCTTTCCTCCAAATAAGCATTTCCTCCCACATGAGAATTGTTTTTTCGATGTTTAGGTCTCTAGCTTTCAAAAATCTACAAATTAAGAATAAGAAAATCAATTAGTTTGTAGTCAAAACTAATAACCAAAGCAGCCAATGCACTCATATATTTTGAAAAGGGCTACAACAAACCTCAACAAAGTATGGTAGTCATCATGCTGGGGAGGCAACAAATCCCTTTCAATGAGTTTTTGATGCAATTCAAGGACAGCACTCTCCTCTCTTGCATCACGTACATCCTCTATGGAAACAGAAGGAACCCTGTAATCAATTTTCTTTTTTCCCCGTTTCTTTAGAGAATGAGTGAACTTGTTTGAAGCATTTATAGCCTTCTTCTTCAGATTGCCAATCTTCGATCGTCGTCTCTCATCTTCCGAGTTCTCAAAATCAGATCTTCTCTCTCTAATTTCATCATTGGTCCCAAGAACTTCTAGCCCTTCTATACTCAAGTTTTTCAATGAATCCAGCTATCAGACACACTCAGTTCATAAGCATATAACACTAGCAACACATTAACCTCTAAACATACCTGACATTTCAGTTAAATGCAAGAGGGAGAGTGTTGGCTCTGATCTTCAGTTGAAGAAAATGAATCGACAGCAGACTCGCAGACACATATGCCAGGGCACACTGTCAAAAGAGAAGCAGCACTAAGCATCCAATGCAGAAACACAAACCCATCGAGGCCATTTAAAACAAAATAGAAATCACCATAATCATGTCTCTACACAACCAAAATCAAAAGGAACAATCCAACACCAAAATGTAACCACCGAACTTTATATCCTAAACTCTTTTGGCTGCATCTGATAATAGCACAAGGAAATAAAGGAAATAAGCAACTTTCTTGTGATGCATCATGCATCACTCCCTCTGTGCTTTAAATACGTCAAAATTGCACTTTCCCGTGAAAGTTGAGTGAATATAAATAACAAATCTCGATAAAAAAATCTAATTTAACCAGACCCCATTAAAATTAAATCAAATAACAAAATAATCTTATTTTCTTCTATTATATCAATTATATTCATTCAGTTCACCTTTTTCATGCGCACTTCATTGTTCAAATAAAAAAGAAAACATCACGCAGATATTAAAACAGAATCTTCATCAGGGCATCAAAATCAAAACCCTATTTTTTGTTTTGAAAAAGGTGGAAATTTAAGCAAACATGTGCAACACCAGAGCTGAATAAATGCAGTAACCATAAAATACCTCGAAAAATAGTTTTAAATGGGTTACAAACAAACCCAGAGCAGCTCTCTCATGGCACACTACAGTTATTCAATCCTGAACCCACACTAAAAATCCACAATGCCGACTTTTAACTTTTAACCGACGGATCCTCATTCACATCACACACAACGTAACAAAAAAACACACAAATTTTATAACTATTAACCACAAAAACAGACCCACAAAGACAAAACTCACCGTTTCAATCGAAACCCAGATTCCCAAAACTGGATCCCAATCTCAGAAGCTCATGAACAGCCTCTAAGGACGATAAAAAATAAATTTTTCTCGAGAAAACGACGAAAGCTTCAATCTTTAAAAGCTTTTCTCCCTGTTTTCTTGATGTGAAATCTAAATTAAGCAGAAGAAATAAATATATGTGTGTGAAAAAAGGAAAATTAAGATCTGGGTTTTGTTGAGGTGCCTTTAATATTTGTTTATATTTTTGATTTGGTTGTTGTTGTTCCTCCTGCTTTTCACTTTCTCTCTCTGAAGGTTCCAGCGAGCCTGTTGCTCTTCTGCTGCTTGCTTTACCTTTTGTTGTCAAATTTTGCTTACGTGTAATGTCAGTTACTGTAAAAGGATGTTACTGAGGTGACTTTTGATGAGAAAAATGGTGTTTGGCTTTCACCTTTTAATTGGTTTCAGAGAATCTCTGCCATCTATTAATTGTTGTTTCAGTACGAAATTCCTATTATTAATTCTGCTCATCACTCATAAGAAACAAGAATTATATTAGCCTATGCCCAATCTCATAGAAGCTTAATGAGCTCAACATGATGGCCAAGTTTCAGTCATCTTCTTCTCAACATCAATCACCGCTAAAAATCTTTGACACGAATTGTCAAGAATGGTATAATAGAGAATCATTCTTCTCATATCCCATTTCTTTGTTTCGGATTTTTGTAGTATTAATTTTATGGTTCTTTTTCATTAATTTCCTCTCATAATTTTACATTAATTCATCTCTAGTCATACTTACATATATGACAAAATGACAGCACCTACCCACAATGACACATGTCCACAAATATATGGCTGCCTGCCAATATTTCAGAAGACTCCAGTGTCCAGAATGTTAATCTCTTCTTTCTCTACTTTGAGAAAGCTCATCTCTTTGATCATCATCTTCTAATAGGAAATATATGCATGTATTTGCATCATTCAACACTCGCAAACACCCAATTGGGTCATTGAATTTTAGTATAGAATCAATATGCAAACACACCCATCCACACAAAATATACATTTTTAGTGTAATAGTACTGGTGAATTTTCAACAATATTTTCAAATGCTGATCAACATCCCACCACCTGCCATGAATCAGTTACGTTGCTTGATTAACTTTTAGGGTTAAACGCAACCGTGTGTTAATGTCAATGTCAAACTCAATTTCATAGCATACTTCAAGGTTGATTACTTGACTAGTTGATCAATCATTTGGAGTTAATAGAATTCAGGGTGGATTAAGCCTAACCGAACCCAATGAGAGGCTGATTCAAACTCTATTCAATTCTACAAAATCCAACTCAAGCAGATTTAGCTAACGGATAAACTACCATAGGAGGGGGTAAAAAAAAAAAAGAAGAAACATCATGAAACTATCATAGGAGAATAAGAAGAATTATCATTGGATTCAAGCTAATTCAACTTGGATTTGAGCCAAGAAATAATGTGAAGAAGATGCAAGTTTGGGTTAGTTTGATTTGGACAATAATTTTATACATTTTAGTGGGTCAAAAACCGCGCATGCATGCCAGCAGGGGACGTTTAACTTTAAAAATTAAACATAAAAAACAGTGATGATGGTGTAAACCATATATACCAGCTTTCAAACAACAATTTTGAAAGCTAATTTTGATTGCTTCGCTTTTCAATGGCACGTTCTCCATTATTGACGACTTTCAAACAGTGATGATGGCTTTGCCACTGCCTTACTGTGTATTTTAGACATATATATTATTCTCCCACATTGCATAATTCATTTACAATCAACTCTTGTAAAAAATTTTTGTTGATGCATGCACAACAACTGAGATTTTGAATCGAATTAAAGTATCTGGAAAAAACTTTCAAATCCATTTCAACTAGTTGAATATGTTTGACATATATGAAAAATCTCCATTAATTAATTAATATACCTCCAATATGATGTGGACTGAACTATTGAAGAAGAGATGATAAAGGAAGAAGGCAAAACCAGAAGGAAGAAATTCACAATCAAGAAAGAAGAAAGGAATTAGAGAGAACTAAGAATACACAGAGAGAAAAACAGAGAGCAAAGTTGATTGTATTTTTCCATAATCCCCAGTTTGTACAATTAGCCAACATTATATAGTGGCAATCTTTTCATTTCTATAAACGACATCGTTTCTTCACTATTTCTATTTACCCATTCATTTTCTTCAACACTTCCACCCGTATCACAATATGATTCCAATTAATGTTGGTGAAAAAATTAGAGATGGGAAGCCTGAAATTTCAGGTGTGGAGGCACATTTTAGATAGTGGGTAGAGATAGGTCACTCTCAACACCATCAAACCCTTAAATCTCAATATACCCTAACCCTAGACTATTATACACAATACAAGTCAAACAACTATTTGCAGTTACTAGTCTCTTTCACGCTCCCCATAAATCTGTCTCCCCCTTTCAACCCATCTAATGTTATTACACTTTTTTTAAGAGCTACCTTTAATTGATCACACCAAAATTACTTTTTTTTTTTTTTTTAAATAACCTTCAGTAAGTAAAAAATTTAATCATGCTCTCTTATTTGAGCAACTCTCCTCTCAAACTACCAGTGGGGGCAATTATACTTTCTTTTCCGCCTTCCTTCTCAAAAATTGTTCTTATTTATTAATCTCTTTGTTTGAATATATGTATCTCTGCATGCATGCAGAATGTAGCAGAAAGAGAAAGGTAGGGGCCAATGGAGTTGTCTTGAGGAGTGTCGAGGCTTGGTGGAGACAATATTCCAAGAAAGTGACAATTGCATGCCTTTTTCTTTTTTTTTTTTTTTCTCTCTTTAACCTTAAGATCTCATTTCAGATCATGATCTTTTAATTTGTTGAGCAGCTACACCTTTTTCTCTTTCTGTGTATTATAAATAAATAAATATGAATTCAATTGGGATTTTTATTTATTCTAAAATTCAAATTAAGCTGGTCTCGTGACTCACACACTGCCTTCTGACATTGCGTTTTGGATTTATTAAGAATAAATTATTTTGTTTTGGTTCGATTTCTCTTGCCAACAAGTTGGTTTCAAGCTCTGTTTGACTTAGTCTTTGATTCACAACAAACCAAATTAGCTCAAAGCTCTGCTAGAGTTTAATTTACTGTTTGATTCAAATCCAACTCTAATTCCATATTAAATGATGGATACAAACAAATAAACATATCATCATGTGTTGTCCCCAATATTCCTTCATTTGCATATGCTTACTCTACTTATCTACTGTCAATGTTTGGTTTTGTTTATTATTATTATTTCCCAATTTTAAATATTTAATTCTGGAATATTTTGTTTATGCTTTAATCAAAGAATATGATAAATTGTGATGCATATATTTTTTTAAAGAGAAAACTCTATTGACTAAATTTAAACACAAACAACTCTTCAATTATAAAACACTTTATTCCTCTTTGATGAAAATTAAAGAAGTAAGGATTAAAATATTAAAGATACTGCTCTTTCTTTCTTAGCATCAAATAAGTATATAATGTAGAATAAGAACAAGCCCTTTAAAGTTGCCATTCCATTACATCTGCCGACACTATATATTCAGCAGACAGCTTTATATATATATATATATATATATATATATATATATATATATATATATAGGGTTTTAAATTTTGATTTTTTAATTGTCAAGATGCCCAATGCATATACTTTTTTTATCAGTTGAAGAAAAAGGATTCATTTCAATGGTTGAGTGAAGAAAATTCTTGTATTTCATCTTTAATCACTTACTTCTAAAGTTGACAACTTGAGGAAAAGTTTCAGACCATCTTTAGCAAGATGCCCATGTGCATAAAACTGCCATAATTAGTTTTTTCACTAAATAGTTTACAAAACTTAACATTGATGCATTTAAAACAAGTTGAAGACATAATTTTTTTAGGTGGTTTGCTTGCTTGCTTGCTCACCCTAATAACCCAACAAGAGTATAAATTTGAGATAGTGTCTGAACAAAACAATCAAAAACAGCCAAACAGAAATGGCTCAATCAAAATCGGATACATTCAAGGATTAGAAAGGGTGCTTAATAGGGACATATCCTATAAGTTCTTTCTGCCCCTCACGACTCTTCTCTCTCATTTGAGTTGTTTGGTTTTATTAATCTTGCTGCAGTCCACACCAAGGCATGTATGTATGTATGTGTTAATGGATGAATAAATGAAGAGTGTTCTGAATCAATGGAACCCAACCCAACACACAGCTTTTGTAAGATGTTGGAGAGTGATAACACTCGAATGGTGAAAAGGATTTGTTATTGGGAAACACGATAACGTGCAAATGGTAGCTAATGCATCACATTGTTTCTCATTGATGGGTCCCTATACTCTCAATCTGTTAACCAGAATCTTTTTTCATTCTTCTCTCTCTCTCTCTCTCTCTGCCTCACACTGTGAATTAATTAACCATTCATCTAATTTGACTCTTCTGTTGTCTTATTTCTGCATTTAATATTTCATCTGTCAGCACGTGGTTACCTGTCTAACTAAATCCACCCAAGTCCTACTTTCCATGTGATTTTTTTTTTCACAGTTGGGTTGTTTGGGATGAAATTCTTTGGTTCACTCTCTTGTTTAAAATAATAATGGCGAAATGATGAAGACAGCAAGAAAACAATGTGACATACCAGAGCCCCCACATCCACAGCCATTGCCAAGAGATGCCATTTTAGATTTTTGTGACAAGGGACCTAATTCTATTTCTCACTTTAGGGGACCATATCTCTGCAATTTCTAGGCTGTACAAATGAGGGAGGGGATGGTGCGAATGATATGCTTGTGAAAGGGCAAAGGCCTCAATGGGCCTCACTGTTGAGAATCTTTATACAAGATCCGAACTAGGTCTAGAGGTAAGGTTCCTACAAAAGTCCACCTCTTGGTATCTCTGGATATTCCTCATAGAGCCATATTAACGTAAGATTATCAGACCGTTTGATCACCAGAGTCAAACCTGCAAAATTCTTCCCCATGACTGGGCTAGATAGGTTCACAGTTCAATTCCAAATTACCTAACTGTAATCTCGGAGCTAATGACAGTATTAGCCCATGACTTAGGCACGCGAGTTAGAGGTCAGCCTTAAAAGCACATTGTCGTCCATTCAAGCCAGACTTGACTGCATATGATTGGGCTTATTCAAACTCAAAACAAGTGACCATAAGTTGAGCTCAAGTCATGGATATACAACGAGATCAAACTTGAGTTTGAGTTATGAAAGTGCTCAACTTGAAGGCTTGTGAGGTCAAAATTCAACTCTCGATTCTTGTTGGATATGCAACCTGAAGTGGCGCTTGAACCTCCCTTGCAATTTTTTTTTGGGAAATTATATCAAATACCCATTTTACCCTTTCATTATGCAAAAATACTCATTTTTCCTATTTTTAAGCAAAAATGCTCATTTTTCCTATTTCTAAGCAAACATACCCTAAACTTTTTTTAAAATACCGAAACTACCCTTCACCGCATCTATATAAACTCTCTCACTCATTTTTATTACATATACTTCTCATATCACTCAAATACTCACTCTCACTCTCATTTTTACTCAATATTAATTATTACGGGTTCGTTCGGAAGAAAAAAGTTCGTATTTTTAAATTCGAATAAAAAAAGTCAATTCATGAAAAAAAAGGTATTTATACTAATCTTAACTCAAAACTTAATTTATTTGTTAAATCTAGTTTGTATGTCATATAAAGAGGGTAATTGAATATTAGATAACAATTTAGGGGTTAAAAAAATATTATAAAAATATAGAGGACATTTTGATATTACACATTATATAAAGGATTTAAATAACATGTTAAGAATAGATAAATATATTTTGATATAAGACAATATATAAAAGTGTTAAATAAAGTATTAGATAATTATGAGGGGTCAAATGAAATGTTATAAAAATATGAGAGGTATTTTGATATTAAACATTGTAAGAGCATTATAAACGAAATATTAGGAATAGATAGATGCATTTTGATATGAGACAACATACAAGAGTGTTAAATGAAATGTTAGGTAATTATAAGGGGTAAAATGAAATATTAAAAAAATATTGGATATTTTGATATTACATTATATATGAAGGATTTAAATAATAAGTTAAAAATAGATAAATGCATTTTGATACATGACAACATACAGAGGTGTTAAATGAAAAGCTAGATAGTTATAGGGGTTAAATAAAATTTAAAAAAAAATATAGGGGTATTTTGATAGTACATAATATATGAAGGATTTAAATAAAATGTTAAGAATAGATAGATGTATTTTGATACAAGACAACATACGAGGGTATTAAAAGAAAGGTTAGATAAGTATGGAGGCTAAATGAAATGTTACAAAAATATAGAGGGTATTTTGATATTAACATTGTAAGAACATTTTACATGAAATACTAAAAATAGATAGATACATTTTAATATAAGATAACATACAAGAGTGTAAAATAAAATGTTAGATAATTATACGGTGTTAAATGAAATATTAGAAAAATATGAAGGTATTTTGATATTAAACATTGTAAGAACGTTTTAAATGAAATATTAAGAATAGATATATGTATTTTAATACCAGATAATATACAAAGGCATTACATAAAATGTTAAATAATTATAGAGGATTAAATTAAATATTAAAAAAATATATAGGGTATTTTGATATTAAACATTGTAAGAACGTTTTAAATAAAATGTTAAGAATAGATAGATACATTTTAATACAATATAACATACAAGAGTATTAAATAAAATGTTAGAAAAATATGAGGGGTATTTTGATATTAATCATTGTACAACTGTTTTAAATAGATATTACAGATTTTTTATTATAAATGATTAATTTTTTTCAAAAATTTGTCATTGTATGATTGATAATTAAAATGGATGGTTATGCATCGATTCGTTACTAAGGAGAATGGATTCAAGGTGATAACAACACAATAAAATATGTCAGAGAATTTAAACTATTGATTAAAATTCCTTATGAAACAACATTTGAGAGATTTATTCAGGTTTTGAAGAAATCTTGCGGTCTTAATCTAATGAAAAACTACCTTCAACTATCAATGAAGTTAAAAAAACTGGAGCTCAATTATCCCCTACAGATCCAAAATGATGAAGATGTCTACGGTCTTATTGATATGTCTCAATACTTACAAGAATATATTCTTGTTTTTGTTACATATACCCCAATTGAAGGACAGGAAGAAGAAGAAGAAGATGAAAAAGAAATTAGTGAAGTGAAAAAAGAATATGATTTGGAAATTTTGATTTATTTCAATAATGACCTATTATACATTGCAAACTCAATGGCTTATGGAAAGAAAGCTAGGGTTCTCGACTGATAACTTTGATGGAAATGACATGCCTAATATCCTTTTTGAAGAGATAGAGCCTCAGGAAAAACCACTTGTTACCGAGGGTATGCACAATTTGCAGCTTGAAAATCATATTTTGGGTGGTAAAAATTATTCTGAGCCATTTTTTGATAATATCTCCACTGATCTGTCTAAGTGGCTTCTTGATTTTCTTCCACAACCAACAATATCATCAAGTAGTACAAGATTGATCTGAGAGGAGAATTGTGTAAAGTTTGTCGATATTTTTTATAATAAACAATAATTGAAAGATGTTGCGAAGCAATTTGTCCTATTGAAAGGATTTCAATTCCAAGTCAAAGAGCTAACAGGGGGCGATGGGATATTAAGTACAAGGCTGAAAATTGTCAGTGGTATATACATGCAACCAAATTCAAAGTCGGTGAAGTGTCTCAAATCAACCAAATGAATCCACCCACACATGTTCAGTTGATCAAATAATGTCACATCACAGACAAGTTGGGGCTCAAACTTTAGGTCAATTAATAAGGTTAAAGTTTGTGTTGATTGATCGAATTTATCGGCGTAAAGAAATAATTGTGGACATCACCAATCGGTATAAAATTGACATTTCTTATTCACAAGCTTGGTGGATAAGAAATTGGGCTTTAAATTCATTGAGGGGTTCATCGGAGAAAACATTTATACTCTTACCATATTATAGTTATAATCAACAGTGTACTAATCCAGGAATCGTTATTGCTATTGAAACGAACGATGACCATCGATTTAAGTATTTTTTTGCGGTATTACGATGTTCTGTTCGTGCATTTAGAAGATATCAATCATATCAACCCAATCATACAAGGTATCCAACATCTCATATATCTAATACTGCAATATAACTAGTAATGAGTAAAATAAATCAATTCGTATTTTTACAGATTAATATATATAATCAATAAATTTAAACTTACTTGAAATACAAAAGGAAATCCGTAAAAGTCATATTTATGCATTTTAGACATCCGTCCGGAGTAGACTATGTCACTCGCCAACGGCATCGACTCATACGTCATCTACCACATGTCAATGCCCCAGGGTTAGAAATTAAACACATCCAGATGATAAACCAATTGTAAGTATTTGATAAATACTTTCTTTCGTCGATCATTTCCTAATAACACTATATGAAGACAATATAGTAAGGTTATCTTGACTGCATTAATATCGTCATCCCCCTATTGTTTGACCAAAAAAACATGTTTTATGTCGTGATACTGCACCTTCGGATAACTTCAAAAGTATGTATCTCTGATCTTATGTCTAGGGGAGGGGAAAATATACAATGAAATAACAGTGAGTCAACTAAATGATAGCTTTTCCATCAAAGAAAACTCAAACAAGCTAAATATCACGTTAACCCTGTTAATCCTAAACCATAACTCATCTTTGACGGAGGGTCGATGTAGTTTTCGCAGAAGAAATGCATTAACCAACACTCCAAAAAATTTGCTATCAGGTGGACAAAAAAGATATCCAAAACATGTCCTCTCAAACAGTCGAAGCAAATTCGGGCAGTACAGACGTAATCCTGGATAATACGGTACGTTGTGCATGACATATAACCTCTGCCCGAAAGTGTCTGGAATCATCGAAGATTTATAGCTCGTCTTTGACACGTTTCCTTTTACGAGAAGTATCTTTAAAAAAATTTAAAAAATTCGTAAGATATTCATAAAAAACATATATGTAAACAACGATGAAAATATGAAAATACGAGTAGATATATTTGAAAACGATAAAAACCAAAAAAATAAAACTGAAATTCGAATTCTATATGTTGAAATACCCTAGAATGTCAACAATAAAAAAATCATTTAAAAATCTGAAAAATACGAGTCGATATATCCTAAATAGTGAAAATCGAAAACATAGAACTAAAATTTGAATTTTATACGTTAAAATACTCTAGAATTTCAACAGTCAAAAAATCGTTTGAAAATCTAAAAAATACGAGTCAATATATCCTAAAATTGTGAAAATAAAAAAAAATTGAAATTCGAATTTTATACATTGAAATACCCTAAAATATCAAAAATCAAAAAATCATTCAAAAACCTAAAAAATACAAATCGATATATCCTAAAACAACAAAAATCGAATAAACGAAACTAAAATTTGAATTTAATACGTTAAAATACCTTAGAATGTCAATAATCAAAAAATCATTCAGAAATCTGAAATAACAGAATCGATAAATCTTAAAATAGTGAAAATAAAAAAATAAAACTAAAATTCGAATTTTATACGTTAAAATACCTTAAAATATCAACAATAAAAAATTTATTCAGAAATCCAAAAAATACGAGTCGATATATCTTAAAACAGCGAAAATCGAATAAATGAAACTGAAATTTGAATTTTATACGTTAAAATACCCTAGAAAGTTAACAATAGAAAATTCATTCGAAAATCTAAAAAATACTAGTCGATATATCCTAAAACGGCGAAAATATGAAAAACGAAACTGAAATTCGAATTATATACGTTGAAATACTCTAAAATATCAACAATCAAAAAATCGTTCAGAAATCTGAAAAAACTAGCTGATATATACTAAAACTACGCAAAACGAAAAAACGAAACTTAAATTCAAAAATAAAAATCTATATATCCTATAAACAAAAAAACCAAAATACCGATCAGAAATTTCGTTATTACATCATAAAATATGCCTAAAAAGGCACAAAAATGAAAAAACCAAATATCAAATTCAAAAACTATATATTGAAAAACCCTAAAACAGAAAAAATAGATATAAAATTCGAAAACTACACGTCGAAAAACCTAAATATGAAAAATATCAATTTACCCTCTAAAAAAATTTCTATTATAAACAAGTCCAATATTTATCTCTTGCTTCCTCAGCAATTTTCTAATCTCTTACAGCTTCTGCAGTGTAAAAAAAGTCAATTTCCCCTCAACCCACGGTTTTCACAACATCAGCCCACTGTTTCATGTAAAATTTTCATAAGACCCTTAATGGACTACCCCCTACCCCCGATCCTTAGAAGTTTGAAAAAGTTAACTTTCCCGCAACCCACGGTCGATCTCTCCTGATTGTGGAAGAATTCATTCGGTTTGTGGATTCCATTATTCCCATGGACCGAGCCCCGATGGCTTCTAACCCATTTTCCGACCAAAAAATTGTCATTTCTACCTCCAATTTCAATACAAATCAAATCTACAAAGCCTATAACACAAAACTGCTCGAGAAATTCAACGAAAACAACCAAGAATCAAAATATTTTATGTATTATTTAAAATCGAAACTTTAAAGTTTCAAACCTCAAAATCTCCCTCAAATCTCAATAATATGAACAATAAATTGATTTAAACGAGTAAGAAAGATGTACTAACCTTTTTTGTCATTTTCGCCCGTAAAAAAGACAAAATTCTTTGAATTTGTACAATAAAACCGTGAGAAAATAATATGGGTTAAATGCAAAATTCTTGATTTATATATAGGGTAGTTTGGTTATTTCACAAAAAAAATGAACATATTTGCTTCACCCTAATTGTTTTAGATAATTTTGCTTAGACCCCTTAATTTAAAGCATTTCATATAATTTCCTTTTTTTTTTTTCTTTGGGTTCCCTTCGTACTCCAATTTCTTCTCTTTCTATTTTACGAACAAATTATTGATATGATATAAAATAAATCCATTTTGATGTTGCTAAAATGAGTAAATCACTGATATTGACATTAACATCAGCCAAGGACGCATCTTCATCATCTGGCAACATCATGGATAACAAATTGAAGACGAAGGAAACTAAATTCCAATCAAAGAATATTAGTGGTGGTGGTTAGAGGATATTGGTATGCATAGTACCAAGTCTATGCGAGCTAAGCTCAAGCATCACTCACCATACAGAGCCCAAATCCACCCCTAAAAACTTGAAACACATGAATCCAAATTTCTAATGTGTACTTTCATTTGAAATTCTGATGTTTCTAGCAAAAGATATTTCAAATATTTCAAGTTTTAATTAAGTTTTAGAGGAACTGTCTAAAATTTGAAAGTAACCCACATAAAACCTTCCATAACAAAGTGTATGACAAAGCAAACTAGTAATTTATATCTGGAAAAAACTTATTTTCTATTATTTACTAACAGGGCTACCTTCCTTGTTATCAAGGAATTAGTCTTCTAACCCATTGCATATTTCTGAGTCCAGGATCGAGCAGTACTCTCATATTTGGCTCTGTCTGACTTGTACATATGGGCAATCTCAGGCACAAGAGGATCATCAGGGTTTGGATCAGTAAGCAGTGAACAAATTGAAAGAAGAACCTGCAAAAAGACCAATCATAACATTTTATCAAACACAGAAGAAAGGCTATGGTAGAGACGCACCCTTTAATCAGTATTGTCTATAAGAAAGCATAAGTAAGAAAAGTAAGTCACCTTGGATATTGTCAAGGCTGGGCTCCATTGCTCTTTGAGAATGTCAAGACAGATGCTACCATTGCTGTTGATGTTAGGGTGGAAAACCTTGGTACGGAAGGCAACCTGTAAAAAACAATCAAAATTAAAAAAGGAAGCATTACCACATTGCATAGCCAACTAAGTTGACTATATCACTTTCTTCTTGCCAAGATTAGTTTATATATAGAGTATAAGTCAATTCCTAAATGAATTGGAAAAAGGTAAAACAGAAGACCAGTGTTATCTTTGATACACGAGTATCTTCCATTACCTAATATCAGTAGAATGAATCAACAATGGGGAACTAGCAAATATTTTATATATGCAGAGCATAAGACAGATACAGATCCCAAGCACTCAATAAATAGCAAATCAATTTATTACTACTGGACTTGCCTCAACCAAGCAGATATAAAACCAGCAGAAAGCTACTACCTAACTCATGATGAAAACAACTCCTAAGTGCACTGACAAGAACAAGAACACGAAAAGCAAAGCCTCAATATTCTAAAATAATAGAAGAAGAAGCATATCAAATATGAAGACATTAAAGCACACAGGAACGTGATTGAGGAATAAAAAAAAATTTTAAAGGAAAAAGAGTGTATACTTTAGGTGGCTTGAATGGATAATCTGGTGGGAAGTGAATTGATACAACAAAGACACCCCCTGAAAATGGACTGTCTGATGGACCCATAATTGTTGCTTGCCAATGGAACATGTCATCAGCCACCGGACCTGTAAACATGCAGCATTTCCGATTTATACACCATAACCAAATATATTATATATTATGTCCAAAGGATACAATGCTCACAGCAAGCAGTGAGGGATTAACGTGGCAAATGTTTTAAACAGAAAATAAAATTGATTGAAGAGCTGCCAAACAAAATCCACATAGCATAACTAAGACTGGTAAGTTTCTATTTTTTTATTTCCTCCTAGAATCAAAGGGAAGGTAGCGGTGATGAAGGATTAGAAAACTCATTTTAAGAAGTGCATAATGATTAATGAATATAACTTCTCCATTGAAATATTCATAGTAAAACAAAGTTAAATACAACTAAAAGCAATATCTAGATACATTGACAGAAGAATACACACCAGCGCTGCATGAGGCAGGAGGGTCCTTATGCAGGTCCTTCAACTCCTTGTTGATCCTTTTTGAAGCCATAAAAATTTCTCAAGGCACAAACTGCAATGACAAACATATTAATTAATAAGAAATTTACCCAACTAAAGAATTTCCAATCCTTGAACCTAACTTTAAAATCATATAATACCCATCTAACAACAAAATTCATATAAACCCAATCAAACAACAAACCCAGAAATTTCCACAGAATCAGAGACCAATAAACACAAAATTAATCAATTGATTTATCGAATAAACAAACAAAATAAAAACAATAAAATATTACAACTTGCAGATATAACAAACCCATAAATACAGAACCCTGTCGTTCTTTGAGGGTTCAACATCCAAAAATATCAGAAACCAAAACCCTAACCCATATAAACAATTTAATGTATGGAAAAAACTGATCCCATAAACATAATTTATTAGACTTGAGATTAAAATCCCAGAAGATAATTAAAGCAATATTAAATTAAAAATCTTACAAATCAAAACTTGCATACCTTAATTTAGGGCTAAAGGATTGAATGCAAGAACCGAAAACTAAAAAAAAATAAAATTTATGAATTTATGGTAAGATGAAACTGAGAAAGTGTGAAATATGGTAAATACATATAGAATGCTGCTGTGGCGGTCACACAGGGCACTCGACAAATTCCTATTCGTCTTCTGGTTGCTTCATACACAGGGAGGCGTGGATTCATGGGCCCAAATTTCAGCCCAATTTAGTTTTGGGCTAGTTTATATTTTGTCTAGACCGGCCCAATATAATTGTTGAATAATCTTTATTATTTTTTCTCAAAATTTTATTTATTTTTATTTTTATATATATACATACACACACACACACTTGTGTGAATTTAACATATTTGACCAACTGGATTAGAAATAAATCAAGAAGTAGATTAGTCCTGGAAGGTTGTACTATTGACAATAATCGTAACTTGTATTAATGGGATATATGAATAACCAAGCATAATCAAAGAGTAGAGAGGTCTTTTTCCTTTGGATAAAATCAAGCACACCACATGATTTAAGGAAGGATTCGAGATGAATCAATTTAGGCTTGCTTTGAATGAGTTTAATTCAAATTAGGATTATTTAAGTCAAATCGATTCGAATCTAATGAATCATCAAAAATTCTTTTATAGATATAATTTTTTCCATTAATTTTTTATTTTATCTAATGATTTTTTTTTTTATAATGATTCTTTCCCCCATTTCTTTTTAATAATTTTTTTTCTTTTATAATATTTTTTAATAATCTCATTGTTAACTCGAACAAGTTTAAGTTAAATTTTTTAAATTTAAATAAGTTTGAGAAAATTCTTATTTAAATTTAACTCAATTTAAATATACATGGTTGATGAAATGGGATAAACTTTATCCATTTCAGTAATGACATCACTTGTCAATTTCACAGCAAAAAAGCTACACCACATGCCACCGAATGGCCCCATCAATTACTAGGTTGAACTACTTCAAATAAAAATCATAACTTCTTTAAACCAACTGGGAGGCAATCCACATCTACTCCATGTTCATTTCTCCGTAGACCATAATCAACATTAAAGAACTCTTAAAATCTTATATAATCATTGACTAGATCTAATGGCAAACCATGCAAAATATGGTTCAGTAGTATGTATCATGATTTAGCTGGTGATTTTTGTATTATACTTTGGTGTTGATTTATTTTCTTTGAAAGATGGTAAGTTTTGTAGATTTGATTATATACGGGAAAAAATGAATGAAAAGTCCGCGAAAATGGTATGTTAGTGGACAACCACAAGCGCCAAGATAGAGAGCGACTTGAAAATGAAAATACTTAGTGGATTCACCAGAAAAGTTGGTCCCAGAACTCAAACTCTAACTTCAGCATACATGTCTCCCCTCCCTCTCTGTTGTTTTGTCAGCTTAGCAATGAACTAACTTGACCTCTTCATTGATTTTCTTTTCTTCTTTGGCGGGATAGTTTTGTTTTTGTCTTCTAAGTTATTGTTGCTGGTTCTTTATTGATTTTGTTGAGTTCCGGGAGCAGCCGGAACCTGGGAAAGTTTTTTCATTTGGTGAGATGAGAGCTTGCTTGTACTTTCAATTTATTTTTGGTTCTTCTTGTGTAAATTTTTGTTTTTGGATTTTTAATGTCATTTTTTTTTTATTGATTAAGGAACAAGATTGTATGCACAGCTTTATTTATGGATTTGTTTCTCAGAAGCCATAAAATTTGTCCTTTTATTGATATACTGGAGGTCTGAAGGTCACTAGTAAAGAGTAAGTTTATAGAGTGAAAAATATGATTGTAGATCTTGTATATATAAATCTTATCATAAGCATAAGATGGAATATAAACGTTTATGCTGGATTTTATTTACTGATTCATAAAGAATCACTCATGGTTGTCATGCTACTTGATGTTGATGAATGCAGTAGATGGCTATTATATGATTGGAATTTGAATGTAAAACTGGTCATAATGTCTCATTATTTTGGTCTTACATGTAGCCAGGCACATATCTTGGAGTCCCATTTTGTTAGTGTGAATTGGTATGGGAGGTTTTGTGGGAAAGCCTGAGTCTTCCAAGGATGCTTGGATACCAGAAACAAAGCTTGAGGCCAAAATGGTTGAAGCTATGCAGCGGAGGGCAACAGAAGGAACAACCATGAAATCATTCAACAGCATAATTTTGAAATTCCCAAAAATTGATGAGAGCTTAAGAAATTGCTAACATATTTTTGAGCAATTTGGTAGGTTTCATAGTATCTTTTTAAACATGTTTCCAATTGTTTATCAAGCAGGCTGTACATCTGTTCTGTAGCTGGCAATTTCCCTATCAAGTTTTCCTGACATTCAAGTTCTGAGTTTTAAACCTGTTTACAAGTAAATATTCAGTTTTTACCATTCTAAACTTTATGTATTTGGGTTAGCAAAGTTTAAAAATAATTTTAGGTTCTAATATTGCTTTAAGAGCTCATTGTAGTACTGGTTGTCTTCTAACTTTTAAGAAGTAGTCATTCTTTTTTTTCTACTTGTTGGTAGATGAGGACTCAAATGGGGCGATTGATCAGGAAGAAGTTTAAGAATTTTCTTAGGCTCGAAATAAAATTTACAGAGGATGAAATCAATGATCTGTTTGAGGCCTGTGATATTAATGAGCATATGGGAATGAATTTCATTGTACTACTCTGGCTTGTGTATCTACTGAAGGATGATCCAACTGCCCTTCATGCTGTATCCTAATCACACTACTTAATTTAAATTAATTCATTTCTAGATCACCGGTTTTTCTTTTTCCCAGGCATATGTGTAACATCACTGATCCAATACATAATCAGCTTTGGACTTAGTCATATGTTGTTGATGTGCAGTTAACACCATTTTGTATTCCTTGACAATGATAGAAAGCAAGTATGGGTATGCCACAGTTGGAGGCAGCTTTCGGAACCTTGGTTGATGCATTTGTATTCTTGGACAAGAACAAGGATGGTTATGTAAGCAGAAATGAGATGGCTCAATCCATAAACTAATCAGGGGAACGATCCTCTGGACGAATAGTCATGAAAATTTTCTTCCAGCAATCTGAAAATTTTCTACCTCCGTGTTTGAAGAAAGAAAATCGGTTAAATATTTCATTATGCATTGAAGGTCTGTAGGACACATTGGACGTTTCTAATGGTCAATATTCTTCTGGCTTTACTATTCCAGATGAGATGGACTGGGATAGAAATGGAATGGTGAACTTCAAGGAATTTCTTTTTGCATTCACTAACTGGGGTGGAATAGATGATGAGGAAGAAGGTGAAGAGAAGGTTTGAACCAATCCAAGTATGTTCCAGTTGTTTCTGTGTGCAAATGCTAGAGGCTAAAGCTTTTCAGAGAGGTGAAGAAGTTCCGGCAGCTTGATGTCCTGTTTGCCCTTTCTGGTAAACGGCAATGGGTAGAAATATGTGAAGTTTAATTTGTTGAGTTTGTAATGTGAAGTAGTCTCAGGCAACAACTCATATCATATGCTTCTTCCACTAATTTTAGAGGCCATATTTTCATTTTCTGATCTTTTTTGTTGTTTAGTTTATAAGTTTTATTTAATATAACTTAAAGTTGGACAATGATTTACATGAACAATCTAGACAATATGTGGAATCAATAAACAAATAATTAAAATATGTATGATTTTTTCTAATTTATCCAAAATAAAACTACATCTAACAAAGTCAATATTATTTTGAATCTTCTCATATTTGCTGAATTGTTATATCATTCATTCAAAAGAATAATGTGCTATATGAATCTTTATCGCAAAAAGAAACTCTATTAGTATTCTTACTTTTAAGACAAACCTTACTTAAATCCTAAAACAACTCTGTATGGGTTAAATCCAGACTTCCACTTACTAAATAACAAAATCTTGCATGCATTGCATCCCAATCTTATAAACGAAATAGTGGCTAATTCCGAACACATAAATTTGGATAAAAATCTCATGTTAAGGGGGCAACCTATCGTGTCCTCCGGTTTTCCACAAATGTTTGAATATGATATAAACCATTCATAATTTGCTGAAAACATTAATACTGCAAATGTAAAGTAACAAGATTCGTAAACCAGATTTAAAACCAAGCAGGCATTCGATTGGCATCGTAAAACACCAGGTCCTGTTATCTTAAGAAACTGTAACTGGAACCAGATATATCCATCAAGGTTGCAGTGTATCATGAAATTTTCTGCACAGAGTCATCTGTTTTTCTACTAATATTTCTTGAAAACCGAAGTCTTCTACATTTATTCCATCAAAAGCGCATGGAAATGAAAAAGGAAACACAACACTTGTTTAACACTTATTCAGAACATAAAAAACAAACTGCAAGCATTAGAAAACACAAATTTCCACCATGCTCAAGTTTCCCGGATTGGTTTGATCAGTAAAGTCTCTCCCATATATAGCCCCCGAATTGGGCAAACCGGCGGATTTGTTGCCCAATTCGGGCCTACTACTGGGCACAGATTTGTTGCTCACTTGCAGTCCTATTCCATGCCTCTTGTCATTGAGTGCGGCCAGTTGGCTGCTTGTGTGGAATATTTTGTTTCTAAGACCATCATTAACTGTTGGAACAACTTCATTTTTCCTGCGTGTGCAGAAAGGAAAGCTCTTTTTTGATGATTCTTCCAACGTCTTATTTCCAGCAATCTCATCCAGTATTTCTTCCACATCAGCAGCCAACACTTTGACACCGGCCAGCCACTCATTACATTTGGACTGGAGCGTTTTCTCATAAATCTTTCCATCGATGGCTTTGACAAAAGTCTCCAATATGCCCTTCCATTGATATATCTGTAAACCTGGGCCGTTTTGAACAGATACTGCAACCAGCTTTAACTCAGGGGACAGCTTTTCAAGTCTCTTCACTAACGTACATAGTGAAGCAAGGAGCTTGTCTTGCTCCATGAATCTCAACAGGGTAGAGAACTGTCACACAAAAGAAACTCATGACACAAGGATAAATGAAAAACATTCTTGTTGCATCAACAAGAATATATACGTAATTAGTATAGTTACCTCAATTCGTTGAGAAATTTAAACAGGGCTTCATCGTGATCATTATGTGAAATGCTTATGAGAGTTTGAGCGTGTATGATTATGAATGAAGGTAGAGTATTTATAGATGGAATTTGTGAATAGAATACTATTTATGAATCAAGTTGTCATATAATAATATATGATGAAGAATATGATTAAAGAATGACTCCATAAATTCTTAGTCTAGGTCACCTATTCACTAATGAATATATTAGGTAACAGGCAACATTAGAGCGTAATACTCCAAGTACTACCAGATTGAAATTAACGGGGTGATTAGGTGATGACAAATAACAAAACACGTCACCTATTAATATCCATTAGTACTCTTCCATTTGTACATGAAAAATTACTCATAATATTAACCCACTTGATAAATGTTAAGCCTCAGTAAAATTCATTAACAGCAGGCAATTTCTGTTATTTCAAAGCCTCAGGAAAGTTTCTCTTATTGTTTCATACCTCACGTCTCTTAGTTTCAACCCTTCTTGATAATAATTAATTAGTGGCATGTGGTGCTTAATTAATTTGATGAGCTGGTTTTAATTGACTCTCAGAAACATATTAGAAGTAAAACCGCGTGGACTTCTATTTATATATTTAATAATCTGTTCATACTAGAATAAATAATATATATCTAACCCTCAGATCAAGAACCAAGAACAGATATAGGAATCAAAGGGAGGGATCAGTTTAGTTTGAATTTCTGCAAGAAAAAGAAATTGTTTTTGCAATTCATGGCACCATGTCAACTAATAATAAGATTACCTTTTGGTGCCGTGTCCGTGAGTTTGACCAAAAAGGAATTTTGACCATATATCAATGAAGAACACTTTAAACCTCTCTATTTAAGCTTGGTAACTAAAACCCACCGAACAAGGTGACTAGTTATGTTGGGCATGTGATTACCTATTCTATAAACACTTGTATTCACATAGCTAGCATTGACAAATACTGCTCTTTCACACTCACAACAATAGAATATAGGCTATGCAATACCTAACTGGCCACCTAACACTCAGATGTCGGTGTAGTATAATCGTGGCTGTGATGTCAGAGGACCCTTTGATATCAAGATTCAGGTGAGATCAATGGTTGATATTACTCTTTAGATATGTATTGTGGGTGAAGCAAACTTTCTCATATTTTATCCAAGTCTTGGTGTAAAAAGATCAAATATATAACTAAGCTGTGTGAGCTATGCTAACTTGATAGCATGCGATGTCTATTTCTCTATGGATCTATATAAATCTTAACCATGCAAACTTTGTAAAAGACCATTTAAACTAAATTATATATTTGAAGATAGGGAAGAAGGCATCAGGAAAAACCACACATTCATATGGATAAAACCGATCATATTCATCTGACTGAAAAGTGATCCCTTATCTGCCCAACATAATAACACTACTATGGTATGTTTGATTTAAAAGTTTGCAATCAGGAGGATTTAAGTATTTAACTAACCTTTCACCCAATACTGTTGCATGAACGAAGAAGCAGTTCAATTGAAGAACAGAGATGAAAACTTCATCTGTATGTAATCAACTAATGTTATCGAAAGTTTGCATACTTTTTTTTTTTTTTCTGAATGAAAGGAAAAAATTGCCCAGTTTCGAAATTCACATACCTCCGAGTATAAAGAAAGAATGCATTTTGGACATCAAATTGAGCTTACTCCTCATAAATGAATTTGTGATCTATCTCAACAAAAGGAATGTGAGATATCTTAGACCAGTCTTTTCCTTTATTCCTTCTGCACCTTTTTTCCAGCACAGGACAACCAAAAATACGCAATTGTAAGAGTGAAGATGGAAGACCACCCTTTGGAAGGGATGCGAGAAGCGGGCACTCTCCAATTAATAAATGTTCTAGACAAGTGAGGCTTTCGAAACCCTGGGGAAATAGGTCTTTCAATTTCTGGAAGTTCTGAATATCCAGCTTAATTAAAGAGGAGGGCAGTATCATTTTCTCAGGTGGAAAACACACTGCATCTGAGCATCCAAGAATTGAAAGATGTTTAAGACTTCTCAACCTCTGCAACTTCCAGTCAACGAGCGATGATTCACTGGTATTCTGATTTTCAACCGAGAGTGATGTTAGGTTGATGGGGAGACTTTCTGCAGGAATTGATCGGATTCTTGGACATTTGTGAATGGTTAGTTCCTGAAGACAGTTGAGCTTGTTCATGCTGCCGGGTAAAGCTCCAAGTTTCTCACAATTACGAATTGAAACACTGAAAATGGAGGTTGGAAGCCCTCCTTGTGGGAAGAAAACAAGACTTGGACAGTCATTTATTTCAATCCCATGAAGACCACTAAGACTTTGTAAACCATCAGGGAAGGACTGAAGTTTTTTGCAATTTGAAATCCGGACGAAACGAAGAGACAGGTTATTATGAAACCTTCCTGCTATTGACTCTAGCTTCGGGCACCTGTCGATTTGCAGGAACTCAATCATCTCAGGTAACTTGTCTCTGACTAAGGTTGTGAACTCTGTGCATTTCCAAATCTGAAGGTGTTTGATTGCTGCCGGTAACTCACCCCTTGGTGATAATGATATGAGCAATGGGCAATTCCAAATCTCAAGAGTTTTTAGTTCTGCAAATGATTGGCCTTCCAATGATAAGCACTTGAGAGTTGGGCAGTTGGAGATTGACATATAGTCAAGAGAAGATTCATTACTCATTGAAGAAGAAGAATCCGCTATACTGTCAAACACACATTGCAGATTCATACAATCTGATACAGAAAACCTCTTTAATGATGAAGGCAATTGCTCTCTCACAATAGATGTTAGAGAATCACAACCTGCATTCTCTAAACATTCAAGATGAGAAAAATTCTTCAGACCTTCAGGTAAGGATGTCAGAGCCCTGCAGTTTGGAATACATAGCGATTGGAGGGAGGTGAGGGTAGATGGTTCTAGTCTCAACCAGTTGCCAAACTCAGAAAAATCTGAAAGAGTCATAGATTTCAGTGATTTGGAACCAGTTAGACTGTTGCAAGTCATCTCTTTGCATCCATCTATTTCTAATTCACACAGCCTTGGAAGGCTGCCCAAGAAGGAAGCCACCAACTGCAGGCAATTAAAAATCACAAGTTTCTCCAATGACTGAAGATGATTAAGTGGTGCTCGAGAGAGTTTGGGGCAATTTTTTATGGAAAGCTTCTGAAGGCGAGGGAATATTTGAATAGTCTCATTTTGGTCAATAGGATCCCAATGCTCCCATTCTTCCATATCATCAAAATAAAGATTCTCCAATGATTGAAAGCTACCCTCCCCATATATTTCCGAACCAATCTGTTTTATACCGGCCATGTCCTTGATCGTGAGTTCTTTTAGTGATGTAAATAACCCAAGTGAAGGCAAAGAAGTGCAGTTTTTACAACTCTCCAACCTTAGGACTCTTAATTCCACTGGTGTCGAGGATAACGAGCAATCCCCCACCCAAGGTGGAAACTCAGTGCCCGCATAATATTTGATTGTGAGTTCTTCCAGCTTCTCATGAGGCTGCAGCATTTCAAGAACATATTTTTCTGCTGCTTTGTCTCTTGAATTATCAAGATCAGGACTCCATTCCAACACCAAGACTTTTAGCTTATCCTTATCTCCTAATATCAATGCTCTTGGACACTGTGAATTCTCTAGCTTTGAGATACAAAGCTTTTCACCAAGATCCTTTAAATACTTCAAATCTTCTAAACCAGATCCAATACCTTTCCCCACTATAAAATTGGATAATGTTTGGAGACGTGTCAAATATTTCATTCCTAAAGGCATTTCTGATATCAAATTTGCACCTGATATATCAAGATGACGTAGATTGATCAAATTCCTCATCTTGGTAGGTAGCTTCAAGAGGAAACAACAATCTGTTAGTAAAAAAATTTGCAAGTTGTACAATGAACTTGTTGACTCTGGTAAATATCTGATCTTCGTTTGAGAAAGGTTGAGATACCTCAAATGAATTAAGCTTCCTATTGAATCTGGTAGCTTAGTGATATTATATGTTGCTAAAGATAGCATCCTCAGTTTTTTCAGCTTTGGCAAAATATCATAAACAACTAAAGAGGTTATGTAGCGAGTACCATCATCATATAGACGCAGTGGCAAGAATGTCCTTATGCGCTTGGCTTCGCTAAGGACTTCAAATTTATGCTTACCATCGTAATTACTAGAAGTGTAAGAAGAATATCGAGCCATATTGACACATTCCTCCCTATGATCCAATTTATTGTTCAGCTCTAAGCATGTTCTTTGAGAAACCCATAGGGCTAGATCATGGACAAGATCATGCATTATAACTGTTGAACCATCTTTTCCTGATTTTTGAAAAAGGGATCTTGACAACAGATTGTGAAAGTACATACCACCTATTTCTTCCAGGTTCTTATTGGTTTCTGATGGTTGAATTAGGCCTTGTGTCATCCATAAAAATATGAGATGCTTCTCAATGAACTCGTAATTCTTGGGAAAAATTGCACAATATGCAAAACATCTTTTTAAATAGAAAGGAAGATGACTATAGCTTAATCTTAATACCGGAAGAATCGTATTATTTTCATCTGATAACTTCTCATCCAGTATAGATTTCCATTTATGTATCTCCTCAGAACGTAGAAGGCCACCAAGAGTCTTTGCGGCTAAGGGCAAACCTCTGCACTTTTCAACAATTTTCTCACGAACAGAGTCTGAAATTCCATTTGGATCAATGTCTTTTTCCTGAAATGCATGTTTGTTGAATATTGCCCAACAGTCATGGTCTGAAAGAAGCTCCAAGTTATAACATTCACCGTTTCCCATTGTTGATGCTACACTTTTATGGCGTGTTGTCACAATTATCTTACTTCCAAGCGCTCCCACCATAAAAGGAGATTTCAAGGATTCCCACTTTTCATTAATATCTGCTTCACTCCAAACATCATCTAAAAGAAGCAGGAATTTTTTATCACGTACTTGCTCTGTTAGTGCAAGCTGAATTGGATTTAAATCCATTAAACTGCATGGGTAAAGGTTGATTGACTCGAGGATTGCCTTGGAGATTCTTAGAACATCAAAATCATAAGAGACAGAAACCCACACTTTTGGGTTGAAATCTTTCACCTCCTTGTCATTGTAGACTTCTCGAGCAAGCGTAGTTTTGCCAATTCCTCCCATTCCAACAATGGTTATCACACGAAATTTGGCACTGCTTGGTTCATCCCTAAACATCATTTCAAGTATTCTGGCTTTATCTTCATCTCTCCCATAAACAGCAGGTTCATTTGGCACACATGTTTGTGTTACTCTTCGGTATGGAGCACTTGATGAGCTTCCACAAATTGCTGCTGTCAACCCAAGATTACGTTTTTCACAAAGTTTATCTAACCGACTGTTGATTTCTTCTATTTTGGGCTTTATACTGACTTTGAACCTAATAGCACGAGGACTCAAACATGTGAAACAAGTTGGGATCATGTTTTGTACCCTGCTGCGACAATTTTCTGCCATCAATCTACATTCCAAAGCATGAAAGGCAAACTCATCAAGAATGTCCTCTGCATCATAAGCCAAATCTCGGAGATCATCAAGCCACAATTTCTCAGCTCTGGACGTCAGTTGCTTCTGCTCTGCATCAATAAGCAATGCATCAATATGATGCAACTTCGGTTTCCAGTTTTCAAGCTCTGAAAGTACACCATCTTGAAGTGCAAACTGCAGCAACTCTCGGGGTGCCAATCTGTCAAACAGCACCTGAATGAATGCAGAGAGAAAGAGCTCTCCCACCGCCATGGTTTTGGTTAGTCTGTGGAAAGATAAGAAAAGGATTGAGCTGGAGCTTTAACAAAGGTAAAGGATAATAACCAGATAACAGCGATAAACAAAGAAAAAGTTCCTGGTGATTCATCTGTAAGATATTGATTGGGGTAACAAATTAATCAGATTGGGATTGTACATTCTATAACAGCAATACCAAATCATAAAAAAATTTAATTCAAGTTCAACAAATCTCATAAAACTGATTAAATAGCTATTAATATCTTCTGATTTGCTTGTTTAGCAGCATGAATATCATAAATATAAGCATACAAAGCAATTAAAAAAGAGAAAAGTAGTCGACATGCCTGAACAAAGAGAGTAGATCAAGTAAGTCTGAGGGAGCTAGAGAGTTGTGAGAGAAATGGAGGAAGACTTTTTATATATACCATGAAACTAGCTGTCATTTTATAATAGGAAATTAAATTAGTTAGCCTAAACATTAGGATCGTAAGCCAAATTGTCGCAAACTGTAAACATTACGCAAAAATGTTCTATTTATCTGAAATAACTAAAATGTATCTACATTAGTGTTGGCCATGATTCATGAAACCGTCGGTTCACAGTTTGAAAAAATAAGGCCCTTGAACCAAAACTATAATAAGATAGTTTATAACCGGTTCGAAACCGATGGTTTCGGTTCATGACCTCGGTTCAGAACTGACGGTTTCGGTTTGAAACCGACATTAAACCGTCAGTTCTAATATATGATCTTGATTTTATTTTTAAATTATTAATTACAATAATTAAAAATTAAAAAAAAAACTTGGACTTAATTTTTTAATTAAGCTTCTTACGTATCTTTTTGGGATTTAGAAGAATCAATAGCCGATAATACCCCCTTACCTTATCATTCACCTCCGTTATCTTGACCATTATTTCTCGTTATCGAACTATCCGTAGTTAAATCAAACGATTCTTCATTGAAGTCTACTTTTATATCTTATTAACGTAATTCGCCTCTTAAACTATCCATTTTTATATAATAAATAAATTATATGATTAATTATGAAAGATAATAATAAATAATAAATCAAATTAATTATAAGAATAAATCAAATTAATTATAGGAATAAATTCTATAATTAATTATGAATTGTATAATAAAAATTGAAATTGAAATTAATAAAAAATAAAAAAAGAATTTAATTAAATTTGAGAGAATTTGATTGAAAGATTGAGAGAGTATTAAGAATTGAAAGGATGAGAATGAGAGTAAATGAGAGAGTTTGAAGGATTTAGTTTGGAAGAGTTAAGAGATTGAATGAATATATATAGGAAAAATTTTTAAAAGAGGGGGGGGGGGGGGGTGTGAAATGAAATTTAGAAAATATGCAAGGAACCTCCCCTATAAAAGATTTTGATCCCCTGCAAAATATGTAGGTGAACCGTTGGTTCCTTTTTTAAAAAATTTAAAAAAATAAAAAAATACCGGTTCAAAAGAATGTAAACCGCCGGTTCATAAACTGGATGTGAACCGGCGGTTTTACGATTTAAAATTATATAAACTGAAACCGAACCGTCAAAATCTTTTGGTTTTATCTAGGCTGGTTTCAGTCTGGTTCACGAGCCAAACCGACCCGTGGACAGGTCTAATCTGCATATAAACCAAAAATTTTTTATATCTCCACCCATTTTCCCCCGAATTCCCTGTTAGAATTTAAAGGAAACCTTGAGGCTCCCATGTGTTCAAGGATCATTTGACTTCTTTGAAATTTTTTCGACACTTTTTGAGTTTTTTGATAATAAAAATTGCAAAAAAAGTTAATATATCATCTCTAGTATTGTTTGAATTATTTTATTGTTAAGATTATATCGATTTGATAAAGATTTTGAGTGTTAAATGTTTAGGGTTTTGGTTTTGAATAATGTATAAAATATGTTAATTCTTGCTTGTTTTAGTTAAATTTATTGAGGGCTATTGTGTTATAAGATCTGTTGATTTGATTTTTGTGAAAATAAAAGGCTAAAATGACGATTTTTGATCGAAAAATGGCTTAGTTCTATTGGAGATCTGCCTCACGGGACCTTGGGATTCTCCAAGGTGAATAAAATCTCCCCTAGATTGAAACGATGCCACGTGGCAAGCAAGGAATGTGAAATTTCAAACAGTAAAGACACTAGGGGAGTACAAGGGAACCCCTGAGGGTATTTTGAGTAGTAACCCTCGAGGGGTGCTCTTGAGAACCTACGGGAATTCGGGAGTGGGGGGAAAATTAATTTTTTAAAACTATAGGACCTGTCAGAGTTCGGGGTATGGGGGGAAAAATAATTTTTTTAAACTACATGACCTGTAGGAGATAAAAAAATTGCTAAGGGGGAAAATAAAATGATAAGACATGTGAGAGTAGAAAATTGATAAGGGAGCAAATTGATATTTTTTCACTTTTATGGTTTGCCCATGTGTAGTTTTCAAATTTCATGCCTGTTTTTTTTGTTTCATGGTTCTTCAATGTGTAGTTTTTGAATTTTAGATTTTTTTTTAATTATTTTTAGGTCGGTTTTTGCCAATTTAAGGTTTTTCGATATATAATTTTTAAATTTAATGTCTGTTTTTTTATTTCAATCATTCCTAAGTTTTTCAAGGTGTAGTTTTTGAATTTGAACATGTAGTTTTTGAATTTCAGATTTGTTTTTTGATATTTCTTATTTTAAGATTTTTCAACGTGTAGTTATTGAATTTCAGATTGGTTTTTTAATTTTTATCATTCTTAGGTTTTTAGACGTGTAATTTTCAAATTTCAAGTCCGTTTCTCGGTTTTTGTCATTCTTGGGTTTTTTTATGTGTAATTATAAAATTTCAGGTTGTCATCCCCCCTTTGGAAGGGATGCGAGAAGCGAGCAGTCTCCAATTAATTAATGTTGAAGACAAGTGAGGCTTTTGAAACCCTAAGGAAATAGGTCTTTCAATTTCTGGAAGTTTTGAATATCCAGCTTAATTAAAGAGGAGGGCAGTATCATTTTCTCAGGCGGAAAACACACTACATCTGAGCATCCAAGAATTGAAAGATGTTTAAGACTTCTCAATCTCTACAACTTCCAGTCAACGAGCGATGATTAACTAATATTCTGATTTAGGATATCAGTGAGTTTTGGTTTAGGATATCAGTCAACGAGCACACAAGAATTGAATGTTGGTTTCGGATTAATGAAGTTGATATGAGATTCAACCTATTCGCGTTTATACTCATTACTGGGATACCATTCAATCAAATCGCTACTCTTTCATCATATGTTCCATGAGAATCAGGAGATAGGATTCAAGAGACCTATTTTTAGGGATGCCAGAAAGTGCAGTATCATTATTTGGAGTGAGTTTTCTTGACTAAGTTATGGCGAGATGACGATATCAACGCCGTCAAAATGGCCCTTTGTCTTGTATACATATGGTGTTATTGGGGAATGACAGACGAAGGTATCTGTAGAGTATCTCCAGTTGGTTGATCATTTGGACGAATTTAATTTCTACCCATGAGGTGTTTTGGTATAGAAAATGACAGTTGAATCGATATCCCAAGCAAGTGACAGGGTCTACTTGGGTCAGATGCTACACATGTGTAAATATGATATATATGAGTTCCTATTGGCATTCCAAGTAAGTGTATATTTATTGTTAGAGGGAAAAATTATTAATTGAATATAAATATTAATGTTTTCCTTTATCTCTTCTTGATGAACTTGATAGGATAAAGCTTGGAACCAGAGTTGGGCTTGTGTAATGTGTTTAGACATACCCTAGTTGATTACACCAACTACAAACCTTGGGTATAACAATTTCACCCTATGAAGGACATCAATTTTGGTTTGACGAGTGTAATATCTCTCCTTAGAAGTGTTACCCACCAAAGGAGAAATGTTATGAATTAATATCCGGAGCGTCTATTTTTTTCTTTTAAAATACTTTAACATGAATGCATCACTAAAAGTGTTTAGAAATTATTTTAAGAAAACTGAAAATCTGGAAGCAAACAAAAGATGTATATACTCATGTAAAAACTCATCTAAAAGCATCTGAAAACGTGGAGTAATAATATACAACTGTACTATCATCTCAAGAACATATGACTATATGCATATAATATAAACCAGAGATAACCTACTCCAGTCGGATCTACCTACGCTGACCTGACCTTGCCTCACAGCTACCTCGATCACCTGTACCTGTAATCATAACAGAAAAGGAAGTGAGAGATAAGAACACTCAGTAAGGGAAAAGAATCTAGCAAACTATCTTATTTCCTGTTCTAACTCACTCTCAAGACTCAACCTCATATTCTAACCTCTATAAGAGATTGAGAGAGTAATCTAGTTCATTCTTTACTATTTAGGTCATATTTTGTCCCATCTGGTGTCTACTTGATACTTTCTGGAAGCTAACTATAGGGATTTTACACTTTTCTAAGCTCGAGCTCTTTTTCTTTCTTTTAATACATCATTTCTGAATCTGAATTGAGCTCTACTATGAGCATGCTCTACTGTGAGTGGACCCTACTGGGGGTCTATGTCCTACTACGGACGTGTCCTACTGAAGGCGGTGTAGTGTAAAGTGCCCCTTCATAGTTTATAGCATGCATGCGGGTCTTATATCTTACTAATTTTGTTTCTATCTAAATTTATTCATAACTTACCAGACATTATTCTTGGGACGACCCCTGAATCTTGAGCCCCAAATTCCTTTTCTTTCTTTTCTTCTTTTTTTCTTTTTCTCTCCTTTCTTTCCTTTCCTTTCCTTTCCTTTCTTTTCCTTTCCAAAACTATGAAATACTGTTCACAACCCTGTTCATTTGACAGGGTAGCCTTCTTTTTTTATACAATTTCACAGTTCAAACGGTTTTTACTTCATACAAGCTATATATCGTTGAAAAGAGTATTCAAAGAGCTTTCCAAAAAACTATAATAGCACTCATAATTCATTAGATAAGACAGTCAAAATGTGAGATGAAATCAGTGGCAAAAATTGTCTCCTCTGTTTATTTGGTAAAACAGTCATTGTGGTTCATACAATATTTAATAATCCAAATAATCCCCAATTTATACAAGCTATATATCACTGAAAAGATAATTCAAAAAGCTTTCCAACAAGATATAATAGCACGCATAAATCCTTAGATAGGACTGTCAAAACGTGAGATGAAATCAGTGGCAAAAACTGTTTTCTCTGTTTATTTGGTAAAACAGTCCTTGTGGTTCATACAATATTTAACAGTCCAAATAATTTTTAATTCATACAACCTATATATCATTGGAAAGATAATTCAAAGAGATTTCCAACAAGATATAATAGCACTCATAAATCATTAGATAAGATAGTCAAAACATGAGATGCAATCAGTGGCAAAAATTGTCTCCTCTGTTTATTTGGTAAAGCATTCCTTGTAGTTCATGCAATATTTAACAATCCAAATGATCTCTAATTCATACAAATTATATATCCTTAGAAAGAGGATTCAAAGAGCTTTCCAAAAAACTATACTAGCACTCATAATTCATTAAATAAGGCAGTCAAAACATGGGACGAAACCAGTGGTAAAATTGTAAATATTATCCAACTTCTGCCATTAACAAAATCACACACATAGGCACCCCAAATGGCAAAACAACATTTCTCAACTTCAAGATCATCATTTATAATATAGATCCAAAGAATCAAAAGCCTAAAACATGCAACATATCAAGAATGATACCCCTTACCTTGTTTCATGCTAAATCTTTGCAATTTGACTTCCTCCTCTTTGTTTTGCTTCCTGTATCACCAAAACCACTTTAAATCAACACCAAAACACACTAATATCTTCACATAACATGCATATAAACATAGATAAAGGGAAAGAAATGAGATCTTTTGGTTACCAAGGCTTCCAAAGTGTTTCTTTGTTTTTTTTTCTTATTTTGTCTTCTAAAACTCCTTCAATTCTTTCATTTATCTTCACAAAACAAAATAAAATGGCATGAAGAGGGCTGCTATTGGAAGAGGCGGAGAAGATGATGGAAAAAAGGGTGAAAGTTGCTTTTTTTGACTTTTCTCTCTTTATATAATCTTTATCTCCTTTTCTTTCTTTTTCTCTTTTTTTTTTTAATTTTTTTATGCATATCTATATATTTAAATAGATATATATATAAAACACACACACATACATGTGAACATATATATCTATATTTAAAATTAGAAATATCCCAAAACATGGTCAAAAGACATAAATGCCCCTGAAACATACCTGAGGTTATTACAACGGGTGACTCGATAGATAACGATCCAGAATGAGGGGCAAGATAACTCTTTCTTCGGCGGTAGGTAACCATTCAAATTGGTTCTCGAATGGATTGAAAGGTTCCGCATACATTGCAAGGTGGTAATCGATGATGAAGAAATGATGAACCCATGTATAAACATTTATGAGTCTCATATGTCTTGCAACAATAATGACATGCATGCTGAAATACGTGAAAGTTGAAACGTCTTACACGTACAATTCATTTCATGAAAGTCCACAATGCCCAAGTATCCACTACTGCGTATAACCTGGTATCGAACTTTTGTAATTAGACGAACCTTCAATATTAGTTGTCATTATGACTCTACAATGTTAATTATCATTATGTTATACCTATGCCTTAGAAAATATGTTATTCTCCATCGGTGAAACCCTACCTCATGTAGGTAAGCCCTAGCTTGAAAATGCACCTCATCAATAGATCTCATCATAACCTCAAACTTTGCCTCTATATATAATTTTGCGGTTTTCTTGTATAAACACGTAACTTGTGAGTTTATAAATAATATGAGTATTTCATTATCAAAATTTATAAAATTTTCACAGGTGTAAAAATTTTATAAATGTATAAACACGTTATGTGTGAGTTGCGCTTATACTTTGATCGTATATTACAAAGCAAGTGATGACAACAACACCCATAGTATACATCTAAAAAGACTTCAACCATTACACAGTATATTGCATGATGTCGATCTGAGATTATTGTCAACTCTAGTATTTCATTGATGCAATCTTTAAACTTTGTCAGAAACCAACACTACGTTTCATGATCTTCCTTTTTCAACGTCAGTAAAAAACAATCGGGTATTTCATTGATGCAATTTTTTAGCTTTGTCAGAAAGCAATTGGGTAGATCTAGTTATTACCATTAACGACCATCATAAGAAATAAATGTCTCAAATATCAACTTTTAAGGAAAACAACATCAATACAAATAACATGTCAAAAATATTGTTTAAATGCACAGACGGAATAGCCAACGCCATGAAAAAATACTTAAAGAGATGCTCATCGTATGTTTTTTTAGTTGTCACAGTTCTTGAATTAGCACACTCTAAATTATAACAATAATCGGGTAAAAGCATAAATGATTCTTCCGGTGAGCCTCTCAATAAATTTAATGCCCAAATTCTTGTCCGTTAAGCTTATGAAATGTCAATTTTATACCTATCAACAATATCGATAATGATCTCTTTAGGCCGACAAATATGATCAATCAACACAAACTTTAACTTTATTAATTGATCTAAAGCTCAACCTTAGCTTATCTGTGATGTGACATTATCTGATCAACTAAACATGTATGAGTTGGATTCATATTATGGATTTGAAAGATTTCACTAAGCTTTGCTCTTATTCCCAATAACATTGAATCTTTCATCTACTTGTGTCAAACTTAAACACTGTATACTAAGACCTTTTCTCTAAGGCAAATTGGTCTACAACATTTTTCAAGTGTTTTTTGTCATAAAAAATGTCATCAAGTTTTACAATATTCCCCTCTCAAATTGATCCTGAACTAGTTGATGATATTGAAAGATATAAAAGAAAATCGGATAGCCACTTAAATGGATCGGTGGAGATATTATCAAAAAATGGTCTTAAATAATTCTCACCACCCATAATAGGATCTTTAAGTTGGAGACTACTTATATCATAATTAACAGAGACATATCCTCTAAGTTTGTCTTATCAAGAAGAATATTAGCTATCTCATTCCCCTCAAAGTCACTATAATCTGGAACTCTTTCTTTGTTTCCACAAACCTATTTAGCAGTAATATAGAATACGTCATTATGAAAATCAATCAAGTCTTCCCCAACAGATTCCTTTTTCACTTCACTATCATCGTCGCCACCAATTTCTTCTTTTTCTTCTTCTTCTTGGCTTTCGATTATGGTACATATAAAAAAAAACAATAATCCATTATTTGAAGTATTGAAACATGTCAATAAAGTCTTACACATCTTCATCATTTTTTATTTTTACAAGGCAGTCGAGCTCTATTCTGTTTAGTTTCATGTATAGTTGAATATAGTTTCGGATCGAATCAATACCACACTATTTGTTCAAAAGTTGGATAAATCTCTCAAGTGTTGTTTCGAAGGGAATTTTAACCAATTTTTTAAAATTTTCAATATACTTCATTGTGTTTTAATCACGTTTGATCAATTCTCCCTGGAAACAAAAAACAGTATAACTATTATTTTAATTATCAATCCTATAATGAAAAATTTTGATAAAAAATTAAACATTTATCATAAAAAATCCACAATAACCAACTACCAATATCAATATGCCACATTTATTTTCTAATATTTCATTAAACACCTTTATATATTATCTAAAACCAAAATGTTAATTTCATATATTGGTTAATATTCAAATGACTCATATATTTTTTAATTTTTTTTTTACTCCTTAATATATTATACAATATTAAAATGCACCATATATTTTCATAACATAGATAAACTTGATATTCTTATAATATCGAAATGTATTCTCTTTGTTTGCATATTTTGTTTAGCATTTTCATATTTTTTCTAATTTCATATACCTCTTATGTTTATCTAACATTTCATTTAACACCTTCAAATATTGTATTGTACTGAAATGTCCCTATATTTTATGAAAATGTCTTTATATATTCCTAATATTTCATTTAAAACCTTCTTATATTGTTTATTATCAAAATGTTCACCATATTTTTTTAACATTTTATTTAACCCCCTTATATTTGTCTAACGTTTTATTTAACACCCTCATATATCATCTTTTATCGAAATACCTCTATATTTTTCTAATATTTCATTTAACCCCCCAATATATTATCAAATATTCAAATACTCCTTTATATAACATACAAACTTAATTTAACAAATAAAATTAAGTTTTAAGTTAAAATTCGTATAAATACAATTTTCTCACAAATTGATTTGTTTCAACTCAAATTCAAAAAAACGAATTTTTTTCTTTCAAACAAATATATAGTATCAAATATTGAGTAAAAATGAAAGTGAGAGTAAGAATTTGAATGATGTAAGAAATGTATGAAAGTGAAAGTTTATATAGAAATGGCGAAAAGTAGTTTTGGTATTTTTAAAATGTTTTAGAATATTTTTGTTTGAGACTTTAAAAAGAGGTATTTTTACTTAAAGAAATGAAAAAGAAAACATTTTCGCCTAAATGAGGATAGAATAGGGCATCCACTTTAATTTCCCTATTATAATATATAGTTTGGTGGTAACATGGGAAAAATGGAGTCAAGGAGTCAACAGGAAACTTGTATATAAATAATTCTTTAAGAAACATCCCAAATATTATATTGACTAAATCTTTTGCTCTGTTCGAATCTCCTCCATTCTTATCAACTACACTGAATTTTGGAACCATCATATGCAGTCTACAACCGTTTTACCTTATCTAAAAAGAGGTTGGTTGCAATTCAAAATATAGTTAATTACTTAAATAAGGGAAAATACAATAAATGTATAAATACGAAGACACTTTTAAGTTATTTAAATTTAGCACGAAGAATTTTACTTTCAACACTTTCACATAATACAAAGCAACCATAATTTGCAGAAAACAAATGATAGAAAGAAGGGGAATTGAGCAAACACATTCACAATTGTCATGGCAAAGACTGCCAATAATAAATCCACCTACCGCTACTACATTACACTCAACCCAAACATCCATTGATCGCTCACTCGCTTCACATTTTATATAGAAACAATACCTTAACCCCTCACAAGCTTATAATTAATACATGAATGGCATCCGCAAGATAATGTCCTCACCGATTGCCTCAGCATCAACATATTAAGTGCAAACCCCCATATTACTGACTGTCAAACATCCTACGGACAGAGGATAAACACACTCCATAGAGAAATAAGTTAGAACTAGCACAGTATATATATACTGCCAGTGCCCCGATGGCAGTTGGAGGGATTTTGACACAGCAACAACTGTGATGTGGGGAACTGCTTTTTACTAGCAGACACTATTGCGGATGCTCCAAAAGCCCATTGATTGAAAACCATCACCCTCTAGTCTTAGCTCTCTTCATGCCAAGACTGTTGTGGAAGGGAGAAACAGAACCTGACATGGGAGAACCTTCTTCACGAAGTGTACCATTGAGCATTGCTAGCTCTCGCAGTTGTTGTTTCTTGTAGAAATCATGGGACTCATCCTAAACAAAGATTGAGATTCAATAAGCATGGTCCAATACCCAAGAAAGAAGTAAAAAGAGAGTGTGTGTTGTCAAAAGGAGACAAGGAAGATGGCTGCTCACCACAGGTTTAAGCAAGTCTTCTAGTATCTCACGTGCTTGCATTAGGCGAGCATCAACTATTTCAACTGGTAGTTCAGCCTCAACCAGGATATGAAGAGGTTCGTTCAGATGTTCATATCCTGGCTTTCCTCTCATCATTTCTTCCTTTAAAGTGAGAATGAGATAACAAAAAAAAAAAAAACAAGATATGTCTGATCAGATCAAATTCAGAAACGAGCGGATGAAAAAATGAGAAAAGAAGAATGCATTATTACCCTTACCCTTGCTGGATCCTTAATACTGCCACGCCCTCTGATAAGAACACGACATTCCGTACTGGCCTCCACTCGCTTAAGAGAGTTGCCCCTAGGACCAAGGAGACGTCCAACAAAGTTGTACTGCAAAATTAAAATATTATAAGCAACTGCCAGATAAAAAAAAGCAAAATCTCAATAGAACAAGTTCAGTCTTACATTAGGAAATTGGTCAACTGGAATATCCACTCTGATTGTCCTCTTAACAATAAGACCTGATGAGCTACCTCGTGAACTAAGCCAATTTTGTGCTGATGTGGGCTGCACTAAACCGGGAATCTGCACAAATGTCATCCCAGACATGATTACAACATGCAGTAACAGATTAATACAACAGTCTTGTGTTGGACTATATTTATAAGGAAAATATAAAGACCAATTCAGTTGATGACCTCCAGTGATTCCCACAGGCATTTTACAGTATCAAGCTGCATCAACTCAGGACATTGAAGGCAACAATATACACATAAGCAACTATGTGTGCCTTAAAAGATACAAAAATTATAAGCCCAAATTGTTATAATACAATTAAGCAGTTCCATAGAAGACCATGGAATCAAGGGCTCCAAATCTGAAGCCAGAATGACAGTATTGTCCAGTGGATTTGTCATCTCCAAAAACTAAACAACCGACTTGAAGGTCATTTGAACAACCAGCTGCACTTCAGATGAGCATTTCATGAAGCCCAAAACTCAAGAAAAGCACAAGACAACAACCTGATAATTTAAGAGTCAGCAATCTACACTAGAATAACAAAATTCCTGTTGTCAAAGGATTCTTCAATATTGGAGGATGTCTTATTGAAGACTCAGCATGTATTGTTATCATCCTATAAAGATCTGAACTTGCATTCTATAAGGTATTCTTAAATATGTAAACTGTTGGGAGTCATTTTAATGGACAACCAGAAAAGGTAAAAGGAATGCAGAACCGCTAGTTAGAGGTCAGATTCCAGAATGCAATGCTAAGCTAAATGATATGTTCAGTGCAGCTTGGTGTTAGCCTCAAGACTACCTGTCATGGAAAAAGTAGCAATTGTACTACAAGCACTCAAAAGAAAAGTTAAGTTAGCATGAAAAGTAAATATTGTGTCAGCAATGCTGTTAAAAGACAGTAAAATTAGATGGAAAGACAGTTATGTTAATGGTTAGTATCCATACTTCTGATTGAAACCGTGATGCCAATCCGTTCATATCAGCTCCTCCATTTGAATATATTCCTCCAGAGGTGAGGGGGCTAGCATGTTCAAGCCCACTTTGACCTAAAACTGATGCATTCCCCAACAGTGTGGTTACACGCATAATTTCTGCTCCAAAAATGTCAATTTTCAAGAATAAGATGTACCAGTTAGCATTTGTTAACAAATTAGTTAGCAGTCACCACAAAATGGAGAGACAACAGGGGAATGTTGACTGAGTTAGTTAAAAATAAAGTTTCCCCCATAAAATAAATCTAATGTTAAAGGAAAGAGGAACGCATACAATACTAATCTCACATTAAGGCTAATATATAGGCATAGTTATGCATACTATGGGAAAACGTTTTTCAATCACAAACAGTAAGTAATCAGTAGTTAGATTCACAAACAGATGTAAGTATGAAAAACCCAAACATGGCATCTCAACTGTGATAACAGTTTGTGTACAAGCAAATAGTACAGTAAGAAACTCATCACCAAAATTAGGCACATACACAAGATATTCGTACAATATAGAGTAAATAAAAGCACTCATTCAATAACCCATATAAGGCTTTTCTGTAAGGTCCCACCCTTTTTGGCCAGAAATTTTCCATCTAGACATGCTAAATTTAAAGCCCTAAAAAAGCGGTGGGCAACATATTACACACTCAACATAGCAAAGCCTTAGTCCAACCACTTTAAGTATGCACTAAATGGCTGAAGCAGTACAGCGTCAGATTAGTTATTTTAAATGGTTTATTTAATTTTATAATTCGTTATACTCATTAGTCTTGAAACATGTTGTCCGTAATATTTACCATGATGTGTAGAAATCAGAATTTAGACTTCACCCACCACCCTTTTCCTATCTCCAGTCAATCTCTCTCTTCTCCCAAATTCAAGATTACTTGGAAGTTCTCTTGGTTCTCTAAACATTGTCTTAAGATTCTAACAATGAAAGGCTGCATCAAGTGTCCTCCATCTTGGTGTCAACTAAATACATGTATACATCTCTTCAGGCCAAAAGTGGTAGAACCATTAAAATTGCTAAGATAAGACATAAAAGGGAAAAGCTAAGTTGGGATTTCAAATATTTTCCAATAAAGATTCAACTATTCCTAACTTCTTTAATATAGGTATGGTAGCTTTATGTTGATAACTAAGCAGCTATTTACATGCCATGCAGAGAGTCGGCTCCCAACCCTTTTCATTCCATTCCTTATAAAACGACACTGATTAAAAAAAAAAAAAAACATAGAGATTTTGAATATTATGCCTGCACTCAACCCTTTTATATGAATATCATAGAGGTTTCTAAAACTGACCCTGGCTCAAAAGCCGATATGTATGTGGAAGCACAGGCATGAATGGATTCAGCTTGTGACGCTCAGCTAGAAGTTCATTGAGATATCTGCAACAAACAAAATAAACTTAGTGAGTTACTAATAGCAATCTTAAATACAAGCACCAAAGTGTACTCGAATGCGGAGATATCCACAGCTACTTATGTTAACATGGTAAAAGTTTGATCACTTCATTAATTTCCACTATGCAACCCAACTTAAAAATTACTATCCCAAGAACCATTAGCACATACAACAAAAACATGGAAGGTGACAAAACTACAAGAAATGTGATAGGACCTTGACTTGTAAGTATTGGCACTTAGTGATTGAAATAGAACAAATCCAAATATTTTTATAGAATGAAAAAAATTATATTGAATGAAGAATCATGATTACAATTAAAAACCCAATATCTCAAATGTTGCGCCAAGGGATTTTCGGTGATGCTACACCCTACTATTTATTGGATTCTCAGAAGTTAATCCCAATCTTCCCAAACCCTACTATTTACTCACTTCAAATTCTAAACCTAATTGTACTCCTAATCATAATCAGTAATCCTAAACCTAATTGGAAATTATTAAATCCTAACACTATTTCCTAATCTTGCAAATATGTATTAAATTCATAAATCACTTATAAATAATTGTTAATATCCTAAATCACCTCTATGACGGAGGCCTAATAAAATGCTATATACATCTCTACAAGATCAATTAAATAATATTATATTCTAACTCACAATTAAATCATCTAAAAATTATTTAAAATACAATATAACCACTTAATTTTAAAAGACAAACACATATAATAAAATTATACATACCACCTATTACTGCAATAAAAGTTAGACCACTTCATTAATTTCCATTGTGTCTCACAACTTAAACATCACAATCCAACAACAGTTGGCAATAATAAAACATATAGAAAAGTGACAGATCTACGTTTACACAATTCTTCACTACCAGCCATGGCAACCATCTACATTCTCATTCAATTAACTATTGTTCATTCTATATGACAATTAACTACCTAAAACCTACTTAAAACACAACACAACCACTAGATACACACATCACAATCACTTCATAAACACCTCAGGCCTCATAATGTTATAACTAATCTACTTTAACACGCATGAAAATTGAAAAAAATACTAAGACAGTTCACTATTCAGTAACAGTAACTACAAAAACATAAAGACACATAAAATTCAACATCAAAACAGCATCAGATCTTATAATCTGATAATCAAATCAGGTACTAGCAAAAAAAGGGAAAAATATTTGAAAAAGATAAAAAGAGAGAAATTCAACTATCTCTACTTAAAAGCAGTTAGTTAATAGCACTATAACACAACATAAACACATAAAATTCAAGATCTAAACAAAATCAGATCTTATAATCTAATTTAGCATGAGCTAAAAAAGGCAAAGATCACAGTGCTTCAACTAGGCCTTAGTTACCTAGTGTTAAGTAACATTATCAATCTGACATGAACACAACACAAACACGTATGAAATTGATGATCAAAATAACATCAGATCTCATAATATACTAATTAAATCTGATTTAGCACGTTGAAATTCAACTATCTGTTAGTCAGAAGAAAAAGCATCAGTAAACTCAGTAACAGTAACAACACAAACACATATAATAATAATAAAAACCAAAACAACATTGGATCTCATAATCAGCTAATTAAATGTATTCTAATACGTGTGACGTTCAACTCTCTGTAAGCCATTACAAGAATTCAGTAAACTTAGTAACAGTAACAACACAAACACATATAATAATAATAACAAAGACCAAAACAACATCAGATCTCATAATCAGCTTATTAAATCGATTTTAACACGTGTGACATTCAACTCTGCGTAAGCCATTACAAGAATTCAGTAAATTCAGTAACACTAGCAACACAAACAAATACAGAATCAAAGATCAAAACAACATCAGATCTCAGTAAAATTCAACTATCGGTTAGTCACTGAGCACAAGTATTAAATAGTATATTCACAAAAGCGCCGACAGCACAGACATCAACGTAAACAAGTGTAGAAACAAAAACCGAAGGAGTGTGAGATCGCACTTCTCTTGATCGAGGAGCGCGGAGGAAGCGGCAACGGCGGCAGCGGCGGCGGCGGCGGAGCGGAGAGAGGGGAGATGAGGAGAGGAAGGAGAAGGAGAGTAAGCCATGAAGCGTGCACCGCCGGACGAAGTCATCGTTGATAGAGTGATTGATTGATTGATTGAGATGAGACGGCTGGTAAGGTTAGTTGAGGATAGACGTTGTGAAGAGATGTGGCGTTTTGGTGGGATGATCCCGACCAGACACTCGCTCTCTCTCTCTGCACTGTATCTATCTATGAATCTACCTCTCTACCTATCTATCTTATTCGTCGGTGCAAATTCATTTGCTTTTATACCTCATTTGTTTTTTACTTTACTCATCACTCTTAGTGGGTGCGGTAATTTTCTGATTTTTTTCCCCTTATTTTTAGAGTCTTTGTATTTGATTTTAGCATTTGTTATTCGTTTATACCAATCAAAGCACTATTTTTTCTTTTCACCAAAACGACGCAGCTTTTACGAACACGCAGAGTCTTTTTGTCGCACCCTGTTACTTTCCCGACTCCCATCCTGTTGCTTTGTTTGCTTTCCGAGAAAATCGTAACGATCGCACGGATGGGGGAAAACATACGCTTCAAGAGCCTTCACAGCAGTGAGTATACAGGCCACAAAAAGAAGGTTTTTTTTTTTTTTCTTACTATTTCACACTCCGTAATTTATTCTCTTGACTCGACTAAACGTGTTGTCGTGGGTTTTGTTGATAGGTTCACTCTGCAGCTTGGAATTGTACGGGTACAAAGCTTGCAGCGGGTTCAGTTGATCAAACGGCTCGAGTTTGGCACATTGAGGCCCACGGTCATCATGTAAAGCTTTTTTTTATTATGTTTTGGAAAATTCTTTAAGGGTACTAGATGTTGGAATTTTATTTGTGGTACGGAAATGAGTTGGGTTTTCTGGAAAGTTCTTGTCTTTTTTGAAGAGCATTGTTGTTTGTAAGGATTGTCCTAGCTTGAATTGTGGTTTTGTTATGTGCTTGTTGGTGTTGGTATTGATCTTTTGAAGATGTTTGTTGCAGGGGAAAGTTAAAGATATGGAATTGAAGGGGCATGCTGATTGTGTGGATCAGTTATGTTGGACTCCAAACATGCTGACTTGATTGCCACTGCTTCGGGCGACAAGACCATTCGTTTGTGGGATGTTCGAAGTAAGGAAATACATACTCACTTTTTCTTCTTCTATTAAAAAAATTAGAAATATTAAGGATTACGCAGCTGGATTTAAGTTGTTAGCCGAATAAGAGGTTAGATAAATTTTTATTTTATCTTGTATTTGGAAGTTACCGGTTGTTGCCTGTAAATTGATAAGAGCAGTTTTATTTTCTGATGTTGGAAAGATGTACAGTTTATAAATATCGCTTGTGAAAGTTAAGCGGTGATTTTGTTTGTAGAACAATTAATCATGTTTTTTGATGCCTCAAAATAACACCTTAAAGAGAGGCTAATTGATGGAGATTATAAATTTTTTTCCCAATCTTACCTTCTCATAAAAAAATTTAATGGTTAAGTATGTCTGCTTCGGGTTCTGCAGGTGGAAAATGTTCACAGCAGGCTGAACTTAGTGGTGAGAACATCAACATAACTTATAAACCTGATGGGACACACATTGCTATTGGTAATAGGGTATGCCATACAATCAAATCTCTTAGAAAAAGCTCTAAATGTTTGGGATTATGTCCCAAGATGTTTATGTTCATAGTCTTTGAATTTCAGATAATACTAGTTATAAGTATCCATTGAATCATCCAACTGTTGGAAGCTCCTTTCACCATGCTTATAAAGTATGCAACAATCTTTCTTTTTTATTTCTGCAGGATGATGAGCTAACAATATTGGATGTTCGGAAATTCAAGCCAATTCATAGGCGTAAGTTTGGTTATGAGGTAATAATGAATTTAGATGAATACAGCTTGATTCAGTTTACCCTTATCACATTGTGTGGCTTCCTTCAAGTTCTTAATAGTTTTCTTTTTCTTGTTTCCAGGTAAATGAGATTGCTTGGAACATGACAGGAGAAATGTTCTTTTTGACTACTGGAAATGGTGAGAACAAATTTCTGGGGTGGGAATTGCTTTTGTTTAGATGCTGCAAATATATATTTTTAATATGATTTGACTTAATTTTTGGTACTGCAGTGCTTTGACTAAATTAATTAACATATTTTTGTTGATCGAATTTATGCCGCTCAGGTACTGTTGAAGTTTTATCATACCTGTCTCTTCGACCTATTGAGACTGTCATGGCTCATACAGCTGGTTGCTATTGCATTGCGATTGATCCAATGGGAAGGTGTGCATTTAAGCTGGAGCTTACTGAAATATATGTCTATGCAATTTTGATTCTATCTTTTCATTATAAGGTAGTTTAGCAGGGCTGAGTTTGTATCATATAAGAAATCAAGATCTCAAAGTAATCTTGATTCTTTGTGTTGCAACAGATATTTTGCTTTTGGAAGTGCTGATTCCTTAGTCAGCCTGTGGGATATCTCAGAAATGCTCTGTGTCCGTACATTCACTAAACTTAAGTGAGTTTTAACTAATGGCTCCCTATTTTTTTATTTCCTTTTTGATATATGGCCTGTCTCTAGTAAGAAGTTTAAATTCTACAATTTGCACTCTGCCTATGAAATCTTTGTTTTGCTCTTGCAGGTGGCCTGTCAGGACTATAAGTTTCAATTACACGGGAGATTATATTGCTTCTGCTAGTGAAGATCCATTCATAAATATAGTATGTCTATGAACCTTATTGGTTCTTCTTTTTCTTGGAAACATTTCCCCTCTCATTAGAAAAGAAAGAAAATTCCTTATAGTGTACTTATGTTAAATGATTTTACCTATCCTATTGAATGAAGTTCACTTTCTGAACCATTCTTTCTCCAAAACCGTTTTATTCACTCTCATATTTCTTTTCTACCACTTAATAGTAACAACATCATTGCCTTGTTGTTAATCAGTCAAATGTACACTCTGGTCGAACTGTGCATCAAATTCCCTGTCGTGCTGCCATGAATAATGTGGAATGGAATCCCAAGTACAATCTACTTGCTTGTGCTGGGGACGACAAGAACAAATATCAAGCTGATGAAGGTTAAACGAAGTGATGGATTATTTTTAAATTTTTAATCAGATTCCTTTCGTTCAACTGTTCTGATCTTTTTCCTGATTTCAGGTGTTTTCCGAATATTTGGCTTTGAGAATGCATAACGGTCACAAAACACAGGCTTGACTTATTTGAGAAGGAAGAGACTGTATCTCAAAATTTGCACTCTTTGAGAATGCTCAAAATTACAGAAAGTGAACATATGTATGCTATACATATCCAATGATATGTTCAACGTTCCAATTATATTTCATTTATCAAGCTGCTAATTTTTTACCAAATTATTGTAACAATTTGTTTGTGCTTCACTTGTGTGACGAGATGTAACAATTGTGGTATTGATGAAGTCTTTTTGTGACAACTTTCCTTATGTGCAGCTAAGTTTTAACACTCAAGATCAGTTGATTAGTTCAAAACACCAAATTTTTTAATGCATTACTAGTGCATGAATTTGGGAGTTCCCTTATCTATCCCAATAGTTGGGAGTTCTTTATAAGAACGCTTCTCAGTACTCATGGACTCAAATACACAAATCTGTCGACCCTTATTTCTTCTAACTGATGGGAGATCTCCTTCTACTTGATGGGAAGGTTTATAATCAAAATTGGAAGACCATTTTGGAGATTTCCTCAATTAGAGAGAAGCTTAACCAGAAAAGAGAAATAATATTAGTCTGAACACATTCATTCACATAAGATGTATCTAAGTGGAACCATTAAAATTGTAATAGCACACTCACCAAATAAGTGGAATATCAAGCTTGGACGACGAATAACCAGTGTTCCAAGAGTAGAAATAAAAATCTTGATTCTCTTAATGCTAAGAGGGCTACCTGAGATGTAGTAACCAAATTGTACTGATTTTCTATAAACCCATGTGAAACAAACTTCTATTCTTTCTTTTCCATGTATTTTTATTGAGTATTATATTATTTCATTTTAAATTTTCTAGTATCAGATTTGGTGTGTTACAATTTTCTTAAATGAGCATGGCAGATGAGTGTTCTTTCTCTAGCATTATAGAAGCTGTTGTCCCAAGTCAACCTTGAGGCTATATGAAACTCATGGAAATTAAGAGTAATATTATATAGGTATAAACAAATATCATGTGATTAGGTGGTTTTAAATTACAAATAAAATAAAAATTAGATCATTCAATCACAAAATAACACATCAGTTTTTTTGTTTCTATTATTATCCAACTGTTTATACATTAAGTATTATTGTCAAAATCAATATCTAAAATCAAAGTAGAAAGATGTTTTCATCCGGTTGATAATTCCAAAGTTGTCAAAACATCTGTGACTGTGACTGGAAGAAAGCAAAGAATGTGGGGGAGAAAAAGTTTTGTTTCTTTCATTGATGAAAGAAAGAAACAAAACTTTTTCTCTTTGTTTCTCAATTGTACAGAATTAGTCAATTAACAAATTATACAAGCAACTTATTTCCCCAGATTCTCTCAATACAAAATTTTGCTGCACCAGGAGAGTGGAGCCACTTTTAGGATGGGGACTATTGATTTCTATAATTTGTTATAATAATAAAAATAATAATAATCGGACCAATTTGCTTCATCCCCCTACAGAGACTGATTTAGAGTTCCTTCCTCCTGATGGTCTTTGCCTCGTCCGAAATCTGTCAAAAGCATCATAACAAGGAAGCATTAAGATTAAGAATATGTGACAATTCTCAGATTCAGCTGTCAGCAATGGACAGTTTGGATTCGGATTAGTACCTTGTAACATTCATGAATTGTATAATTCTATTCTGAAAAGAAGTGCATTGTTGCAATCAGAACCCACAGAGAATGAACTTGCTAGCAGGAAAAACCAAACCGGAGAAACCAACAAGACAAATGGTGACAAAATTTTGAGAACACCAAGTGAATGGTTTCCATTTGATCTCAACACTTGAACTCTTCATTCTCTTTCCACTTTGAAGCTCCTTTGACAGATCAAAACTAGCCCCTTTCATTCTCAGTTCCTGAATACACATAGTGAGAGCTCTATTGTCACCCCTCGCTCTCTGCAACTGCCTCCACACTTTCCAGTACCTGTAAAGCTTAACCTGAACCAGAAACACAAACACAAGTGAAGTTAACAAGGACAAACAAGAGGGTATCCACCATTTCTTACAGTTTTTCTCTTGTTTCACATTCACAGAAGATGCAAACAGCATGGTCAAGAGCAAGCCATGGAAGAGTAAAAAGATGAAACAAAGATGAAAGATTTCTCTTGTGATAGAATCCATTCTCGACTCTTTGATAGCCATTCTCCGGCCAAATAGATCTTCGTCTCTTTGCCAGAGTTTCAGAAGCAAGAGATAGCCAGGACTCTGGGAAATCTCCATTAAAGGGTGATGTTGAATAGTTGTGACTGTGTTCATACAACACAATAATTTGCTCTGATGCTCTTCATCTACTGGGATTTCAACAACATGGGCGTCTTTCTTCTCGGCCATGGATCAAATCCCAACAAACAAGCAAATAATGAATAATAAATAAGTCAATGAATGAATTAAAGAGAGTTTGGTATATTTGTGATCGAAGAAGATAGGGAGACCCAAAATTTTAAATTGTTGTTAAAAGCATCAGGAGAAGATCAACGGTAATATTTATCCACCAACGGTCAGATTTCTCCGTTTGTTTTATTATAGTGTTTAATCCAACGGCTATTTTTTATTTTTTTTATTTTTTTTTTGTATGGACTCAGGATGTTGGCCCTGTATTGGTCCATGAAGCAGCCCAACTTGTTGAGCCCAGCCTTAACAGCCATTCAATAGCCCAACTTTTGCTTTCTTTCATGAGATGATAATGCAAAGTTACTTTATTATGAGATGAAAACACCTCGAGAGAATGACGGGTATTTATAGAGAAAATTATTAATAGCAATATGTGTTTAGTAAAGCTATGATAGACATCAAGATGCATTTAATAAAATTAAAATAAATTATATATCTAAAATAAAAATAAATAGTTATCAGAATATTTTTCATAATCTGAATATGATAAATACATAAATGTTGTATAATACTAAAATTAAAATAAGTTAAATTATCGATTTAAATCATATATAAGTGAAAAACATATAAAATATGATGTGTCATTTCAAAATGGATTAAACGAGTTTTGTAATGGCAAGTATTATTTATAAAACAAGTAAAATAGTAGGGATTTGATGTTTTTACACAATTTTAATTTGGATTGTATTGGAACTAGGAATCTTTTGCTAATTGTACAACATTAAAAGGAAACCAAAAAGAAAAGTGAATATTACATGAGCACTCTAAGAAAAGATTGAACAAAAAGATATTACAAAGTGATACAGAATATTTCCAAATAGAAATTTGTTTTCCTTTTGGGTGTATTGCTTACCTATTTGAGGGATTTGATTCTCCATAATATATCATTACCATTTTTTGTTCATTACTTATTTATGAAAAAATATTCTATAAATTAGTTGAGCTTTTTTTTTTTTTTTTCCTCTCTATAAATAAAATTTAAAATAAGATATATTTTCCTGTTATATTACCTAATTTAAAATAATATGATCTCGTTGATTAAAATTCATAACAATAAAAAATTGATTTTAAATTTAAAAAATAAAAAAAAAACTCTACCATAACAAGAAACTTTGATAAAAACTTCTATTAAAATTGTCTCATGATTTAAGATTTTTACATGCATATATATATATAGCTTCCCTTATTGTGTGTCTTCAAGTTCATGAATATTTTCTCTCCATTATTATCCTATTTATATTCTATTAATTTTGAAGAATTTTGTGTAGAAAATGGCATTTAATAGAATCTTATCTTACTACAAGAGGGCATTAATTCTCCACTTTTACCAAGTTCACACCTTAAAAACCACATCAACGGCTCAGCCTCAGCACTCAAATGGGCCGGGGGCCCAGAGTCGCTACTGGAAGTTGACTATATCAACGGTGGTGGATCCAGAGTCTCCTCTCTTGGGTCAGTGCTGACGTCATCCTCCAAAATTGATGTGAGATTTCATTGGCAATCTCGTGCCACGTGTACCCCTTAAACTCCCCTTACCTTAGCCAACAAGTTCTCAATTTTATTGATTTTACATTTTAATAAGGCCGCAAACTCTTATTCCAACCCCATTTAACTTTTAAATATTTATTAAATATTTTTTATTGAAAATAAGAATAAATCTAATTTTTAAAAATCTAAATACTTATTTATTACCCAAAATCTGTTAAATTCTTTTGTTTAAGTCAAAAGTGAAACCATTATTTTATTATTAATATTAAAAAAATTACAATTTTATTTAATTTTCCTTCTTAGATTTTGAAAACTAACAATTTTACTCTTATCTAAACATTTCAAATTTTAAAAAATTACTATTTCCCCCTACCAAGGTTTTTCTCTTCTCCCTCTCCACCCATCACACCGTCATTGGCGTCATCCTCTTTCCACCCTCACCACTGGAACGTTCAAACGACTGTTGTGGGAGGTCATCTGGTGAAGAGATATTATCTTTTCTTTCAACTCCATCTCTTTTGAGACAAAGAGATGTGTCTTTTTATCAAATGGCCTCCTACGACAACCATCCGAACAATTTCAACAATAAGGATGGGAAGAGGATGATGACAATCACAGTGTGGTACCCGGAGAGGGAAGAAGAGAAAAACCTATGTGAGGGAAAATAATCATTTTTTAAAACTTGAAATGTTTAAGCATGAGTAAAATTATTAGTTTTTAAAATCTGAGAAGGAAAATAAGATAAAATTATAATTTTTTAATATTATTAGTAAACTAACGGTTTTACCCTTAATTTTAATTAAAAAACTTAATATATTTTAGATAATAAATGAATATTTAAGTTTTTAAAAGTTAAAAAAGATAAACTTAAGATTTTCAATATACCTTAAGTGGGAAAAGGTCTTTTGGACTTTTAATAGTATAAATTTACATGTTCATATGGTATTTATTTAAAAATATATAACTAAAAATATGTATTATTATATCCCTTTGTATAATATCTAGTATTGTTATGTAATTTTTAAATTGTTTTTAATATTTATTAATTCTAAAATTTTCATACATTATTCTCCTCCTAAAATACAACCACATAATAATTATATGTTTCTGTGTATATACAAGAAAAACTTTAAGATAAAAAAACTTGGTAAGATTAATTTTAATTATTTATATGTCTTTTATAAGGCCAAAAGTATTTTGAAAATAATTTTGAACCTCTCTTATTTGTGAAGGGCTTTGAGCAAAACTTATTTGAACAATGGTTAATTTAAGCACAATGAAAAACAAAAATAAGTAGTTGCAATCAAACTCAATTAATTAAAGAATAATAATATTAAAAAAGGAAACAATAAATGGAAAAAAAATAATCAAAAAAATTAAAGAAGAAAATAAATAATTATTAGAAAAAATTAATGAAGAAAAACAAAAATTTCCAACAAAACAAGCGCGGCTGCAATAACTTCGAGCCCCTAAACTTTAGCCAAGCTGAAAATTTTATAAATTCGAAAATTTCATTAGAGTCAAGTGTTACGCAAAATTTTAGGAAAAAAGTTGTAATTATCTGAATTTCGGGCCGCGGCTTCTAATTATTATTTTTACTGAGATGTTTTAACGATATTAGAGAAATATATAAACAGTTTCTGAAAAACACATTACCCGTCCCCCAAGACTCTCAATTATTTCATAATAATTATCTGAACAAACGACCGAACCTCCCGTGGCGGTAACCGGTCAACTCAATCCCATGTTAATAAATATAAAATAAAAATTTATAAAAACACACCTTTTTTTCTTTCTTGCTCGAAAATTCACCAAAAAATCAAAATTTTTCTTGACGGAAAAGAAATCAGACGCTGCAAGTTCGTCTCTATAAATATTCGGCAAATTCGATTACTTCATTTCGTTTCAAATTTGACTCCTGTTTTGGTTCACTTCACTAAATCCTCGAAAACGAACGGACATGCATCTCTACAATGCGTGGCTGCCGCCGCCCGTGGCGGAGCAGACGAAGCGTGAGGCGGAATCCTTCGCTTCTGTCGTCAGCTCTGTCAAGGCCTTGTACCACCATGACGATCCGGATTCTGTTTACGCTACTCTCAAATGGATCTCAGTCATCGACTTGTGAGCTCTCTCACTTTGCTTGAAACTAAATTTTCGTTTTTCAATTGATTGTTAATTTTGAATTTGTTTGTTTCCTGATTGATTAACTGTGTTTTTATTTTTATTTTTTTTTGTAAATTCTAAATTTGTTTTTCGCTTGAGTGCTGTTAATTGTTGACTTCAGTGGAATGAAATGAATTGTGAGTACGGGGTTGGGTGAGGAATGCGTTTTTACTTCGTAGATTGTTGGCACATGGTGCATAAAAGGTGATTTGTTTCCGGAAGTGTGAATAAATTTTGAGTTACGGTTATTCAAAATAGCTTGAGTTAACTTCTTTGCTTTCACTGTTTTGTTCATTGAGCGCTATGTCAGGTTGTATGTAAAAGTTGGTATATAGTGTTATTTTATAAGGGTTTAGTGCTTTTGGATGTGGAACAGGAGAATGTACTGTCCTGCTATTTTGCTTGGTGAGTTAGTGTGATTAAGAGTGGAGCTGAAATGCTGACTGGTAAGTATGGACCACTTAGCTATTTTCTCTTATCAAGTTTATGAAAGCTTGTGTTCATTGTGGACAGGTGGAAATGGTGAGAGAATGGGCAGATTGGTTATATATACATTTTTGGTATCCCAAGAACAGAAAGTAGAGATAGGGTTTACGACAGAGTTGCATTTTCTTATTTATTAAGAGAAGAATTATATGAATGTAAATGATTCGATAATTGAGGTGGTTTCCCTCTTGCTTAACATGCTTGGGTGGGCCTTGGGGCTCTAAAATCTGCTATTTACTTACATATTTATGTTATACTACTTGTGCTAACTTCACCAATCTTGATGACCATTCTGGTTTCTCATGCAAGAAGAATTTAAATCTTAGCTTTATTCATAAATATTTCACTACTGTTATAGCTAACGTGATTTTTTTATAGTGATATGGGTTTTCATTTGTTGATTCTCATTCATGATCTCAACCTTGATAAGCTCATGCACTTACACATGCAGGCTTGGTCACAATGCCTATATTATTCTGGAAATTGTAATATCATATTTTTTCCCTGTTTTGGTCATGAGTAACAACTTTATCACGATTGCTTGTTATTAAAATTACATTTATATTTCTATCCACTGGTGGCTGAAGAATTGTGAACATAATAATATCTGGTTAACCCTAATAATGTATACACATGGAATTTATTTTTGCCTCCTTTTCAGGATTGTGATTGTTGCACATACAGCGAAGTATAAAAATTGACTGAATACATGGTACATTTGAGTGTATTAAACCCTTTCCAGAATAGTATGTATAAATCTATTTCCCGTTTGGTAATCAGTGGACCATAGCTATCATCTTGCTTTCACTGGTATTCCATCACAAATTATAAATTTATAACTATACTGTTGAGTTTTTCAGCTGTAACTGATGCTGGTAGATCATTCATGATGTCCCTATTGTTAGATATAGTAACAGGAGTGGAGTCTGACTTATATTTTCTTGTTGTATAGATTCATGAAGGCAAAGAGTGAAATATCTTTGGAAGATGTGGGCACGGTTGTGGAACTTGGGTTAGAATTGTTCAATATATCTCAGAACAAACTCTATGTCCAGGTGCTACTTTAAAAATTTTTTTTATAACATGTTTACTGTCATTCTTTGTCATTTTTCTTAATGTTGTTCTGTTTCTGTGAATTAGGTTAGATGGGGTAATATGTTAGTCATATTACTTAACAAATATCGAAAGAAATTGTCATTGAAAGTTCCATGGAGGCCTTTGTATGACACACTTATTCATACACATTTCACAAGGTGAGTTTTACTTTGGTGCTTTTCAAATGTTTTTGTATATGACTAACTTTTTTTTGCCTTGATCAGTTGATGTTTAACCTTTCTTCTTCTTTTAGCTCTTGCATATGAATCATTTGTCTTTCTCATCAAGTTTCTGGAGCATTTTACAATAATATCCTCGAATATTATAAATTTTACAGGAACACTGGTCCAGAGGGGTGGAGATTAAGACAGCGACATTTTGAAACTGTTACCTCCCTTGTTCGATCCTGTCGGAAATTCTTTCCACCAGGTTCTGCCTTCGAGATCTGGTCTGAGTTCAGGTGTAGTTTCTGTATTTCTTTTAGTTGGGCATGAATTAACAAATTTCAAGCTTGATATACAGTAATAATTTCCTGGCATTACAACTATAAAGCACAACTAAGAAGGAACGAACATGTTCAATATGGGTTTCAAGCCTTGAAATCATTCAACTCCATCCTTAGATATCTCTTTTGAAATGAATAACTATGGGCATAATGGTAAATCCATAAGCTTTCTTTCTTGTCACTTACTAAATATTGTTGTATCGAACTTGCAGGTCTCTTTTGGAAAATCCGTGGCACAATTCATCCTTTGAAGGATCAGGGTTTGTGAGACTGTTTCTCCCTACAAACTTGGACAACCAAGACTTCTTTTCAAAGTAAGAATTAGAATGTTTGGGAAAAATTATTAGTTATGGTTTTTCAGTTGACTGATGAGCCCCTTTCGAACTGTTGGCATGACAGTGATTGGATTAAAGAGTGTATAGGGTTGTGGGACTCAATTCCAAATTGCCAATTCTGGAACAGTCAATGGACAGCTGTTATAGCTCGTGTTATAAAGAACTACGACTTTACTGATTGGGAGTGCTACATTCCCACACTTTTCTCAAGATACTTGAACATGTTTGAGGTGAGCATAATGATCTCTTAGATCAACCAGTGCATCATTGAGATGTACAATGATAAAATGAAAATGTTATCACTGGATATTGATACACCTTTTTGTTTTACTTAGTGTTTTATTATATGGCTTGCATTCTTTTTGTCTTTTAACTTTCCATTTCTTTGTTTCTGCTTTCTTTTTGATGTTTTTGGTTGATGATATTTTTGGCCATTTAATTTCCCATTTGTTACTCCTCTTGTTAATTAATGATATCTGGGAATCCCAGGTTCCTGTGGCAAATGGAAGCGGATCATATCCTTTTTCTGTTGATGTTCCCAGAAATACAAGGTTCTTGTTCTCCAATAGAACAACCACACCGGCAAAGGCTATTGCAAAATCAATTGTAAGATGACAGAATGTGGTCTGCATTTCACTTAAAATTTGATACCAATGTAGGTAGCTCCTAAGATTTGGCATATTTTTTTATGGAAAAATTGCAGGTGTATCTATTAAGACCCAGTAGTTCAGCTCAAGAGCACTTTGAGAAATTGGTCAACCTCTTAGAGCAGTTTGTTCTCCGACACTTCAATGCTATAATCTATTTTTTTCCCAACTCTAGTCAATTATTCCGAGTTTCTAATTTTCTGTTCTATTTTGAAATATTTTGCTGTAGATATTACCATCCCTCTAACGGTGGTCGCTGGACTTATTCATTGGAGAGGTTTTTGCTTCATTTGGTTGTTACATTCCAAAAACGTTTACAGCGTGAACAACAGTAAGAACTTACCAACTTCATTATATATGTATTCTGTATTTATTGAAATCATATTTATGCTAATTCTAGTCAATGACAGGAATTCTCATAATACTAGAAAGAGTCAACTATATCTAGGAAGTTCAGAGAGGACTTCTTTTGTTAATGTGGTGCTGAAGTTAATTGATCGTGGACAATATAGCAAAAATGAACATCTTTCTGAGACCGTTGCTGCTGCAACTTCTATTTTGTCTTATGTGGATCCTTCTTCAGTTCTTCCATTTCTAGCATCCCGGTTCCATATGGCCTTGGAGACGGTTAGTATGGTGGCATGTATTACTTTAATGCTAAAATTATTGACATCTGACATCATTTGCACTGGAAATCTTCATTTTTTTAAGGTTGGGATTCTGTCTTCACATTAACTTCTCTTTTAATAACTTTTTTGTCTAGTCAGATGACTGCCACCCATCAGTTGAAAACTGCTGTTATGTCAGTAGCATTTGCTGGGCGTTCTCTGTTCCTCACATCCCTATCAACTTCAACAGTGAAACCAGCTGATCTTGAGGGTGGTGATGGTTTGTATGTTGAACTTCTGATGATATCTTTATCAAATGCATTAGCTGGTATGGATGCCAATGACCCTCCAAAAACCTTGGCAACAATGCAATTAATTGGTTCCATATTTTCCAATGTAAGCTTGAAGCCCTCAATATTGATAGCAAAAATGTTTGATATGCTCATAACTTGTAATCGATACAAGGTAAAACATCTATCCCCTTATAACTGCAGATAGCAACTCTTGATGACAATAGTGATGAACTTTCCATGCCAATGGTCCGCTTTTCTGAATGGCTAGATGAATTTCTATGTCGCTTATTTTCGTTACTTCAACATTTGGAACCCAGTAGTGTTCTGTAAGTGCTGATGATCGGCTATCCTCATCCCATCTGTTAATAAGTGTTGCATTTTACTTTTTTCACCTAAAGATGATTATTTAACTGTTCTGCAGGAACGAAGGCCTAAATTCATCAGCAACATCAGGAACATTTTTGGTTGAGGAAGGTCCTTACTATTATTGTATGCTTGAAATATTGCTTGGGAGGCTTTCAAAATCATTATATAATCAGGTCAGTTGTAAGCATAAAATGCATAATTCAGACTTATTTTCCTCTGGGGTTAATAATTATGAACTTTTTGTCACATCATTTACAGGCCTTGAAGAAAATTTCCAAGTTTGTCAGAACAAACATTCTTCCTGGGGCTATTGCTGAGGTTGGACTGCTTTGTTGTGCATGTGTTCATACAAACCCAGAGGAGGCAGTTGTTCACCTTGTTGAGCCAGTTTTATTGTCTTCTATATCCTCTTTGGAAGGAACGCCTGTTACTGGATTTGGAGGCCGAGGGACTACTGATGCCTCAGTTTCAACCAAGGTCTTTTGCCATTAACCAGTGTTTATTTTAGCATTAATGTTGTTTCTGTATACTTCTCGTGGAAGATAACAGTTTACTTCCTCTTTCTCAGGCAAAACCTACACTTTCTCCCGCTCTTGAAACAGCAATTGATTATCAATTAAAAATATTATCAGTTGCGATCAGTTATGCAGGTCCTGCACTTCTTCGTTACAAGGATCAACTCAAAGAAGCTATTGTTTCTGCCTTTGACTCTCCGTCTTGGAAGGTCTGGTATATGCTTTTAGTTGATTAATGTTTTTGCGTAATTTACAACTCTCTTTATTGACATGCACAATATTTTAGTTGATGCTTGGTATTGAATAATCAAAATTGTTCTTTGTATTTTTATTGAGTTTATTTATTTATAACCATTTGCAGGTTAATGTAGCCGGTGATCATCTTCTTCGATCCCTTCTTGGAAGCCTGATTCTTTATTATCCTATAGACCAGTACAGGTGTAATATTTTATTGGCATTTCAAAAACATGATTATGCTCTTTTCGTTCTTCTCTTATTGTCTGCAAATAAAATTTACATTCTGGTTTCCTAGGTGTGTTTTGCGTCACCCTGCTGCTTCTGCATTAGAGGAATGGATCAGCACAAAAGATTATTCTGATAATATACCAGTAGCAGGCCCAAAGTGGCATGTTCCAACTAATGAAGAAGTTCAGTTTGCAAATGATCTTTTGAACCTTCATTTTCAGTCGGCTTTAGATGATCTTTTGAAGCTATGCCAAACTAAAATCCATTCTGATACAGGTAAATTCATATTTATTCCACTTAGGCAGTTTTCTGTACCTGGTCAGGTGTTGTTTCTGGTTTCTATTAGTTTGGAGAGCTAAGGCTTTTATCCAAATATAAAAATAGTGATGCTAGAAAATATTTAGGAAATTTTGTTTACAGTTATATCTACTTCTGTTGTTTTATTTATTCAGTGTTCTAGAATATTTAAAAGCCTTCATCTTTCAGAAAGTATCAGTTCTGTGTTTGATTTTTTTATTTGCTTGTTCACTCTAACATCTTGATTGTTCTAGTAAAATCTCCATTTGTAACATTACATACCATTTCTATTACAGGAAATGAGAAAGAGCACTTGAAAGTGACTCTTTTACGAATAGAGTCTACCTTGCAAGGTGTTTTATCATGCCTGCCTGATTTCGGGCCATCCTCTCTGAGTGGGATGATGGAAGATCCTGGTCATACCCCTTTTCTAATAGCTGGAGCAACAGGGTCAACTGTAGGCAGTACTGAATTGCGAGAAAAAGCAGCTGAGATTGTACATGCGGCCTGCAAGTAATGTTCAATTTTTTTTTTGTTTTGGTTCATAAAGATATCATTTCTTATATATTGGTGCTATTATAGCTGAAAATCATGATATTTCTAACGTGGGCAGATACTTATTAAAGGAAAAATCAGATGACAGCATCCTATTGATACTCATTATTCGTATTATGGATGCTTTAGGAAACTATGGTAATGGATATGGCCTCCTAATGAATCGGACTCCTTTTGTCTTTGAAAGCACCTTGCAGTTGTCATTTATTTTAGAAGAATCTTTCTCACATTAGGTTATGTTTGTATCTTTGTAATACAGGAAGTTTGGAATTTGATGAGTGGTCAAATCACAGGCAGGCTTGGAAGTTGGAATCTGCTGCCATTATAGAACCTCCTATAAATTTTATTGTGTCTTCTCATTCTAAAGGAAAGAGGAGGTAAAGTATGCTTGTCTTGAGTTTTCTTGAACAATATATTGATCAATATCTGGCATTGAAACTCTCAATCTATCAATTGCAGGCCTAGGTGGGCACTTATTGACAAAGCATACATGCATGGCACATGGAGATCATCCCAGTCATCCTATCATCTGTTTCGTACAACAGGGGATTTCTTTCCTTCAGACCATGTGGTTCTTTTGATGGATGATCTATTGAATCTCGCTTTGCATAGCTATGAAACTGTTCGCTTGTGAGTATTGTGATCCATTATGAGCAAGTTTATGATCAAACAATTTAGTAATTATTTTAGACCATTTCAATATTTTGCTGGATAACTGTTGTTTCTCAACAAGAGTGGAATTAGGCATGCAGCAGGTCTAGACCTGTACCTGCCCCAAAATAGAAGGAACTCAGCTTGACTATATTACTTTTGAGTCTATTGCTATTTGTGTCATAAAGTTATGTGATTCACATTTTTTGTTTTAAAATTTTCAAAAACATTTATTCTCAATATCGATAATTCAGCTTATCCAGTGTCAAAATAATGTGACGTATGTGTGAAATGTTGGTTTGGTTTCTAGACTTGCTGGAAAATCTCTGTTGAAGATTATCAAGAGATGGCCATCTTTGATTTCAAAGTGTGTGCTCTCTCTTACTGAGAATTTAAGGAGTCCAAGCTCACCAGAATATGCTGTCCTAGGATCTTGTGCAGTCCTCTCTACACAGACAGTACTCAAGCATTTGACAACGGTGGGTCTTCTAGCTCAAATTCTCTGTACATATTTTAGAAATTCCCTAATGTGTCTTCATTTTCTCTTTTCTCTAGGATAAGAAGGCATTCTCGTCGTTTCTACTGGGGATTCTTTCAAGGTGACCTTACTTCCATACATATGGCATTTCTACACAAATAAAAGTGTACCTTTTCTTTTGCTAGAAAGTATCTTATGTGCTACTAAGTCTTATGATTTTGCATTTCTGCTTGTAGCTCCCATCATGAATCACTAAAAGCTCAGAAAGCAATCAATGAGGTAAAATCTCCCACCGTATAATTTAGAGCCAAATGTATCAATTTCTTCTTGTTAAATTTTCTGTGTGGTGCAGCTGTTTGTCAAATACAACATCCATTTTGCCGGGGTGTCTAAGAGCATATTAAAGACGATGGAAAATCATAAAGAAGGATCAGATTTTGCAGATTTGGTTTCTCAGATTGGTTCTTTGAGTTTTGATTCTACTCGCTTGCACTGGCGGTAAATATCTAGCTAATATGCCTTTTGATTTCTTTGTAGATGATGAAGCTGTTTGATTTTTCTTATATATGGCACTTAGTGTCTTGTTAATAGGCATTTTGAGGGCAGGCCTGTTAATCTACTACAAATAATCTCGTGGTGGTTGATGTTTCCCTTTGACAGAATCTTTTTTTATAAAAATCTTATTTTATGTGTCTTCTCTGACATTTACTCAATTTTCACCTTGTTTTTTTAAATCAGGTATAATCTAATGGCTAATAGAGTTCTTCTCTTATTAGCTATGGCATCTAGAAATGATCCAAACTTCTCGTCAAAGATCTTAAGTGAAACCGCTGGTCTGTGTTCTTGTTATTTGTTGCTTTATTGTGTTCTTCTTGTCCAATCAGTGACACTGATTTGTTGGTCTCATTTCAGGTCACTTCTTAAAGAATTTAAAAAGTCAGCTTCCTCAAACTAGAATTCTTGCAATCTCAGCCCTAAATACACTACTGAAAGAATCACCCTATAAAATGTCAGTGGAGGATCAACCAGTATCTTCTGGGAACTCACAGGGAAATGTCAAATCATCTCTGGAGGGAGCATTGAGCGAAATTTTTCGGGAAGAGGGATTTTTTAATGAGACTCTTAACAGTCTTTCACATGTTCATATAATCACAGATACTGATAGCTCATCTTCTAGAGGAAATCATGGAAATTCTTCCTTCCAAAGCCTAGCGGACAAATCAATCACCCGGTTTTATTTTGATTTTTCAGCTTCGTGGCCACGTACTCCTAGTTGGATTTCTTTGTCAGGAATTGATACTTTTTACTCCAACTTTGCCCGGATTTTCAAGCGGCTAATACAAGAATGTGGCATACCTGTTATATTGGCACTTAAAAGTACATTGGAGGAGTTTGTGAATGCCAAAGAACGGTCCAAGCAATGTGTTGCAGCTGAAGCATTGGCTGGGCTGTTGCACTCTGATATTGATGGTCTTTTAGAAGTGTGGGATAGCTGGATGATGGCCCAGTTGCAGAATATCATTCTTGCTCCATCAGTAGAGTCCACTCCTGAGTGGGCCGCTTGCATACGCTATGCTGTTACTGGAAAAGGGAAGTATGGAACAAAAGTTCCTCTTCTGAGGCAACAAATTTTGAATTGTCTAGTGACACCTTTACCTCCAACTGTGACTACAACTGTGGTAGCAAAGCGCTATGCCTTCCTTTCAGCTGCACTCATAGAAATATCCCCACAAAAGATGCCATTACCCGAAATACAGCTACATGTCACTCTTGTGGATGAGTTACTTCATGACATGTGCCATTCGTCAGCCCAAGTAAGCATGTCTCTTAGCTTAGATTTTTTCATTTTTCTGCTACTTTGTACTTGCAACATACAAATGATTTGAGAGAACTAATCCTTACTGATATGGAAAAAAGAATGCTAAATTATGTCTTTTTTGTGGTACCATGATCTTTGGCTTTGTTATATTGCTTTCATCCAATGTGAAGTCAATTTTTGACAGGTAAGAGAGGCTATAGGTGTTACCCTTTCTGTGCTGCTCTCAAACATTCGGCTCTACATGTCATTTCCGCATGATCATTCATATGAAGGGAAAAACATTGACATTGATAATCTTTTTAAAGAGGAAAGATGGGTTCAGTTTCTAGCAGAAAGAGCATCTGAAGCAGTTATGAACATTCAGAATAATAGTAATTCTGACAGTTCAGAGATGTCAACTGATATTAGCACTCAAAATGGGCATTTGAATGGGGATTCACAAGAGGATGCCAAATGGATGGAAACGGTACTGGTTCTTATAGTTTTTTGATTCTATGTCTAATTCTGGTTTTATTTTCTTTCCTAATCAGTTCCAATTTTCCTGGTATGTGTAGTTATTCCATTTTATCATCTCAACTTTGAAGTCTGGTAGATCTTCATGTTTGCTGGATGTGATCGTCAGACTCCTCTATCCTGTTATATCCTTGCAGGTATGTTTTAAAAATGGAATTTAGTACTTGAAGTATGACTGTTTCCATTTCAATGAGTCTGAGAAAGTAATTAATTGATCATGCTGTATTTCCATTATTCTGTTACTGGCTTTTTTTTGCATTCCATCTTCTTCCTAAAAAGTATTCCTTTTTTTTTCCCTCCCGTTGCAAAGGAAACTTCAAATAAAGACTTATCAACATTGGCCAAAGCAGCTTTTGAATTGCTTAAATGGAGGATTTTCAGTGAACCTCATCTTCAGAAAGCTGTTTCAGTTATTCTGTCTTCTGCCAATGATTCTAACTGGAGGACGAGATCAGCTACTTTAACGTATCTTCGAACTTTTATGTACAGGTAAGGTACCCTTGAGGGGGTTATCTATATTTTGGCTTTTTCATTGTGAATGCTTTCCTAGACTCAACATTTCTGTGTCGAATCTTCTAAGTTCATTTGTACAGTGTCCATGGTTATTCACAAGAGAAGCTTTACTTAACAAAGTGCCAATATTAGAGAAAGAATCACTTTCTCAGTCCTATTTTGCTATTGTTTCTGTAGTCTTTCTCTTTTATGATTTTCTTTTCACTTTTGATGTTCATGATATAATTACTAACATAGTTTGTAAACAACAGGCACACATTCATTCTCTCAAAGATGGAGAAACAAAATATCTGGAGAACTGTGGAGAAGCTACTTACCGACAATCAAGTTGAGGCAAGTTCCTGGCTGAATCTATTGTGTAGAGTAATGCTGCAGTTCTTCCTTTCTAAGAATGTTTATTGCATTATTGAATCACAACGTTGAATTGCCAACTTAGATTTACTATCAGAAACAGTAACCTCAATTTTACCAAGAAAATTCACGGAATATGAATATTAATGATGGTTTTGGCAATTATATCTTAATCTATTGGAGTTAGCAGTTCTTATCATCTCAAAGCCTAAAATGTTAAGGTGGGTTGTGGCAATAATGTTGAAATCTTATGGGAGTTAGTGGTTTTTATTATTGTTGTCTTGAGTTATAAGGCTATTTTTGGTTGGTTTTCATTATGTTTTAACTGAAATAGCCACATCTTTGCCAGGTAAGGGAGCATGCTGCAGCTGTTCTAGCAGGCTTAATGAAGGGTGGGGATGAAGATTTAGCTAAGGACTTCCGTGACAGAGCTTATGAGCAGGCGAATCTTATTCAAAGGAAGAATAAGAGGTGATATTGTCATTTCTGAAGTATTTGAAATGTTATTTACTCTATGTACCTTACTGTGAGGGAAAAACGTCCATATATTTCTAGTTAATGAATGATTACATTCATGGGTTTGTTCTTAGGATCTGTATGCCATCCACTCATATGGTGCACTATGGAATACCCATCTGTTTACTCTTTACATATAAGTTTTCCTTGTCTGCATTTCTGTACATGATCTTTGTGCATCCAACATACTTGCATAATGCACTTTGATACTAAAAATTTCTTTGTAGATTTTTTGTTTAAGATCTGTAATTTGTGAGTGTAGGAATTTGAGTTCCAGCCAGTCAATCGCCTCCAGACATGGTGCTGTGCTTGCTTTGGTTGCTTCTGTGTTATCAGTCCCTTATGATATGCCCAGGTTTGTTTACCTTAGAGATAAGAAAATTTTCTTATCATAGCGGTTTCTTAACATTAAACTTGGAGGTACCTGTAATTTTTAGAACTTTTTCACTCTGAAATTATTTGAAGAATAAAAATTCAATTGGTTCCTCTCTTTCCCACGAAGTCAGTGGAGCTGTTCTTGGTTCATTATCTTGGCTTGCTAAAATTAAGAGATGCATGGTCACTAAGTTTAATTGAAAACTGTTGGGGATAATTTTACAAATTGAAGTGTTTTCTCATGCAAATTGTTAGCACTCCTAGGTCATTGTAATAGATTGTGTGACTGACAATTGTAAAGCCACCCATGCTTATATTGAACATTTTCTCTCCTTTCAGTTGGTTGCCTGAGCATGTTACATTACTGGCTCGTTTCGGCGGGGAGCCAACACCAATTAAATCTACCGTGACGAAAGCAGTTGCAGAGTTCCGTCGTACTCATGCTGATACATGGAATCTACAGAAAGATTCCTTTACCGAAGAGCAACTTGAGGTAATCCCATAAGAAATTGTCTTTGTTTAATTTAGGAGAATTTGATCATCAATTTTATTTATTTATTTATCATTTTCTTATTAATGTTTGCAGATTTTGGCTGATACGTCCTCCTCATCATCATATTTTGCTTGATCTACATTACTTGTAAGACAAAAATGTACTAGAAATACAATGATTGGGAGTATAGCGAGAATATATTCTTTTCAGAGTAAATTCTATCATAATTTGTATATGAGTTTTATTTACATCTGTATCTTATATCATTGGGGTTGAGTTTATTGTACTTTCTATAGTAGGAATTCTGCCTTCATTCTTATGCTTTTTAAGACTTCCTAGACTATGGGATTCATTATATCATCAGATGGTAAATCCCATAAGACACAATCTGTGTTGAATATGGTGGATCCATTCCTGATTCCTTTTCCACCTTCAGACTCTTCACCATTGTCATCTTCAACCTTTTCATGCAACCGCCCTTGTTGTTCTCCAGCTGTACACGTGCTTCCAGTGCAAATACTCTGGCTCCATGGTGATGCAGCTCCATCATTGCCAAATGATGCTGTGCCATAGTGAAATCCATTAACGGATGAAGGAAAACTGCTGCAGCCTCCAGCAAAATTTTCTGACATTGCTCTTGTGGGGTCCCATAGCTTGTTGGAGGGCAGCATTTCAGGTTCTTGTATTGCCTTTGATAGATTTAGCTTGATCTTTTCGATAGTGTCATCTTTTCCCTCATTTTTACTAGTAATGTAAGTGGCTGTAGTGTTCCCTGGTGCTGATTGTTGGAGCTGGAAGTCTATTCTTTTCTTAGTTAGCAGGTGGAGCATTTCATCCTTGAAGCAGCCTAGGGCTGCTTCTGCAAGGTGAACCACCTGAGGTGGTGCCAATGTGGTGGCAATTTCTGCCATCAGGTGGGAAAATGGCTTGTGGGTAACTGGGTCGATACCCATGCCTGAAAGTTTCTTTTTCAGCTGGGTGTTCCAATGATTTTTAACATCATTGTCAGTCCTGCCGGGTAGCTGAGCTGCAATCAGTGACCATCTGCATTACACATTTTGTAATCAGTCATTCACTTTTCTCTGTCCATTTAAATACTCTTATTTAGAACATGCATATGCATTTACATACCGGTTGCCAACAACAGAGTGTAGCCTCACAATAGTCTGTTCTTCTGCATCTGAGAACTGCCCATGCTTAAGATCAGGACGAAGGTAATTCGTCCAGCGCAAGCGGCAGCTCTTCCCACATCTCTGGAGACCTAACACATTAACAACTTATTTGTCAAGTTTCTCAACTAGGATTAGAATTTGTTCTCATTAGTGAATAAACAAACCAGCATTCTTGGGAATGAGGCGCCAGTTTCTGGTGCCATGTTGAGCAATATAAGAAGAAAGTTTGTTGTCTTCTTCAGGAGTCCATTGCCCTCTTTTCACACTCTCCTTCTCGCAACACGGTATGCGTCCCATCTCTACTTAATCTTTTTTAAAACAGTAGCTGATTTTTAAGTAGAAATGTTAATGGTGGTTATAGTAAAGAAAAGGGGAGAAAGAATTGTTTGTTTGGTTACTAAGAAAAGAAAGGGCGAGTGGGAGTGGGAGGGATATTGTTGTATAAATATGCGGGGAATTGTTGTTTGTTTGTATGAAGAAAGAGTAAATGACATCAAAGGTGCATGATTATATTAAAGAATTCAACGCTATTGAGCGTGTGAGAGATGGGCCGGTAGCTCACCCACAAGACGCCCGGTCAACTCTCACTTTCTTTCATTGACTGTCCTTTAATCTGAATTGGGTTGAGTTCTTGCTTGCAAATGTTGGGTGGGAGGTTGCACGTGAGGCAATCTTAGAAGGACCATGCATGCACTCGTGTGAATCTTTGAGACCATTACTTTTTATCCCCACAGTTGATACTGTCATGGAGTGGAGCTGCGCTTGGTTTGTTAATTTATTGTCATAATGTCATAGAAAGGGCAGAAGTGTTCTACTAGGAGATAATGAGAAATGCATTGCAAACAATTTCTTCAACACTTTGGCGTGTTACATTATTGAAGGAAACTTGTTTCAAATATTAGCACTTGAAAGAGTGGCGTACAAAGTAGACTGAATGTTTTATACAAAAATAAACCCATAATACATTATAAATTTGACCAAGAATGTGATATCTTGTATGCCTTTAGTGTAATCACAACTTTTCTATGCAGTCCTGATATTTTTCTTGTATTTTTGACTATGCACCTTCTTAGCTTAATTTGGCGCTTATAATGCCTTCTATTGACCCAATTAAAGAAAACAATGTGAGAATGAGGCAGATAAGGCTAAAAGTTCTAAGCATCACCCATTTTTTTGTCCAGGCTTGGATATTCTTCCGCATAAAGTACATCTCCACTGGAAAATATATGGATAAGGGCCAAAAATTTAGGGCTCCTATAACCCCTATAACCTGGTTGAAATAAGGGAAGATCGCTGCAATTGTTGTTGTTGTCACCACATATACTGTTCTGAAACACAGCCTCAGAATATTCAATCTAAAGCCTGGCGTCAATGGAAGTTTCACTGAGAAATCATTGTATAGAAATTCCTGGTTTGGAAACTTTCCAGAAATCCACTTTTCAACTGTTGCAAACAGTGGCTGGCTATAAATCTGCCAACAAAGAAAAATCCAAATTTAAAAAATTGCTTTTTACAAATAATATTATATTTACAAACATTGTTATACTATATATAAACAAATTGACGTGTTATCATATTATCTGATAATCATGGTGGGGTTTGCATTTGTCTCTTATCCACCTTAAATAGAGGAGCTTAGAACACATTTCCCTTGACTCAAATTAAGAATAGAAATCTCTATATATGAGTTGAGGAGGACGTATTCTGCTTCACACTATTTGAGCTGGGTATGGGCTATAACATATGACCTATTGAATAACTGGTTTGGTACCTGATACCCTCCAAGAAGATGAGCTACAATGCAAGCATTTGCAAGGTCTATAAGCCAATACGGTTCATAGAATCCAAACCCTGTTAAAAGGTTTCCTGGTGTATCATCCCCAAATGCTGCATATCCAAAACTTCCACATAAAAGGTAGAAAATTGTTGTCACAGCTATTGCTATTGTTGAGGCTTTTTTCATGGTCTCACTTTCTGGTGGAGGTGACTTCAAAGTATCCTTCATATTTTGCAAGTTCACAAGTTATGTCAGTCTCTTGAATGATATGATAATTATCAGTTTTAAACTGAATATCGATGGATGATGAGATGCCCTGTGGTACCAGAAACTCACCTGAATCTCAAGAACTATTAGGGAGTAGGGATACGCGAAAGCAATGTCTCCAAGTCCTTGAGATACCAACCACATTTTCTGAATGGAACTAGATGCAGACACTCCAGCAATGCTACCCTTGACATATCCATTTTCTGCAATTTTAAGCCACTAGAAGTTACTAAATTCAAGTTGGGATACCAACTGCATATTCTAGTGATGGTAGACTTTGTAACATTCTGGTCTATGTAGCCCGAACTTATTATCAAAATATTATCTATTTTAGATATACAGTTCATCATTCATTGTTTTGCTTTCAAATTTTGCAACAAAAAATGCGTATTGACACTTTAGAATCTCACAAATTATTTAATCAATTTTTCTAATGTAACCTTTAGATAAATGTTACATAGATAAAATAAGAGAGAAATGCTAGGTATGTATATACATTCTATATCTGTTTAGGAATGATAATAGAAGATTGATTAGATAACTTATGAGTTTGTAAATTGTTAAGAGGCATATTAGGCTGTAAAATTCAACAACAAAACAGTAATAAACAATGTGTTTAAAACTGATAATATTTTAAGAGTAGGTTGAACTATTGGACTAAGATTTCATTAATATGTTGCAATACCTATTACTTTGGCAAGGCCAAGTCCCAATCCAATGAAAGAATAGGTAAAGGACATAATCGCAGCAACAACTGATAGCCATTCAATGTTGTGGAAATCTGGTGTTTGAGACAGTATAATTTGAGCAAATCCAAAAATTAGCATATAATAAGTATCTGAGTATTCACAAGCTGCCTCATGCCCTTCTTTGTGGTAACAGTTTGATTTCTGAATTGCTCTGCATTTATCAACACCCATCACAGGATTACTATCCGACATGAAGCTATTTTTTTTCATATTGCAATACCAGCCACATACCTCATGCTAATTGCAGATGTCACAGTATAGGCAATTCCTGTCCCATAGAAACTTATTTGTACAAAAAACCCACATATCAAGGCCCTCTTTTCTCCTGAAATATCAAACATACAGTAATGAACATTAATATAACACTCGTAAATAAATTTTATATCGAAAAAACACCGAGTTAAATACTCTGTAAACTCTTAAATTATTAAAATCGATTTTGGATAATAAAATTTAGAAACAAAACTATATCCAAAACAGACAATATCTTGACAAAAGACCGAATTATTGGACTAGGATATTTCATACACTTGAATAGTTCAAATCCTTGGGTTTCATAGCATTTTCTAATACAAATACATGAAGTGGTCAATTTTTTTTTTTTGGGGGGGCTTTCTAAGTCTAAAAGTTGAATATTAGTTGGAGAATTTCTGTACTGAAGCGAGAGAATACCGTGACACAATTAAACTCAAATCCTTAAAAAAATATTTAACCATATTCAATGATGCAAAAAATGGTTGACTAAAATCCTGTAGTATCCAAAAATCTTCATGGGTATTCATACACCTCTCAACTTCACAACATCTAATTGACCTAACACCTCATCTACCATTCTCTTTCAACTACCTCCACATTCTGAAGTCTCAACTCGACATCACAAATCATCTTTGTAACAAAATTGGACACTTCCATCTTGTTGACTTTGCTTAAACATGGCTGAATTATGACTAATCTCTCTTAAGATCTTGCTTAATTTGTGGTAGAATTTCAGACTAGATGATGGGATGGAAGATGTCATACCTAAACTGAGCTGAACAGCTTCGATGTAGGACCTGTTGCGGCCGGGGCCAAGTTCAGGATCAGGAGTTCTGTAGCAGTTGCTGAGAAGAAATGTGGAGATCAAAGTGATGGCAGCAAAGAATAGCATAGCTAAAGGGCCAGCAATCCAACCAAGCTGAGCTGTGCTCCATGCCAGAGAAAGCACTCCAGAGCCTATAACTCCAGTTATGATATGAGCCACAGCAGTCCATACATTTCCTTCACAATTCAATCACTTGAAAGTTAGTACACAACCCTGGTAATAGATTAGACATGTAGATGATGGTGAAAATGAAAGAAAATAAAAGGAAAAAAAGAAAGAATTAAACCAGTTCTCTTGAATGATGGGTCTGCTGTTTGTACTTGTAACAATGGAATGTCTTCAGTTTCAGATGCCACTCCCATTTTTGTGTTGTGTTGGGTTGGAGTTTTGAAGTTTCTGGCTTCTGATAAAAGTGCTTAAAGTTAATGAGAAAGTTGTGTGTGTGTGTATAGAAGAGTTGTGATGCTGTAAGTTTTGTCTAATCAGGAAGATTCAGCCTAAAATTAGCTGGTTTTTGCTCAGTTTGGAATTTTTTTTTTTTCCATTGTCTGATGACGAAGGGGGGCCACAAGTTTCAATCTTTTGGTCAATATCTGTTTTTGGGACTTGTGACCACAAAACCGTGATGCCAACGAAGTCTAAAGCCAACAATACCTTACAACTTTTAATTGACCTGCTATCTCCAAGCTTAGATTCACGAATGAATCTGGGCTTGAAATGGGGACAATATGACACATGCAAATTCACTAGCATTCCAGAACAATACTTAACACAGAATTTTCCTGCTGACCTGAAACACATAGACACCTTGATCTAAATTACAGTTATTATTATAATATGCAGTTTTCTTCAACCAAATCTAGCACTTACAGATCCTCCAATTGTTCCAGTAAAGCCTATTTTGGTAATAAACAAACAAATGATACTAAAGGTCCTCAGAAGAATCTATTTTCTGGTTGAGGGATTGTTTTTCCTCTGCACAGAAGTACCTTTCCAGTGGAAAATATATGGCCAAGGGCTAAAGTTAAAGGCCCCCAACATTCCCAACGCTTGGTAAAGGAAATAATATTGCAATTGCAGTTGGGGACGCTGCATGGAGTGTCTTGAATAAGGAGTGTAATCAAGTCAAGTTAAGCTTGATTATTTTATAAAGAGTTTGTGCTCGAGTTTATATTTGTTGAGTTGGCGAGATCTTGATATGATGATGTGGTGTGAAATGTGGCATGATGATATGACGGGGTATGATGTGAAGTATGGTATAATCCAATTCTAAATCTATGTTCCTAAAATTGTAAAGTCCATATTAAATTTAGGAATATATTATATTTAGGAAAAACTTAAATTAAATCAATAAAGATAGTAATTTGTTTTTAGGAAAAAGTTGCTGAATATAATAAAAAAACTTTTATGATTCTATACATTAGGAAACCTCAATTTCTTAGAATCTAAGTTACCAGATTTTGTAATTAATCAAGTGTTTTCCTTTTCTACTTAAGAAAAAAAAAACACATATAATAAAGTGTGTGATTTTATATAATTCTCATTCATTCATCAATTAATCATATTGACACTGAACCAATAGAAGACACTTTCTCTTTGCGAATGAGATCACAGTTCCTTTTGCGAATGAGATCACAGTTCGTATTCGCTTTTCGGATTGCATTGTTTTTAACACTTAACCATGAGTGTGGGAGAGCTCTTTCTCGGAGCTTTTCTTCAATTGTTGTTCGACAAATTGGTATCCCGCGAATTGCTAAACTTTGTGCGTCAGCTTCGAGGTGGCTTGCACTCAGAGATAAAACAGTGGAAAAGGAATTTGTTAATGATTCAGGCTGTGCTGCAAGATGCAGAGCAGAAGCAACTGCCTGGCAATGCTGTCAAAGTATGGTTGGAAGATCTTCGAGACTTGGCTTTTGATGTGGACGACATACTAGATGAGATTGGTACTGAAGCTTCAGATCGCAAGTTGGCGGAAGAACATCATACAAGTTTTTGCAATGGTTTTGGCCGTTTTAGCCCAAGTTCCATAAAATTCAATGTCGATATGAAGTCCAAGATCAAAGACATCACAACCCGCTTGGAGGAACTCTGTAAACTAAGAGTTGAACTTGGATTGGAAAGTGTTGTTGGAGGATCATCAATTTCAGAAAGGCAAAGACCGTGCAGTACATGTTTGCCAACAGAAGCAGTTGTTTATGGGAGAGATGAAGATAAAGCTAAAGTACTTGAATTGGTGTTGATGGTTGAGCCGAATGATGATGCCAGTTTTCATGTGATTCCTATCGTTGGCATGGCAGGAGTTGGCAAAACAACACTCGCTCAACTTGTGTTTAATGACAAAAAGGCTGTGGAATATTTCGACATGAGAGCATGGGTGTGTGTTTCTGATGACTTTGATGTTTTCAGAATCACCAGGGCAATTCTGGAGTCAGTTACTTCGTTGTCTTGTGATCTCAAGGACTTAAATCAAGTACAAGTCAAGCTGAAAGAGGTAGTAACTGGGAGAAAATTTTTGTTTGTGTTGGATGATGTTTGGAGCGAGGATAATGACATGTGGGAAACCTTGAAATCTCCCTTTACGGTTGGAGCTGAAGGAAGTAAAATAATGGTGACCACACGTAGTGAACATGTTGCATTAATAGCGGGACACACTGAATATTATACGTTAAAACTGTTATCAGATGATGATTGTTGGTCTATGTTCATGAAGCATGCATTCGGTAGCCGGGTTATTGATTCTCCACGTATGGAAATAATTCGTCAAAGAGTTGTTGAAAAATGTAGAGGTTTGCCCCTGGCTGCAAGAACTCTCGGTGGGCTTTTACGCATGAAGCTAAGATATGAAGAGTGGGATGAAATATTGAACGGCAAAATATGGAATGTAGGTGAAGGTCAGATTCTGTCAGAGTTAAAATTAAGTTATAATCATCTTCCTTCACATCTGAAGAGGTGTTTTGCTTATTGTGCTATTTTGCCGAAGGGTTATGAATTTGAGAAGGAAGAACTGGTACATTTATGGATGGCTGAAGGTCTTATTCAAGAATCAGGCAGCAACAACCATATGCAAATTGAAGATCTGGGTTTTGAGTATTTCCATGATTTGTTATCAAGGTCACTTTTTCAACAATCAAGTACCAATAGCTCTAAATATGTAATGCATGACCTTATCAATGATTTAGCTCAAATGATTTCCGGGGAAGTAAATTTTAGACTGGAGAATGAGGCAGGATTTATTGATCAATTGAAACGATTCAAAAGAGCTCGCCATTGTTCTTACATCAGTGGGCATCTCTGTGATGGCAAAAATATGTTTCAGGTCTTCCATCAATTGGAACACCTAAGGACATTCCTCCCAATACTCACACATGATAATGCTCATTATATAACAAATATGGTTCTTGATAAATTGTTACCGAAGCTAAGAAGATTGAGGGTGTTATCTTTGGAGAATTACCATATCACTGTGCTGCCTGATTCCATAGGAGATCTGAGACATTTAAGATTTCTAAATCTCTCAGGCACCATGATCAGAAGTTTACCCAAATCAGCATGTTTATTACTCAATTTGCAGATTCTGTTATTGAGAGATTGTTTTCTTCTCAAGAAGCTGCCTTCCAAAATGAGGAAGCTTATTAATTTACGACATCTTGATATATCAGGTGTTAAATTGATCCAAGAGATGCCTTTAGGAATAAAAAAATTGACATTTCTGCAGGTATTATCAAATTTCATTATTGGCAAAAGCAGGGGATCTAGTTTGGAAGACTTGAGACACTTGAAACTTCTTCGCCAACGACTTTGCATCTCAGGATTGGAGAATGTGACTGATATTCAAGGCACAGGAGAGGCCATACTAAGTGATAAGAAGCACCTCAGAAAGTTAGTGCTAGAATGGAGGTCTCAATTCGATGACTCTCAAAATGAGATGGTAGAAGAAAGGGTACTTGACATGTTAAGGCCTCATGAAAATCTGAAAGAGCTCTGCATCAAAAGTTACAGTGGCTGTATATATCCAACTTGGGTAGGAGATTCATCTTTCTCCAATATGATGGTCTTGAAATTGGAAAACTGTGAAAACTGCACATCCTTGCCAGTGTTAGGCCCATTAAGTTCACTTAAAAACCTCACTATAAAAAGGATGACCCGGCTGAAAAGCATAGGTTCTGAATTTTATGGAAAGGGTTGCTCAAAGCCTTTTGAATCATTGACCAGTCTTTGTCTTGAGGATTTGCAGGAATTGGAGTATTGGGAGTCTATAATAGAAGATGAGCAAGTTGAAATATTCCCTAGTCTTCAGAAGCTGTGGGTTGTCAAATGTCCAAAACTCTCTGGAAGATTGCCTGATAATCTTCCTTTACTGGATGAACTCATTATCCAGGAATGTCGTTTGTTGGAGGTTTCAATCTCAAGCTTTCCAATACTCAGCCAATTAGAGATAAATGGATGCAAGAGTTTTGCTTTCAGTGGTCCAATTAGCTTCAAATCTCTACACTCATTGTTTCTTACAAATATTTCAGAGTTTGGGAACTTGTCAAGATTGCAGAGGTTTCAGAAAGTGGAGTGCCTGAAGATTGTTAATTGTCAACAACTCATAAGTTTATGGCTGAATTGTAATACACCAAATTCAGAACAAATTTAAATTGGAATGCTACTAATTTTTATGATATCATTCTCAAAATTATTGCTACACCATAAGGATTTATAAATTCCTTGTAAAAAATAAATAAATTGATAGAATATATTCAAAGCCTAATAAATAATTATTTGCAATTACATAATTCTTGAATAGTAAAATTTAGGCATCAATAGTCCTCATCCTCTTTACTTGTCTCGATTTCGTTTTATTCTACACTTGGTAATTATTCTAGAAAACTTTTTCTGCAAAATGATGGAAAGAAGGAGTAAGTTATCAAACATTGTGTTATAAAGGTTTCCTTCCTTTCTTGATCATTAATAATAAATAAAAGAATCCATAAATGCATAAAGCATAAATTGAGGACACACACACACACACAGGACAAAGTTGCAAGAGTGTATTAGTAAAGAAATCTCAACTTGAACTAAGGGCATTTTGACATTGATGCAACTTCACAGCATTTTAAAACAATACTGTAACAGAATTTCCTCCTGACTTAATATATATACACACACCCTGATCTAATTACAATGATTATGATTCAATCTCAAGTTCAGGATTATGATACTATTTCAACTTCTGGAATCAGGAATAACATGATATGCGGTTTTCTTCAACCGAATCTGGCACTTATAAGTCCTTCAATCGATCCAATTAAGCCGGCTATGGTAATAAACAAGCAAATGATGCTGAATGTCCTAAGCACAATCCATTTTCTTGTCCAGGGAATAATTTTCTTCTGCACAAAATACATTTCCACAGGAAAATATATGGCCAATGGCCAGAAGTTGAAGGCCCCCAACACTCCCAACACTTGGTTGAAGTAAGGGAAAATCATTGCAATTGCAGTAGTGGACACTACATAGACTGTTCTGAAGCATATCCTGAAAAGATTTACTTTCAAGGGTGGTAATGATGGGAGCTTGAAGGTGAAAAACTTGTTCACAAATACACTGTTTGGATATTTCTGAGTAAACCATCTTTCAAAAAAGGCGAACACCGGCTGGCTAAAAATCTGATGATCAAACAGATGAGAAGAAATTATGCAGTGAGTTGGAGTTTCTTTAGTTTGACTTGGGGTGGTAAAAAATATACCTGATATCCGCCCACTAAATGAAGAACAATGCAAGCATTAGCAAAGTCAACTAGCCAGAAAGGCTCATAGAATCCAAATCCTGTCAAGAGATTTCCGGGTGTATCATTGCCAAAGGCTGCATATCCAAAACATCCACAGCAAAGGTAGAAAAAAGTTGTAATAAGGATTGCAAATATTGAAGCCTTCTTCATGGTCTTGTTTTCTGGTGGAGTTGACTTCAGAGTATCCTTCATTTAACATATATATTGATTTACTTCAGCTTATCATAATTCTGTTTCATTTACTGAAGACTAGATGCCAAACCTGTATCTCCAGGAGAATTATGGAGTATGGATAGGCAAAAGCAATGTCCCCAAGTGCTTGGAATGCTAACCATAATTTGTCAGCAATGTTAGAAGCAGGTACTCCAGTTAAACTCCCCTTAATCGTCCCGTTTTCTGCATCCAAACAGATGCCATTAAAACAAAGTTTGCCACATCAGATAGGAATTTTGATTGCTATCTTTCCATATGTTATTTCAGCGTTATTTCAGAACTAAACAAATCAAAAAGCTCAAGTTCTGGCCATACCTATCACTTTTGCAAAGCCAAGTCCAAATCCTATGAAAGAATAGGTAAAGGACATGATTGCTGCTACAATTGAAAGCCATTCCATGTTATGAAAATCTGGAATCTGTGAAACAAAAATCTGAAAAGCTCCAAAGATAAGCATATATGTGGTGTCTCCATATGCACATGGAGCATCATGCCCTTCTTTGTGGTAACAGTTTGACTTTTGAATTGCTCTGTGTTAATCAACATTAAAAAACCAGAGGGATCAATATATGAGCTCTATTGATTTAAGAAACTAGAAATGGACAAGGAAGAAACAGAGAGATACACAAAAACACAAGTGCTAAACATAAAAATTTTCAGGGCAGTCAGGAGAGTCATGGGTTAAATCAAAGACACAAATCAATGAATTTGCATAGTAAGTACCTCATACTGGTTGAAGTAGTAATAACATAAGCAATAGCAGTCCCATAAAAACTCAGATATTGAAGCAAACCACAAAACCATGTATGAATTTCGCCTGAACTATCACTAAATGAAATTAGGAGGCATGTATAGAATCCTATCCACAAGAAGAAATACTCTGACTTGAAAGAACAAAAATGAGAGGGCTAGTGTTTCTACTTAACCAAGATTCAATCTAACAGCATCCATGTAAGTACGGTTTCGAATTCCTTTTACAGGGTCAGGAGACCTGTAACAATCAGCAAGGAGGAAAGCAGAAACATAGGTGATGAATGCAAAGCAAAACAACGCAACAGGCCCTGCTATCCATCCCAGCTGCGAAGTACTCCATGCCAAAGACAGAACCCCAGCGCCAATAACAGCAGTAATTATATGTGCAGTACAACTCCATAAAGTTCCTGATTGAGTTTCCCACAGGCAGCAAATTCAAGATCGGTATGCAGGAAAAGAAAATAAAATTTAATCTATATTTTTTAGTTCGAAAATATTTTACCAGTTCTTATCTGCCCATCATCATCATCACAGGAACTATTAGGTAGTTCTGGAGAGTGATCAACTGCCATGTTTATCTGATTTGCACTTGGTGATGAAGTTTTGGTGAAAGTTTACAACCTGTATACCCAATTCAAAGGACCTAAGGCTAGCAGCTAGCTACAAACATTGTACTACATACACATTGATGCAAATGAAACAAAACTTATTACATCAGAAGCTTAGCAACAACATCTATTTCCTTATTATTTTTGCCTAATTTACTCCATCCTTGGAAGTATTGTCGGTTGTCACTTGCTTTTATGCTCACATATGCATGACCCTAACTCAAAAAACCATAATTAAATTAAACTATGAGCTTCTGTTTTCTTTTAAAAATTTTATACTAAGTCAATATAATTAGCATATGCTTACCAACTGGAAGACAGAGGAATTGTTAAAAAAGAACTATATCAGGGAGCCACAACTTGCAAAGACTTGCAGGAACTTTAAACCAATCTGGCTACCTTCATGCAGCTTTTTATTTAAAAATAAAAAGGAATAATTATATTGGCAAGAAGACAACAAACTTGGTGGAACCTTCAATAATAGAGCCATGACAATCACGTTAACCTTAGCCATTTCTTTTCTTCCTTTGCTTTTTGTTTCTTACTTTCGGTAAAATCAACATCAGTGACCATTGAATATATTGGACCGTTTCCTTTCTGTCACAAAAAGTTTTCACGAAATAAACCTTCAAGCCTATGCAAGTTTTATCACACCCACCACTGAGTACGAATTTACAGGAAATAGATGAAGCTTTACTTAGCTTTATTTTTCTCTTCTGTATTATTTTCAATTGAATGCAATGTTATCATCTTTGGGACGTTTCTTATCCACAGAAATATCAAGGAAATTGTGGATTTTTGCTGTAGTTATTTTGTAAAAGCAATAAACTCTAACGAATAATAATTTTCTATTTTAGGTTGAACAGGAGTGGTCTTGATGTCTAACAGAACTTTGAAAATGAAAGAAACAACAAATTTTTAAAGTGCAACTTAATACCTTAAGAAAGTAGTTTAAATTTGAATTCAAAAAAATACCGATGTATGGACTGAAGAGAATTCGTATATCTGTAGATGTAATTTTTAAGAGTGACCCTTCTATGAGCATGTGTCACAATTCACATTGGCATTTTCCTGTTAGTGCTTGGCTAGAAAAGCATATGTTTTTTCCACATTGGCTGCTGCAAGTGGTTCAGTGGACGTACTAATTGACTAGCAATTGTGTTTTAGGTGTAAAGTAAACCCAACAGAAGAATCTTGATATCTATTATGTCACACCAGTGAGCCTTTGTTTCAACTGCTCTATTTGCTTGCATTAGGATGGCACCTCTCTCTTGTCTCTTCAGCCCACAAACTGCTTATAACAACCCTAGAAAATTTCATATCGATAAAGCATGAAAAAAATACTAAGTACTTATGGACATTTCACATTGTTTAGGAATGATCAAAAAAATTGGTTAAAAAACATATGAACTTCTAAACTATCAAAGCGTGTTTAATATTAGGTATGTATAGACATCTCATATTGTTTAAGAGTGATTAAAAAAAATTGATTAAAAAACATGTGAACTCCTAAATTGTCAAAGTTATTAAACCAAGATGTTATATTGCTCAACTGGTGACAGTAAGTGTTACTATTTATTTTTGTCCCCCTTATAATGTCGATGCATGCATCCATGATGGCATTACAATTGACTAGTTTTTAGGGTCCAAACTCTACCGCAGATATATTATTTCATTTTTTTTAAAGACATGTCTCAATATCACATTCATCTTCAAAAGATCCTTTTGTTTCTTTCTTGCCAAATCACCTAAAATTAAGTGGCTAAGATAGCACAATTCCAGGCCATTCACAAAAACCAAGAAAAACTCTAAGCCAGAACAACAGAAACATGTCAAGCAAACAATAGCATACATATTTCTTCAAAGATCCTCCATGTATGTGACAACAATGAGATCTAGACAAAATGAGCAGAAACAAGAACATAATAGCACATTTTAAAAAGAGTTTAATGATTCACACAGCACAATAGTGAGAAATTGCAGATCGGATCAAGTTTTGTACCTTATGCTTTTAGCAGTTGTAATGGTATAGGTAACTCCAGTACCCCATAAGCTTTCTTGAGCCAGTACTACACATATGTTTTTGCTCTTGTCACCTGGCAATGTCAATTATATTGAATACTGTCACACCTCAAAAAAAAAAAAATATTGGTCTAAGTACCAATAATTCACATGTTTTGGATCTTATGAGAAATTAGGAATCCTGGACATGGGCATATTCTAATATACATAGGTTCCTCTATTTGCATGTGACTCTGAGGGAGGTGGTATGGCGGGGAATGACATTTATTATAACACCCTAATAAATCACTGCCTATTTATACTAATCGGGACCACATATTATAAAGTTCTAAAATGTGAAGTAAATTGCAAGTTATTATATATATTAAAGTCATGTAATGGCTCAAGGTTGATAGAATTTTCTCACCTAAATAAAATTTCACAGCTTGAATGTAGGACCTAATTCTGATGTGACCAAATTCAGGATCTGGGTATCGATAGCAATCAGCAAGAAGATTCGAAGAAACAATGGTGACACCAGCAAATGCTAAAATGCATAATGGGCCTGCAATCCATCCTAGTTGAGCTGTGCTCCATGCTAGAGATAGCACTCCTGCTCCTATCACTCCTGTTATAATATATGCCAGAGCAGTCCATATGGTCCCTTCAAGGAAAACAAATGAGATGCAACTGTAGAGTTTGGTAAGAATAAAATGATGTAAGAGTCAATAGTTAGACTATTAATTCAGTGAGATCAACAAAACTAAATAATTTGCCTGAACTTGGATCTGGGAATCAACTTTTCCTTAGTATATTGTTCAAGACTAATCTAATCTGGATAAAGATACACAACCATTAGAAAGCCTTTGTCTGGGATTGTAGCTGAAGAAGTTTAAAACTGGGATTTATAGAATAAACCGGAAGATAAGAAGAAAGCCAAAGCAGAAGACTGAATTCTGCCATAACCAAGTCAAGAAATAAAAGACAAAACAATTGAGAAAAGATAAAATACCAGTTCTTTCAATTTGTTCTCCTGATGCATCGGGTGAAGAAAAGCTTCCCACTAATGGCAACTGCTGTTCTTCTTCCGATAAGCCACCCATGTTTCTTCACCGACAGTTGATTATCTTACAAGTACTTATTAAAAAATCAGAACGACCCAAACTTAAACAATATGTCAAAGTACTTACAGTAAGATTTTAAATAATCCAACACATCAAATCAAAAAAAAGGTAGTTGAAAACTAAGTAGCGTGTTGCTACTCCATTTACCTTTCATGTCTCATATTAACCAGCGATGGAAGTTTAATCAAAGTCTTACAATTCCTACCTAAACAGTTAGGTGAGAAGGAAGAAAATTGTATGTGCTTTTGCTGGTTATAATTGGTCATTTATGATTCAAAGTCTTTTTTTTCACATGCAGCATCATTGAATTAAATTGATATGTTCTTTCCAAGTCATAATTGGTCAACATTTCACTTTTTTCTTGTCATGCTGCATCATATTGGTTGATTTTTAGGAAGAAGCTATTAGGCATTAGCTAACAAAAAGAGGATGTCCAATGGAGTACATATATTCATATAGAACAAAGCAGAAACCCCATAACCAAAGAGCATCAAAGAATTTGTACCGGCCAATACACCAATTTGTTAGCCATAACAAAAATAAAACATTTTCATATAGAACAAAACAGAAACACTAATTCCTTACCCATAACAAAAATAAAACATTTTCATAAATTATTAAAAAAAAAAACTGTGTAAACAAGTTAATATTTATTATCATAAAAAAAACAAATATAAATACTTTATATTCATCAATCATAGACAAACAAAATTCGTCATTTATCATAAGATAATCTTAAAATAATTCATAAATATTACTCATAAATAGAAAACATAAAATTTGTATTTAGCCTTTGCCACATGGTGTCACCTATATCCTTAGTGACTCACTCATATTCTTATTCATATTTATCATAAGTCCGCAAACTTTTCATAATTCATATTCGTATCGGTTTACAGACTTTTCATCATATTCATATTCGTAACAAATCCGCAGACCTTTTATCATATTCATATTCATAATTGGTCCGACAACTTTTCATTATTTAACATATGTCCATTGATGTTTTATAATCCGGTCATATTTATTGAGTCATAAATATGTCAATTCTTTATCTTACTACAAATATTCAACAAAACCAATCTTATAAAACTTGTTTTTCTAACAAATCTTTATCTTTGAAAAATATTTAAAAGTCTTTATTTAAGAAATTCATTCAAATACTTTTGTCTTAACAACTATATAATATAACATAAGTTTTCTTCTATAGAAAATATCAAAACACTTTCCAAAAGTATTTTAGATAAAAAGATTTTATACTACTAACATATAGTCATAAAATAAAATCAATATAATTCATCAATCTTAATAAAAAGAATTTTATAACATAAATAATTGAATGAACATTTCCTATATAGAACAAAAATCATTACATATTATGTAAGTTTTTACTTATCTCGACAATTTCTAACTATATTTTTAGTCATCCAACGAGATACCATTATCTTCATATTGTCCTAGTAATCATAAATCAAACTTGATATAATCAAATCTTAATCTTAGGGGCGTTTGGTTTGGGTAATATTTTATTACCAAAATAGAAAGATTATCTTGAAGATAGATTACTGGGTATAAATGATTACTATGTTTGATAAAATTTGGTAGGTATAAATAATTATTGTGTTTGGTTAAAGGTAATAAAAGATTACTAGTAAATTATTTTACTTAAATGACCTTGAATATAATTATTTTTAAATATTTTTTATATTATTTGTCATATTAATTAAAAATAAATTTATTTTTGTCTCAAAAAATTAATAAATAATAATATAATTATAACAAAATCAAGATTACGTTGGTAATCTTTAAATACCTAAGGTGAAGGTGGTAATCAGATTACCACCTATATTATATGTCACGTCAGCATTGGTAATAGAAGATTACTGTAATATTTTATTACTGACAAACCAAACAAGGTAATAAAAGATAGATTACCAAAGTAATCTTAAAAAACTGGAACCAAACGCCCCCTTAGAAGTATCCACTAATAGCCTATGAACATTACAAATCATCATCCTAGTGTTAAATCATACTAAACTCCATTAAAACCAATTGTATATGTACAAACTCTTCACTGGACAATTATAGTTGCAAGATTTTTAATAAATTAATCACTCATTATAAATTCACAAAATTTGGAAAAAATTAAAGTTAACATGTGAGTAAATATTCATAAAACTTTTCAAATGAAACAAAGTTAAATTTCATTTTCAAAACATTCAATAAAGAGAGGGCATCAACACTGGCAAGGGAATCAAATCTTTACTAGATGACCTTTATTACTTGATTTTTAAAAATTTCTATAGGTATTGAAAACTTATGAAATTTGGGCATAAACGAATAGGCAAAAAAATCTTCAGATAAAATTGAGTTCAAATATTTTATCAAAACGTTCAAAAAATTCAAATCATCAAATTGCCCATAATGTAAAATTCTTTTATTGAACAATCATTACTCTAAGATTTTTAATAAATCCTATAATCATCAAAAAAAAAAAATTATGAGAATTTGATATAATTGAAAATACATGTTATAGAATTTCCAAAAAACATTTTGATTACAAATGAAATAAATTTCCTCATCAAAACATTTAATAAAGATAGAATAATATCCCTTATTTCTATTCTTAAAAATCCATCAAATCATAAAATCTCCCCTTTTTTTTTTTTTTGGGGTCAAAGATAATAATTCCTCCTATACATATAATCTCTTAATATTGCTTTATAACCGTACTTATTTGATCTTAGTATTTTCTCTAATTTTCTTTATTAAATAATGTATTTGTTTCCTTTTTCTCTATATACAAAAAAGGTATATTATATCTTGTGTTTCAAGAATAATATCCCGTATGGCATTTATGTTGTTTATTTATCAATGATTCAAATTTATTAGGACATATCAATCTACTCGGTAATAACAGAATGTTTGTGTTTGAAAAGGCCAAAGGATTATTTCCCACCTAAGGTATACTGTTTTCTCAAATTTTCTTCCGTTAATTTTGAAAATCTCATTTACCTAGTCGTGACCGGTTAAAATTAACGATTTCAGGAGTAAAATCATCATTTTATCTATATTATTAAAAATAAACTTAAATTTGATTTTATTTTCCCCCTAAAACTTTAAAAACTAACAATTTTTCTCCAACCCAAGTTTTAAAAAACAGCATTTTCCCCCCTAAGTTTTCAATTTTTCAGAGTTAGTTTTTCGGTGTTGTTTCTTCCTCTCTGATGATGTTTTTTCCTCTCCGGTGTGGCCTCTTTCCGGTGGTTGTCCTAAGCACTGTCGTTGACGAAGACGACTCATCTTCGTCGACGACAGTGCCCAGGATAATCACCAGAAGGAGGCTGCGTTGGAGAGGAAGATGTGTTGCTTGGAGGTTGCTGGAGAGGAAGAAACAGCGTCGGAAAACTAATTCTGAAAAATTGAAAACCCTAAGAGGGAAAATGTTGTTTTTTAAAACTTAGGTTAGGGAAAAATTATTAGTTTTTAAAATTTTAGGGAGAAAAATAACATAAATTTTTCAGGGGTTAAAGTTTCGTTAATTTTAACAGTCCATAAATGAATAAATGAGATTTTCAAAATTAATGGAAAGTAGTCCTTTAGCCATTTGAAAAACTACTCTTAAAAATGATAGTCTTAGAGTGTTTGTAATAATAAGGTAGGACATTTTAAGCATGCGATCATCATTTGGTATATTATTCATGCACTAGTCTCATTTAACATAAATTTATCTTGAAGTGAATTTTTTGTCATTAATGCAGCGAAGCTCTGTCAAACAGTAAAATTTTCCAAGCGTATTTTGAGGACATTTTCATTTCTTAATATATGTCTCTATCTTATTAGATACACTAATTTCTTCATTTATGTCATATCATTTTGTTTATTTAAGAAGTAGAATTATTTTTCCGTCAAATACAAATAATATTATATGTATCAACTCAACTTATGACAAATAGTGTGACCAAAACGTAAAATATCTTAATAATAAATTAGGATATTGATATTATTCAATTACTTTAAACTATGGTGGTTTGAATGTAACAAATCTAAGCAAATCACATTTTGACAAAATAGTTGTTGAATTGCCACAAAACCCAAAAGCCAAAACAGTGATATAACATATGTTTCACCGCTAGAAAGGATTATGAATTCATCTTTAGCCCTCGCATACGATTGCATGCTCTTATTTCCAGCACAAAATAGAAACAGCTTCAGAATCAATGGCAACTCATGAACCATTTATAAGTTTTCCAGTGATAACTCTAGACATATCACTGAGCTTCATCATCTTTTGATTAGAACCTCTAAGAGACAAATTTTTCACACTTTGACTATTCACACGCTCGCAATCGTTTCCATTTTGCCAACCAACATTGGCCATGTCGTTTGCATTTGCATAGTCATTTGCATTCAAAAATTGAATTCCCTGTTGTAAAGCATAAGCTGAGCCATCATAATTTACAGTGCAATGATCAAGAACACTCTTGAAATCCAGCCCAGGATGCTGGCTGAGTAGTTTCCGAATTTGATCCTGTGTGGCTTTAGCCCAGGAGGAAGTTGACTCCAATGAGATTATACCCAGTCCCTTGAGGTCCGCAGTGCCTGAACGTTTATCTGCACCAAGAATTTGAAGGCAAAAGTTGGGGTCCTGAGTGGCCTGACAGACCTGACTCACCAGTTGGGTTGCAGCAAAAGAGTAGTGTTGAAACAGGAGGGAGATGATGACCAGTTGAGAAACAAGCAAGAAGAAATGGTGATTGAGATTGTGATTTTGAGAGGCCATTTTGATTACAGGATTCAGAATAGTTAAAGTAATTTTATATGGCAAAGGTAATACCATGTATGGTTACAAATTAATTGCTTCAAATTTGGAAAGTGTTATAATCAGTAATATTCTAGCATTAGCTAAAAGCATTGTACATAGAAGATCCTGCAGCTGGATTAACGCACAATCCCCCGCTATACTATCACATTGTGCATAGCCAAATAAGGAATAGCAATTCATTTAGGCCAAAGGACTTATAGCCAAATAAGGAATAGCATTGTATATAGACGATCGTCTTCTCAAACAAAAATGATATCTTCGGCTTTGTTTGGGAAGATGAAGAGTTTTATCTTTTCAATGAAACTCTTCGTCTCCCCAACTTGATTCGACGTTGATCGAGTGTCTAATTGAATGGAGAAAGATTGTCGGAGGGAGAGGCCGTCGATAATGGTGTAGGAGATAGCACCGGAGTTGGAAAACTAAACCTTATGGGAGAATGTCATTTTTTAACACTTTGTCTATAGGGAAAATGATTAGTTTTTAAGGTTTAGGAGAAAAATAAAATAAAATTTTAAGGGGTTAGGGTTCCGTTAATTTTAACCATCCATAAATAAGTAAATAAGATTTTTAAAATTAAAAGAGGGGAAGTAAGATACTTTGGGTGGAAAATAGTCCTTTGGCCATTCGTTTATTCTTTTTCCAATAAACTTATATAAGCTTTTTAGGTAGTCTAAAAGCAAAAGGATTGAATGTCTCACTAGCCCGTCCTAATGTTAATATATTGTTTACTTTTGGGACTTTGGTTGCGCCAAATCAAATTAAGCGTGGTATGTTGTGCCCACTAATTGTATCATGTCATAGTCCACCAAAGGGCGAGCTTGGGTCTTGTCATGCCATGGGTGGCACAACCCTACATGTTACATATTTTTTTTTAATTTTGTTTGTGGGAGGTCACAATCCACAGAAATATAGGCTAGGCCAAACATGTCTAAGTCTAATAGAATTTTGTTTTTAGAAGAGTTTACGAACTATTTAATCAATCTTCTCTTAATATCCTCAAACAAAATGAGATATTCGTATATCTTCAACATTTCATGTGTTATATGATTGTGGGATATAACTAAGGGTGTTACACCTTGAGAGTTTGATAGCAGAATTTGGGGTATTGAGCATCTTGGTTAACTTGTTTCACAAGTGGGGTGGCAGCAAAACACTAGTGAAATTGTGAAACAAGAGGGAGACGAAAAGTTGTGAACCAAAAAAGAGCAAATGGTGATTCTATAAGGCCATTTTGGTTGGATTCAGAATGGTAACAAATTTATGGTTTCCAAAAATGGAAATCTTACTGTCTATACAAGCTAAATCATGTAGCTAATCTCTCTCATTTTTGCAGTTCTGAATTTAAGAGATTTTTAGAGTTAGCTTTGTGAGCATAGTTAAGGAACACAACTGAGAAAAGAATGGATGGAATTCCAATCAAAAGAATACAGGAAGAATTACATTGCAAAGAGAAATCAATTTTTATTCTCTATTCTATACACAATTTTCTCACTCATCATGGACACACATATAGCATCAAAGCTGGTACCAATTCAATAAAAAACGAAATCATCAAGACACCTACTCACTTGACCAAACAAGCAGCAAGGGGACAACAAAAAAATTGAGCGGCCAAGAGCTATCTATACACAACAACGTGCATGATGAAAAGCTTCAGGAATTTTTTCGCCTTACAATGGATTGCTTCATTGACTAAATTTTTAATTTCTTTTAATCTGCAACATTGATATTCATAACACTGTAAGAAGAATGTGTTCATAAAATGATAAAATTTGGTTCAAATGTACAAGAAAAGATTGCAAACAAGTAAATGTAAAATTTAATCTATAACTTACCTTTTGGAGAAGGATCTTCATGTAGAAAGAAACTTGCGGCAACTATTAGATAACAAAGAATGAGCATAAGTCCTTTAAAATAATTAGATGTTCCTTCCTGAAAACAGAACGGCAACCATAAGATGAAAACAAATTCAATATACAACTACACATGTAACCAAAGTGTATAGAAACTACTACTTTAGATCTTAGTAAAGGCACTAACCTGCAGAAAGAAGGCAACAACTATGACAGCTATGAAAAGAGTTGCCGTCTCAAAAATTTGAAAGTTCAAGTCCATGGTGCATCCCATGATCCATCCGATAACCACACAAAATGGAATCTGTGGCAATGACAATTACCCAAAATTTTTAAGCTTACCATTCCGAACAGAACAAAATTAAAACCAAAATGGAAGTAATTAAACCAAAAGGGTTATCCACTCTTTGATACCTACCCCAAACATGGATATTTGTGTTGATGATCCTATTGCCACTCCCAAAGTTATGTCCTGCAGAGAAATTTTATATTAGTACAAGGCACTATATTAGTATCAAGAATTGTTGGAGGTACAACATCAGAAACTGCTCACAAGTTTGTCCTTCATGGCAAAAATGATAGCACTTGCATGCTCTGCAGCATTCCCTACAATTGGAAGTAATATTACACTAATAAATGAAATTGGAATGTTCCATGCGATCGATGCTCCCTACAAAACAGGAATAACCAGAGAAAGAGTATCAAGGATAGTCTTGGATACAGATATTGTAAAAGCAGCTTTGATCATAAGGGTAATACCTTGAAACTTTCACAGGGAAACACCAATTAACATGAATTTATCAACAGTAAGATCTATTTGCACCAGCTCAATTACATGTAAGGAAAGACACAGTCAAGATATTATTCTAATCAACAAAGTGTAGACAACCAAATGTCACCTGTATAGCATCGACTAGATACTCTGAAAGGATAGATATCCAAGCTGTCATAATTGAAAGCCAAATAATTGATTCCCACTTTGAGATCTCTGGCTCTTCATCGCCATCATCATCATTATCACCAGCATCTGTAGCCTGATTCTCTTCCTAAGTTCACAACAATTATCACGCCGGTAATTATTCCAGGCTAAATAAGAAAAAGTAAAACTTCTTTGTATTAAAAGTAGTAACTAACCTCAGTTATAGAGAAATATGGCTCTTGTTGACCCTTTAATTGGAAAACAAGAAAGGCAGCATATGCCACTAGCATAATGCAACTGCTAAATCTTGAAAGAGCCAGCTCTGACTTTCCGAAACGCACCTCAGAATGTGTGTAGTGAAGAACAGCTGGAAATAGCAGACACATGACAGCCATCAACAACAGTCCAGAATTCACAACAGCGGATGCCTGCATGATAACTTGGTTCAGTGATGGCATTCAAAAGCAGATGATAGGCCAAAAAAGACCAGGATAAGATGCTTCCATATCAACCTTATCAAACCGCTGTTCCTTATTCCGAATAACAAGACCTCCACAAAAGAATGCACATCCAAGCACCAGCAACATATTTGACAAAATTGAGCCCAATAATGAGAGCTGAACGACACGTGTCATACCACTTTTCAGAGCATAAATTGATATAATCAATTCTGTTGCATTTCCAAATGTAGCATTTAAAAGGCCCCCAACTGTAAAGTCCATTGAATATACTCATAAGTTGGAACAATACTAGGATACAGTTGAGGTAAGCAAAAAGCAAGTAACATATGAGAAAGGTAATGAAAAGGTCCAGAAGATTTATTTGTCTCAAAATAAGCTAGATACCAATTATTGTAGTTCTATTTACAAATGGGTGAAAAAGATGAATCCTATATCCACACAAGTTGACTATGCATTCTCAAGCTCAAACTGTTGCTAATTCACAAGGAAAGAAACTAATAAATCAGTTAGATACTTTGATTAACTTGAAAGACAAAAACAACAGTTACAACTTATTAGTTATCCATTGAAGCTCTATGAGAATTATACCAGTAGCACCAGTGTAAAAGGCCAGTTGCCTGTATCAAAAAAAAAGAAAGCTGTATTAGCTACTAATAAACAACTTTACACAATAATTGAGATAAAGAAATATGAGAGCTTACTCAGTAGCATAACCTAAACGCTCTGCCAAAGGAGTTATACCCAGCAAGCTTAGAAAGAAGACCCATCCCTGGATCCACCCCAAGAATCAAAACATACTTTTGCAACAATAAGCAAAAATCCAATATATCAACATCAACAACTGAACTCACTTTATGACCAGTGATTTTATGGACCATGATCGCCAATGGCCCCAAAGGCATAAGCAAATTGAGTTTATTTGAGAAAACAACAGTCTCTATGCTCTTATACACACCATTCGGCAAATTTTTATCTCCACAGGATGGTGAACCCCTAGAAATATGTCCATTTTCATGTCCAAGGACAGGTTTTGGCTTTCCAGATTCTGCTTCCAGAGTAAAAAGACTCTCCTCCTCAAGCTCACTCATTGATCTATCGTCTAATGAGCCCATCTGCTATAACAAATATATATTGATTACAAACAAATATCACTCACACCAAAAAATAAAACTACAGCCTCAACAAGCCAATCATGCTCCTATAACATTATCACCTAAAAGAAACCGAGTAACAAGAAATGAAGAAACTTACTTCAACAATGGATGGCATTTCCTCCGATCTTAACTTAACATCCATCTCTTCTTGTGTTAACAGAAAGATAACTTAAACGTATCCGTCAAATCGTGCTCACTATCCAATTTTCTAAATACCAACAAAACAATGTTCTATAAAACTCGAAACATAACAAAAACTAGCATTAGCCAACTACACAAAACACTTCAAAAACAAAACCTTCACACTTAAACCTCACTCAAACTGCATCAAACTAACTTTCAAACCAAACTCAAGTCCCCACAACTAAAAATCCCCATCTGGGTATTTCTAAATAACTCCAAAATCAGATACTGCACCAAGAACAACCATAAAAAACCAACTTTGAATGAAAACAACTATCAAAATTTAAAATCTGCAAAAGAACTAACCTCGACAGAAGCACAACTGAGGAAGAACAAAAAATAAGCACTTGGTCAGATGACCGTACAAGATACTTAAGATAAAGTGCTTAGAATTCTCCGTCTTCTTCGAGAGAATTAAGGGTTTAAGCAATACTCTTACTATGATTAGAAAACAAATACACATGGATGTTGGAATGTTAAGGCAAGCCAGTATATAAGTTTGTGCCGTTGGAAACAGTGCCCGACTAAGAGAGTTCGTTTCAAATCACCTTTTTTTACCCAAGTTTAGGTAAAATCTCTAGCCACACCCATAAAATTTAAAAAATTTAAAAGTCTCCCCTATAACATAATTATCATTAAAATTCTCTCTTAAAAATAAAAATAAAATCATTATTTTACTAATATTAAAAAATATAAAATACATTATATTTTCTCTCTTAAATTTTAAAAATTAACAATTTCATCTTACTCAAAGTTTTTTAATTTTAAAAAATTATATTTTCTTCCCAATTTTTTTTTCACCTCTCTAACCACCATCTCTGATATCAGTGACCTCTCATCTCTACCCTAAATCATTAGTCAATACACATAAAAAAAAATCTAAAATGTATCTTATCAAAGACAAAGAGACTTTATTGTCATCCTTTCTAGATCACCAAAGAAAGTAACCAGAAGGAAAGAAAAAAATTTTAAGGTTTTGTGGAATGGGGAATGCAATTTTTCAAAGTTAAAAAACTTTAAAATGGGTGAAATGTTAGTTTTTAAAACTTATGAGAAAAAATATAATAAATTTTTTTAATATTATTAGTAAAATAATGATTTTGTCATTGTTTCTAACATAAAATTTTAACTTCAGTTGATTAACAGATGAAATTTTAAGTTTTTGAAATCTCACAGATATAACTTTGAGAATACATTTAAACTTAGGTGTGAAATAGTCCTTTAACCTTTTTTTAATTTTCTTTTTAACAAATCAAATTATATGAATAAATAATAAATATAAATTTATATAAAAATTATAATATATTTTTATTAAAATTTAAATTAAAAATAAAATAATATCTAATAATATAAAATATATTATTATTCATATATAAATTTATCTTTATTATTTATATACATATCACTATTCTTTCAAATATTTTGATCTTTCTTTAAAGTCATCTTCTTGGCAGTTTCCTGACACTGATGACTGAACTAGAATTTAGAAAAGTATTTTGGATTGAAATTGATCATAAAGAAAAAATCTATTTTTATTAGATTTTATATTATTATGTTTATATTATACTTTAAATATTTATATATAGTGTAGATTCTTCCATGATTTCTGCATTTTTAATATATATATTTACTATAAATATAAGTATATAATTTTTTTTTTTAAAAGTTATTTCATGATTTCGGATTATAATATCTGAGTATAAGTGAGAATAATTTCCAGGGAGTAGGACTTTTGTTTTTCATAAAGGTCTTCACTAGACTATGGTCACTGCAATGATTCACTATACTCTGGTTTAGCTTAGAATAATAAGTACAAGTGTAAAGATCGGTTGGCAGAATAATAAATACACGTTCTGGTTGAGAAGGTTCTGCAATGATTTCCGTCACCTGAAAGTGAAATCAGCTCAGAAGCAGCCATGGCCACTGTGATTCCCATCAAACATAGATTTGCAGGATGTATATTTTACTTTCATGTTGTTGCAATGATACGGTGGTCAACCTGCACATATTAAAAACAGAATTGGTGCTCATCATCATCAACATGGTAGTGATGAAAACTCAAACCTAATGTTCGGTACACTGTCATGTTGGCCCCTATGTTGCACGATTACAACCCGAAGATATGATGGTGGCATGCAATTGTGAGATAAAATAGTTCTTTGGAAAATTATTAAAAGCAGGGCTCTGGAAAATCAGCACAGAAGCCAAATTTTCATTTGTTTCTAAGCAGGAGAATAGACCATTGAAAGACCGGAACCAGTTATAGTAACACACAGCTTCATTTCCAGCTAAACTGTAAGGGCTCACTCTGGGCTGAGAAGATTCAGAGGATGGCTCCTACAAAAGACAGCATTCAAGGTTTAAAGTGCTTCTGAAAAAACAGGATAAACTGAGTTAATAGAGAAAAAAAATAAATAGATCAGTTGAGATCATCAACATAGACTAAAACAATTGACATGTAGTGTCATCACCGATGATCACAGTAGAGAAGATTATATTATATCCCTTATGAAGAAGATACGAAAATGGCAGGGTAAAAACGATACTCGGTCTCCTTCCCCACATACAATGTGCATAGTCCATCCAATAAATAAATTAGAAATTGTTAGACTACCAATAAGTTTACAGAAGGAGAATTGAAACAAGACAACAAGATATTGACTATGATCCAGACAAAGCAAATAGGCTCTAATCAAGGCAAAACCAACAAACTGGAATTAAGAATAATAGAGGGAAAAATGAAAATTGAAATAGAGAAAGGAGAACAGGAGGTGAAGACAAGGAATTATTCTGGGAAATCAGTCGGAGGGGCTTTGGCCTAGGGGAGGATTGCACCTCTTACTGCCAAAACAACTTATCTTCTATAATCTATATTATTCATTTGACTTGTGATGAGGTGTGTTGAGAGCAATAAAACAATTTGAACTTGTCCAACTGTTTGAGTTAGATTGAGTGAGTCTGAATTGTTAGAGGAGTTCTCTTCACACTGCCACAGGTTAAAAAACAAGTAACATCACTAAAATTCTACAGAAATTCGTCCAGTCTACAATGCAGTCATTTCAAATGCATAAAAACTCATCCCATGAAACAAATGCAACAAAAATCTGATGGATACAACAGACAACAAAGTAAAAATTAGGACGCTTACAAAAATATCTTGTTCAATCACTGACTACAATGGATGATGCAACTTTTAAGCATTTAGCATTTCCTAGAGGACTTACTAATTTTTAATTTCTAACCACAACCTCACAGAGAGTTCAAACTTCAAATGCATACAAAAATGCAAAGGTATTGTATTTGGCACTTACCACTTATATTGAGGCGGCTGCTTATATTTCTCAAACTCCTACAGCCATTCCTCATCTGATAGAGGGGAGGCCACCAGTGAATTTCCAGTCAGTCATTGAAAGACCAGATTGCATTAGTCAAGTGATGCCACCAAGCACCACCATGCTAAACACCCAAGCAGCAGAGCCAAAAAGCCATATCCAAACCATTTTCTGAGCTTGGGGACCTCCAGTTACAAGTGGCTTCAATCCCTCAGCTTCAACGCCCAAGGCTGCAGCAGTCGACTTATCTCCTTAAAAATACCTACACAATGGAAAGATGACAACTTTTTAACATGATCAATGAAACAATAAAAAATAAAGCTACCCACAAACTAAAATTTGAATCTTGATAAGAAAATGAGGGAAACAAAGCGAGAACCTTAATGAGAGATCTGAAACCATAAAGAGAACTCCTTGCAAGTGTAGACGATGATGGCAAAGAAGAGAAAGCAGCTATAAATGAGACCATTTAGAGAAGCTCTGTTTCTATTAAGAATTGAAAAGATTACTCTGCTTTGAAACACAGAGATGATGATGAGTAAGTAGATGATGGCTCTTCCCTGTTAAAACTCGAGCTTTAGTGAAGTTTACTCGATTTGAGAAGGTATTGCAGTTGCATAACATAAACAACAGCATTTCCCTTTTTTTTCCCCTAAAAATGGTGTAAAATAGTCAACATGTCAAAAAAAAAAAAAACAAAAACAAAATAATCTGGAACCAACATTAAGATTTTATCATTTCCTTGAATAATTGATTACAACAGTTATTCTACAAAAAACTACAAGGACACTAGGAACTTGGGCTGCTAAAGCCATTTCATGATGAAGAATAGGATGCTTGCAATAAAAATAAAAAAAAAGAAATAGAGATCTTCTGCATCTCCTTAACTGTGTTTATGTTTTTAAGTCCTCGTAGCTCAATGGTTATGTTCCAGAGGTACAATTCTTCCTCTGGAACTCTCAAAGTGAGAGTGACAAGACCACATTGTTCATTATATCCAAACTGTACTTCCTCGGTGTTGACTATGATTCTCTTTGGTCGTGATGATGAATATGCTCCAAATAGGCCACATCCGCAAACCTTCATGCCAACAGTTGCACTTCCCTCAGATTCATATTTCAACTCCTTGATGGCTCCACCAGAGTTGAACATCTTGATTAGACCAATGGGTGCAAATGTAGTTCCGGTGGACAATTCCTTAAGAGGAGTAACTGTGAAAACTTCATATTCTCGCGACTGCAATGTGATTGGGATTGATGCATTCTTTGGAAGAAAAACTATCTCTCCTGTAATTTAAATCAGGGCAAATTATTATTAGAAAACTAATAGTGAATTAGAATGTATAAAAATAAATTTGTATGCAAAACTTACCGGCAAGATGGGAATATATGACTGCATCGCCTGTCCATTTGGCATCAGCAACTCTAGGTAGATAATCAATGTCTTTTGCTCTTATATATCCTGTTATAGTGCCAGGTTGTTCATCATGGATAAGGTTCGTCTTTCCAACCCTACACCACCCTGCTCCCTGGCAGTTGAAGACCCCCATGACCCCAGTGAAATCATTCAGGTTCCAAATCTTTAAAAGACTGCAAGATCAAGACAATAATACCAAAAATACACTTCAGTTAGGAACAATGCATCCCAAAATCGGTAATTTGTATGTTTGCTCTCTTTCTTAGTTACCTTTTGCCATCTCTAGCAGGATCAGAGAACAAACAATCCCTAGTTGGTCTTCCTGGAAGTTTGGCTCTCAATATGGAACCATCAGGAAGTACAAGCTTCTTCAGTAGGTTAAAGTCATGCTGTCCAGGCTTGTCACTGCAAGACATAAAAGTCAATAACTGTATATTCAAATGATTAATGCCAGCCAGAATTAGTATACAAGTTCATCATTCGGAACATGTACCTGACATAAATGGCACACCCTCCTACTGCACGAGCTGCTCCATGGTATTCAGCCATTGGGTGTAGACTCTGTCATGAGTGGATTCAGTTCAAAGTTAACAATATAAACTCAAAGAATCAAAGCTTAAATACTCAAGGCAGTCCTACAAAGATATCAAAATTCGTTAGCTTACATGAAACATATCCCAATCAGGCTGCATAAATTCTCCGAGGAAGACAGTATTGTAGGCAACAGATGCAATGTGAATTGTGTGAGAAGCAAGATCTCTTGGCCAGAAATCATCTGATGCCCTTATAACAGCTGTTCGCTTTGCACTGCATAAACAAATTATTGTTCATTATAAATCCTATAACTTAAACATTTTACCTAGAAAGTTGAAAAAATGAACAACTTACCTGTACAAACCATCTGTGTTGTGACTCATACAAGAAATAATATCATTGTTGCGGAAGTTTCTAGCAATAGATGCCTCAAGTGCCTGATGATATTTTCTAGCAAGCTTAACTCTTCCACCATGACCTGCTCCAAGGGTTTCAAGTATATTCTGAACATCAACTTTGACACCATCAATTCCAGCTGATGCCAGATACGAGTGAAGTTCATTGTAGAAATTGAAAACTTTTTCCGGATTCACAAGGCCAAGCCCATTCTTTGTGATGCTGTCCAAAGCTTCACAAGACTCATTACACTGAATCCCAGGAGATGAAACAGGGTACGCCATCTTCGAATCATAGTGTTCCATTTCGGTAACTCCAGGTCTGACACCTCCCCAGTAGCCAGTTATTGCATGCCACACATAAACATACTTCAAATCATGTTTATCTTTTATCTCAGTGACAATGTGGCGAAGTCCTAAAGCTGGGTCCTCAACTCTATGACCCTCTTTACCATCTTTCTGAAATTTGTGATTCTCTTTTATATGTGTCAACCGGTTAGCGAAGCTGACAGAAAACAAAATAATTGTAAAGACTATTGGCTCATGAAATTATAATGATAAAAATAAGCAGATACAAACTCTGTTATAAGAGCTTACTTGGCACAGTTATCAGCTTTGAATTCCAGACCAGTGGGATCCATTGCGACCGATTGCCACCCGTCATCGATTATAACAAACTTTGGAGGAATTCCACCTTTCTCTAAGCTGCAAGAATCAATATTTTCCAAATTAATAATACTTGAACTACATAATTTAAGAAGCACCTATGATCCATATCGGCGATATCAATACCTCTCTAGTCCTTGTCTCACTCCCTCTGCGGTGACATTGGTGTAGAAGGCGTCCCAAGTGCACCACCCAAACCAGTTCAACATGTCTGGCATCTGATCCAGAAAGAATTAAAATATAAACACTATGTAACTAGGTTGTGACAAAATTATAAAGCCTGAAACGGAAAATATACCTTCTTTCTCTCACGATGTGAAAAGGTTTGAAGATGTCTCTCAACGCTCCTGTATATCAACCAAAACAGACACTTTGTAAATCATTTCAAGTCTCTAACATAATGCATAATTGTCATTAATTTTCATGTATTGAAACTTACTTCACTGCGTTTGTAATGACAATAAACGGGTCGCATCCAGCCGCCACAAAAACCAAATGACTTCCATCAAATCCGTCAACAGCAGGATCCCCTACAAACACACAAGAAATTCCCTGAACTCAGTATCAAGAAAACAAAATGAGCTTGAAAAATCAAAATCAAAATCAAATTTAAATGAATAATCGCGAAAATTACCACTCTCCAAACAAATCTCCAACTCATTTTGTTCATTCCCTTGAAGGACGGCCCTGAAATCTCCTTCAAGAATCGGCAAGAAGACGGTGTATAACGCCGATTGTTGCTCTCCGATTTCACTTCCATTGTCAAAATGAGACCCCTCTCGTGCCTCCACAATTAAAAACTGAGTCTCGAACGGAATATCTTGGCCACAGTTTCCCATTCTCTGAGTCATCCACCACATTTTGAACCGAAACACACACATAAACCGCAACCCCCTGCAAAACCATAGAGACTCATAAAGCATTGCATCAAAATCTGACCCTTACCGACATCACAAATTACCAAATTTATCACCAAAAAAAAAAAAAAAGGAACATACTCAAGTTTCCCAACGGGGAACACTCGGCGGCTGCCAGTCTGATCAGAAACAACACCAATGAAGGCTTCATCAACCAATGCACCAACCGGAGTAACAACAATATTATCCCTAACATCTGTCAAAACACAACTCCCCTTGACCGTCAACCTCCCATCACTCACACTGACGCCAGCCCCCACCGTCATTTTGCCACACGAAACAAAAAAAGAACCCGCGAGGCGTTATGGGCAGCAATAGAGTTGAGAGTTGAATGGCAGGGGAGGGGGGGTATTTATGGAGACGAAATGAAGTGAAAAGTCTAACAATTTCAGGAGTTGGAAATTTTGTAAATTGCAAAAAGGGATTCCTCCTCGTTTTCCGTGAAGTAAATATCTTACGATAACATGGCGGGAATCAACTGATCATTGGCTGTGACTTTTTATCTTCTTCCGTAATCTCGCATGTGAACTCACCGAACTTGCATTATGATTTAAAAAAAATATATATATATATATATATATATAATATTATTTTATTTATATATATTTGATAACATCCGTATAGTTATAATACATAATAGTATGATTAATAGGAGATTATTGATTATTATATTTCGCGTAGTTTGGTTGTCATTATCTACCAAAAATCTCCCCTATAATGAATTTTGATATTAGATATATAGATTTTGTGCATATACTATGGTAAGCTTGATATGATTACTTGATTAGATTTGATTCAAATTATTTTATATTATTAATATATATATATATATATTTATATACACACATAAATATAATTTTATTTTTTATTTAACACAATATATCAAATAAGAAGGATAAAAATGTAATTCAACATTAGAAAAGGACGAAGAGGGTGTGCATGGGAGGGAATGAAAAGGAAGTAAAATGATTGAAAGGGTGAAACAAGGTGTATCCAAGTCCGATTTGCATCAGAAAGAGCTCAGATCCTACGTGGCAATCATGACATAATCATATAATATTGAAATTAAATCAACTCAATTAATAACAACCTTAACCTTAATTTGAAGGCTTAATTTTATTGGCAAGTGAGATTTCAATTATGTTTTGGACTTACTCACAACAAATCTCATGTGAATGCGAAGGAATTCATAATTTGGAATGGATTAGGCAATAGGGAATAGTAGGGATAAACATTTTATATATATATATTATATTCAAACAACTTGATTGAATCCCCACAAGGCTTTTATTGGGCTGAAGCTTCTCAAATGTCCTGAAGCCCTAGAAGAACAAACACAAGCATTGCCATTAAACTTAAGCCCAAAAAGAAAATTAAGTTGGTCAGTGAGTTATCTTTCTTGGTCCAGGAAGACAATTCATATACAACACCAATGAGATTAATTAGTCAGTCAACAATATATGAAGGCTATATATGTGAATGTGAAGGCACGTATGTCAGTCAACATTGTCTTTATCCATTATCTTGGAAAAAGTTAAGGTTGCAGAGATTTCATTTAAGATCATACCAAACAAACAACTTTAACAAAAACTATGAGGAGTGCCATGAGAACATGTGTTGAAATCAAATCACAGTTGAGTTGGCAAAGTGCTGCAGGCCATGCATATATATATGAATATCATCCCTATATATTATAATGTGAGCAGCTAGCTTCTAATAAGTTTCAGGGAGGATAAACTTCATACTTAATTACTTTTATATATATATATATATATATATATATATATATATATATATATATACCAAGGACAAAAACACCTAAGGTATCTCCCAAAGTTAACCATAGAATCCAATTATCTTAAAAAACTAACTTATCTTGTTCTGTTTATTTAAATATTTATGAACAAGGTTTATTACCTGGGTGGGTGGTCGACTCCGCCAAATAACAAAATTAAAATATATATATAATCTGTGTGATATGACAAGAGTACATACAAGGAAACCTTATCTTTCAACACAACAGACAAACTTTACCAATGACAAATGGTGTACTTCTCTCTGCCCATTGCTCGCCACAATCATTTATTTATTTAGAAAAAAAATTAATAATTGTCTTTCACGAAATCAAGGAATATTTCCATGTACATTCTCATTTCACAACAATCAATAATGTATATGCATTGCATTCATCCATTGACCTTATCTATCTATATATTTAATTTTATTCCTAAACTCCGCTCTATTGCACTCCATTTGTCACTTGTACCACCACCCAATCAATCTTAGATTATATTAATGTGCTAGTCTTAATTACATTGCCACCCTCCAAGTTTCATGCAAAAACCTTTTCTCTCTGGATTCGATACATTTTGGGTCAAATTTGAGGTCAATTCAAACTCAAATCAAACCTATAATTTTTAGTTCGAGCTCATTCCACTTGAGAGCTACCAACATAGTAAATAATATTATTAAACAAGATAAAAAAATATAATTAAATAGACAACCCATGATTGAAAAATCTCTATCACTATGTTTTTCCTTTTATGAAGCATTATTGACAAGCCTTTTTGTGGTATTCCTTTATCATTTCGTCCAAGATTTCAACATGTCCGTCTGTCTGTTTCTTTCTCTTGAATTGTGATAGTTAACTTATAGAAATGCCATTTAAGGATGATAATGCCAACTTTTGAAACTTAGAGGGAGCTTTTCATACCAATTTATTGGGGTGGCATCAAATGAACCTAAAAAAATTTAATATAAAAACAACAGTTGGGTTGGGAGGGTTTTGTCATTACGTTTCAACTAATAATATAAATATATATACATAAAATTTATAATAAATAGCCTAACTCGGATTATATAAGTAATTTAATTATAATGGTCGTCCCAATAGACAGACGTATCAAATTAACCTTTGTGATTTGATTTTGGATTAAATTATTGTAAGTATAGGATTGGTTCATATCAGAAGTTAGGGTAAGTTATAAGAATTGCCACCCCAGGGCAGGGCGCAGCTAGAGAGAGTGTAATAAACAGGACCTGACTAAAAATGATTAAATTAAAAGTTATATGATCCTATTTAAAGAGATATAAATAAATAAATAATTAGGAATATTACATAGATATGCAATGCAATGCAAGTGGTTGAATTTTGAATGATTGTTTAGTAGGTATTGATAGCTCAAAAACCTGACAATAGTTTGAAAGATGATAATTGAAAATTTTAAACATGATGGTAAGTATCAATCAATGTGTTATAATAATATTTCTGATTGATGTTATTTGTGGTGTTTGGAGTTTGATATAAAATATAAATTACTATTTTGAGTTTGGTATGATTAATTATTCTTTATTAAAATTAAAAAAAAATCATTTAGTTTGAGTTTGATAAATAACTAATTTACCGATAAAAATTATCTATTTTGAACTTCTATGGGACGAGTTAGAAGATGAAAGATAGTGAAATGTTGTATATATATATATATATATATATATATATATAGAAGCTATGTGCTGGCTTTAGGGTTTCAAATTGAAAACCTGAAGCTGGTAGTGGTTGAGATATAAATTTCAATTGAAATTGACCTCTCATGCGTGGATTGCATCTCACACTACAACCCACCACCTTGCTCTTATAGATCACCCTTGTCTAGGGTTTACTTATCCAAAACCAAACGGAGAAGCAAAATTGCTTTTCTCTTTTGATGTTTGCTGCGTTGTGGCCATTGTCTCACTTCTCTTGTCATTTCTAATTTGGAAATCTCTCTCTCTTGAATGTTTATGAATATTTATCATAAATTAATATTTTCATTTTCTAAATGTATAGATTGTATTATCAAAATAACAAAAATCTTTGATTAAATGAGAGCCTAGTGCAAGTCATTTTAATACAACATGAAAAGTGTTTCAATCATGTGATACATGCACAAATGATAAAGATAAATATAAATATTGACGTGTTATTATATAATTATGTTTTATTTTATCTTTAATTTAAAATTATTCAATTACATAATATACAACATCAATGTTTATACTCATTATTAATATATAAAATATTATTGTATTGAAAATAAAATATTATTGTATGGACAAAACTAAAGTAATTACTTTTAAAATCTCATTATAAAAAAAAAAAAAAAGAAAGAAATATTATTGGAGTGGGATAGTCAAGTATGAGTCAAAAAAAGGAATTTTCACATAATTGTGAATACATAAATTTATACTTATTATTATTAGTACACATAATTTTATTTAACGATAAAACTAAACCCATCACAATATTCATTAGTTGAAAACTATACCCTATTATATTTACTTAGAAATAACTTTATGATTATTATACGATAAATTGAATAAAAGATATGTGATTAGAGGTATGATCATGAGGTAATTAGTGGGCACTAATTGGGATTAGAGTGATTAACTTGGTGGAGCCTTGAGGGGGCAAAATATCTAAAGATAGATTGCATGAACATGAAAAAAACATGATTACTTCTAGTAATTGCAAATGGATTCATATTGATCAAAAGGAAAATTATTATGGACAAGAAAGTGAATCTTCCTTAATCCATACTAAAATTGCTGGCTATATCCCAGAATCAACTAGAGGAGAAAATTTGTATCTTGTAACAATAATTTATGCATTATCATTACTTCATATATATATATATATATATATATATATATACACTTATTTTAAGTAATAAATAGATATATATTTGTATATATCATTATATAATTACATGTTATTTTATTTTTAATTTAAAATTATTCAATTATATGATAACATATATAAATATATATTTATTTATATATTTAAAATAAATACATATAATTTTTTTAAAATTTTTCTACCCCTAATTGAAAAGAATTCAACTATTTATTGATAGTAACTTGGATTTTGCTTTTTCTCTATTTAAGATTACAAAGATTTCATTGGGATAACATTATCTTGTTACTTCCCCAATTTGTTGAGTGAGATTCCCAAAAACAAAATTCCACAATTATAAGAAAAACAAGAGTTTCTTCTTTCCTAATTAGCTAAATAAGACTTCTATCCAAACAAAAATTTATGATTTTAATAGAGATAAGATCGATGATCATGGATGACAATAAATTTATTTTATAAACCTTATTTTTATAGAATAATATTTTATATATAAATAATAAGTACTAACAAAAACAAATAATATTATTTTATAAGTGAATAATCTAATTATTTATTTTATTTATAATTCAAAATAATATTAAAATTATACGATGATATATTTATTTTGTTTGTTTCTATATTATATTTTTAAAGGGAGATTGTTTTAAAAAAAAACTACTATAACATTGTATATTAAATATTATAAAATTATGGAAAAAGTAAGAATACCTGAAACTTTCTAGATATGCTATGCAGGTCAGGAATTGAAAATAAAAACATGAAAAATCCTAAGGGGCATTTGATTCTAAGAATTTAAAAATTATCTTAATAATATATATTTTATTATTTATATTATTTTATGTGATTTATTAGTAATAAAATATTATAATAATTTTTTATTACTAATACTGATATGATAAGTAATATAAATGATAATCTGATTATTATTTTTATCTTAAATATTAAAAAATTATCAAAATAATATTGATTTTATTATAATTATATTATTATTTATTAATTTTTTTCAAACAAAAATAAATTTATTTTTAATTAATATAAAAAATATTTAAAAATAATTATATTCAAAAGAGTTTAAATAAAATAATTTATTAGTATTTTTTTATTATTTTTAATCAAACATAATAATTATTTATATTTATCAAATTTTATCAAATATAATAATTATTTATATCTAAAAAATTTTAAATAATTTATTTTTAAAATAACTAATATTTTTATTTTAATAATAAAATATTATTTAAATTAAACCTTTCCTAGATAATCAGGTAATATCTACCATAATAAATTAAATTAATTATTTTTGTGGTCGGTTTTGCTGTTTACTTTTCTTCCAAGCATTAAATTGCTCTTTGAATCGTACAAGAGACACGACTTTTTAGAGGCAAATCAGGCACTCCAATTTTGACTTTCGCACAGATTAATTAGACGGTAACCTTCCTGAAGCTACCAAAAGTGCTTGTTGGATATCTAAATTGATTTATATTCTTCTTATGATTTGACCTTTAATCCAAATCCACTCACCACCACAAGGATTCGGGGAGATCCTCCTGTAGACAAATAGCATTGGACTTTCGACTTTAATTTAATGTTTTTATTTTCTTTCTTTCTTTCTTTCTTTCAAGTCTATATAGTATACTTAACTCTTGTAAGAAAAAATGTGTGAAACTATATATAATATCTTATTTATACAATTTAATCTAATAATAACAAATTATAACTCTTGTGATGTTTATTATTATTTTTTTAATTTAAAATCATTTAATTATATATTATCATTATAATTTGTATGAATAAATTAAAAAAAATATTTATATGTATAGTTTTATTGAAACCCAAAAGATAATAACCCATCATAGTTGTTTAATAATCATTTAATTGCTTAATGTGTCTACATCCATTAATGTAGGCATCATGTTTCATGTTTGTTTTTTAATTGAAAAAGAAGAAGTTTGTGGTAGACCAATTCTTCCACCAATATTTATTTATATAATAATAATAATAATAATAATAATATTTGTAACCCAACATAAAGCTTCTTGCTTGAAATTAGGGTTTACTTTCAATTGATGGGTCACACTCACAAAACATGTTGCAAAGTTAACGAATATTTACCTAATTATTTCTCCTGCATTTCATATTAACGACCTAAAGTTGACGCTTCTAAAAAATTTACTAAAATTTTACTTATTTCACTTGAAATTGTATCCAAAAAAATATCATGAATTTTTTATCTATATAATCAATTTCTTTTACAGATAAATTTTATATTTATCTGTAACAGTAAATTTGGTAGAAAGTTCGTATGATATCATCCGAAGATTCAATCAACCTTTTAATATATCTAAGATTATTCTAATTTAAGGAATATTAATTTATCGTATTAATAATATTATCAATTAGGTAAAACTTTTGTATTCAACTTATAAAGGCTTGTGATTTTTGTCAAGGTCTCTTTCATAATCACTACCATTATTATAACAAAATCTTACTAAAATATTATAGGACGGGTGAATAATTTTTATTTTCTTATTAGTATTTAAAATATATTTGTGTCACTTTTTCTGCATTATAATTTAAATAAATATTCCCTCCACTAAAAGGACGGTTTCTAGAAGCTTGAACCTTCAACTCAATAATATAAAAAAAATATATATTTATTTGTGGAAAAAAACAACAAGGCTTCTAGAAGCTCTTGCACGTGCCAAAGTAATTACTACCATTGGATAGTTCTCAACGGCGCCCATTGGGATAGTGGCGTGGCCCACGCGGAGCTTGGAACTTTAGATGTCACGCTTTCAGTGTTATCCACCGTTGGATTTTAAAGATAAGATTTCTCTATGCGAATCGAGCAGGTATGTATGATAGTCTTACGCAGTAGCTCTTAGCTTCTAGAAACTTTGGCACGGGTAAGGGAATTTGGCTTTGGGCTTTTGTTATTTGTGTCGGCTCCAAGATATTAGCCACTTGGCATCTCAGCCGCCAGTCTACACTAAACTTAAAAATAGAAATTAGCATATTAATGCAATATCCACTATAAATAATAATAATAATAATAATAAAAAATTATAAATTTTTTTTAAAAATATAAATTAATTGCTTCTAATTGATAGTACACTATATTTTTGTAAAATTTTCTTTTTAAAATAAAATTTAGAAAAGTCAAATAAATTCAATACTTTAAAATTTTCACAGTTTTCGAAATAATTTATGTGAAGTACAGTTATTTAACTTGAAAATAACTATTTATTAGGATGCTTATGTCTTATTGATTATGTTAAGACAAAATTTTGATTGATTGGTTACGCATAGTTTGATTAGTTATCAATTGTTAAAACTTAAATTTTAGTTTAAATTTATCTAAGGTTTAAAATTTAGAGATTAAGTAAAAAATTGAATTTTTTTTTAATAAAACATTTGAAATTTCAATGGGTTTAAATTGAATTCAAATATAAATTGTTAATTAATTAAATAAAATTTTAATTCGATATTCTCAAATTAATCTCTTTTCAAATTAAATCCAACCCTAATCATAAGTTAACACAAGCATATTACATACTTTCTCTTTAAATTCTGAGAAAATTTCAATTTAGGAAAAAGTTATAAAAATAAATCCCTAGCTGAGAATAAAGCCGAAGCCAGCTAAGCTAATGCTTCTAAAACTGAAAACAATATGCCCCATCCGCTGATTTGTGTCAAAACGACAACGTAATAGGACCGGTTTTCCATTTTCGTTTCGGGATTTGACGTTGTCTACATATACTCTATAAATATACGCCCTTCTTCTTCGTCCTTTTTCACACACACTTGCACTTATTTTTCCTTAGACTCAATCATGTACGCCACTTTAAACATACCTACAATTCCACCCGTGATTTTTTCGCCCCAATCCCCTCCCAAAATCGCCCTTTCCCCAAATTCCGCTCGGTATTCCGGCCGGAACAATCGGAACCCGTGCCCATCTGCCGTCTCGTACACGGCGGAGGAATCTACCGCCGTGGGCACGGTCAGAGGGAGCTTGTACGAGGTTCTGAGGGTTGACCCAACGGCCACCTTGACAGAGATTAAGATGGCGTATCGTGCCCTGGCGAAAGTGTATCATCCCGATTTATCAGGGGAGCGCACCCCAGACGGCCGAGATTTCATCGAGATCCATAACGCTTATGCTACGCTGTCGGATCCGGCGGCAAGAGCGGTTTATGATCTGTCTTTGGCGGCTAGTAGTAGAAGGTTAAGAAAAACGGCGTCGTTTGGTTCTTCGGGTCGGGGCGGATTTTACCCGAGCCGGAGATGGGAAACAGACCAGTGTTGGTAGCATGTTTTTTTTTTTTTTTTCTTTCTTAATTTGGGTGACCCACCCATCCGACATTGTTTTTTAAACAAGAAAAAGATACTGAAATTTTTTTAGGGGTTCAAAGATATTTTTGCAATGTTGGGGGATGCCCATGTAAATACGTTTTGTAAATTATAAATGAGTAAAAATACATTATTTTTTTGACTTTATTAAATTGTTTTTTTTTTTTTTTGGTTGCCTCGAATCGAAGCTTCTCTTGTGGGCCTTTAATTTATGATAAATGTTGGTAGTTGTTTGGTGCACTGAAAGTTGCTAACTTGGTGGCATGAAAAGGAGGGTATGATTTGATTTGAGCTATTAAAACTCGGATAGAATGAATTGTGAGTGTGTGTGTATATATATTTAGAATAAGATTATTTTGAATTGATTTCAATATTTAAGTTTAATTCTATGTGAATCAAATGTAAAATAAATTGGCTTGTTGATTGCCGAACAGATTATGAGCTAGCTTAGCTAGGCTTACTACTCAGTAATCAAATTCAATCTTTCTGGTTGTTGCATTGAGAGAAGTGATTTCTAGTGAAAGTTCTTCTGCCTGCAAGTGTGCATGTTGCTTTGGGAATTTTTGGTCATCTATCATATCATCAAATTCATTTATAAAAACGCTAAATTTTTACAATTATTTTTTTTTGGTGATTTAAATTGGTAAAGTTATCATCTAGACCCTCACAACACAACCATTAAAAAAGGCATTTTTCATGTTATGTCAAACTCAAGTGGTATTATCTGGTAAGTAAGATTTATGTGAAAAGATGCCAAAAAAATTCAAAATGGCATTGTGATGCCTAAAAGGCATATATGCCGAAATTGCAAACAAATAGCCAGACTACTGGTTTTACTTAGGGTTAAATTTCTTATTTTTTAAGTTATGTGGGATGTTATTGATAATCTAAATTCTTGAGAGTCCTAACACTATGTTACCACACGGTGTCCTCAATTGGATCTACCCAAACCTACGGTCACATACTCCCTTTTGGAGGCTTTTAATACAATTCTTTGTTAATTTTCTAGTTTCACTCTTTTATATCGTTTCATTCTACAATAGCTGGATTTGGATTGAATAAAGACCAATTCAAATAATAACATCAAAGAAGATGAAGAGTTGTTTAGAAAAATAAGTTAAAAATGGATTATCAATGAAAAAGAGACAAAGATTCGAATTGAACTAGTCCGGTGCTCATCTCAAGTTAACCAAATTTAAGATAGAGTAACCTTAAGTTTGAGTTAAGTCGGCTCAAATCCGATGAGTTGTTGAAAAATTGTTGACAAATCTTGTTCTTCAATTTCTGTGATGACTCTTCTTCATCTCTGACGACTTTTTTTTTTCTAGTGCTTTCTAACAATTTCTCCAAAATCCCAATTGTCAACTTGAACTAAATTTTTTAGATTCAAAACTAGCATGAACTAAACTATGTTCAAACTTGACTTAACTCAAATTCACCACTCCCTGTAAAGAGTTAGTATCTACCATTTTATACATATAGTCTTGAAGGAAGTCTCGGTATAATAGTTGCATGTATAACACCATAACTAGACAATCATTTACTTGACTAGACTTGACATATTTCCATTACACTAGAAAGTTGATCCCGAGTCACAACCATCCCAATGTAAGAAACATTTTTAACTTAGTCAAGCATTAACACCCATATTGGCTATCTTGCAATATGTACATTACATTGCATGAAAATGGGGGATGACTTCATGTTCATGTAGATGTGTAGTTATTTGCAAAATTGTCAACTAGCCTCCCATGTGCATTCATTATGGTTCAAGTGTTCTCAACACTAAACACGGTTAAGTGTGCAACATAGAAGTTTTTGTACATCCAAGATACAACTTTGGATATGCTTGAAACTGAAAGGGACATGCCACTGAAACCACTATGATATTAGGTTTATGAACACCCAAAAGCAACTTCATCAAAGCATCAAAAGCATGGAAATTTTCATGTTAGTGAATTACTTTGGAAAAACATGTTATCAAAAATATGTACAGCTTTCTTACCACATTAGAAGTCCATGTATCTGAGGTTAAAGCGGGCGGATCATTTACAGGTCATCATCATGGAGTTGATGACATGCATGATAAGACGGATACTTGAAAGTTCAGCTCCGGTAGTTGTTGGTGAGCTGCGTTGAAGATGCAGTCTCTGATAGACTTGATCAAAGATGGGTTGTGCATGCATTGTGATCAATGGATCTGTTGGGTTTATGGCAGCAGCCACATCCGTAATCCATGCAAGTTTACGATGTCTGTCCTTGTTGATGTCACAGGCCAACTGCTGCAGAAGAGAGAGCAATACTCCTTGGCTCAAAGGGAGGGGCATTGTAGCCAGAATCCCGTGTAGATCAACCTGGAAAAGACAAGGAATAAAAATCATACATGACTTGATGTGCAATAATGACTATTTCAGAAAAGTTCACTTCAGAATCATAATAATCTCCAGCACATACAGACGGAAAGGATACAGAGAAAAACTAGTATAGATCATTAAATTTAACTTTAAGGCTAAGACACAATAGACACATCACTTGAGTACAAGTACTGACAACAAAATCCAAAGCATACCTGTGAACATAACCAAGACACAATAGACACATCACTTCTTTGTAGGGCAACAGTGAAAGCTTCTTCATATTTCTGCTCAGATACCAATCTGGATAGCTCTTTTGCAGGGTTTAAAGATGATTCAACCTAAAACATGAATAGAGAGTCCTTAATATTAGGATTCCCAACCAAAAACCTTATAAGTTATAACAAATTTGTTACTTGTAAATAACAAACAAAAGAAAGCAGAAAACCTTATCATGGAGAACATGCAAAGGTCCATTGCTCAGTTGGGGAATCAAGGGATTTACAACAGTTGGATTTCCTCCTGCAGCGGCGAGACTAATAAGTTTACGCTGAACATCTGTCAATTCTCCACTTAAAGTTTGGGTCATTGCTGAAGCAGAAGTAATTGAATCCTGAAAGAATAAAAGATTTTGATTTATGAACCTCAGAGGTAAGAAGGGGAGAAGATAGGTCAGTGGTTCTATATGAATGGCGTAATGTAACATGACAATACAAACCCTTAAAGCTAGAGCAAAGGGAGAATGTGCAGTTTCAAAATGCTGCAGAGCTGCGGTTGTATGTTCAGCCATTCCTTTCTGAAAGGTAGCATCCACTTGCTCAAAAATAGCTTTGCATGACTTTTCAAAGGCAGGGGAAATTGAAGCTTCTACACTGGACTTCAAAGCATCCTAGATGAACAGAATGATAAGATCAGATATTTCTTTAAACTCACATCAAATGATAAGCAACCTATATGAGCAATGATAATTTATTCAGTCAAGATGATATTCAAAATCTAATTAAAATAAGCCAAGCTGAACTTGTGACCTGGAGAGCTATCTTGCCAGAAGTTTGAAATTGTGCTTGGATTTGCCTACCAACAGTGGCTTCAAGCCTTGTATTAACTGACCTCTCCAGCATATTCACTGCCTTGTCACCGACTCCTCTCTGCAGCACAAAGTATCAATTAGATACCAATAAACCAAATTCCTTTCAGAAGAACCAGAGATTAGGAGTTCAAACCTGGAAGGACTCTGTAATAGTTGACGAAATGGTTTTCTCAATGCTGGGAGTGATGGTGCGGACAATAGCTGGTCCAACTGCAGCCAATTCCCTCTTCACTGCTTTTTCTACTACAGGGGTCAAGTCCTTGTTAATAATGCTAGTGATCAAAGTTACTTGCTGTTTGCGGTCTCGGGATAATTTCTCATTTTTTCCGTTCTCCTCTTGGAAACGAGCCCACAATGTATCAGTACTGGCCTTGACAGCCTTCTCAATCCACCTTCCTAGAGATGCCTCCAGTCTTTTACCTTCTTTTGTTACAGGAAGGGTCACCAAGCTTGACATCTGCTTCTGCAGTTCCTTTTGCACGGCCATTAGCTTCATGAAAAGCAAATACTATGTTGATCAGTTGACCACAATGGGAACATATTGCAAGTGCATGTCATATTTATGATGGCTTATCATATGAGAACCAAAAACTTAAACTTTCATTCTTTGCGAAATACACTACTGTAGTGTTACTAGTATGAGATGACAAATAGAAACATGAAACAGGTTCCAAGGTTCCCAACCAAGAATGACAGTGAAGATTAATACTAGATCGACAGATCATAATTTCAGAAAAAATTTGACATACATAATTAAAAGGTTGAACTCCAACATCCAATTTTACATAAATCAAAGGCTTTCATTATTGTCATATTTAATAATTTATCAATAATGAAGAGAAAATATTGAAGCAATCAAGATTAAAAAGGCAATATACAGGATATTATTACTAAACATCAGAAATGTATTACTAGTATGAAAAACAAAACCACTTATCCAGTGCCAGGAAGTGATCAAATAATCTCTTCACAATACATTCATGTAAGTTATTCTCAAATGACACTCTCTTATGCATATTGAGCAATTAAAATGCAGAAAAACTTGCACTAACTCCAAGCAGTCACCTGATTAAGTGTATTTTGCATTGTTGTGATTTGAGACGAATCAGCGGGTGCAGAGGTGAGAGTTGAACTCCCACCAGGTTCACAGAAAGAACCAACTGAGTTGGGAACACTTGAAGAATGAACTGGCACTTGAGCATTGCTTCCTGTCTGGTTTTTCCCCTTGGCACTCAGTGTTCCAGATTGTGCAAATACTGATGTCACAGCTGACCCTGAAACCTTTCCATTAACATCTTTTGTAGAGTCCTGGGCTTCTGACTCACCACTAACAGAAGGTTGGGAAAGTTGGGCTGTTAAGCCAGCACCATCAACTTCCGGCTCTTCTTCCACAAAATGATTTTCTGCCAATATTGCAGATGAATCTCTGGCCATCTCAATTCCAAGATCTGAAGCCTGGGAGCAGAACAGCTTTTCTGTGTTTTCTGTTTCTTCATGGGAACCAAATTCATCACCATGAGCAGCCCTTGTTTCACCCACTTCTTTAACCTCCACCTCACCACTTACCATATCCCTATTGATGACCACATCTTGAATATTTGCCTTTTCCTCCTCATGGCGCTTAATAATATTAGTAGTTTCAGAAGATGAACTTGACATTAAGATCTCAGAAGGAGTTATCAAATGAGTAGGATGTTTGAACAGGATAGATGGATTAAGCACCCTGGATATATCTTTTGTTGCAATTTTCTTTTCTTCATTCTTTGCATCATTATTATAGGAAGCTGCACCAGATACATTTACATGAATGGTGTCCATTTGCCTGGCAACTGAACAGTCAATAATGGATTGGCTTCCGCCATGTTCACCAAGCGAGGGGCCCAGATCAAGGCTATTTTTTGCATTTCCAAGACCGGAAAGCTTCCTAGACAACTGAGGACTCAGTGGAAGAGAAGGTGATGCCATACAAATTACATTAGTATCAATAGTTGTTCGTGCCAGAGAAATTGGATTAGAAACCATGTTAGACGTCATAGTTTCTGGCAAAGCAGGAGCCTCAAAAGAAGTAGAACATAGAGGATATCTTGCAGTAGCAACTTCAGAGTAAATTGGCCTGGATGCTGGACTAGGGAATGGAAATGCGCTAACTCTAATTCCATTTAAGTCAGCATTACTTGCATCATGTGAGACACCTGAAACTGTATTCTCCACACTTTCTATTGGTGGTGGCAAGCACTGGCACAAGTCCAAAGCATACTGCTGAATAGCCAATGTTTGGACTAAATAAAGCTTAACTATGTGTTCACCAGGAGGCTCAGTTGTTCCAGTGAAACTCAAAATAGGCATGGTTACAGTAAACTCTGCTATGTAATCCATGCGGGTGGCCATGGGATTAGCTCCATAGTCCAAGTGTACTGAGTAAATTGCATTCTTCTTCGCATTTGCAAATAAGAGAAGACCAGCTTGAGACAATGCCACAGTTTGGTTAAAGAATGCCTCCTCAACCTGAGCTTCAGCAGAACTCCTGAAGTCTAATGTCTGCGTACACTTCCATGATTCAACATCACCAGGAAGCAGCCATCCTTCTTCACTAGTTGATGACCAAATCTTCACTTCCTTATTTAAAGGTCCCTGGAAATGGATTATCTATTTAATAATAGCTTAATCGTTTAATTAAGAAAAATGCAATAGTAGTCATAATAATGCAAGTACAATACTTAACTGCCATAAAAAGGTCAAAGAGCAGATTTCTAAAAAGAAAGATGACAGAAGCCCTAAAGTAACATTTCATGAAGTTTAACAGCAAAAGTATGAATGCCAAAAATATAAAACATTCTAATCAATGATGACCTTCTTGATCATCTAAAAAAAATGACTAAAGTGACCAATGGGAAGATGCTCATTGTATAGCAGCATAAAGTACTAGGTCGGCATGTACCACTGTGACAAGTATGATGTGACCCGCCTGGTGTGGAGCAGTCAAGAACTTGGCTGAATTTACAGGTTGGCCACCGTGAGGTTTCAATGTAGCAAGGGGCCCTGCCTTGCCATCTTCCCAAATCTTTATCTGTTGCAAAACAAGAAATTTTCATAGCCACAATCAATCCACTTATTGATATTAATCAATCACAAGACAAACAAATGCACACGTGAAAAAGAGAACAACAGAAGATACTTAAGTAGTAAACCAATATTTTGTTTCAAAGATGGGACAAAAGAGAAAAACCACAATTGAAAAATCATCAGAACAGTCAGTAAACTAACAACCATCCCTGGAGAAAACTCACTACACTACTCTAGAAGGATTATAACTTATTGGCATAGTTCATTGCCTTCCCTCACATGCAGCTCCAACCAAGAACTTCCATTACTGCGCTTTTATTACTTCACCTTTTCTTCGATAAAATTTGAAATTATGAATTTACCATCACTAAGCTACTCCAATAACTAATTTCAGCCACCATCAAAAAGAAAATCATTACATTTATTAAAAGATGATGCACAAATAAAGAAGCACCAACCGTGCCATCGGTAGAAGCAGAAACCAAACGGGTGATTGTCCACTGACAAAAAGATATATCAGTTACTTCTCCATCATGTTTACCAACCAACTGAATTCCATCAAAGAGTCTGTCAACAGAACACTGACGAGGTGTCTCAGTTGAAAAACCTTCACCCTTCTCAGCTTTTGCAGTATCAATTCTCAACACACACTTCCCAATTCCCACCACCAAAACATCCTGCAAAATGAAACTCAACAAAGCAAAACAATATCACAAACAATTTTCCCACAAAATACAAAACAAACATTTCAATTCAATATGATTACTTGTTTGTTACAATGCCAACAAAGCCTGGGATGCACATAATCTCCTTTATTCTCTCCTAAAAAATGAGTAGCAAAAACAACATTGCCAGTAATTTGTGGCTTATCTTGCTCATCTGGACCTTCACATATCTTCCAAACATAAACTCGCCCCTCCACGCTCACAGTAGCCAAAAGGTGCACATGATCCGCAAAAAACACCATATCCGTGACTCTCTGAATCCCAACAAACAATGCAAACCAAATTCATTACAAAACCTTTAACAATAAACACTACTAAACAAGATAAATTACAAACATCCCACCAGTAAACTCACAACAAACTCATCACAGAACACTTATTGCCATTCACTAAAGCCTATAACAAACTACAAATGCTTAGCAAAGAAACAAAGCAAACCCATTACAGAAAAACACTTGCAATAAACACCGAAAAAAACAAAACAAACTCATCATAGAACACTCTAATGACAAAACTAAGAAAACCCAAAACAAATTACTAATACCTTAGTGTGGCCACGAAACAAAGCGCGCGAAGCGGTGTTGAGATTCAAAACCCTAACATTTCCACCTTTAAGTCCGTACACAATGTAATGTGCATTAACAGCGATTTGTCTGCCGAGAACAAGCTCAGGATCCGACCCGTACTTAGTAATCGGAGTCGCCTCCAGTTGCATCGGTTCTGTTTCGCCTTCAACACGATCGTCTACGTCATACGCCACGCAATCACCTGAAACACGTCGCCCTTTGGCCGTTCTCTGACAAGAATTATTAGCAATAATAATACTATTAGTAGAATTATTAACGCCATTATTGTTAGCGTTGTTGGTGCTGCTGTTGTTGTTGAGAAGAGCGAGAATTTGGGTGCCGGCGTTGAGAGGAGGGGGTGTATGATAAGGGGGCAACCTGGGGGGTTGCATGTTAGCGTGGGGCTCGGGGAATGGCGGAGGGTAAGGGAAGAAGGAAGAGGAGGTTGCAGTGGTGTTGGTGGTGGTGGAGGAGGAGGACGGCGGATAATAAGGAGGGAAGAAACTGTGCATGTCAAATTGAGGTTGAGGGGTTTTAGAAGATGCCATATGTTCATTTGCTGCGCGAAAAATCATATGAAATTATAGATGTTTTGTTTGTCGAGGAAGAGAGAGAGCGAGGACAGCGATGGGTGTGTCTTAAATTAGTGGTTTTTAGTGGGACTTTTCTGAAATTAAAAAATTAGGTTTGGATGTTAAGGAAACTATTGGACCTTTTGTTACACTGATTTGAATAAGGATACGTTTAGACCATACCATAAATAAATACTAATTATAAAAGACAAGCAATAATATATATGGTCAAGAAACTAGGGGTGCAATTCTTCCGAATTCAAACTATTGGATTTAGGTTTACCTATAATGGGTTGATCTAATCTAGTTTAATTTAACTGCTAAGAACAGTTATTAGAAGGACGTTGGATGGTAATTAGACATTTATAAATTGTTTAAAACCTGCCTTCTCTCTATAAACATAATATTTTACGTTATTTTTAACATAAGACTTACTTCTTCTTCTTCTGGATACTCCACACACATAACCAAACCGTAACATAAAAATCAAGTCTCCCAACTGAAAAAAATGTACTTGGGCAAATGGTGTCATGAAAATAGACTAACATTAATATCTTATGCCGTATTCAAATGAGTTTTATTGAAATTAAATTCGAGTATGCAAATTTACAATTTACAGTAATTCACAGAATTTGATTTTTGACATGAGTGTTCCCAACACAAACTATTGAACTAAACTCAATCTAAGATTGAGTTTATTTTTATAAAATAAATCAAGTTTAAATTGATTTAAATATTTAAACAGCCAAAAGACTATTTTCCACTCAAGGTATGCTGCATTTTCAAATTTTTCTCTTTTAATTTTGAAAATCTTAAATACCCACCTATGAGTATTTAAAATTAATGGAACTCTAACCCTTAAAATTTTATCTCTTTTTACCCCCCTAAACTTTAAAAACTAAAAGTTTCCTCTAGCTTAAGTTTTAAAAAATAACAGTTTCTCCTTAGGGTTTTGTTTCCAGATCTCTGGCTTTATTGTTGGTAGTCTCTCCCTCCGATGGTCTCTCTCTTCGACAGTCTTTTTCCACCCATTTGGACGTCTGATCGACGTCAGAGGAGTAGTGGAAGACGAAGAGCTTCATCAGGGAAGACAAAACTCTTCATCTTCTATGGCTCCTCCGATATCGATCTGGTGTTTAATGGGAGGAGAGAGACCGCCGGAGGGAGAGGAGGCTTTGGGAGGAAGAGATCGTCGGAAATAGCACCAAAGATCTAGAAAACGAAATTCTAGGGGAAACTGTTATTTTTTAAAACTTTGGCTAGGGGAAACTTTTAGTTTTTAAAGTTTAGAGGGGCAAAAAAAATTATATTTTAATTTATTTTTAATATTATAGATAAAATAACGATTTTACTTTTACACCGTTAATTTTAACTATTTATAAGTGGGTATTTGAGATTTTCAAAATTAAAGAGAAAAAACTTAGGAATGCAACATACCTTGGGTGGGAAATAATCTTTCGGCCTTTAACTAATTCAAATCAAATTCAAAATAAAAGAAATTTTAATTGAGCTCAAATTGACTTTTATTTAACTAGAATATATCATTAAGTATCCAGTAATATTACTTACCTTTTATAATTAGTATTTGTTGGTAGATCTTATTAGATATTTACGGTTTGAATTAATTTTAATTTATATTTAATGAATTAAGTTTGAATCAATTGAAATATTTGAATTTAAATTGATTTAAATCAAATTTAAAGTAAAAACATTTTAAAAACTGAATTTATTTCTCAATTGAGTTAAATAATCTCAAGTTATCCTAACCGAATGTAACCTTGCAACCGTTTCACATAAACATGCTTCCAAAAAGCCCAACTCCTTTTTATTCACTTTTATGTTTGTCCGCAGCAACAAAGTCTACCCCTATACATCATTCTTTTATTGTTTCACGTTTAAGCCAAAAATCCCTTGTGACGTTTAAGCTTTGTCTTGACCAGTCATTCTTCAACCTCTTATTACATAAATTCCTATAAATTTACTCCGAACCCACATCAGAATCATCTTCAAGATCCAGACTTTGTCGAGAGTTAGTGGGCGAGTTGAGTTGTGCTGAAAAGGGCATTGTCAAGATGTGTTGTTGCGGAACCAAGATGTGCATGTTTTGTATTTGTTTGATAGCAGTGGTGATTCTTATCGGGTTGCTGTTCGGATTCGGAGTTTTCAAGAAAGCCTTTCACAAGGCTAAAGATACTCTGCATGTTTGTGATCCAGACGTTCATGGCTCTCTCTGTGGAAACGGAAGACCTTTCTTCAATTATGTTCCTCCTCCTTCTCCCTTTTAGTTTGATTCTTCATCAGTATTGATTATTTTTTTTTCTGTTTTTTGTGTTTCTGTTTTTCTTGGTACTTGAATTAGGATATTGGAATTTGGGATTGTTAATTTGATATTGATGGATCATTGAACTAGAATATATATAATATATTCTTTGATTGTGTTGATGAATTGCTTTGTTGTTGGGGTTGTTTATTTGTGGCATTGAATGTTATAGATACCTGAAAGATCCAAACTTTTCAGCATCAAACACTAAATGGATTAAGGGTTTCTTTAGATTCTAATTGAATTGAAATTCCCAAAAAAAAAAAAAAAAACCATAAAGAGTTCTAGTAATTTTTTGATGCCCAAGTCAGCAGCAGCATATTACATTCTCAACAGGCACTGTTGGGTTGAAAATTTAATCTTTTTGGCTGCTGAGTTGTCTTTTAAAGTTGTATAATGTGGATAATTTTGACATTATAATTGAACTGAAATTCCTAAAAATACTTTTAGTGCTTTTTTATGCTCAAGCCAGCAACTGAATAAGAATCCACAGGTTGAAAATATATGATCTTTTTTTGCTGTTGAGTTGTCTTTCAACACTAGCATAACAGAGGGCTCCAGTTTGTCTCACAAAAGTGCACTTCAGTTGCCTTGCAGTTGATGGCTTTACCAGATCGTTTATCAGAACAGAGACAATGTTTTATGACTAAAAAATATTAGAGTTTGTTCTTGAGTCGAGACTATGATTGAAACAATGTTCAGATTAATGGGCATTTTTCACAAAACAAAGTTTAGATTCTGCAACCTGTTGCCTCAGAGGCTGCGGATGCAATGTTGTGTCAAATTTGACCACAGTAATAGATACAGCAATGGCAAGAATAGAGACAGTCAAAGCAGCAGTGGAAGGCAACGGCAGAACAGTTGTGCCTGAAACAACGAAAGCCTAATGGAGGGCAGCTGTGCCCAAAACAGGAGAACCCAAAGGCTGGACGGGTGGCAAGATGGCAGAGAACAAAGGCACGGACAGGCGTGCCCCCTGCCAGGGCCTGTATATGTTCCTTTGAAAACTTTCTCAAAAATCAGATGCCTGGCCGTCCCATTGAAAATTTCCTCACAAATCATAGTTTTAACAACCAGCAGTAATGAAAGTTAAGAATTCAGAAGTTCAATTGGCAAAACTTCAGAAAACTATGGTATTTAGCAGTGAATTTTCAGAACAATGAATTGTATAAACATGGCCACCAGCTGATGAATTCACAAGTGTATTTTTACATGGGATTGAAACATGCCGTTAATCTAGTGTAAGCTCACAACAAAATTGGGTGGAAGCAGCGAACAATTTCACAGTATTGTGGTTGCAAATTGATGATGGATACCAAATTCTTCTTTTAGGTATATCCATTTGGTTTCTCTCCACTCTTTACAGATCTCTTTTGCATGTCGACATCATGATGTTGAATTGCAGCATCTAAAGCCTACACAAAAGTGGTATTTTCCATGAGTTCCATATTACATACGAGCAATGCTATGTGTACACACATTTGTTATATAATTTGGGTATACAGATAATGTGTCATCGTATGATTGAGTGATATTTTATCTTTAATTCAAAATCATCCAATCACATGATAATACATTATCTATATACTCAAATTGTGTACCAAAATACATTGAAGTGACAAAAAGACTACTGACAAGGTATCATCATTTATTAGTTTAGAAACGGATGTGTGATTGGAAGCCACAATCAAAAACCACCAATCCAGGGAGAATAAGAGAGGTTATGTTGTTGGACCAAGTATTGGAGAGAACTGCTGACCTGTTGCATTGGACGAACAAGGAGGGAAACCTGGTGCCGGAGATCTGACTGCAAAGATTCCTTCAATTCCTGGAATTTGATGAGGTATAAGGATGTAGCTCAAGTTAATGTATGTAATAAATACAGAAGTCATTTATAAATTACATGACAAAAGTTGTACAAATCAACATGATTCAAGCTTCTACAATCGTATTCAAGATTACTTTTTTCATTAGCAACTGATTCAATGCATAAGCATGCAGAAGAAAAAAGGCTAAGATGCAAACTTTTGCAGGAAACATACCTCTAGCTGTGGATAAATATTAGACATGGCATCCTTCAGTCTGGTTACCTGCATATATCATAAAGGAATGTACAAAGATATAGATGCTATATCCTCACCATAATAAAAATGAAAATCCAAATCTCTCAATACTGTCAAAATTTTGCCTAATTACTGATGTCTATGCATCGATAGGCCTACACTTCAAGCATCCCAAAAGAGGAAGAAACTTTTAAATTATGGCCTGATAAATTGTTTGAATTATAAAACCTTGTGGCATGCCTAGGCAACACCAAATCTCAGTTTGAATAGTATATGACACAGGAAACTCATCACAAGAAGAGAATCAAAGTCTTTACCTTAGTAAAAATATATGGAGTGGTGATAGGATATGAAGACCAAAAATGCCTCAGTAATTCTTGAATCGTTGTCCAATGCTGCATAGAATAAGGTTTTCCTAGTAAACATGAATTCACTGGAAACTATACCAAAATCTAGCAATAGAATTAACAAGTTGAACAAGAAACAAACATATAATTCGTTGAATTTGAAGTCTAATACAGATCATGTTGTGTCAGAAACCAGATAAAATCAACAACAATCAGAAAAATTATATATCTTGTAGATTAACTTTCTTTTATTGATTGGAAACGTAAAAGGATTATATTGATAGTAAAAATAATGAGAAGCATCAGCCAATACCCACTATATTTAGCAAAGAAACTATATTTTATTAATACAAGTGAGGATAACTCACAAATAGAAGTTTCTCTCTAGTTGTATTTGGCAATCTATCTAGAACACTCTCCCGAGGATTTTTCCCAAGATGATATTTGATGCTAGAGATATTTTGAGTCAACCCATTAAAAACCTACACATAAATTTGAACAGTATACTTGCATTAATAACATATATCTACTCATATCTACTGGAAATGGAGTAATGATTATCACATCCGCATGTGCTAATACCTTGATAGCAACGTCAGAACTAACTATTGGATCACTTAATCCATTTTCTTTAATCTCAGAAATAGCATTCCTCATAGAAGCATATGCTTCCTGGGTGTTGCAGCTCCGTGATTCCATCCTTGCTGATGCATCTCTGGAGGTTTTTAGTGCATTAACCTGCTGAGAATCAAAGTATTCTCGAGCATCCTGGTTCCAGAAATTCGACATAAATTATATGCAACAACAACAAACTGATAGCAAATAGTGATAAGAAAGTCAAACCTTAATGCTTAGTGGGGCTAAAGGAAGACTATCTGCTGGTTGGAGGTCCTCAATTGGTGTCACCCGGGAGATTCTATCGGCTCTATTCTTGTTTTCATTTCCATCAGCTTCTTCCATCCCTATATTAAATAACAGTAAAATAACAACACTTACCATATAACAGATCTAGACCATCCTTGTGCCAACGCTGCAATCCTTTTTTTGTTGTTGTATGGTGGGTGGGGAATTCAAACTCAGATGGGATAAAAGAAGGAAATCTAAACCACACTCACCCTGTTTTGAATGCGCTAGTGCCTCTGCTACAGCATTTGTGTTGTCCTCCCTTTCAACATCTAAATTCAGATTTGCAAAAGTCAAAATAAACAGATAGATATAAGTTTATTGAAAACTAGCACCAAAAAAAAAAAAAAAATTAGTATAACATGCTTACAGGATATAATTGAAAAAATATATACCATGTCAGATTCAAAGGAAAACAGGAAATATACAATAAATATTTCCAACAGATTAGAATCAGCTATCAAACATTTCTGTGAAATTTAAACATGAATAAAAGAGAAAATTGTATGGAGCATGCCTTACCTACAGTTCTTCCTTCAAGAACGATAGCAGCATGCCGATTAAGGTCTTGCAGCAGAGTCCTCCTATAAAATTCGTTCTGAGATTTATTTAATTCCTTGCTACCATCACGTAAAATCCCATGATCCTGCAATTGAAAATATGCAACTGATATTTGAAAATGAAACAAAACAGTTCAACCAATAAAAAAATTAGAAGAAGCACCCATCACACTGTTGACAACAAATGAACTTTTAGGAACAGATTATGCACTGATAATATAAAATGTAATTTACACTCAAGTAGGAAACTTGAAAAAAACAAAAAAAATAGTCTACCACAGATCAGGAAAAAGGAAAGAGCCAAGAAATAAATAAAATTGGAAAATGGTGTCATCCAACTTACAGGCAGATGGGTGTAATCATCCCCTTCATCAGCTTCCATGTCTAGGGTTGGATCAACCCGTCTAATCTGCAATTATATAAAGGATCTTAACAAAAAATATCAGGAGATAAGCCAAAAAGTAGGAAACTTTTTACATTTAGGAAATTTTAATGGAACAATTGAGTATAAAGGATCCAGCTCCCCAAGAAAAGCACCTTCTTACGAACTTCTCTTGCCAATATATCATCTTCCTTAAGAAAAACAGCAAGCTCCTCATCTTCAGCGGCCTCTGCTGCCACAGCATGAACATTTTTCGTATGGTTGAGGTATTCTGCTCTACAATATTTGGTCCAGAATTCCATTTCTGTCATCTAAGATGAATATACATATATTACACACCAAAAATACCATAGTGGAAACTCATAATTCTGAAAGAACATTACCTAAGAAATTCAAAAAGAAGTTCCAAGGTTGACACTACCTTTTTGGGAACAAAATTCAAATACGCCTGATGAACAGCTGGTTTCTCCGCAAAAATCTGAAAGAAAATTTATCCATTCACACAAAAGAAACATAAGTAAAGAAAAAAATACAATAGTAGGCCAAATGCTAAAAGCGTATCCTCCACACTTAAGAGTTTTAAGTTACCAACTGGCCAAAAAGCTTAAGTTTACAAGGGGCCAAAAATGATATTTGAGCTCTAACATGCTCCCTCATGGGCACTTGCATATGGATCAAACATAATTACAACTACAAATATAATCATATCCATAAACACACTTATTAAAAATTACCTAATATGATAGGGGGATTCAAACACATGACCAGTTGGTCAGTTTGGCTTTGACATAATGTTACAGTACCTCTTGAGCTTATAAATTGTATGTAAGCTCTTAAAAGCAAGCTAAAATTTGCCCCTAACATAAAAAATGAGTAAATGAAAGGAGAGACAAACCTGTAGAATGATCTCTGGTGTCAAACTAAATGTAACTTTGTTTGTCTGAAAAGTTTAAAAAAGAGGAAACAGAGAGAAATAAGAATTACAACTTTCCCAGGAACTAAAGTTAGAAGGTTAAAATAACAACTTCAATATGAGAAAAAAACAACTCTTAAAACCTTTTGCTAAATAGAAAGAGAAAAACAGGCAGCATACCTGACCATCAGTTAATGGTCTTATGTCTGAAATCATGACACTTTTAAAACCAACCCGCTGTTTTGACTTCCTGCAGGAGTCTGTATCCAGCAACTTCTGCATCATGAATCAGCAGCAGAATTACAATTATATACTCATTGATAAGTATTTGGTCTTCCTATGCACAGAATAATAACTCAATGTAGATTTTAACCCATTGGATAAAACAGAAAGGTACAAATCAATGGAAAAAGCAGAAAGTTTATAAGTTAAATGAAAATTTACTACTAAAAAAAGATTGTGTTTAAATATAAATCTTCAAGAAGAAAAAAAACCTTCCTTGTTGCCCAAAATTCAGCTTCTGTCAAGATATTACCACCAACAAATTGCTGATGAAGTTTCTGCAACTCACTGTGGAGGGAAAAAAATAAGTCATATCAAGTGAAGCTTTTAGTTCTAACACAATAAATTCAAGAGCACAAGGAGGATCTCAGATTAAACTATTATCACTAAGCTAATTACATGAGTACATAAAATGAAAATAATTGCTTAATATCATATGATCATAAGCAATAGATTACCTATCCTCTTGCAAGAGCTTAATTCGAAGCTGCATTTCTGCTGTGCTAAGTTGTTCATCCGCTAATGTAACAGCAGCCTTTTCAGAAGCAGTGCCTGAAGTCTCTCTGGACTTCTCAAGGACTTTGCCTGTTTACAACAAAACAAATATAAGTTTCATATGAAAAAAAAAAAGAGGAATAACAAAATACAGCAATCTAATCGGCAATCCTACGATGGAAACTTTTTTCTTTTAGAAAAGTATATACTCTAACAAGATGCACTAACCACAAGAGGCAAAGGCATAGATATACTCCATTTAAGACCCTAAACTCAGCAATCTCACTACACAATTTCTTCAAATACATCTACATTAAAATGTAAGTCTTTCCAAACAAAAGGATAAACAGCACTGGCAAACTAATCAATTTTTTTTGAGAGGGCACTGATCCCTTTCTCAGGAACGCACAAAGAAATGTATATCTTCGATGTGAAAAAAAAAACCAAAAATAATGATAACACATAGAGAGTAAAAATGGGAGTTCCAAGAGTTTCAATTAATGAGTATTATAATCCAAGTGCGCACATAAAACCAAACAAAGCACTGCAAAGGAATTACAACTCATAAGTAAACATTCCTTACAATGAAAATCCACATCAATAACATTAAAGGAATTATCTAAATCATACATATGCAATTAAAACTTCAAAACCTTCAAGGAAATCGATGAGACTTACTCACAAAATCTCGGCAAACATGGAGATCAGCATAACTATCAAACTCAAAAATGTAGCTTCCCCCCTGAAACAAACACACACATTATTCAACACAACATAAACGAAACAGGAACAAAAATTTACACCTTACTTACAAAATGAGAACCACAAACCTGAACATTGGATAAATTAATCAATGGCGGCTTGTTTGATCCCTCCTTAGTATATTTATGCCCTGTAAACAAAACCCCACACAGATATTACACACAAAGATGAAATAATATCATTAAAATAAAAAATTAATTTTAAAAAACCTACCTTGAATTGACTTGAACTCCACAACCACCTTAGTACCAGAGTTACGATTATCAGGCACGAACAACAATTTCTGTTCATTCTTTACAAATTAACAATAAAAGAAACTAATCAATAAACAATGCATTAACAATCAATGAACATAAAAGAATGAAAACGATAACAAGTTTTGAAGAGAAAACGAGAGAAACCATTCTAAGAGCACCGGGAGAGCCGGGGTCTTTGACGGATGTTTTGTACTTGGTTCGCTTGGTGACTTGCAAGCTGGACATCTTTACAAGGCCGTCAATGAATCATTCAACGAATTCAACTGGGATGCAATTGAGAACAATTAAAGTAGCGATTTTGTTAAGATTCTTTGCAACCAACTGGCTCAAGTTTCAATCTTTCAGTTCAGGGAGTGATCTGCATTTAAAACTCTTAAGTGGGTTTGAAAATTGAAGAGGACACACAAAGAGAATAAAAGTTGGGAGAGATTTTATTGGGAGCTGCTCCCTGTGTTGCTCTTGAGAGTTTGGAGGGAGCATAAGCTTAATCATACAAGCATCAGAATATCAGGACGCAAATAGGATTTTTTTTTTTTTCAGAAGTGATTTGGAGGTACAAAAGGCCACTGTGAAAAAATTGGGAAATAGCCACATTTAGTAGTTGTTTTGACCATATAAACCTCTACTTTACTTTGTTGCTCAGAATTGATTCATGTTAAGCACATTAATGAAGTGTCATTAGTTTAGAGCATCCAAATTGATCAAATTTGAATTATAATTTAGATTAAAAAAATTGAATTTAAACTAATAATTGGGCATATTTTTATAAATAAATCAAATTTAAATTTAAATTTATTAGTAATGAGACAAATTAATAATAACAACAACATAATATTAATATATCATAATTAAAATTTTAAATAAGTTAATATTAATACAACAATCAAATCAATTTAGTTTAATTTTTAAATTTATTAATATATCATTTTGACGTATAATATTTAAATTTGACATATGCGTTACCAAATATTTTGGAAATTTTTTTAACCCAATTTTTTTGTTGGGTTTCATAACAACCCTATCCTTTGACCAATTTCACTTCACAAAATAATTCTAACCTCTGATCGGTTGAAAAAGAAGGGCTACCCTAGTACTCTTTTGACGGGTTTTTATTAAAGATAACACCTTTTATCACTTTATGTTTCTAAATTGCAAAAATGCCCAATTTATTGTCGTGCTACGTTTCTTCACATAATTGATCAATGTACTAGCTTTCAGAGTTCCCCACCGCAGAGATTCTTACGACCTTTCTCAGTCTCTTCTACCTCAAGACTTGAAACCAAAACTCGATCGAAGTTCATAAAAAAAAAAAATAAAAAACAAAAACGAGAACAAACACAACACAGTACTACAACAAACTGAGAAACCAAAGCACTATCTAAAGCCCAAAGAGTTGAATTGGTTGGACTTCACACAAACACCAAGAGATCCACTCAGAAGGAAGAGAATAGAGAGATGAAGATTACTGTAATGACTGAAGATGAACATATCATTACCTTAGATGTTGATCCCCATGAAACTGTAAAGAAGCTTTCCATTAAAAATTGATCTTATTTTTCATGTTCGAATAGAATTTTGGCAAAAGTTTATTTTTTTGTTTCTGGGCTTTTTGTAACAGGTTGAAAACGTTAAAGCTCTACTCGAAGTTGAGGTAAAGTTGCTTTCTTTATGTTTAAGTTTTCAACTTTTTGATAATGGGTAGTTTTGATATTGAAGAAAAAGAATCTGTTTTGGGTTAATGAGTTGTTTTTGTTTTTATTTTTGTGAATTTTTTATATATACGTGTGTTTCGAGAAGACTCGGGTATCGCTTAGGCAACAACAGCTGCTGTATAATGGGAGGGAAATGGGGAATGCTGAGAAACTGAGTGCGTTGGGTGTTAAAGATGAGGATTTGATTATGATGGTCTCTAATGCTACATCTAGGTATGCTGAAAAATTGTTGCTTTTTGTTGAGGATATTGATTCTGCATTGTTAGATGTTGTTGGTGTTTGACCGCGTTGCAATGCCTGCGGCTTGGTTTTTCATTGTTTGGTTAAATTATGATGTTTTTCAGATTTTAGTAATGATGCATGCTGTGTTAGGGTTCTTATTCTAGGTTGATTTGGATATGCATTTAGATTTTTGGCATTACGACCTATAAAATTTGTAAAAAAATTAGTAACGCTGGCTGTAACATCACTTTTATGTCATAATTTATTTAGATGACAGACTTTATGCTGTTTATTGATATATTGTTGACTTTGGTTTGAATAATCCCCATACTTCTGTTATTTATCTGAGATTGTTTTTGTTCTTTGGAATGTCTCAATCTCCTTAGAAAGCTGCTGGAAGTGAATACCGATTATGGATACAAGGAATGATATGAAATTGTAATGTGTGAGAAATATGTTTTTGACGTCTATCATGGTTACCAGGATTTATAGATACAAGGTTCTTACATGTTGAGCTGTTTGGTTAGTTACATTAATTAAGTCACTCCAGATAAAAATTTAGGAAGATGTTAAAAGTAGCTATTGCTGAGCTGTATGGTTTGAATTCTTCGTAAAAAACTTGAAAAACCAGAAAAAGAAGTAAAGCCTCCATAACGGATTGTGAATGACAGCTTTCCTTGAATCAAGTGATAAGCTGAGATAGCCCATAGATCTTTTCTCTTCTTGGTTGTTCTCATAGACCATTCACAGTCTGAAATCAAATTTGTTACTTTCCTTTTCTTGCTAACTGAAAAAATCTCTAATTATTTCAGTACATCTGCTAATAACTTGGGCTTCAACCCAGATGGTTCTGCTGTGAACCCTGCAGCTTTCCAGCAGCATTTACGGAATGACTCTAATATGATGACACAACTGTTTCAGGTAGACTGGACTGTTTTCACCAGTTTCTCATTGATGACTGATAAGCCAATTTGTCGGTTTTTTGGCATTAAACTGGTGTTGAACTTTCAGGCTGATCCTGAATTGGCACGAGTTGTCCTTGGAAATGATCTCAATAGACTGCAGGAGCTGTTAAGAGAGAGACACCGTCAAAGATCTATCTTACGACGTCAACAAGATGAGGAGCTTGTGAGTAGGCGTGTGACTTGTCAATTTAATTAGTTATATTTCAGTCATTTAAAGATTTTTTTTTCCATTTAACCACTCTAGTTATAATTCTGGCATTGTGTCAATAGACTAATTAGAGAAAATATCTGGTAAGGATTTATTAACATAAAATAAGAAGTATTGTACAACTTTTTCTTGTCATTTGTTTCTATCAATTTCAATAGACATTTTTGAGTCCAAAATTTTGGTTGATCATAATGAATTCACTGTAAATTCATAATGAGAAGCTGGATTTTCTATTACGTTCTTGTTCTGTTTTAGGAACTCCTTTATGCGGATCCTTTTGATGTTGAAGCACAAAAGAAAATTGAAGCTATCATTCGCCAGGTCAGTATAATTGTATCGAATCAAAATTTAAGTTTAGACTGTTTGGCCAATTATGTTGTTTTTTCTCTTTCCATATGCTATACTAGGGCTGCCTTGACAATTTATTGATTATGTGACCTTTTGGATGTTTCTACTTCTTTTGCAGAAAGGAATTGATGATAATTGGGCAGCTGCCTTGGAACATAACCCTGAGGCTTTTGCAAGAGTGGTATGTATGCTTTTTAACCTTAGTAACCCACAATTTGTTTGTTGTTTTGTTTTCATTTAACCTTCTTGTGTAATACTTCAGGTTATGTTGTACGTTGACATGGAGGTTAATGGTGTTCCTTTGAAGGTACTCAAGTCCAACATAGCAAACTAAAGATTATGCTATTGTGCTCTTGTTACCTTTTCTTGTATCATCCTACTCAAGTAGTCATAGAGCTTTCTTCTTTCTTTCTTCAAATCTCAATGTAATCTGTTGCCAGCTTTAATACAATTAAATGAGATTTTGCATCTTTTGTGTTATAGGGGAAATCTAAAACTTAGAATGTATCTGTATTTGATTGTCTTTTTTTCAGGCATTTGTAGATAGTGGTGCACAGTCAACAATAATATCAAGAAGCTGTGCAGAACGTTGTGGGTATGTGTTTCATATGTCCATTCATTTGCTTTACATAGCAATGCTGGTGTTTTGGAACAATCCCCTTTGCATGCAAGTTCATACTTGATACAATTTAGTTTTTTATAGTAAAGAATAAATTTGTGTACATTTATATTCAGTCTAAACCAGGCTATACCTGTAGATTATGTGCTTCTGTAAAACACTTGTTATTTGTTATCTAACAAGGCCAGCATAATAAGACAGGAGGTGACATAATTGGTTTACCTTTCTTGTAAGGCCTTTTAGTTATACAATGTGTTGCATTCTCTACTGTAAGATGGTTATGGTTTGAGTGAAAATTAGATTAGATACCATTTTAGCATGGAAGGTCGTCTGTGGTTATAATGTTGTTGATGTGGCCATTTACAGATTGCTTAGGCTTTTAGATCAACGTTACAAAGGTGTGGCTCTTGGAGTTGGTCAGTCTGAGATTCTTGGTCGAATTCATGTGGCCCCAATCAAGGTATTAAAATTTACTTTCTGTGGATATCAAAGAAACCACTGAAGGCTAGTTACAGTGTTTTTAGTAAAATATTTCCTTAATAATTACAAAATTTTTTAATGATTGACCAAGCAGTGATTCTCTCTGATTCCACCAAATGCATGAGAAGTTGTTGACAGTGGGTTTCTGATGTTCTTTTGTTTGCAATTTCCTCGCTCTGATGTGTGCCAAACTTGTTTATATGGGAATGGGTTGTCATTTCCCCCCATTTGTTCACGTGTGCTCTCTTTCCTTAACATCAAATGAGTCATATATGAGCAGTAAACATAGGAATTATTCTCACGGTATTTTTTTATTGATGTTGTATTACTGACATCTTGCTGAAATATTTATTGTTGAAATTTGAAATTTTAACCTCTGTCATAATTTATGTTGGGCACATGTTTTACTTATCTCCTTCTGTAGATTGGAAATATATTCTACCCCTGCTCATTTTTGGTACTGGATTCTCCCAACATGGAATTCCTCTTCGGGCTAGATATGCTTCGAAAGCACCAGGTAGCATCATCTCTTGCTCTAATATCTAATGTACCAGCCCAATTTCGTGTTTCCTTTTATACTATTTCCTGGATTTGTTTTAACCAAGTCACTGTCTATAGTGTATGATTGACTTGAAGGACAATGTTTTAAGAGTTGGTGGAGGAGAGGTAGCTGTACCATTTTTGCAAGGTTAGTCCTCAAATCACTGTATATCTTTCTCTGTGTGTGTAAGCTAATCTCTTTTAATGATGAACATTAATATCCATGTATATGGTTAAAACTGATCTTCTATGGTTCATTAGATTATCAATGTCTTTAATGTTGAAACTTGTATTGTAAGTTGAAATAAATTATGTGCTTTTCAGAGAAAGATATTCCTCAAAAGTTTCTGGATGAAGAGAAGTACTCCAAACAAGCATCCAGCTCAGGAACTGCTGTAAGTCTACTCTTGAGAAAGCTGATTTTCTTAATATCCTGCATTGCATGATGATTTCAACAAATGAACTTTTGATGAATTCTGGTTCTATAAACTCTAAATTGTTCGAATTTAGATTCTATCTTATAAGTTAGTCCAAGTTGAACTTTAGGGAAAATCGATGGATAATTCTTGTATGGATGAGGACTGCTAAGAATGTCATGCTATACTATACCATGTTGCGAGTTTTGTTGATCTTCTGAAATTTCTGTATGAAAATGAGTAGTGGGTTAAGATAATATTTCATTTCATTTTCGCTAATTTTGCCATTGAATACTTCTGATTCTCCAGGGGACATCAGGACCAACAGATAAGAAAGATATTGCACCTGCAGGAGGCCAATCTTCTGGTTAGTTTTCAAATTTTGTCTTTTTATCATCGCTTGCTTTGTTGCTTGGAAGACACATAACTGAGTGTTTTTCTTACAGTGTATGAAGTGTTTAATATACAACTGATAATCTTTTCCTCCATTGGTCACAGGAGTCGCGCCCAGCACACCTGGTGACCTAACACAGGTAAATTCGCCATGTTCAATTGTGTTATGGTAAACTTTGATTGATTAAGCTTCAATATAACTATAATCCCTTTTTTTTTTTTTTTGGTTGACATTATTTTTTTGACTTTAGGGAGCTGATTTTGAAGCTAAAGTTGCAAAGCTTATTGAACTAGGCTTTGGAAGAGCCGCAGTAATACAAGCACTCAAATTATTTGATGGGAATGAAGAGCAAGCAGCCGGGTTTCTATTTGGAGGCTGAATAGCTGTGGAAATTGTCATTTATAGATTACAGTTTCTCAAAAAACTTAATTACTCATTTAAAAAAAAAAAATTAAATTAAGACTGGAATGACAAATTCCATTTTAACTGTCTATACCCACTAGCATTCATTTCATTGAAATGATAAGTTGAACGCACTGGTGTTAATCTCTTGATAATTTTGGTTATTTGTTCTTTCTCAATGCTTTTTGTGCAATTACAATGAGGCCATGCCCCAAAAGAAAAAGAAAAAGAAAAATCATTTCATGCTTGAGTATAGGGATAGAATTCTGCCATAAGTTGTTGTACATGAATGCAATATCAATTTACAGTTTGGTACAAAGGTTCAGTGCTTCAATACAAAATTTCAATTTGCACTGAAGAATATGTATATATATCTGCCAGATATGCGGTAAATGTTCAGTTACAATGTCTGTCAGTTTCACTAATATTTGGGAAAATGCTAACATGGACTACCAATTTTAGAGACAAAATGACTGAAAGTTGGTACATGCTGTCGTTGACACCCAAATTAAATCTTAAATTCCTGTAACAAAAATATAGTAAAGGAAAGTAGGGATCGTTTCCTCGAAGAGTTTTGATTAGTATGTCGTCACAAATAAATCGAAACAAATAAATAAAGGGGGGTTTTGAAGTGAATGCAAATTATAATGGAAAACACTAAATAAAAATTCAGTAAAATAATCTAAAAGGAATAAATCAATTTAACAAACCTTGGTCTTCGGTCACATCCACCATTGGAACTACGATCGATCATTGAAACAAAATATCAAATTAATTATTCAAATATTCGTTGTGGTATTAAATTAATCTGTCATTCCTTACGATTAGTTAACCAAAAACATGTATTCCAATTAACCCTTATTGATTAATAATTCGGATACGATCTCGAATTTAATTAAACAATAGCATTACGATTTAGAAAGACCAACAAAGCAAGACAACACAATCGTACGACGTTGCATTTAATCCAGTTGATTATTTTCCTAGGATTTATAGTTTCTGACGCAGCAAACGATAAACCTAGTCACCACTTTGATTAGATGGATTGAACAATTACGGATTCAGCACCTAAACTAGCCGTAGATTATATTAATTGATAAACTAATCGCGTGCCTTAGAAATCAACCAACACAATCAATAACAAATAATTCAGAAAGATAATCAATACTCAAATAATCAAAAAGATGCATTAAAGAACAAAAATAAATCTCACAATCATTGTAGTTCCATGGTTTCAGATCCCTTCAACTAAGAGAAATTATTCAACCACTGTAAACCATGTTTTTCTCTCTAATTCTCTAAGTACAATGGTTGATCATTCTCAAATAAAAATAAGAGTATATATATTGTCTTCCTACTAAAAATCTGGAAATTGAGAGTTAATCCTAATCTCCTAATCCAATCAAGCAAAGTGATGCATATCTTCCCAAAAAGAAAGAAAAAGATATGTATCTTTAATGTATATCCTTCCTCTAAAAATATCATTCCTTATCCATCTCAATTAATCTTCTTTTCCAACTGGTAATTATCTCTTTTCTAGGAAGCAAATCTTGATATTTAGTAGACCCTTGCAACAGATCTGGACGTCCAGATTTTATTTTCGTATTCTGTTTTCGTCTTTCACGTGCCCACGCCTAATCAGCATCACGAAATTTTCAGTTTAATAGATCTGCTCCAGTTTTTCCTCTTTTTGGCCCAACTTACTTCAAAAATGCTCAAAGATTCCTAAATGCAAAAAAATAAGTAACTTTATTAGATTGAATCAAATTTCCACACAACACAAGGGAATTATAAATCAAAATAGTAACAATTATTGGCCTTATCAAAAGTTCCCACCTAGGCAATTGATTTTGATCATTTTAACAACCGGGGGATCAAGGTGGGCATTGGTACTGTCGTTTCATTTCTGGGGAGCCGCCCTCACCAATTGCCTTCCGTAAGTCGAACTTGGGCTTGGATTGGTTGAATACTTCATATTTGGGGCTTGGGGCTGAGCACTTTCCAGAAGGGCAGAAGAAAAAGTCTATAACAGTACTGATATTCATGAGATTCTAATAATATTCCCTCGATATTCTTATTCCAACAGCCAAGTTCCTCTTCCTTCCATCTTCCATTTACGCGGCTTGTTCATCAAAATGAGATTCAAGAATTACAGAGATTTCCTCATATAGGTCAGTTCATTTTTCTTTGTACAATGGTAGCTTTTTATATGTTGCATAGTTATTCATGTATAGTTTTATCTGTAATCTGGTCTCATGCATAGTTTTATCTGTAATCTAGTCTCTCTCTCTCTCTTCTTGTTTTTTTTGTATTTGATTATATGGGAGTTTCCTGCAGAGCTTCATGCCTTGTATTTGGTAAATTCTGCCATTTTCATTGACTGTTGGAATCGGTAGCCATTTTGTCTACACTGGTTTTAAATCCATTATCAAATACACTCATTGTAAGGAGCCATAGGTTATAGGTAAGTTGATATTGAAGCCAGGATAAATTATGTGTTGTTCCTCTTTACTGTTTATATTAATTTGTTAGTGATTGTTTGCTTTACTGATTTCATAAAAAAGAAAATTTTACATTGAACTATCTTAGGAAAGCCAAGCACTGCTGAAAACTCGTTTTGGTTTTTTATGTATACATTAGTTGCCTCTTTTTATATCTCCTTCCTTGTCTTTCAGGAATTTTTATATACCTGATAGCAATTCTGCAATTGATAACGTTGAATTCCCAGTTATTGAAAATTATGTTTTTACAGTACTTTGAAATTCAGTCTTTTTCAAGATGAACCAGTATGAAATCTGACTTCTGTTGCATAATAACTTATATGTGCTTTTCTTTCTTTGCCCATTTGTTGAATTCTGCCGGTTTCTGCTTCAATGTCAAATGGCTCAAATCTTGATTTCACAATTCAGAGTTGGCACCAGCAATTTGGTTTTTAAGCATAAGCTCTACAGATAGCCAAGCACTATATTTCAAATCAAATCCATTCCAATTAAATTTGATCATTACAATTCATAAGTCTATGCCATGGAAGCCAATATGTTTATGTACATTAACAAATTCCATCTGAACAAAGAATCAACTTCTTGCCAACAAATCCTGCACACTAAAATTATCTAACAATCCATTTTCATGGACATATTTGGATATGCAATTGCGAACACACAAACTAGTTTCTCTTTTTCTTTTGTGGGCCGAACTTCAGAAACCTTTCCAGGCATTGAGAACTTCATGAAAGACTTCAGCTATAAGCTCCCTATCTGCACACTGCAAGAACGCATTGAACTCGTCTTGAATATCATATATCTTGCCAAACTTCACCAGATACCGCATGCAGCTGCTCTTCAGTTTCGGCAATCCATATAGAGATGCATTCTGCAGTCTCTCAAGCACGTTCTTTCCATCAATGTCTTCCATGAGACTGTCATGACAAGCCTCTTTTAAGTCAGACATGTCATACTTATCAGCTGCGCGAAGAAGTGCCAGTCGGTGGGCGAGAAAATCCTCATGTTCAATACTCCCATAAATATAACTGAGAAAAGCTTGACACACTTCAATCGACATGTCGGAGATGTTAATGGTTGAGAGCTCTTTCTCTTTCAGATCGTGAGAAAACATGCTGCGAAAAACAGGCGATCGCGCAGCAAGAACCGCACGATGAGCTCCAATACTTCCATCAGAAGCATTAATAATGATGTCTGTGTGGATATTCTCCCTCAACATTCGACCCAGCGATGCAAGTGCAGTTGCATTTGATAGCTTTCCAGAGAATCCTTCAGCCCAAATAGTGCAAGGCTCTCCACCCTGCATATTTTACACAACTCACCATAAAATTTCAGTACTAATTATAAAATTCAACACAATTAGAATATCTGGGAGAAGATGCATACTCCTGGAGGTACAATCTTCAAGTCAAGAAATTCGACGTCAATGATGAATTTTCCAGTCAAGGGAACCTCAATTGCCCAAACAAAATCGTCGTTGCTCTTGAGCTTCTTGTCTGTAATCTCTGAAAAAGAAAGACGAGAAATTCAACAAACAATTTATCACATGGGCACATTCTCAATGAATAGAAAAAAACAAAATTCAACTTTATATTGATTAAAATTTTTACCTGGATGAGCCAGAGACTTTCGATCCCCAACAGAACAAACAACTCGAATAATGAAAGAAGCAATTGGGGGATTATCTCTATTTAAATTTGATATTTCAGGATACAATTTCACAAACAACATCTTGTTCTTCTCCACTGATAAATGCCTTCAATTCACCGAAAGCACAAAATCAAAAGACTGGAATTTATAAAAAACAGGGCAAAACGGAGGAGCTTTGCGCACTTACCAGTTCCACTTGCCGATCTTGAAAGGATCTGACTTGCGGTAAGTACAAGAAGCCAAGTTGTCTATCCGCCATTGAGCAAGACGCGACGTGGTTTCAACCTTATATGCGGACTCGCTCATCCTAGCGAAAGCCAGAGCCGTCGTGATCTCATGGATGCAATCAAATATTCCTTCCAGAAAATACTCTCCGGCCTTTCCCAGGTTTGCTTTGTATGAATTTTCCTATCTTCATAAACATAAATACACAAAAAACGAAAAACCCACCAAACAACACAATCTTCACACTGTTTTCAGCCTTCCAAAACGATCCCACAACGCAGAAAATAAATAGGATTGTGTTTTAGAAGGTGTTGTTTGTTTATTTTGTTGTTTCCGGGCACGCAAGGATAAGGGTTTTGGTGTTGCTTTACGCCATTGAAGCTGCAGAATGATGGCTTGTCCAGCAGACGAGATATGAAAAGATAAGGAGAAAGAGAAGGACAAGTGAGGTGAAAGAGATTTGGTGAAGGTAGTTGGCTTACGCTACACTAAAACAGGAGATTTTATACCAGAATTAATTATTCTTAATGGAGATTTCAGTGATGTCTTTATGTTTTGTTTTTTTCTCAATGATCAGAGAGTTCTTGTGTCCAATAAGATTCATGTAAATAGTATTAGTGACATTCTTATGTATGAGATCAAGAGTTTTAATCCGGTTTAGTAACATTTTAATATAAAACTTTTAACTTATGTGGGTAGTTTTGTTCAAGTAAGTTTTCCTTGTTATAAAAAAAAAAAAAATTATATTAAAATATTTGTTACTAAAAGAGTATAAACAATGCTTAAGAGATAGTTTAAGATTTATCTGGTAAAGTGATTATAAAATTAATTTCATCTATATTGGTTAGTTTAAATTTAATTTAAATCCTAAATAGTTAGTTTGAACTCGTTGATTTGAATTCACCCTTTAACTTTGAAAAGAGAAAGTGTTCTTTTCTGTTTTGTGTGTTTTTGGTGCTTGGAAGTAAAGCATCTATGCCTTTGAGGCTTTGTGGGTTTGATTGTTTCTTTCTATCAATTAATGAAAGATTCACCTTAATTGCTTCTTATTTCTCTTTGTGCTTTTCCTTAGACTCACTCTTGGATTTGCTTCTACCCATTTCTTAACTTAAGCCAACAAAATAAATTTTTAATTGATTAGAGAAATAATTAAAATTATTTATTATTTATGGTTGGTTGTTAAAAAGAGTATTATGGTAAATTCGAAATTGATTATTGAACTTGTCAAAGTAAAATTGTGACATAAAGTTTGTAGGTATGAAAATTAGAATTGATTATTGGCTTTTGCATTGGGTTGGGAGTTAATAATAAAAATGGGAATATATTTTTCAAGTGTAGTCCTGCAAATGGTGGAAGTTGAAATGACTTTAATAATAAAAAAAAGTAATACTATGTGTACTTATTTTTTGGTATATATATAATGTATCATCATGTGATTAAGTATCACTTTATTTTTAATTCAAAATTATTTACTCATTTGATGATATACATCAAATGTGTATCTATTTATTTATACAAAATAGGTATACATAGTTTTATTGATAGTTTAATAATAACACATGAATATACTAAACTTTTTTTTATTAAAAAGATTAAACTTTCGGTTTTTTTATTAAAAAAATTGGACTTTCATATTTTTCATTTAACTTATTGAAAATAATGAACGAACATAATTAAAATTATTTATTTTATTCGGTTTTAAAAATAAGATAATTAGTTTAATAATTTTAATAGAAAAGTTTCTTCCATCAATTAGAAAATTTTGAAAGTTTGGTCTTTTTAATACAGAAAATTCAATTTTTTCAATTTTAATTTAAAAAAACTAAATTCGGTCTATTTTATTGATAAAAGTGATGTTTGATAGTTTCAAATATTGTTATTTCTTAAAAAAAAAATCAAAAGCTAAGAATTATGATTTTGTGAAACCTTGGGTCAAAAATTGTATTTTACTCTATTTTTTTTAATCTAATTAAGAAGTTGATTAATAATAGAAATTGCTTTCAAAAGATGATTCATGCATAGAATTTGTAAGCATTCAGTAAATTTCAATGGTTTTATGCCAAACTCCAATGGTGGGTGGTTTTTTCTTGTAGATGTTGATTTAAAAAAAAAAGATTTATTATCATGACCCAAAAAGAAAAAGAAAAAGACCTGAAACCTAATGCTTTTATTTTATCCATTCCATGGGATGGGAAGTATTATTCTTTTCTTCATGAAGTAATCAACTCACCCATTATAAGAATAATATTAAGGTGGTGTTTGTTCTTGTATTTTATATTTTACTTTTTTTGAAAAAAGATATTCAAGAAAATTGGATTTCGTAATTTTCAATTTTTTATTTTTGTTAATACAAAAAATTTTACATCATCACATCAAGTGCTTTTTAAGTAAAAAATCGTAAGAGATCAAAGTTAATAATATTTTAAGACTTTAAATAGTTTATATATTTAAGACAATATCAATAATGTTGACCTTAAAAATCTCATATCAAATATAAGATAAGGATTTCTAATTAATATAAATTTATTATCTACTCCTTTCTTATGAGACACCTTGTAATACCAAAATTGTTTGTGAGGCAAACAAATGACAAAATAGTAAAAAAAAAAAAAAAAAAATTGTATTCTTTGTTTTGAAAAACAAAAAGTTGAATTAAAATATTCTATCTATATATATATTTTACTAAATAAAACAAATAATAGAAATAATAATGACAAATTTAAGTTGAATTGAATTAAATCATTTTAAGGTTATCAATAGAATTATCAATGATATCATTAAATGATGAACAATATTATTAAAAAATAAAATAATTAAACTTAATTAAAATATATTCTTAAATTCTCTACACACAACTTGCATCTAAAAGATGAACAAGAATAATTAGTAATTAGTAAGAAAAATAAAGGGCGCAATAAAAGATTAGAGGAATATATAATTAAAAGCAAATAGAATGGGATTGTGGGGAATGGAATCTTAGGTTTAAAAATACATGATATTCAAGTTGACAACAAGAACATTGAATTGAAGTGCAGAATCCCATTTAGCATTCTGAGATTGCAAGTTACACGTTAAAAAGGCACTCCTTTTCATCCTAGCCGTTCAAATTTTAGATCAACTTTCACTCTTTAGTTTTAATTTCTCGTTATAGTATGAATATAGTAGCATATTATTATTACTATTATTATTATTATTATATATACACAAGTAGATGAATTTTGTTTATAATGAGATAATAATAATAATAATATAATGTATTTCCTGTTTTTGCTAGTGCTGCATTAATTTCCGCACTATGTATGGATTCAGAAATCTGTGGGCTCTCACTCGCACACCAAACCGCTGAGGGTCAGCTTTTTAATGCTTCATTCTTGTGTTTTTTTCCAAACTCCCTCCATACAACTTTATTTAACTAATACTGTAGAACAATTTGATATAATAAGTAAGTAGGCTGCCTGCCTAACTTGGACCGTAAAACAAGAATTCTCAAGTGTTGCAGACATTTGGGTCGCCATACCTCTCAAAGTTGGAATGGTGGTTGCAATAGATGCCCATTGGGACACGTGATAGCAGCATTTATTTATACTACTACATTAATAAATTATTTATCATGTTCTTGCAAGTTTTCCATTCTTTATCATTTTATTTTAGTAGCTAGTTTGATTAAATTTAAGATTTATCCTGAATTGGGAGAGGATTGTTCAAACCCTGGTAGTGAATCAACTGAATGCATCATGAAAATCACTGGGTGGGGAGGGGGAGGGACAGCAGAATGTTTTCTTGGTTTGGATAATATTATGTCTTCCTTGAAGGTACTAATATATACTGTAACCTCCCTTAATGGAAAATTTATAACTTAAAAAGGCCATTAGTGGAGTGCCTTTGTCATCTAACACTGGATATATATATATGATATCACTTTAATATTAATTTACATTGACCTACTTTCAACTTCAACCTAACCACGCAACAACCTTTCTCCGATGTTAATTTATCAGCCTGTCTGTCACTTGATTACTTGTTTTCTTCAACCTCTACAAATCCTTTTTCTTTTTTTTTTTTTTTAATCTTTACATTGACCTGCTTTTTTATGTTCTTTTGCTCTACGTCTTTTAAAATGTTCGGCCCATGCTGGGGCTTATGGTCCATGACACATCAACCAGATTGTGTCATTGGGCTTCTATAGTAACAAATTTTAACTAATAATCAAATCAAGTTAGTTAACCCAAGATTGGCACGTGTTTTGGTTAGATTATTTGTTTTTTGGAAACTACTGGTCAGGTAGTGCCCGAAATCAGGATATTTTGCCGTAGCAGTTTTCTCTGTAATTTCATTTTTCAAACTTTCGGACCTCCCCATTTATTGGCATTTCAACCATGTCCCCCAACTTCAAGTCAAATAGAAAAAACCTTCTATATATATATGGTAACCCAAGTATTATTAAACTGTGTACACACATACATATAAATTAACAGTGGCAACAACAGCAGCCACATTTATTTAGACGGATTATGAAAACTACTGACAGACTTCACAATATGGACATAGCGAGTAGACATTACACGTCAAGGCATTCCGACTGATCCCTGGAAAACATAGATTCATCGGCATCATACTTCATCTATTCATGGCAACAGAAGAAAATATATCAGTCAGCTAAATTAATAGTTGAATGAAAAATTCGGGGAAAATTATAAATGGAGAAGGGAAGACCTGTGTTACCTATTTACCAAAAAAAAAAAAAAAATTAAGAAAAGACCTGTGTTACCTCACGTTGTATGTTTGAATGAACTGATCAACAGTTTCGGGCGTCTGGAATTTAAGAAACTTGTCTGTGTAAAAGTAGTTATAATGATCTGTAACATATATTTCTGGTATGTGTTTAGCAACCTGCTCCCATTTCCCGCTCGTTATCATACAATAAGCTTCTTTCAGCATCTTCACAAACGTAAGAGTCTTGAGGTTTGTCAGATGCTCAATTCCGGGAATCTCCTTCAACAGTGGGCATGGACCCATTTCCAGCTCTCTAAGATTAATCATTGCTCCTTTTTCTACCGTCACCAATTTCAACTGCTCAAAATCTTCAAGATGCAACCTCTGAAGTTTCGGAAACCAACCCTGTTCAAAATTCAATTCCTCACAGTGCTTCCAATGTAAATTGAGCCTCAATAGATGAGGCAGAGCTTGAATTTCAGCCATGGAAATGTTGAATGATGAGTCGGTGGATGACAAGCCCACAGAGATTAAATTCTGGAGTTCAAAAATCCAGCCTGGCAGCTTGGTAATGTTGGCCTTTAATTTGAAACGCTGAAGCAATAGAGAAGGACGAGCCAACTGTTGTGTATCGATAATTTCGTTACTTTCTGTTCTTACCATCAGATGCGTAAGGTGTTCCAAATTCGAAACCTTGTCGAACAGATCCTTCACATCACCATTTGGAAGATTCACGCCCAACTTTCTCAACTGCATCAGCTTCTTAAGCTTGTTGTTAATCACCCTGGAATCTGAGATCAAATAAAGTAGCTTTTGCAGGCCTTTCAATGCTCCAAGACCCTTGTGTATTTTGACTCCATCTTTGTCAGCATATAGACATCGTAATTTTTTCAGATTCTTGATCTCAACCGGAAGATCTCTGACTTTGGACCAGCGCAAATCCAGGGTGTCTAGATTGATAAGCATGCCTATGGACTTGGGAAGCTCTTTCACATTTGTACATGCCAAACTCAAGTAGCGTAGATAGAATAGCTTCCCCAAATCATTCGGAAGACGATCTAGAGCAACATTATGAAATCCCAGGACTTTAATTAGCTTGAAATTTGGAACAATTGCGGCCATGAAAGACTCTGGCAAGCTGTCTATATTGAAGAGTTGAAGTGAACGAACCTGTTCTGAATCCTTGATAATCTTTAAAATATTCTCACCACTTCCGCATATTGAAATGCGTCGACTTCCATTGCAATGGCTCAAGTCTTTTCCGTCTAGAGCTTGACAGAAATTCAATTCTCTAGACTTTTTGACGATGATCTCACGCATAAACTCTTGAACCCTACAGCTTTCAACCAGTCCGGCAACATTTCGACAAGTAACTTGAACCAAACTTCGATCGATGAGTTGATGCAAGTAATCTTCTGCAACTTGTTCGGGTGGGGAGTCGTTGTTACACGGGACTAAGCCCTCAGCTATCCACAAGTCAAAGAGATCCTCTGTCGGAATTATCGAGTTCTCTGGAAACAAGCCAAAGTACAAGAAACAGGATTTGAGGTGGAGAGGAAGATCGTAATAGCTTTCACATAAAACCCTGCTGCAAAGTCTTAGATGGGGATCGCTTTCTAACCTTGAGCCCATGCCATCAAGTAACTTTTTCCATTCATGGGGAAGATGGTTCTTGTTTGAGAGTATACCACCTACAGCAACTATTGCCAACGGTACACAACCACATTTCAGAACGATTTCATAGGACAATCCCCACAAAGCTTGGGGACAATTCTTCTCAGACCCGAATGCCTTTTTGCAAAAAAGTTGCATTGCCGTGTAAGTAGGCAAAGGTTGCAGCATGTGGAAATGACAGATGGATGAAGATTTTGCATAGTCAGCCACGCCCTTGTTCCGGGTGGTGATCAGAATCCTGCTGCCTTTGTCATTTTCAGGTAAAACAGGCTTTACATCTTCCCAGAATTCAACTTTCCATACGTCATCGAAAAAAATCAAGTAACGCTCGTCATTCAAGCTCTCCCTCAGATATTTTATCATATCTATCTCTTCTTCCATTGTCTCTTTCTTGGTTGGCATGATCCCTTTTAGCTTGTCGAACTCCTGTTTGATTAACCGTAGCAGATTCTTCTTGTTGTATTCTTTCCCGACTGTGACCAAAATCTGACGATTGAAATGCTTTCCCACAGCTTCATTATGATAGATTTTACCAGCAAGAACGGTCTTGCCTAGCCCTCCTTCGCCCGCCAGCACAATCACTGAGCGTTTGGCAGTTCCGTTCACCAACAAATTGATCAATTCCGTTCTGGTTGACCCATCATCGACAAACTCAGCATCGTCGATGAAAAAAGACCCAATTCGAGAGTCATGTGGTGCAACACTTCTGCTTCCACCGCTTGACCCTGGTTCTATACACTGGAAGTTAAAGCTTTTGCCATCATTTTGTATTTTAGCAAGCGATGACTGGATAGCATCTATCTCCGAGACGATTGCATGGCTCAGGATTGCCTCCTCCACGAAACGCCAGAGCTTCCAAAAGACAGCAGCAATGCAACCGCCACGATCGGGAAGTTTTGCCGCACGGTACGAGTACTTTGACAGGACATCTTCAATACGATAAGCTTCTTCCCTCACTTGTTGAACCCAGGTCGTGACAACTCGATTACTACTTTGTCCTTCTTCAGCTGCTGCTCTTGCATCTGCATCCGTTAAGAAAGATGAGATGGTGTTGAATTCTTTTTCGATTTCTTTAACTTTATTTCCAACACTTCCCAAGAACTTGATTTCCTCAGCGACCAGTTTACACAAGCTGATTACTGCAGCGGGGTTCACTGCTCCCGCCATGGCTGCAAATATTTTCCTCTGTAAAGAGAATGTGTGTATGCTGAGGGATGCGAAATTTGATGCTTTGCGGGTTATTATATGGACATTTTAAGAAGCTGTTGATCTATATGGGCAGAAAAGGAAATGTACAGAATAATATTATTTAATTTTATGCATTTTACACATTTTGACACTATATTATAAATAAATTATCCGTAAACTGTCATAAGTTCACATTATATGCCCTTGTATCATGCCACATAGCAATCCAGTTTTGTATGGGGTTATCTAAATTCACAAAGTATAGATTTGAAAGTTGAATTTTCTAAGAGATCTATGGTGATAACATAGGGTTTAGGGAACTTTTCCAAACACAGTTTAAAAAACTGAAGTTATTAGCAGGATTGGATTCAAGTCAATTCAAGCCAAATATAGCTTGAATTAGTTTTAGCTCATTTTATAAAGGTAAGCTTGAGCTTCGACTCGGGATCAATGAACCTAACAAAATGGTTGCTTGTGATCAACTTGCTCGACAACTATAAAGTTTGAGATTGACTTGAACATACTCGGGGTCAGTATAGCCAGAGAGTTAAAGGCGAATGTGTTTGGCTCTACTCCAAATGAAAGTGTTCAACTTAGAGTCAAGAGAAATATCAGAGAGTTATCTAATATTTCAAAGGGGTTTGATATCGAAACAAAAGTAAGAGGAGGTGGAGTCGCGACAGTAGAATAAGAGAAATGCAACCAACTAATTCCAAAAAGTTGAAGACAAAAGAAGAGGAGGTGTGGTAGGAAAAGATGTGAAGATCATAACTAGACCTAATAGTTTGTATTATTAGATTATATTCTATCATGCCAGTTCATGTTTCAAATTGAAGACCTTAAACCCTAACCAGACTTGAAATAGAATCGTGTCAGAAATTTTCAACCCTAAATTGAACCTAACTATTTTCGGGTTGCTTGACCCTACTTGAATTAATCTAAACTATATAACGAAGTTGTGTCAAAACACAACATGTAAAGATATGATTTATTACGAAATAATATACTTTGTAATATGTTATAGAATAACACAATTCTTACAAAAAAAAAAAAAAACATATGAAAAAATATTTTTACATGAAACGACATTCTGTCAATATAAAATTGTTGTATTTCAAGTTAATATTAATAGTTTATTTATTATCTCTTTATATGATCAATTGTAAGAATAAAAAAAAAACAAAATATCATAATTAAGAACTCAAATAAGTTTTCAACTTCAAAATAATGCTATTAATAATTAACGAGATTAACAACCTATCAAATATTTAAGAAATTTAATTTACAATTCATATGATGAATATTACTTTCATAATTATTAAAATTATTAACAAGTATATGAATATGACACACTAAACATAATAAGTTCAAATTAGTAGTATTTATAACACACCAACTAAGAAAACAAATAAATTTTAAATAGTTTTTTATAAGTTTGTCAAAAAGAGTTATTATATTAGAATGAATGTTTTTAGTAGAAGATTATAAATTTCTGTCGAAAGGCCTAAGACTAATTTTTTCAAATAGACATCCAACTAACTTATACAATATTTTAAGGACAAACCATTTAAAGGTTAATTTAAAGTAATTATCATAATTGAGCTAATAAAAAAACTAAAATTAAGTTTTAATCAGAAAAATTCTAATACAGCGGAATGATAAAACATTGTCTTTATTGAAAATCTTTTTTGTTTGTATTAGTATAAGTAATATCCTCTTTGATTTCATTCAAATTAAAATCATTATCTTTTGAATCATCATTAAAAGAAAATAGTAAAAAATAAATATTCAAATCGTATTTGAAATTATTATAATAATAATAATACTTCAATAGTAGATTACCAATTTGAACAAATAATCAATTTTTAATGCAAACAAATGTTTCAACTACATTAGGTTAACTGGGGTGTCAATTTTCAATTGTAGTGTTGTCAATGATAATTATAATAATTTAGTAATAGTGCTACCAAGTTTTGGGTTAATTCAAGCTATTTAAGTTAGTTTTATGTCAATCCGAATATAATTTAATTTTTTTGAGATTAATTCAAATCAGACTCAAATGATTTTTTTTATTGAAAATTATAATCTTAATTTGATTTTTGTGTATTATATTATATTAGATTAATAAATTATATCAAATTTTGTGAAATCTAATCATGACATGTGACATGTCTTTTAGGGTTTTTATTTTATATTTTAAACAAAACAAAAAAAAACTATGTTTTAGGGTAAGTTAAAAGGATAAGGCTGAGATTCTCAGCCTATTATAAATTTGTATATTTATCTTTAATTCTTTTTATTGAGTAAGTTAAAAGATAATGTAAGTTGAAGGATAAGGATGAGATTCTCGTTTTAGGAGTTGCAAGAAAATGCAATATATTATTTTTTAAGGCTAAAATAAATTTAAGGCGAGTCATTTAAACCTAAATTTGAAAAAACCTAAATTTAAACAATATATTATTTTATATTGTTTTTTCACTTAACAGTGAACTGATAATCTTTAGATATCTATCTATAATCATCCACTCCACAGACTTCAATTATTCGAAAGCTAAGAGTAAAAATTGGGCATCACTCATATCATATCACAGGTGTCGTTTCATTTAGACTTTTACTGTCAAATTATCCAACTAACCAAATAAAATATTGTTATCAATCAACTTTTCAAATGCACCGAGATCCTTCTTTTGTCATTATTTATAAAAATAAGTGAAAGTGGTGTGAACTCAATTCCTTTTGGGGCTTTCATATCGAGAAGTTGGCCCTTCAAGGCCTCGTGTTCCACGACGGGGCACTTGTTTCAATTTGATTAGCGACATTCCTGTTATTTTCTTGACAATTTGGTGATGGAGTGGGACAAACATGGGCAAAAATGAGCAAGGAAAAGGTTTCCATTTTCCGGTTGGTTCATATTACTTTATTGTTGTATTACGTCTGCAAAAATTGTGATGAATCGCTGTATTTTTAATAATATATTATTGTTATATAACTATATGTTATTTTAATATAAAATTTGTGATCCATATTTGTGATCTTGTGTGACAGCCGCATGAACGGCCTTCTGCATAAACCTTGTAACAGTAGCATTAATGGTCTTTTGCAGATGCTTCCATACAGTTATCTCCCAAAAGGAAAGGAGTGGGAAACCTTTTCTCTTACAAATGTAAAAGTACTTGGCAAGTCCATTGTTAACCGCTTATCAACTTAGAGACCTCGAATTTGAAGCGTTCTCTTGTCACTGAGATTCCTGTTGAGATGAAGAATCTTTAAAAAATTGCGTTATATACTGGAAAAAGTACCCAAGGGGTTTGGGTCCTTATCGGGTCTGTAGAAGCTTGGAGAAACTTCAATCTCTTTGGGTTGAGTCTACAGGCAGCGAAGCAGTTCTTGATTTGGAGTCCATAGCAGCTTCTCCTGCTGATAGTTGAGCGATATGTTGATGAAGTCATCCCATTTGAGAAGAAAACATATTCCCCTTAAATTATCATCTAAAAGCCGCCAAATTCATTTTATATCTTCTGTCCAACTTGAAAACCAAACCAAATGTATCCAGTGAAATTAGTTTTTTTTTCATTAGTAGAGTAGATTCATCCCTCCCTTGTTAAGAAATTGAAAAAGGTCAGTAGGCAGGCTTTAGAAATTTTTTGTTGTTGGATTGGATTGGATTGGATTCTCCCCGTTAGTTGATGGCAATATCTTGGTCCAGGTGTAGCCATTAGTGGGCTTGGCCTTGGTTAGGCCTTTGTATTGTTTCTTTATTATTAGGTTTTCTTCTTATTAAATTTTAAGGTTGTAAAATACATTTGATTTGGCATTTTCTCTCTTGAATTTTATTATATGCTTGACCAATTTTCTCTCTTGTGAACTCTTTTCTTTCTCTTGTATTGTATTGCTCACTTCCAATGGGCTTTATTGGTGGCTACTTCCATTGGAAGTGGAAGAAGTGAGAGAATGACATCTCTGCCAATCAAAAACAAGTCTCTTGTTTTACCATGTTTCCCTGGATTTGGTTAGTTTTTTTCTATGAACATGAATGTGCATATATTTGATCATTGATTCATGGTGACATGTCAACAATGTTACAGAGGTACTATAAACTTTCTCATTCTAATAGTTCAATAATCAAGTTCAAGCCTTGGTCGCTCATAATTTTTTTATGGCCAAAAAGACTTATCCCTACCAAGATTCTCAAACTCTCATGTATAAAATTTCAAAACTTAAATACCTATTTTTGAGTTGAAATTATCTAGTGGAGTTAAATTAATTAAAGGCCAAAAGGCTTATTCCCACCCAAGTTTTAGTTTGTTCCCAAACACTCACTCACAAGATTTTAAAAACTCAAATATCCATCAATCAGTTAACTTCCGTTGTTTTTCAGTTAGTTATAAGGGTGAAACCGTTATTTTATAATTTGTATTAAAACAAATAAAATTATATCTCATTTTACCCCTTTAAATTAAAAAATAACAATTTTTCTTCACCAAAAAGTTTAAAAAGTTACATTTTTTCCCCTAGGGTTTGATTTTTCTTTGTTCCAACAATTACTTCGAGAAGGTCGTCAATTGGCCTTCCCACCACCCTCCTCCCTGGTGGTTTTCCATTGTGGAAACCATCAAAAAGCCAATCAAAATGGCTAGTGACATCACACAGATTTGTGCAAAGTCCAGTTATTTATGTTTCGATCGGATGACTCACATGTCTATGGCTCATTTGATTGACGCACAAATGGTCGGACTTTGCACAAATCTATGCGACATCATCGACTATTTCAGTCGACTTTTCAATGGTTTCCACATTGAAAATCACAAAGGAGGAAGCTGGTGGGAAAACCGGCTGATGACCTTAAGGGAAAAATATAACTTTTCAAACTTTTAAATAAAGAAAATTATTTGTTTTTTAAATTAAAAGAAAAAAATGAGATATAATTTTATTTATTTTAATATTAATGATAAAATAATAATTTTACTCTTATAATTAACAAAAATGTTTAACAAAAATTGAATGATGAATTGGTATTTACATTTTTCAAAATCCTATAGGTGGATAAGGTGTTTGAAAATGGTCTAAAAACTTGGATGGGAATGAGTCCCTTGGCGTTAATTAAATTAGTTATATGGGATTGAGGGAGGAATGCAAGACTGAAGCATTAAAAAGCTGAGCGGTTTGGCGTTAGTGAGAGGCCGTACAATTTCTCTGAATTCAAGTGCATAAATTATTGCAACACAGGACCAAAAAATAAAAGGCAAAAGACTTTTTTCCACTTCAGGATTAGATCAATCCCCAACTCTTATGATAAAGTTTTAAAAATTTAAAAATTTATTGTTTTTAAATTTTTATTAAAATTTTTAGTTAAATATAAAGATAAAATTATTATTTTAATAATATTATAAAAATATATATAATTTTATCTTATTTATCTTTTAAGTTTAAAAAACTGATAATTTTCTCTCTAAACTCATATTTTTCAAGTTTTAAAAATGACATTTTCCTTCAAAATCAAATTCTTCAATTAGCCCCAAAATTTTATGAAATTTCTTTAACCCCCCATACATTTTTTGGTTTGTTATCCTTTTCCTGATATCATGTTCTTTTGTCTTTGACCACCTCACTCTCTAAGACTTGAACGATTGTTAATCTTTCCCTCTTTAATGGTTTTTCAAAGCAAAAACTACACCAAAATTGAGCGAGAGATTCAGCTTGATTTTGATTGATTTTACATTGTTGTTGACCTCTCTTTCGGTGGTCAATGACAGCGCAATTGTCTCTTCCCTCTGATTCGTCGAATGGAAGCAAGAGGAAGCATCGATTCATCAAATCGAAAACAAATCATGAGAACCAAAACCTATACAATTAAAAACTTAAGGGACGGATAAAAATATGTAGAAAATGCAAATCTTAACTTCGCATTCAAATCTATTTGTGTTTCCTCATATGAAATCTACCCATTCACTCCACAACATATTAAAAACATTTTTTTTTTATCAATGCTTGATCCCCTGTTCTCTTAACTTCACATTATATTATTATATTTATCTCATTAGAAACAAAATTGAAAATTTTCTTCCTTCGATAAAAAGAAAGAAAATTAGATCCCTAAAAAAGATATTACAAGAAGAAGCCATTATTGTAAAGCTTAGAGTAGGCAACAATGTGAAATGAAAGACTCTTCTATGTTTCTTCAACCTTGTGCATATAATAAGAATATACTACTTAGTTGATACTATAACAAGAAATAGGAATTAAAGAGTGGAGCGTCATGTTTATCTTAAATTTGAACGGTCAAGATGAGAAGGAATATTTTTTTAATGAGTGGCTTGTAATCTCAGAATACTAAATGAGATTCTGCTCTTCAATATATTCTTGTCAACTTGAATGTCATATATTTTTAAATCTAATATTCCATTCCCCACGATCTATTTATATTCGTTTAATCTTTTATTGCCCCTTTTTTATTTATTTATTACTAATTAGAAAATATATGTTTATTTAATTTTTTGCATCAACAAAAATATAAATTGAAAATTACAGGATCCAGCTTTCCCGAATATCTTTTTAAAATACAAGAACAAACACCACCTTAATAAATATTCTTATAATTGGTGAGTTGATTACTTGATGAAGAATATTTTCCTAAATAGATTGAATTTAGTTGTTTTTTCAATTGCAATTGAAAAGATTGAACTTTTAGTATCAATCTTATTTTCCTATTAAAATTATTCAACTAATCATCTTATTTCTAAAATAAAACAAAATAAATAATCTTAATTGTGTTTATTTAATATTTTTAATAAAAATATATTCCCAGTTTTATTATTAACTCCCAACCCAATCCAAAAGTCAATAATCAATTCTAATTTTCATACCTATAGACTTTATGTCACAATTTTACTTTGAAAAGTTCAATGATCATTTTCAAATTTACCATAATACCCTTTTTAACCATCAACCATAAATAATAAATAATTTTAATTATTTCTCTAATCAATTAAAAATTTATTTTGTTGGCTTAAGTTAAGAAATGGGTAGAAGCAAATCCAAGAGTGATTTGAAGGAAAAGCACAAGGAGAAATGAGAAGCAATTAAGGTGATTCTTTCATTAATTGATAGAAAGAAACAATCAAACCCACAAGCCTCAAAGGCATAGATGCTTTGCTTCCAACCATCAAAAACACATAATATAGAAAATAATACTTTCTCTCTTCCAAGTTTAAAGGGTGAATTCGAACTAACTAAATTCACAAAGTATAGATTTGAAAGTTGAATTTTCCATTGTGGTTTTACAAGTATAAATCACATGTCTATGCTTCGATCGGATGACTCACATGTCTATGCTTTGTTTAATTGATGTGCAGATGGTTGGACTTTGTACAAATCTATATGACATCATCGACTATTTCAATCAACTTTTCGGTGGCTTCCACATAAGAAATCACCAAAGAGGAAGGTGGTGGGAAAGTTGATTGATGACCTTTATAGAGTGATCATTGGATTTGAAAAAATCAAATCTTAAAGAAAAAATATAACTTTTCAAATTTATAAAAAAAATATCTATTTTTTAAATTAACAAAAAAAATAAGATGTAATTTTATTTATTTTAATAATAATAATAAAATAATAATTTTATTCTTATAATTAATTAAAATTAACTGATAAATAGATATTTAAATTTTTTAAAACCTTATAAGTGGATAAAGTGTTTGAATATGGTCTAAAAGTCGGCTGGGATGGGAAGAAGTCCTCTGGCGTTAGTTAAATTAGTTATATGGATCTGAGGGAGGAATGCAAGACTGGAGCATTAAAAAGCTGAGCGGTTTGGCGTTAGTGAGAGGCCGTACAATTTCTCTGAATTCGAGTGCATAAATTATTGTAACACAAGACCAAACAATAAAAGGCAAAAGACTTATTATCAAAGTGAATTTTAAACTTTTTAAATTTTAAAATAATTTTTAAAATTTAAACAGAAAAATAATAAAATTTTAAAATTTATAATTAAAATAATAATTTTATCCCTGTCTTTAATTAAAAATTTAAAAAATAGTTTGGTTTTTGGTTAAAAAAAAGTTTTCATCTTCCGTAAATTTAGGTTTTAAAATGGCTTAAAAAATTAATGGGAAATAATCCTATTCCCTTATAATTTACCTGCAAATTGTTGAGCCGTGTGGACCCTATCATTTTTACTGCTCAACAACCACACTTTTACTCACCCTACTGGTTTCTTACCACAACAATTAAACATTGTATCCATGATCATACATAAGAATTAAGATGGCATGAACAAGATAAGGGTTGTGAGTCATGGCAGAGTCTGCAGTAAGCTTTGCTATACAACACTTGGGTAACTTGCTTGTCCAAGAAATCAACTTGTTGACAAATGTAAAGAAAGAATTTGGAAGCATCAAAAGAGAATTGGAGTTCATCAGATCTTTCCTCAGGAATGCAGATGGAAGGGCAGTAGAGGAAGAATCAACAGAAAGAAATGGAGGCGTCATAAGTACTTGGGTAAAACAAGTGAGGGAAGAGGCTTATCATATTGAAGATGTTCAGGATGAGTACATGTTGAAGGAGGCAAAACTTCCTCGTGGCAGTGGTCTCATTCGTTTCCTTAAAAAATTGTGTTGCATTATAAACAAACTGAAAGTATGCCATGAGATTGAAGATATCAAATTATCACTTGCTGATATAAAGGGAAAAGTACACTCTTATAACTTTTGCCCCATAGATCAAAGATCAAGCAGTGGGACAGGAGATATTGTACCTCATGACTCTTGTGTTGTCTCCTATTTCATCCCAGAGGAAGAACTTGTGGGCATCGAATCTACTAGAGACCAATTGATTGGCTCGTTAGTGAATGGAACTTCCCATCGCTCAGTGTTTGCAGTGGTAGGCGAAGGAGGACTAGGTAAGACCACTCTTGTTGGAAAAATTTATGACAATGATACTGTGAAGAAGCATTTTGATTGTCGGGCTTGCATCACGGTTGGGAAAGAATACATGAAGAATGATCTTTTGAGGGAAATTATTCGTCAGTTTTGCAGTGTGAAGAAGAATGATCTTTTGACTGCTCCGGTGGAAACACGGGAAATGGAAGAGAGCCATCTGATCGAAACACTGAAAAAATGGTGCAGAATTCATCTATAGAACTAGTAATGCCTCCGGAGAAAGGCTTATATTAGAAAAATTGTCTACTTTATCATCTGAATTGTATTATACAATTATAAAGGCAATTGAATCCTACGCAGTATCGAACTAGAAGTTCGTTAATCCAAAAACATTTATGCTTTGACATGATCGTTTAGGTCACCCAGGATCTACAATGATGCGTAGGATTATTGAAAATTCACATGGACATACATTATAGAATCATAAAATTTTATTGTCCAATGAATAATTCTGCATTGTCTGTTCTCAAGACAAATTAGTAATAAGACCATCTCCCTCCAAAATTGGAGGTGAATCCCCATCATTTTTGTAAAGGATTCAAGGGGATATATATGGACCCATTCATCCACCAAGTGGATCATTTCGTTATTTTATGGTCTTAATTGATGCATCTGCACGATGGTCTCATGTTTGTTTATTGCCTACTCGAAATGTTGCATTTGCTAAACTATTAGCACAAATTATCAAATTAAAGGCATATTTCACAGATTATTCGATCAAGTCAATACGACTAGATAATGCTGGTGAATTTACATCCAAAACATTTGATGATTATTGTATGTCAATGGGGATTGAGGTTGAACATCCAGTCCCGCATGTCCACACAAAGAATGAATTAGCTGAGTCTCTTATCAAACGACTCCAGGTAATTACACACACTTTATTACTAAAAAGTCAATTACCTACTTCTATATAGGGGCATTCTATATTACATGTTGCAGCGTTAATTCGCTTGCGACCTTCTTCTTATCATCAATATTCTCTCCTACAATTGGTCCTTGGTTACCAACTTAATGTGTCTCATTTGATAATATTTGGTTATGTTGTATATGTCCTTATTGCGTCCCCTTAATGCACAAAAATGGGACCCCAACGTCATTTGGGAATATATGTTGGATATAATTCATCATCCATTATCAGGTACCTAGAACCAGTAACAGGTGATCTTTTTACTGTACGATTTACAGATTGTCAATTTGATGAGACAACTTTCCCGTCTTTAGGGGAAAAGAAAATGCCTCCTGAAGTTAGACATGAACTTACTTGGTATGTACCTATCATGTCTCATTTAGATTCTCGCACATCCCAAAGTGAAACTGAAGTGCAAAGGATAGTGCAATTATAAATTATTTCCAACCAAATGCCTGATGCATTTATAGATACGGCAAAAGTGACAAGATCACATGTTCCAGTTGCTAATGCACCAGCAAGAATCAATGTGACTACTGAACAGTCCATTCGAGCCGTGACTGATCCATCTACCTCACGCCAGAAGCATGGTAGACCTGTTGGATCAAAAGACACTATTCCTCGAAAAAGAAAGGTAAATAATCAAACAAATATTCCTCCAGAAGAGGTTATAGTCCCTGAAGAGACTCAAGCCCCTAAAGTGGCACAAGTCCCTGAAGTGACACAAACCCCTAAAGTGACACAAACCCCTGAAGTGATACAAAATCCTGAAGAATAGAAAAATGAGAATATTGAAATATCTTTAAATTATGTTCATACACGAGAGGTGTAGAATCGTGAAACATTTATAATTGATAACATATTCTCATTTGCAGTAGCTACTGAAATTCTGAATGATGATGATTTTGAACCACGTACTATAGCTGAGTGCAAATAAAGACATGATTGACCTAAATAGGAATAAACAATTCAAGCAGAATTAGCTTCTCTAGCAAAACGTCAAGTGTTTGGGCCTGTAATTCCAACACCTCAAGACGTATAACCTGTTGGATATAAATGGGTATTTGTGAGAAAAAAATGAGAAAAATGAAATTGCTAGATATAAAGTCAGGCTTGTAGCCTAAGGCTTTCCCAAAGGCTCGGTATAGACTTTGATGAAACATATGCACCTGTGATGGATATAATCACATTCAGATATTTAATCAGTTTAACAGTCTCTAAAGGACTGGATATGTGTCTAATGGACGTAGTTACTGCTTATTTGCATGGAAATTTAAACACTGAAATTTATATGAAACTCCTGAAGGATACAAATTACCTAAAGCAAAAAAGGTCAATTCAAGAGGCATGTACTCAATTAAATTACAACGATCATTGTACGGATTAAAACAATCCGAACGTATGTGGTACAATTGCCTCAGTGAATATTTGAAAAAAGAGGGCTATGTGAATGACCCTATATGCCCATGTGTCTTTATCAAAAGGTCAGAATCGGGATTTGCTATTATAGCAGTTTATGTTGATGACATGAATTTAATTGGGACTCCTGAAGAACTCTAAAAAACTACTGAATATATGAAAAAAGAATTGGAAATGAAGGATTTGAGAAAAACAAAATATTGTCTCGACCTGCAGATCGAGCATAATTTAAATAGAATACTTATCCATCAATCAGCGTATATTGAAAAATTATTAAAACGCTTTAATATGGATAAGGCTTATCCTTTGAGCACCCCAATGGTTGTTCGGTCTCTTGATCCAAAAAATGACTCATTTCGTCATAAAGAAGAAGATGAAAAGATACTTGATCCTGAAGTACCATATCTTAATGTTATTAGAGCCTTATTATATTTAGCCCAATGCATGAGACCGGATATATCCTTCGCAATTAATTTATTAGCCCGATTTAGTTCTGCACCAACTCATCGCCACTGGAACGAAATCAAACATATACTTCGTTATCTATGCGAAACTAGAGATTTGAGATTATTCTATTCTGTCAAATCACCTAAAAATCCTAGTTTGGTTGGATATGCAGATGCTGGTTATCTTTCTGACCCCCATAAGACCCGTTCTCAGACGGGATATATTTTCACTTATAATGACACAGTTATATCATGGCGCTCCACCAAGCAGACCTTCGTTGCAACTTCTTCAAATCATTCAGAAATTTTAGCTCTCCATGAAGCCAACCGAGAATGTATATGGTTATGGTCTGTCATCCATCATATTCAAAATGCATGCAGTCTTCCTTCTACAGCAAACACTCCTTTCATATTATTTGAAGATAATGCAACATGTATAGCCCAAATTAGAGGTGGGTACATCAAAGGAAACAGAACCAAACATATCTCACCGAAGTTCTTTTACACTCATGAGCTCTAGCAGAGTAAAAGATTGATGTCAAGCAAATAAGATCTAGTGAGAATCTTGCAGATTTGTTCACTAAGACACTACCGACATCAACATTTGAGAAGTTAGTGTATAACATCGGTATGCGGCGGCTCAACAAGCAACCAAGTTAATCCTACTACAAAGAGGAGGAGCGTTCATTAGGGGGAGCATTTATCAGGCAAAATTTTGAAGTATTAGACAAAAGGTGCACTGTACTCTTTTTCCCTTCACTAGGTTTTGTCCCACTGGGTTTTCCTAGTAAGGTTTTTAATGAGACAGTTTAAGCACGTCTAACGCCAACTTACAGGACATTTAATAATTATGTTCTTTTGCTTTGGTTTTTATCTCACTGAGTTTTTCCTTAGTAAGGTTAATATAATTATCTGTAAGTGATGGAAATCGAAGGGGGAGTGTTATATATGGTGGATTTTCCACCATGTAGGCAAGATTGACAAATTAGTGTGAACGCAAAAATATAAACATGCATTAAAGTCAAGAAAGGGGGACAGTAGGTTTTCTATATAAAGCCCTCTCCTCTCATTTGTACATATACTTTTCTCTCAATTTAATTGTGTATTGTTTTTCTTCATTCTTCTTCTTTTCATCCGGGAAAGCATTTTTCTTTGAATAGCTTCTACTCTTCTTCTCCTTTTCTCTTACTTTTGTTTTAATCTCATTATCTTTATAACACGTTTCTTCACACTTCCTTGCTTTCCTCTTGCTTCTTCTTTCTTCTTTCTTCCTTTTGCCGTGGGTTTGACTTAATAAAATCATTATTTTCATTTGGCAAGTCAATCATTTTGCCATTTATTTCATTAATTTTATAACAAACCATAAATTTTCTCATTTTAATAGTTCAATAATCAAGTCAAAGATTCCTTTGCTCATAATTTTTTTATTTTCATTCTCATCTAATTCAAGTGAAATAATAGTGGCTGGTGGAAGGTCTTTTCTAGAGTCTTGCAAGGAGTCTCTATCATCCTTCAAATCTTATAATTTACCTGCAAATTGTTGAGCCGTGTGGGCCCTACCATTTTTATTGCTCAGCAACCACACTTTTATTCACGCCGCTGGTTTCTTAACACAACAATTAAACATTGTATCCATGAGCATACACCTTAAGAATTAAGATGGCATGAACAAGAAAAGGGTTGTGAGTCATGGCAGAGTTTGCAGTAAGCTTTGCTTTACAACACTTGGGTAACTTGCTTGTCCAAGAAATCAAATTGTTGACAAATGTAAAGACAGAAGTTGAAAGCATCAAAAGAGAATTGGAGTTCATCAGATCTTTCCTCAGGGATGCAGATGAAAGGGCAGCAGAGGAAGAATCAGCAGAAAGAAATGGAGGCGTCATAAGTACTTGGGTAAAACAAGTGAGGGAAGAGGCTTATCATATTGAAGATGTCCTGGATGAGTACATGTTGAAGGAGGCAAAACTTCCTCGTGGCAGTGGTCTCATTCGTTTCCTTAAAAAATTGTGTTGCATCATAAACAAACTGAAAGTGTGCCATGAGATTGAAGATATCAAATTATCACTTGATGATATAAGGAGAAAAGCAGACTCTTATAACTTCAGGTCCATAGATCAAAGATCAAGCAGTGGGACAGGAGATATTGTACCTCATGACTCTCGTGTTGGCTCCTATTTCATCCCTGAGGAAGAAGTTGTGGGCATCGAATCTACTAGAGACAAATTGATTGGCTCGTTGGTGAGTGGGACATCCCACCGCTCAGTGTTTGCAGTGGTGGGCGAAGGAGGACTAGGTAAGACCACTCTTGTCGGAAAAATTTATGACAATGATACTGTGAAAAAGCATTTTGATTGCCGGGCTCGCATCACGGTTGGGAAAGAATACATGAAGAATGATCTTTTGAGGGCAATTATTCGTCAGTTTTACAGTGTGAAGAAGAATGATCTTTTGACTGCTCCGGTGGAAACACGGGAAATGGAAGAGAGCCATCTGATCGAAACGCTGAACGAACAATTAAAGGACAAGTGTTACTTGCTTGTGTTTGATGACGTATGGAAAACTCAATTTTGGGGAGATATAGAGCATGCTCTAATTGATAACAACAAAAGCAGCAGGATAATAATCACGACGCGGAACAAGGATGTTGCTTATTCAGTTCCTTCTGTTAATGTATGCCCGCTTCAACCTTTGCCTTCAGATAAGGCGTTTGAACTTTTTCGCAGAAAGGCTTTTGGCCCTCAAGGGTCTTGTCCCCCAGAGTTGGAGAAATTGTCTCATGACATCCTTGGGAAATGTGAAGGTTTACCAGTAGCAATTGTTGCCGCGGGTGGTCTGCTCTCAAACAAGAACAAAGATGCATTAGAATGGAAAAGGTTACGCGATGGCTTGGGCACACAGTTAGGAAGAGATTCCCATTTTAAAGATTGCAACAGAGTTTTATTGGAAGGTTATTACAGTCTACCTCATCACCTCAAATCTTCTCTCTTGTACTTTGGTTTGTTTCCTGAAAGCCACTCAATTAATTGTGCAAGGCTGATTCGGCTGTGGATTGCTGAGGGCTTTGTTCCGTACTCCAACAGCTCTACATCTGAACAAGTAGCTGAAGAATTCTTAAGCGATCTCATTAACAGAAGCTTGGTTCAAGTGGTAAAGAGAGATTCGGTTGGAAGACCAAGAGTTTGCCGTGTGCATGATCTGATGCACGAGATTATACTCAGAAAGACTGATAATTTGGGATTCTCTACCCTTGTGAACGGGGAGGGCTCAAGTCGCTATTGGAAAACTCGACGCATTTCAATAAATGGAAGTACTGATGGCGTTCTTGAGAGCATCAAGAACTCGAAGATTCGTTCTGTTTTTCTTTTCAATATAGATAAAATGCCAGAGTCTTTTCCATCTGCACTTATTGCTGGTTTTGAGCTTATAAAAGTGTTAGATTTTGAAGATGGTCCACTAGAGTCTCTTCCTGAAGGAGTAGGAAACCTCTTCCATTTGCACTACTTGAGTGTGAAAAATACTAAAGTAAAAGTACTTCCCCAGTCCATTGGTAAGCTTCTCAACTTAGAGACCTTAAATTTGAAGTGTTCTCTTGTAAACGAGCTTCCAGCTGGGATCAAGAATCTTAAAAAATTGCGTTATCTACTGGCATGCGGTGTCGACAGTTCTTATAATTATAAAACGGTAAAAGTAGCCGAGGGGTTGGGCTCTTTACTAGATCTGCAGAAGCTTGGTTATGTCGATGCCAACTTTGTAGTACTCAAAGAGCTTAGGAAGCTAAGCCATCTGAGAAAGTTAGCAATTAAGATGCCAAATGGAAATGAAAAGGATTTGTGTGCTTGCATTGAGAATATGGAAAAACTTGAAAGCCTGGTAATATCTTCTACAAGTAGAGAAGAAATTCTTGACATAGAATCCATGGCTTCTCCTCCTAAATGTCTTCAGCGCATCTACTTAAAGGGAAACATGAAGAAGCTGCCAAACTGGGTCTTTAAACTTAAAAATATTGTCAGAATTGTTTTGAATTTGTCAGGATTAACTGATGATCCCATGAGAGTCCTTCAAGCCGTGCCTAATTTATTGGAGCTTAGGCTGTGTGAGACATACCATGAGGAGCAATTACATATCAAAGAAGGTTGGTTTCCAAAACTGAAAACTTTGTTCCTCGTTGACTTTAAAAGAGTAGAATCCATGATGATAGACAATGGTGCAATGCCTAACCTTGAAAGCTTAATGATTAAACGATGCCCACAATTGAAAGAGATTCCAGTTGGAATTGAGCATCTGAGAAACCTTGAGCTTCTTGAGTTTCATTTCATGTTGAGAAACATTTACCGTATGATAAAAGACGAGAAGTGGGAGAAAGTTACCCAGCATATATTGGAAGTCTATGCCACTTTCATGTTTGCAGGACATGTCGATAAAGTCACTACAAAGTATCTTTCGTCTCTCTCGACTGCGCATTTTGAAGCAATAGAGCAGTGTAACTAGTCTCAAGTCATCCCAATTGTGAAGAAAAGGTATTCCCCTTAAAACTATATTTTCATGGCATTTTGCTGTTGGCTTTACAAACTTGTGTTACTAATTAATGATGAAAAATGTGCTGATGCTAACGTTTTTTTTTTTTCCTTTTGATCCTATGAATCATATTCTCATTCAATATTTAATTTACATATATTGTCATGAACAGATTTAGTATCTTGAAGACTAAGGATAAGACTGCTATGGCTTCTTCCTGTTTCAAGTTTACCGGTGTGTAATATCTACTGTATGCTTTTTTATTGCTGCTGCTGCCATTGTACTGTCAATCAACTGCCGAGTTCTATTAATTTTTATTGATCACATGATCATAAGCTCCTACGTGCTCTTCTAATTTTAATTTTGTCTCGTGTACAAATTCTTCTTGAACCTTGTGTTATATACTAGATAAATAAAGTCTGCACTACAGACCAGTAGAATAAAATATGAGGTATGATATGATTAACCAATTAGGAACATTTAAAAAATAAGAGGAAAGAGATTTCATTTTATGATAAAAAATTAATTCATCTCTATTATCTTTCAAGAACAAAAACTAGAAAACGGCAATATTCAGGTTCACAATTGTCTTATTAGTTGGCTTGTCCTTGGGACGACATTTTTCACCCATGCTAAGACAATCTAGTTAGTAGGTAAATTATAAGAAATTATTTTTTTTAAAAAAATAATTTCTTATAATTTTGCATATAATTAGAGAGAGGGGTTGTTGACTCCTCCTAATCCAGTATCTTCCAACAATAATTAAAACATAGTTAGTTTTCCTAGTCCTTGAAGGCTTATAATATGACTATAGTATGACAAATGTGCCAGCTTGTAACTTGTTGCTTTTGGGAATATGTTTGTTATCCTTGCCTTAGGATGAATAAGTAACACCTAAACTAAATCTCTTGTGAGTTTCTAAATCGTTAAAACGTCTTTTAGATTGTGAAACTCAAAATTATAACTATGATAAATTATGTTTAAGATGAATAATATTTTAACAGTGAGTTAAATTATTGAACAAAAGTCGTAGCAAATTTCATATTAGTAAAATATGAGTGAGATATTGTGGATGTATGAATATCCTACATCATTTAAAGATGATAAGATAAGATTAACTAAATAGTTTGTGAACTTTTAATATATCAAAACGTGTTTAAAATTGTAAAACCCTAAAATAAAACCGTGCTGGATTATGTATTTAAAGCGGATAATATTTTAATAATAGGTCAAACTATTTGATTAAAATATTATAAATAGTATCAAAATTAACAAAGTCTTTGAGTTCTATAGGAGGTGAATGTACACCTTTCATAACGTATTTTGGGTTACAAAAGTCATAATGGAGTAAACTATATATTAATAGTGGGTTAGATTATTGAACCAAGATATTATAGGTATGACTCTAATGTATGTATAAAACAACCCAAAACAGAGTTTGTACCTTCCTTTTGCCATTAATTTGGATGTCGCTTCGTTACTTCCCTCAACATCGTTCCTAAGGTTAGATTCGATCTAAGATACTTAAATTCAAATTTGAGTTCATATTGAATGAGTCAAGTTTAAGTCAAAGATTAAATTTGTTTTCACAAATAAGTTAAATATGAGCTAATTCAAATATTTGAGTTCAAATCAATTTAGATCAAATTTAAAATTAAATTATTTTTCAGATGAATTCAAATTTTAATACTGTCAATCTTGAATCTATCTCAAACTAATTTTGTATTTGAATGCTTCCTCTTAACTCGGATTGATCAACTCTATGAATTCTGAAGTGAAGATACATACACGTGCGTGTACTCAGACTGATTAACCCTATGACATATTGTGGGCTGGAGCAAGCTCATGCATAGACTGTATCTATTGGGCTCATTGATTCCGATATGTTACTTTGTGGACTGAATTTGTTTTCGGCTTTAAACCAGACTCTCTTCCTCCAGTGTTAGCTAACATACTGGAATTTAATTGATATAATTTTTTTTCTGCTGAGTTGCTGCAGAAAAAAAAAAAAAAACAGTGAGTTGGATGTTTCCTATAAATATTTTCTTCATAATTAAGTTGCTAGCTAAAGAATAAAAGAAAGAGCCCTATTTAATTGAGAGGGAAATGGCCTCAGTAAGTACATTATTCATAACTCCTGCAGTAAGCACTAAGGGCTTTTGCAGAAGCACACATAATTAAGCAACCTCCACAATTTCAAAAGCCAAAAAGCAAATTCAGACTAAAATCTATAATCTCCCTACTTTATATCCACCACCTGCATTTCCTTTTGCAACTCTCAAAAACAACACATTGGTCCCACTGCCCCTCTATCAAAAGCTTTTTTTTTTCATAGGCACATTCTTTAGTCCACTAACTGAGTTATTTAAACAAACCACCTCCTTACTCCCCACCTTCTTTCTCATTACTTAGCTCAGAAGTTGTTCCCCAAAGCACTTTAGTCTCAAAATGAATTCCCTTCCTCCCCCGCCTTCTCCATCCCTTTCACCATCAACACCACTTACGCTGCCTCCACCTCCTCCACCCCTTTCACCACCAACACCACTTATGCCACCACCTGGAAGGCAGGACTCTCAAGCTCATCTAAATCAAGTTATGATCTCTAAGTCATCTATAACAAAACAACATAGTCCAAAATTAGCTGCACAAAATCCTGACATCACAACAACAACCAAGGCACCAATACTCCATCACCTTCGTCCTCGTCGCACCAACCTTTTTATATGGTTTGGTGCAGCTTTTTGCCTCTTATTTAGTCTTCTTCTCATATTCTTTGGTATCACAACTCTGATTATATTCTTGGTTGTTAAACCAAGAAGCCCTGTGTTTGACACTCCCAGTGCTACTCTCAGCACCATCTACTTTGACTCACCAGAGTATTTCAATGGTGACTTAACCTTCCTGGCAAATTTTTCCAACCCAAATCGGAAAATTGGTGTGAGATTTGAGTATTTGGAAATAGAGCTTTACTTCTTTGACAAGCTGATCTCTACTCAGATTATGCAGCCTTTTAGCCAGCAACCTGGGGAAAAAAGGTTAGCATCAGTTCACATGATATCAAGCTTGGTTTATATACCACAAAATTTTGGTGTGGAACTTCGGAAGCAGGTGCTGAGCAACCGGATTAAGTATAACATAAGAGCAAGTTTTAAGGTGAAAGCGGGATTCGGTGCATTTCATTATTCTTACTGGCTGCATAGCAGATGCCAGATAGAGATGACAGGTCCACCAACTGGTGTGCTAGTTGCTCATAATTGCAGAACAAAGCGATGATAATGCAGAAACATGTTTTGACTCTGTTGTATTCACCTTTTTATGTCAGATATTAGAGCAATTAAAATAATTTTGAAGTAAAGGGCATTCTGATTAGCTCTATAGGTACAAAAGTATTATCTTCAGTTCTACCAAAATAATCCCTGCGAGTTTTTTTCATATCCGACAGATATAGACTAGAGATGCAGATATTACCCCTGTCACTGGAGTATTTTCATTAGTTTTCAGCTTAACAAAACAGCAGAACCATGTTAGAATTCAACGTCTAATGGGCCTAAAGAGATATCAATTCTCTAAATTTAAAATCTTTATCTTTTTGTGGCAGTCTTCATTGCCAGCAGTCAGCAGCATATTTAAAATCTTTCAGCAGCTAAAGCAGCTACCTCTAATTGCAGAAAGATACAGTAAGAGAATCTGGGACAGATCAAAAGCAGGAAACTCTTTATCTTTTTGCGTCTGGATAAATGAATTTATTTATTCAGAAATAAAAGAAACAAATAAAGCAGGAGCCTAAACCTGTTACAAGAGCTAAAAGAACATAACAACGACTGCCACATAAAAAACTCGGTACATGAACAGACAAATAACATACCACAAAGATGCCAGAATAGTAAAAGGCACAAAACCCGACAAAGAGGCCATGATCAAATGCTTGATGCCTGTGGAAGTTGCTTGGAAGATACGATTCTCATCATCTAAATGTTACTTTCTAGCCACACATTTGATACAAATATGCACTCTAAGCAAGCTTCAAATTAATTACACAGAAAGTATAGCAGTTAAGACTCTTCTCCAAACAGTCACTTTCCTTAATTGAGATTTCACATTTCTGCAGAATTTTCAGATGTTTGTAATAAATCAAAAGCAAAAGGAAGAATAAAAAGCAAGAGATCCCTTAACTCCTTTCTATATTTGTATGATGACACCAGCCAAACCATATCAGTTTATATCAAGAATAAGTAGTAAATGAAAGCAAGCATTGGATCTCATACCAGATCCTTCACATGACCAAGAATATATACTTACCCAATCTGCTTTTAGTACATTATCATTCGAAGTCTTTATATTTAGATCCTGCATTAGCTCATACTCGGAGACTTGGCCAGAACAAGAGCTGTACAAGAAAATACTAACCAACATCTGGAGAAAATGGAATAAAAGAAGTTTCTAACAACAAAAGGTCATCTGAGCATAGCAGCATGCCATAACTAGATCTTCCCCCAATAAACTTGCTTATGGATTCACTTCATAGAAAAGCTTCAGATCATATTACAAATAGAAGTTGAAGTACCCAGCAAGATGCAGAAGAAATGATTTGTTGATATTCTTCACCAACTTCACCAGAATTTAAATTTCTCTGGTGGAGGATATCCTTATTACATTACAGTAAAAAATCAGTTTAAAACATAATAAACGGAAATGCCAAGAAAAATAAGCTGAACTTAACTATCTAATAATACCTGATTGTACACATCACAAATCAAATTAAAATAATTCGTTTCATATATCTCATCAATGCATAAACCTTTTCTTTTAATAATCCGTCGTTTCAAATAAATCAAAGCAAAATATAGAAATGAACCTATAATCTTGACTTTTACAACCAATTCATCTCCCCTCAACTTCAGATGGAGTCTTTGCCACAATTGACAATGCGTGCAGCCCACTCTGCAGCTCATCTTGCAACAAACCATAAACTAATCTATGCCTCTTCACCAAGCTCTTCCCTTCAAATTCCTTAGACACAACCTTTAAATTAAAATGTGTCTCTCCATCACTCCCTCTCACACCAGCATGCCCAGAGTGCTGATATGAGATATCTTCCACTTCTAACTCAACAGGCCTCAGCTCCTTCTCCAATTTGTCCCTTATTCTCATCCCTCTACTCCCTAATGTCTCCAATTTCTCAGTCGTTTCAACATTTGACTCAGCGTTCCCCTCCAAATTCGCATTTATACTATTATCATCAATCAAAATTGGATCTTTACCACTACCCTCAATTTTCGGCCCAGAATTGGAACCCTCAACAGACCCTTTGGCCTTCTCAGCCTCTAGAAACAATTCAAGCGCCTTCTTTTGCATCAATTTCAACATATTCAAGAACCCATTATTCCTAGAAGGAGTTAAGCTCTGTTGCAAACCAAGAAGCACCACAAAATCTGGAGAAACCTTAACTATCTCCTCCACAGGTCTATGAGACAAGCCTTGAACGAGCAAAGCCGCCAACCCTTTGGTCAAAACAGAGTCAGAATCAGCTTCAAACACAACATTCTTCTCCTCATCAAAATAAGCTCTAACCCAAACCTGAGATACACAACCTTCGACCTTATTTTCCCCCGTTTTGAACTGGGTATCAAGCGGTTTGAGATTCTTTCCGTAGAACAAGAGCTGTTCGTACTTGGATTTGGGCTCTTTCACGGACTGGAAGAGCTTGATGATGTCTTGGAGCTTTGGAGGGAGCTGTTCCACGGGCTGAAGAGAGGAGGAGGCTGAAGAGCGGCAGACGAACAGGGGATAAAGTGATATCTTTGAAAAAGTGAGGGGTTTGTAAAATAAAGAGATGCTTTTGCGGGGTTTTTGTGTGAGAATTGATTTGGTTGTGAATAAACGAAGAGAGGATGAGATTGAAGAAGAAGCCATGGTCTTCTGCTGTGTTCTATTTCGACGAGTCCGGAAAACAGAGAGAGGGAGAAAAACTACGAGGAAAAATTTAATGGGCTTTGATAAACAATTAGGCCCTGAGTTGGAAAGGCATCCGGCCCAGACGGTGACCACATTTAACTTAGAATAGTTTGCTTTCTTCAGGTAATTTTCATTTTTCAAAGCCAACTTATTGAATCACTAGCAAGTTGCTTATATCGTTTGATTTCATTTGGTTAAGTAATTTGATGCCTTGTGTATTGTAAAGGAGGAGCGACATCGGATGCACCGAGACAGCTGAATACCCTTTTCTGATCAGACTTAGAGAGCATATTAGTGTTATATATTCAGCAACCTAACAGTCATCTTCATTTTAATCTATTAAAGAAGTGATTTAGTTTGCCTTTTCTCTTATTTTCTTAATGGGAGAGCTAATGCATTTTCCCTTTCGAGTTTTGATAGAAAACGTCGGGTGGAACGTGTGAATGAACATGTCAACAGCCTTGTCAAGGCAGAAGTTCCAGTGGAAGCAAGAACCTCAGAAATTGAAGATTTGTTCAAATATATAATACTCTCAAGCAAATCTCATGTCAGTAAAGTACAGAAGAAAAGTTGAATATGCATGTCATACTATATTACTAAGAAATGATAACAGAAAATTGATTATAGATTGTACAACTTAAAAACAAAATCATACCAATATTTTAATATTGAACTCTCAAGGTACTGTTGTCTTAATCATTTAATAGCTCAATAATCAAGTCAAAGCTTCTTTTCCTCATATGTCTTTTTTTTTTAATTTTTTATTTACATTCTTATCTAATTCAGGCAAAATAATAGTGGCTGGTGAAAGGTCATTTTTGAGAGTAACAATTTCCTATTTGTAAATTTGGTCTTGATCTGAAGCAGCACAAGTTGCCCTTCTAATACCTTCAAAATTTGTTTCTATTAACCCCAGTAATCAAAACTCTTAGATTCCTTCAAATTACTAATGAATTTTGTTATCCAGTATTTTTTTTATTCGTGAATTTCTTTCCATAGAACTGTATTTGTGCAAATATGTACATTATAGAGATTAATACCTTTGAACGCCCCAAAGCTTTAGGATAGTTTCAACACTTTATAATAGAATAATATTACATAGACAACGTATTTTTTAACAAACTGATGTGATAATCCTGTAAGTTTATTATGTAATCTTTTTTAATTATCACACTTTTGTCAATCCACTGGTTTCTTAACACATCAATCAAACATTGCATCCATTTAAGATGGCATGAACAAGAAAAAGGTTTTGAGCTATGGCAGAGTTTACAGTGAAATTTGCAATAGAAACCTTGGCTAACTTGCTTGTCCAAGAGACCAAGTTGTTGAGAAGTGTAAAGAAAGAAGTTGCAAGCATAAAAAAAGAACTGGAGATCATTTGATCTTTCCTCAGGGACACAGATGCAAGGGCAGCAGCCGAAGAAGCAGCAGGAAGCAATGGAGGTCTCACAAGTACTTGGGTAAAACAAGTGAGGGAAGAAGCTTATCACATTGAAGATGTTTTAAATGAGTACATTCATAATCAGGCAAAGCATCATGAACATGATGGCAAATGTCTCAAAAATTTCCTTTGTAAAATGTGTTGCTTCATAGATGAACTGAAGGTGCACCATGGAATTTCATATGAGATTAGATATACAAAGAAGAGCGGAAAGCTATAATTTCAGGTCCATAGATCAAGAATCAAGCAGTGGGACAGGAGATATTGTACCGCATGACTCTCGTGTTGGTTCTTATTTCATCCCAGGCGTTGAAGTTGTGGGCATCGAATCCACTAGAGACCAATTGATTGGATTGTTGGTGAGTGGAACATCCAACCGTTCAGTGGTTGCAGTTGTGGGCGAAGGTGGACTTGGCAAGACCACTCTTGCTGGGAAAATTTATAACAACGATACTGTGAAGAAGCATTTTGACTGCCGGGGTTGGATTACGGTTGGGAAAGAATCCACCAAAATGGATATACTAAGGAAAACTATACAAGAATTTAACCGTGTAACAGGGTCAACTCACGGAGAGATGGACAAAATGGAAGAGAACGATCTGCTGGCCACACTGCCGTGTTACATGGTTGTGTCTGATGACGTGTGGAAAACTGATTTTTGGGGATATGTAGAATATGCTTTAATTGAGAACAACAAAAGTAGAATTATGCTCACTACCAGAAACAGGGGCATTGCTGATCTAATACCTTTTGTTTATGTCCCCCAGAGTTGGAGAAATTGTCTTATGACATCCTTGGGAAATGTGGAGGCTTACCACTAGCAGTCGTTGCCGTGGGCGGCCTGCTCTCAAATAAGAACATGGTAACATATGAATGGAAAAAGTTACTTGATGGCTTGGGTACACAGTTTGGAAGGGATTCCCGTTTAAAAGGTTGCAACAGAGTTTATTGGAAGGTTATCACGGTCTATCTCATCACCTCAAACCTTGTCTTTTGTCCTTCGGTTTGTTTCCAGAAAGCCATTCAATTAATTGTGCAAGAAAATTTCGCCTGTGGATTGCTGAGGGTTTGGTTCCATACTCCAAAAGCTCTACATCTGAACAAGTAGCTGAAGAATTCTTGACTGATCTTATTAACAGAAGCTTGGTTCATGTGGTAAAGAGAGATTTTACAGGAAGACCTAGAATTTGTCGAGTCCATGGTCTGATGCACGAGATCATCCTCAGAAGGACTGAATATTTGGGCTTCTCTAGAGTTGTGAACAAGGATGAGTCGCATCTTTCTAGTAAAACTCGATGCATTGCAATACAAGGAAGTAATGATAGTGATCTCCAAAGCATCAAGGACTCAAAGATACGTTCTGTCCTTCTTTTCAATGCTAATGAAATGCCCAACGTTCTGGTAACGACACTTGTTGCGGATTTCAAGCTCATAAAAGTTCTAGATTTTGAAGGTGGCCCTATGGCGTATCTTCCAGAAGAAGCGGGAAGTCTCTTCCATTTACACTACTTAAGTGTGAAAAATACCAAAGTAGAAGTACTTCCCAAGTCCATTGGTAAGCTTTTGAATTTAGAGACCTTGAATTTGAAGTGTTCTCTTGTCTCTGAGCTTCCCGTTGGGATCAATAAACTTAGAAAATTCCGTTATTTGCTGATATACCGTCTTGACATGACAGTAATTTTAATTATGAAATGGTAAAAGTGCCAAAGGGGTCTGGCTCCTTACAGGATCTGCAGAAGGTCGGTTCTGTCCGAATTAACTCTGAAGTATTCAATGAGCTTAGGAAGCTAAGGCATCTGAGAAAGTTAGGTGTTAGGGTGCCAAATGGAAATGAAAAGGATTTGTGTGCTTGCATTTCGAATGTACTGATGCCAACGTTTTTACTAATCATATTCAAATCTAATGCTACTCTATGTTTCTAATTGCTTATATTACAGTTGTGTTTATTCGAATGTATTTTCCATCAACTGTGTGATCAAGATTGGGAATAATTTGATGCTAATCATCATACTAGTATATTGAGGTTTTCTATTCAAAGACCAAGCGAAGTATGGTTTTTTGTTATCCTATAGATAACCAAGGCTTGTATATCTTGTGTTATCATGAGCAGAAGATGTATTTTCAAATGGTGAGAACATTCCGATTAAATCGTCCTCCACATGAATAAACCAGGTAATTCCCAGATTTTATGTACGTCATTCTTGTGCTGCTGGTGATTGTTCTATTGTCAGGGTAATGCTAGTAGAGATGAAGTATTACTTGTAATGTATATTTGATTTGGCCTGTTACTGTCAAGATAATTTTGGTTAAGAGCTTATATGCTATTTGATTAATGATCTTTTATCATCTCTATGCGATTTGAGATGTCCATATACACCTAACTTTTCTTTTGTGTTTTGTTGGTGCGGAAGTAGACGTTTCACTTATAATGTTGTTCCAGAGATATTAAACTTTTTTCTTTCTATTGGGATTGTTTACTTTCAACCGAAGTTTATTGGTGGCTACTTCCATTTGAAGTTGAAGAAAGTATAAGCCTTAAAAAAATACACCTCTTGTCTACAAATTTTAGAGGATTAATTGATGATTCCATCCCATGAGAGTCCTTCAAGCCTGCCAAATTTGTTGGAGTTGAGGCTGTTGGAAGCATACCATTACGATTTACGAGCAACAATCCATCTAAATCTAAAAACATTGATTGAAACCACAATTATAAAAGAGATGTTATTTTGTTCACCAACTGCTACAACCAAAAGTAAAATAAACTTATACATAATTCTCCCAACACATTACAAGATCTGATGATGAACCCACTATAGATTCCTTCACATCTGCAGCATCGACTTCGGAATATGAAAACAAAATATATCATTCTGTCAACTGAAGAAATATTAAACAGAAAATTTCTAAACCTACATTAAAAAAAATTTAATTGATACCTTTATAAAGTGAGAACTTGCATGCAATTAAGTGATATAAGCTACTTTCCCACCTTTGAAAGCTGTTTCTTTGGTTGTCACTTTGACTTCTACTCCTTTTCCCAACTTGATGGTGGCCTTGGTGGTGGTGGCCTTGGTGGTAGCCGCGGCATGTGCCATGGCTAGTTTAGGCTTTGGTTTAGTGAGGGCTTTTTCTGGTGCTTTGTGGTGGTGGTTGTGGTGGTGGTGGTGGTGGTGGTGATGGTGGTGGTGGACTTGACTGGTTAGAGATTTGGATGCTGGTGAAAAAGTTACAACTTTCTTCTGTTTTTGATCATGGTCTATTTTGTTGGTGATGGGCTTAGTGGTGGACCTGGTGATGGTGGTGGCGGACCTGGTGGTGGTGTTGGTGGTGGACCTGGTGGTAGAAGTGGAAGACTTGAAGGTGTGAGCCATGGAAAGATTGAGCTTCTGATGCAGAGATTAATGTCAATCTCTTGGTGTTTTTAATAGTATGTGAAAAGGAAAAGGCGGTGTTGAAGATTGGTATAAGTGGATATCAATTCATGCAATAAATCCCTCCAATCAAATTGTAACCTTCTTATTTAAGTTTTCCTTTTGGCCTATTATTGAAGTAATGACAGATGTCATGCATCTAAAAGCCTTTTCACTATTAAAGTAAATATTTTTTTAGTAAATAATTGGATATATAATTGATATTAAATAGTACTTTACCTTTAATTATTCAATTATATATTCAAAAATTTATATATATAGTTTTATTGATAAAAAAAAAATACAAAAATTATTTCAGTTTTCTAAATTTTAAAAATAGAAAAAATGAAAAAATGGCCTCTACTAGATTTTTGGATCACCTTTTCAATTGTGATGTTATTAGAATCGCATTAAGACAATCAAGATCCAAAACATGAAATGCGAAAAAATAAAATTGTTGCAGATTATATGGTAATTTATTCAGCATATTATTTTGTTGGCAGTGTTACGATTTGGGTGAAAATTATGGTTTAAGAATTTAAGAGGTGGGAACTTGTATTTTTCCGAAACCTTGTGTGGGCAATGGTGATTGATATGTGACAAAAGTAGGCAGAAAGCACAGTAAAGGGAAGAAAATTTAATACAAAGCTACATTCAACATAACAAATTTTCATATATATATATATATATATATATAGAGAGAGAGAGAGAGAGAGAGAGAGAGAGAGAGGAAGAGGGAGACCTCCAGTCTAGTACTTATAACCCTTCACATACAGGCTCTCAGAAGCCAATCCACCAGCACTACTGCCAGTATACTTTCCAAGAGTGGCTTCAGAATTGGCCTGGCACCTTGCCAAGAATCCCTCTTGAGCTTTGCTCACATTCTCCTTCTTGCCACCCCATGTCTTGAGTGTGCTTTGCTGCAAAGCTCGACCAAATGAGAATGAAAGTGTCCATGGCTTCAACACCTCTAACTTGTTCATCGCGTTTAGATTCACTGTTGCCTCTTCTTCACTCTGCCCACCTGACAAAAACACAATCCCCGGCACCGCTGGTGGGACTGTCCGGCGAAGTGCTGCAACTGTGTACTCTGCTATCACCTCTGGTGGTACCTGAAAAAAAGGCACAATGTTAGAGGTCTGTACTTTCTTATGTTACAGATTAAAACCATAAAAAAGACTTTCTGAAGCTGTAAAATTTACCTTTGGGCTGTCAGAGCCCGGAGTGACCATGTTAGGTTTCAGGAGAGTGCCTTCAAGAAGGACATGGTGATCATTCAGAGCCTTATAAACAGCTGCAAGAACAGTTTCAGTTGCAGCAGCACATTTTTTGATGTCATGGCTTCCATCAGTTAAAATCTCAGGCTCAACAATAGGGACCAATCCATTCTCCTGGCAAATAATAGCATAACGAGCCAATCCCTGTGCATTTTGTTGAATTGACAATTCAGATGGCTCACTGGCACCGATCTTGAGCACTGCACGCCACTTTGCAAACCTTGCACCAGCCTTGTAGTATTGCTGGCACCGCGCTCCCAAAGAATCAAACCCCTGAGTTGTGGTCTCACCATTTGTGCCAGCTAATTCAACAGTGCCCTTATCAACTTTGATGCCTGGAATCACATTGTTCTCCTGGAGGACTTCAACAAAGGGCTTCCCATCAGACGTTTTCTGGTAAAGGGTTTCTTCAAACAGGATGACTCCTGAGAGGAAAGACAGGGCATTAGGAGAGGTGAACAGGAGTTCACGGAGGGCCTGACGATTGGATTCGATGTTCTCGACATTGATGCTCGCCAGACGCTTCCCAATGGTTCCTGTACTCTCATCTGCAGCCAGAATTCCCTTGCCTGGAGTGGCAATGTACTTGGCATTCTTGATAAGTTCATCTGGAAAGTCAAAGTTCAGGCCACAATATTAAGTTTCTTATTAGGGAAAAGGGTACACCAACCAGTCATATATTGCCCAAATTCATCCTTTCAATTCTAAGAATGAACACGCACATCAAGTCCTACTGAAGAATGAGAATGATCTTTTGAAAGCTCAAAAGCTGACAGAGAAAGAGATAAAGGAGAAAAAAGTACCTGCATACTTCCCCACAAAGGCAGACATGGTTAAAGGTTAAGGTGATGGAGTGGGATGGATAAATAGAAAGAGGACGAAAATGCCAAAACAGACTACACAAGCACCACTCTATATAGATCAGCTGCCAAGGAATATACCAACAAAATCCAAGCCATTTCACGCATTAACACGCGTCAAAAGATTAGCCCAACAAAGGTTATCATCCTTGGATAAAGCAATGAGTGATCACTCTCTTAGCCAAGTGGCCTTCATCCGTTTTAGATATATAAACTACACCTGAAAATATTGTGTGGAAAAGCTAAGCTCATCCTTCAACACGGTTACATAATATACAAAAAGGATATTTATGAATGCTACTAATTTCAGCATCTCAGGCCTCAACCACAAGTGCTTTTTTTTTTTTTAATAGACAAAATTTTTATTCAAGCATTACAGGTGAATCTAATGCATACCCAGATTGGCAAATTCAAAGAATAAGCGAAATTTCTATCCAGGGTTCAAAAATGTAACATGGAATTTTATAAATGTTCTGGTTAATAAATACATATATCAAAGGGAGGCTTGTCAAGCAGCTTGACGTTATGTCCATGCTCTCATAAGACAAGAAAATGCAAAGGAATTTCTGTATGGGGGTTGAGTTGCAGTATAACAAAGGCAAAAAAGAAAAATGTAACAAGATGGTTCCCACTAGGTAATGAGTGCTGGTATTTGAAGCCCTGGTAGGTTCTTGTATTTATGAACTTGAAAGATATATAATCACACATCCCCAATGTAACTCAGAAGGTTTCAAAAAGAAAAAACAGATCCAAAAAATGAAACTCTAGGAATGACGGAATCAAAATTGTTGATAAATGGAAACATGATGCCCACACAACAAAGTTAACAATGTCCAAAACTTCTGCGGATGATGATCTGAGAAATGACTGGCAGGCTAGTTAAACCGTTGTGCTGGGGAAAAAGAGGTTGGCATTTGTTGGTCATCATCATCTGTACCAAAATACCGGTCTCCAAACTCACCCATGCCAGGAACAACACGGAAATCTTCATTCAAACCAATATCAATCTCAGAAGTCACAATCTTCATTCTAGGGAAGCGTTTACAAACCACATGCACACCCTGAGGTGCCTGGTGAAATTCAGAGAAAAATCGTAGCATGGATGAGAATATCTCCAAATAAAGTCATCAGAAATGGAATTCCAAAAGGAAACATTGAATGAGACAGTAATTAAAAAGACTGATTTAACATACAGATATGAGATTGAGAAATATAATGTTGGCTTCTGGCACACCCTTGCTTATAAGTAAAGAAATAGCATGAACAGCTGAGTTACCTATAAAGATTAAAGGCAAAATAAATGACAGTCAGCTTCTACCCTTTATCAGAGTAAGAACTTGCAGATGAAAATACACGGTGCTATAACGTGTACTAAACCAAAAGCATTAACGAAGGTGTTGTAAAGTGAAAAATGTAAAGCATGTAAAAATAACAAGAATCAGATTCTCCACCATGAAAATAGACAAACCTGTCCCTAGAATAGGATCCAATAGTAATACATGCCTCTCTGAGATGTCTTGTGGCAATTTCTCATAGATTAGCTGCAAATACATTACACCAATAGAAGTCAAGAACTTAATACAGGCACAGAGATACACAAGGAAAAGAAGGAACAAACTTTGCATACCTGCTGACCATTGTCACCTTCCCTATGAATAAGAATCTTCCCAATCTTGATACCTTTACAACATGCTCGTAAAGCATTCTCCATACTCTCACCACTTGCATCCATTTAAAAGGAGTATTTCATATGAAAAGCGAAACAAGAAAAACAAAATCAGGAAAAACAAAAAAGGAAAAGAAAATAAAGGAGATCATAACACAAACAAGAAGTTAATGGTGAAGTAGGTATAATTATATCAACGGAGCAGCAAGCTGAGAGAGTTACACTTATGAATAGTTATTAACAGTCAAATCTTGTTTTACCGTTGTACAACCGCCACCTTGGTATATCATTTCCACAAAACTTTTTCTTATATCAATGCCATCAACACCAAATATGATAAATGACCAATGAGAAGGATAAGTATATCTAATAGTTCCTCGTCTTTCCAACTTAGAAGGTACATGGACCCCAGCATGCTCCAACAAGATATTTTCTAAAAAATAATATGTATTAGAATTTTTAGTATTTCTTCAAACAAGGAAAAAGTAAACTTAGCAAGCACTCACACTACCAGATAAACTGCACACTGTCACCAATTTAGATAAGGAGACAATTTTTTTACTGACTATTTTAGATCCATGATATATATTGTTGTATGCTTATCTAATATTCTAAACAAACATCTAAAAATTTGGTTTTCCATATGAGTGGTAAAAAATCTGAACAGTGCATTTCAAGATTTGAGACTTGACATGTACCTCCTGATAACAGAGACACCACATAACCTCTTACAGAAATCTACACCACTATATACAGATCCTGCATGCCCAACACAAAGAGAATTTTGTAAAGCAGCAACAATGATTACAGTCTCCACATACCAAAAAAAGTACAGTAACAATATTTTTATTTATCTTGGACCTTAGTATTGCCGTTTCCAATAACTCAAGCTAAAACCAAGTTGAGAAAAATGGAGCTAAAATTATTAATATGTTGTGGGCTGTATAAACAATTCTTATTTTACAAGATAAGATATAAATCTCATGTAAGCATACAAAAAGAAGAAGATGATTTTTGATACTCCATACTAAAGAGAAAAAAAGGAAGATCGCCAATGCAAAATTGAGTAACAAATGCTAACCGGTTGGAGTAATCACTTGCTTTTCCGTAAAAGGTAGATGCCCCAGTCCATGTTCAACAACCTGGAAAAGTGCACTAAGCTTGATGAATAAACAAAAAAAAAAATGTTACAGCTATTATTGAGTAAGGAAAGCATGAAGCAAATCCATGAAAACAAAGTAACATTTGCCCACCAATCGAATTAAACGGTCAGCATAAAAGACAAAGTCATGTTTTGTTGTTTGAGAATCACGTATAAGGGTATGCATACCCCGAATCTGCATGAAACCAGCAGCAAATATTAAAACTCAAAAATATCAAGAAAATGTATAAAGTAATAAAGAAGTGATACCTGAAATGTTGACTGAATGACATACAAATTAGGGTATATCTTACAAAGATCATGCTGGCCAAGTTTTGTGCGAATATGCTGCACAATTAAATCAATGGCCACATGATTATCTCCTCCACGAGGAATAATGATATCTGCATACTTTTTTGTTGGAAGTATAAAGTCGTCAAAAGCAGGCTTCACAAATTTTGAGTACTGCATCAAATTAACCAAATATTAACATCAATAAAGGTTATTTCAAAACCTAAAGTGAGCCAAAGACCACTTAAAAAAAAAAAAATTAGTTTGAATCCAGAGAGGCAAGGAAATCCTTTTTTCTTGTGAAGAACTGATAATTATGCAAAAATAAGAAAATTTAAATAGTATTAATAGAAAGATTGGAACCTTTTAACGTCCTAGAGTATAACATTTTGACATCAATTGAAGGATAGGACAAATTAAATAACAAAATCCATATTTAATTTGAGAACTTATCAGCACAACCTATAAAAATAAGTATGGTCTTTAGGATGCTATAAAACTTTCTCTAAACATAAAGCCATAAATTCAAGAAGTAAGCTCCCGTCTATTTCCAATAAATTTGATAAAGCACGATGCCTAAAATCAATAACATACCAACAATATATATCATCACAGTACGAGATAAAAGTCCATTCTAATGCAATAAACAGACTTGAAAGTTCTAACCTGATCAAGTACAGTAGCAATATCTCTACTCTTCTCAACAGTATCACGTCTTATTCTCCTTGCCAAACGTACATCGGCATCTGCACTGAAAAGTTTAGAATGTAAAGTGATAGCCCAACTTAGTAACACCATGAAGTCACTTAAATACATTCCTAAAATTTACAGTGATCTCTTGATGAAACATCAGCAGAAATTGTTTCACTAATTTGATATGAAAATATCTGCAGAAACCAAAGTGAAGCCCATGCAGTTCAGCACTTCTGTTTCAGGTACCAAGTAAATTCTTTTGTATTACGTCAGGTGCCGAAAGAAGTAAATTTCAGGAATCAAATACAGGTTGAATAAAGCTCATCACATCAACTATTAAGTTAGTTTTCCTAATACATAGAATCCCAGATATGTAAAAATAGTAATTTATCCTGCTGAACAAAATCCCATCTTTTACGAGCAACAGACTCTGCCAATGCTCCATATGTAGCTTTCTTTAAACCAATCTATTAACAGCTTTATACTTGGTACAGAAAATGCCTTTAAAAAGATCCAGTACCACTCCCTTTTCTAAAACATATAGAGGTAAAAAAATTACTACCATTAGTAACAGTAATATCCTAAAATCAATGTCTATTTATGTAGATGAAAAAACAAACAACCTGTATCAACAAATATTTTCATGTTCATCAACTCTCGGACACGCGGATCATGGAAAACAAGTATGCCTTCCAGAATAATAACATCAGAAGGATTAACCTGCAGATGATACACAGCAACCAGAGTTATTGGTGCATGATAGAGAAGCAGAAACTATGGGGAGAAAGCACATTTTATAACAGCTTTTCACTACATAGCCTAAAGACAAAGACCTCACTAAATAGTTGTTAAAGATATGCAAGAAAGAGGTATATACAAAAATATGAGAGAATTGCAGCAGTTGTATGGAAGAGTTGCATCAACTCTTCAAGGGGAAAAACAGAAAACCAAACATTGTATTTACCCATATCTATGACATCTGCAAGGAATTTGCAGAAAACATTGGCAATTACATGTCAAATGGCTTTTATGGACCATAATAGAAATATACCCTTCTTGCCGGAAAGACGTTTTTATAACTCTTGAAGTCATAGTTTGGAATATCTACTGCTTTTCCATGCCTCAACTTCTCCATAGACTGTAACAGCTGCTCAGTGTTGAATGCATCTGACAGTAACAGTAATATCAGGTAAAGATATGTCTAAGTAAGCAGAAGCTCAGGAATGAAACAGCATGTACAGAAGAGAACTCGGTTACTTTTTCTACCGTTAAAAATCTAGTAAAGTTCAATTTGCCTATCTTTTGCCATTGAACCAACTTATATGAATTGCAAAATATATATCATAACAATTCCATGTTTCAGGAAATGATACAATAATACAACAAAGTACTAAGATGACTGCATGAGGCAAGATATGCACAATGCTTCTGCACTTGCATCAACCATTGATGCCAAGTTCCAGCTTCTACAAGAAAATTCAGCACGGATCATTGACCCCTAATAAGATCATATTTATGTTACACAAACGCTCACCAGGATGGTCATAGTTGTATTCATGAACCCGAGCAAGTTCCTCTTCTGTCAGGTTGTGATAAAAGGAATCCTACCACATTTTAAAAAAAAAAAAAAAAAACCCATCTTATGTACAATGTCTCAAGCAAACTATGATATCTGATAAAAACAAAAAAAAGTAAATAACTTCAAACAGAGGTCAAGTCTTTATTTATTGTTTCACAAAGACCAAGAGATTATACTCCTCATATTAGAGTTAAGACAAGACCAGAAAACAACAAACAGCCAAATATATATATATATATGTATGTATGTATGTATGTATGTATATATATTCTTTATTATAAAGAAGTTCAAACACAAGGTAAACATGTATGAATACAGAACCACAATGAAATCTAAATCTAAAGGGATAAATTGTTTGTATTCAGCATAACTTCACTTGTTAAGGTCACCACTAGCAATATTCTACTTTTCATTGGTTCCATGCTACCAAGTTGTTACAAATATCTAGTTCAGTTAATGGAAAATGGAGAGGCGGCAATAGCTCTCTGAAGTCTCAGACTATCTTAAGCATCAAGATATTGCAAAAATTGAACTAAAACATAAAATCTGAAAGAGAAGTCCAAAACAGAGGAACTGTGGTTGGTAATTAAGAAATCTAAAAATTCGTATCAGGAGAAACCTTACCTGGTTAACCAGCACAACACGTTGATCATGAAGCTGCTGAATAATCATATCACAAACAGTAGTCTTACCAGAAGCAGCTCCCCCAGCAACTCCTACCCCAAGAAGAAAGCATTAAAGTCAGAACTAGAATAAATGACAAGAAGCTACCTATTTTTCATAATGCAATAGACAAAGTAATGCACTAGAAAATAAGCAGAGCCAACAATTTAGCAAGTGCAAAGCAGTACTCGACAGAACCAAACAAATTCCATTACTCCATGTAAAACCAAATCTCAGAGGCTCTTCTGGTACTAACTTTTATCAGCATGTGACACAGAAACCATCCAAGCACATGTCAAAGCAAGCAAACAGGTTTACATCATACATACCAAAAAACTTATTTCCATATATTGCAGAACATGACACAGCAAGCATCCAACCTAGATGGAACCATGTCATCTTTCTCACATTGTTCTCTTCATATTGCTTATGTTACTTCTTGTTTCTGAGGTAAAGCCTAGGGCAGCACCAAGCTTGCCTTTTTTACTTTATTGCTTAACAGTGGAGGTTGTGTAAAAGACAATCATTTATATTAATGAGAGGTTTAACAAACCTATAAAAATCTCACAAACAACAATGGGTGGACAAACACTATAAAGTAAATGCTAATTATCAGAAACAATCAAGCACTTCAAGTTCTAATGGAATGTTTCAGTTACTAAAAAGTTAATCCGAAGAGGATACATTGAATACTGAAACCATGTTTAACTACTGAAAGAGTTAGATTTAACCAAATGTTGTAAGTGATTCTTAAATTAAACCATGCAAAGCAACTCTTACCAATGACAAAAGGCTGTTTATGCATGTTTTTAGGTGTAGAAGTTGTTGCATGCTCAGTTACTGTACTTCTAGCCTCCAAACCATCCATATGAAAACCAGAAAAATGAACCCCTGAGGAGGCCTCTATCATGTCGACAACTGATTTAGAATCCATTTAACAGAAATACCTACAAATGCAAAGCATGAACAAACAGAAAGTGAGGCCACAATAAAAAATGCCACCTCAAGCAAACCGATAAACCTCAAATTCACTGCAACAAAAACTATAACCACAAATCAATATTATTACTCCAAAAACGTGAAAACAAAAAAAAATCGTATAACAAGCATGGTAACTGTAATCCAATGCATCACTAAAATTGTCCAAAAGAAGAATAAATCCTAAAAACATAATGCCATACATGCTCACACTTCAAATTACGTGTACAATAAAACAACCCCATTTCTTCTTATTTTTGTTCTCATTCAAGCAGATAAAACAAACCCATGTTGCAAAACAACACCAAACACAAAACACAAGCTGAGTCATCTCCAAACAAACACATTGCCATGAACACAGCCACGTGTACACACACAGATTAATCCAAACAAAACTCAAAATCAGATTCTTCACCAACATAATCAACAAAACTTACTCAATCCTAAATAAATAAACACACAGATCAATCAATGGATTACACAAAAAAATTACAACTTTGATTTCAAAATCAAAACTTTAGATCAAAAAATTCGTCTTCAGATTCAACTTACACATTTCACTGTTTAGAAACAACCCCAGATGATCAAACAAACAAAACATATTCACTGAAAGAATAAATACAAAAATATGAATAAGAAGAAGAACATTAATATGAAATGCATATGATTTTAACATACCTGAAAAGCTGTAATAATCAATGAAAGAGGGTGGCTTCGAAGGCAGCGTTTGTTTATGTGAGAGTTTGTGTAATAATTGGAAAAGAAGCAAAATATTACTGAGAGAGAGATTTCAGTTGGGGCGTTTATACTGGATGGATAAATTTCAGGTTCATAAAAATTTGTTCATTTATTACAAGTCAGCCCCTCTTAGATTTTGAGGTTTTTCCTTTTATTTTTTTCTTTTTTTTAAATGAATTTGATTAATTATTATTATTTTTCCAACAGGCAACAATAGCTATGGAAATTCTTAGATGCAGAAGTTTGTAATCATTTAATATGGAACTTTATTAACGAATCGATTATATATCGTTATTTCAATAATATTATTAAAAAATATTTAATTTTATTTTATCCTCTAAATTTTGAAAATTAATTATTCATTCATACATAAACATTTTTAGTTTTAAAAAGTGATTATTTTTTTTCATACCTAAGTTTTTTTTCTCTCCTCTCTGGTCACTATTACATCTCTAATAATCTTCTCTTCTCACCTAAACTGTTAGTCAACTCGCTCTTACTGTTGAGAGACCAAGAGGCATTGACGAATGGATGAAGATCGAATCTTCATCCTTTGTTTGTAAACGGAGAGACAAATCTTTTTCTCTTCGTTTGCCAACGGAGATAAACAAAGACAATTGGTTTCTCTTCGTCGGTAGACAAAAGACAAAGATTCGATCTTCGTTTGTTCGATGACACCTCTTGGCCTCTCGACAACAAAGGAGAGTCGACTAATAGTTTGGATGAAAAAAGGAGGTTATCGGAGACGTAACAATGGCTAGAGAGGGGAGGAAAAAAAATCCTAAGTGTAAAAGGAAAATAATTATTTTTCAAGACTAGAAAAGTTTAAGTAAAGATACAGGTGCTAATTTTTATAAAAACAATATAAAAGATGAATTTGTATAAAAATTATATATGTCATTCGTTTATTAAAATTTATTATGATAATAAATAAAAATAATTATTATTATAATTAAATTAAAATTTTCAAAAATTATAAATAACATAATATTGGAGTTTCTCTTGTACTTTTTTTTTACCGTAAAAAGGGCAAAAATAAACAGATTAGATTGATGTGGCTCCACGTCAGAGCCAAATAATCTGTTGGGCCCACTTTCATTTCTGGATAATGCAAAGGAAACTAATTAATTTACCCATATTTCATGGTCATAAGCAAAATTATCTATAATTTTGTGACCTAAACAACAATACCCAAATCTTTAAGGAGTTAAAAAAATTATTCTAAATATCCAAAAATAAAAAACCTAAACGACCCTCCATTTATTCTATATAAACATAACTCTATAATTTTCTAATATATATCATTTTACTCATTATCCGAGAGAGATTTTAGGAGAGAGAAAAAAATTACAGATATAACTCTAATTATTATTACTTTTATTGATAATACAATTATATGTAATGTCTTCTATAATAACTTAAAATTATGTTTAAAAATTGAAATAGTAAAAAAATATAAAGAGTATTTTTTTATTATAATAATAATAGGTGAAATGATAATTTACAATAAAAGTGCTAGAAATCTTATATAATATTTGGGGTGACATGAAATTTGACGATATAAATGTAAAGTGATATTTTATAAAATTAATATCAAATTATTCATAATATATTAACAGTTACAATAGATAGTAGAATTATGAAATAAGTGTAATTGTGTAATAGAAATAAAATTATGAAACTCAACATCTTAAAATTATGTAACTCAAATCTTTAAATAATATTTTTAGTCATATTATTTATATTGATTACATTTGTACACTTTCTTATATTATTTTCAAATAAATTTGGTTATCAATATTGGTTATTACATGATCGATCTAAATAAAAGATATGATTCAATTAGATATGAAGAGAATAGATAAAAAAGGGTAACAACGTAATAAAATATGTTGAAAATAATATAAAATTAATTAAAACTTCAGAGCACATGACATTCGAAGGATTAATTCAAATGGTGAGCAAAAAATGCAACATAAATTGAAGGGTAAACAATATTTCAGATAAGCATGAGACTAAGATATCTTGATGATGACATTTCTATTGAAATCTCAAATGATGAAGATGTTGAAGTTCTTAATGGTCTGTCTAATCTCTTTAAAGAATGTGTTCCAATTTTTGTAAAAACTACACTTAATGATGATGATTATGAGGTTTAACAAGTATATGAGAGTTTACAAAGATGTGAGCTGAGTAGTTATCCATAAGATTATGAAATTGGTTTAAGAGAAACTTCAAATGTTAGGATTAATCTAAAACAAGAATTTTCTGAGGAAGACTTGATATATTTAAATGATGTTCAGGTTGATATATTCTATAGTATAGAAGAATTTGTCTGTGGCAATAAAAGGAAATTTCCAGATTGAAGTGAATTTGATGCGTAGGTTATGCATGATATTCCCATTGAGAAACCAAAGTTTGAGAAAAAGGCACATGTTAATTATGATAGTTTTCCCACATGCAAATCTTGATGTTGGGAATGTTTGTACTAATACATTTTATTGATTACCTAAATTTCCTGACCAGCCATCCATATCTACGTCCACAAGCTGAGGGTTGCAAAGAGATAGTAATTCTTCAAAAATTGGTATATTATTCTCGAATAAATAATATGTTATTGATACAGTAACTTGAGATACTCTTGAAAAGGGATATCAGTTTATATTAAATAAGTTAAACACAATTAGATAGGAAGTTAAATGTTGAACTGGTAAGGGCTAAACCTGACATTAATTCTAAACAATAACTCATCACTTGAGTTTGTCCTATTTACCTCTCTTAAGATGAAAAAGTATACCAACACTCCACTGAATCGACTATCCTTGAGGTTGAAGAAGTGCCCAAAACATGTATGTCGAAACATTTTTAACTACCTCTCTATTAATATTTTCTTAATCATAGCTCCCATATCTTTATACCAATGTGTACTAACTTACGCCTTGAAGTGTCTTTCCTTAGGAAATCTCATTTCACCCTTGACATCATCCCTTTTTCTTTTTTTTGCAATTATATCAATTTTTATACAAAAACAAGTCAATTCTTAATATATATGCATTATTCAGAAAAACAAACCTCAAATTTGAATTCTACACGTAAAAAAACTCTTAAATAAAAAAATTTCAAATTGCCTCTTTAAATGGAAAATATAATAAACACCAAAAATTTCAAAATGTTAGTCTACCCCCCAACCACCACCATGCGAAGTTGTGTGGTGGGAAAACTTTAAAAAACCACACTTGGCCTCCCACCACACGAATTTGTGTCAACATATTTTACATATTTGCACTTTTGCCTAGCACACATTGTACTTGTGTGCCATTATTTAAAAACTCATACTTTGACCCCCAATCATATGAATTCATGTGGTCCAAACAGTTTGAAAAATACCTAATACCTCCTCGTATCCAAGAAATCTCATCACACAAATTCGTGTGTTGAACACAAAATTCATGTGGTGAGAGTCGAATTCATGTAGTAAGATTTGACCTCTTAAACTTCATTTTTCAAATTCCATTTTATCAATAATTAACTCTACACTTACTCTAACACAAAAACCCTAAGAAAATTAATCCAAAACATGCCCAAATCAAACAATTTCATTAAATATTTCAAATTAAAACCCTAAGTCTAAAAGGGCATTTTTGTCTTCACAGAAAAATAAGCATTTTCATTTAAATTACAAAAGTTTGGGCAAATTGATTTATTTCCCTAATGTAAACTTTAACTAAATAAATAAAAGTAATTCATTTTTGGTCTAAAATTATCAACATTTTTTATTTTTCTGTAATTTACTTTTTCATTTAATTTTTGTAATTTCATTAGTTATTTCGGTTGCTCATAAATATTTTTTTTGGTTGCTTTTTTACCATTTTTAGGTGGGAAACTTATTGAAAATTCAATAATATATAAAAATAAAAACTATTTGATTGGTCATGTGTAGACCACATAAAAGGTTGATTCAATTTGTATTGCTCAAATTTAAATTTGAATTTAGATCAAATGAATTAAGTTCAATTAAAAATTTGAAATATTTTCATAAATAAGTCATGATTGAATCAATTAAAATATTTAAATTCAAATAAAAATAAAAATTAAATTATTTTTTAACAAATTCATATTAACTTTTTTAGATTTGATTCAATTTTAAGCTATCTCACATTCTAAATTAATTCGGAATGGAATCTAATCATTGAAATATCATTCATTATAAAAATAAATAAATAGAATTGGTGAATTATTTTTTGCAATTTTTGAAACGCTAGAAAATTTTTTTATCCTGGTGGGTCCTTGGGAATCTTGAATAAATATTAAAATTAAAATCTATTTTTCTTGGGATTCACCATCTTTTAACCTTTTTAATAAATTAATTAATTTATTAATATTTTAAGATATCATTCCAGAGACATCATAATAATTTTGAATTTTTAAGATTATTTGATATCTTTATCACAAAAAAAAAGTAATACTTTGTAAATTAATAAAAAAAATATTATTATTTTTATATAATTAAATAATTTTAAATTAAAAATAAATTAATATTTAATTATATAATAATATATCAATTTTATATAATTTATTATTATATATAATATTATTCCAAAATACAAATAAAATTACCGTTATATTTACATCTGCCATCATGAATTTCTATAATCTTCATGATCATGACCTTTGTATAACTTTGTAGAGTTATAAAAGGGCATTTTTGTAAAATAAAAAACGCTTAAAACTGAATTTGAAGTGCACTAAGATGATAATTAAAGAACTAATTATCCTTAATAAAATTAATAAATATATATTAAAATCCAAATCATGAAATAAAATCATATAATTGGGGGTCAAATTTGATCTAAGTTATTTGAATTGTAATTTGAGCTCTAATTTAGCAAGACAAATTTGAGATAAAGATTTGATTTGTTGTTGTAATCGAAAAATTATAAAGTGAAAAACAAATAATTAGACAAAGTTGATTTTGAACTGGCCAAGCTTAGATTAATAAGATGTCTTTTTTGTCTTGGTCATAAATTAATACTACTAAATTCTAACGCATGGAATTTTTTTTTTTTTAATCATTGATAAGTACTATTTCACAAAGCAACAAAAGATTTTGTGACCGATCAATTTGTTATAAAAATTAAATTTTTAATACGACATGTGATTCAACACTATGATAAACATGTTGATGAGTTGTTATCAAATAAGAGCATGATAACCCCTATAATGTTATATAATAATTTCACGTTACATCATTACGAAGACAAGACAATGAAAAAATTAATTAATTTCTTAGTCGAGGTTTATATTTTATTGGTAAAGAAATTGAAGGGAAATTTTAAATGTGAAACGTTGTTAGGTTGCAATCAAAATTATTATTATGATAATTGTACATTGCTAAGTTGGTTCTAGATGATATCGTTTGAGTTTAGAAAAGTCTTTTTCAAGCAAATTTCTTAGAAGATGAAATAAGAAGACAGTATTTGGATGGATGCTAGCCTTTGTTCTTACCTGAAGCTGCATTTGTCCTCTATTAGGGAAAGATAAGGCAAATTTTGGCCGATAAGTCAAGAGGATTCATGTGATATACATAAAGTTGGATTTGATTCGATTTGAAATCGAATAAAAAATTATATTCCTTTTTATAAACATGTCTATTCAAACTTTTGAGTTTGAATCGGCCAAATCTAAATTGTTTTTTAATTAAGTTTAACTCTAAACTTATTGATCTCGAATCGATATTTTTGGACTTAAGTTGATTTTGAGTTGAGTTTTGTTTGAGCTAGATTTAGATCAAATTCAACCTTAATTACACATAAAGGTGTAACCAAACCAAATTGAATCGGTTTGTACTCAATTTGATTATCTTAAGATAGAGTTTGATCTTAGATTTTAAAAAAAATTACAATTACTTTTTAATTTTAAATTATTCTTCAAACCTTATAATTATATATTTATCAAGTAGTCATGTATTCAAAAATAAGAATTTAAATTTTATCAACCTAAACGTAAGATTTACCAACCTACTTAATGGATCATCCTTAAATTTGAGTAGGCCTCAACATTAGTCAAGCCCATGTGAGTAATAGGGAAATATTTGTTTGAAGGAGAACGGCAGATCTTTGTGGTAGGACCATTTTGGGTTGAAATAAAAGTGGATCAGCAGATTGAGAGATGATAGCTGCCAAATCTTAATTGGATGATAGGATTTGTTGTGGTGTCTAAATCTGTCTTTTGGCTTACTTTCCTCGACAACTTTTCTCTTTCTACCTTATCTTGAAGACACATTTTTTTCTTTGTTTTCCATGAGAGACTCATTGGAATAAAGTTTGGATTCGATTTAAATTTTTAAGTTTAAATTAATTTAAATTGAATCTAAATTTAGATTTCTTTTTAATTGAGTTAAAAACTTGATTTACTGATCTCAAATTAGATTTTATTTAGGTTTGATTTTGATCAAATTAAGCCTGAATTGACAACTATATCTTTGTTATGGTTCGTTTCGGCTGTTTAATGTATGCGGGCTGTTAATTGAGCTTATGGATGGCAAATTTCATGATTTTCCGATCAGGCTTGCCCAAGGCCGAGGCTTAGTTTAGCTGAGAGAAAGACACGACGAAGATCACTCTACTTCCAGCCCATTAGCTTCTTCAATTGTAGGCCCATTTCTGTAACACTCAATCTATAATTCTACACGATGATCTTCTATGAAAATTTTTAGATGTAAAATTACGATACTTTATATACTAACAAAATAAATATTGAGAGTTACTGCTAGTTGATATGTCGTAATTTAATACGGTATTTTTGAATTAAAATTAAAATAAATAATTAAATTATCTAATCAAATGATTACACCTCAACGCCTCAATATAACTATCTATTAATACTTATTTTATCAGTAAATGTAAAATTACTCAGATTATTACCCTCTGAAATATATAATCCCCAAACATGATGAGAAATATCTGCAGAATTTGTAAAGGAATCCTGGAAAGGCAAAGAAAAATATCAACATAGGCCATTTCCCCAAAGAATATGCAGTAGGAGATAAAAAGTTTCAGCACTTGATCTATCAGTACTGCTTTGCAATGGATTCATTTTGGAGATACTTTACATGACTTACATATCCAAAGACTCAACAATTGCTACGATAGTATGTGCTACTTCCCAATGGTGATGACATTAATATTACAGTGTTTATCAAAGGTTACTAGAGAATTAATGTATAATTAGCCCAACCCGCATGGACATTAGGTTACAATGTGTGGTTGTATGTTATAATCCCAATACAACTTTGTGCTTTCTAATGTCAATAGCTGGTTTTGGGTTTTGGTTCTCCCAAGTTCCCATCAACTCTGAGATTGCTTTTCAATATGATTTCTTTTGGGCACTTCTCATAAGGATGATACAGGATCCACTACTACAATGTAGAATTATTTGGATTGCTGAGAAACTAGAGCATGCTATTGATCATTTTATACATAGATATTGTGAAGCACTAGCAAACCAAAGCCACAAACACATTAAAGAGGTAGGAAGCATGCGCGAATGATAAAGGGGACCAAAATTTGCTGTTTATACAAAACAGAATGTGATCTTTGAAAAAATAAATAAATAAATAAGAGAAAAGAAAGTGTAATTTGTTTTGATTCCCTAAAAATAGAGGTACATTTAGTTAAGTCAATATTATTTCAATATATTATCAGAATTAATAAATGTATTTTCTAATAAATTATTATATTACTCATAAAAGAGAATTATATATTTATATATATTAAGATTTATATTTTTAAGAACATCTTATTAAGATTTTTATTCTTAAAAGAAATCCTAAAATAATTTTTCATTAGTTAAACTCAAATTGCTTACGGGCCAAAGTTCACTCAAATAATGCTACTTTATATTATAACGTAATATGAAAAATACTATATTGATATTGGTATTATTTGAATAGTTTAGTTTGTAATTTGACACCTACTAATTTACAACGGTGGAGAAATAGAAATATATACACATTAAAGCTAGATGTGGTAATGCATCATCATGAAGCATGTTTTATAATTATAATCTTTGGAATAAGAACATCAAGTGCCTATATACACTATTCTATTCCTCTTAAGCCAGGAAAAAAAAAAAGTAACTTTGCATCTAACAACATCCACTAATATATACAATTGACTTCTCTTTGAAGCATTAGATCCCATGACAATCATGTATAAGGGTTTTCTTTTTGACAAAACGAGGATTAATGTAAGTGGGAATTGATTAGTTCCGTTGATTGAGATGCTGATGTGAATTTATGTGCACCAATTAAAGATTGTTATATTTATGGTTATTATATTTATCCCTTTACATTTATAAGATAATAAGATACATCAACTATATTATATATACATACAATATCATAATAATATAAAGGTTTATTACTATGATAACAGTACACAAAATAAAATAATTATTTTGATTGCATAATCCCAAGTTATTCCCAACTTAATAGGAGATGATTATTTGTAGACATTGATTGAAATTGAAAATAATCTTGTAGATATTAAAGATTACCAAGTGAAGTTTTTGCCATTGTTATTAAGTGATGAACCTTCTATTTGATTTTGGCTTGATCTACACCTTGGTTAATTATCTTTTGAATGTTGTTATATATGAGTTTAGCCAAAACAGAGTTTTATCATATTTATAACAAAAACAATATTAATTTTAATGTTAATTTATCGTGAAGATTATCTAAATGCAATCTCAAAAGCATTGCAACATAAATGTTAGTGTTAAAGAAATTGACAATTTGATTAAAGAAGCAAAAGAGATTAAATGTGGGGCAATTTGTCTCTCCAAAATCAATGAAAACCTAAACCCAAAAAATTTAAAGGCATAAAATCTGTCCTTGGCCAAATGACACACTTACAAATCTTTCTTAACTGTAATGAATTTGACTCTAGGCTTAATGCTTAAATTGCAAGTCTTAAGGTCTTCTCTCTCTCTCTCTCTCTCACAAACACTTTATTAACTAATCAAAACCAAAGCAAAAAAAATAAAGTAATTTTGGCACAACCAATCAAGGGAACCTTCTCTAATATGGTCCAATTAATGGCCTACAATTTGAAAAAGATCCCATCAAAAAGACAATCTCTAAATCATTTTTCTTGAAGGATCCAATGTTTTAAGATATAATTCAATTTTAGTCACTATAGTTCGATCCAACAATCAAGAACACCCATTCGAATATTATTATTTCACTCATTTGACTTAACAAAATGAGTAATGCTAAATATATTAACAAGTACAAACATAGATAAAAACACTAATATACTCTTATATGATTTAATTTTACTTTATTTTTAATTTAAAATCACTTAATTATACGATAATACACAATTTATAATGTTTTTCAAATCAATTTATGGGCAAACAAAATTCTATTATGTCAAAGGACCAAAATACTAGTATTTCAAATAAGTTTGTCTTTAAAGAATATAGCAAAACGAGAAGGACAAAAAAGAATTCTTTCAACGTTCCAAAGTGAACTTGCTCAACTTTGCCTCTTATTTATTTCAAAAACAATAACGTATAGTTCCCATTAATTTTCTTTTCCTTTAGTGGGTTTGAAAGTGAGACGATGATCATCACTTATTCAACCCCACCTAAAAGAAAGAATAAAGTTTAACGATAAATAAGGAATTTGAGAGGCAAAACAAACTACCAATGGTGCTTTTTCATAGAGAGTAACACTACATGCATTAATAGTTTGTATAAATGTAAATATAAATTCTAATGTATTATTATATGATTAATTGCTATTTTATTTCTAATCTTTGACATGAATGAAATATTATTGTTTATATACTAATAATGAATACAAATACGAAAAGGAATGATGACGTATAATAATATGATATTGTATTATTTTATAACTAATTTAAATTTATCTAATCACCTAATCACTTTATGATATGTTAACATTTATACCCATGCTTGTACTAATTGTTAGTACATTAATTATATTATTGTTTCATTTAATTTTCCGGGGAATCTGCCAGTTCTCACCCACCATTGTTTATTCTTTTCACCAAACACTAGGATTTTATGGCAGAAAAAAATTGGACACTCTCTTTGTTGTATAGTGGTCAGTTTTCAGGTAAGGGTCTCATTTCAAAAGACACTTGAATATATTTGTTTTTTAGACTTATGGCACATGAAGCATTTGGCTTCATTGATATGGGTTTCCGTTTGTAACTCAAATTTCAAATTCAAGACAACACAGTCAAGAATTTTGTTGTGGCTTGGTGAGACAAGAAAAAATTAATACCAAATAATTGTAAGATCGTCTCAGTGTGAACTTAAATAAAATCCTATATTGAATTTGAAGATGAAGTTCTTCACATAAATTGGTTTTGGTTTTTATTATGAAGAGATAATTTGTTTAGAGTGGTTAAAACCGTGTTCCTTTGTTAATCTAGTCAAATAGAACAACAATGATTTATTTAGAGTTTGTATATAAAAAATGTATTAAAATTGTTTTCGAAAAAGAGAGTGCGTCAAAAAATTATACTGAGCTAAACTTAAGAGCTCAAATAGAGAAAATAAAAAATATATCTTCTTTATTTTGCTATCTTTTTTCATTTATAGTAAAATTTTCTACGTTGTTTACTCACGAATTTTCTTTGTATTAGATTTTCCACGCTTTTCAAATGGGGTTATCTATTACTTGATCATATCATAAGGCAACAAGAAGGGGGAGAAAAGAGACAGGAAGAGCATGAGATAAATAATAACAAGCACTTGTAGAAACACCATAAAAATCAACAAAGAAATTATCTGTCACACTCACCTAACATCCATCCTAGCTAGTCAAAATTAAACTTTAATTATAATAGCGGGCATATGCATGCATATATATATATATATATATATATATATATATATATATATATATATATATATATGGTATCATTTTGGGTAGATCATGTTGCCGTGCAGTCCAATGGTTTAAGGGTCCCAAAACGCACCATACTTGTCATTTCCTAATTTCTATGCCACTTGGACGCACACTTTCAAGTCAAAACAAAAGTCCCAACTTCCAGGATTAGATCTCGGATTTATTTTGAACATATATATATATGTATAATTTGATTTTTACATGGTTTAGACGTATAATCAAAATTTTTATGTTCACAATGTGACTAATAACTTGTGTATACTTTATAAGGATGAATACAAAGGATGATATATGTACATAAGCGTTTGCAAAAAAATTTTTGTCTCTTCTTATCTCTTTTATATTTATAGTCCATACGGGGATAATAATCAAAAGATTTTTAATTTAAAAATATGTTTATAAGGAATTATTTCCATTTTAATTGAGTTAAAAAAATAATATCACAATATTGAAAATATCTAAAAGTTGAATAAAACCTTTTTCCGAAGAAATAGGCAAATTCCTGTGGATGATTTTAAATATATTTTCTTACTAAACAAAGATGTTTCCATAATCTCTGACAACTGTCGTTTCTTGGTCACTAGTTAAGATGACTTCAACCTTTGAAACTATGTTTTTTTGGGTAAATATCTTCCGGGGCTAGAGAATACTGTATTACATAAACCGTTACATTTATCCAGGAATTATACACTGGTATACATAAAGAGGAAGAAATAGAAAAGAGAAAATGGTGGAAAAAATAATAAAGCAATTGAGACCACTTTCCATGCAGCATATGATGTCACTTTTTCTTTCTTTTTTTAAAAATTTTTTGTAGCATTTTAATTTTATATTTAATTTGAAGGCAAAGCAAAGACACTGCAACGTCTAACTTTGAATTTTTCTTCTTCATTGAACTGGTCTCTTTATTTCTCTTCTTCAGGACTCTTCTCTTTCTCTCTTCATCAGTTTCTTTCATGGGCACAGATCAGACACATTCATTAACTCCAAGCATTTAAGAGCCGCACGAGAACCCTGCATGTTTCACCTTCCTTAATTTTCTTCATTTGTTTTTGTCTAGCTTCTACCATTACAAGCTCATCTTTCACCTCTTTCAACTCTAAGTTTCCTGGATCAACCTCAAGTTTAAGAGACCCTCTACAGGTAACTGCATTTTCCTGTACTTTGTTTCAACTTATTTGTTGATTTTTATGCTTTTTAACTCTGACATTATAGGAGAATTGGCAGAGAGGGACAGGCATAAATTAAGATGCCACAGGAAACAAATTACTCCAGTTCAATTTTAACCTCTCCTTGCAAGAATTTGAGAGGATTAAAGTCTTTGGTATCAAACAATGAAGCTTCTTCATACACTGAAGAGATTATTAATGACTATGAACTTGCTCAAAGAAAAGCTGAAGAAGCAGGTAAACTATGGACATTATCCTAGAACAATATTTCTTCAGTCTCTCTTCCTTCGGTGTCATTGTGTCAGTTCAGTAATTTTGTAGCAGATTCTTGCTGAAAGCTACTTGCTATTTTGTGGGTTTGAATTTTCATTTAATTTTCCCATTTCCAAAAAAAAATAAAGATTATGTGGCACATCTTGATTTTCTGCAAAATTCGGGTGGTGTCTCAGTCTCCCTGTTTGAAAATGGTTTTGCACCAATCACTGAAAATGCTGAAATGGGTCCAGCTTGGAGGTTAAAGATTTAATTTTGAGCCCCATTTAAAGTTAATGACTTCTAATTTTGTATGTTTACATTTTAAAATACACCTACTTTTACACTTAACTATTCCTTTTCTTGGGTGAAGAGAATGATGAATAAGGTCCAATTCAAAAAATATGAATAACAGAAGAAAAAGTTTCTATAGTCAAAAGAAGAAGAAAAAAAAAGTTCATATGAAGATGTGTAATCATATTGATATGCTTTTCTTTTTACCTAACATTATAATTTATCATTTTTTTTCTCGTTTCTAAAATTTCAGATATATTCCTTTCTGTTTTTTTTTTTTTTTTCAAGAGAAGGGGTTTTAATTTTTGTGTGAATGTCTTATATATATGTGGAAAACCAAATACTAAAAAACCGTGGGTAGATGATGAGGATTTCTTCACTATGAATGAAATATAGAATATGAAGAAGATATTTAGTTCTTTTTCTGTTTGAGCTCTTAATCTTAACCCATTCTCTCTTTGTGGCACACACTCTTTTTATATGCACATTAATACAACATTTATTCATGAATCATAGATGACAGATACTTGACAGAGATCTTAATTGCTGCACTTACTCAATCTATCGACTTAATCCTTCCGCTAATACCACAGATCTTCTTGAAAATTCAACTTTTGAATCCACACTTTCTAAATTCGAATAGCCTCTTACAGAGTTGGGGTTACCTTTATACAACACAACACAACACAACACAAATCTGTTGAGCTGGATTGTTCTCCTTCTAAAACTGAAAGTTTAAGTATCTGTCTGTGAAATGTGGGTCAAACTGGTGGCAAATAAGAGTAGAAGTGGCCCCAATTCTGATGCTCAGAACCCCATAAATGTAGGCAGTTAACAGTGACTTTTTTTAACTCTCATCAATGTAGTTCATTTTCAAATTGCACACCGCTCTTCTTGATTGCTCACCTCCCCGCATTATGATGTATTCACAGTTGTAATAACTGTAGCTCAATGTGACACTTGCACTATTCCAACAGTAGTAAGATTTAAAATCTTGTAGCCTTTTTCCAGAAAAATCAGAAACTTAAAATTTTGAACGAAAATAGTAAAAAAAAAAAAAAAGTTCACAAATTTAGTCATTTTCCAATGTAGAGGTCATATCTAATATCCGGTTGGGTATTGCAAGTCAAAACACTTCTTTAGGAGCTATTTTATCTAATCTTCCGCTGTCATTCCCAAGTGTGACATATCTATACAAACCCAATATCTTATTTTGTTGATGTGGTATTTGTTCAAGGTAGAACAGACAATTTTTAACACGATTTGTTAACCTGATACAACAAGACACAAAAAATATTGGGTTAGAGTTAAGTTTTTTGACATGAAATTTATTTCAAATCAACCCAATACGACTCAAAATTAAATCAAGTAATGTTAGGGTTCACACAAAAGTAACATAACATGATTCGAATTGATTTGAATGTTTTGGAGATTTGCTATTTTAAGAGAATTTGTTAGGAATAAATTATAGAAATGTTGAAAGATAATATCAACAACAACTAAAATCTTTAAAGATTGCATATAATTGCATCTTTATATAATTACTAATATTATTGTTTATTTTAATTTAAATATTTTATTATATTATTAAGTAGTAATAATTTTATTTGATTAGTCAGATTATAGACGTGTTTTAGAGGTTTTACTCATATTATAATTATATGTCGTATATTTATAATAAGAATTTGAAATCTTTACATATTACATATAATTATATCGTTGTATAATTATAATTACTCATATTTTTTAGTTAAATATTTTATTTTATTATTAAGCAAATACAATTTTGATTTGGTTAATTAGATTATTGATATGTTTTAAAACTCTTATTATGTAAATTTTTAGACTATTTGTCAATATGATAAAATGTTATAGTGTGTGTTTTATTAATACTGAGTTTGACTAATTTGGTAAAAAAATTAAAACGATAAAAACACTTTAGAGAATGAAAATAATAGATAATTTCGAGTTAATTTGGGTCAAGTCAACACAAATATTAAAAGGTTACGCTAGAGTTAAAATATTTTGGCACGATTCTAACTCGAATTAGGTTAGAGTTAAAAGTTTTCAATGCAAAACCTGAACTGACACGATACTAATACGATTCGATGACATGAATTGTCAAATCTAGCCTAAGAGTGTTACAATTGCTAAGAAACAAAATAATGTAAAAAATTTTAAAACTGAAGAAAGATATATAAATTTTTTATGTTAATTTCAGCTGCAAGGAGGTATCAAGCAGCTGAATGGCTAACGCAGATGGACCAAGGTGCATCAGGGGTCCTACCCAAAGAACCCTCTGAAGAAGAATTTCGCCTTGCTCTTCGCAATGGCCTCATTTTGTGCAATGTGCTTAACAAAGTCAATCCTGGAGCTATTCTTAAGGTATTCAATAGTCATCAGAACGCTGATAATATTAGAACATTATGACAAAAGCAAAAGAATACTCAATTAAGTGCACAGTTCTTGTTAGTAATTTCTAAGATTCTGTTTTGTTTTTGAAATGAAATAGGTGGTGGAAAATCCAATTATTGCTGTTCAGTCAACAGAGGGAGCAGCACAGTCTGCAATTCAGTATTTTGAGAACATGAGGAACTTCCTTGTGGCTGTTAAGAATATGCAGCTCTTGACTTTTGAAGCATCTGACTTGGAAAAGGTTTAATTTCTTTCTAAAAATGTTTGATATCTGTAGTTCAACATTGATGATGTTCATTTGAATTACTAATCCAAGCACACTTATGGTTATAATTGCATCTTCACTTGTTATGGAGTGCTAGTTTTCGTAGGAATTTTGTTAGTTTCAAGTGATTATATTAAATGTGTGATGCAAAAATATACTTCATTCCAAATCTATGTTATCATCCATCGAATTTACTTCCGGTCAGGCAAGAGGGTTTCTTTATACGATATGTTACAGGCTTGCCAAGGAGTTCTTGAGTGTCTAAATTTTTGGTTATAACTTATACTAGATAAAGTATTGAAACTTGAACTATCAAGCTAAGGCAACACAAAATGTATCAGAGTGTTGGTCAGCAACTTGGCTGTGTGGGGAAAATTAATGTTTATCTGAAATAAGCATGTTCTGAAATTTGAAATTTTCTTAAATTTCTGATCTTTCTGTAAGCCTCTTCTTTATTTGTGGTTCTATGTGCTTAGTATGTTGTTACTGGAAAATTGAGTTTGAAGAACTTGCTAATGCAGGGAGGCTCATCAAGTAAAGTTGTGGATTGCATTCTTTGTTTGAAAGGATATTATGAGTGGAGGCAATCTGGAGGAATTGGGGTGTGGAGGTATGGAGGGACTGTCAAGATCACTTCCTTCCCAACCCGCCCACCCTCCTTGGTTGGTAGTGAAAGCGCTGATGATTCCTTTGATGAATCTGAATCATCACAATATGAACAACTATTGGAGTTTCTTCATTTTTCCAATGAGGTCTCCATTGAAGAATCCAAGACTGCAAATGCTCTGGCATTCCTTTTTGATCGTTTTGGACTTCGACTTCTACAGGCTTACCTTAGAGAGACTAATGGGATGGAAGAGTTTCCTTTGAATGCAATGGTAGGTAAGACTCAGTCCAGTTTGTTTTTCACATAATCTTAATAACATATTGCTTCAAGTATAAAGTTTCGCAATGATCATGAAGACAATCTGCTGTTCTGTTTTATGTTCTTTTTTCCCTTCAATAATCATATGATGAAATTATGCAGGTTATTGATACTTTACTCAGCAAGGTAGTTAAGGATTTCTCAGCATTGCTGGTTTCCCAAGGCACTCAACTTGGACTGTTCTTGAAAAAAATTTTGAAAGGTGAAGTTGGCCCTCTAACAAGAGCTGATTTTATGGAGGCCATTTCGCAATATCTTGGTCGGAAAGCTAGTTTGGTATCTGGTGATTTCTCCAAATTCTGTGTTTGTGGTGGGAAACGTGAAGTTGTTCAACATACAGTTAATCAATGTACAGGTCATGAAGAAGTGATTGATTTTCAAGAGAAACAACTTCAGGTTTGAGCACCAGTTCCATCAAAGCATTAACAATGTCCTTTGTTTAGCAGTTGATTTAGATGCTTCCTTCATTTTAAAGATTTCCTTTCATTGGAGCTATCTTATTATCCTTTCAGGAGTTGAAACAACAATATCAGGAAACAAAAGAAGAAGTCCAACAAATTCAATCAAATTGGGAGGATGAACTCAATCGTCTTGGTAAGGATCTAAAATCCGAATACTGCTTCATTATCATTTGGTTATTATATTTTTACTTGAAAGAATCAAGAATTAGAATTTTGACTGAAGTTACATTTTACTTATATCAGAACATTATATTAAAAATCTTGAAGTGGCCTCTTCTTCATACCAGAAGGTTTTAGAGGAAAACCGAGTACTTTACAATCAAGTCCAAGATCTTAAAGGTGCTTTTGCATTATCTTCTTTTCTTTGGAAACTTGTATATCTAATGATATATGAAACTTATCTTAGGACTTTGGTGCAGGAACAATAAGAGTTTACTGTAGAGTTAGGCCATTTTTACCAGGGCAATCCTATGGACAATCAACTGTTGATTATATTGGTGAAAATGGAAATATCATGGTTGTAAATCCTTTCAAACAAGGCAAAGATGCAAGAAAGATGTTCTTATTCAATAAGGTGTTTGCACCAAATGTCTCACAAGGTCCTTACTCTTTCTTGAAATAAGGCTTTCCAATTTAGTTTATCGCAACTCCTAAATTTCTAGTTTGTTCTATGGCATAGTTTGAGGTAATTCTAAAGTCAGTTCTTATTTCTATCAATGACTGGCTTGTTCCCTTCTAATGGTTATTGATTTTGTGTATAGAGCAAATATATGTCGATACTCAACCATTGATCAGGTCGGTTCTGGATGGTTATAATGTCTGCATATTTGCATATGGACAGACTGGCTCCGGAAAAACATATACGATGGTAAGATCAAACTAGTTTCCCTCTTTAAAATCTGAAAATATAGAAGCAAGCATAACCTTGTCAACTTTGTTATGTGGCAGACATATGACATTTTTTCTATACTTGTGACAGAGTGGCCCAGATTTAACAACAGAGGAGACATGGGGTGTAAACTACCGAGCTCTGCGTGACTTATTTCAAATATCAAAGACAAGGGGCGACGCTATAAAGTATGAGGTTGGAGTCCAGATGATTGAAATATACAATGAACAAGTTAGAGATTTGTTAGTCAGTGATGGCTCCAATAGAAGATATCCTTTAAAAAATTCATTCAATAAATTTATGAGCCTTTGTACATCTGCAATGAATTTGAGTTGGATGGTGTCTTAGCAGTTGATTTGCCTTAACATTAACATACATTAGACATACGTAACACTGCTCAGTCGAATGGCCTTAATGTACCAGATGCAAGTTTGATTCCTGTTGCAAGCACTGAAGATGTTCTTGATTTGATGAAAATTGGCCAGAAGAATCGTGCTGTTGGCGCCACTGCTCTAAATGAGCGAAGCAGTCGTTCTCACAGGTGAAACTTTTCTTTGAGCAGAACTTAAATCAATTTTCAATGTAATCATTGTTTTAGCATTTAGTAATGATTTCTGAATGCACCATTTCACCTGCAGTGTTTTGACAGTTCACGTCCTGGGAAAAGAATTAGTCACAGGATCCATTCTTAAGGGTTGCCTTCATCTAGTGGATTTGGCTGGAAGCGAAAGAGTTGATAAATCTGAAGCAGTTGGTGAGAGGTTGAAGGAAGCTCAACATATAAACCGATCACTTTCAGCGCTTGGAGATGTCATCTCAGCTCTTGCGCAAAAGAGTACACATATTCCTTACAGGAACAGCAAGCTTACTCAAGTATTGCAGGATTCTCTAGGTACATTAGGCTTCTAATTTCTTCCCATGATAATAACATTAAATTTTTCCCTCTCAAGTATCTTAATCTTACTTTTTGTGCAGGTGGGCAAGCGAAAACATTAATGCTTGTGCACATAAATCCTGAATCAAATGCAATTGGAGAGACCATTAGTACACTCAAGTTTGCCGAGAGGGTGTCCTCCATAGAACTTGGTGCTGCCAAATCCAACAAAGAAAGTGGTGAAATTCAAGAACTTAAAGAAGAGGTTACTCTTCATCTCTCATCATTACAACTCTTACAATTGCTTGTTATATTCGAGACATAAAATGATTTGTGCTTTATTTAGATATCAAACCTCAAACAACAATTAGAGAGAAAGGAGGCGGAGTTGGAACAACTAAAAGGTGCAAGTACAAGAAACACAACAGAAACTCAAAAACCAAGAGCAGTTTCGCCTTTTCAAGTGCCAAAATGCGGTATCAGTGGTAACTTGAAGCCTGATTCAAATCAAATTGAGGTAAAAGAAAATACAATGAGTTGGTCTTCCAAGGAAATTTCTAAATTCACATATGTTTATGGATATTTCACCTCCTAATATGCGGTTCTATTTGTTCTTTCAGGCCAGAAGCTGTTCTTCAGGCAAGCAAAGGAGGTCAAGATTTCCTTCCGCCTTCACGGACAAGGAACAACTACCTAGAATGCCTCTTTCGTCTGAAGATAGAATAGTAGAGTCTTCAAAGACAAGAACACCATCCCCTTCTGTTAGAAGATCAATATCAACTGATAGAGGAGCTGTTATCAGAAACAGGGTGAAGGCTGAAACAATTGAGAACCAACCAGTTGGTCGAGTTCCATTTCCTGCCAGAGTACCAGTCAATAAGTCCATTGCAGTATTACCATCAGTCACACAGTCAACAGATAACAACAACTCCAAGGTATATATAGGTCCACAAGAAACAAAAAAGCAGGATAATGTATCAGATACACTGTCCAGCCTCCAAAAGGTCACCTCGCGAAGAGTTTACCCAGATCATGAAGATGACCAATTCAGGCAAGCACTTAATATAAGACAAGGTGGCATCAGAAAAAGCAAGCCAGAGAGCAAGGCAAAGTCGAAGCATCAACTGCCATCTAGGATCCAGAAATCTGATACGGGGATTTCATTGCTTTCTGATATTGATGCTGGTGAAAAGATTGAGGAGGCTAGAACAAATGACTTCTCTGAGAGAGAAAATGAGGTTCTACTTGTGCCAGCGGTGAATGATGCCTTGAAGGCAAAGAAAGTTCGACAAAACTTCTCAAGGAATTCACAAAATCTTGAACCAAGGTACTCTAAAGATCCTCATTCAAACTTGTATTTTTGAGGGAAAAAAATTTTGATTCAATGCAACATTTCTGAGTGTAAGCAGGGGACAAGTGCAGCAAGCAGAACCAGCTTTGGCTGCAAAACACGAAAACAAGCTTCCAATTGGTCAAAATCAGCAAGCAAAGGAAGGAAGCAACACATCAATGCCGGAACTTAGGAGGAGTCGATCAACTCCTCGAGGAAAGTTTTTGGTAATGCCTTGAGGATTCACAGTATACAGAAATGAAATTCATTGCCACCAATAATTTTATTATTTTTTGTACATTCACTGTTCACGTTGGAGTCTTGAGTTGCATAATATTTTTACTTTTCAACCAGAATTCTGAGCATGTTTTGGAGATTGAATTGTGGAACTTCTTCCTCTATAGTGGAATATAAAATATATATGTATTTTCTTATTGTTCTTTGTCGATGAGAATGGTTAAAAACACATTGTTTATGAAGTTGTGGCTTATGTCCCACATGGAGTAATTAACAAATTATAATTGTTTTTGTTAGCTATAATTTTGTAATCCTCATGAACAGTGAACTTGATGGATTGCATACCATCGAATCTTAAATATATTTATTAATTAAATGCATGAAACTTGGAAACACATCAAATTTCAGCAAATCTTAAATAGAATCAAAGAAAATCAATATATTTCAGGTAGACATATTGTGGTAAAGGTCGAGGTTATTGTTAAACAGTTTTCAAAATCAGAAGTTTCTATTGTTGGAAATTTTGGACAGGAGCTGCGACTTGAACAGCTTGAACTGGGGCTATAAACTTGGCAGAGTCACCATTTTGGGACCTAAGGATTATGGACCATCATGCTTCCAATGCTGGAAAAAAATAGACAAAACAGTAAGGAAAGACAAAGTCAGGAAAGATGAAAGCTTGATGCCTGATTAAATATCTCCTTAACGCATTTTATTTTATGAATTAGAACAATTCTCTAGGATTCGACAAGGTCTTCCAAAAAATATTTCAGGTTGCGCCAATATAAGGTGTAACAATTGTATTAAATAAGATCATTACAATACATATAATTAATGATGACATGTTAATATATGTAGCAACTAGTAACCGGAATCTAGCTATTAAAAAAATTAGGTATGTAAATTTTATAAAATTAAACAATATGAGATTTAAACGTTTTAGAAATATTTCATATAAGAGTCAAAATATTGTATGTTAAATTATTTTGCCTCGCATGAAATACAGGATCAAAACTATTTAGATTGCCAATGGAACAACAGGAAGCTCACCCGAAAATTTATTCTCGTGTAATGATAGATGAGTCAGTTCTATGCAGTGCACAATGTCCAAAGGTATTATACCTGACAACCGATTGAATCCAAAGTAAAGTTTTTGAAGCTTTACAAGTTTTCCAAAACTTTTTGGTATGTTTCCAGTTAGAAGATTCATTTTGAGATCCAAGAATGTTAGCTCTGTGAAGTCTCCAAAATAATCTGGAATTGGACCCTCTAAGTTGTTGTTCCATACTCTTGAAGCTTCACAATTTTTTCAAAACTTCTTGGTATATTGCCAGTTAGCAAATTTATCGAGACATCAAAAACCATTAACTCTGTGCAGTTTCCAAAATCATTTGGAATTAGACCCACTAAACCATTCTTACATAATCTTAGATATTGAAGCTTTTCAACCCAAAACACGTTTTGATAGTTTAAGAAGCTCACAAACTATTTAACCAGTCAAATTTTCTCATCCTCAAGCAATGTGGGATGTACCGACAAAGTACAGATAAACCCAACATTTCTTTCGTGTTTTGCCAATGTGATATTTGTCTAAAGGTATCATATACACCCCCTTCTAGAACTTAGCATCCTCTCTAAGATTTGTCCCACAATCACTCAAGAGGATACGGAAAACCACTTTGATAATATTGTAACATCCTTGGTTTTATACCTCAACCCATTGCCAAGATATTGCTCACTTTGAACACAGTTTATTATGATTTTATTTCTAGACTTTGCAACCAAAAACGTGTCTTGATAACTTAAGGAGCTCACAAACTATATAACTAGTCAAATATTTTCATCTTCAAGTAATGTGGGATGTACAGACAGACCCAACATCTCTTTCATGTTTTATCAATGTGGGATTTGTCTAAGGGTATCATAAATTGTAACATTCCTAATACAATAGATCATACACATAATCTATCATGGTTGCAACTCAAAATGTGTCTTGATAGTTTAATAAGCTTCATCAAGTGATGTGGGATGCATACACAAACCCAACATCTTTCTCATACTTTGCCGATGTGGGATTTACTTAGGGGTGTCACATTTACCCCCTTATAGAACTCAACATCCTTACTAAAGTTTTTTGTCATCACTTAAAAGGATACGTTGATTGATTCTAATACTATTTGTAACACCTCTAGTCCAATAACCCAACCCATCTTCAAGATATTGTCTACTTTAGACACCAAGATTACAAGTGACTTACCCCATCATCATTAAAATTTGACATCCTTTAATAAATCCTATATTAGCATAGCATGAGAAAAATATTGGGTTTGTTTGTGTATCCCACATCGTTCGGGGATGCTAAAATAAGATTGATTAAATAGCTTGTGAGTTTTGCGTTTTGGGTCGTAAAACCCAAAAGAAAACTATAATGGATTTTGTGTCCAAAATAGACAATATTAGAGCCACTTTGCATGTCCTTTTGAGTGATGCTAGGGCAAACCAAACCTCAATGAGATCCCACATCACTTGGGGATATTGGGGAGTCTAAGATAAGACTAGTTTACTTGGGGATGATTAGGACTCTAAGATAAGAGTGGTTAAATAGTCTATGAGCTCTTTAAGTTGTCAAAATGTGTATTGGTGAGCTCCTTAAGCTAGGAAGCTATCAAGATATTTTGGGTTGCAAAACTCAAAAACAAAATCGTGATAGACTGTGTATCAAAAGTGGATAATAACTATCCAAAAACAGAACTATGATGGACTGTGTGTCTAAAGTGGATAATAGCCAATAAGCTTCTTAAACTATCAAATGTCCAAAGTGGATAATAACCTGTAAACTTCTTAATTTGTCAAAATGCATTTTGGGTTGCAAAATCATAAGGGATTGTAAATCCAAAAGTGAACAATTTCTTCGTAGTGGGTCTATCTATTGGACCAAAGATATTACATAGAAGTTAAAGTTCTTCCCTTGATGAGTCCACGACGGGATGAGAATCCATTTATATATGCATGCAGCATGATAGTTGAATTTCGTTTATTTTAAGAAGAGTAGAGATAAGTTCAAGATTAGATATAGGGTGAGAATGCATTTACCATCGCTTCTTATTTTATCATTGATGATTTTTGAACTGATTATTTCTATTTGACAGGTATGTAAGCACTATTTACCCCTAAGGGGTAGCTTATGTGGTAAAAAGAGTTTTTTATGTATAAGTGAACATGAGTTCAAGTTTCTTTTGATAATATATCAAAATCAAATTCTTGATTTATCTCTTGAGAAGAAAGAGGGGAGAACCTTAATCTAAGAAGATTTAGGTATACAGGCTAACATAGAAGCTGTTGACGAGCTGTTGACATACTGAAGAAAGACTCTAAATATTGCCTGTTAGCTTATTGTGCCTGACAATAAATATAAGAACAAAGCTAGATTGCCAATGGATCAAGAGGAAGCTTTCCCAAAAATTTAGTGTTTTTTAAGGACAGATGGGTGAGTTGTGTGCAGTTTGCAAGTTCAAAAGTTAATACACCTAAGTAAAGCTCTTGAAACTTCACAAGTTGTCCATAGCTTCTCGGTATATTGCTGGTTAGAAGATTCATAGAGAAATCCAAGAATATAAGTTTTGTGCAGTTTCCAATATCATCTGGAATTGCACCCAAGAAGCTGTTGTTCCATAATGATAAATGATGACGCTTCACAAGTTTTCCAAAACTTCTTGGTATCCCTCTTGTTAGAAGATTGAATGAGAGATCCAAGTCCGTTAGCTCTGTGCAGTTTTCAATATCTCGTGGAATCACTCCCTTCAACCCGTTCTTATATAAGTGTAACACTTGAAGCTTGTTGAGCTCCCCAATTTGCCATGGAATTGGGCCAGATATTAAATTCTCACACAACATCAGGGACTGCAACTTGCTGCAGTTTCCAATCTCTTCTGGGATATGACCTGAGAGCTGTGTTCTATAAATGAATGATAGTTCAAGTCTTTTCAGCTTTCCAATTGACGATGGAAGAATTCCAGAAATATTGTTTTCACCAAAACCTAACCGAACTAACATGGTGCAGTTTGTTAACTCTGTTGGTATCTCACCCTCGAGATAATTCCCACCTGCTCAGAATGATTGCAGCTTGCTCAATTCTCCAATAGGTTTTGAAATTTTTCCACTCAGTTGATTGCTGTAGAGTAACAGAACTGAAAGACTTGATAAGTTTCTAATGCCAGAAGGAATTTGGCCTTTAAGAAAGTTGGTGTTGAGATATAAACTTTGCAATTTTTTTAGACTGCATATTTCTGAGGGGATTTTGCCTGACAGAGAATTGGTACTGAGATCAATGGAAATGAGCTCGCAATATTCTCCATGATCTTTTGGAATGATGCCGGTGATATTGCAGAGAATTGGTGGAAGCACCAATACTTTTTTTTATTTAATTGTCTATTTTACAATGATGAAGAAGATAAGTTTTGTGTTGTGGTGGAGGTGTAAGCCAATGAATGTAAATTCCACACTAAATAATGGTGTGGAAAAGCAAAACGAGTATGGATGGACCGAAGTAGTGATGAGTGGCCACTCAATTTTTTAATCAGTCCACTCAATTTTTGTATTAACATTTTCTTTTATTTATTCTGTATTATCTTACTTTGAACTTGTCTCCTCTAAAATTATTATTTTTTTGATAGTTTCTCAAAACCTGTATAACAAAGCCACAATCACCGCAAAATCCTTCAAAATTCCACAAAATACATAGATTAAGTTGTCAATCCAATCACATGGACTTTTTATCCATGGATTAGACAATTTATAATTTATATATATATATATATATATATATATATATATATATATATATATATATATATATATATATATATATATATGCACTATTTTATCTTTTATGATCTTTCTTTGTTTTCTCTTTGAATAATCATATTGAGCCCCTATATATGACTCCTTATTTTCTAGTTTCCATTTCAGTGGGTTGAAATGTGTAAAATCGACAAAAAACCTAAATGGTAACAAAACATAAAATATCGAATTATCACATTCTTTTATTAAATAGATTAAACTTTTTTTCTTTTAAAAGGGCTAAATTTTAAAGACTAAACTTTTAAATTTTCCTATTGAATAAACTAAATTTTTATTCTTTTATATTGAATGTATTAAATTAATTACCTTACTTCCACAATAAAACAAACAATTTAATTGTGTCTGTTCAATAACTCTAATAACAAAATATTGAAATTTTGGTCCATTTTATAAAAAAAATTATAGAATATCAGTTCCTTTAATAATAGAAAGTGAGAGTTCATTCACTTTAATAAAAAAAAAGTTGATAGTGCAATCCTACAAAAACACCAAGAAATTGAATGCATATTCAATAGCTTAATCACATTTCAATTACATGAAGCTTGCAAAATACATAAAATATATTAGTCTTAGCTGGAACACAGAATTTATCAGGCCAAGTAGGTAACTATCAAGCTTTTTCAGATTGCCAATGGAACAAAAGGAAGCTCACCTGAAAAGTTATTGTTGTCTAAAAACAGTTCGATGAGCTCTGTGCAGTTTGCAATTTCAAAAGGTAATGCACCTGACAATAGATTGTAACTTAAGTAAAGCTTTTGTAGCTTCACAAGTTTTCCAAAACTTCTTGGTACGTTACTTGCTAGAAGATTGGATGAGAGATCCAAGTACGTAAGCTCTTTAGAGTTTCCAATATCACCTGGAATTGCGCCCACTAAATTGTTTTTCTTTAATCTTAATTCCTGAAGCTTCACAAGTTTTTCAAAACTTCTTGGTATGCTACCATTTATAAGATTGAATGAGAGATCCAAGTGTGTCAGCTCTGTGCAGTTTCCAATATCATCTGGAATTGCACCGGTTAAGTTGTTGGTCCATAGTCTAAATTGTTGAAGCTTCAAAAGTTTTCCAAAACTTCTTGGTATGCTACCGGTTAGAAGATTGATTGAGAAATCCAAGTGTGTCAAATCTGTGCAATTTCCAATATCATCTGGAATTACGCCCACTAAGCTGTTATTCCATAATACTAATTCTTGAAGCTTCACAAGTTTTCCGAAACTTCTTGGTATGTTGCCAGTTAGATTATTGGATGAGATACTCAAGTATGTCAGCTCTGTGCAGTTTCCAAGATCATCTGGAATTGAACCTACTAAACCGTTGTTCCATAATCTTAGATTATGAAGCTTCACAAGTTTTCCAAAACTTCTTGGTATGTTGCCAGTTAGAAAATTTGTTGACATACTCAAGTATGTTAGCTCTGTACAGTTTCCAAGAACATCAGGAATTGGACCTGTTAAACTGTTGTTAAATAATCTTACATCTTGAAGCTTCACAAGGTTTCCAAAACTTCTTGGTATGCTACCAGTTATATGATTCAATGAGAGATCCAAGGATGTCAACTCTGTGCAGTTTCCAAGATAATCTGGGATTGCAATGACAAAACTATTGTTCCACAATCTTAGATCTTTAAGCTTAACAAGTTTTGCAAAACCTCTAGGTATTTTTCCAGTTAGAAAATTCTTCGCAGCATCAAAATTCCTCATCTCTGCGCAGTTTCCAAAATCATCCGGAATTTCACCCTCAAAGGCGTTACCCCATAATCTTACATCTTCAAGCTTTGTAAGTTCTCCGAAAGTTTTCGGTAGATTGCCCGTTAGGAAATTCTGTGAGATATCCATAAATATGAGCTCTTTGCAGCTTCCAATTTGGTTAGGGATCGGACCAGATAAAGAATTCTTAAACAAGTACAGGCTCTGCAGCTCGCTGCAGTTTCCAATCTCTTCTGGTATTTCACCCTCTAGATAATTCCCACCTGCTTGGAACAATTGTAGCTTGCCCAATTCTCCAATAGTTTTTGGAATTTTCCCACTGAGTTGATTGCTGTGGAGTGACAAAAATGAAAGATTTGACAAGTTCCCAATGCCAGGAGGAATTTCACCTTTAAGAGAGTTGGTGTTGAGATCTAAACTTTGCAATCTTTCTAGACTGCATATTTCTGAGGGGATTTCACCTGACAGAGAATTGTAACTGAGATCAATGGAAGTGAGCTCGTGATATTCTGCAATTTCTTTTGGAATCGTGCCGGTGAGACTGCATGATGAGATGATAAGGGTCTTCAAGGACTTGAGAGATTGAAAATTTGAAGGCACCGGACCTTCCAATTCTAGTGCATTAAGGCTTATATTCACCACTTCTCCATTCGAGTTGCAATGGATCCCAAACCATTTACATGGACTGGAGTCAGCAGGATTCCAGGATTTCAAAGCATCTGTGGGGCAATTTAAACTATTCTTCCAGGTTAAAAGAGCTTTGCCTTGTTCATCAATGGAGTAGCTATGAGAGAAGAGAAGAGATATAACTGAGACAAACAAGGTAAAGAAGAAGATATTTGGAGAAAACAGGCAATTCATTACGGTTCCAGGCATTGCCTAGAGATGAGAAGAGGTGATTTGTTTTGGAATTGTGAGTTCTTTTGGTGGTCGACAAGAAATTTTTTTTATAGTAGGTGGAGGCATCCAGCCATTCACATTAGCTTTTTGACACCATTATTTACTTAGGAAATTACCTTGTTTATCTTATTTCAATATATTTTTTATAATATTTACACCACCCATCACGGAAAACATTTGTTGAAGATTCTGTAATATAAAATGCTTATGTCTCTCAATCAGAAGAGACTTCCATTTCATTTGCTAACAGTGTCAATAATTTAAGCACCCTCTCAGAAATTATGGTGCTAAATCATGAAACGTGTGGCACAACTGCATCAATTTACTATGCATTTTAAATGTCCATCTGAAGGAAGTTTAGACTCAAAACCTTAGGATAAGAAAATCGGATAATTACATACTCAAAGTACAGAATAATCCACTTCTTTACCTGTCCATTTTCTCTCTAATTTCATTGAATGTGACATGTTAATCATAAAACATGTTTTATTGACTCTGCCCAAAAATGACAAAGTAATTTCTTTTCTCTAATCTCATAGATCTGACTCCCTCTAACAAGGTCGTGTTCATCGTTTATGTCACCCCCATCCTGTTGTGGAGTCTTTTAAACTCTGAAATTCTTCTCAATTCCCTCTATCTTGCAGAATTTTGTTAACTCTTTTGACGTGTATTAACCAAGGTTGTAACACTCTTACTATTATTCTTCTCAACTTTAACTTTCTATTCCTTGAAACTTGAGAACACCTCTGATTTTTATCTCATGAATTAATACTAAACTTTCCTTGGGAAGTGATCAATAAATGTCACAAAGTATCTGGCTCCATTTTTCGCTGGTTTCTGTTGGACCTCATACTTTTGAGTGAATATACTCTAATGCCTCCATGCTCCTATGTGAGGAAACCGTAAATTAAAACTTATTTTGTATTCATATCATAACAATGTGATGCGTACCTGAGCACTACTGCAAATCCAAGGCTACTCCAGCAGGACCTCACCCCACAACTCAATCACCAAATATGGAAATACTGCTCAATGTAATCACCTCAGCCCAAAACAGAACAAGCAATTGTAAATGAACACAGAAAATATTATTTGTATTGATTGAATTTCTTAAATAGAGTTACAGTGTACTCTCATCAATACAAAAACTATTTCCCAGCTGTTACATGAATGGTTAGCAAAATACAACACAAGAACATAATTCACATAATAACATCAGCCTGGAACCTCTGACTTGGATTCCCAGAATCCACCCAACAGCCACCAAAATGCAGTGCCAAACTTCTTACTTGCTCAGCTTCCGAGAGGCCGGCTCTCTCCCATCCACATTCCTGAAGTTTTTCCCTCCTTTTCTTCTCTTTCCTCCCTCTTTTTATACTTCTCTCCTTTTCCTTTGTACGTTCTACTGTCCCCAAGGGATGTCACCTCATTTCTTCTAATCCCTAGGATCTGGTACATGCTCCTTGCTTCCATTGCCTCCTGCTCTTGACTCCTAGTTCCTTCCTGGTTTGTTTTCTCCTCTTGCACTCTCCCTGGTTGGTTACCACCTGTCTTTCTTCCTTTCTCCTTTGCTTTCTTTTTAACATATACTCTTGCCCTAACATTACCCCTCCCATCGAGAGGCACCTTGTCCTCAAGGTGCAGTTTTGGAAAGAGGTGTTCCAGATGATCATAGCATTCCCACGAATTTTCACAGTCAGGCAACCTTTGCCATTTGATCAACAATTCTAGATTACCTTGGCTGGAATACCGATGTTCCAGCACCTCCTCTGGCTGACCCCGCAACTCCAGGTCTTCATTGAGACAGCCAGGCAGTGGCTGACTCAAGACAGAACCCCCCAGCTGCTTCTTTAACTGGGAAATGTGAAAAACATTATGAATTTTGGTGCCTTCTGGTAGTTTCAGCTTGTAAGCTACAGGTCCTATTCTCTCTATCACCTCATACGGACCATAAAAATGGGGACTCAGCTTTTCATTGGGTCGAGAAGCCAACGAGCGAAACCGATATGGTTGTAACTTGAGGAAAACTTGCTCTCCGATTTGGAATTCGACGTCCCTTCTATGCTTATTTGCAGTTTTCTTCATCCTCTCTTGGGCTGCTTGCAAATTGCTTTTTAGTTCATCTAGGATTAGATTTCTTCTTCGAATCATAAAGTTAACTTCCTCTACCTTCGATTCCTCCTCTACCCAGCGAAGTAGCGTGGGCGGTTCCCTTCCGTAAAGCCCCTTGAATGGAGTCATGCCCGCTGAGCTATGAAATGTCATGTTGTACCAATATTCAGCCCATGACAGCCACCTAGGCCACTCTCTGGGCTGTTTGGAACAGAAGCAGCGCAGGTACGTTTCCAAACTTCGATTCACGACTTCGGTTTGCCCATCCGTTTGCGGGTGGTATGTCGTGCTATACTTCAAATGTGTTCCAACAACCTTAAATAATTCTGTCCAGAAGTTGCTAAGGAATATACGGTCTCGATCGGTCACTATAGTCTGAGGGAACTCGTGGAGGCGTACTACCTCATTGATAAACCTTTCAGCCATGTCCTTAGCAGTGAAAGAGTGTCGCAAGGGTGTGAAATGTGCATACTTTGTCAACCGATCAACCACAACCAATATTACACTCAGCCGTCTCACCTTCGGGAGCCCTTCGATGAAGTCCATGGACAAGTCTTCCCAAGTGCTAGCTGGGATAGGCAGTGGCTGTAACAAACCCGCAGGGGACATGGCTTCGTACTTCATTCTTTGACACACATCACATTCTGCCACGAATTCCTTGACGTCTCGTTTCATGCCTTCCCAATATAAGACTGAATTAAGTCTTTTATATGTCCTGAAGAATCCAGAATGACCGCCCAAGGGGGAAGAGTGAAATTCAGCAAGGAATAGAGGAATAAACCTAGAATGTTTGGGCACCACCAATCAGCTCTTATACAGTAGCCTCCCTCATTTGAATGTGTAATCGTCATGTGAAGCAGGATTGCATAATAAGTCCTGGATAATTCCCTGTAATTTCCCATCCTTGTCCACCTCTTGCTGCAAGTCTTCACTTTCTTTAGGATGCACCACCGACACTGCCTTAAACTCTCGAGTGAACATTGGATTCCTAGAAAGTGTGTCAACCGCCTTATTTTCGCATCCCGGTCGATAGATAATCTCAAAGTCATATCCAAGCATTTTTACTAACCATTTCTGCTGCTCATGCCCTGTGATCTTTTGTTCAGTCAGAAATTTCAAGCTCTTCTGATCCGTGCGGACTTTAAAATGTCTTCCGAGAAGGTAGTGGCGCCACTTCTGGAAAGCTAGGACTATCGCCATCAATTCCTTTTCGTACACCGACTTACTGCGATTTCTCATGGATAACGCCTTGCTCAGATATGCTAAGGGTCTACCTTCTTGCATTAGTACAGCCCCAAGGCCTGAACCGGAAGCATCGATCTCTATTACGAACTGTTTGGAGAAATCTGGAGCCGCCAAGACACGAATTGAAATCATGGCAGCCTTGAGGGCTTCAAAAGCTTGTTTTGATTCGGGTCCCCAACGGAAGGCATTTTTCTTCAGTAAATTCGTTAGAGATTCCGCAATTTTACCATATCCCCTCACGAACCTTCTATAATACCCTGTCAATCCCAAAAAACCTCGCAGCTCTTTCAGATCGCCTGGAATTGGCCAAGCTTCCATGTCGTTTAATTTTCTCGGGTTAGCTTCCACCCCTTTTTTAGACACTATATGCCCCAGGTACTCAATTTTTTTACGTCCGAACGAACACTTCTTCCAGTTGACCATCAATTCGTGGTTCTTGAGGAGCTATAGCACTGTTCGTAGATGCGGTAAATGCTCCCGAAATGTCCTGCTATAGATCAGTATATCGTCAAAGAAGACTAAGACAAATTTTCGGAGATGGGGTTTAAAAACTTCATTCATCAAGCTTTGGAATGTGGATGGGGCATTGGTTAATCCAAATGGCATAACCAGAAATTCGTAGTGTCCTTCATGTGTCCGGAAGGCAGTTTTCTCCATATCCTCCTCTCGAACCCGTATTTGATGGTACCCTGATTTTAGATCTAGCTTGCTAAATACTTCAACTTCGCCTAATTCGTCTAGCAGTTCATCAATCGTGGGAATTGGAAATTTATCCGGGATAGTGATACGGTTGAGGGCTCTGTAATCTACGCAGAACCTCCAGCCTCCATCCTTTTTTCGCACCAAAATCACTGGACTGGAGAAGGGACTCACACTAGGTCTCACCACACCTACCGTCAGCATCTCTTTAACCAATTGTTCAATTTCATTTTTCTGATAATACGGATACCTGTAGGGTCTCAAGTTCGAGGGTTGCGAGCCTGGAATCAACCGTATGGCATGATCTTGATTTCTTCGAGGTGGCAGCTCTTGTGGTTCTGTGAACAACATTTTGAAGTCTTCTAAAATTTCCATAATGGCTGGGTAAGAATCTAACTCCTCTTTCTCAACTGTTCCCGTGATTGCAGTCAGCCTAACCCAGTATCCTTCATCTCCGGTTACCACTAGTTTACACAAGGTTTTAAGAGAGGATTCCAGCTGCATAAGAGAAGAATTTCCCCTGAGTTCCACCCTTTTTCCCATTCCACCAAAATTTCATGTACTGGCTATTCCAATTGACCTTGACTTCCCCTAAATTTTTTAACCAATCAATCCCAAGGATAGCATCAATTCCTCCTAACCCGAAAGGAAGGAAATCCAGTTTCATGCGAATGTTATTCACTGTTAGCTCTACCCCTTTACAACGTCCCACGCCTTTTATTTTTCTGTCATCGCCTAACACCACCGAGTACTTGGCCGCTTGCACCGGCAACCCCAATTTCTGCACTAGCTTGTCAGAGAGGAAGTTGTGCGTAACTCCACTGTCCACCAAGATAATTATCTTCTTCCCTTGCATGCTACCCAGCAATTTCATGGTTTTTGGAGACTCGAATCCCACTACCAAACTACTGTTTAAATTGATCTCCCCTTCGAGGCCCTCGGTTAGTGCATCTTCGTTAGCCTCCTCTCGTACCTCCTCCTCCATTTCTTCATCTCCTATTATCATTACTCTCAACTGGCGAAATCGACAGCGATGACCTGGCACAAATTTCTCATCACAGCAAAAACATAGGCCTTTCTCTACTTTTGCTCGAAATTCCTCATTGGAGAGGCGCCCGAAATTTTCGTCTCGACGAGGGGGCCAAGACGAAGCTCCGGTGCTTGGGGTGAGTCGCTGATTGGAATTAGTCGTCGGCTGCGTTGTGGAAGGGCTGGTTTTGTTATGAAAATTGGGGCGGGTATCGTGGTGGGCTCGGGTTGGCTCATTGGGTGAGTTAACCGTTGGGCTTTGGGTCCATGGGCGAGATGAAGTTTGGGCGGGCATGGTGGGTGTCACATGATTGGGCTGGCTACTTAAAGTGGACGCACTTGGGCTGGGTGTAACGAGAATTGGGATGACATGGGTTGGGTAAAGGAGTCGGGTCGCCTAAACCTGGGTCTTTGAGCAGCTTCTTCCTGGCCGCAACACATAACGTTCATCAATGACCTGGTTTTTCCTCTCCACTTGACGTGCCTGCTTCATCATCTCTGTTAATGTTCTAGGGTGAAACATCCTCACCTCCGATCAAATCTCATCTATTAATCAGTTCATGAAGATAACCTTCATCTTATCTTCTGAAAGGTCATTAACGACTGTCGAAAGAAGCTCAAATCGGCTGCGGTACTCCTGCACTGACCCTTCCTGTCGGAGCCCAAAGAGTTCTTTTTCGGTTGTCCGATCATCTGTCGGTGGAAACCGCTCCAATACCTCTCTCTTAAATGCCTCTCATCTTGAAAAAAGGGTGATGTATTTCTCGCCACTGTAGCCAATGCAGTGTATCTCCTTCCATACAAACTCTTGCAGCTGTTAACTTCTCTAACTCTGTCAGCCTATTCACCCGAAAATAGCGTTCCACCCTTGATATCCAATCCAACGCTTCTGTTCCTCCAAAGAGAGGTAATTCCAACCTTCGATACTGTAAATCTCTTCTGTTCCCCTCAATCGCTTCTCCTTCTCCCCTGTTTACAGTATTTCGTCCTCCTCCCTCATTAACAACCCTGTCAGCTTGTTCACGTGGTGGTATGGAAGGCTCTCCCTGTGGGGGAGAGTAAGATAGTGATGGACTCGGCTCTATGGGTGCCTTGCCCTTGTCATTTCTTTCTCGTGCCGATGTCGTTTCCCTTAACTCCCGCAAATATTCTTTAATGGTTTCTATATTGGATTCTATTTTCTCCATTCGGGTGTCTCCGTTTCTCAAGTCTGTCCGCAACTCCTCCAACCCCTCCCTCATGGTCGTCAACTCCGATTCCACTCTCTCTACTCTAGCTTCCATTCTCGTCATGCTCTGATACCAGTTGATGCGTACCTGAGCACTACTGCAAATCCAAGGCTACTCCAGCAGGACCTCACCCCACAACTCAATCACCAAATATGGAAATACTGCTCAATGTAATCACCTCAGCCTAAAACAGAACAAGCAATTGTAAATGAACACAGAAAATATTATTTGTATTGATTGAATTTCTTAAATAGAGTTACAGTGTACTCTCATCAATACAAAAACTATTTCCCAGCTGTTACATGAATGGTTAGCAAAATACAACACAAGAACATAATTCACATAATAACATCAGCCTGGAACCTCTGACTTGGATTCCCAGAATCCACCCAACAACCACCAAAATGCAGTGCCGAACTTCCTACTTGCTCAGCTTCCGAGAGGTCGGCTCTCTCCCATCCACATTCCTGAAGTTTTTCCCTCATTTTCTTCTCTTTCCTCCCTCTTTTTATACTTTTCTCCTCTTCCTTTGTACGTTCTGCTGTCCCCAGGGGATGTCACCTCATTTCTTCTAATCCCTAGGATCTGGTACATGCTCCTTGCTTCCATTGCCTCCTGTTCTTGACTCCTAGTTCCTTCCTGGTTTGTTTTCTCCTCTTGCACTCTCCCTGGTTGGTTGCCACCTGTCTTTCTTCCTTTCTCCTTTGCTTTCTTTTTAACATATACTCTTGCCCTAACACAATGACTTTGCGGTCATATCATCATGTTTTGGATATACAACCTAACATACGAGGACAAAGGGATTATTAGACTTTAAAAGTCAGAAGTTGTTGACACTGAAGAAAGCTTATTGTACTCGACAGTAAATACAGGATCAAAGCTTTATAGATTGCCTATGGATCAACAGGAAGCTAACCCGAAAATTAATTGATTTCTAAGAAAAGATGGGTCAACTTTGTGATGTTTGCAATTTGAACTGGTATTATACCTGATAACTGATTAAAGTTCAAGTAAAGGAGTTGATGCTTCACAAGTTTTCCAAAAGTTCTTGGCATGTTGCTGTCTTCTTCATAAAACAGATCATAATGAACCACCATGCTCTTACTTACAATCTCTTAATTAATCTTATACGTGATCAGATATCATATTTACTGAAAGGCCAAGAAATTGAATGCATATTCAATACCTTATTAATCTTTCAATTACATGAAACTTGCAAAATACATAAACTATATTAATCTTAGATGGAATACACAATATATTGGGCCAAGTATGTTACTGTTAAACAGTTTTTAGAATCCTCTTTTAGTTTATTTTGCCTGACAGTAAATATAATACCAAAGCTTGTTAGATTGCCAATGGAACAACAGGAAGCTCACCGGAAAAGTTATTGCTTTTTGAGGACAGATAGGTGAGTTTTGTGCGGTTTCCAAGTTCAAAAGGTAACACACCAAATAAACGATTGAAATTTAAGTAAAGCTCGTGAAGATTGACAAGTTTTCCACAACTTGGAGGCATGTTTCTAGTTAGAAAATTAAATGAGAGATCCAAGTATGTAAGCTTTGTGGAGTTTCCACTATAACCTGGAATTGGACCCACTAATCTGTTGTTCCATAATCTCAAATCTTGAAGCTTCACAAGTTTTCCTAGACTTCTTGGTATGCTGCCAATTAAAAGATTCAATGAGAGATCTAGATATGTTAGCTCTGCAGTTTGTGATCTCTCCTGGGATATGACCTGACAGTTGTGATCCATAAATGAATAATGCTTGAAATCTTTTCAGCATTCCAATTGACGAAGGAAGACTTCCCGAAATACTGGTATCGGACAAGCCCAACCCAACTAAATTGGTGTAGTTTGTTGTCTCCTCTGGTAACTCACCCTCCAGATAATTCCCACCTGCTCTGAACAAATGTAGCTTGCTCAATTCTCCAATAGTGTTGGAAGTGTCCCACTGAGTTGATTGCTGTGGAGTAACAAAAATGAAAGACTTGACAAGTTTCCAATGCCATAAGGAATTTCGCCTTTAAGAAAGTTGGTGTTGAGAATTGTAACTGAGATCAATGGAATTGAGCTCTCCATATTCTCCAATTTCTTTAGGAATCCCGCCGGTGAGACTGCATGATGAGATGTTAAGGGTCTTCAAGGACTTGAGAGATTGAAAATTTGAAGGCACCGGACCTTCCAATTCTACTGCGTTTAGACTTATATTTAACACTTCTCCATTCAAGTTGCAGTGGATCCCAAACCATTTACATGGGCTGGAGTCAGCAGGATTCCAGGATTTCAAAGCATCAGTGGGGAATTTTAAACTATTCTTCCAGGTTAAAAGAGCTTGGCCTCGTTCATCAACCGAATAGCTATTAGAGAAGAGAAGAGAGATAACTGAGAGAAACAAGGTGAAGGAGAAGATATTTAGATAAAAACAGGCTGTCCATTATAGTTCCAGGCATTGCTTAGAGATGAGAAGAGGCGATTTGTTTTGGAATTGTGAGTTCTTCTGTGATATTGTAGCAGGAATTAAACAAGATTTTAATAAAACTCGAAGGGATCAAGAAAATTAATCAGAATCAGTGAAGCTTATGGAATGCAGAGGAAAAACAGAAAAAGAAAGAAAGAGGAAACACAAGCTGATAGACTTCATTCTTTTTTTTGTAACTGTCAGTGAGTTATACATACATCCAATAGCAATATATTGCATCAGAAAGATTCAATTGTTCAACAAAAAATCAACAAAAATCTTGATATTAAGGATCATCAAGCTTTTTTACCAAAACACACCTACTATTTTGACTGATATTATGTAAAATGACACAAAGAACCTTAATTCTCTAACATTCTGGTGTTCCACAAAGAAATTTATTTATAGTCGGTGGGGCCATCCAGCCATTCACATTTAGTCTTTTTCACACCATCATTTACGTTGGAAATTACATTGTTTAGCTTATTTGAATTCATTTTTTATGACGGTGACGACATTTACACCACCCATTACGGAAAACTTATCATCTTTATTGATGGAAAAAAGACAATAAAAAGTTAAGTATGGATACTTCAATGATGGGGTCACAAATAACAGTGAAAAGTTGAAGAATCTGTAATATGAAATGACTATGTCTCTCAATCAGAAAGAGACTCATATTTCATTTGCTAACAGAGTCAGTAATTTAAGCACCCTGCCAGGTATTATGGGGCAAAATCTTGAAACGTGTGACAGAATACCACAATCACCAGAGTCCATAACAAATTTAATATTAGGTCCCACTATACTTTAATTGGACAGTTTAGGCCCGGGTTCTCCAGGATGTCCAATTTGAGGGAAGTTAAGAATCAAAGCCTTAGGATAACAAAGTCAGGTAATCAAATACTCGGAGCATAGAATAATTCATATTTCTTTACCTGGCCAAAATGTAGATTTTCTCTCTAATTTCATTGAAGTTGACTATAAAACATGTTGTATTGACTCAGCCCAAAAATGCTTATGTAATTTCATCTGTAATCTGAATTCAGATAGATCTGGCTCTCTCTAACAAGGTCATGTTCATCCTTTTTGTCACCTCATCTTGTTGTGGAGTCTAACTAGGCGATGTTCTCTCAGACAACTCCATAGTTTTCAGATCTAAGATATTTAACACTCTTATCATTGTACTTCTCAACTTTGACTTTTTATTCCTTAAACCTAGAGAACATGTAACATCTTTGGTCTAATAGTCCAGCTCACTGTCAAGATATTGTCTACTCTGAATACAAAGCCTAACATAGTTTTGTTTCTAGGTTTTGCAATCCAAAACGCATCTTGACAGTTTAAAGAGTTCACAGACTATTTAACCAATCAAATCTTTCACCCCTAACCAATGTGGGATACACAGATAGAGTACAAACAAACCCAAAATCTCTCTCATGTTTTGCCGATGTGAGATTTATTTAAGGGTATCACGTACACCCCACTTAGGGACTTAGCGTCCTCGCTGAGGTTTGCTCCATCATCATTCAAGAGAACACGCAGAATCACTCTAATACCATTTGTAACACTTTTGGTCTAATAGTCTGACTCATTGTCAAGATATTGTCCACTCTGGACACAAAGTTTATTATAGTTTTGCTTTTAGGCTTTGCAACCCAAAACTCATTTTGATAGTTTAAGAAGCTCATAGATTATTTAATCAGTCAAATTCTCTTATCTCTAACCGATGTGGGATACACAAACAAAATACAGACAAACCTAACATCTTTCTCCTACTTCACTAATGTGGGATTTACCTAAAAGTATCACACATCTCACATCGGCAAAACACGAGAGAGAGATATTAGATTTGTCTGTACTTTGTTTGTGTATCCCACATTGGTTAGGAGTATAAGGATTTGACTAATTAAATAATCTGTGAGCTCCATAAACTGTCAAGATGTGTTTTAGGTTGAAAAGCCCAGAAACAAAATCATGCTAGACTCTGTGTCTAGAGTGAATAATATCTTAACAGTGCATCAAGCAATTGGACTAGAGATGTTACCAATGGTATCAGAGCGACTCCGCACGTCCTCTTGAATAATTGTGGGGCAAACCTCAACGAGGATATTGAGTTCCAAAGGGGGGTGTATGTGATACCCTTAGGCAAATCCCACATCAACAAAACAAAAAAAGAGGTGTTTAGTTTGTCTATACTCTATCTATGTATCCACATCGGTTAGGGGTAAGAGGATTTAACTGGTTAAATAGTCTGTGGGCTCCTTAAACTATAAAAATGTGTTTTTGGGTTGCAAACACAAAAGCAAAATCATGATGGATTATGTATTCAAAGTGGACAATATCTTGACAGTGGGTGGGAATATGGGATCAGAGATGTTACAGAACACCTTTGATTTATCTCATGAAATACATTCAAACTTTCCTTGGAAAGTTCTCAATATTCAGCAAAAAGTATCTGGCTCCACTTTTTGCTAGTATTTGTGTGAATTTACTCTAATACTCCCATGCTCGCTTGTGAGGAACCTTGAATTGAAACTAATTTTGTTTTCCATATATGCAGTATTTGTAGAAAGACACTGCATAATCCTTTCCAACAACGGTATCCTAGCTAGATTTGGAAGAAGAAAATACAAATTTATTTCCTACAATTGTACTGCCTATATAAGTTAGTACAACTTGTTCTCAATTCGCTTCCCTTTCATCACTGTCATAACCCATAGTAAAACCTTTAGAATCCCACTTGTGAAGCTACTAAAAAACCATGTAATGTCTTCTCTAGCTTCCCCAAATAAATCAAATTCTCCTTCAATTCTGACACGTTTAACATTCTCTAATGTTGTAACTGTAGCATCAAACATCTTTATCCTATCAATCCATATCCCTACTAACAATAACTAATGTTTTACCTATAATAACAATAACTTAATTTGCAATCATATCATCTTATTTTGGATATACAGCCTAACATATGGGGACAAAGAGATTACTAGATTTTAAAAATCAGAACTTGTTGACACTGAAGAAAGCTTATTGTGCTCGACAGTAAATACTAGATCAAAGCTTTATAGATTGCCAATAGATCAAAAAGAAGTTAACCCGAAAATTTATTGTTTCCTAAGAACATATGGGTCAACTTTGTTACATTTGCAATTTGAACACTTATTATACCTGATAACTGATTTAAGTTTGAGTAAAGGAGATGATGCTTCACAAGTTTGCAAAAGTTATTGGCATGTTGCTGTCTTGAACTGTCTCAGTAATTATATATTAAATTCTTCATATAGATTAAAATGAACCACCGTGCTCTTATTTACAATCCCTTAATTAATCTTACATATGATCAGATATCCTTTATACAAAAAGACCAAGAAATTCAATGCATAATTAATATCCCAATAACCTTTCAATTACATAAAACCTGCAAATACATATACTATAGTAATCTAAGATGGAATACACAATCTATTAGGTCAAGTATGTTACCGTCAGACAGTTTTTAGAATCCTCTTTTAGCTTATATATTTTGCCTGACAGTAAATACAGTTTCAAAGCTTGTTAGATTGCCAATGGATCAACAGGAAGCTCACCAGAAAAGTTATTGTTGCCTAAAAACAGATGGGTGAGCTTTGTGCAGTTTGCAAGCTCAAGAGGTAATACACCCGACAAGAGATTGAAATTTAAGTAAAGCTCTTGAAGCTTGACAAGTTTTCCATAACTTGGTGGTATGTTTCCAGTCGGAAAATTAATCAAGAGATTCAAGTATGTAAGGTTTGTGGAGTTTCCAATATAACCTGGAATTGCACCCACTAAGTTGTTGTTCTGAAAGCTTAATTCTTGAAGCTTCAAAAGTTTTTCAAAACTTCTTGGTATGCTACCAGTTAGATTATTGAATGAGAGATGTAAGTGTGTCAACTTTGTGCAATTTCCAATATCATCTGGAATTGTGCCCACAAAATTGTTGTTCCATATTCTTAATTATTAAAGCTTCACAAGTTTTCCAAAGCTTATTGGTATGCTATCAGTTAGAAAATCGAGTGAGAAATCTAATTGTGTTAGCTTTGTGCAATTTGCAGTATCATCTAGAATTGCACCCACTAAACCATTCTTCCATAATTTTACTATTTGAAGCTTCACAAGTTTCCTGAAAATTCTTGTCATGCTGGCAGATAGAAGATTTATTGACATACTCAAGCTTGTCAGCTCTATGCAATTTCCAAAATCATCCGGAATTGGACTCACTAAGCCGTTGTTCCATCATATTAGATCTTAAAGCTTCATTAGTTTTCCAAAACTTCTTGGTGTGCTACCAATTAGAAGATTATTTGCCATACTCAAGTGTGTCAATTTTGTGCAATTTCCAAGATCATCTGGAATTGGAACTTACATGTTGAAGCTTCACAAGTTTTCCAAACTTCTTGGTACACTGCTAGTTAGACAATTCAATGAGAGATCCAAGAATGTCAGGTTTGTGCAATTTCCAAGACAATCTGGAATTGCGCCCACTGAACTGTTGTTCCATAATCTTAGATCTTTAAGCTTTATGAGTTTTGCAAAGCCTCTAGGCATGTTTCCGGTTAAAAAATTCATTGAGACATCGAAATTTGTCAACTCTGTGCAGTTTCCAAAATCATCTGGAATTTTCCTCCAAAGCCATTACTCCAAAATCATATATCTTCAATCTATATAAGTTTTCCAAAACTTCTTGGTAAATTGCCAGATAGAAGATTCTGTGAGATATTCATAAATATGAGCTCTTTGCAACTTCCAATTTGGTTTGGAATTATACCAGAGATTGAATTCATAAACAAGTACAGGCTCTGCAGCTGGCTGCAATTTCCAATCTCTTTTGGGATATGACCTGAAAGTTGTGCTTTATAAATGATTAGTTTCTGAATTCTTTTCAGCATTCCAATGGATGAAGGAATACTTGCGGAAAGTTTGGTTTAAGACAAGTCCAACCAAACAAAGTTGGTGCAGTTTCCTATCTCTGTTGGTATTTCATCCACTGTGATGGCTTGTGTTTCCAAAGTGCACAATACACGGGTTATTAAACCAGGATGTTACATATCGCTTGTTACCCATTTTCATTGTTATCTTTTTCTAATATCATTTAGGTATTGATACTTATTTTTCTTCTTCCCTTTTTAATGATGAAGATGATAAAGTTTTTGGTAGTGGGAAGGTGTAAATACCATTAACCTTTCAAATAATGGTGTGAGAAAGCCAATTTTGTGGCACAAAGGCCTTTGCATTCACAACTTTAGTAAGCAATATAAGAATTCTGGCAAGATGTTACAGGAGTAAAAAGTGTCAATGAGCTACACATTATGTATTCAATCTAAGTTCAAACTGGCCCCAAACTTGACTCAGCTCATATTGAATCCACCCCTTGTTTTGTTTGACCATGTCGTTGATGTAATAATGATCCATAGCCCATCACCATTGGATCATATTGAAATGGCCAATAGGTTAGTCAATGAAAATAATAACAAAATGTAGACAATTTCTGTTAAATATTTGTTTTATGGAATGCATGTGACTTTTGTTTTTTTTTAATTTTTTGCTCCAGATATTTAAATAAACTTGCCTAGTCAATTGTATTCGTGTTCTAAAGGAATTTGTTAGATGTGCTACGATTTTCAGGATCATGACCAAGCTGACTTGCTTTATTTTCGTAAACTTCACCAATTTTCAGTTTGTAAATTAGCTATATATATGAGCTGATAGTTGAATAAAAAATATATCTCAACTGAAACATATTAATTTTTTTTGGTGTTTTCTCTACTACGTCAGCTCTATTCATCTTCATTCATTTTTTTTGTTCTTCTTCTAAAACCAACAATTGGTATCAAAGCTTTATTTCTTGAGGGATCTGTGAGTGTTAGGACCATCAAACACTACTCATAAACACAAAAATGTCAAACATAGAAGGAGACTCAACCTTTTCTGCATTGGCACCTCCAGTCTTTGATGAGGAAAATTACAACATGTGGGCTGTTCGAATGGAAGCTTACCTAGAAGCTCTAGATCTTTGGGAAGTTGTGGAAGAAGATTATGTAGTTCCTCCACTGCCGAATATTCACATCATGGCTCAAATCAAGAATCACAAGGAAAGAAGAGCAGAAAATCAAAGGCCAAAGCTTGTTTGTTTGCTGTTATTTCAACAATCGTATTCTCGTGAATTATGTCTCTCAAAACAATAAAAGAAATCTGGGATTTTCTAAAGAAAGAATTTGAAAGAGATGACAGAATAAAGGGCATGAAGGTGCTAAACCTAATAAGAGAATTTAAGCTGCAAAAAATGAAAGAATCAGAGACAATCAAAGAATACTTTGATAGATTGCTCAGCATAGCTAACAAGGTAAGGTTATTTGGTACTGAATTTCCTGATTCTAAGATTGTCAAAAAAATTCTTGTAACCGTTCTAGAAAATTATGAAGCTTCAATAACCTCATTGGAAAACACAAAGGATCTATCCAAGATCACTTTGGTAGAAGTTTTGAATGCTTTGCAGGCTCAAGAGCAAAGAAGACTTGTGAGGCAAAATGATTTTGTCGAAGGTGCTATGTTAGCCAAGCACCAAGATACCACAACAAATAACAAGAAAAAGAACCATAAGGAAGGTCAAACTTCAAGTGTTGAGAACTCTACAAATAACAACAACAGAGGCAATGATGGAGGCTCAAACAGAAATTATCCTCCTTGTCAATATTGTAAGAAAAAAAGGCATCCACCTTTCGGATGTTGGTGGAGACCAGATGCGAAGTGTAACAAATGCAATCAGCTATGACATGAAGCTGTGATTTGCAAAAGCAATGTTCAGAAGCAAGGAGAAGCCCATGTAGCTGATCAAGACGAAGAAGACCAAATGTTTGTCACAACATGTTTTTCAACTGCAATTTCTTCTAAAAACTGGTTAATTGATAGTGGTTGCACAAACCATATGACTTTGGATAAAACTCTCATCAAGGAGTTGAAGCTTTCAAAAGCTATGAGGGTTAGAATAGGCAATGGTGGCTATCTTCCTGCAAAAGGGATTGGAACTATTGCAATTACAACTAGCTCAAGTACAAAAACAATTTTTGATGTTCTTTACGTACCTGACATTAATCAAAATTTACTAAGTGTTGGCCAGCTGTTGGAAAAAGGATTTAAAGTATCTTTTGAAGATCTTCATTGTCTCATTTTTGAAGCAATTGGAAAAGAAATTTTAAGGGTTAAAATGAGAGGTAAAAGCTTCTCATATAAACCAATGGAGGAGTAAATAGCTTATTTCAATAAAGTCAGCAACACGAAAATTTGGCACAAGAGGTTTGGCCATTGTCACCTTCAAAGGATGCTGAAATTACAGAAGAATGACATGACAAGAGGTCTACCAAAGCTTGACAATCATCTACCAAATTGTATTGCTTGTCAATTTGGTAAACAAAACATGCTACCATTTCCCAAGTTAACTTGGAGAGCTTCTTATAAGCTACAACTTATTCACACAGATGTTGCAGGACCACAAAGAACACCATCATTACAAGGTAGCCTTTACTACATTCTTTTCATTGATGATTTCACAAGAATGTATTGGATTTTTTTCTTGAAATTCAAGTCCGAAGTATTGGTGTATTTTGAAAGTTTAAGAAAATGGTAGAAAATCAAAGTGGCTGCAAGATTCAATTGTTAAGGTCTGATAATAGAAAAGAATACATTTCAGCAGAATTTAATTTATTTTGCAATGAAGTTGGCATTGAATATCAACTTATTGTTCCATACACGCAATTGCTGTTTAAAAAACAGAGATCAGGTTTCCTGGACTTGTCAATTAATAGTATAACTGATTTTTTTTCCTAAAATAACAATGACTTTGCCACCATGTCATCATATTTTGGGTATACAGGCTAACATAGAAGTTGTTGATACTAAAGAAAGACTCTAAAACAGGACCAAAGCTTGTTAGATTGCCAATGGATCACCTGGAAGCTCACCCAAAAATTTATTGTTGCCTACGAACAGATGGGTGAGTTCTGTACAGTTTACAAGTGCAGAAGGTATTACACTTGACAACTGATTGAAACTTAAGTAAAGCTGTTGAAGCTTCACAAGTTTTCCGAAACTTATGGGTATTTTGCTGGTTAGAAAATTGAATGAGAGATCAATGTATGTCAACTCCGTGCAATTTCCAATATCACTTGGAATTGCACCCACTAAGTTGTTGCTCCATAATCTTAATTCTTTAAGCTTTATAAGTTTTCCAAAACTTCTTGGTATGCTGCCAATTAAAAAATTATCTGATAGAGCAAGGAATACCAACTCTGTGCAATTTCCAAGATCGTCTGGAATTGAACCCACTATACTATTGTTCCATAATCTTAGTTCCTGAAGCTTCACAAGTTTTCCAAAACTTCTTGGTATGCTACCAGTTACATTATTTGATGTGATACTCAAATATGTCAACTGAGTGCAGTTTCCAAGATCTTCTGGAATTGGACCCACTAAACTGTTGTTCCATAATCTTAATTCTTGAAGCATCACAAGTTTTCCAAAACTTCTTGGTATGGTGCCCGTTAGAAGATTATTTGAGATACTCAAAAATGTCAATTCTGTGCAGTTTCCAAGATCATCTGGAATTGAACCCACTAAGTTGTTGCTCCACAATCTTAGTTCTTTAAGTTTGATAAGTTTTCCCAAGCTTCTTGGTATCCAGCCATTTAGATTATTGGATGAGATACTCAAGTATGTCAACTCTGTGCAGTTTCCAAGATCAATCGGAATCGAACCCATTAAATTGTTGTTCCATAATCTTAATTCTGTAAGCTTCACAAGTCTTCCAAAACTTCTTGGTATGTTGTCTGTTAGATTATTGGATGAGAAATTCAAGTATTTCAACTCTCTGCAATTTCCAAGATCATCTGGAATTGGACCCACTAAACTGTTGTTCCATAATCTCAAATCTTGAAGCTTCACAAGTTTTCCAAAACTTCTTGGTATGCTACCAGAAAGAAGATTCAATGAGAGATCCAGGTATGTCAGCTCTGTGCAGTTTCCAATCTCTTCAGGGATATGACCTGACAGTTGTGCTCTATAAATGAATAATGCTTGAAGTCTTTTCAGCTTCCCAATTGAGGAAGGAAGACTTCCAGATATATTGGTATCAGCTAAGCCCAATCCAACTAAATTGCTGCAGTTTGTTATCTCCTCTGGTAGCTCACCCTCTAGATGATTTCCACCTGCTCGGAACAATTGTAACTTGCTCAATTCTCCGATAGTGTTCGGAATTTTCCCACTGAGTTGATTGCTGTGGAGTGACAGAAGTGAAAGACTTGACAAGTCTCCAATGCCAGAAGGAATTTCGCCTTTAAGAAAGTTCGTGTTGAGATATAAACTTTGCAGTCTTTTTAGATTGCATATTTCTGATGGGATATTTCCTGACAGAAAATTGTAACTGAGATCAACGGAGACAAGCTTGCGATATTCTCCAAGTTCTTTGGGAATCGTGCCAGTGAGACTGCAGGATGAGATCTTAAGGGTCTTCAAGGACTTGAGAGATTGAAAATTTGAAGGCACTGGACCTTCCAATTCTACTGCACTCAGGCTTATATTCACCACGTCTCCATTCAAGTTGCAATGGATCCCAAACCATTTGCATGGAATCGAGTCTGCAGGACTCCAGGTTTTCAAAGCATCTGCGGGGCATTTTAAACTGTTCTTCCAGGTTAAGAGAGCTTGGCCTTGTTCGTCAACAGAATAGCTATAAGAGAAGAGAAGAGAGTTAACCGAGAGAAACAAAGTGAAGGAGAAGATATTCGGAGAAAACAAGCTATTCATTACAGTTTCAGGCATTGCTAAACGATGAGAAGAGGTGATCTGTGGTTGTAATTCTGAAAGAGTTGCACAAATTTAATTTTTCCAGGGGCCAGTATTTAAAAGCTAATTCCAATTCCATGTTCCCACAAGCACAAAGGGAATGTTTTTCATTATTAATCAAAGGAAATCTTCATTCAAGGTTTGACTGTAAATTTTTTTATGTATAGTTGGAGGTGTAAAACATTGACTCTACCAGATAAGGAACTGGAATTGTCTTCTGATCGACACAGCCACTTCATATTAAAAAATGTTCGGCAGTACAGATTTTCAGTGGTATCTTTTGAATGGTCTTTTAAAGTACTGATATTTTTTATTTTTTATTGTTTGTTTTTGAATGATGAAGATGATAAAGTCGGTGGTAGTGAGAAGGTGCATATATCATTAACCATTTTAATAATGAATTAGTGTAAATTCCACCATAAGTTAAAAGGAAATCTCACGTTTTCCTCTCTTACCTTCCATCAAATATATGAAATCAAGATGTTTTCTTCTATTTAAGTACTATCATAGTGATAAGCAAAGGATGGGGTGTGGATGGGCCCGTTCCTATTTACAGAGATTGAATTTGTCTTTGTCTCCATCCCCAGTTATGTCGAGAAATCCCCTTCTTGTAGGGAGTAGGGGAGGGTGGAGACCCTATATATATGGTCAAACTATCATCCTATATCAGTATTTTACATTACTAAAAAATGGTAATAGAAAATTGACTGAATAATTAGTGAGCTCCCAACTTATCAATAAGATTAAATAATCCTACAATTTTTATTGTCATAACTTCTTTCTCATTCTATTGTTGTCATATTTTACAAGATCCCTTTAAAATTTGAAGAAAATCTTGTGATGATTGAAATTCTAAGATCAACCAGATCTTACAGAATTCAATTCTAAATATTTCTTTGCAGCATCCATTTATCAGCATGGCAATTTACTTTTTTGCATTCCAAGAAGACTGAAGGTAAATAAAAGAATTAGATACATCTCCTATGTTTCAAGTTACTATGATTATGTACATGTTTCTTTCTCCTTCATCTGTCTCAAAAATTCATATAATTGATCATTTTTAACTGACTTTTTCTTTATAATTCACAGGTAGCTGACTCTGAATATTGCCTGTTACCTTAGTCTTTCTCTATAAATCTTATAGTTATTCAGAAGGAATTTTGCCTTTCAGAAGGTTTGTGTTGAGATATAAACTTTTCAATCAATTAAGCCATCATATTTCTTTGTGGTAACGAAAATATGAAATAAAAGGGATGTTGGGGTGTGTATAGATATCCACATTGCTTGAGAATAACAAGAGATGAATGATTAAATACTCTATAAACTCTTCAACTATCAAGGAAGGTTGTCACATAGGTTTTTAAATTGGTATTGAGATCAATGGAAATGAGCTGACAATATTCTCCAAGTTCTTTTGGAATTGTGCCAGTGAGACTACATGATGAGATGTTAAAGGTCTTCAAGAACTTTGAGAGATTGAAAATTTGAAGGCAGTGGACCTTCCAATTCTATGCATTAAGGCTTATACTCACCACTTTTTCATTTTAGTTGCAATGAATCCCAAACCGTTTATATGGACTGGATTCCAGGTTTTCAAAGCATCTGTGGAGAATTTTAAGCTATTCTTTCATGTTAAAAGAGCTTGGCCTTGTTCATCAATAGAATAGGTATGAGAGAAGAGAAGAGATCTAATATAACTGAGACAAACAAGGTGAAGAAGAAGATATCTGGAGAAAACAGGCATTTCATTACAGTTGGCACTGTGAAAAATGCAAAGCACAAATTATTCCTTATATTTGATGAATTGGAAGTCTCTTTTGATTGGCCATTTAATATCACAAAATGTTCACCATTATTATCATGTAACACTCTTAAGTAAATCTTATATTTGCAGTATTCAGGAGAGATATTAGATCATTAGGATTGTTAAAATAAAACTAGTCTCATATTTTAGCTTGCAAAGTCTAAAAACAAACCTTGATGGCTTGTATATCCAAAGTGGACAATATCTAGATTATTGGACCAAGATGTTAAACATCACTTGTTACCCATTTTAATTGTTATCTTTTTTAATGTCATTTAGGTATCGATACTTTTATATTTTTTTGTCTGTTTTTAAATGATGAAGATGATAAAGTTTCTGGTAGTGGAGAGGTGTAAATATCACTATGAAAAAGCCATTCTTGCGGCACAAAGGCCTTTGCATTCACATCTTTAATAAGCAATATAAGAATTATGGCCAGACATTAAAGGAGGAAGAAGTGTCAAGGAGCTAGGCATTATTGATTCAAGCTAAGCACGAGCTGGCTCTAAACTTAACTTGGCTCGGATCACGTGTCCTAGATGTAATGATGATCTATAGCCATTAGCAATGGAGCACGCTGAAATGGCTGAAAGGTTAGTCAATGAAAATAATAATAAAATCTCAATGGTTTCTTTAACTTATGGTGCCCAAGTGATTTACTCTCCAACATTTTAAAATCCAAAGTAGCCCACATGGAGAGAGACTCTAGAATGTTGTCTATTTGTTTATTGTGCCCAGCAATGTATGTAAGATTAAGCCTTTTAGATTGTCAATGTACAAACCGGAATAGCATCGGAAGAGTAATTTTTGTTCAAAGACCAGAGATCAAGTTTATTGGACATGCATAAATGAATCAATTACTAATATAACTGAATTTTTTTCCTAAAATAATAATGACTCTGCCACCATGTCCCCATATATTGGCTATACAGGCTAACATAAAAGTTGTTGATACTGAACAAAGACTATAAAACAGGATCAAAGCCTGTTAGGTTGCCAATGGGTCAACAAGAAGCTCACCCGAAAAATTATTATGGTCTAAGAACAGATGGGTGAGTTCTGTGCAGTTTGCAAGTTCAGAAGGTATTACACTTGACAACTGATTGAAACTTAAGTAAAGCTCTTCAAGTTCAAGAAGTTTTCCAAAACTTCTTGGTATGCTGCCAGTTAGGAAATTGAATGAGAGATCAATGTATGTCAACTCAGTACAGTTTCCAAGATCTTTTGGAATTGGACCCACTAGACTGTTGTTCCATAATCTTAATTGTTGAAGTTTCACAAGTTCTCCCAAAATTCTTGGTATGCTGCCAATTAGAAAATTATTTGATAGAGCAATGTATGTCAGTTCTGTGCAATTTCCAAGATCATCTGGAATTGGACCCACTAAATTGTTTCTCCATAATCTTAGTTCTTGAAGCTTCACAAGTTTTCCAAAACTTTTTGGTATGTTGCCGGTTAGAAAATTTATTGAGATACTCAGGAGTATCAACTCTGTGCAGTTTCCAAGATCTTCTGGAATTGGACCCACTAGACTATTGCTCCATAATCTTAATTCTTGAAGTTTCAAAAGTTTTCCAAAACTTCTTGGTATGGTGCCCGTTAGAAGATTATCTGAGATAGTCAAATAAGTCAATTCTATGCAGTTTCCTAGATCATTTGGAATTGAACCCACTAAATCGTTGCCCCATAATCTTAATTCTTTAAGTTTCGCAAGTCTTCCAAAACTTCTTGGTATGTTGCCTGTTAGATTATTGGAAGAGATATTCAAATATATCAACTCTATGCAATCTCCAAGATCATTTGGAATTGTACCCACTAAACTGTTGTTCCATAATCTCAAATCTTGAAGCTTCACAAGTTTTCCAAAACTTTTTGGTATTTTGCCATTTAAAAGATTTGATGAGAGATCCAAGTATGTCAGCTCTGTGCAGTTTCCAATCTCTCTGGGGGTATGACCTGCCAGTTGTGCTCCATAAATGAATAATGCTTGAAGTCTTTTCAGCTTTCCAATTGAGGAGGGAAGACTTCCAGAAATTTTGGTATCAGACAAGCCCAACCCAACTAAATTGGTGCAGTTTGTTATCTCCTCTGGTAGCTCGCCCTCTAGATAATTCCCACCTGCTCTGAACAATTGTAGCTTGCTCAATTCTCCAATAGTTTTTGGAATTTTCCCACTGAGTTGATTGCTATGGAGTGACAGAATAGAAAGACTTGACAAGTTTCCAACGCCAGAAGGAATTTCACCTTCAAGAAAGTTCGTGTTGAGATATAAACTATGCAGTCTTTTTAGACTGCATATTTCTGAAGGGATTTCTCCTGACAAAAAATTGTAACTGAGATCAATGGAAGTGAGCTCACGATATTCTCCAAGTTCTTTCGGAATCGTGCCAGTGAGACTGCATGATGAGATGTTAAGGGTCCTCAAGGACTTGAGAGATTGAAAATTTGAAGGCAGCGGACCTTCCAATTTTACTGCGTTCAGGCTTATATTCACCACTTCTCCACTGGGGTTGCAATGGATCCCAAACCATTTACATGGACTCAACTCCTCAGGATTCCAGGATTGCAAAGCATCTGTGGGACATTTTAAACTATTCTTCCAGGTTAAAAGAACTTGGCCTTGTTCATCGACAGAATAGCTATGAGAGAGGAGAAGAGACATAACTAAGAGAAACAAGGTGAAGAAGAAGATATTCGGAGAAAACAAGCTATTCCTTACAATTTCAGGCATTGCTTAAAGATGAGAAGAGGCGATTTGTTTCGGAATATGAAAGAACAGCGCAAAATTAATTTTTCCAGGGGCCTGTATTTAAAAGTTGAATCCATTTCCCTGTTCCCACAAGCACAAAGGGAATGTTTTTCATTATTAATCAAATCGAATCTTCATTCAGGGGTTGGCTGTAAAATTTTTAACATATAGTTGGAGATGTAAAATATTGACTGCATTAGATGAGGAACTGGAATTGTCTTTTGATACACAAACACTTTATATTGCAAAATGTTCAGCGCTTACAGATTTTCATTGGTATCTTTTTGAATGGTCTTTTTAGGTATTGATATTCTTTATTTTTTATTGTTTGTTTTTGGATGATGAAGATGATAAAGTTTGTAGTAGTGGGGAGGTGAAAATATCATTAAGCTTTTAAATAATGAATTAGTGTAAATTCCACCATAAGGTGGAAGGAAGGCATGATGTATTTTCTCATGTTTTCCTCTCTTTCCTTCCATCCAAACACGTGATGAAATCATCACATTTTTCTCCCCTTAAATACTATATAGTGATGACCAGGTGTGAATCGGGTGTAAATATATTTCGTGGTTAGCCCAGGCCTTGGTGTCAAGGATCCGATTGCCGAATCTAGTCGAGACCAAGAATCAAAACTTGGCAAGCCGAGCCCATGCTTTCAGTGGAAAACATTTTGCTCCGGCTGCAGAGGAATGGCTTCGAAAATGGCCCAAAGAGAAGTTGCCGGAGCCCATAACTGTGCCTAATTTGTCAGTCAACCGTAGAAGCAGTGCCGTCAAGTGTAACAAGTAACAACGTTGCTTCAAGTTCAAGACAAGACAAGATCGGCCATTTCTTTTAGCTAACTGTTGAGATCCCCATCTATTCATGTAGCGTAAATGACTATTTCAATGGAAGCTTCATTTTTGCAATCTTAATGTTTTATACTTGATTAGATCAGCTTTTACCCTTTCAAAGGGCCAACACTCAGGTTCAATTGGGTCAGTTGAATGTTTTGTAATAATGTGATAATTAAAATTTTTAAATGAATTTATTAAATAATATTGAATAATAAATGTTTCAAACTCACGTTTGTGTCAAGTTATAGGTTTGAAACTAAGATTTGATTCTCATCTTCTAAAATCAATGTCAATAATCAAGAAACGAGGTTCAAGTCTCTTCATCCTCAAAGAAAAATTTCACTAAATAAATAAATGATGTTTTTGTTAATATGATTTTGTTAATTGAATAGGTTATTCAAGGTGAGTCAACTTCAAAGGGTTTTAATAAGTAAATAAATAATATTGATACAAACATTAGGATTAAATCAATCTCGCCCAACAATTAAATTACAATTTAATACGATTCAATCAGTTTAATTCGAGGTTAATCCAATACTTCAATTGGTCAGTTTTAAAACCCTTTTTGAAGTCTCAACATGAGAAAAAGAAATGTGAAAATATGAGCACATTTTCTTTACCATTGAACAGTTGCTGCCATTAATACAGTAGTTGAACTAAAACTTCTTTAGAAAAGGACAAGAGAACTTCACAACAACAACTTGACAAAACATTGATATTGCATCATATACAGTTCTTGCTATTCAAGTAAGCCACAATTATACCAGCGGACCTGCAGTAGTACTCAAACTGGGACCTTAATTTCTCTGCAATGTGAAGCAATCTATAGTTTATTATATATTTACCAGCATTAAATTAATACAAGCATAAGGGTCTTTCTCCTCATGTGCTTAAGATTAGAACAACATGCTTTCTTCTACATCAAGGGAAGTATTATTCTTCTTTAGCAGCTTCTTTACATTCCAGGAAAGTACCTCTCAGAAACCACATGGCCATGTGCTGTGAGGAGCATGGGGCCATGTGAGCCTTGCTGTTAACACTGACTGGCTCAGACAAGGAGAAAGAGAGAGAATCTTATAACTTTGCAATAAATTATAATTACATAAGTACAAATCTACCAATCATTGCTTAACCTTCTGCTAATTCTGCAGTCATTCTCTCAATACTTCCCAAACAGTTCCACTTCTCTACTCCCAAGATAAATCATACCTTATTTTTGTTACATTGGTTAATAATATGCTGCGTTGCCTAATCTAATACGAAACTTGGGAAAATTACATCTTAAAACTCATATAAATTTCATACCAGAAGCTCATGTCTTGCACTTAGAATCGTAATAATCCCTTTCACTGGTCTAACTATAGAATATTTCTGCTGGGTTTTCTGATGATTAAACTGACTCATCGGAAAAGGCAAAAGAGCAGTGAGAAGATCCTTGTGACACTACTAGTTTAACTGGAGGCAAGGACTGAGGAGTAGATAAATGGCCTTTTGAAATGTCATTTTCTGGCCTTGTGGACTCAACATGTCTAATTTCTTTGAGCATTGCAACAACATCCTTCATCATGGGGCGATCATCGGCTCTTGTGCTGATGCAGAGAAAAGAAACAGCCAGTGTTTGAAGCATCTCATGCATAATAGGGTCAGGTCTCCCTCTAAGCTTAGGATCAAGAATGTCAACCGGGTCTCTTTTGCTTGCTGAATGGTCTCTAACCCACTGAACCAAGTATGCACCACCAGGCAAAGTTGGGTCCAGTGGATGCCTCCCTGTTAAAACCTCCAAAAGAACCACACCAAAACTGTACACATCACTTTTTTCTGTGATGGGCTGCATTGATGCATGCTCTGTTAAAAAAATAACCCACAAACAGAAACTGATTAATCACACAGGAAAAAGCTGATTTAGAATTAGAATCTGGAGTGAAAAAAGGTAAAGTGAATACCTGGGGCCATGTAACCATAAGAACCAGCTAAGTGAGGCTTTTGACTTGGTTTAGAAAGGTCATCATCAGGATTGCTATTGACAATTCTAGCGAGACCAAAGTCAGCAAGATAAGGCTGGTAGCCATGGCCTAACAACACATTCATTGCTTTAACATCTCCATGTAAAATTGCAGGCACACAATCATGATGCAAGTATGCAAGTGCATGTGCCACACCTAAAACAACATCATATCTAGCATCCCAGTCAGTTCCTCCTTTGCCTCCTGCTCCATGAAGCAGTGAACTCAAGCTTCCATTGGGGAGGTAATCATAGAAGAGCAGTTTCAGGTTCTTGTTTGATCCCCAGCCTAAAAGCCTGACAATGTTCTTATGCCTGATTGAACCTAGAGTCTGAATTTCGGAACTGAATGCACCAGACTCTTCTAATGACCACATCTTTTTCACTGCCAGTGTTTCCCCATTTGGAATTGTGACTCTATACACAACTCCTGAGCTTCCAGTGCCGATCACATTAGCTGATGTTAGGCTTCTGACAATATCATCAACGGAAAACTCAAGCTTCTGATACAAAGTCATCTCCCAAGTGTCATCTTCCATGAACCTTTTGCTAGCCATTCTGGTTCTGACTAACACATAAATTGCCAGTAGCACAAGTACTGCACTGCCACTGATGAGGATTAACATAGCTAGCCTCATTGCGGATCTGGCTTGGCCTGCATGTCTCAAGCTGTCTGTAGAAGCTACAACCCCACCGGAGATGTACAGACCTTGGTTAGAAGCAAGGTCACTGAGAGGGAGTTTTCGGAAAAACGGGGTGTTTGGCAATTCACCCAAGAAATCATTGAAGGAGACATTGAGGGACACAAGGTTTTGCAGGCTTGCAAGAACATCTAAGTTCCCAGATAGTTTGTTGTGGGAGAGATCAAGTATTCCTAGCTTGCTAAGACCAGAGAATTCCGATGGGATCTCTCCGGAAAACTGGTTGCAGCTAAGATTGAGAGCCATTTCAAGAGCTGGAATTTGACCAAGTTCCTTGGGAATTTCACCAGAAAAGCCATTGTTTCCAAGATCTAACAATATTAACTTCTTGCAAGACAAAATCTCCCCTGGAATTGTTCCAGAAAATTGATTCTTTCCCAGAAGAAGTTTGGTTAGCTGTGACAGTGAGCCAATGCTATGAGTTAGCTGACCAGAAAGCCTGTTGTCTGAAAGGTCCAGAAACTGTAGGCTTGTGGGCAGTGTATCAGGGACTGAACCTGTGAGCCCATTGGAATGGAGATCAAGAAACTCCAGGTTTTGACATCCAGCAATTGATGGAGGAATTCCTCCAACCAGATAGTTGTCACTCATGTCAACAAAATCTAAGCTCTTCAATTTTCCAATCTCTGATGGAATAGTACCGGCTAGCTTATTGCCATTCAATCGCAACCTTCGCAAGGTGGTGCAGTTGCCTATATCTGGAGGTATAAAGCCGGACAAACCATTGGAAAGTAGAAGCAGCTTCGTGATATTTCTCAATGCAAAAATCTCTTTTGGCATCGAACCAAAGAGGTTATTGTATGACAGATCTAGAGCCTGAAGTTCCTGACACTGAGAAAGACTCTTGGGAACATTGCCTGTCAAATTATTTTGCCAGGCAAAGAAAAGGGTCAAGCTCGTCAGACTGCCAATAACATCAGGAATCTCACCAGAAATTTCATTGTTGTCAATTTCCAGATGAGTCAGAGCTGTCCAATTTGAAATTTCGATAGGTATGGTACCAGACAATTGATTGACACTTAACTGAAGCTCTTGAAGCTGCAAAAGGTTCCCAAAGCTTCTTGGTATGCTGCCAGTCAAAAGATTCTCAGAAAAATCCAACACTATCAGCTCTGTGCAGCTACCAAGCTCCTCAGGAATTGCACCAACCAAGCTGTTATGCCACAAGAGTAAATTTTGAAGCTTGCTGAGCTTCCCAATTCCCCTTGGAATTGGACCAGATATAGAATTCTGATACAAGTACAGATTCCGCAACTCACTGCAGTCTCCAATCTCTTCAGGAATAGGGCCTGAAAGTAATGAAGTATAAATAGCTATGGTTTGAACCTTTTTCAGCTTTCCAATTGAAGAAGGAAGCCTTCCAGAAATGCTGGTTTCTGCAAGACCTAACATGACCAAGCTTGTGCAGTTTCCAATCTCCTCTGGCAGCTCACCCTTCAGATTCTGATTCCCTCCTGCTCTGAACACTTGCAGCTTGCTCAATGCTCCAATACTTTTTGGAATCTCCCCACTGAGTTGATTGTCATAGAGAGTCAAATAAGCAAGACTTGACAAGTTTCCAATGCCAGAAGGAATCTCACCGTCAAGAAAATTTGAGTTAAGATACAAACTTTCCAACTTGCTCAGCCTGCAAATCTCAATTGGAATCTCCCCTGAGAGAGAATTCCCACTAAGATCAACGAAAACAAGTTCGTCCAACTCCCCAAGCTCTTCTGGAATCCTCCCTGTGAGATTGCTGGATGATATTTTAAGTGTCTTCAGGGACTTCAAAGCCTGAAAATTTGAAGGTAATGAGCCCTGCAAATCCAGTCCTTTCAAGCTTATCTCCACCACTTCTCCATTGGAGTTGCAATGAATCCCAAACCATTTGCATGGACTTGTGTCCCCAGGATTCCAAGTCCCCAACACATCCCAAGAGCTGTTCAAACTGTTCTTCCATGTCAAAAGAGCCCGCCCTTGTTCATCAATAGAATAACAAGAATAAAACAGAAGAGAAGTTATAGTAACAAGCAAAGTGAAAGAAGTAATATTAGGAGAAACAAAGAGATGCCTTAGAGTTTCAGGCATTGCTCAGAGAGAAAAACAGGTGATCTGTTTTGGGATTGTAGAAGGGGGAACCTCATGTTTTGTTTATAGAAGAAAAGCAGAAGATCTGGATCCAAAGACCACCTTCCTTATTTTTTATATATTTTTTAATGTATGCAGATTGGAATTTAGTGTAAATTATCAAACGGGTCTTTTTATGAGGTGTTTTTTTAATTGACAATTTTACTTGAGTCAAATCATCGTTAGTCAATCCTAAACTAATCACATCAAATAAGAGATAACTGGGTTTAATAATTAATTTCATAGTCATTACACTAGATAAATTAATAGTTTGATTCGATTTTAAAGTATCTCATACAAGTTTCAAACTTATATTTTTTGCTTGGATGCCCCAACCATTAACAATCAAGCTATCCATTGGGGCCTTTTTTGGGGGTGTACTGTGTAGTTTCTGGTGTCATTTATGTGTTTTGTTTTCTGAAAATGTTTCTGCCTGTTTTTTTTTTTACCAGGACTAACTGTCAAAAAGGGAAATGTTGGTACTTGAAGCAACTAAAAACATTTCCATTTATTTTACTCAGTTTTAACAGATTTTACTTATCTTGTTGCCACTTTTTCTGGTCATATTGGTTGTCATACTCAAAAACAAAATTTCAAGTTGTCATAGTCAAGAGATAATAAGATTTTCCGAGCTCATATGATTAAGCAGCTCTAGAAACTGATTAGATTAGATGAAAAGTAATTAGGTTAATTTTGCTGACCTCCCCAATGTTTGTACACATTTTCAAAAGCTCACTATACTTTGAGAAATATCATTCACTTTACATTAAGATAAAGGTGGATCCAATCTAAATTGATTAGACTACATTGAACCGATCTTAAGTTAAGACTTTAACTCTATATCTTAACTCAAGATTCAATGACTCTTTTTCTTTTTTTTTTCGATGTTTTCCAACAAATTCTCCAATAATCTCATTGGCTCAAGCTAAACTTTTTGAATTTGAATCAAGCTTAAACCAATCCTTTTTTAGACTTAGCCCAACTTAACTTCACCCTTTCTCTTCAATAACAAAGGTCAATGATACTTATAAAGAGACAGACAATAATTCTCAAACTATAAGGGTTTTCCAATAACTACAGCAAAAATAAACAAAGTTTAGCAAAATTAACCCGAAAACATTCGTTAGTGGCATAATCAATTAACAAGATAGGATAGGAAGTCCAATTAACAGATTATCTCAAAGATAGTGATAGCTTAATGATCAAACCAACTAGACACAACAACCATTGAATGTTTTAGCTCTTCTTTCTTCTAATCAAATTGATCATATCTTCTTCAATAAGCCAAAAACTAGGGTGGTCCATCAATTTTTTTGTGGTCACAATTGATGAACTAGCCATGTGTTTGTTCTATCGCAATGTTTCAGTATCACTTCAATCATGTAAGCAGCTAAATACACAGTATTCTTATGTCACATAAGTGCACAAATTAAGGTGAAAAGTAGCCCATTATTAGGAGTTGGTGGATTCGAATACCTTATGAAAAAATAAGCAATCAAAATCGGAGTTGAAAATCGAGTACTTGACCATTCTAGTTTCGAACTGGTAATTTACTCACCCCTACTCATAATTAGAATACTTAATTCCAATTAATTTCTGGGATCTGATTAGTAATTATATAGAAGACAGATTAGGTACGATTTACTGAATTTAATAAGCATTAATCGAAATTTATTTCAAGGAATCTTATAGAGTAGTGAAGGGCACATGAAAGTTAGGAATATGTTATAAAGCAAGTAATTGTAATTCATTGTTAATTAAATTCTTAATTTTAAACTGCAAAGCTGGTCATGTTGTCGGTTGGTCTTTGTTGTAGAGAATTAAAAGATACAATAATATTTTATTACAGATAAAAATGAATTGATGCATTATTATTATTATTATTATTATTATTATTATTATTATTATTATTATAAAATAAATAATTAAATCATTTATTTATATGATATTATGTTAATTTGTTTATATCTATAAATATCCACTTTATATATATATAGTATTTCTTTAAAAAATAACATAATGGAAGGGAGAACTTTACACCAACTTAAAGTGTTCTTAATTGGTATTAAATATTAACCCACCATCCGACCTTGCTTACCTCCACAGAGCATTATTTGATGATTCATTTAAATATGCCAATAGGATGGGGTAACTTAATCAAATTCAAACTCAAAAAATCCCTAATTTAAACTTCAAGATGTCGTTGTTTAAAAAAAAAAAACATTAATTTAGTTAAATTAATTTAATGGGTAAGATGTTATTTTAATAATTGTCCGTAATAGTAATAATTATCATAGAATCATACTTGTGCGTATCAACAAAAATATGTAAATTCTTTTATGAGACATTTTACACAAATACAATATTGAAACAATAACGATCATTTAAGGATTATAATTTAATAAATTGACATTACTCTTCTTTAATGATATTTTAACCTTTGAGGTGAAATTCTTTCACTTTGACCAGAAAAACAGCCCTACCCACAATCCTATTATAAAATTAAGGCAATTTCAAAGTCATATGCTTAAATGCAATTCATGTTCAAAGACTCTTCATCAAAATGGTCCCCTAGAGGGTATCTTTCCTGGGCAAATTCAAAATTTTTTTATCTTGTTACATCATGCTTCATCAATACAAACATCTTGCAAGCTGTTATGTGAAAATTTTGCCAGCATGCTTGATAAGTACTTCACATGATTTTGCAGAAACCCTATAAAGAGAAAATTAAATTGAAATTAAATAAAAAAAATAAAGAGACAAGAATTACATCAAGAGAAGAGACAAGGACCCCAACCATATATATAGAAGATCAAAATTATTTTTTATTATCTATTTATTTATTCATAATAGGATAAAGTTAAAATGGTCCCTTCTCCAACCCCACCTTTACTCCTTTTAACTTATTGGGTGAAATTTGAGATGCATCTTGTAAAAGTTCTCCTATCCTATGCATTATAAAATAATATTAATTTATATATAATTGGTTGGATAATAACAAATACAAATAAATTCACAAATCATTATATAATTATATAATTTTAAATTTAAAAAATCATATAATATCTGTTAATACCTATTGCTTGTCTATGTAGTGTTACTCTCTAAGACATAAATGATTTTGAAGATATAAAATTTGGGAACTATAACATTTTTCTCCCCAAGACTTGAGGATAGTCAGAAAACACCCAAAGGTTCCAACAAGTAACAATGCACCCAAAAAAATTACTCTATCATAATACCCTTTATCAAACTATATGCCCTAAATATATAATAAAAAGTAAATAAAATTAAATGAAAAAGAAAAGTATAATAAAATAAAAGATATTAAAATCTTTTTAAACAAAGTTTTAGATTCTTTTCAGTTTATATTTACTTATTTTTATATTATATATATATAAAATAAAGAAATAAAAACTAAAAGGAATATATAATTACGAAAGGATGTTATAGTCTTTATGTTTTTTTTTTTTTTTGGTGTATTTGTTACTACTCAAAACTTTTGGGTGGATATGTACTTTCATCAAACATTCGGAGGAAATTGTTGTAAACCCTAAAATTCTCACCAAGCAATAATCAATAAAGGGCACTTTTAGTTTCTAATTAAATGGGCATTTCAAATATTTATTTAATTTTCTTTAGGAAATGGGCAATGTTGACATTTTAACTTGTACCTAAAATTTTGCAAGCCTTTTCTAGTTCCCAAGTTTTCAGCTTTTTTTCTAAGCATATTTCTTAAAAGCACTAACTCAAAAGCACTTATTTAAAAGCACCCAAAAGCCCCAATTCCTGAAAAGCACTTATTTATTGACTTAAAAACAATTCATAAGAACACAATGTGGGTCTCATCAGCAATTTCTTAATTGGTTTGATGGGGAAAATATAATAAGATGAAGCACATGACATGACCTAGTATTGCCCTCTTTTTTTTATGACAATAGTACAAATCAAGTGGATGGTGCAAATTTTGGAAGTTTTAAGCTTGGTTTATGAACAATATTCTTTTTTCCACATAGGAGTGTTAAGGGTGAACACTATCCAGGCCAGCTTAAGTTGGATTATTATTCGACTCAAATAAATTGAATTCAAATTGAAGTTTTAACTCTTCTAGCTCGATTTAAAATCAACACCTCGTTGATGTCATCGCACTAGAGCTCACCTTTTTTACGTTTTTTTTTTTTTTAGATTTTTTCATCTTCTTTAATGTCATTGAATGACCAACTCAAGCAAGACAAGCTTAATCTCAAGATCATCATTATAGATTCAATCAAAATTTTAATTAGCCCTTATTCAGATACGATTTGGCTTGAATCTACCCTTAAAGAAAACCAACTACCATATTAACAATTTTCATAATTAAGTAGTGAAGTAATTTTTTTAATAACAACCAGATTAAGCAAGTGAAAATTCGAGTTCAGTAACTGACCATATCATCTATTTACCAAATAAATTAAAATTTTGATTTTAATATATTTTTAACAAGTTTCGACCTTATTTACCATTCAAACTATCCTTTAGATAATGGGGCAAGTTTTTTAATGCTTGAATTGTCAGTTTATGTGTTGTGCCACGAAAGTTTGCACATGGAGGTGATTTATAACTTTCAAATTTAATATGTTTGGATGTGGTTAGGAGAATGTATGTATTGTAAATGGTATTTAAGTATTTTATGTATCATTTTGAAAAACATTTTTATTGATTTAATTTTGTAACATGTTTAGGCATCCGATACGTTGTTTTGTGGTGTCAAAAGGACTTTAAAGTATAATTTGTATGCATAAATTTGATGGATTTGTACAAATGTACGAAAATTTTGAAACAAAGCTAAACAATTGGCTTGAAAGGCTAAATGCTGCCCATAGTTTGATAATTTCTCATAAACGCAATGTACTTTTGCATACTTCTTTTAGCCTCTGAATACGTTTTTATCAACTTTATTTTAAAAAACGTGTTTGGATATCAACAAATGTTGTAAAGAATGAGAAATACTACATACATTAATAATTAGTATAAATACAGATACAAAATAATGATATGTTAACATGTGATTGAATGTTATTTTATCTTTAATTTAAAATCATTTAATTATATGATAACATATTAACATATGTGCTCATGTTTATACTCATTATTAGTGTCTAAAGTATCATTGATAGAAAATTTAAGCATGATTTTGATGAGTAGGTGAATGCAAAATGACTAATGTTGGAGAGCAACGAAATGTTGAATACATCAGAAAAGTTTATACCTATTTAAGTTTTCAATCATATGATAGTGTCATAAAACAATTAAAAAAGTCGAAAGTTAAGAGTAAGGGCATTTTAACCATTAATTAAATGGTTTGGACTCAAATATGAATGGTTTCAAAATTTTCGTTATTTTTTATAGCCCAAACTTTCTGTCATTTTATTGGTAACCCTTTAAATACAACATCAATACTCCCAAAATAGATCAATGACACCCTAGAAAAATGTTGTGAATTTAAACTATTCCGAAGAAATTATGGGCAAAATAAATAATAATAAAACTATACATATTTAATTTTAAATATTTAAATTAATACTTAAATGATATATCATTATATAATTAAATAATTTTAAATTAAATATAAATTAATGTTCAATTTTATAATATCATATTATTTAAATATATAATTAGAAACTTAAAATTTAACACACATAATATTGTTCATAAACAAATAGGCATGAGGGTCAAGAGCTCAAAGCACATGTTCACACTACACAAGCAAAAAGAAAGTGCTTGTGGCCCCGATGAATGACCTACAAATTGTGAAATTATGAGAGGTCTTTTGTTGGGATATGACCACACGTGCTCCGTGGAGTTGGCAATTTGGATATATATCCATGCACCCCACAAATTATTTGAGTGCCTAATTAATCCACAATGAGTGACAATGGATCCAAATTAAGATTTGTCATCAGCCACTATGAGTTTGTGGATTCATTGACTGTTCACTTCCAGCGTTATTATTTACTTCTTTAACATTATTATTCAGCAATTTTATCTAATATGGATATTCTATATTCGAATTAAATTTAAGCTGATTTTTATTCATGTTCGATACTGTTTGAATGCATTCTTAAAAACAGCAAATATAGATAAGATACCCCATTTGTAGTTGAGTGCCCCATAATAGTCCAAAATGAATTATTGTTAATCATCTTGATTCATAATGCCTAATTAATCCACTATGAGTGACAATGTGTTTAAATTAAGATTTGTCATTAGCCACTATGATTTTTAGTGTTCATAGATGATTCATCTTTAATATTCTCTCTAATGTTACCATTCATCAGCTTGAATAAGTTCAAACTTGATATTTTAAATTCAAATTAAGCTCAATCTAGCCTTTTATTTGAGTGATTCAACTCAAATCCATCCATTAAAAATAGTAAATATAGATGAACTACCCTTTTTTGTAATACTCTTTTTGTAGTGTAGTGCCCATGATGGTTCAAAATGAATTATCATTAATCAAATGTATAATGTATTGACTGTATTATTTTAGTGCACATTATTGGCACTTCTCACTTGAATTTGACTCATGTATCACTTGGCCAAGTAAATCTTTCTTTGACAACCCTATTTTGATTTATTCAGTTATCACTAATGAGTTGGCCACATTCACAATTTCAAACCCTTTCAATACAATATTAAATCTATGAGAAGATTTTAAAATGCCTCATCTCATCCAGGTCATGTCTCTTTGATGTGGCCGGCTGATTTTGTGAGATTCTTGTTTATTTCTTGTTTACTATTGAAAAATGTGTGCTTCAAAATTGGTATTGGCTAATACCCATATTATCATTATTGTTCATTGCCTTTTTTATTATAAATGGATTCGAATTGAGTCAATTTAATCTTGAATTTATGTTTTTGAGGGCTCATTAGCATCACCACATCGGACCTCTTCTTCTCTGATGATTCTTTTTTTTTTTACGATTCTTCTTCTTATTCTCTAACGACAATTTTTTTTTTACGACGACTCTTTTTCTACAACAATTCTTTTTTTTTTCCAATGTCACTACTCACCATTCGATTTGACTCATACCCAAACTTGAATTAGTTATTCTAGATTTGAACTGAGTTCATATATAACTAATTGTGATTGAATTATGCATTGAAATTTTGATTGAATTATGAACCCTAAACTTTCGATTGTGATTAAGACATGTCATTTAATAGAATCTACAAAATCTTTTTTCATCTTTCATCACACGTGTGATGCTTGACTGATGATTACCTATACCTCTTTTTTCCCACTTTTCTTCTTTTCAAAAAAGCAAAACAATATAACAAATCGACATATAATAAAGTTTGTTAATACATCATTATATTTGACTCTCCATTTTGTTATCGATATAAAATATAGTCTAGATTGTTGATTTGAGACATTTAAACCCCTCAAATTGCTACTTTTCTTTTTGGGTTTGCGTTCATATTGAAGAAGATGACCAATTACTTTCAATAACATCCTTTTATAAATCAACGGTTTGTCATGAAGGTCAAATCATTGTCCCCTAATCTAACTTGCCTGTCCTGATCTTTCCTTAATTTCAGGATTAGGGGGGGAAGGGGGCTTGCAAACACATAATTTTTTATATGAATTCATTATATTATTGTAAAGAATTAAGATGATGGATGTAAAGAGGGGAAAAGGCCCGTGGATTAGCCTATGAAAATATAGCCTTTTGATTAAAGTACACTAACTAAACATTGGGAGTCAAAGTTTGTGTGCTTAGGCTTGCTTGCTTTGTCTCCCTTCGAATAAAATAACCTTGACACCTAATGCCATTTAGTGATTAATTAATCTAGGTTTAGCTCTCACTTTGTTTGCTAATGAATATTTAATTGGGTTTGGATCTATATTCCGATCAAGGAGGTGAATGGGTTGAGTTAGATGGGCAAAATTTTGGGACTGAAAAAAGTCCACAAGAAAATTTTGGTGTATAGCTTGACCAGTAGAATCAGATTCTATCCAAGATGTTCAAGCTGGATTTTAAATTCAGATAGAAACAAATTGAATTCAAACAAAAAAAATTAAGCTCATTTTAATAAAACAAAGTAAGTTTAAATTGATCAAAATATTTAAACTCAAACTGACTTGGATTGAATTTAAAATAAAATTATTTTCATTTTAAATTTGAATATTAACTCATTAATCTCAAACTAATTTATTTATATTAAAACCAATTTTGAGTTTAATCGATCCAGATGAATCCAACCCTCCTCGCAAATCAATGGCACTTGGACTCTTTTTGTTTGGCCAATCATTTTCACATTATCTTAAATCAATGGGAATAGGTAACACCAAGCCACTCGATAAATCACTGATCATTTATAAGCCCAACTGCCAACCTTTGTTTCAAGATCAACTACTAGACCCTGATCCCAGGAAACAGTAATATCCCAGTCCAATAAATAACCTGTTCTGAACCACTGTCAATAAATTACCTATTTTAAACCCACAATCCGTCCCAATCTACCATCAAGATTATCTGCTTTTGAACACACAATTTGTCAAAATTTAACTTTTTAAACTTTACAACTCAAAATGTGTTTTAATAGTCTACAAACTCACATACTATTTAATCATTTTTTTATCATTCTCAAACGATATCGAACACACACATACCTAATCTCTCACTGAAGTTTTAGTTTGCTAAAGTTGATTACACTAGCATTCCAACATTACTGTAAAAAAAAATTGGACTTTCTAAGCCAGTATATGAAGATCTTATTTTGATGTCACATATGTCACTGAACCAATAACAAAATGCAAGGTATAATTCTAAGCAAGTCAACTGTTATATCAGAAAGATTAAGCTACTATATCAGCAGTGATGCACTTCTACACGGTACGACAGAGAGGCAGCTGCAGCAAAATCCTGCCAAGGTCTCACTACAAAATGCTCATCAAAATATAAGAAGCTCATTCATAAAGCTTTTTGCAGGGTTTAACTTCATGTCAGAAACCAAACTGCCACAGCACAATGCCCATCTTTAAATCCTTGTGAAAGAAAATCCCAGAATCCCACATCTGTGGGATGGGAGAAAGGTTGTAACCATTCGTACCTTCTAAAAAAACAATTTAAACCCCACATCTTAAAGAGGGAAAAATGGTTATAATGTGTATTTCAGACCCATTTTTGGGGAAAATCTAGGGCAATTTCATCCGGTCTAACAATCTTTTGGTATGTAAGGGGAGACATTATTATCAACTGGGACACTGAGTTAAACATTCATAACAGAGAGACCAAGGTCACCTCCCAAAACATCTCATTACTGAATTAGTAAGTGCCGAGGAGAGGAATTTCATCCCAGCAGATCCTCCCGGAAAGTAGGAAATGGTGTAGTATCCAAGTGCAAGAACCTAAAAGTTCCATTGAAAAAGTGATGTTGCCTATATATCAGATAATATGATATTTTATTGTAAAAAGTATGTAATATTGAATCTGCACAAAATGCTTTCTAATGAAAAAAAAAAAGGTTATCTTTAGACAAACAGAAATCCTTCCTGAATAGGTTTTCTATTCACTTATCAGAAATATCAAAATTATGAAGTCATGAACAATTACAGCGAGACACACACAGCAGGAAAACAAGACTGCAAGCAAATGGAAGCAGAATTATAGATGATAAAAGAGCAGATAATTATATACCTGAATCACAGAGAAGAGCACAGAGAGAACATAACTGTGAAGCACCATAGCAACATATATGGTGCCAACCATACTGCCTATGAATCCCAATGTGAATGGAAGTCTCTGAGAGAATAGTGGTTAAGACAGGAAAAAAAAAAGCATTAGACTATTATTATTAAATACAGTGGATCGCTTGTGCACCTTAGAGAAACTATTTCCATGTGTATAAATATAGAAGAGATACCTCTTTAGATGACATGTGAGCCAGCTGATTCTTTGGACCTCGAAGAGCAAAGAATGAACCAATGATAAAGCCACATCCAAGAGTAAAGCAGATAGCGAATTTCTGGGGCATCAGAACCATGACAGGAAGGAACATGATAAATGCAATGAAAACAAAGAACACCCCCGTTCCCAGTAGTAAGCCAAAATACATAAGTGCTTTTCCAGAAGGGACATTACTAGTGGCGGACTGGAGGTTCCCAGGTAGATCTCTCACTCCTTTTGAGACCCTGACAAAGCACAAAATCAAACGGATATTACAACTAGGTAAGAGTGTTATCATGTTAGTAACTAACTAATCATATTTCACACTACAAACAGAAATCTGTATAAGGTTTCAGTTAAAGATTTAACCCCAACACGCTTTCCATATTGGTAGGCACAGCAACCACTTATCAGAAAAATTGATTTATTTATTTATATGTTCCAATGATGACAACTTTATGAATGATACTACTAGATTCTCAACCAGAGTTTATTTGCCATTACAGACTTCAAACAGGAAAAGAATTTAGAAGAACCCAAGAAAATAGTCAAAGTTCAAGTTACAAGGCAATAAAAGAAATGATTGATTGAGTTGACCAATCCCTAGCCAATATTGAAATGGATACTGCCAACAGTACATAATTGAAATGAGCTTCCGAGGCTAAGCACCATATCAGTTATCACCCGGAGATGGTTAAGTCACATGATAACAAAATGAAATCCCACTGAAAACTGCTGAACACAACTGAGCGAGTCCATATTTCTTATAAATAATATCCCTCATCTATGACCAATGTACAGTAAAACCTGTATGCTTTCAAAACATTGAAATATACATAATACACTTTTTTTGCTCTTCTATCAAACTCCATTAGACCTAAACTAAAAGAAGATGACTAGAGATAAGCCGTTTGCAGATTTTCGTCCAAAGAGAACTTTCTAGTCCATCCATGCTTCAGCTGAAAAAATACCTCAGCTTTGTACATTTCATCCAGTGTGACACTAAGAACCAATTCAATCAGAGGTTAAACTTAAAAAACAGACAACACAACAAAGAGGCAACTGATCTCTTCAATCCAATAAAAACAAACAGACAAGTTGAAAAGAAAACCCCTACGAATCCCCATACAGCTTGCATATCTACCAGTAGTTGGATCTCTCGGGTGCGTATAACAGGTCTTGCTATCAAATCTCGCTTCCATAAGCGCGAAATGAATTAGGTTAAAATTTTTACAAATTAAAAAAATTGGCAAAAGGTAATCAATTTCACTTACTTACAGAAAAAGGCAAAAAACATATTACATGATTATATAGAAGCCGAGATCAGTGAGGCTAAAAAACAAATATCCATAATCAAGTTCACTTATTTTACACAAACCCAGATACAAAATCGAAGCTTACACATTGAAGGTGCCAGAGACGGATTCATTGGCGGACCTAACAGCGGCTTCGAGATCAAACCCGAAAGCTGACCCGGAGCTCTCATCAGAGTCTCTTGAGGCCGCATACGAGTTCCAATCTGCTAGTAAAGACGGTGTCGAAGTGTTCTGTAGCTGATCTTCACTGCTGCTCCCACCACCACCGAACCAACTTTGCGCCATTTTCTGCTTTTTTTTTTTTTTTCCCGGGGATAAAAAAAAAAAACACCCAGAAGTACGGGAGGAAAAAATTTTGTACTGCCTGCCCTTCATAAGTCTGAATTGATGATATCAAATACAAAAAAAATAAATTAAATAATTAATTTTATAATTACTTAAATTTAAAATTTTGATTTTAATGTATCTAAATAAATTTTAAATTTATATTTTTTTAGCGAGATATTTATATTTTTATCCCCCTAGTTATATCTTTCAATAAAAGTGATTTATTCACAATTTTTTTATAATTCTAATTAAAATAATTAAGAAGATAAGCTCAGTTAGAAAGCAGGAAGTTAATACTTATTTGATATGAATCTTGCATTGCGGTCATATGTATAATAAGTGAAAAAAAAAATCTATAACATTTCATAAACAAACAAACAATTAATTATGCAAATAATATATAATGATTAAACATACTATTTACAAATAAAATAAGTAAGATTATAGGGTAGGATTTCCTCAACTCTACCCATAAATAAAAAGAATGATGAATTTGAACAACATATAATTTGTTTAATTATATTTCATCTCTATTGTCTATTATTTATATGTGTATATTAAACTAATAATTAGATTAATTATACGGAATTTATGTATTTAAAAACATTCATATTATACGTTAAATTTTTACTTTTTTATAAACAAATCACCCATTATGCATCACTATAAAACAAGATCATTATACGATGAATTTATGTATGTAATCAATTCATGGACTTTAAAAGAATTGTACTTTGAATATAAGAGGTTTATTTGTATGATGCAAAAGGTTATGATGAATTTTTTTTTGTTTGAGTTCGATTTATTTAAATCAAACATTGATCCGAACTCAAGTATTTATATCAAATCCATCCTTAATGGGTAGCTTCAAAGCTCATCCGGAAAAAGAAATACGAGTCTATTGATTGAATTCATCCAAGTAGATTCAAGATTTTGATATCTCAAAAGCCTCACGTACAATTTACTGTTGAAGCGAATGTTGCGCACTAATAAGATTTTAACCAAACTAAATGGGCTTCAATGTGATTATCCGACTTTAATGAGCAGATGGAGCGTTCCACCAAGTAAAGAACAGATAAGTTAACCGAAACAAAACAACACAAACAAACATCACCTGCGGGTCAACTAACAAAGTCACGAACAAACGCTATTGAACAAGGCCCCACTAAACTTAGCCCACTATACACGTGCCGAACATCCACGACAGCAATCACACGGCACATGTCCTCTGACGCAATAACTTAATCAAACGCGGAATTCAAACAGAAATAGAAGGATCTAGAAACCCTAGCAAACTCTTCTATATAAAGCTTGTATTGACATCTTCTGGCAGCCTCGGTTAGTTTTCTCCGTCTCTCTGTGACGCTTCGTAGTTGAGCAAAACCCTAGGTCTTTTTTTAGTAGGAAGAGTTTTCGTTTTGAAATGGCGGCCGAGACGGAGACGTTTGCCTTTCAGGCGGAGATCAATCAGCTGTTGAGTTTGATCATCAACACCTTTTACAGTAATAAGGAGATCTTTCTTCGTGAGCTCATCAGTAACTGCTCTGATGTAAGTGACTCTCCTTATCTTTCTTGATTGTCGTTTTTGAGGTTTGAGATGTACTTTTTATGCTCATTTATAGAAATTAATGTGTTTAGATGGAGTTTGTAGGTCTGTATAACGAGAAATGTTGATTTTTATACTATTTTACGTACTCAAGGCTTTTGATCATGTAGAACAAAAGATTAAGTTTTGATGGCGTGTCTTTTTTTGAGGTTTGACATATAAATTTTATGCACATTTCTAGAAATATTGTATTTAGATGGAATGTGTAGATTTGTATAAAGATGAATGGTGATTATTATACTATTTTACGTACCCAAGACTTTTGATAATGTAGGAAAAACATGATAAAGCGTATTCAAGATTTAAAACAAACGGTGGCGGACACGGGGATCAAAGGGGTTCAGTTGACCCCCTGTACTATTCTGGCTCTATAACTTTCAAGATAATGTTGTTTTGATTGGGGCATATAAGGTTTAGATATGTTGTTTGATTAGGGCGTTTAAAGATATTGAATCTTAATGTATCTATATTTTTTTCTGTCAAATGAGTAAACAGGCTCTGGACAAGATCAGATTTGAAAGTTTGACTGACAAGAGCAAGCTCGATGCTCAGCCAGAACTGTTTATCCACATTGTTCCAGACAAAGCCAACAACACTTTGTCCATTATTGACAGTGGTATTGGCATGACCAAGGCTGGTGAGTAATGTTTTTGTGATAGTCACTGTGCATGGTTAGTTACTTTACAGTGTATGGGGGTTTAGGAATAACTTGTGTATGGATTATTTATGGGTTTTTCTTTTTCTTTTTTCAGATTTGGTCAACAATCTTGGTACAATTGCCAGGTCTGGAACGAAGGAGTTTATGGAAGCATTAGCTGCTGGTGCTGATGTCAGCATGATCGGTCAATTTGGTGTTGGTTTCTACTCAGCTTACTTGGTTGCAGAGAAGGTCATTGTTACCGCCAAGCACAATGATGATGAGCAATATGTGTGGGAATCCCAAGCTGGTGGTTCATTCACTGTCACCAGAGACACGTCTGGTGAGCCTCTTGGACGTGGTACAAAGATTACCCTTCACCTTAAGGAAGACCAGCTTGAGTACCTTGAGGAGCGCCGTTTGAAGGATCTGATTAAGAAGCACTCTGAATTCATTAGTTATCCTATTTCTCTCTGGACTGAAAAGACCACTGAGAAGGAAATTTCTGATGATGAGGATGAGGAAGAAAAGAAGGATGAGGAGGGTAAGGTTGAGGATGTGGATGAGGAAAAAGAGAAGGAAGAGAAAAAGAAGAAGAAGATCAAGGAGGTGTCCCATGAGTGGTCTTTGGTGAACAAACAGAAGCCAATTTGGATGAGGAAGCCAGAGGAGATCACCAAGGAAGAGTATGCTGCTTTCTACAAGAGTCTGACCAATGACTGGGAGGAGCACTTGGCGGTGAAGCACTTCTCAGTTGAGGGCCAACTTGAGTTTAAGGCTATCCTCTTTGTTCCCAAGAGGGCACCCTTTGATCTCTTTGACACCAGAAAGAAGCTCAACAACATCAAGCTCTATGTTCGCCGTGTCTTCATCATGGACAACTGTGAGGAGTTGATCCCTGAATACTTAAGCTTTGTTAAGGGCATTGTTGACTCTGAGGATCTTCCTCTCAACATCTCAAGAGAAACGCTACAACAGAACAAGATTCTCAAGGTCATCCGTAAGAATTTGGTGAAGAAATGCATTGAGCTCTTCTTTGAGATTGCTGAGAACAAGGAAGACTACAACAAGTTCTATGAGGCCTTTTCTAAAAACCTCAAGCTTGGTATCCACGAGGATTCCACAAACAAGACTAAGCTTGCTGAGTTGCTTAGATACCATTCTACTAAGAGCGGTGATGAGTTGACCAGCCTGAAGGACTATGTGACAAGAATGAAGGAGGGCCAGAATGACATTTATTACATCACTGGTGAGAGCAAGAAGGCTGTTGAGAACTCTCCATTCCTTGAGAAGCTGAAGAAGAAGGGTTATGAAGTACTTTTCATGGTTGATACCATTGATGAGTATGCAGTTGGTCAACTCAAGGAATTTGAGGGCAAGAAGCTTGTATCAGCAACCAAGGAAGGTCTGAAGCTTGATGAGAGTGAGGATGAGAAGAAAAAGAAGGAAGCTTTGAAGGAGAAGTTTGAGGGTCTTTGCAAGGTGATCAAGGATGTTCTGGGTGACCGGGTTGAGAAGGTTGTTGTTTCTGACCGTGTTGTTGATTCTCCCTGCTGTTTGGTGACTGGTGAGTATGGCTGGACTGCCAACATGGAAAGGATCATGAAGGCCCAAGCCCTGAGGGATAACAGCATGGCAGGGTACATGTCCAGCAAGAAGACAATGGAGATCAACCCTGAGAACCCCATCATGGAGGAGCTGAGGAAGAGGTCTGATGCAGACAAGAATGACAAATCCGTTAAGGACCTTGTCCTTCTCCTGTTTGAGACTGCCCTTCTCACTTCCGGATTCAGCCTTGATGAACCCAACACCTTTGGCAACAGAATCCACAGAATGCTCAAACTTGGCCTGAGCATTGATGAAGATGCTGCAGAAGCTGATGACGAAATGCCACCACTGGAGGATGCCGCAGACGAAGCAGAGGGCAGCAAGATGGAGGAAGTCGATTAAGCAGTTTACTCTTTCTTGACATATCGAACACTATAACCTAGTAGGCGCTTTTTATGTTTTTAAAGTGTTATGGTACTCTCTTTAATTACTGGTTATATTTTTCTTTTAAAGCCTCTTTTAAAGAGGATTTTGGTTTTTTTTTTTAAATTTTTATTTTTAATTCAAAAAAGTCTGCCGTCGTTAAAAGCTTTAGGCATCTAATATTATTTCGCTCTCTTTTGACGCCATTATTTCTTGCAACAATTGGCCATGACTGATGAGCCGTCTATATCTGTGATTGAATCTCCTGATCAACGACTTATGAGGATCACGTCTCTAGACATGCTCAGAAATATTCTCTTCAAAACAATAATAGGAGCCTAGGCCTCTGATAAACTGCTTCATATATAACATTTAACTCTTCATAAGTCAACTCGAACCGATTCAAAAGCTTTAGTTTGAAGTGGTTCAAAATTAATTGTCTTTGATTTACGCTGGGCTTTTTGCTTATGGATCTTAAACTAAGTTTGATCTTAGACAATAATAGTCTAGATCCATTCCTACCTGGTATGCAATATTAATATAAGAATTATTCCAATTAGTATTAAAATTTGATTCAAACTCACAGATTTAGTTTGAGTCAAAGATAAGGCTCTTTCGCAAATGTGTTAAATAAATTTGCAATAAAATTATTTTTAAATTGAATTTAAATCTGGTTTCGCCGGTTACAAATTGATTCTTTTTTTTTTTTTTTTTTTTTAACTTATCAAAAACAAAATTGATCCTTTTGAATATAAATCTTGAATTGAGTCTTATATGGACCAGAGTCAAGTAGAATCCAGCCTTATTTAGGATGCAACAGAAGAGGAAATAAATGACACTAGAATATAACAATCCTGAATGTACACAAGAACGCCGACCCAGAAGGAAATAAAATACTAGTATCTGAAAATAAATACACGCAATCCAAAATCAATATATAAAGGAACCAATAAAATGCTCAAACTCTCTCTCATGCCCTTCACCAGACTGTCTACAAAGAAACAAAACATAATTAAACAATGCATTCTGACCTTGATGTCATTCAGGTATCCTCAACTCGTGAATGGAACACAAAACTTGGGAACGTAGTCGTGATGTCCCTGTTCACAGGAAAAAAGAAATCAAGTCCACAGCTGTACTGAACAGTTTTTCAGAAGAAAAGGAGGATCCCAACAAATTTGAGGAAACATAAGAGATCCAAGTGAATGAAATAAGTATATTGTCGATAGAAATATGGCATCAAAATAAAGTTGAAAAAATCAGGATCACGTCATGTTTAAAATTTGAGTCCAACTTGTTGATGTTTTACCATATAGGTTATTCAAAATCTAAATGAGAAAATTTATTAGTTCATGTCCATATGGAACACGAGGATCACTAGTCCCTTGAATATCACATTTTTCACGCCCAATTATAAATGTCAACTACCCCAGGAGCTCTCACAAGCATAAATGTAAACGTATTTTTTAACTCACTTGAGGTATTGAAGGGTCATATTCTTTAGAAGGGATGGATGTCGCAAAACAAGGCTTCTCCACTCTTCCTTGTCAATCTTCCCGTCATGTTTTGTATCCGCTTCCTCGAAGGTCTGTAAGTTTAAAAGTTAAAATTTTGAATCTGATCCACAATAAACACAGCAGATGATATGAGGACTTCAGAAAAATTAAATCAGGTTGAGAAGCACCTTGTCAATAATACTTTCTATAACATCGTCTGAAAGGTTCATACCAGATTCAGCTAGTGTAGCTACTACCATTTGCTTCACCTTTATGTGAGAAAAATAAATCAAAAGGCTGAATTCTCTACAAAGAAAACAAGAAGTTCCAATAAGTCATGACAACAGAGTAGACTGTGAGTGTATTTACCTCCTGCCTCTCAATAAAACCTTGCTGCTTGAGATCATACAGTTGAAAAGAAACTGCATTATGATAACACAAAATTAACAAACAAAACAAAAAGCACCAGGCAAACATATAATTGGACAAGGTCAAACTTATAATTCAATAATCTACAATATAACCAAATTTCACATTGCTCTATGACAATCAATTCATGTCTAACAAATTGCCATTAATTCTTGAAAGTCAAAAATGAAATTAAAAGAGAAAAATTGATCGATCCTAAACATACACTCAATTTTATCGTCAATAGGTGCATTTGGATGGAAAACAGACAGAGCACGAGCAAACTCTTCAAAACCTAGTATTCCGTTGTGCTTTGTATCAAACAAGTCAAAAACCTGTAATCAATTAGCAATTAAATAACAGAGAATTACAAGAAGTTCCAGAAATGTATTAACATGTTCAACTTAAGGATGAGATTGAAATCAGGAGTACCCGATCAGCGAACAAGCTCTCCTTTTTATTTGTCTTAAATAATGCCAACTGGAACTCCTCCTGTAACAGGGTGATAAAGGAACAAACTCAAAAATATAAATAATAGAAGGCATCATTAATCATACATGAAGAGAAATAGACTACATAGATTTTCAAGCCCAAAAATACAAACAAAATCATGCCTAACAATCAAACAAACCTTGTTGATCAACCCGTCATCAATCACAGCACTGCTGATCTTCTTAAAGAGTTCATAAAGTGCCTCAATTTCACTTACACTAACTGCATTCATATGAGATGAAAAACAATATTCAGTATAACCATTCAATTGTTCTTTTGAATGTGAACTACTGATTAAACAACAAGCATTGGTGCAGATGTTTAGTATGTGATAGAAGTTATAATTGCAATGTTTTAACATATTTACTGGTTTGTGTACAAAAACTTGTTTAAAATCACAAAAACAAAGTCAAACAGTCTATAGAACCAAACAATGGATATATCATATACTCACGACATCATTAACCAAAAAAAAAAAAATAGTTGGTGGCATACACACTGTCTCTCGAGCTAAAATTTCAGGATCTTCAAGGCCTCTTGACTGTTTGTACAAATCAAGATCGCAACACCGCAATAGGGAAGCACAGAAATGCGCAAATCCCTCTAAGCACTGCAACATGATAGTTTCTGCACATCAAAACACTCCATACCTATACAACAAAATAGGGGAAAAAAGGAACAAATGAACAACACTTTTAAAATACTTCTACAATAGATAAACATTTTCCTATTAATAACAAAAACAGAAGAACCTTTTAACCATTTCCCGCAACTCCCTAAATTCGTTTAAACCTGTAACTTTCAACAAAATATCTGCATTCACAAATTAAACCAATAATCCTTCACTGCCACACACAAAACGTATCAAAAACAATCAAAATTCAGCAGATTCGGTGAGCACATATTAGAACAATAGAAAAAAATATTAACATACAGAATTACTAAGCAAAAACTGGTTCAAAAAATATATAATAACGACAACAACAGCCTGAAATCATTTTCCTTTACCGTTATATTCAATTCAGTCTAAAGAAATAACGATTCAACACTAAACTTTGTTCCTATCAACAATCAACACCAAACTTTGTTCCTATCAACAATCAACACCAGCTATTTCATTCAATTATCAAAATCAAACACTTCAATTGACAAAGAAAAAGAACGATCTAAGATCCTGAAATTCAACGAACAAAACTAACCGAAGCATGCAAAGAAACGAACAGATCTAGCAACAAAAAGAATCGGATAAGTAAGAAGAGCGCATCGATCCACTTGGTTGCGAAGAAAAGGAGGAAAATTAGAGGATTTAGAAAAATAAAAAAACTTTCTTTCGTGTTCTCGAGAAATAAACTGATTACGAGGAGTTATTCGTTACCTTTCTTATAGCGAGGCAAATGATGAGGAGAGAAAGGAAATTGTGGAGAATAAAATAAAATAAAATAATTAAAATTAAAATTTATTTATTTATTTATAATGCAAATAAATGAATAAAACATGAGAATGTTGATGGACAAAACAAAAACGGAATTTGATTTTGCCAACTTAGAATGTGATTCACTCCAAATTAAATGTAAGCAAAATCGAATTTGAGCGTTCGAAATAATTTAATTTTAGAGTTAAATTATAAATAGATTGAAATACAATTATACAGATAAGTTCAAATTCAACTTATTTATATAAAAATAAATTTAATTTTTAACCCAAATTTATGTTATTCGAACGTAAGTTTAAACTCACGAAAGCCGAGAAACACAACGAGAAGGTGATACGGCATCCTATAGTTTGTAGGGTGGTTTTTGTGACTGAGCCAAGGTTGTGGGTTCCCCAATAATCTATTCAGCCCGGCCCAATTGAAAAAAAAAAAATACATATAAGATTCTTAAACTTTCAAAACAGCCCTAAAAGTTGTAATTATTTATTCGTCCCCCCTACTACATGTGTGTATATATATATATATATATATATATATATATATATATATATATATATATATATATATATATATATATATATATATATTTATATGTATGGCTGCACTTCCCCGTTTCAGATGAATCCTAGAACAACTCAGACTTCTTGAAGAAAAAGAAGAAGCTGCAGAACATACGCTCAAAAAGAATCCGGCAAGACGAAGAATTCGCAATTAAATTTTATATAAATTAACTAATTTATCGACAATCAAGCACTGAAAGGATGGGGAAGAGAAGGGATCGAATGCACGCAGCTATTAGCAACGCTGGTCGTCGCGTCAAGCTCGATCTCTCCGTGGAACCCTCTGGTATATGATTTTGTTTATATTGGTGGGGTTTCGATGCATGGTTGAGTCGGTATGTTTGTGAAAAAAAAAATTAATTTCTTTTAGGGTTATGAGTTGGGTGTTTCAAGTTTAGGGTTTGTCTATTCCAGTAGCATTACATGATATAACGTTCAAATTCTTAATTTAACCAGGATCTCTCGGGTGTTAATATCGCTTTCTTCGAAAGAGAAAATTGAATTTCTAGGACTATGACTTGGGGATTTTTTATTTTAGGGTTCTACTGTTACGATAACATTATCAGAAATAGCGTGATCTGGTAACACTTCAACAAGCTTCAACGTTAAATTTGTTGTTTGAGCAGACAAGATGTCAGTCTAAGTGTTATTGCTACTTTATTGAAAACATATAGAATTTCTAACAAAAATAAAAATTTAGGGCTTTTTATTTTAGGGTTAATTGTTACAAGAATGTTTTTGCATATATGGCACCTTCGTTATTAATGGTTCTTAGAAGAAAAAGATTTTAACTATTCTGGTAATGTTACTGGTGGATAAATGATATGTTTTGCAAATGCACATTATGCTTCATGCTGATTGTTGTAATTTGTAATTTTAATTTTGTAGGAGATTTGGGTGGCTCTTCGGTTAATGATGAAGTTGGACAGGATACAGAATCAAAAGTACATGCCGGGTTACCCAAGTCACCATCTTCTTCAGGTGGGTTCCATCAGTTTTCTTCAAAAGGACTTCTACTATGTAGAGAGGCATGAGTGCTCAACATTATTTTGGTGGAATTATGGAACTATATGTACAAGACATGTTATGTTGTTTGTACCAAGAATTTATTTTCAGATTGTATGGTGGCTGTGGTATTGGGAACATTCATTTCAGATCAGGTCGGGACCTGCCACTGTGATATTTTGAATGAGTCCTTATCTGATATGCCCAATTTCCCGGCATCAAAACGTATTGGAGATTTCTTCTGGAATATTTTTCTATCGGTTCGTATGCCTCTGGCTTTATTTGCTTTTTGCCTGCACTAACATTTTGATTGATTTGTGACAGGTGGCGATGATGAATTGCTCCTAAAATGCGCATGTCAAATTTATTTAGTTTTCAACATTTGGCTTCCTTAATTTGGAATCTTTGTTACATTTATAATTTAGTGCAAATGCTTGTTATGCTAATGTATGGATATGCTTTTTCCCAGGTATATGAATTATATGTTTTGAAGGTTTTTGACAATATTATATCTTGTCTACAGGTCACATGCAACAGAATCCACTGCTATTGCTTGGACAATATAGCGATGATGAAATTGATGAAGAAGCAAATAAGCAACTTCAGCAAGCTGTTGTGGAGAATTCTGCAGTGGATGATGAGAGCCAGGTAATTTATGGATTCTGCAAACTGCTTTTTACTTAGGTGTAAAGGGACCAGAAAAATGATGTCTGGTCAGATTAAGCCTTTTTAGGGTTTGTGAGCTAAAAGTCTTACATATAAGCTTACTCCTTTTATCGGGAGTATCACTATGGCAAAAACAGCACCTACAATATTTCTGTAAATCACAGTAGGTCTTCCACCTCTTTCTTGCTGTCACTCCAAAATACATGGTTGTGCTGCAGGTACATTCATTTGACTGTGGTGTTAATAGTTCTTTCACCAAGAATTAATATTTTGGCAATACTCATTAGTTATTTCATTTGTAATTTTTCCTGACTCTTTATTGTCAACTCTATTTTCTTCTTATGCTAAGTACTTCATTTTGTCAGGTTAAGGGTCAGCTTGGTGAAGGAAATGAAGATAAGGATGTTAATAGTAGTGAGGAACTTGCTGCTCAGGAGGTCAAGCAACAGGAAAAGGATGGATTTATTAGTTCATCAGTTACTCTCCAGAAACCAGAAGTTGTTGACACCAGAGATGGTCATACTACTGCCTCAAGCCAGTCACACGAAGAACTAAATTCGGCAGAACAAACCTCTGTTGATGGTGCTTCTGCTGTACAAGTAATTGGAGACGTGAGTTATGGTTGGAAGATGGTATTGCATGAAGAGAGTAACCGATATTATTATTGGAATATTGAAACCGGGGAAACTTCTTGGGATGTACCTCAGGTTTTATTGCAAACAGCTGAGTTGACCTGTGATCAGAAAACAACTACTAATGATAATTCACAGACTCTGGTTATGGCCACTCATCCTGAATCAGCTATGGCTGTTGAATTTGATTATTATTCACCTGCACTAACCACTGATGGCTCAATCGCTGCCAATATGATTTCTCAGAGCAGAGATGCATATGAATGTGGGTCTCAAATGAATCAGAGAGTTGAAGGAAGTGATAGTGAAGTTTTGAAAGATGAAAATGCGGCCGCTGGTGTCAGCCTCAATCAATTAAATAGTAGCAGTGTCTCTGTTGATGCTTTATCTGTGAATGGGGGCTTAACTATAACTGCTTCTGAGACATACTTAAATGGTCTTATAACTAACGCAGAAAATGAAACTGTGGTTGATCTTTCTTCTGGGCTTGTGAAACAGTGTGAGGAATTGCTTGACAAGTTGAAATCACTTGAAGGGTATGGATTAGGCAGTGCCTGTTTAAATTTAAAAGGCCCCTGCCCTCCTTTCATATGCTTTTTGATTTTTCTGTTATCTTTTCTGATAGATTGCATATATGTATCAGGTCCACTGGAAACCTGCAAGGTCATACCTGGGCATTGAAGTATGTCTTGGAAGTTGAGACTAGACTTTCTGATATCAAATCACTTTTATCATATGGATCATCTTTGCTGCCATTTTGGCAACATTCTGAAAGGCAGCTTAAGAGGCTGGAAGGTGCCATCAATGAAGAGATTTATCGACTTGCTAAATCTCAAGTGGATGATGTAATGGCAATTCATAGTTTTAGTATGGCAGATGGCAAAGACAAAGTGCTTGAGGAAGGGCTTGAATCACAAATAGAAGAAAATCAGAACAATGTGACTTTTTTAGCTCCACTAATATCTGATGTTCCTTCAAAGGCTGACATGTTGACAGTAGTCGAAAAAGACCTTCACAACGGTTCTTATGAAGTGGTTGTAGATCCCAAAAAGGTTGCTTCTTCTGGATCACCCACTAGACAATTGGAAAATGGCCCAGTGGTTGGGGAGCCAGTCAATGGGTTGGTGCTTCCTGGTAAATCCATTCCTGAGTCTGGGTTCCATGTTGGGGAAGATATTGACATGGATGTGGACATGGAAGTTGAAGATGCAATTCCTGCTGGTAACACATCAACTGGTGCTGGAGATATTGCTTCAGTGGAGAAACATGTTCAGCCAAATCTATCGGCAGATCTTCCATCCTTGCCATCAGAGGATGCATCCTTTGTTCCACCTCCTCCTGATGAAGAGTGGATTCCTCCTCCACCACCTGATAATGAACAGGTTCCTCCTCCTCCACCTGATGAGCCACCTGAACCTTCATATATCCCAACCACATCTTACATGGAGACAGGGCAACCTCTCTCGTACCTGGAGCAATACAACTTATCCTATCCTGATTCTAGTTTTACATATTATGGGCAAACAAATATTCAAGTTCCAAGTAGTAATATCTATGGAAATGTTGATGGATCTCAGGTTGATGTGCCTCATGTGCCAATATACTATGGGGTGGTACCAAACACATGCAATGAGACTGCTTCAGTTATGGTTAACCCTGCTCAGTCTGTTGCATATTATGGCCTTCAAGATGGAACAATGCCTTCAGTGCCTGTTGTGAGTGCTGTGGAATCTTTGCAGAAGTATCATGAATCTGGTCCTGCTAGTGACATTGTCATTTTTTCTGATCAAATTGGATCTGTTGATACTGATTCTGAAGCTGTAGTAGCAGTGACAGCTGATCTTTCTGTTGGTGCTGAGAATAACATGGACACCAGTGGGGTTTCTTCTACTTCTACAACCATTCAAGCCCCTGCAAGTATTTCTCTGAAAGAGAGTGTTGTGTCAACAAATGCTCTTTCTTCTGCTGCAGCTACTGCTACCACATCATCAACTACAAAGGTTCAATCCAAAGGTGAAATTTCTGAATAATTTATTTATATTAGCTTCTCTCTATGAGATGTTCTTACTCTTACAGTTACCACTCTCTTTCACTCTATTTGACGATTTTAACATATTCGTGCAATGGCCCCATGTTCATGGAAAAATTTAGATAGCTTTTTTTGCCTTCTTTTGCAATGATTTAAAGTAACTTTTAACATCAGTGTGAAGAATCTTTTTATGTTAGTTCTACCTTTTTTTTAGCTGTTTCTCTTGAATAATTATCTCTAGAGTATTAACTCATTTCCCAAGTTTGCTATGTGATTACTTGCTTCGAAACTTTTGGTTTACTAACATGAATGATATTATCTAGTTGATTTAACTTGGATTTTTTTCCTTATTATCAGGGCGAAACAAAAGGAGAACAGTGGCTGTTGCTCCCTCCTTGAGGTCCAATAAGAAAGTCTCCAGTTTGGTGGACAAGGTATTTTGTTTCTCTGAACGTTCAGCTTTACATGGAGGCTGTATCCTCATTATCAATTATCTGAAACAGTTTTAACGTTTTTAATCAATTTTAATCAGTGGAAAGCAGCCAAGGAGGAGTTGAATGAGAATGATGAAGATGAACCTGAAAATGCTTATGAGATTTTAGAGAAGAAGCGTCAAAGGGAAATAGAGGTTTGTAAATGGATTTCTTTGTTTATAAACTGTATTTTCAATTGATGAGAACTGTTTCCTTACATTCTTTGCTTGCAGGAATGGCATGCACAGCAAATTGCTAGTGGAGAAGCCAAAGATAATGCAAATTTTCAGCCTCTAGGAGGGGATTGGTATGAGATCTTATAATCTGTACTGGTATGCCTCTCTATCTGCTGTTCTTCCTTCACTTTTACTCATTTACTATATATTTTTCCTAGGCGTGAGAAAGTAAAGCGTCGGAGAGCTCAAGCAGCCAAGGAAGCTGCAGAGAGTCCAGCTGATACACGAACTGATGGAAACCAGCAGCAGCCCGATTTAGTAGATCTCTCAAAGAATCTACCGACTGGATGGCAGGTGTGTTTGTATACTGAAATTTCTTAACACCGTGGTATTTACTGCCTATTAGTGTCATTTTATTGGTTTGCCATTTCTCACAGGCCTATTGGGATGAAGGTTCAAAGCAGGTCTACTATGGAAATACCATCACTTCAGAAACAACCTGGACAAGACCCAAGAAATGAGCAATGGATGCACTTGTTACAACCTATTTATGGTTATATTTTACCCTTAGGTTGTATTTTTACTTTGCCTCTTGCCTCTCATTATTTTCATTGTATATTTTCCCTTTTGCAGACCAGATAGAGTTAGTAATATAGGTTATAGGAGAAGGCTTAGCAAATTTTTATAGTACGGAATATACTAGTCAGTAAATTGGAGTTTTCACTTCCTATAATGAGAACTCACTCTCATCTCAAGGCTTTTGATCCAATGCTTATTGAAACTTTGTATGTATAATTTGAGATATCAACTATTATAAAGTTGCAACAACCAATCTTAAAACCACAAATAGGGAAGGACAATTTGGTTTCGATTAAATGAGTCAATTTTAAACTAAAACTTTAGTTTGACAGTTCATTTGAAATGAGTTTGGGCATCCTTGTCAGTGATACTATTTACCCATCTAGATACCATTTAGACTTTGTTGACCCTGTAGATATATTATATATTAACCCAAATAAACTTAAATTTGAATACCATGAACACCAGCTCAATTTCTATTGAAAAACCATTAGTAGACAAGTCAACTACAAGGAGAACCTTTTATGGTAGTCGATGTAATTGTCATTGTCATCAAAGAGTACAACACCATAAACTAAATTTGTAGCCTGGAATTCAAGTTTAAAATATTTATGATAATTTTCTCATCTCCTGCGGTTGTTCCTGTTGTTCTCCTCGCACTCTTTATCCTTTAAAAACCCTAAAAACGCTAGAAAGCCAAAGAGAAAGAATCCACCCGAAAAGTTGCCTCCACCACCACCTCCACCACCCCCACCACCATCATCATCCCGGGGTGGAAATCCAGTCCCACCATCATCCAGTTTCGGTGATGCTGCAATTCAGTTAATCATCAGCCAGCTAAGAGAACTTCAAAAAACACCTAAAACATGACTAATTTTTCAAGGAAGAAGATTGAGCTACCGGCTATTACCAGGAGCATTGGTGACTGTTATCGTTGGTGCCTGCTTGGTAACGGTTTGAGTTTGCCCCTGCAATAATGAGGAAAAGGAAGATCAGAACCTCAAATCAGCCTTGGAATAGTTTCATACCAACTCTTACTTCTTGCAAATCATTTAATTTCTATTCCTCAGTTACTTTTCACGGAGCAAACTTCGCTATCTCAACCAAAGGATATTTTATACACTTTGTTTAATTTCTATTCCTCAGTTACTTTTCATGGAGCAAACTTCGCTATCTCAACCAAACCCAACAAAATTATTAACAACCGTACACATATGCTCAACTTCATGAGAATTCTCAATTTTCTAACCTTGACTGAAATGTTAAAGCAGCTAGTGCAAAATCATGCTTTATCGATTATCTGCACCTTAACACTGAATTACAACTAACAAAATAAACTTAAATCATTACATTCATGTTAATACAAGGGAAGCCTTCAGATTTTTATTTGTGCCATAACAAGTTCTAGACATGAGACAAAATCTAAATTAAGTGACAGGGAAAGGACAAAAAGATTGAAATCACATATAGAACCTACTGAAGCAGAAGCGTATACTACAGCAGACTGTATTCTTCGTTTACTAATAGGTTTTAACTGCAAGCCAATGCCAGCTGGAGCAATGGCTGCTTGAAATTGCATGGAAACCCTTGCTGGACAACATTCAGAGAGCTTAACTTGCTCTTTACACCAGTTCCCTGTTATTGCTGCACACAAATACCAATCATTTAATCTTATGAACCACAAAACAATCAAATAATGTCATCAATGCTGCAGTCACACAAAAAGCTACCACAATGTATCATGCAGAAATTCCATTCTTCTGTTTCTATTTCAACACACAAATCAGTTTCTCAAAAAGAAAAATGGCATTAACAAAGATCATCCGATCTTTCTGCATTCTCTCTCTCTCTTCCTAAGTTGCACATATACCATGTATAAAGCAGGGGAAATCATGAACATGAACCACAAAATAAATGGCAAAAAGTTATATAATGCTAGATATCAATCAAGGCAGAATTGTTTCCATATTGGAGGCCACATTTGTTTATGGGTACCACCCATCCAAACATTCATGGATTTGTCTCTTAAGAGTTGTATCTCCAAAAAAAATTATGAACGCTGTCTCCATTTTTCTGGTTAACAATTCTTCCTAAACAGACATCAATGTTGTTTTTAGACATTCCCATATCGTAACTTTCCAGTAAATCACTTCACACTATTGCAACCCCAATGGACAAATATAAATATGCCCCAAAGAACAAAACTACATGAAAAAAAATCTAAATCTATATTTATTCACATATAGACAAATATACCTGGTATCAACAAAGGTGATGCGGCAATACTAGTTGCTTGCAACACAGGCATCTTGACTGTGATGGAGATGATCACAAGCTCAAAAAAATCATTATTTGTTGAACAAAATTATATATTTCAATCAAATTACTCAAGCTCATATTTTTACTCTAAAATATTGAACTTTTTGGATATACAGCCAAACCCATTAAAGTAAACAAATGAATCTTCTTTTTCCAATCATGGAATCAAACGCCTCCAATTGAACAACAAAACTTATATATAATTAAGTACTAATCACAATTCTCATCTATCAAAATTAAAAAACATCAAATTGGGCTGAAACTGAGAGATGGGTTTGTGTTTTTTGGATTACAAACAGCGAGGAAACCGAAACGAGAAGAAAAAAAAACAATCATTTTCCGTCAATATGCGCCGTTTTATAGGGAAACAAACGGGTAAAACGAACCTAAAACAAAGCGAAAAAAGTTAAGTTCATACCTTTATTAATAATAAGCCTCGCTTTACACGGGGAACGGAGAGATTTTCTTGAGCTAGCGGCTTTGGCCTTTATAGCCAAAAAGGCGGTGAAGATGGCTGGCGGATGATGCGTGATGACATTACAAAAACAGCGTCGTTTTTTAATATGCTAGACGTACTCAAACGACAACGTTTTACTTACAATAATTTTTATTTATTATATGATTTTACATATTATTTGTCACAATCTAAAATAAAACGTAATGACATATTCATCTCTAAAGCACATTAGATTAATATAGCAAGAAATTTTGCATTTTAGGCTTCAAAAATTACCATCTTCCAAATTAGAAACTTAAATTTTACATGTATAAATATTGAGTCATTAAAGGATTAAATGTTACTTTTATATTTAATTTAAAATTATTTAATTATATAATAACATATCATATTTATTTTATTATCAATATATAAATTATAATTTTATAAGTTAAAAATATACAATAAAAATGTCAATAAATTTGTTTATTATATATTTTATCGTATATTAGAGCACACGATCATACTATTATCACGTGGACATTATCAATTTGATTCATAGACCTATGAACCAACTCCTTGACAAAATTAAAACCCAATCTAAATCTAAAAACATTAATTGTAACTAATACAATAACAATATCGATTGATTATTAAGTATTATCTACATAGTAGAGAAAAAGAAGAAATGTTATAAAATAAATGTATAATGTGCATATTTTTAATCTCCCTATACCATCTTTCACATATAAACAAGAGAAAAAAAAATTGAAACACCAACATACAATACATCAACACAGAGAAGAGACCGAATTTACAGGTTTTATGAACTTATAAGTATCAATTTAATTATAAATAATGATATATCATTATATAATTGAATGTTATTATATTTTTAATTCAAAATCATATAATCAAATAATGATAAATTATCATTGATATTCAGTTCGATACTAATTACAAATAAATAAATGTAGTATACATTAATATTTAAATTATATAGTAATTAGTCACTAATTAGGTCTATCAAGGGGAAACTTTGATTAAAGAGTTTGAGTTTCAACTAGGGCTTGCTTTGGTGGCTCCAAGTAGGGAAAGATTGGAGCCAACTGAGCCTCCTCTAGGCATTCCAGGAGCTCGGTGGTGGCGACATCGAAAAGAACCCACATGAGTGGTGGGTGAGCAAAGGCACCGCGTATTTGAATGCTTTCTGAAGTCGTTGTGCAAGCGATGTGAGCCTTGGAAGGATGATTGTCTCTTGAGGCCTCCCAAGTTGAAGGTTGGATCTGATGTCTGTCGATTCTTCTTGGAGATCGTGGTAATTTCGTTATGTGATTGTTGTTCCTCATAACTCTCGTTTATGATTTTTTCACTGTCCAAACTTGGAATAGAAAACACAATAAGATTCATACAATTTATTTATTTATTTATTATAAGAGTAGATTTGACTATTATGAAAAATGTATGTAACATATATATCTAGGAGAAAAAATGTAAACAATAATTACTAACAAATTAAAACGAATGATTACCTCATTGTTCCAATTCCAAATGAAGAATTTGCAGGAAGAAAGAAAAGAATCTCCAAGCTTTGATATTATTGTAGAGGACAAGGATGGCATGGCAAGGAAGGGATATGAAATCTTTGCACAGACAGAGCAATACAATAGAATTGGAAAAATGGCTCAAAAACTTGTTAATATTGCTATAATTCTGGTCTGGACTTTCTAATTACACTTCTAAATATGTGGAGACATCTAATCAATAAATTTGAGCCATTATTTTTTTTTCTTTTTTTCCTAATTTATGATTTGAATATGAATGAAACAGATGTTCTTCACTATAATTAGTTCAAGTACATTGGCATTTGAGATGAGAAATTATATTTATTGTCTTACCAAAAGGATTAAAAAAATATATACTGTCTAAATCTAAAAATATTGTTGTAAATAAAAAAAAAAAATCGTTATGTTCTATTCTATGTGATAAAATAAACGTTAGAAGAGCAATTTTGTGATATTTGCTAACTTAGAACAGTGCAAATTTCAACAGCTCACTAGCAGTAGTTCATTAACCCACCCAAGGGGGGTTTCTGTTAATTTTAAAATATAAGGAGTTTGTTGTTATTATATTTTACCTCAGGGAAATTAAATTTAATATCCTCCAACTTTGAGAATCTATTGAAATCACCCTCCAACAAGTTACAAGTAGTTCTGAGAACACTTTTATTCTCTTCTGTGAAAATGTAAGCTGATTGAGAACCAGAAGTAAATCAGATGTTCATAAAAAATACACACTTATTCTTTTCCATTTCGAGGTTACAACACAAAACAGGGCCAATAAAAAAAAAACCAAATCAAACAGCTACTGGTCTAGTCCTTGTTGATAATCATCCTTGGTCGATAGGTCGTGAAGGTCCTACTTCTGCCTCTTATATATCTTGGCTAAAAATGACTTCAACAAAGCTTGAATGGCCTTATTGGGATGAGCTTCAATGGATTTGATTAACTTTTCATAACTTGCACTTTCATACTCTGCAAACGCACCCTACAAGAATACCCCGTAAAATGTTGATCACATTAACATGACAAGCAGATGCATACACCTTCGATCACAACATAAAGCAATTACTTGGCAATTTTCTTGGTCGCATCAGCAAATAGCTGAACTTGGGTTTATGTTTATAAAATGGGTTGGTTTTTATGCATATTGCAAAAAAAAAAAAAAAAAGATTCTCAGAGATGTAAACAGAAAGGAAATGTAAAGACAAACCTGAAGATCGATAGTATTGTAAAGCTCTTTTACTTTTGCAACACAGGCTGGATCTGCTTTCCCATAATTCTCCTGGGAAACAAAAGATGTATGGTTAAATCCTTCGACTATAATACACCAATGCAGTAAACTTCCAAGAGGGTGGAGATTCTTGCTTACAATTAACAATTTCTTCTGTTCTTCGTTACAACGTTCCATTGCTTTCACAACCAACCAAGAGCACTTAAAATCTTCAATATCAGTTCCAATCTAATAGTATGATAATCCAACAGTCAGGTCATCAGACTCCTCATTAAAATATGAGAAACACAGCCGAGCACGTAAGCCCAAGCTAAGCATACATTACCTTACCAATCACTTCAGGAGTGCCAAAACAATCTAGATAATCATCCTACAGAATATAGTAAGTCATGAGTCACCCCAAGAAAAAAATTTCTCAAACCTGAACAGGATAAATAACAAATATATGTCAATTTGATTGTTGAGGAGACATGATGTTAGAACTCCCATTACCCAGGTGTACCCTCATACACATGAGGGTGTTAGCAGGGAGAATATTGTTTTTGGGTGTTGGATAGCCTTTGACTAATTGAGAGGCTACTACTTGGAAGGAGTTGACACCTCTTGTTGTCAGATTTTTTTCTGCTTTCTTTGTGTTTACAGTTGGTTTTGATCGAGTATAGATAAAGTTTGAACAAACAGATTTCCATTGAATCCATTACAGGGGTTTTGGTTGATTGTGTGGAGATATTGGATTGTGTTGATTGGTTTGTGCAGGAATTCTATCACATGGGAAGAAGGATAAAACCCGATCATGATAACTTTTAAAAGTACTTTTCACTTCCTCTGGGAAAAACATAGAATATAGTTTTCTATGTGAAAGCAATTATTACCTGTACTTGAAAATAGATTCCCATTTCAATAAGAATGTTCTTGACATCAATGTGATCATCAAGATTTTTGCCTGCCATAAGTAAAGCACAAGCAACCTGGAAGAATCGATAAATCAGAAGCAAAAAAGGTTGAATACCAACATAAACATGTATTTCTGACTTCTGAGTATACACAAAAATAATAAAAAAATTGATCTTTTCTTATATGGTTTGATGGTTATTAAATAATGTGAATCTAAGAAGCAACAAATTTACACTGAAGAAACTTCACTTGAGGGCCTGTTAAAAGGAAATTAGTAACATGGAAAATGAGGGGAAGAAAATAGAAAAGAAAAGAATCCCAAAAACAGATAGTGAAAACATAAGATAAAGAAATTATCTTACCGGAAGGTAGAAAGAGTAATAAGCAGTTTTGTACTGAACTATCTGGCAATGACTACATGGAAAAACACCGAAATAATATGTTAAAACAGAAAAGGATATCCGCTTGTTTTGGACGAACCCAATTGAAATCATAATTAGCACAACATTCTTACTTACAGTGGCAATGAATACTTTGTTAGATCTTTCTCCCCCTCAATTGTAGTAATTAAGTCTATCATTTGTCCTGAAGCTGTTTGAAATTCGACCTGGATAAACATGATTCATACCAATACAGAGAAGAAGGTTATATCTAAACAAATTAGTCTTGATCTATAGCCAATGAAAAGACAAACTACCTCATTAAATAAATCCAACAAGTCCACATAATAAGGCTTTCCCCTAAAATGCTTCTTCAAAATTCTTGGGATATGGTTGCGAAGTATTATGCCATCATTTACGGCAATCATACCAATCTGTGATAGGCATAAAAGAAGTTAAAACTTTTAACAGCTACCAAGATGCTGAACAACAGCAGAAAAAATTCAAGTTCCTATAATCTTTAACAGATTAGCCAATTCAAATCAATTCATATCCCCTGAAAATTCCAACTAGGAGCCCACACCTTCGGACGTCTGAACCAGCAAGGTTGACCACGACGTGTATGTGAGCCATCCATGATATCATCAAGAACAAGAAAATAAGCCTGAAGCTGCAAGACTCATTCTCAAGATGGTTTACAATTTCAGTACAAGAAGAGGAAATGACTGCAATAGTAATGATCCTAACGTATGACATTGAAAACAAAAGAATCAACCAATAGCCATACCCATTCGATACACCAGCCAAGTGCAGATGAAAGAAAAATTTCATCATCTGTTAGTTCTTCCCCTTCTTTCAGTAACTTGTAGCTGTCAACAACAGAAAGCCCTCGGTTCAGCTTCCCTGTCCAGAATACAATCAATTACAGAAGTTAGAATAAGAGGACTCTACATTTTCTACCCAAAATGAAAGAATTTCCATTTCCTTGGAGGATAGAATGCCACTGAAATAAACAAAACATAGAGTTTCATGTACAAGATGTAACATTTTTATCTGACCTCCAGGAACATTGTAATCCAGCATCTGCAACAACAGAGCACGTCAACATGATCAGAGCTTGAAAATCTTCACTAGGTACCAAAGAAGGAAGACATATCATATGGCACAAAGTATCTGAAAAATTGCACAACAGAGTTGAAACAAGAAACAACACGAGGGTATTCCCTCTGGCCCATGCATAGAATAATTGAATACCCTTTCTTCTCCACTGTGATATGGAGGGTTCAATCAATCAATCACTTTCCTCCTTTTTTCCTTGTCAACCACCAACTAACACAATAAATTTTTTAACAACAATCTTAAATTCGATAGTGGAAAATCTCAACTTCCATCCACAATATACTTTGACTAACTGAGAAAAAAGTAAAAACTTTCGTCTCATTTCTTTCAGCCACGATACTATTGATTTCAACTCTATGAAAAATACCAAATGCTTTCAGCCCACTGTTTACAACACAAATCTATGTCCATTGAATTAAAGCTAGGCTGAAGTTTATCTTAAACAAAATACTGAAACTTTAACAACAACATTTCTCATTTCATCAGATTTCCAACTTCAAGCCCAGATTTTGAACGAATCAAAACCCGGGCACTTGTCAAAAGATCCAAAATCAGCTAAAATAAATCTAAATCTACGATCCTAATCCAGGGTTCTCAAAAGGGAACCTAATTTATTAACATTCCATAATAAAAGGATACCAAAAATCAAATCTTTCCAACGCTAACTAATCTGGAAAACCAATAATTATTTGACAGCCATTAAAACCATCCCTAGCCAGCCAAAACACGTCAAAATAGACACTAATAAAACCCCAGCAACCAAACCCATTACGCCAAAAACATTCATCATCACAACCAACAAAACAAAAAAACATCAAAAACAAACAAATAAACACAAAGAAAAAGACGTTGAATGGGGCTTACACGTTCGACCCATTGGCGAGAAACGTCAGTAAATTCAAAGGCAGGGTCATTGAGAAGCTCCTGTTTTAAGATATTGTAAACCTCCACGAACTTGGACTTCAAATCACTCATCTTGCTGCTGAATGAGAAAGAGAGAGAGAGAATGGCTGCGAAGTGTTGGTTAGCTTTTGCTTTGGTTTTATAGGAAAAGTTTTGTCTGGTCAATGAAATGCCCCTGTTCCTGTTGCTGTCGTGCTGTGTTCCGTGTGCTGTTTCAGCCACTCTGTTGGATGCTGTGCGTTGGTTGTTTATATCGATTCTGTTTGTGGAAAAGTTATCCAAGGTAAATGTGTAGCACATGTTGTGGGCTCCATCCTGGGGGCGATCCGATTTAGTATGAACTCTAATACATCTCATATCATAAATGGCACTCAAATCGACATTGAGATTAATCTAATGGTGGAGATGGGTTAATAATCGTCAAAATTTGTGTCGCCATCAACAACTACTATGAGTATGATGTTTAGATGATTTCAATGGTTTATACGAAAAGCATAATATAAGGTAAAATACTAAGACAATGTGTTAGAAAAATATAACAAAATTTCACTTGGTTTAACATATTATACACTTAGACTACATGTTAGAAAAAGAACTAATTATTATAAAATATATTATTATATGATTATATAATTTTATTAATAATAATAAAATTATTTAATTATATAATAATATTTATTTACGGGTTATTATCCTAATTTAAAAATCATGAAATAATTATCCCTGTATTATTATAGTGAAAGGGATGAACTTCAAGACAATAAAAAATGGATTCGATATACTCATAGTATAATATGTATGAACAAAATTAAATTTGAATAGTTTATTACGGCCAAAGGACTATTTTCTATTTAGGTTTCGTGTAAAGACAAATATACACTCACAAGATTTTAAATATTTATCCAAGGTTTAATAATTTTTTACACACCAACAAATCTTTTATTAGGGTTAAGGATAAAATCGTTTTTTATCAATAATATTAAAATAAATAAAATTATATTTCATTTCTCTTTTCTCCTCATAGTTTAGAAAATTAACAATTTCTTTAATTTTTCCTCCTAGGGTTTGGAAAACAAATCTGATGAACAACGGCTCCCCTCTCCGATGTTTCTCTCCCAACAACTCTTTCTCCCGCAACGACAAAGAATAAAACCTTCGTTTAGACAATGAAGGTGTCCAAACGAGACAATGAAAGACGGTATTTTATCATCCAGATTTGGATGACTAACGTCTATCTTTCATCATCCTCGTCATTTGCATTCAACAGTGACGATAGGAGAAAAGAGATACAACGATGGAGATGGTGAGCACGTTTAAGGTGGAAAGAGGCGATCACTAATGGTTAGAGAGTTGGAGAAAAAAAAACTAGGTTTGAAGCGAAAATGTGTTTTCGAAAAAAAAAAACTTTAAACAAAGGTGAAACTGTTATTTTTTAAACTAATAAAAAAAGATAAAATTATATTTTTTTAATAATATTATTAAAATGACAATTGTACTCTTATATATAAAAACAATTTTAATGAAAATTTAAAAATAAAAAAATATTTAGATTTTTACAACCCTACGAGTGTATGTTTAAAAATGGGACCCTTTGGTGGGAAATAGTCCTTCTGCCGTAACATAACTCATTTCAATGCAGAAAGTGAAGAATTGGTTGCATTAATGTTGATCTTGAGGAAAATTTTTCAAACATGTAGTTCATGGTTTGAATGGTGTACTTAATTTATAAATTTTCAATGCCAATCTTCATTATCAGATCAGTAATAATTTAATGTATTAAAAAAATCATTCAATCAACACATCAGTCATTAATACTTCTCCAATTTTGTTCTTGCTCGTAGTAATGATATTATGTTATTGAGTGTTTATATTATAATAATTTTTGCCAACTTCTACCAAGAACAAAAGAAACTAAATAACACATTACAAGAATGTATAAAATGAAATCTATTTATGCGCTTGTGATATTTGAATATGCGATCATTCCCAAATTATATATGCTTTAGGTCAACAAGATACATGTATGTCTGGCCACAAATTGCAAGATGTGAATCTGTATGTTGCACACTTTAAAAATACCACTACTATATCCATCCTAAGCTGCTACAAAAGCTAATCAACAACTTGCATCTGTCAACACCCTTCAATAAATAAAAGAAGAAGAACAATCAGAAGAAGAAGAAGAAGAATCACTAAAGCCAACGGAGTAAGAACTAGTTTGTTTTCAACTTTATTCCAGGAACATGTTTTTTTGTCAATCCAATTGACAAACGTTTTAGTTAACTTTTTGGTTTATATTGAAAGATTTGACATTTCTATCATTATTACATGCCAAAGCTCACATTCAGCTAAGAAATTGAATTAATCATTTGTGACTTGTGAAAATTCATAAACAACCACGAAATAAGTTTCAGGTGGTTCAGTATAAGAGGGACCTCAAAAACTGCTTGCAACTTGCATAAAACTGCTGCCACAACTGTGGTTAAAACCGGAACCATGCCATCTTGCTTCAGCAAAGCAACCTCTAAGCAATTCCTGCAGCAAGCACCATGATTGTTAGTGGCATTAATCATTCTAAAAGTAGCAATTCTAAATACAATTTTAAGGTTAGTAAGTGTACTTGAAGTAGCCAGTCTTGTATTGCAGTGCATACCCCATATTGATTTCAGGTTAAAAACAAATTTGAATTTAACCAGGACATCGTTTCTGATAAAATGCTTCAATTCATTTCTAGGAAGCATTACATCTCCAGATTAAACATCTTAGTTCAATGCTACCAAAAAGTTTGGCAGCCATTTTTTTTTTTTTTAAATCTTTTCTTCAGAGCAATATATTCGAAGGTATCCAGAAACTTGTTAATAATACACATACAGTATATTTGAGTCCATAAGCCATTTAATAAGGAAAGGGTTCAATACCAGACACAATAATTCAAGAGCATATGATGATGTCAGGACTCAGGAGTTTCATGTGTAGTGTTTCCTTTATATTTTGACAGGAAATTGTTATGACACTAAGACAGAATGATGTTTTAATGGCATAGTTAGGTATCTGAAAAAAGATAATGAAACTGCTATATCCTATACCAGTAACAAGACTACACTACAAAATCAATGCTTATTGGACTGGTGAAGACGAAAATCATTGTTTTGAGTTCCTGCCGAACCCAACATTAATCAAGTTTCCTTGTTAGTGCATTGTTCTATGACCTTCAACAGGATCACTTGGATATAGATATGATGTAAAATGAATCCTTTTCTATCAGTAGAAAGAGATATATGTATCAAAATACATTTTAATAAGAGGAATAAGTTGTTCTTAACCCAAAACAGATAGAAGAGAAGAAATGTATGGGCTTGCAGTACATGGCACCATGTGGCTTTCTATTTGAATGTACTAAAGGGCACAATTTTTTACCAGGCCAAGTCATTTAGGGAAAACTCTGAAAACAATCAAACCATTGCCATTATGTAACACTTGGTTTTTGTGAAAGTTGGCAAAGGGCTCCTATGAGTGAAACTTTTCAATGTTTCAGAGCAGAGTATAGTTTCTTCATTGTTTGAGAAAGAACAAACAGTATTTTAGATTTAGAAACTGAAAGCTACATCTGCACAACTTAATGCTAAAGACATCAAAAATTCGGAACAGAAATGATAACTCAGCATAAAGACAACTATGAAACATCAGCTGAAACTAACCATCCAAACAAAATAGTATTCTAACATCATATGGTCCATAAGATATTTTCACAGAAGAATTCAGGCCACCTTACTGTTAAATCTTCCTCTCTGGATAAAACCATGGTACAGCTGTTAATCCACAATGGCAAGGCTGAGAGCACAAAACTCAACATTTTCAGCTATCAAACTCTGGGTTCCAAAGACACAAGAGACATCTCCCGTTTGGAGATCAAAATTATAAGAATCTTAAAAAAAGGGATTATAAATGTCAAACAAATATACAGGACAACAATGTATAACTTACGAATCATACAGGACTGCTAACCTGTTAGTAAAGAAATAGAAGGTTTACAATTGTCCTGTTCCATATTCTCCAGCAAATTAAGCAAGTGCTCATTATACTGGATAGCAAGCAACTCAGTTGGAACCATAAAAGCTGCCTACAGAAGAGGCAAATCTACCATAATTAAACTACATATCATATAAACACACTACAAAATCCTAAATGCTGTGAACCACAACAAGACCAGCACTGTTCTTTTCATCACCAGTGGAGAGGGAGAGTTAAGGCAACGAATCCTGCCATGCCAAAATAACTTGTAAGCAATTGAAAAGAACAGCCTGCAGTGTTAAGGGAACTAGGAATCAAATGAAGAAAGAAGTCGCAGTTGCAGAAGGAGCTGAGTGTCAAATGTCTTAGTTTTGTAACTTTTATTAACCAAAGGAAAAAACGACATTGTTCTTTTCAAAAAAAAATTACAGTTTGGTCCGGTTTCATTTCCACCCAAAATGGACCATAAACCAACCTTAAGCCTTTTGTTCAGTTTGCCCAACCCAAACCAAACCACAATTTTCCAGTGGTTCAGTCCGGTTTGAACCATTTTTCGCACACCCCTACTATTTTCAGATCTTCATCTAACTGTCAGTTTAGAATCTTGAATTATTATTTACTATTCAAGATTCCAATCTAATTTCTAAATTGGTTCAATAATCTCAGTTAGGGTAGAATTTTTATTATGCATTATTCAAGATTCTCATCTAATATTACCTAATTGCTCATGTTATAAGATAAATATTCATCATTAGACTGAAAAAGATTCTAGTCTAAACAGATAACATAACCATTCATTCATGAATTTCTACCTGCTAAAGCAAAAATCAGGGTGATGTGGACTGAACTATTTGAAAAAGAGATAATGAAGGAAGAAGGCAAAACCAGAAGGAAGAAATTCACAATCAAGAAAGAAGAGAGGAATTAGGGAGAACCGCGAATAGGCAGAGAGAAAAACAGAAAGCAACTTGATTGTATTTTTTCAATAAATTCCCAATCTATACAATTAGTCAACATTATATAGTGGCATTCTTTATATTTCATAACATCTAAACGACATCGTTTCCTTTCTAATTTCTATTTATCCATTTATTTACTTCAAACACTTCCAACCTGTATCAATTCCCCCTCCTCAAGCTTCCTTGTCCTCAAGGAAGAGTTTCGAAATGTGAAGTCTCTTTAAGCCACCACACAAGTTTCTCTAAGGAAATGAGGATGTTATCTTCAACATAATTGCCAAATATCTGGCACCCCATGAAAACAGAATGGTAACACAAGAGAACATTAACCATGTAAACAATGTAAAAACCAACATAAACAACTTCTTGTGGCACCACAATGAACAGACCAAGCTCCTCACCACACACATACTGTCCCAATTCATGACATTTGTTGAATTGTCTCCCAAGAATCGTCTCATACATCTCAACCATTTGAATCTGTAACAATGTTAGGGATTTTTTGTGAGTCTCTTCCAAAGAAGCATTCACCCCATTGGACAGCTCAAGGGCTACAAGTAATGTGATACCAATTCCAGCTACATTAACACCCTTCCAAAGGCCCGAATATCCAGCTTTGCCCTCAAATTTTTTAATTACATGACTAGTTCCATAGGGAGGAAGCTCAAAGGCAGCAAGAATCACTTCATCTAAAGTAAATGATCCTGATTGAAAGGACTGGGGTTGCTCCCATTGTTTTGTATTAGTATCACTGATCCTTTTTCTCTTGTGTGCAAGTGTTGTAGTTCCAAGTTTATTTCTGAATATTTGATGGAAATAGTAGTAAGCGCCTTGAGATGCAACAGTATTCAAGTCACGCTCAGTTAGTTGCGACGCCTTTACCTCATTCACCACAGAAAACTCTTCAAAGCTGATGGGACATTCACTGCAATCAATGGAAACAACTTTTAATATAAACTTTGGAAGTTTCTGAATGAGTGCCTTCACTGCTTCTTCTTGAGCTATAGTTAGATAAAGTCCAAGTCGGTATGCTACAACATCTTCGCCAACGCCTCTCATCTTCGCCAATGCTATACAAAAAGTCTCTCCACCCTTTGACGGCAAACCAAACTCCTTCATTTTGGGCAATATTAACAACTCAGCATTAACACTCTCTTTCTTTTTCTTTTTCTTTTTCTTTACCTTTACCTTCACTGATCTAACTCGCATATTTCGTTGTCTCAATGAGCCATCACAATTATGCACCACATACTTTCTCTCTTGGATTGATACATGTTCTGCATTTGTCTTGAATTCACCTTGAAAGTGACCATAATTAGTTACCGCCACCATTTCCACAGGCACTTTCATCTCTAACAATTGAAACCTGTCTTCCAGATATTCTACAATAGTTTCCTCTTCAGTTAACTCAATTTTAAGTTCAAGATTTTCAACAACTTCTTCTGTGTCAACCCTATCTTCCAGATATTCCATAACAGTTTCCTCTTCAATTAACTCAATTTTATGTTCAAGATTTTTAGCAACTTCTTCTGTGTTTGCTTCAGCTAGGTTAAAATTCTGTTCAAAATTTTCAATCCGTGGCAGACTCGAACCTCTAATCAAGTTGTTGATCTCATCAAAGGACTCCATTAGCATCCTATGAGAAGCGTCAAAGGACTCCATTAGCAACCTCTGAAAACGCGTCTCTGATTCTTGCAACGCCTTTTGCAATGCCTCCCATACATACTGTAATATTTCTTGCTCAAATTCTTGGTCTGTTTCTTCAACCATGGCGGAGGATCACGGCTCTGATACCAATTGATGTGGACTGAACTATTTGAAAAAGAGATAACGAAGGAAGAAATTCACAATCAAGAAAGAAGAGAGGAATTAGAGAGAACCGAGAATAGGCAGAGAGAAAAACAGAAAGCAACTTGATTGTATTTTTTCAATAAATTCCCAATCTGTACAATTAGTCAACATTATATAGTGGCATTCTTTATATTTTATAACATTTAAACGACATCGTTTCCTTCCTAATTTCTATTTATCCATTTATTTACTTCAAACACTTCCAACCTGTATCACAAGGCTTACAGGATCTTCATTTGCAGAAATTGAAATGCCATTGACATCAATCCCAAACTCTAACTTGGATTCAACTTTATGGTATGTCCAACTAAGGAGGCTAGAAATTTGATCATCAGAGAGGCTCCTCTCTCCCCATATTTATGTTGTAGCCAAGGGAGCTGCTGATCAGTGGGGCACAACCACACAACCATTAACAAATGATGGAGGCATAAGATCTAGTCCCACATCTTTCTTCAAAATTTGCTTAATCATAAGTTTCTGGCTCAATTCAGATTTTTCATTCCACCATTCCCTACCTTATAAAGCTCAAACCCTCTCCTTCCTGTCCTTCCATTTACCTCTTCATTCTCCCTTTATAACTTCTTACCATCAAACTCATTAGAAAACTTAGCATAAATCATTTCCAAGCATTCATGAGAAAGCTCAATCTTACCACCATTTCCAGTCCCCCTTATAGTAAACCCACTTCTATCATCCATATCAATATATCGAGCATCACTTTCCACCTTATCCTCATCAATCCCATAAAATCTTTTTCCAAACACTCCCTAACCACATCATGGAAATCAATCCCACCACACTTTAGCCTTTCCCTGCCTTCTTTTTTCCTCTCCCTGGACTTAGACTTCATATAACACATTACAAAAGATGCATTCTCCACTATATTCTTTACATTCACCTCCTTCCACCATGGCAACACTTAAGCCAACTTCACATGTGCTTCAAACAACTCCAAGTATCATTTTCTACATGTTCCAAGCACACAATGGACCTCCTTGGCAACATCCTCAATCTTCAAACTAACCCCATTCAACTCCACCACAAACACCATAACAGCTGCCACTAATGGTATTGGTCTCCTCGCAGTCGTCAAAATCCACTTCACCATGCAATTCAACAAAAACACTCCCTGTTGTCTCATCTGCTCCAACTTATTCCTCCCCAATTCAACCAATTTTGACAATTTCGAATTACTAATTTACTTAACAGTTTCTCAATCATAATCACAATATCAAATTCAGGCAACTTCAAATTCAAAAACTCAACCACTCAGCGTAACCGTTCTTTCCCATTCAAAACAGACACAATGTCAGCGCGAGGTAATAATTTATTCTCAATTCTCAAAACAACATAACCACACGCCCCAATTAAAACTGGAGACCACTCTCCTAACTCAAATTCACCCTCAATAATTTTACCAATCATAATTTTGACATCAACAGACCGTTGCCCGACCAAATGTAATTTACAAGTAATTTCATCTATTAATTTATTCGATTCGTAGACTTTTTTTTATCATTATAGTTAAGGATGGAACCCGTACCGGCAGACCTGACTTGGATATAAGTTCCGATAGGACCATCGCAACCGTGGATTTGGGGGTCAAAATTGTCGAACGATTGTACCATGCCGCACAATGGGCGTATCAGATTACAGGATATGTGATCGTGGGTTAGAGATTTTGGCGGGCAGCTTGTGCACAACATTTTTAAAGGTGTTTAGTTCTTGAGAAAACTCCAATGCAGTTGATGGTTGAAAACAAAAACCCTAGCAAAACCTGTATTTCACTTTCACTAGGGGAAGAAAATAAATAAACTTCGAAGAAATCAGAAGAATTTGAAGCGGAGGGAAAATATGAAGCAGCTAAATGAAGTTGGAGGAAGTGAGAGTAAGAGCAAGTAAGGTTGGAGTCGAAGGAGACGGCACCAAAGCTCAGTCTCTCTGCCTGCTATTCCTTCCGTAGCCGATTTTGTGAGTGCGAACGAAGAGTGAGAGTCTAGATGGCTAAGGCGGTAAGGTACTAAAATTAAAGGTTATTTTTGGTCTTATGAATGATACAATACGACATATAAATCCATACTATATTGAAAATTGACAGAAAAAAGATGAAGTCCTCCCCGTATACATATTTGTATTAAATATAAAATAAATTATTAAATTATATGATAATATATTAATATTATAATATTATTTTCTTTTCATAAAATTGAGTGTTCGTCCAAAGATATTTTAATAAAATCTGTGTCAGCTTCTATCCAGAACAAAATATTAAATAAACAACACATTTTAAGAATGTATAAAATGCACATATTGAAATGTTTTCAAGCATTATTTCATTTAAAGTACAAATTTTCCTCTTACAAAGATTATATAAAATAAAAAAAACTCAATCATAGTAGTATGTATAAGTAGAAATGTACTGTACTATAAACATTTCAGCTACTGGTGAGCTCCATGTACAAGCAATACACTCACTCAAGTAACTGAGTAAATACAGGAAAATCACACCATATTTGAGAAAAAAAATTGCAAAAATACCTAATTAAAATTTTTCTATTTGGGATTTTTTTTTTCAATCATGTTTCATATGCAAATGGATGAATATTAATCGGTACAAATAAATCAATGTGTTATCATCTAATCACGTAATCATATATTAACACATCAATTTATTTATATCTGGCTGGTATTAACCATTTGTATATGTAATATTTTTTTTTTTGGTCAATGTTGCTTCTATCTTTCCAGTTCTTGTTTACATAAGGGGCAACAAGAGATAATTCTGAGCCATTGATCCACACATCTGAGATGAAACATATGTGAACATGGCAGCTGCCTCACTTCTTCCTTCTCTCTGTATTTTGCCAAACATATACAACACTCCTGAAAACATAAGAAAATTCCATAGTTAGACCATTTTAATATAAACTGACAATGTTTTGAGTAATATTATATATATTAACGGATTGATTTAACGGTTGACATATTGTCATATAATTTAATTGTTTACTTCTTCTCTAATTCAAAATCATCGATTATATGATAATGCAATAGTTTGTTAGTAATAAATAATTATTCTAATATTATTAGATCAATGATTACTGACATATAGATGTAGATTTGATCTAAGTTGAACTCTAGCTCAATCTTAGATCAAATCCATAATATCTTATTTAAGTTCATTCGAGTTAATGCACAATTTCATTGAAGAGTTACCAATGAAGTGAATAATATCATCAAATACGTGAATAGTATCATTGACTAGATAAACAATGTCACCGAATAGACTAATAAACCAATATCAAACTAAACTAAAGTTTTAGTTTGAGATCGACTCATTTGAGTGGTAGTGATAGATTTGAATTGAGCTAGGTCATTCATGAAATTCTACTTGCTAAAGTTTAGATCTGGGCTTACAGGATCTTCATTTGAAGAGGTTGAATTGCCATTGACATCATTCCCAATCTCTAACTTGGATTCAACTTGCTTGTATCTCCAACTGGGGAGGCTAGAAATTTGATCATCAGAGGCTCCTCTCTCAGAAGACCCCATGTTCATGTTGTAGCCAAGGGAGCTGCTAATCAGTGGCACACAACAACACAACAACAGAAACAGAAGGAATGGAAATGAGTAGCTGAGAGCATTCCAGGCAAGCAGAGAGATGCAGAGAACATGTAGATTTGGTGCTCGATGGAAAGACCCAAATCTTGAATCAAAAACCCAAACATTCCCCATCACAAACCAGATTGCAAAGAACAGCTCTAAAGAAGTCCTGCATTTGTTCATCAAATGAGAGCACCTGCACATACTATTACATTAATTAACACAAGTACGCATAAATTGTTGTGAGAAATGTCAATTGGAGAGGTTGTTGGATTGTCTCATATTGTTTGAAAAGAGGGAAGGCGTTAGCATACAAGTGTGACGAAATATCTCGTCCCTCTTAACTAACTTTAGAGGTGGGAGGTTCTAGGGAAACACAGAGTTCAAAGATTCATTAATGGATTAAAACTCGAGTTTGTTTGATGCTAAAAAGATTCAAAATGTAAAGGGTACCTGGATTCTTCACTGCTTCTCTGTTGTTCAACATCAGAGAACCTGAAGCTATCTGCCTGAGTCACATGAAGGTGCTTGTAGCGCCCATAAAGCAACAAAAGACTGAGCAGGCAACCAACATCATACCCAACAATCCAAATTCTCATGGGCCAAACTGGCTTCTCCCTTTTAGAGATTGACAGAGTGAATGTTATGATGCTTATTTGAATGACCAGAGCCATGAACTCCAGCATCATCCAAGTGCTTGAATTGAAAGGGTTCGACCCGAGATCCGACCTTGATCCATTCTGGTAATGAAACACCCTCCTCAAGAAGCTGAACCACCTTGCTCTAGATATCCTCATGGCCATTCTTATCAAGAATGATGAGGCCGAGGGTGCTGCAGCTCTAGCAGGCCTATTTCGAGCACCCACAATCATTCTATCTTCTGCAGGTGCCGAACTTGACGAGAATGATGAAACATGTACATCTGAATTACATAACGAGTCTGCTGGTAAGAAGCAACGAGTATTCATTGTAAAGGGTTTCAAAGCTTCAAACCTTGCTACTGGCCTAATTCTTCAACTTTATATGAACAAGACTGGAATCACAAATCACAAATATTGCATTGAATTTGATTGACATCCGCAAAATTCATGTTTCCACAACACTTTCATGGATAATTTATGATCACAGTCATGAGAATTCAATGAAACAAGAAAGAAAAAAATTAATTTCCGAGAGCACCAACGAGAAACCAACTTACAAATCCTCAAGATTCAGCCACAAACAGTTGGCGAGCTGGCTGGCTCTGTATGTGCTTCAAATAAAGAGCCCCACAATCAAATCTCCAAAAACCCACAACCGGAAACCTTTCAAGAAGCTCAGTTTAGGCACAAAACACATAGAGGCTTGAAACTGAAGAAGGTATATAAGGGAAGGAGGGGACAAAGCAAAGAAGAGATGTAAAATACAAGATGGGAAGGTGAGGTTGGGTAATTCAGATGGTGACTGCAAAAGGGTTTTGCTTTGATTCAAAGGGAATTATAAGATCAGAGAGGTTTGTTTGGAGGGAAGAAGATAACGGTTGGCCTAACTATAAGCAAAAAGGAAAGGTTAAGGCCATCATACAGCGACGCCTTCATCAACTTCAAGTCTATCTGATTAAAAAAACCCAACAAACAGATATTAGACATATTAAACTGAATCAAGTAGGCTGATTAATTGTAAAAAGATTTGAATTCTGGCGGGTGGCAGTAAGGTTTTATGGTGGGGGCTTTGGCCACCTAATTCAACGAGCAGTTTTGTATAATATTGAAGTAGCTGCCATGGCCCTCCTGTTTTGTGCGTTGTTTTCGGCCACATCTTTGCTGCAGTAGGCCATCCTCAAATTGGTTGTTGCATCGCAGAAGCTCGTGGCAGGCTTCAAGGGGGTCAGGGGTCCTACTACACTGTCTGGATGACATCACTATCTCGAAGCCCAGATCAAGGCTTATAGAGTATATCATGAAAATTTTGAAGATTATCTCTTTAAAATAACATTACTAGTCAGGCATAATGTTTTTTTTTTTTAGCTTACAGCGATGGATAATCATTATATCACTATATGTAATATATTATCATTTATATTCCAAATTTGAAATTAATATATTTTTCTTATTTTTTATATTATATTTTATAATTTAAACTAATCATCAAATCTTATTAAACTCAAATTTAAAATTGATTTTAATCATTAGATCTAATTAACTTGTAATTGAATTAAATAGACCACATTGAATTACCATTAGGTCCAAACGATCCATCAACTGTGACTTTTATAATTGTAATTCTGAAGATTTAAATATAAATAACCATCTAATATTTATTTATTTAATAATATGATTAAATTTTCAAAATGACTGATATATTTCATCAGTATTATTAAATCATAAATAGTAAATAGTGTTGGTGTCATTCCACACGCTATAATAAAATATTATTTTTTTGAATAATTTTAGAAAAGCCATTTTAAAGTCAAAAGTGGCAAGTATTGTTTGGGCCAGCATTTCATTATAAGCCACAGACCAAATCCCGGTTTAGGTTTTAGACAAAGAATTCTAGGGTTTGTTTAAAAGTATTTTCAGTAAAAATAGTTTTATATTTTATATAAATATAATTAACATTTTTTATTGAGATCATATAATTTTTTTTCTACAAGAAATATTTAACATGTTTATATAATTTACTTCAATTTTTCATTTATTTAAATTATATAAATATTTTTTTAATGTGTTAACCATAAGTATAAACTATGATTTAAATGTTTTTATGTATTTATATTATTGGATTATAAATAAAAAAAATATTAAATCATATAATTATGCATTAATATTTATATTTAGTATTAATAAAAAAATATTATTAATTTAAAGATTATAGGGCAGCCGTGGAAACGTGGTAGATAATTGAAAATTGCTTCTAATAACATCTTAAATATGCCTTAAGAAAGAATAAATTTTGACTAATTAATTAATTAACTTTGAAATTTATTTACTCTTGGAAGTCACATTGAGTGCACAACTAAATTTCTTTAGGTCCCTTACAATTAGGGTTACATTTGATTTGGAGTGAGTTTTAATAGCACTCAACTTTATATCGATATAATCTAAAAAAATAAATTAGAGATAAATAAACTGAGATTCAAATTCAAATCGAAAATAATTTTATTTTTAATTTGATTTGAATCAATTCAAATTCTGTTTGTTTTATAAAAATGATTTAATAAACTTAACTCATCCAATTTAAGTTTAAATATTTGAGATTGATATAAATATTAATATGTTATCATATGATTTAATAAAATAATTATATAAATATTCTTGATAATTGAATATTGCTTCCATTAGCATCTTAAACATGCCTTGAGAAAGGAATTTTGGCCCAATTAATTAATTAACTTTGAGATTTATTTATTCATTGATAAATCACACGTGATCGCAACAGAGGTTAAATAAGATTCAATTTAAAATTAATTCAAATTTAAAAAAAATATTTTAAAATTGAGAAATTGAAATTCAAATGTAATTAAAAAATAATTTTATTTTAAATTTAATTCGAATTATTTTGAATTTAACTCATTTTAAGAAAACGAGTTTAGTCTTATACTTAAACTCAATTCATTCAATTCAAATTCAAATTTGAACTCAAACAACTCATATCAAATCCCATCTTACATACAAGTAACCCAAAATTACTATGATGCTTGCCAAAATTTTATAATAAGATTAGTGAATCCAAAAACTTAGAACACAAAATGATTTTAAAAAAAAAGGTGTGACCAGGCTTAATGTTTCCTTCTTTGACTCAAATTTGACCTCATGGACCACTCCCTTGAGGCAATGTGTCGATTTCAAGATTAACAATGAATTAAATTAGAAATATGTCTTGGTCTAAGATTTGGTATGATAGTCACATAAGACATACAAGTTTGACATGATGGAATGACAAACTGACAAGGAAGCCCTACCATTGCTTAAATTAAATGCACAATTTCAATCCAGACAAAGCATCCAATTCTTGAGGTTATTTTGGTAATTTGATAAGTGATACTTCGATTTTTTTTATGGGTCCCCATGCGTCAAAGATTTGTACTCAATATTGTATGGTTAGAATAAATTGTCTCTTTTATCTCTTTGGCATAGTTGATGCGATAAATTATAAATAGAATAATATTATAAATTATCATTTTCATGATATTTGAATTGTTTATCATATTATATAGCAAAATTTTAATTTTTTAATTTTTTATATTATACATCATATATCACATTATATGATATATTTTTTAAATAATAATAATAAAATAAATAAAAAATCAAATTATCATATCATCATTTTACAAACACTTACTAAAATTCTAAAGTTCTCAAAAACACCCATACTATATCTCACTTTTAAAAATATATGTATCGATCCATATCAATTATATATAATATTATATTGTATGAGATATGTACTATATTATATAATTTTTGGATAACTTATAATACATATTATTATATATATATATATATATATTATATCGTACAATATATGTCATGTATCATAAGATACTAATGATTAAAGTTATTGCCTCTAAAATGTAACTTAAATGAAAAAACTAAGTACACCTAAGCAATAAAAGATGACATGAGTTTGAAACATGCTATGTATTAACTATATATTAATATCAAACTTTTGAATTATCTAATATAATAGTTATAAAATCAGTCACTAGATATAATGTTTTATCTATTTGTTATGGTTAATTTACAAAAAATATATATATATATATATATATATATTATTATATAATTAAATAACCTAATTGTTTAATTTCTCATTAATTCACCCATATTTGAATTCATATGAGTGCCTTGTTTAGCCCAATTTTTAACTGATTAGGCCCAAACCAACTCAGACAACTCCAAGCCCCAAAAGTATAACTCAGATCCGATTCATACACCGACTCGGGTTCCTTTTTTGTTTTCGACCCCGAAAGAGAACCAGAACAATCAGATTACCGGTAAAAACCCTAATTCCTTTCTGGATTTTTGTTTAAAATCAACGAGAAATGTTTAATATCTCTTACCTTTGTTGCTTTTGTTCCTTAAGAAAGCGATTTTGTGAATATGGGTTTGGGCTTTGCAGAGTAATATAGCGATTGTAAACGAAACGACATGACGACCGCGGCTCGACCAACATGGGCACCGGCTAAAGGAGGCAATGAACAAGGTGGGACCAGGATTTTCGGGCCGTCTCAGAAATACTCGTCCAGGGACCTTGCAGCTCATACAAACTTAAAGCCCAGGTTTTTAATTAGCAATAACATGACGTTGTTGAATTCAATTTGAGTGAAAAAAAAAAAGAAGAAGATTAGAATACGGGGTCGTGTTGGAATTGGGTATGTTTGGATAATTGGATGAGGACATGATACTGAATTAGCCATGTAGAATGTTGGCCCTCGTTTAACTGTTATTAGGATAATTTGTATTGTAACACCCTAGTCAAATCCCATATTGACAAAGTACAGAATAGACTATGGATATATGCAGACATCACACATCGCTTAAGAATGTTAAAAGAAGATGAGTTAAATACCTTGTAAGCTTTCTAAATCGTAAAGACATGATGAATTGTGTGTTCCATGCAGACAATATCTTGAATGGGCCAGGTTATTGGACCAGATGGTATTAGTATTGGTATTGTGTATGTTTGCATGATTTGATCATTGGAGGAGGATGGGGTGTTCGAAGCAATGTGGTTTGTAGCTGACATGATACTGTATGAAGCATTGTAGAATAATAATAATTGTTTAATTGTAGGAATTAGAAATAATATGTGTTGATTTGATATGTGATACGGGATGGAAATGGTACCGGCTGTGATTGGGCTGTTGGACTAGGTGAAATTGTTATTGAGAAAATTAGTTTATATATGACATGATATGGTGTAAAGAATATAGAATAATGAACTTAATTTAATTACAATGTTGTTATTGGTGTTTTATATGTCTATGTTGCATGATTCAATCAGTGGAGGAGGATGGGGTGTTTGAAACAATGTAGTTTTATCTGCTGTATGAAGCATTAAAGAATAATGATATTTGTTCAGTTGTATGAATTATAAATAATATGTGTTGACTTGATTTGTGATAAGGGATGGTAATGGTAACAGCTTGTATGGGCTGTTGGACAAGGTAAAATTGTTGCAGAGAAAGGTAGTTTATACATGACATGATATGGTGTAAAAATATAGAATTATAAACTTAATTTAATGGTGAATTTGAATAGTTTAGGTGCTGATTTGATTCAATGAGAATTTTATGATATGGGATGCTATCAGTTTTGGATATGTTTGAAATTTTGGATGAGGAGGAGCAATTATAGAAGAGTATTAGTTTGACATGATGCTATCAGTATTGTAGGATGATGATCTTAATTTATTGAAGTTAGGTTATTGGATGCAGTTGCTCTTGATGATTTTTTTTTCACTTGAGTTCCCCAAACTTTTTGGAGGTTGTGTTTGCTAGGAGAAGCGATTGGTTAAATATTTGAGGTCCATTTATCAAGCTTTCTATTGTTCTTTTTTTTAGTGAACTGTCATTGTTTGCTTGTTACAATGAATGTTTATCTGGTTTGATGATAGAGATATGCAATACTAGAGTTTTGTTTAGAATTTCCTAAAAGAGAAGGTCAAATCAATGATTGCCTAGGTAGTATAGTATAGAATTGCCATGAGAAGCAGCCTGTCCACTGAATTTGTGAGTTGTTCAGAACAGTTAAGATGAGATAGGGATAAATTGCCTGTATAGGGAGATGGGTGCATGTGTGTGGGTGTGTTGCGTGGAGGGGTGGTGGAGTTTGCATGTTTTCAGAGTGTAATACGAGTGAAGCTCAAGTGGGGTTCTGTACTTGATATTTGTCAGTGTGTTTTGAGAAATATTTTTCTTTGCCAGAATTGTGTTATATGTGGCATTGATCTAGTAAACTGTGGAAAATCTTGGTTTTATATGCAAGAAATAAGTTTTTTTTATATATTTGTTCTTTGGCCCATGTTCAATTTGTGAAGCTTTTCTCTGATTTTTATCTGCTTTTTTCAGAAAAGAAGGGCAAGACACTCAGGATGAATTGCAGAAGAGGAACCTTAGGGATGACCTAGAAGAGCGTGAACGGAGGCATCTCTCATCAAAGGATAAGTCATACATCGGTAATATTGCTTTGAAACCTTGATTATGTTGTCTACTTTTATTGTCAATCAAGTTTATTTAATCAGTATGCTCATTGTTGCAGATGACAGAGATCGCAGGAGGAGTAGCCATCTTCTGTTGGAAGGTGAACAAGCCTACTTTACTGCTGCTAATGAATGGACTGTTTTAAGTGCTTCACTAACTATATTTGCTGGCTGTAGGGAGTAAGAGAGAAAATGAAGACCGGCAAATTCCACGCAATGTAGATGCTGATGATTCTGATGTGGAAGTAAAAAGTGATGATGAGAGGTTGTTTCTCTTGGTCAATATTTATTTCTTGCCTCCTTCTTAAGTGAACAGAGCATCCTTTTCTAAATGTTCATGTTATTTAATGCTAGTGATGACGATGATGATGAGGATGACACTGAAGCTCTTTTGGCCGAGCTTGAACAAATTAAGAAGGAAAGAGCAGAAGAGAAGCTCCGGAAGGTTGTTATATATATCATTCTTCCTTCATGAGCATTTTAAAGCTTCATCAAAGTTGTGAGTTGGCCGTTGAAGGCCACAGATTGAGCTTTAGAATGCCTGAGTTTAACTAATAACAATAAATTTACTTTTATGGTTATGCAGGAAAAACAACAGTGGGAAGAAGAGGCTAAAGTCAAGGAAGCAGAGCTTCTTCGAGGAAATCCGTTGCTGAATAATCCAACTTCCTTTAATGTTAAAAGGAGGTTAGTAGCTACATCAATCAATTTTCCTGATGATTCTATAATGAAGATTGGAGTCTTCTACGCTTTTAAGTGTTCCATTCTCTTAACATTCTTGATGCTTCAGGTGGGATGACGATGTGGTCTTCAAGAACCAAGCTCGCGGCGAAACCAAGACTCCCAAGCGCTTCATCAATGACACCATCAGAAATGACTTCCATCGGAAATTCCTGCAAAAATACATGAAGTAACTCTGCTGTTCAAGTTAGACCTTGGGGTTGGCTGAAAAAACTGATTGGAAATCCTTCTTGTATTATTAGTTGACATTGTGGTGGGTTGAATTTTAGGAGTCAACTTGTATTAAGAGTCTCTATATGAAGCTGGAAATGGATGCATCATTCAAAGTCCGGATGATTTCTGGAACATTATTTTGCCTATGGAGTTAAGTGTTGAGTTAACTGCTGCGCCGTAACTTTATTGATAATTGGTGATTGGTATTTCCTTTCTGATAACTGAAGTTCATTTTTTTAAGGGGCGATGTCCCCAGGTTCTGATCTCAAACTACTTCAGGTCATGTTGTTAGGATTAGATTCAAACTAAGTTGACTCGGTTTTTGCTTGAATGAGTTGAACTTAGCTCAAGTTTGAGTCGAGTGGCTTGAATCTAGTGAGTTGTTAGAAAGTTGTCAGTAATTTTTTCTTATTTGGAGATTTTTTGTCTTATCTAGTGACTTTTCTTTTTCACAAACAATTCATTTACGTATCTGACAATCCTATCTTTTTCTTTTCCATCAGTTTCTAATAGCTTATCCAGTGAAAAGTATGAATTCAAATTCAGGCTAGACTTTTTGAATTGTCAAACTATATGAAAGAATCACTAACTATATGTTCCAAACATAGGGCCTTAACAAGTTTTTACAAATTGAATTTACAACTTTGAATCTGAACACACTTACGTGATCTCAACCATAAAAAAGGAAAAAGAAGCCATACTCTAGTGGTATATATAAATAAGAACAAATGTGAAGCACACCATGCTGAGGAAGAAGCAGAGCCAACAACTTGATGCATATACTAATTGGCAACCACTATTGTATCTTGACCGAAGCAACTCTAACTACTGTACATGAGGTCTCCACATGGCTGCAAATAAATATGAATGGGAAGCAGCCAATAGGAGAGACTAAACTGCATTCTCCTGGTTACTTTTCTTTGGTTGCTCCAGAACAAATTCAGCATACAAATCTTTCAGAGCAATCACAACTGTCGTTATCAGCGGCCCCATAATCGCTCCCTGCAGAGTGTTAGAAAAAATATGTAAACCCAACAACCAGCAGTAACAGTATTTCTGATCAAGCAATTTGTCAATATTTCCATGTAAACTATGTAAGTTATAAATGCTAACAAATCCAAAAAATGTGTTAAAACATTACAAATTGGACAAAATGTGAAAAATGCAAGAATTGACTTAAGAATGATCAGTAGTCAAGGGTGAATGATCAGTACCGGATTTTTCAAAACTGATAGCAATAACTATTACAAACTGTGCCCTATTTATAATACCAAGACGAAATTGTGTCCTAGTGAATAGGGATGCTTTAGAGGGATGTAAATCAGAGTGTTCAGTATTCATTTGGAAAACGATTCTTTTGAACTGTCGAAACAAAAAAAAAGAGTTGCATATCTTAAGAGGAAATTTGAGGAGAAACCATTGATAAATAAAGTAAGAAATATGATGAATTACCTCCAATGCAGATGGAAACACTGTCATTCCACCAATTATGCTGAGTCCTGTGAGGTATGCACTATAACCAGGTATATCCTCCTGAATTTCAGATGCTCCATATTCCATAAGTGAAAGATGAATAACGGACAAGATGATTGCCAATATATATCTACTTTCAAGCAGAAGCTGGACAGCAGCTGGTATTGTTGCAAACCAAGATGGAAAGATTGGTAAAAGTGGGCTAATGAAAGCAAGGATGGTTGACATATACAAGAAGTGTATTTTGTACAGTCTAAACAATAGCCATGTAAGACATCCCTGAAAAAATGCAATTTCAGCTGTGGCCAAAAGAACACCAGAAACAGCATTATCAATAACTTCAACGCATCTGATCCTTGCAGACTGAGAAATTGGAAGCATACACATTACTTGTTCTGTTACTCCACCAGACTCTGATGTGATAAGATAATACAAAAGCCACAAGAATATCATCAACTGAGACACAAAATTGAAAACCTCTGCAGCTCCTGATATTATGGAATATCCAATGGAGAGCATAAGCTTCGCACTGCCACCTAAGACTGATGCACTACTAGCAAATAAACTTTGCAACACATTCGCTCCTTGAGCAGCGAACTCTTTCGCCTTCTCAACTAGATCCACTCTGGTGATCATCAATTCTTGAAAAATAGCATTCAGTTCTGCATAAATTTGTCCCCATTCTCGATTGCGAATGCTCTTCCTTAAACTCACAAGTTTCTCAGTATATGGAGAGGGTGTCATCAAAGCAGTTGATTTCCCTGAGGAATTACCAGACGGAACTATCACGATCTGCTTAATCCCCATAACAAATTCAGTCAAGTTGTACTGCATCGCCAGGCTATCTATCTGTTCAGACACGGTCTGATAAACTGTAGTAGTGTATCTATCCACCATTCCAGGCAAATCATTCTCCTCCATCCATTGTTTAACACCCATTCTTTCAGCATAATTACTCTGCTCAACATGTGATTTTATTGAAAACACAGCATCTTTTCCTTCAACACCGATCTTGTAAGAGAAAAATATCATTCCACTCAAAAACACTACAATCATACCAACAATCAATCCAATTGCAACAATGGTTTCTAACCTTTTCAATATGCCTCTTGTGAAAAATGCGCTGATTGAACTACGCCTAAAACTATTGCTCCTAAATGATGAAACGGCAGACAAAGTTGAATCGACATTTCTAGTAGTAAACAAAAATCCCAAACCAAGTATCAGCAATGATCCAAAACCACCAATCCTCTCATAAGTAATCACAAACACACCAAAAGACATTAGCCACCTAAGTAACTTTGAAAATCCACTTCGAATACTTCTAGGACGATTATGTTTCGGTCTTTTTAGAAACACCTTTAAGAAAACATCCTTAATATCTACTAGGGTACCAATGAAAACCTTAAACATAGAGACAGGAATAGCAAGCACAGTCTCAGTAAGGCCAAGTTTCAATGGCTCACTCCAAAACGCCACAAGGGCTTGTTGAATACCTCTCAGTGGAATTGAACACAATATCGCCCACTGAATTGGCCTAAGATACTCTTGCAATAGCTTGCATATAAAGTAGAGAATAAAAATAGTGAAAGCAAGACCAGCATGAGCCATGGCTATATATAAAGCAAGTCTCACCTGAGGATCACCAGATAATGTGTTTTCATGATCTGGGCCAGTGGAATTTCTCTTCTCCGATTGCATCACTGGCGGCACTTGGGGTTCAGTTGGTGGCGCGTGAGACGGAGGGTTTGGTGAAGGCTCACGAATTGAGGCTGATCTAAACATGTCCTGCCAAGGAAGAGTTGTAGATCCGGATTTCCCATCTGGGTCCCCTGAATACGGCACTAACTCCATACCAAAAGCAGAAATCTTGGATCTTTACAAGAAAGATTGGACTTTAGATAGACAAGTGTTCTCTTCTCCTTGTTTTGATTTTTGCTTGAAAGAATTTTTTTCTTGACCAATCCCCAACCGACGCAACTGCATACAGATAGATTAGTTCTATATAATGCAAACAAAACAAAACACAAAGAGGAGGGAACTGACAGAACGATGATGAGTCAGATGCAGATACACTAAAATTTCTCCTAAGTGGGAAAGATAGGAAATTTATTCGAGACATATCTAGATTAAATTCATACTGTGAAGATCTTATCTGATCCAAAGAGTAACTCCGGAAAGAGATAGTCTCTACAATCTTAAGGGTACTCCTTAAAACAAAAAGGGATAGTACTAAAATTTCTTAATGGCTTGCAATGGTCACTGTTCAAGAGAAAAAAGCATATGATTTCTTCATCATTATTATTCATTAAGATGCAATTATGTAAAGATATTTATCATCAAAATTATAAAAATGAATTTACAATTTTACATTTTTACTTGTGAGGCCAAAATGTAAGATAATCAAAATTTTGTCTTATACAGAAGAAAATGGAGAATAGTCCTAAAGGCGAATCATTAGCATTTTCACATGTCTCGTTTTCCTTGTCTTTATTCTTTTTACTTTCTGCAACACGCTGTCAGTTGTCACTTCCAGAGAGCAACTGTTGGAAAAACTTCCATGTTCTGACAGCATTTGTAGGGTCAACTGCAAGTCTTCAACTGCCTTCAGCCATTGGAGTGGATTTCTTGTTTTATCATCCCAAACGACATGAGATGTTTATCAAAAGTATTATCCTCTCATTCAATAGGCTACCCCTAGCATACTAGGTAATTCATACTTGGCAAGTTCATCATAACTTATGTATTGTGGGGATCTAAATTTTATAAAAGGTTCAAAAATTTCATCTTCTGAGTTATAGATTTTCAAAGAAATATGTGACGGTGGTAGAAAGATTTAGTCATGGGGTGCAAAGGCGAAACCCTTGCAGTATATACTTAAGGGATAAATTTCTCATTACACTTGGGCAAATATAACGGGTAGAATATGAGAACTATGGTTAAACTAATATGTAACTGCAGAAAAAGTGCGGCCTATTGGGAACACAGAATTTGCGGGTACGGTTGCTTTCAACTATGGTTTCATCTAAAAACTACAATAAAATGTTTATATAAAGAGAGAAGAAAAATAGACACTGTTAAGTGTTGCAAATATAGAAAAAATAGACCCTCGTTCACCTTGTAATAATCTTCTTTCATTCAAAGTAAAAATTTCTCCATGGTTTGCCTGTATCCTCTTTGTGTGTTATAGTGTCACATAAAATGAAATAATAGAAAACAATAAAAAATTAGTTTATAAAAATAATTTTCAGGAGTGTCGAGGAAATTAAAACTCTTTGAAATTCAGTATAGGATTGTTTGAATTTCCAGGAAGTTTTGTACAAGTGAACACCATTCAGCATTTTCAAGAAGATGTTTCATCTTCATTATTATGATCTTCTTATCTTGTCAGTGTCTGTATGATCCACTTAAAAATGACATACATTAATCCTCCTGCGAAGGCAAAAGTATGTGCAAATTCTATATCCCAGGGCCATGGCTAGTAGCACCCAAACTTCTTCCAAGCCACCTTTCAGGTTCACTGTGTTGAATGAAGGTGAGCTCTGCAATGTCCGGCATCCTCCTTTGCTTTCGCATTCATACAACTGATCTCCAGAATATTGCACTTTTAGAAGCAGTCTAAACCCGTAGTACATGAAGGAGAGGTACTTCAACCACTGCATAAATTTTGGTATGTGCTGCAATCAGAACATACGAGTCAGTTATGGAAAAGTGCCATTATCATTCAAATTGGCAATACTTTCATGCAGGAATGGATTTGATCTAAAGTGAGCTTAGAGTCAGCTTGAGCTCAAATTAAAGCTATAATATCCAGTTTGAACTTGAAATCAGTTTTGTTTAAACCAGTGTACAATATCATCTTAGGGTTGTCTATGGGATAAATATTATTATTGAAGGAGTAAACAATGTCACTGATATCAACTCAAATTGGTGTTCAACTAAATTTGATCTAAATCTAAGTTAAAGCTTCAATTCGATGACTCGGCTCAAGTTAAATTTGAATCTTTCTCCGGTGATACTATTCATTCCATTAATGATACTATTCATTTGATAAAATGACCTATGACTAATCTGAATGAGTTGAAGCTCAAACTTGAGCTAGTAATTTGGGATTCAAACTAAACTCAAACCAATTCTTGTTCAAGCTCTTTTTGAATCCCCTCTTAATGAATAATGTCACCAGATAAATAAACAAGTCGATCCTGAATCAAACTCTTAAGGTTGAGTTCTAATTCAAAATCAACATGGGCAAGGAGAATTGTGAATTCGATTTTAGCTAGTTCAGATAAGATCCGACCCTAACTTTATGTCCTCATTTACCCTAGAATTAGCTTTAGAATTCATACATGCCAGTCTAAAATACCTGGACGTAGTAGCCTCCTGTGAGAAGAAACAGCATCAGGATCAAAGAAGCAATCATTCCAGCTCTCTTAATACTCAAAACTGCAGCTCCAAAAAGCTCTCCTGCCCCCTAATCAAAGCAAGAAAAATCATTCAATCTCAAACCTTACCGAAAATGACTCGGATTTGCTTCACTTACTTGGCTTGTAACAGCTATCAGAACTATAGCAAACAGTGTCAGGAAGAAGCAGGGAACTGTTCTTTTGAAGCCAGCCATGAAGTATACAATAACCATGAACATTGTCGGATAGAAAACATGTGCCACCATGTCACTCAGAGTGCTGCAGACATAATATACACTTAATCTGTACATATCTGCTTTCCTTTCTTTCACCAAATAAATCTTTTCAAATGGAAACACATAGACCGCTCCGAATATCGATGACGATGTCCAGAAAATGCATATGTAGAACAATAGACCAACCTGGAATTGAATGAATGTGTATGTCAGAATTTTGTTTGAAGTTTCGGTTAGCATTGTGAAATGCAGTGGCGGACCAAAGGGGTCAGCTGGTCAGCTGACCTCCCTTGACCTTGACCTTGACCCTTTTAAGTTTTATTTCTAGGGCGGTCAGCAGCGAAAATGTTGCTGGTTATGGAGAATTACTTGATCTCTGAGCTGAGACTCAGTGGCAGTGCTGGATTTCCACCAAAGAAGGCCCAACAATACAGCAACTCCAATAGCTTGAATCAGTCTTAGCCTGTCAAAGTAATCTCTACACCTTTCTCTGAAAGTTCTCTTGTAAATGATCATGAACTGTTCACACCAGGACAGTGTCCAGTCTTTCTTAACTTGGATAGCCACTTGAAGATCCTCTGGTGCTTTTGTGTTTCTATGATTCTCTTCCTTCTCTTTTGGCTCTATTTGAGTTCTGTATTTGAGTTGCAGGTACTAAAGATCATATGAAAACAAATTATGAGAGCAGAGAAATCAAGAGTAACTGAATCTAGCTGGGAAGATAGATAACAAATAAAAGTGTTGGTTTTTTACTTTGATGATAGCCCTTTCAGAATCAGAAGCTCCTTGAGAAGCCATTAAAGCTTCAGGAACACTGATGTCATTCACCTGGCCTGTTGCTAAATCCAGCAAGAACTCTGCAGGATTCATTGCTATTTCTGGGATGAAGCTCAAAGATGAAAAATAGCCCATAGACTCTCTAGCCTTCCCATAGTATACTGGATAGCCTTGTGATATTAGCAAAAGTTTATCAAACATGTGAAACATTCTGCTTGATGGCTGGTGGATTGTTGTGATCACTGTCCTTCCTGCCTATAAACCATCAAACAGTGTCTTTCAAAAATAAGAGTTATAGTTTCGGAAAAGTTGCACGAAGCATGGATTGAAATTCCGGAACGCCCCAAGGGGGCATCTTGAGTGGGAAAGGTAGAGGGCACCTAAGCAAGAGGACATGAGTTTGAATATTGTTGGAAGTTATATCAAGATTAAACTTGGTGCGGGCTAGGTCATTGTATGTAAGGTTACACTAATTTGGTATGATTATGTTTTACCTAAATACGCCGGTTTGACTCAAATGAGAGTTTTTTGTTATTAAAAAAACTTAAACCGGATTGATTAAGACTTAAGACAAGCCCAATCTAGATTTGTCTCAAACTTAACTAGTAATTGAACTAGATTGAATCATGGTCCATTTCGGTTAAATTTGGATGCTAACATCAACACAAAAAATTTAAAATTTTTTGCAAAGGCTGAGATTTTGAGTCTCAACCTTTGCATACGGTGAGAAGAACCACCACACCACATGAAAGTTTAGTTTATCGTTTTTTTAATTTAATCTATCTTTTGTACTTTTAAGAAAAATAAAAAATTTTGTAATATAGATATCATTAGTTAATTCAAACTATATATATAGTGCTTAATTATGCAAAATTGTTTTAAACATTATTTTTAATATTTATTTAAACAGTTCATCAGTTCAACTATTAGTTGAACCAAACCACCCCTTCACTAGGTAGATATCCAGTCGGACTCTCGTAACATTAGCACCAATTCTAAGTCAGCTCAGATACCTGTGCAAGTTTTTGAAGAATTTGGAGTAGTTTGCTGGCAGAGGTGGAATCAAGCCCTGAGGTTGGTTCATCAAGCAACAATAAAGAAGGATCAACCAGAATTTCAGAGCCAATGCTGGTTCTTTTTCTTTCTCCTCCAGATATTCCCTGAACAAAACCTCCTCCCACTCTGGTCTGACGACATCTATGGTTGATTATTCAGCAAAAATTATCAACTAAAACCATGTAAAAAGTTCATATTCAGAAGCTTTAAAATTGTAGTATTCTACCGTCCATACCTTTCCAGGCCAAGTTCCTTAACAATCATCTCAACTCTGGCATATTTTTGTTGCCTGGTCATGTTCCCTGGAAGCCTCAAAAATGCCGCAAACAGTAGAGTTTCTTCTACAGTTAACTGAGGGAATAATATATCATCTTGTGTCACAAATCCAATCCTGCAAAAACAAAACAAAAATGTAATTTATTATAAAATCAGATGGATTTTTCTACACTTTGGCAGTTGGTGTCATCGAATCGTGAACTAACCTTCTTTTGAGAGCAGGATTATAAGGAATGTCATTGAAAGTTATTTTCCCTGTAACATTTTCTGTCAATCTTCCTCCAATGATCTTCAACAAGGTTGTTTTCCCACTTCCTGAAGGACCCATTAGGGCCAGGATTTGACCAGGGCCAATGCTTCCTGTAATGCCCTTCAGGATTTGCTTGTAATCCTTCTCCAGGCTTAGCTGTGCGGCCACTTTCGACACCACTGCCTTCAGTGGATTCACAGTAGAAGCTTGGCTGTTTTTCACCTTGAACTCCACATCTTCAAACTGCATCATCATCATAATACGATCAGTCAGTTTCTCCCGTAAACATGATATGATCCTCTAGAAAAACATATTTAAAAACTAGCTATGAATTTGGACAGCCCAAAATATAAACTCTGACATACTACCATGCTTTGCAGGCTAGCGTTGGCCCTAGGTGAATACTATAATGCCAGGGTTTCCACCTGTGGCTTTAATATTAAATGGCATGAACTTTGAAATAATTGCACCTCAAAAACTAGATATTAAAATTGAAGAGAATGAAACCATATAAACTCATACGAAAAGTCATGCTTTCTGATACGAAACCCAAGTCCCATACCTTCCTAACAAAACGACTGCATTTTTTATTTGAAAATCAAAATTTAACTACCTTGAGAAATATGGGAAGCGGGTGATCTCTGTCAATGCTCGAAGTTGCATCCTCGATGTTAATCTCAGAGTACCTGTTTCTGAGGTAAGCTTGGGACATGAACTCGCTGTTGTGACCAAACCCATTGCTGCCTGCAATCTGCATAGACCCCATTGTTTCAATCTCAGCTTCTTCTCTTCCAATTTCCATGGTTCAGAAATGTAAATGAGATTTTGCAAGTGAATCAACTGTCACAAACCAGAAGCTTGGCTGTATATGAAGGGGCAGAGCAATGGTGGGTAGCCCACATGCTTTCCATGGCTACCATTTTGACTTGCCCTGTAACATGCCAAGAATATGACAATAATAATCGACACGCTCTTCTTGTACTGGTTCGATTATGTTATCATTATGGTGATTTTCTTATTACTTATTTGAAACTGTTGGGTCATGGCTAAAACTCGTATAGTGTGATCCGGGGTTACATCTAACGAATATTGTAAGACTTTGTTCAATCGACAAGTTAGATCGATCTAACTGGCATGTTCAAGTTAGCATACGTGAAACTTGTTTTAAAATTTTAATCAGACCAATCCTTTTATAAATTAATCATTTGGTCAATTCAAAGTCTAGTTCCAGTCTAACAATAATGATTTTAATAATTTTTAAAATATTAATTTCTAACATCAATATTGGAAGAGTGATATTAGAGTTTGATTTGAAATGAGTTTATTCAGTTTTGCTTGATTTCAGTCAAATTTGAATTAGAGTTTCAACTAAATAACTCGGTTTGAGTTTGACTCAATTCTTTTTCATTGAGTTTATTTATTATATCAGTGATACTATTTATTTTACCAATGACTTTTTAATAATATTTTCAATTCGTTCGAATAAATTAAAGTATGAGTATTATAGATTTGAATTGATTAGAGTCAACTTATATATTAACTTACCTCAAAATATATTAATGTAAACTTTATTTTTTTCAAATGAGATAACACTCCAATCTATTAAACTATCACTTTTTATTTTTTAAGTTATAAAAACTAAATTTTATATTTTTTTATTGAAAAAATTGAATTTTTAAACTTTTTATTTAAAAAATCAAATTTTCGAAATAAGCTACATTATTTTTATTAAAAATATTAAATTAATTACTTGTTTATAAAACAAAATAAAATAAATAATTTTAATTATATTTAATATCTTTAATAAAAAATACTTAAATTTTAATCAGACGACAACGTTTAGAGTCGTCGGAACCCCGCCATTTTGTCACACGGCATCGTTTAGAACACTACAAACACAGGAAATTGAAACAGCAAAAAGAAGGGCAAAACTCGGAAAACTGAAAATACAAGCAAAATACAACCGCGAGGCAAATGGAGGAATCAGAAGAGATCCTTCTTAGCTCGCTACAAAACGCCGGCGTTTCGATTCCAGATAACGTTTTGTCAATCAAAGACCTGACACCTTCCGGCTTAGCCTCGATCTGTGGACAGTCTCTCAATCTCTTGAACAAAACGTTGTCGTTTTGTACTTCTATGCCCGATTCAATGGGCGAGAAGTTCAGGATCTGCACGGAATTATCACGGGAGATTAAGAACTTGGGTTATATCGGCGATATAAGCTATTACAAGGTATAAAAATTAACAATTTATTGCATTTGAACTGAAAGTTTTATTTTTCTATTGAAGTTCTTAGTTTGACTTGAGAAGAAAAGTGATTTCTTTTTCTCAGTGTTGTGAGTAAGTATGTGTTGAATTTTTTTTATAATTTTTTGTGATTAGGAGATAAATATAATCATGAGGTTTAGGTTTAGATTGGAAGTGCTTTTATGGAAGTCCTTGTAGAAGTGCTTTGTGAGTGAAATTTTTTTTGCTTGAAGTGTTTCTGTGAAGAAATTTGAAAGCGGTTTTCATATAATTCTATGAAAAGTAGTCATGTCAGTGCTCTTTGATTCCCTAAAAGTGATTTTTTATAATATATATATCCATTTGAGCTCTACATGGTCTACTATTGCAGAAAGTGCTGGTTGGTAAAAGTCCTTTGGGTAGAAGTCTATGTTAAGGAATTTGAAAAGTGAGTTTTATCAATTCTAGGAAAAACACTTCTTAAATGCATTTTTTTTTCAGAAGTATACTAGAAATTGATATGAAAAGTGACTGAAGCCAAAGATTTTAGAAAGTTGTTGTAACTTCTTATTGCTGCATTTTGGTCGGAGGGTATTGGAGTTTGTAGTGGCACTTGTATGGTTAGGTTCTCTTTATGTTGTTCTTTTGTTACATCTTTGTGAACTTGGATGCCTAGAGATATCACAACAGAGGGATTAGATGATAATTCTTTGTGATGGGACCATTTTTTTTTTACCTTGTTGTGGGTTCTTCCTTTTCTTCTGATTCTGGTTGTTTTTATTCTTATTTTTCTGAAACTATGCTTAAAACAGATTATATCTGTTGATTACGGCAGTTCCTGCATCCATCTGAAGATGACTTGTATAAGTTGATCAGATTTTTGGTGGAGAGGCTTTCTGAATTGCCAAAAGTCACAGAAGTTGGTGAAATAAAGGATATTAATGCTAGAAGGAGAATAAACGATGATAACTTTGAAATAACCTTCAAGGATAATGAAGGAACAGATTTGGATAATCAGAAAGTTGAGTTCAAACTTAAAAAGCACATATTGGAGTATGAAGTACCAGAGTTGGCCAATTATGAGACTGAAACTGTGCCCATCAGTGGGTCTTATAAAGTTGAGGTTATCCCTCCTGAGATGGAGCAAGCAGATTCAGATGGTGTTTTAAGCTCTGAAAAACAAGATTTAAACCAGACTGAGCCAGCTAATGTTATTTCTTTGACAGACTCAACTGAAGAGCCTGAGAAATCAAAAGAAGCGTCTAGAAATGAAGAAACTGCGGTTCTGAGAGATGACAAACTTTTGTCAGCATCTGAACAGAAAGAAATTTATTTTTCTTCTAAGGTATGTTTATACAAACTACTGTAATTTGGACTATAATATGGCTTGGTTATCTCAACCATTACTGTTCTGTCCAATCCATGTTTATAATGCAAACCTAAAATGGAGAATCAAAAAATGCTGTCAAAATCTTTAATTTGCATAGAGATATGTGATCAAAAGAGTAAAATGGGAATTTTATGTTGTTTAACTAGATAAGAAATGAGGCAAAAGGTTTACAAAATCTAGAACAAGAGCTTAAGGAAGCAGTGTTTGCAAAGACTCCAAAGTCAGGGAACCTTGAAGAAGAGTTTGAATTGTTGAAGGCAGCAGCAGAAATGGCATTTGATGATTCACATCCTATCGAGTTTTACCTTGAGCAGCTTGCTGAGCAAATGGAGACTACAAGGCGTAATCTTGTTGAAATGGAGGCACAGTGGTGTGTTGTGATTCTCCAATTAAATTTTAATAGAAGTTATTATTGTATGCTTGGAAATGGAGTATTTTATTTGACATAATGATTTTTCTCAGGAGTGCTTCTAGAACTTCTTTGGAAGAGAAGAGGAGAAGTCTTGAAGAAACTGTTCATGCGAATGATCCAGAAGCTCAAGAAAAGCTCCAAAAGCTAAGAGAAGTTGAACTGGAAAGGCTGTCTGTCTTATCTGAAATTCGAAAGAGGTATATCTTCAAAAATAATTTGTAATATCTATAATTCTTCACTTTCTTGCTGGTTCATTGTGAGACGGCTGCGCTATTGGGCTTTCAATCTTTTCTGTAAATTATCTTCACTTGTTCATTATTCAAATGTCTTTAATTATGTAGGGAGGATGAATATTCTAAACTCTCTGCAGAGTGTGAGAAGCAGACCAAAGTGGCATCTAGGAGATCTTACATTGAGCGGGTAAAGGAGATCACAAAGAACAGTCGGAAACAAGATGCAGACATTGAACGCATATTGAAAGAAACTAGGGAGCTCCAATTAGAAAGTAATTCTATCCAAGAACGTCTTCATCGAACCTATGCTATAGTAGATGAGATGGTTTTCAGGTTTGTATTATTTTAATTATATTATTTCTTTAGTTGGCTGTATTTGTGTGATCATGTTAATCTGAAACAAGTTAGTTGTTCCAATGTGCATAACAGACTTCACAGACTTTGCATTTTACATGCAGGGAAGCAAAGAAAGAGTCAGTTGGCCGTCAAGCTTATAGACTTCTCACTAGCATACATGGGAGCTTTGAGCAGGTCTCAGAGAAGATCCTGGCCACTGATAGAGTACGAAGAGAAATCACTGAATATGAAAAGAAGCTAGCAGCCATGGCTTCCCGAAGCTTAGATGTGGACAAACTACAAGCTGATCTCAATGCCATTTTGATGGAGAATGAGCACCTTGAACAATGTCATAAAGAATAGTAAAGCCATCCACTACTTTACAACAAATCCATTTTTTTTTTCAGTTGTTGGCAATTATTGCTCATAAGATTTATTTTTTTCCTTTTGAAACATTTGAATTTAATTAGATTGCACATACTCAGATTGTATTATCTGAAGGATACTGTATGAAGCATAAAACACATGTTCTGTCTCCCACTCCCTTTTCAGGCTTCTTGGAGTTGCACTTTTTCGTGAGAAATTTTTACTTTAGACTGATCACTCCATTAGGGCCGAACCAAGGTGAAATCTTAAATTATGACTACTTATAACTAATGTATCAAAAAGTCAAGAATTTAATCTTGATGTGTTGTTTGAAAGTTTCAAACTCACTCATTTGTTTAGGTTTCCACTTCTGTTTTCAAGCCAGCAATTTTTTGGCTTTTTCAGATTTTGACAATTATTGTTTGTCATTGTCATCATGTATTTTTTTACATCTGACGAGCAAATCATCAGGGGTAAAATTTGTCAGTCCCATTTTAGATCACAGAATCTAATAAAGCTGGAAAGGCATTCCCTTCTTGGGGAAATTAAGTCATGCAAGAATTTTCAGGGATGGGAAGGGAAACGGTAGACAAATTTTTCTCACGGGAGGAGAGGGTTCTCTCTTGCAGGGATGAAAATTTAAGTTATTTGATGATTCCATGCGTAGCTGCCATCCTTCTTGGCACATGATAATGTGTGTGTGTACATATATATAAAACATAATACAAGTATTATGTGCACGAACGTGGCAGATGTCATTTCTCAAAAACTTTAAAGTAGTTGGTGCACATACAAGATTTTCTCTTGTTTTTTCCAAGCCATAGAATCAACATTAGTTCACAAAAATGGATCCCCCTGTGTCACAATGCACACACAGGTTAACGCAATGGTTTTCATGCTTTCAAATTGAGGTGCACGATTATACAAGTTTATAACAATTTCATTATATAAAGATGCGTAGTTTCCAAATTGCTGAAGGGCTTGGTTGTTCTTGGTAGTGGTCACATTCAATGCTGGGAAAGTGACTGAACCAGAAACAGAAGCGGAAGAGCAACGTATAATAAAGTTGTTCTGGTGACGCTTTTGAGGAGTCTTGAATTGAGAAGCATATCACTTTCAGAAGATAAGCCTTCATATCTCTCTCTGCGTAATGTGACCCTTTACCCAATTAGTTAAGCAAATAACATCTTACTTCAGAACCCACCATCCCTTAAGGGCCCCAACCCACAAGAAATACATTTAGGGCTAAAGGCTAAAAGCACTTGATTGGTGCAAGATGTTCAATGTCCAGGCATTTTTTCGCTTTCCTTTTGTCTTATTTTGTAGCATTTGCTTAGGTTTTATCGATCCCCTAACAATAAACTGCCCATGCTATTTATTAGATTAGTTAGCAAAGCAAAAAAAATATATAAGCAATCTAATCAAATTAGGTTTCCCTGAGTAGTTATTTAATGGGACTTGTACGGGGTAGAGTTGGATTTGATTGCTTAAGGTTGATCTCATATTTACTCTTTTTCATTCAAACTAAATCTTATTTGATCTTGGTGAATATTTGAATAGGAGTTAAAATTATTTTATAGTTTGGTTTATCGTAAAATAGATGAATTATTTCTTAGTGAATTTTTCAAATCTTCTTATCTAGCATATCTTCCATATTATGAATTGAAGTATATCTTACTCTTAGGCATAGTTGTTTCTTATCATGTACTGAAGCACAGTAGATAGTGGCTGGCATCTACAATTCACAGGAACTGTTAAGAGAAACAGTATAACATGAGGGGTTGACTGTTTCAGATAACAATACATCAAGTGTCCTTAACTTCTCCGCTCAGGAAAACATGCAACAAAGTAGAAAAAAACACTTTTCAAAAGTACTTCCAAATCCTTAAACAAGACATTTGGCACCCAACTCATCGTTTAGTGGCTCGTCTTTGTACACCATCTGTAGTGTTAAACACATCTAGCCAATACCCCATTATTTTTTTCATTCATCGAACATAATTATCAATTAACTGGACACTTTTCCTTCATATTTATCACCATAATTTTTAACAATAATCGAATTTCTTTCCTTTTGGTTTGGAATGGTATTTTCTGGAGTGATAGATCGTTTTTGTTTATGAAAGAATGTGTTTTTAGTAATCTGTGAAACCAGCCTAAGCTTTTCTTTTGGTTGGTAATGGGGTGGATTGCTGCTTTGTTGGGGAAACATGGCAGAAGGTTTATCAAACGCAAGGACAGTGATGCAGGAGACACAGGTTTTTTTTTTTTTAAATGAATCTTAGAAGCTCCATTGTTATTTCTGAAATGCTTGTTCTTGAATGTGAATGTTCTGAGTTTTCTGGGTGATTGTCAGCTTCCTTTCTCGTTTCAGATTATGCTTTCACTTTTAAATCATAATACTCAATAAGAGTTTGATTTATATGAAATTTTGTTGGCTTTTTTGAGTGGATTATTGGCTTAAGATGTGTAAGCCATGATGGGGTTATGTTATTTTTTTATTTTTTACACTATTTTCATGAATCACTCCCCATCTCAATCAAAAAATTTTCAGAATATTTACTCTGAAGCTGTACATGTAAATGAAGAAGCAAATTTTCCCTGCTGATTAATAACAATTTGTCATGTCTTGTGCTGTTGAATGTGTTCATTAATTCTCATTCTGGAGCTATCAGGTCGAGCATTGGAAGAACTCAGAGGTTCTATGTACAATGACCTTCGATCTGCAGAAGGAGCCAAGCGCCAACAGCAAAGATTGTGTGGACCAGTTGTGGCAATGACCTTTAATTTCCTGGTTTCTGTTGGAATTATCTTGACAAACAAGTTTGTGAGTTCTTTCTGTAGCTTTCAAATTCTTCAGATGAGCGTTGAATTTTAGCCATTGGTCTGCAGGTTCACTCAATCTCATTCTCAATTATGTTCCTGCTTTCAGGTGATGGGGAAGGTTGGATTTAACTTCCCAATCTTTCTTACCTTAATTCACTACACTGTCGCGTGGATACTACTTGCCATTTTCAAGGCCTCTTCACTGCTTCCAGTCTCCCCTGCCTCCAAAACTACTCCCTTCTCATCTCTATTTACTCTTGGTGTTGTCATGTCTTTTGCCACTGGCCTTGCAAATACTAGCCTAAAGCATAATAGGTTTGTTTCAATTCAGGAATTTAATCTATTAAACAGCAACTTCTGGGTTGTGGTCATACGAGTTTCTCACATTAATGTGATTTCTGCAGTGTTGGTTTCTACCAGATGACTAAAATTGCAGTCACTCCCACTATTGCTGTGTCTGAGTTCATCTTGTTTCGCAAAACCATTTCTTATCAGATGGTCAGCTGCCTCAAAATTTAGCTCATAGATTCAATCATTTTTCAGCTCTTTCTAACATGTCCTTTGCAATTCCACAGATTTTGGCTCTATTTGTTGTCTCAGCTGGTGTGGCAGTGGCAACTGTAACAGATTTAGAGTTCAATCTGTTTGGTGCTGTTATTTCAATAGCATGGATTATCCCGAGTGCTGTAAATAAAATCCTGTGGTCTAAGCTGCAAAAGGATGGCAACTGGACTGCCCTAGCGTAAATAAATCACAATTTCTCGCGTTTTCGCTAGCATAGATCAGTACTCAAAATCATTCCAGGTATCCATAAACATATTTTGATTGCAGGTTGATGTGGAAGACAACTCCCATCACAGTTTTCTTCTTAGTGGCTCTGATGCCATGGTTGGATCCTCCAGGAGTGTTGTCGTTTAACTGGGATCTTAACAACTCTTCTGCAATTCTAATATCAGCTCTCCTTGGTTTTCTCCTACAATGGTCTGGTGCTTTGGCACTTGGGTGAGACTGTATTCCTTCAACTTCAATTTGGCAGTATCTGCTATGCTACCAGACCTGGTAATCATAAACGTTACCAGGTCATTAGTAAAATTCCGAAGAGCGTGTTTGCATTTACGCCGTCTGAGTTTATGATTCTTTCTGTTCAGGGCAACTTCTGCAATAGCTCATGTTGTTTTGGGACAGTTCAAAACCTGTGTAATTATGCTTGGAGGCTATTTTCTGCTCAACTCAGATTCTGGTTTTGTGAGCATTTGTGGAGCTGTTACATCTGTGTGTGGAATGGGAGTTTACACATCACTTAGTTTGAAAGAGTCTCAGAAAAGTTCAGAAAACCAGCTTCCGAAGCAAATCGTAGCCACACAAAAACCAAAAACCAATACTAAAGAAGGAATCGAGTCGAACGAAACCAGTGTCGCAACTGTTTGATTTTAGAGTTGACAAAGCTCTTCAACTCGAGAGATTCTAACAGGATGCACTTTTTATACTCGGTATAGGAAATTTGATTCTAGTGAGCAATTGCTTAACCAAAATTATTTGCTTGTGTAACGATGCTCCCATCATCCAACTTGCTTGAGATCTACATTGGCATGGTTTTGTACAAATAAAAATCCCTAATGATTAATATTGACATTTCTTGAACTCGTAAACTCACGAGGATCAATTAACCACAAACTTGGAAACATTATACGCATGGTTGGATTTAATCTGAGTCAATCCTAAGCGAAAGTTAACTTGAAATTATAGTGATCATCACAAAATTACAATATTTTTAGAACTAAACTAGTGATCGAATCTATTATTTTACCGATTTATGATTCGTCCAGTTCAATCAGAGAATAATAAAAAAATAAAAAATAATCAAATTATTAAAAAATAATTAAAATTTAAAAAAATTCAAAAGTCAAACCCAATTTTTGACTGAGTTTGATCGAATCAATAGTAAAATCAATTTTTTATATTAATCAAACCAGACTTGAAATTGATTTCTGATTCAACCAGTTAAACTGGCCAGTCCGGTTTTTAAATCATTGCAAAATTGAGTTTGACTTATTTGGTTGATAAACAGTACCACCAGAGATGAAAAGAATAATGGTGCAATAATGCTGGCAAGGCACCGATATCCAGTTATTATACAGCCGAAAATCTAGGCCCAAGCTAGATCACGTCCACCCCTAACCATGCACGGTATACTCAGTAACTGTTAATTGTCCAGGGATCTTGGAGAGAGAACTAGATATTTTCTGAACACATTAGTTTTAAGTTACCCAAGAAATTAATAGCTAGTTACACTCAAGATAATGACCAAAAAGAGGGATCTGCATTCTTCAATTTCAATATAAAATATAAATGCCAATTCCCATATATCAATTACAGCAGTATACTTTCCTTAAATCCCTCACTATCAAAATTTAATTTACAGGTGAGACAACAAAAAGGAAAATTTAGTAACTCCCACCTCTATTTGACCTCTTAAATTTCTACAAGATCTCAAGGAATTAACAAGTCTAACCAAAAAGGCGAAGAAAGTAAAATAGTTCACTTCCAAAGCGAAATTGCGGGCGAAATGAGTCCAAAACAAGATGAAAAAACAATAACCTGCACCTGTCAAATTCATAATTTTAAAAGGTCAGCAACATGTATTTCCACCAAGGACTTCTAGGATGCATACTATATTTACACTAATATCGGCCAGAGCTTCAGAGCAACCACATTTTGTTGTAAGAAGTTTTGCTAGATTAGTAACTGGGATTCCAATTGAGCTGTGCAACCTGTGGCTGCTGATAAGCACCAGATGGGAGTGCCATAGTTTCAACAGCTGCAGCCACAGCTTGAGATTGCTGCAACAGTGGATTAACAATTGCAGGGGTGGCTAATGTTTGTGCTGGTTGATATATTCCGGGAAAAGCATTGGGACCAGTTTGTGCTGGGGCGAAAGCAATGTGCTGTCCCTGAAGGGCAAGGTTGTATAGAGGATTGATCTGCATGTTAGATAAATCATGTCCTGCTGTAGGGATCCAAACACCTGAACCTTCAGTCTGCAATGACAACAATGGTATTGCATTCCAGCTATTTCATTGAATAAATTTTAAAATTAAATGACAAGGGAGACAAAGAGAAAAATTGATAGTCTTTAAATGAATCAAATAACATCATTATGATTATTATTTAGCAATTGCAGGCTACTAGTATCTTGACGAAATGAATGGAAAAGGCAAAGGCATAAAGTGGAGCAGAAACACACCTGTGGCCTTGTTGTGTAGATTTGATTATCTTTCAACTGAGATGCTGTAAGCTCCTCATTATTGGTAGACTTTCCAGGGGTCACAGCAGCAATAGGATTGAAGCCAACAGGAGAAGAGCCATATGAACCATAACTAGCAGCAATTCCCATATGAGCCGGGTTTCCTGCATTACTTGCTGGCTTGAATTGTGAAAGAGGAAACTTGAATCCAGGAGAGGTGGCAGCAGCAGCAGCTGCTGCTGCTGATGATAGAAATACATTACCAGAAGAAGGCTGCTGTAGTAGCCCATTGGGACTCAAGAACTGATGCATTGGTGGCACATAATAAGGTGGCAAGTACTGGCCATAAGGGAAGAAGTTTGGATAAGTCTGCCTGAAAAGATGAACAGGCTGTGGAGCAGCAATAGAGCTTGGAGCAGATGGAGATGGGCTTGAGCTTGGAGTCACAGAAACTCCATTCTACACGTTAAATAAAATGAATATCAGAAGCACATAATAGCTCTAGTAAGTAGGGTAATAGGAAGCAAACATAAAGCAAATCAAATGATTTCTAGTATAACCTTCCAAGTTCTTTAAAAAAAAAAAGGAAAATTCACATCTACCAAAAACAAGTTTAATACCAGAACCATGAAAACGTGAAGAAAAATGAAAATCAATGAAGCAATCCTTGAACTATTGTTACATCTGCTAAACTTTAAATAGAAAACACAGTGTTAAAAGAAACATCACATAATACAAGTATTAGCAACGGCATTCATTGAGTTACTATACATATTAAATGAGTTCAGTTATTATAAAATTCCCATCAATACCATTCCTCCTTTGCCACCAATCTGAGGTGCTCCTGAAGATAATAAAAAATAGTTACCATTTAGCAAAGTCCCCCATCAACTAATGCCATGCAGCACCCATACAATCTGTCTAAATTAAACCATGCCATATCTACTAATTCTAACATTGGCCGCAGCTTACAAATTGCATGATCAAGACAAAATATTTCCATCTTCCTTTTAAAAAGTACACCTAAAAAGGCTATTCCAGTTCCCCCTATTGCATCAAAGGATACATCAACCATAACTAAATAAATTTTAAATGAATATATGTAATAATCAAAATGCAGTAATAAATCAATGTAAAAAACAAAGTCGATAAAAACACATAGAGAAACAGGACAGGGCCTTACAGCAAAGTTTATATCTAAAGAAGCATCATGTGCCTGAGTCTCAGGTCCTTCCATTTGTATAGACTGGCTCACAGCTGGGGGAAACATTAAACCAAGACCATAGTTTGGAACACTTTGAACAGGAGGCTTCTCTTGGCCTTCTGGAAGCAAGAGCATTTCCTGCTCCAACTCATCCTTCAGGTTTGTGCCAGTTAGGATATTACCAACTGTTGGAAGCACATTATCCACAAATGGCATAGACTGTGGATGATCAAGAGTTTCCCCTTGAATAGTTGGTGATATGCTTCGACTTCTGCAAAAGGTCCCAAACAATCAACTATATATTGAACAATGCATTTGGTTAGCACTGACAACTATTCTCATAAGTCGAGGATATAGTTGCTTGAATGAAACAGAATAAGACCTGCTTCTAAAACCAATTTCAAGCAAAAAGGCATTAAAATGAACTATATCTCAAACCAATTTTTATAGTATTTAGATATCAAAATTTATGGTCATTTAGCAATATCCAAGAACGATAAAATCAACTTGGGGTAACATCAGCAAGATACATAGTGCAAGGTTGACCAACCTAGGAGAAGGTTCCCTGGCCATTTCATCACTTGCAGAAGATGATTCAGCAGCAGGCATAGAGTTAATCTCAACACCGGTGCCATTGACATCCTTTGCCACAGATCCAAAACAAGTATCAAAACTTCCAAAAGTCAAGCCATTTTTCACTTCTTTCGAGACTTTAAAGTGAATAGGAAAAGTAACATGTTGACCATCAAAAACAGCTGACTCAGGATGTAGCTGAGAATTGGCTTTAACTGTCTCTGTTAAAGAAGAATGAGCAAACAAAGATGCAAAATTTAGAAGCAAAAACCAAACAGAATAAAACAACATAGTATGGGTCATAGATCACAAGCAGATAATGAAAGTGGAAAGTGAAAGAAAAGAAAAAAGATTTTTAATCCAAGATGGTTAAACTCATATATTATGCTCTGGACGGTAAAAAAAGCCATAAGAAAACAAATGACTTACAACCAAAATATACAATTCTACATAGGTCATGCTTAGAACACTCTGCCACTCCAAAAGCAGGAAAAGAAAACCCATACAGCAATTTAGAGTTAAAAAAAATGAGATTCTTTCCCAATTCTTAGCTTTTTTGTGACAGCTACCATTGCCACCTTATTTATTGCAACTAACAAGAGACAGCATGTATAAAAATAACGAAAAGTTCTCACAAGAATCATGGAGAACATGGAAAATATTACCCAACTCAAATGCCTCAGTGCCGTCCCTACCCACAGAGACAGAAAATTGACTCAAAATCAAACCAGAGACCCAAAAATAATTCAACAGAAAAATACTTGATCAGAAGGAAAAGGAAAAGTAATTTATTCTTTTTTATTTATTTTCACAGTAAAAGTGGACTATACCTTCAGAAATTATAACAGACTCCTGCAGTGCTTGGCTATCATTGTCAGAAGAATTGATAGCCAAAGAACTGTCTTGGGTTGACAAGGAAGAAGACTGTAAAGGCTCAGACAGCTTAATCTTAACCACTTCTGATTGACTTTCATCCTCGTTTTTGTGGACAGCATCTGAAGTGCTTGAGGCTCCCTTTTCACTCTTGGATGATTCCAAATCCAAGGAAACGTTTTTGTTTCCCTTAATAAGCTTCAAGTCAGCAGCTTTGTGTTGGCTCCCTACTTCACACATAATTGTGCCCACAGCAGCAGGATTCTGAGGCACTGGTGATGCCAGTACAGGATCTGAAGCCAAGGAATGGGCACCAGACACAGATGCTTGACTGACAGAGGTAGGAAGGTGATTAGAACTCAATGAGAACTTTTCTTGGTGATCTATAATCAGGGAGGCAAAAGTGGGTGTAGGTAGCAACGGTGCAGTCTCCAACTTTTTTGCAGCTATAGTAGTATTATCTTTAGCTTCAGGAACCACACCATCCACAGACAATTCATTGCCATGTCCATGACTAAAGCTTCCATTGGATAAACTTGAAGAAACATTGGATACAGCAGTTGAAGCTCTGTAAATCATTTGAGACTAAGTAAATTTTAAAAAGCAATACACTTTTTTACTCAAGAGGAATTGTAGAAATTAATTCTTTTAAATGATAAAGACCACAGAATAATGAAGTTTGGTTACATAATTACTTTGTCACATGAGTTACTTGAATATTTTTCATTTTCCGTAAAACTGAGCCTCCCTCTATGAGCCCATTTTCCCTTCGCGAAGCTGCATTCTTCCCACCACCAGCAACTGACAAGAGCAATTTGTAAGGAATAAATTTCTAGATAACAATTACACAAGACAACTTTGTTTACACTCGAAGAAATTTAAATTCTCAGAAATAGTAAAGCGAGACAGGGCTAGGATTGTTGTAGACTCAAACAAGATACGCCAAAATCTAACCCACACACAAAAAATAATGCCCCTAAAATTAGATTACAAATGAAACATAGCATCATTGATTTCATCCTTGAAAAGGTAGAAAGCACATACCATTATTGTAGTTTATATTCAAGAGTGCTATCAAGGGTACCAAAATAAATGAAATACAATATAACCATGACAACTAAAGAGCTTTGATTCAGAAATTATAAACTTACCAGAAGGGGTATAACTGGAATAATAGTTTCCCCGACCACCCCTGATCCCTTGTCCCTGCAGTATACAAGCACCAAAATAGCCAATGTGATGAGACAAGAAAGCACACAGAACAGAATATAACTAACATCACTTACCTAACTAAATAATAGGTTCACAAACATAGAAGCAGAAAGTATCAGATTCAAAAAGGAAGCCAGACACAAACAGCAGGCATTCTGCATTAAAATGAAAATATATCTACCTCCTTTTTCCGATCACGTTTCTTTTTCACCTCATGAAATGTATCTGACAGGCAAAAAAGGGTGAGTATCTTGATTGATAAAAAGAGATAGACATAAACAGCAGACATTCTGTGAAAGAAACAAGAGAATTTTCATAAAAACTGCACAATACCCCCAGTTGCAAAAAACCCTAATTTGCAGCAAGAAATCTTGAAACACCAATGATATTTGTATCTGTTAAAACCTTAATGCATACATAAACCCATGTTTATGAGTGCATATAAAGAGATTAACATTGGATCTTTTGCAATGCATCCAGTAGTGAAAAAAGCCAGTTTACATTAGCACATAAAAGGCCAGGTTCAAACTAACTCATATTCATCCAAAACCTGGATGCAAACACAAACCCATGTTTTTAAACATATATACAGAGCTATATACTAAAACTAGGCACAAAGTCCAGTTGCCAGAAAAAAACCAATGTGTGACACCAAGCTCAATATTGAAGCTTCTGCACAACATGCGGTTACAAAAGCACCCCAATTTGCAAAACCAAACGGCTAATAACAATGTAAAACTTCAACAAAAAACTCACAAATGCTCATGTAAAACCCTAATGCATACACAAGCCCATGTTTGTAAACCCATATACACAGATAAATATCGAAGATTTCGCCCAATGCCCAGATGTAAAGGTCATCAATTTATAGCACTACTACACGAAAACCGATGTAAAATTCACTCATATCATATATAGGTAAAACCCCAATGCATACACAGAATCATGTTTGTAACACATATACACAGCTAAATACTGAAGCTTTTGCTCAATACCTAGTCACAATAAATACAAACAAAACACCAATGTAAAACTCACTCGTATCCTTTAAATGAGACTTTTTTACAATACCCCGATGCAAACAATCAAACTTTTCCATCAAAACAACATAAAGGAGCTACATTGATGTAAAACCCTGATGCAAAAACACAAACAGCTCCATAAAAATACCTAAATAAAGAAGCTTTTGAGCGGTCTCATTAGGATCCATTGAACAATCCTGAAGAACAGAGTAGATCTCCTCATCGCTGTGCTGCCTCTCTGTGGTCTCCCGTATTGTCTGTATGGTAGGCCGTAAGTCGGCCGGGATCGTGACCCTGAACGCCTCCGCGTCGCCACCCTTGCTCCGGCTGCTGCTTCTGTTGCTCATGGTGGCACTTCTTCAAGAAAGGCAAGAGGAAGAAGAAACAAAACAAAAATAAATATAAGAAAACGTTTTGCGAAGGTGTTTCTGTTTGAGTTGCCCACAGAAACTTGAACGTAGAGCGATTGTGCCAATAGAATAAAATTGGTTTTCGTCAAAGGCCTAGACCTTAGACCAATTTGGGTTAAGGGGGTGTTTGGTTTTATAGAAAGTGAGAGTAAAGAAAGAGAAAATTGTTTGTGAGATTGTCTTTAGGGTCAAGAGAGTTTAATAGAGTTGCTTTTTAATATATTTAATACTATTATTGTATTTTTAGAAAAAAATAAAATACCTAGATTTTTTACGCCAATAAATTCAAATCGAGTTAAAATAAAAATTAACTCAAATAACTATTTAATTTGAATGAATTAAGTTTATATTGAAAAAAATTTAACTTAAAATTCAACTCCATTTGAAAAATGTCGTTACACAAGAACTCATCTTATTAATAATTCATCTTTTTCGATAAATCTTCTGAATTATATTTCTTTCTTTGACAATACTTCATTTTCTTTTTTAACAATTCTTTTTCTAATTTTTACTATAAGAGTATATAAATTATGAATAATACTATATATAAATAATGATAACTAATAAATACAAATAAATAGACATTTCATCATATTATTATATAATTTTAAATTTGTGATAATACAAATAAGACCAAGGGACTATTTTCCATCCAAGGTTTGGTGCAAAGACAATCACACACCTACAAGATTTCAAATACTCACACAAAGTTTAGTCTATTTTCATATATTAAAGAATTTTCTATTAGAGTAAAAGATAAAATCGTTATTTTATCAATAATATTAAAATAAATAAAATTGTATCTCATTTTCTCTTATTAGTTTAAAAAACTAATAATTTTCTTTAAGATTAAATTTTAAAAAATTTACTTTTCACCCATAGGGTTTTGGAGCTTGAAAAATTTTCTCCCTCTTCGTCAGATGGTAGACAAAACCTTCATCAAAACAACAGTTGTTTGTCGTTTGTTAAAGAGGGAGAGAATTTTTCAAGCTCCAAAACCCTAGGGGAGAAAGTAAATTTTTTAAAATTTAATCCTAGAAAAATTGTTAGTTTTTTAAACTAAGAGAGAAAATGAGATATAATTTTATTTATTTTAATATTATTAGTAAAATAACAATTTTATCCTTAACTTTAACAAAATTTTTTTTAAATATATAGAAATAGATTAAATCTTGAATGAGTATTTAGGGTTTTAAAATTCCACAAATATGCATTTATCTTTACACTAAACCATGGGTGAGAAATAGTCTATTAGAAATAATTACATTAACTAATCATGTAATGATAGTTTTTTTTTATATCCATTAGTACTATTATTGATACATATAATTAATTAAAGTATTATTTTTTTAACAATATTATGTGTATTTATTTTTTAATATCTAATTAAATATCTAAATAATGTGTCTTTATGTAATTAAGTATGATTAAATATTATATATAATTTAAATATTTAAAATTGAATATACATAAATAATATTTCATAAATATACTTAAAAGGGTAAATCAAGTTATTTAAACTTTTATCAAAAGCGCTTCCAAAAGAGTTAAAGGTACTTTTGTTAAAGCTCTTCAAATAAATTACATAAAAATAAGGTGTTTAGTCACCTAAAAAACCTGAATTAAAGAGAGTAAAATTAGATTCTATTTGGATTAAATATGAATAAAATTTAATTTGAAATCGGTTTAAATTAATTTGTTGATCCGAGATCAACAAATTAAGTTCAAACTTGGCTGAAAAATTAATATATGAACCATCTCTCAATTCTAGACTTCAACCGAATTCAAAGATTTAGTGCACCTGGCAATGTTAAGGGTCTATATGATTTTGGTTGATGGACTTTTCTTAGAAGGTCCGAACCCTCACCCGTCAAAATTGGGGCACACAAGGAGTCGGTGGAAAAAAATTCTCCACCGGGGCAAAATCGTCATACGGATCTTCTCGTATTCGTTTGATATATATATCCTCATAGGCCCACGCCTTCTTCAAAACCCTAACTCTCTCAACTTTAATTTTTCCCTCAAATCGAGGTTCTTTATTTCCCTTCCTTTCTCGGGAAAATTCTAATTTCCCACCAGCCAAACACTCGATTAAACGTCATGGGATCTAGATCCAAACCCGATAATCCTCTCTCGGGTGACGGCGCCAGCCCCGGGTTCGTCTCTTTCTCGATCATGTTATGTTTTGTTTAATTAACGTGTCGTTCTGGTTCAAAAGAGATGGATTTGTTTAAATCACGTGTGGTTTCTTGAATATTTGTACGGAAACTAAACCATGAAGGTTTTGGAATTTGCAGGAAGATTTTCATCGGTGGTTTGGCTAAAGACACGACATATGGTGAGTTTTAATTGCCTTGATTGATATTTGATTGGGTTTTGGCTTGGTAGGAGTTTTATTGTCGATTAGGTTTTTGAATTTGTTTGTTTTGTTGTTTTTTAATGAACTGTAGCTACGTTTAACAAGCACTTTGGGAAGTACGGTGATATTACGGATTCGGTTATCATGAAAGATCGGTACACGGGACAACCAAGGGGTTTTGGCTTTATAACTTATGCTGATCCTTCGGTTGTGGATAAGGTTATTGATGATACTCATATAATCAATGGAAAACAGGTAAGTGGGCTCTAACATTGTTTATTTTTTCGGTTATTTAATTGTTATTTTAATGGAAACAGATTATGTGTGTTTAATGGGTTCAAGGTACCATATTTCTGGGTGTGTGGCTTGGGAAAAGTTGATCTAGTGGTATGTTTAGCTGTTAATAGGTCTGCTGTGACTAAAGAGTTGCTTTCTTTGGCGTTTTTGTGCCTTAAAAGAAAAAATCAATCACAAGTGTTCTTAGGTTTTTATTGATTGGTTTTGAGTAAGATGGTTCAGTTTTGTCATAATGTCAGGTGCAGTTTCAGGAGACTCGACCTCTGTGTTTCATTGATTGCAGGTTTTCCTTATCATAATTGTTTTATTTTATAGTAAAAAGTTTGCATGTAACTTTGATTAGGTTGAGATCAAAAGAACCATTCCTAAAGGCTCAGGTCAATCAATAGATTTTAAGACAAAGAAGATTTTTGTTGGTGGTATACCGTCTTCGGTCACTGAAGGTATGCATTTAAGTCATGGTGTTTTATTTTATTATTTGTAGGATGTAGTTAAGTGATAACACTTTTTGTTGTGAAGCTTGTGATATTTTCACCCTTTTTTAACCTGCACATTTTTTCATCAGATGAACTCAAGAATTTCTTCTCCAAGTATGGGAAAATTCTGGAACACCAGATAATACGTGATCATGAAACTAATCGTTCTCGCGGCTTTGGATTTGTAATTTTTGACAGCGAAGAAGTTGTGGATGAAATGTTATCAAAGGGAAATATGATTGATATGGCTGGTACCCAGGTGAGCTTAGTAGTATGGTCTGCGAGAAGTCAGCTTGTAAACAGATTGTTGAGTGTCATCATGCATGCTTTATTAGGTTCACTTTTTATAATATGAGCCATGTGTTAGTTTTTTAAGTTAGATATACATCATAAGTAGATAGTATTTTAGTGATTTTTTTCCTGATGACTATAGATGGAGATTGCTACAGCTATAGATACACCAGGAAAGGGCTATCGTTATAGTTTCCTTGCAGCAAAACCTAGGTTAACTAAGTTGCTTTGTTGTAGGTGGAGATCAAGAAAGCTGAACCAAAGAAAGCCTCAAACCCCCCACCTCCTCCTTCATATGGTAGCAATTCTAGGGGCCGTTCTTTCAATGATGGCTATGGTGGATTTGGAAGTTCTTATGGGGGTTTTGATGGAGGTTTTGGTCCTGGCCCTTATAGGACACCTGCCAGTCTTGGTGGTAGGTTTGGTGGTGGATATGGGTATGGTAGTGGTAATGGAGATTTTGGTGGAGATTATGGGAGTTTTGGTGGTAATAGCTTAGGAGGGTACAGAGGTGAATCTTCCCTTGGTTATTCTGGTCGCTTTGGACCCTATGGTGGCGGATTTGGCAGTGGTTATGGTGGAAGTGGTCTAGGTGGATATGGTAGAGGAGGTGAAAGCTATGGTAGTTATGGAGGTTCAGGCTACAGTGGTGGCTATGATAATGGTCCAGGTGCTAGTTATGGTGGAGCTAGTGGCCTATACGGAAGGGGAGGCTATAGTGGCAGTAGTCGGTACCATCCTTATGCCAGATCTTAGAAGTATCACTCAGGTTCCTCTAGTTTTTAATCGTGCATTGATAGACACTCCCACTCAAGTACTAGAAGTCTCCTATTATAGCAGCAGGTGGGGAAGCTTTTCAAGATCAGAAGACCTATTACTATTAGATTCTTATTTCTATGTATGCCATAGACAAAACTTTAGATTGCTTCAAACTAGTGCTTGGTGTGCTATTCTATGGTTTTCTAGTTTGTCTTTTGATACAGTTTATTGTGTAGACTATAGAAATCTTTTTTTTTTTTTTGAATTTGTTATTTTTTCTAGTTTGAGCTAGATAGACCCTTCTGTACTCTTAATTTCTTTTAGCTTGTATGTTTTTCTGTTAGTAACCGGTCACTTTAGTTAATACAAATAGTATTATGGTCTAGAGATAGACTTTGGTGGAGTTTATGGTTTTGGTGTTAGACTAACAGTTTAAGGATGCATTGGTCATACAAGAGATATGCTTTGCGATGTTTATAGGAGGGCAGGCCTCTTCATTTTCGATTATTTGCTTCTACATAGATATAACAACAATCTCATGAACCAATGACTTTGTTTAAGGATGCCTTAGCAGTGAACCTAACTCTTATCAGCAGCCCCAATGTGGTAGATGCTGTAAAACAAATGTGATTACACTATTCCCTTCCCCTTTACATGTGTATTGCTATTCAAAAAATTTTCATGCTGGGTTTTCTTGACTGATTTTGATGATACAAGGTTTCAATTCGGTCTAAGTGGTGATAGGACTTGCACAGATTTACTTTGCATTTGTAACATTATTGTCACTTTCTTTTATGGATTTGACATCGATCTTCTTGGCTTACCAAGGTTTTACCAAGTGACTGGGATCTTAATCATATTTCATGTATGCCCTAACACAATCTGTGATTTCTTGGTTTTGTGCTGTGGCGAGGAAACATGGCGGTGATCCCATCCGCATTCTATCTGTTGCCTGCAGTTTTTTGACTTGGTTTCCACTTACAATGTAATGGATATCATATCTCATCTAATTTGTGTTTCAATATGAAAAAAAAATATATAATAATAATAAAGTTTGTGCAATCCTTGGCTACATCTTTGGTTCTTGTTGGGGATTCTCATTATTTCATGTGGTTATCTACACATAAGATACTTAAATCTAAATGCTTATGGGTATGTGATTTAACTGCCAAAATGGTAATCAGAACTTGTATCCGTAAATAGAGTTGTGGCACCATGAACCAGATGCAGTGAATGTTACTTATGTTCATTGGACAATTGATCTTTGCAATTCCACATTGAGGGAACTGTTTCTGTACGACAAAGAGGCTAGTATGTATGTTGAATTTATATGTTTAGGACCTGTTTGAGAGTTCTTGGACTTAATGATTATTTGAATCGTGATGTAACATGATTTGAACAGATACAGCAGTTAAACTATAAGACAGGTTTGTCTTCCTATACCATACAAGTGCACGGCCAGCCCATGCTAAGGGTAGTCAATCTGGTTCAATGGTTATAACTTATAATGCTTTAAAACATCTACTTGGAGTCACTGTCAGATTTTCATCTGGTTTGGTTCAGGTTTTAAACTACAAAAATACTGATTTCCGACATACTGCGAGTTCCATTTTCAAGTTATGAAACTCTTAAACAAGGAAAAGGGTTAACCGGGTAATTAGGTGCATTTTTCTCTCACATGGTTTACGTTAGAAGAATTACAGTTATTACAGAAAATTCAAAATTTTAAATGTGTCATATTTTTTAAGATGATGAAATAATAATTATAAAAAATGTGATTTGAAAAATAAAATTTTTTATATACAATATGATGTGTAATTGGGTTATCATAATTTGAATATTGATGGAGTTTTTTTTTTTTTTTTAATCACAAACTTGAGATTTTGTGTGTAAAACTTCAATTGATTTTTCACAAAAAAAAAAAAAAATTTATAGAAATCTTTATTATAGTTATGTCTGTTAATGTTTATAAATGATCCTGAAAAGTTATTTATGATAGCCAAAATATTCAAGAATGCAGAACCATTTTCAAAACTTCTTGATGTAGCTGTTTGATATATGGAGGGATGGATTTGAATTAAGCTAATTCAGATATGAATTCATGATAAGTTTGAATGAATCAAATTGAGTTGAAGCTCAAGTGACATATTTGGTAGTTCAAGTTGAATTGAAGAGCTTATAGACAATTATTCACTATCTTTTCTAATGATTTTTTTTTAAAATTTTTTTCTGGTGATTTTTTTAAGAACTTTTTGGCATTATCATTCACTGCTCAAATTGAGTATTCAATTCAAATTCAAAATTTTTATATTTGATTCGAGTTTAAGTTAATTGTTGTTCAAATTTGACTCGAATTCACCCTAAAATAAGTGGGCAACTTAAGTGATTCAAAACTTTTTGTTCTAGCTCTTCTAATATGTGTTTTAAAATTGGCCAAAAGACTTATTTTCACCAAAACTATCCTCGTTTCTTAAATTTCCACTATTTAACTTAACTTTAAAAATCTCATTTACCCACCTATTAGAATTTTAACCTCTTGAAATTTTGTTTCATTCCCTCTCCTAAATCCTAAAAAATAACTATTTTTTCTTAAGTCAAGTTTAAAAAAGTAACATTTGCCCCTCTAGAGTTTAATTTTTAAACTTTTGACACCATCTTTACTAGTTTCTCCTTCTCGAAGTTTTCTCTCTCTCCTCTCACCTAGACGTCCGACTGATAGCGAATGATCTTGAGGAGACGAAGACGAAGATCTTGTCTTCTTAAAAGAAGATGAGGAAGATACTCGTCTTCATCTTTTTAGTTTTATTCAATATTGGTCAAACGTCTAAATGAAAGGAGAAAGAGAAAACTTTGGGAGGGAGAGGACATCGACAGTAGTGTTGGAGTTTGAAAACTAAATTTTAAAAGAGAAATGTCATTTTTTAAAATTTGGTCTAAGAGAAAATAGTTAAAATAATTAATTTTTATAGATTATGAGAGAAAAAAAATTTAAGTTTATTTATAGTATTATATATAAAATAACTCTTAAAACTAATAAAATTAACTGTTGATAAGTAAATAAATAAGAGTTTTAAAGTTGAAGAGTGAAAATTAAAGATAAAAGGATATTTTTATTTGGGGGGCGGTGGGGTGTGGAAATAAGTCCTTTGAGCTTTAAAATTCGAATGGAAAGGTAAGTCGAATTATTTTGACGAAGATTTGAAGATCAGTCCTCTTCCTTGACTGGATTAAAGTGCATTGTTTTTAATACCACCTTTGCACCGTGTGGGTAATGTAGGAAATTCAATGGCTATTATGGCCCGGGATGGGCCGGGATTAAAATGACCGAATATAGCCCAATACTCAAAAAGATCCAACTCAACCACCGTCGTCTAAGCTGCTCTTATTGCTCTAGTTTTGTTGTTTTGGCGTTCATATTTCACGTTGAAGTTGGAGTTTACGCCCATCTTTGATTCATTCTGGTAACCCATCTTCATCATCCTTCCTTCTCTTTGTCTATTTGTTTATTTTTGTATTCCGTAATTCAGTTTTTATGTATTTTACTTATTTATTTGTTTAATTTTTACTGCCATACTCACTCTCAACTCAGTGAGCGAGAGACATGGGGGAATTGAGATATGAAATTTCCCAAGATGCGTACATTAAGCTCGTGCTACACGCTCAGAAGCACAAGACGGCGGCGGTCAACGGTGTCTTACTGGGACGAGTTTCGCCTGGAAACGAAGAAGTTGTGGAAATCACTGACTCCGTTCCTCTATTTCATTCTCACCTTGGCCTCCTCCCCAATCTTGAGATCTCCCTTATCTTGGTATGTTTACGTATATACCTTTTCTTTATTTTCTGTTCTGTGATGTGGAAGATGTGGGTTTTTTTTTTTTTTAAATAAATATTTTATTTTATTTATGCATGTGAATTAAGTATATGAAGATTTGTGATCCGGGTTGTGTTTCTGAGATTTGGCTCGGGCGTTTTTGTATTTGGGGTTTAGATTAATTTTTTGAATATAGATTTCTCTGTGGTTGAATTACGGTTTTTTTTGGTCGGAAGTGTGGTTTCATGGAAATTGTTTTTATTTTTGAGCTTGATTGTTGTTATGGTGGTCTTTTTGGTTTTCTTGTCAGCCATAAGTGGTTTTTTTTTCCTTGGGTTGAACTTCAAAATTAATGAAGTCCGAGGTGTGTTGGTTGCTTTGGTTTGATCAGGTAGAGGAGCATTATAGTGCTCAAGGTCTTGGAATTGTGGGGTATTTTCATGCTAATGAGAGGTATGATGATGCGGAGCTTAATGGTGTGGCTAAGAATATTGGCGACCACATCTGTCGTTACTTTCCCCAAGCTGCTGTACTCTTGGTAAGTATTGTGTTGTGTGTTTTAAAGTTATCTTGCTTGTGTTTATTGCTTGCATTTTTTGCTGGTTTTTGACCTCTTAAATTATACTGATATAGTTGGATAACAAAAAGCTTGAAGTATTGCCCAAGAAGATTGACCAAAGACCTGTAATGCAGGTTAGTATTACTGTTATTTGTGCAGAAATATGGTATAATGGTGTTAGTAGATTTTAGGTTATGATAAGGTTTCACTGATTTGATTGCTGGTATTTAAGTCTCTCTTGTGGCTTTGATCTTTTTGTGTTTCAGATTTGGCATGGTGATTTGAATTAAGAGTTATCAATGTGTTGAACATTTTATCTGGCAAATACCATTTAAATGCTTTTGTAGTGGCTTTAAAGTTCTAGTGTTGTGTTTTCTGGAAACTGGAATTCCTGGATCTGGGTGAAATTGATGGAATACATGGATAGAAGTTGTTGTGGAGAAATGTGGATTGTAACATGTATCAAAATGTTAAAGGATTTTTGTCTAACATATTGTTGTCACTTGTACTGCATGATTGTCTGTTTTGGAGATTTGTTTTTTCTGTTATGCAGTCTCGAAGTTTACCATGACATCTTTCTTAGATTGTGTTGATTTGTTTTCATGTGATTCTAGTTTCCCAAACTTTGAATCCTGTAATCTCTAAGTTTCCAAATTCCAAGTGAAGTTTTCTGTTTCTTCAATACTTCCCATAGCTTTGCATTTTCATTATGTGTGATATCTTTAGATAAATCCTATATTGGCAAAGTACGAGAGAGATGTTTGGTTTGTTTGTACATTCCACATCGTTTGGAGATGATAAAATTAAATTGGTTAAATAATCGATAAGCTCTTTAAATTGTCAAAATGTGTTTTTGGTTGCAAAGTCCAAAAATAAAACGATGATGGACTGTGTGTCAAAAGTGGACAATATCTTAATAATGAGGCGGGCCATTGGACCAGAATTGTTATAATGGTATTAGAGTGGCTCCGTGTATCCTCTTAAGTGATGGTGAGAAAAATCTCAACGAGAATGCTGAGTCTCCTAAGGAGGGGTGTATGTACCACCCTTAGACAAATCTCATATTGGCAAAACATAAGAGAGATATTGAGTTTGTCTGTATATCCCATATTGTTTGGGAATGAGAAGATTAGATTGGTTAAACACCTTGTGAACTCCTTAAACTGTCAAAACACATTTTGGGTTGTAAAGTGCAAAAAACAAAACCATGATAGACTATGTGTCTAAACCGGACAATATTTTGACAATGAGTCGGCTTATTGGATCAGAGATGTTATATCATGTTTCTTGTATTGTGCTTTAGTGTGCTTCACTCTTATGTCTCTCTAGTCATAAAAGGTGCCCTAGTTTTTTTGCTGTTTTAGTTGCACTAGTTGTATGCACTATTCAAGTATTCTACCCCTCTAAGTACATACCTTTCAAAATGAACAGAATGCCTGGTTGTTGATTATTTTAATGAGTAGAAAGCTAAGGGTTAGTCATTCTTGCAGATTGCTTTACCAATGGTTCTACTAGGTAATATAGAGTCATCATATCTGTTACTTTCTGTTTGTTTCATGCTACATTTGCTGTTATACTGGTCTTAACTTTAATAGAGTTCTAGAATCATTTCTCCTCCGTGATTTTCTTTCTATTTTACTTTGCATAAATTTATGATATTTCTCTTCATGAACTAGCTTTATATAAGGGATGCATCCAAGAATTGGAAGCTTGTTGGATCAGATAGTGGCAGCCGATTGGTAACAAAGGAGCCAACAGCAAATACACTTCTTTTAGATTATATTACCACTGGGAAATGGCAGGGTATTGTAGATTTTGATGATCACCTCGATGACATTAGCAAGTAAGAACTCTTTGTGAGTGTGTACTTGTTTTCTCAAATTCATCACAGTGGCTATGCCATCGGTCTGATGTTTCTTAGACAGCAGTTATAATCTGGCATTGTTTTGCTGTTGCAGGGACTGGCTGAACCCCGAGCTCTTCAAGTAAAGAATGGATATAGATGTCAGAAATTTTGCCAGACGGTTAATGGTCAATGTCAACCCATGACGCATTTACTTGTTTGTGGGATCTTGGAGTTGTGGAGTTTATTGTTTTTCTGAGAAGAAGATTTTGTAGAGATAATATTCTCTTAAACTGCATCAATTCTGTGTTAAAAATTATCAAGTTCCCAGATATTTATGGTTTCAAAAGTGGAATGGAAATCCATTCTGTTCCTAAATATATTTATTCTCTCCCTGGTTGTCTAATTTCAGGATTTCACTTTTGGGTAATTAGGTGTTGACAAAAACCTATGCGATGAATTTATCAATTGTCCATTTATCATAATATATATGTAACATCCACGGTTTAATATTACTGTCCTTGTTAGGGTATTACTCCTGGACAGTATTTTATAATTTTGTTTTCAGATTTTACAATTTAAAATATGTTTTAATAGCATATAAATATATAAATCATTTAACTATTTATTTTTTTTCGAACTTAAGGGATGTTGAATGAATATATATACCAAATTTCTCATGTTTTTGTTAATGAGAGATTTGTTTAAATGTATTATATTTTATATCCTTAAATAGAGATAAATTTAAATTAAATTAAATGTAAATAACAATTATTCTAAACTTAGTTTAGATTTAGAATAGTCATTTTAGGACCAAGTTTATCTTATTTGAATAGTCAAAAAAGAAAAAAAATGGTTTGAGAAAATTAAAAATCGTTAAAGACGGAAAAAAAGAATCGACAGTCAAACAAACTTTGATGTAATGATGCTGGCAAGAAGACTCGAGCTGAATAAAGGGTAGCTCCAATGGAATCCACCCTATCCTCAAAAGATTTGTGAGTGGATGATTGGAGTTTTTATTTACTCGTGGATTGTGTGAAACTAATCTGATGATACATGAGGGCGATAACGTTGCCTTTGAGCACCATAATTGAAGTCTGACAATCTGCAATCTTATTTTTCCTAAGCCCTCTCAAACACCGGAGACCTTTCGATTTCAAAAAAACCGTTAAAATGCTTCCCTCTCTTTCTTCTCTCAATCCCCCTTCCCCATTAACAAACTCTCAGTCACATTCATCACCCACTTCACAGCACCTCAAAACTCATCTTCTCCACGACTTCAACTCCCCAATTGAGCTCAAAGAAGCTCATGCCCACCTCATCAAAACCAGTACTCCTCTCTCTATACTCCCCTTAACTCGTGTTGCTTTGGTCTCTGCTCTCACTCCCAGTTTCACTTACGCTCAACAAATCTTTAAACACGTTAATGAACCCGAGATTGTTGTGTGGAATTCTTGTTTGAAAGTTTTTGCTGAAAGTGATGATCCCATGAAGGCAATATTTTTGTTTTATCAGTTGCGTGAATTTGATGTTTTGCCCGATAATTTCACTTGTTCTTTTGTGTTAAAAGCGTGTACGGCTATGTTGGATGCTATAAATGGGAGAATTGTACATGGGTATGTGGAGAAACTAGGGTTTGGATGGAGCTTGTATTTGCAAAATGTGATCTTGAACTTGTATGCTTTGTGTGGAGAAATGGGTAATTCTAGATTATTGTTTGATAAAATGTCGCAGAGAGATGTTGTGACGTGGAATATAATGATAACCCAGCTGATAAAGAGGGGTGAAATAGCTGAGGCGAGTGGGCTGTTCAGAAGGATGGCCGAGAGAAGTGTTAGGTCGTGGACAGCAATGATATCGGGCTATGTTCAGTGTGGGAAGCCGAAAGAGGCAATAGAGTTGTTTGTAGAGATGGAGGAGGTGGGTGTTAGGGCGAATGAAGTGACTGTAGTTGCTGTTCTTTCTGCTTGTGCGGATTTGGGTGCCTTAGATTTAGGCCAAAGGGTTCATGAGTACTCAAACCGAAGTTGGTTTAGGAGAAATGTTACTGTCAATAACACATTGATTGACATGTATGTGAAGTGTGGGTGCTTGGAGAATGCTAAGAGAGTGTTTGATGAGATGGAAGAACGAACAATTTTTTCATGGTCAGCCATGATTCAAGGTCTTGCAATTCATGGTCGGGGTGAGGAAGCTCTGAGTACCTTTGATAAAATGATTGAAGTGGGCATGGAGCCAAATGAGGTTACCTTTGTTGGACTCTTGCATGCTTGTAGCCACATGGGGTTGGTTGAGGACGGGCGCAGATATTTTGCTAGCATGACTAAAGATTATGGGATTGTTCCCCAGATTGAGCATTATGGTTGTATGGTTGATCTTTTAAGCCGGGCAGGACTCCTTCAAGAGGCTTATGAGTTCATCATAAACATGCCTATAGAGCCGAATGGTGTTGTCTGGGGAGCTCTCCTTGGTGGATGCAGAGTTCACAGAAATATTGATCTAGCTGAGGAAGCTACTAGACACCTTGGTCTCTTAGACCCACTTAATGATGGATACTATGTGGTATTATCTAACATTTATGCAGAAGCAGAGCGATGGGAAGATGTGAGAACAGTTAGGAAGATGATGAGAAATCAAGGGGTAAAGAAGACGCCTGGCTGGAGTTCAATCTCAGTTGATGGAGTGATTCATGAGTTTGTAGCTGGAGATGAGACACACCCTAAAGCTGAGGAGATCTTCAGAATGTGGGTAAAACTACTGGGAGATATGAAGCTCAAAGGGTATGTGCCTAACACATCAGTCGTTCTGTTGGATTTGGAAGAGAAAGAGAAGGAGAAATTTTTGTACAAGCATAGTGAGAAATTGGCTCTGGCATTTGGATTGATAAACACAATTTCTGGAACACCAATTAGGATCATGAAGAATCTTCGTGTTTGCGAGGACTGTCATGCTGCATTTAAACTAATATCAGAAATTGTTAATCGAGAGATAGTTGTACGTGATCGGAACAGATTCCATTGTTTTAAAGATGGTTCTTGTTCTTGTAGGGATTACTGGTAATTTAATTGACAATTCTTTTTATCTGACTCTATTAGATTAAAATTTATACCACTGAATCATATTCTGATATTTCACTACCCTTCAGCTTAAAAAGCGAACTTTTGCTTGCTGCATATTGAAATTTTTTGAAACGTCAATAAAAATTTATAGTTTGTAAATGTACATGTTTGTTGCATGTGAATCTGCAAATATCTTTCGCTATTGCAATTTTACAGCTTCGTCTTTTCCATATACTCCATCATTTGTCCTCAGCTATAACTTTGGTGAGGGCAAATTTTTAGTGCACCTCAAAACACAGGGCATCCATCAACTTCAATCCCTAGTGCTGTAGGGCAGCTTGCCAATGGACAATGATCACTGTAATCAAGATCCCACCATTCTGGACCAGCAACATCATGGGATTGAAGGGCGAAATAAAGCACTACCTCCATGAATGCAACCCCTGCATCCAGAGCAGCTGACAAAATATAATTATGTCTAGCCCACCATACCTTGTACCTCTTGAAAACATAATAGTTGAAGAAAATTCTAACAGCTGCCCAACTCCAATAATGCACAGCTTTGGCTGATGGCATGCCCAGTGGTCCTGCCAAGATAAGGGGCATATGGATATACTCGATCCATTTCTTTTCAGGGAACTTGTGAGAGAGCAGCCATACTGGAACTGGCGCAAGGAGACCAATCAAGAAGAACCAGTTCCTCTGTGGGTAGATACCATGGCTTGTGAACATTCTTACATAACTGAGGGCTTGTGTCATACTTATGTAGCCATGAGTCTTGAAAGCCACATTGGCAAGGGGTATACCAGGATACATATACCCAATAACCAACTCTGTAATCAAATTTAGCCTGTGGTTCTGTGGATCGACACATGCCATTAAGAAACAGCCTTTCAGATTCTTAATCATGACACCATATATGCATATATTCAAATAAATTGACTCCCCTATGTACTTTTATTTTTGTTTATTATTGTTGAAGTATTCATATTTATACAGAAGTATGTGTAACTGGGAAAGAAAGTACCATGTTAGTTGTGGCTTGAATCACCCCCTAAAGGTAATGTGAAAAAAAGAATGCCATGCCACAAGCTAGTGCAATTCCCCACCATGGAAGTTGCAGCTGTCTATCGAAGGCTTGCCAAGCAAAGATTGAAAGAGCAAATATTACTATAAATACTATGAGGAACCACCATTGAGGTACTGCTTTGTAGTTGTTCTTCTTCAATCTTGTGTGCACATCACCAAACTGATCTTTCACTGTAGAAGTTGTTTGTTTCCACATTTCCCAAATTTTTCTGCTTATTGTTTTAACGAGGAAAGCAAAATTGTCAACAGGACATACAACGAGATATAATTTTTCTAAGCAAAGAAAAAAAGATTATAGAATAGACAATAAGATGTTATTTAAAGATGCTTACTTTCCTTCAAAGAGTGCAACATGTGATAAACTAGCCATTAGTGTTGCAAAGCAAAATCCGTATATGAAGGCAAACACGATGCTGATATAGACTTTGCTGTGATTTTCATAGCCAACATGATTAAGAACAAATTCTTTTATATTGAGGACACAGGAAACATTGTAACTTTGGCCAGCAGAGTCATAGGTGCATGGAGAAATTATGGGAAATTGCTGGGCTTCATAAAGATTACTCCAATAAACCATGGAAACAAGAACATAGAGAAACAAAACAAATCCAACAAAGATATTTGCAATAGCAAAGACGGGTGTGTCTAGGGGACTTCCCATGAAAACAATAGTGGACCAGTCAAGGCCAAAGGAGCCAATGCCAAGGCCTCGAAGGCCTGAACCCATCTTTTGTGCTGTAACTGAATTCTTTCATATCAAACAGACGAAGGAGACAGCAGACAGTGTAGGGAAAAGATAGCCTGGCACTGTGTAGTACACAAAGCTTGAAATGAAAAGTAGAAGGAAGAATTGTAGTCTACTTAATCCTCCCTTATCATCCCTTAGTTCTCTTTTCAACTTCATGTAATGCCCTCGAGTTCACATGTTTATCAGTTTCAGAAGGTAGCTCTGCACTGCTCTTCATCATTTGGCCAATGATTTTTGCTCAATATGGGAGAGAGATGAGTACCTGAACAGGGAGACCTGAATCAGGTTGCTTGGCCACCACATGTAAGGGGAGTCAACAAGGTATTTTCTGAATAAACCAGCCCACCCGTATCCTAGCAGCTGAATTCCATAAAAAAAAAAAACTCTTAATAAGATTTTATTTTACAGTTACTATTTTTTATGGCTGTTGGAGCTGAAATTATTTCAACAAAATGATTCTAATTGACCTGAGTTGTTTGTACTAGCAACATAGCTGCTACTGCTCTCATAGGTCTTCGGTAAAAAGCTTTGACGATTGTAATAATGCCGACTGCAGGAACACCACTGGATCCACAGCTGACAAAAATGGTGATCAACACATGTTCTTTCATATTGAAAGGCCCTGGATTCAATGAAAATGACCATTGTGTGAATGGTACTCTAATTGGTTTTGTTGGAAGTGTTGCAGCCATTAGCTTTCCTGAGCTTAAACTGGGCCAACGTATAGCAAATTCTGGGGATATTGAAAGAATCGGTTCACAAAGGCAAGCAAGGCACATGATCTTATCCCCAGAACCCATGTTCGAAAGGTTAAAGCTAGCAGCGAAGGATCATCAGTGATTGGAACTGTAAGCCTCACTTCCTCAATTGGGTTATCATTATATTTTTCATCTTTGTCATCTCCTGCATCAACAAACTGACAACAACATGACTTGTTAAATGTAAATTCAACATCATGGAATACACTTTCAGCTTTCAACCCTCCAAAGACTTAACTAAAACTTGGGCCGAAATATACAGCATTCGTCAATCATGCAAGAGGGTACAAAATTAAGTTTGTCAGAGCATGATAGTTCAGGCCTAGCTTGTTTCATGTGGACAAAACAACACGATTGATCAGTATAGAGGAAGAGCGACGAAGTTTATAAAATTTTTTATCCATCTCCGTTAATTATTATAAAAAATAAAAATTTTAAAAAGTTGCGCCAACCAATGTTTAAACTTCTTTTGCCTTTATGTTCTCAATTAGAGGTGTCGATGGGTTGGATTGGGTTAGCTCAGACTTGGCCCATCAGGCTAATGGGCTGGGCCAAGCCTGAAGCCCAAATAGTAATGGGCTTTTGGGCCGGCCCGACCCATTTAATCAATATTTAAAAAAATTATTTAAAATTTTTAAATAAAAATTATTTTTCAATTATTAAAATCGAGGACAGTACTCAGAATATTTTATTTATAATCTCTCATTTATGACGGAAAAATATCGTAGTTACATGATGAAAAATATTATAAATTGTAACATAGTACAAATAAATTAATTTACATATTATATAAATTATAAAACATGAATAAATATATACTATGATAATATTCAAATGAATTGAATTCATTTGATATTTGATCCATTTGTAATATTTTGTAATGATAAAATTAAAATAAAATTATAAATGCAAAGAATTATTATTTGTGAATTCAAATATTTTCTGAAAGAAAATTGAGGAGAGAAAATGAGATTAAAAATATAATGAAATAATTGAGATCGAGAGATTTATAAATGACAGTGAAAATGAAAAAAATTGAATGAGTTTATATAAACAAAAAAAAATAAATTAATTACAAATTTTTTAAGAAAAAAAGAAGCCCTAGTAGAAGCCTTGCGGCAGAAGGCTCCTGCCAACAAAAATAAGAAAAGAAATTTATTTTTAAATAGTATCGAGTCGGGTCGGGCTAACCCATGGGCTTAATATTAAAGCCTGAGACCCAGCCCAATAGGCCCATGGGCATAGCCTGATATGCTACAGTATTAGATCGAATTTTCTTGTGCTGTGCTTTTTTTTTCATGCTTCGTATCGGACCTCCATTCGATTTGACCCCATTAACGTGTCTATTCTCAATCATGTACACAATTTTTCAGCTCCGCCACCCTTGTTTACTATGAAGTTGATTTAGATATGTTAAATCTCACCCAAACCTATCACTTCTCACTCATACTTTTGGCGAGCTCTGTTTTGGTTGGATCTTGTTTTCACCAACTTCAAAAAGTCTTGTTGCCTACATGACTTCAAGCGTGTTTACATCCACAACTCCTTATAGGTGTTTTTCAACAACCAAGAAATAACAAAGGAGAAGAAAGGAAAAAAAGGAAGATGAGAAGAAAAAGAAAAATATAAAATAGTTAGGATGAAAATGTAATTTTGTTTCACTATTAGTGGCATAAATATATTAACCCTATTATATATATTGTACAAAGTAACAAAAATACCCTTCAAAAATCAAACTATTGTTCAACTTTCACAAATGGATGAAAAATAGGCTTTTTAAACTAAAAGTATGAAAAATTCATATCATCAAAATTCAGGTGGGAAATCGTCATTTGTCCTTACATATATGTACTTGTCTTGCTATAGTTTCTTCTTTGGGCAAAGGACTATTCCCACCCAAGTTTTAGTTGAAATTCAAAGAATATCCGCCGTAGTTGAAACACATAAATTCTCACTCATAACCCAACTTCTGTCAATTTTTTCTGTTAAAATGAGGGGTCAAATGGTCATTTTACTGTTAATATTAAAAAATTATAAATTTTATTACTTTCTCTTCTTAGGTTTTATAAACTAACATTTCACTTTTACTAAAAGTTTTTGAACTTTAAAAAGTAACATTTTCAACCCTAAACCTAGGGTTTCCATATTTTTCAAATTGCAACCACCCCTAAAACTTTCAAAACCAGCAATCTCACCCGTACTCTTCAACTTCAGCTTTCGAATCCCTTTTGACATTGTCTTCGACCTCCTCCTTCTCTCGATACATCAAAAAACTGTACGACGAAGAGAAGAAGTTCCCTTTGTCACATGGTGTGACGAGAGATCTCCTTCTCTTCGTCACATTGTGCAACGAAGAGATTTCCATCTCTTCGTCACATAGTTTTTCAATGCACCAGGAGAAAGAGGAGGCTGGAGAAGATGTCGAAAGAGATCTAAAAGCTGAAGTTGAAGAGTGGGGATGAGATTGTTGTTTTTGAAAGTTTTGAGGGGCTGTTGTAGTTTGAAAAATATGGAAACCCTATGTTTGAGATTGAAAATATTACTTTTCAAAGTTTAAAAACTTTAGATAAAAGTAAAATATTAGTTTCTAAAATTTGAAAAAAGTCATAAAATTTATAAATTTTTAATATAAAAAATAAAATGATCATTTTATCTCTCATTTTAAGAGAAAAAAGTTAACAAAAGTTTCTGCAAACTTTTGAATTTCAGAGCGTGTGCTTTTGAATTTCAGCTAAAACTTGGGTGGGAAATAGTCTTTTGCCCTTCTTCTTTTAAACCCAATTTGTCTTTCTCTAAGATAGTGCACCTAACGTTGCTTCATTCCATTGAATACCTAACCTTATATTTATTCATATGGTAGGCGAAGTCAATAAATAATTGTTAGTCCTTCGAAAGAAGCTACATTTATTAGCCTGTATTATTTTCCACAAAAATCTTTTTCCATGCAGTCATTTCCTGCAATAATGCATCTCTCATCAGCATTTTATCTTGTGCATGAAAACCTGCTATCTTTTGTCCTTTGCTTTTGACAGCTAAAGGCCCAAACAATTCTTGGACACATCAACCGAATCCCACCCCACTTGTATCTAAGTTTCCAGAGGGGGGTGGGGGCAAATCGTCCCCACACACATGGAGAGAAAGACAGCTCTGTTCTGCTTATGAAACTCTGACATATGTAATGACGATCGCTTCATCTATACTAATGCATACAAGGGGATAAACATATTATTTTTTTGTATGAATGATATAACAATTATCCCACTCACGTGGAGGAAAAGTCTGTTATGTTCTTCCTAGGAATCATCTTGACATATGTAATGTTAGAATTGATGGCTACTTCATTATATTCATGCATACAAGAGTCCAGATGGTGTAGGGAGCAACAACCTTGAGTGTATAAGCAATTTGAGCTTAACCCATAAAAATCAGCTTTAGAATTTTTTAAGAATAGAAATCTTAATAGGTTTTTTTAAGAATCCTAATATGGTTTGTCTTAGTGATAAAAATTTTAGTATATAAACATATTATTTTTTTGTATGAATGATATAACAATTTATTAATAAATATAGTCTTCGTAACGAGAGAAGGGAGAAGATATTTAAAATAATATTGACTCCTTTATATTGGATAAACTAAGATAAATTGCTTCTCGTTTCTCCCTATTGTATGATTGTTTATTTTATTGATTCTACACACCCCTCTAATTCGTTCATGCAATGATATGATGTCTGTCCAATATGGTGGTCCTTTCAAAAACTTGCTGAGCTTTTATGCATTGTGTTAGAGAGTGATGAGAGTATATGTAAGGAAGAAAAACAAAGCAAAGGCAGCCAAATCTGGAAGGGCAACTAGAGCAGATATCACAGGTGTCAAGGATCCAAGGGCGACAGCTATAAAGCCTCAAGAAAAGGAACAAGCAACTGAGTACCACTTCCCAACTGGCAGGCATCAGGTATTCAACTAACACAAGAGACAATAGGGAAAAGAAAAGATGAGGTGGCGCCAGAAGTATGGAACAGGTACTGTGTGAAGGGAGTGGGTTTATCAACTGAGAAAAAGGAGGGAGAGGAGGAAAAACTGGAAAATTGCTAGGAAGGGAGAGAGCCAGCCTGTACAATTGCTGGAGAGGAAAGAATTCTGTTTGGGGCAGCTGTAGTAATCTTTTGTGAACCATTTTTGTTTTGTTAGCAATGTAATTGTGAGATCAATTGTAAACTGCCATGGAAATGTGCCGAAATATTTTGTAATTCACTTTCCAGAAAACCTCAATACGAAGTACTAAATTTGCATCACTGTGGATTTATTACATAATCTTATACATTCTCAACTCTGTTACATTCATCTGTATTGGTACTGTGCTTGCTCTGTGTGTTCTGGAAACTGGAAAGAATCTGCAGAAAGTAGAGAGACAGCCGCTGGAGCTAAGAGAGTCATTCCCAGGTACCCATCACATTGTCACTATGTCTGAGATTTTCAATGTATTATTTCTATGAAATTGGTATCACAACCTGGGATGCCTTTTTACATCCTTGACTTGCCAAAATCTTGATCTATTTTTTTGTCTTATTTATTTATATTCTATAAATCACTGAACTTGCTTGACAAACTTGAGTTTGAAACCAGAGCCCAAATTGTACACCACAATTTTCTTTATAGAGCCATTGTTTTAAAACCTGGAATAATATGTGCTTAACACATCAGTGTTTGATTTGAAAGAGATAGTACAAACTAGTGAGTGTTGAATCAACAAAGCAAACAAACAAACAATCATACTCGAGAAATCACATGTGATTTATTCAAGTTCACATACAACAGGGTTATGTTTAATAGAGTAAATATTATTTCATTATCTCCTCTCCTATCTTGTTACTATGAATTTATGTGCTTATGTATTGGACAAGCAATACTAGGATTCTTCTTCCTAAAATAAACTCTATAAGAACTCTTATTCCTAAAAGAGATCTTAAAACGGACTTCTTGAGTTAAACTTAAACCGTTTATAGGCTTGAGTCCCGACCTACTTATCAAGGAGTAGGACCCTATCTATTGACCCGACAACATATTGATGAAGTGGTCACCAATTCCAACAAGAGAGAAGGAGAAATTTTTGTATGAGCACGGTGGGAAATTGGCTATAGAATTAGGATTAAAAAACACGATTGCTGGAGCACCGAGTAAGATCATGAAGAATTTTTATGCTTGTGAGGATTGTCATTCTGCATTTAAACTGATATCAGAAATTGTTAAATCTGAGATAGTGTGCATTATCATAACCAGTTCCATGTTTCAAAGATGGTTCTTGTTCATTAAAATTTATATCAGTGTATCATTCTAAATCTTTCATGACCATCAGCTTAAAAAGCAGAACTTTTCTCTCAGCGTTTTGATTTGTTAATGTATAACATGTCTGTTCTGTCGTATCTGAATCTACAGAGATCTCTGTTATTGAAATTTTACAGCTTTGTCCTCTCCATTCACTGCATCATGCACAGGCAGCCTTAGCTGTAACTTCAGTAATGGGATTTTCATCACTTATGCGCCATAGAACACAGGGGACTATCATTCTCAATCCCTGGAGCTCTAGGGCAGCTTGCCAATGGACAATGGTCACCATTATCAAGACCCCACCAGTTTGGACCGAAGACATCATGGGATTGAAGGGCAAAATAGAGCACAACGCCCATGAAAGCAAGTCCTGCATCTAAAGCAGCTGATAAGATATAGTTATGTCTAGCCCACCAGCCCTTGTACCTCTTGAAAATATAGTAGTTGAAGAAAATTCCAACAGTTGCCCAGCTCCAATAATGCACAGGCTTATTGAATGGTAACCCCCCTGCTCCTCCAAAGATCAGGGGCATATGGATATACTTGATCCATTTCTTTTCAGGGAATTTGCGGGAAAGCAACCATACTGGAACTGGGGAAAGTAGACCAATCAAGAAGAACCAGTTCATCTGTGGGTATATGCCATGGCTTGTGAACATTCTCAGTGGTCCAACAACTCCCCAGATGATTGAAGCATTGTAGAAAATAACATCTCCAGGGCATGTCCATGGACTCCCCGTTGGAAGTAAAGCTTTGTTGCATATGTGATCAACAGATGTGAGAAGCCACCAGGCTGTACCGTAGCAGACAGTTGAAGCAACTAAAGTTCCCACTAACTAAAAGTACATATTAAAAAAATTAATATGCATTTTTAATAGAGATAATAATAATTGTAAGTAGTGAACTATTACATTTTTTTAATTAAACTAACCGAATTTTACTTTTTTATTGAAAAGATAAAACATTCAAAATTTTATATTAAAATAATTAAATTTTCACTATTTTTTATTGAAGACACTAAATAAATCAGTTTGTTTTTAAAACAAAACAAAACAAATGATCCTAATTGTGTTTGTTCGGTATCTTCAATAGATTAAACAAAAAGTTTGATCATTTCTATAGAAAAATTTGAACCGTTAGTCTCTTGATAGAATAAAGTAATGTTGGATATCTCTAGGTGTTATTATCCCTTATTTACATACAGGGATAACACATAAGCTCTGTGAATAGTTGAATTACCTGAACAAAGAACATTGATCTAGGAGGGATTTTCATATAGTGGCCTAGTTTGAAGTCGCCAAGAAAAATAAGGGCCTGTGACATGCTGATGTAGCCATATGTCTTGAAAGCCACATTTGCTAAGGGCTTACCGGGATACATATACCCAATAATAAGCTCTGTAATCACGTTTAGACCTGGTTGCTGCAGAATAACACATCAATTAAAAACAACTTTTTAGACTCTTAGTCCTGTCATCTATGCTTATATTGAAGACAAGCACGTAGCAAGTCGTGAGATATTATCGTTTTTGACCTTTACGAGCCTCATGATTTTGCCTTTAAAACATGTCTCATGAGAGAATATTGACTCAAGATCCTTGACTCCTATGTGATTTAAGATTTTTGGTATCAAGGCATAACATTTGTGTCAATCATCACCATAAACGACACCATTGTTAATGTTGGTTCAATCCACACAAAGCAAACCATAAGATATTATCCATTTTGGATTTTGTTTGTCTCACAGTTTTTCCTTTAAAAGACACATTGTGAGGAAAAGGGAGAAAATGAGTTCATACTGACTCAAGACCCTTAACTCTTGTTCGATGTGTGGTTTTTTACATCAACAAAACCCCCAATCAGAAGACTCAAGGAGAGCAATTGGCATTGTCCCAACAAACAATATCACTGTTGATGTTGCCTTGATCCACACATGATAGACCACTTAAAGTCGCGAGCTATTCTCTGCTATGAACTTTGTTGGTCTCATGGTTTTACCCTTAAAAGGCGTCTCATGAGGGAGAGAGAGACAATAAATTTATATCAACCCAAGACCCTTTTGACTTTGGATTTTTCACATCAACCTATTTATATTTATATAAAATTAATAAGTAATTGTGCTAGAAAAATACCATGTTGGTTGTAGCTTGAATCACTCCGAAAGGTAAAGTAAAAGAGAATGCCAGGGCACAACCTAGCACAATTCCCCACCATGGAAGTTGAAGCTGTCTATCAAACCCTTCACAAGTAAAGACTGAAAGAGCAAATGTCAATATTAATATAATCTGGAACCACCACTGAGGTACTTCTTTGTAGTTTGTCTTCATCAGTCTTGTGTGAACATCAGAGAACTGATCTTTAACTGCAGAAGTTGTTTTTTTCCACATTTCCCAGATTTTTCTGCTCATTGTTTTATCAAGGAACAGAAAATCATCAATACAAACATACTACAAAAAAAAATTCATCTTCAGGAAAGAAAAGATGACAGATTGAGATATTGAGATGTTACTGATGAAGATTCTTACTTTCCTTCGAAGAGTGCGACATGTGATAAACTAGCCATTAGTGTTGCAAAGCTCAATCCATAGGTGAAGGCAAACACAACACTGAGGTAGACTTTGCTATAATTTTTATAGCCAACATGATCAAGATCAAATTCTTTTTGATTCAGGACTCGGGTGACATTGTAAAGTTGGCCAGCATAGTCATAGGTGTTTGGAGAAACTATGGGAAATCGCTGAGCTTCATAAAGGTTACTGAAATAAGCAATGGGAACAAGCACATATAGAAACAAAACGAACCCACCAAAGACATTTGCAATGGCGAAGAAGGGTGAGGCTAGGGGACTTCCCATGTAAGCGACAGTGGACCAGTCAAGGCCAAAGGAGCCAATGCCGAAGCCTTGGAGTCCTGAACCGATCTGTTGCGCTGTTAATGAATTCTTCCATATCCAACATACAAAGGAGAGAGCGGACAGTGAAGGGAAAAGATAGCCCGGCACAGTGTAGTACACAAAGCTTGATATGAAAACAAGAACAAAGAATTGTACTCTGCTTAGTCCTCTCTTGATCCTCTTCTCTGTTTCATGTAATGCCCTGCAGTTTGCATGTTTATCAGTTTGTCAAAACCAGGAAGTTGCTCTTCTTTGAACTTCATTAGGTGTTGTAACAGTGCTAGAGAATTTCTACATCAGCAAATTATAAGAGATATGTAGGGTATGTATAAACATCTCAAATCTTTTGAGGATACTAAGACAAGATTGGTTAAATAACCTCGAGTTTTTAAGTTGTCAAGACACATTCTAGGTTGCAAAACCCAAAAGCAAACTCATGAAAGACTTTGTATATATTTTGTTCAATTTGGGCAAGAGTGCAGAGTACCTGAACAGGGAGACTTGAACCAGGTTGATTGGCCACCACATGTAAGGGGAGTCAACAAGGTATTTTCTGAACAAACCAGCCCACCCGTATCCTAGCAGCTGAATTCCATAAAAAAAGAGTCAATTATTATTTGGGCATCTGTTGGAGAAATTCAATGGCAGCCGAAAATGTTTCAACAAAATTATTTAAACCCACCTGAGTAGTTTGTACAAGCAACATGGCTGCCACTGCACTCAGAGGTCTGAGATAAAAAGCCTTGACAATTGTAATAATGTTTACTGCATAAACACCATTGGATCCACAGCTGGCAAAAATGGTGATCAACACATGTTCTTTCAAATTAAATGGCCCTGGATTCAAAGAAAACGACCATGGTGTGAATGGTACTTGAATTGGTTTTTTTGGAAGAGTTGCAGCCATTAGCTTTCCTGCTGGGAGCACAAGAATTTGAGCTGAAACTGGCCCAACATACAGCAAATTCTGACGATATTGAAAGAATTGGTTCACAAAGGCAAGCAAGGCACATGATATTATCCCCAAAACCCATGTTCGAAAGGTCAACACTGGCAGTGAAGGATCATCAGTGATTGGAACTGTAAGCCTCACTTCCTCAATTGGGTTGTCATTAAAGTTCTCATCTTTCTCATCACCTGCATCAACAATTTGACATTAAAATGACTTGTTAGATGTATATGCAGCATTATCAATCATGCATGAAAATCCAGTTTTGAGGGAGAGTGACAAAGAAAATTACCATCTACATAGATATCAGTTTGCTCCTCCTCCTCTTTCTCGACTGACTTGCCATCAGCATTAGGGACGCCATTTTCAACAAAGCTTTCCATCTCTCTCCTTCTTTCAGGGACAGAGATGGTAATGCTCAACAGCTTTAGAAATGCCTACAGGGCTGCACATTTATAGCTGCAAGTACTTGTCTTTTCTATTGTTTCTTGTTTTAAAGCTATTATTTATTTAACCTTATATTTCTTGATGTAGTTGGCAAAGGCAATAAAATATTCATTTACATATTTCAAAAAGAAATCCCTTTCCATGCATTTCATTATATGGATTTGTGACTGAAAAATCTTGTTCTGATGCATTTATCTCTTGCAATAATGCTTGCTCTGATCGCATTTTCATCTCCTCTGTTAAAACTGTTACAATACCCGGAGAAAAATAAATGACAAAGTGCACAAATATTCCAAACAAGAATACAGGATTTACATGGAAAACTCAATATAGGAAATAACCACACATAGAAGATAAAGAAAATTCCATTATAAATGAAAATGATTACTAACTAGATGGAGAAGAGATTATTTGCTTTCTCTACTTTTGTGGCGCACTTACTCTCACGCCCTTTTCACACAAATTTTAATACAACTTGTATGTACAAACCTTAGTTGGTAGATGTTTGATATGTCTACTTGCAAGTCACATATCCACAACAGGTCATACCTGTTTTACCGCAAATCGTTATTTTACCTATTACATTTACTAAAGTATAAAGAGAAGTTTATTCACTACCACCACAAATCTCTATGAAAAATTACATCTCAAATTCACACTTCTTGAATTTGGATAACCGCTTACAGAATTCGATTTACCACTATACAACGTAAACAACAATTTTTTTGTTTTTCACTTATGAGGGGGAAAGTGAAAAAGCCCCAAGAAATCTTAGATATAGCAACTGAACCCTACTCCATTTGTGCCTAAATGTCATCGGGACAATTGTCCCCACTCACATGATAAAGGGAAGGACCATTCTATTTTATCTAGGGCCCTTTAAATATGTAATGCCTGCCTAATATTTTAGTCCTTTCTGAAACTTGCAGAGCTTTGTATCCTTTGTTGTAATGTTTGACATTTTGATATTATCATGATTCTCTTAAAAACAGTCCAACAAAGTTATTATTATTTTTATGTCTTCACACCTCTTGTTATAATAAATATATTTGTTAATAAACTTTCATATTACCCACATAAGAGAAGTGGTAATAATACCTTTGAACTATTGAACTATCATATTTTTTCAAATAAAGAAACTAAACTTTATTTTTTTTTAATTATAGGGATTAAACTTTTCAAAAATTATATTGATTAATTCAAACTTCCAAATTTTATTATAAAATGAATCAATTTTCAGTATTTTTTATTAAAGTTATCAAATAAACACAATTAGAATTGTTTGTTTTATTTTAGAAGCACCGTGATTAGTTTGACACTTTCAATAGTAAATAGTGAAAGTTTAGTTCATTCAATAGAAAAATTTAAAAATTCACTCATTTTAATTAAAAAAAAAAACAAAGTTTAGTCTCTTTAATTTAAAAACTATAATAGTTTAATACTTTCGTATGTTGTTATTCTCACGAGAGAATAATGTATTCATATACTAGATTATTATTCTAAAGATAATCCCTACTAGGATTCTTTTGATTCTTATCCTTAAGAGAAATCCTAAAATTACTTTTCAATGGGACTTGTATGCTTTTGTGTCTTGTCTTATAAACAAAATGCCACCAATTACAACACAGATGGCCGGCATAATATCCAGTGTAGACTGTTTGTTCTGTATAACATTGTCTTCTCTGTAAATCTTACCAGTCCGGAAAGAATGGAGTTAAAACTTACAACCAAAAAAAAAAAAAAAAATTTGTACTCCAAGAAAATGTGAAACCCTTGTCTTTAGAAACTGTTGTTGAAGTTCTCGATAAGATGCTTTGTTTGTCTTCTTTGTTGTTGCAAATGATGGTTCCAATGTGAATAAGATCTGATGTGTTATTGATTAAGAGACGTTTAACTAGTGATTAAGTTCTTAATCGCGTGGTGGGCACGTTGATTTTGATGATTTTGTACTAATTGAGATGGTGATTTATTAAGTAAAATAAAATTTGTAATCCTTGAATATGATTCTGTGAATGAATTATCCAGAAAGATGTAAAAAGACAACATCATGAATAATATTATTTCCAATCAGGTTGACTGATGAGTTGGTGCATCTCAATCCTGTCACATCCTAGGCAGGGATAATGTTAGGGGTAACAGGGTATAGGCATCTAATACCATCTAGAGATACTAAAATAAGTCCGATTAACTAGTTTATTAACTCTTATGCTATTAATATGAGTTTTAAATTTTTAAGTCAAAAAATAAAACTGTAATAGATTGTAAGTCTAAAACAGACAATATCTTGATAGTGAGTTAAGTGATTGGAGTAAGATATTATAAATGATATCAAAATCACGCTATTATTCTCTTGAGGATGGTAGGATAGTAAGATATTATAAATGATATCAAAATCACGCTATTATTCTCTTGAGGATGGTAGGATAAATCTCGATGAGGATATTGACTCTGCAAAGGAGGTGAATGTAACACTTCTAGATAAATTTTACATTGGTAAAGTACAAGATATATTAGAAAGCGAACAAAAAAATCATGATGAATTTATATTGATAAAGTATAAGATCTATTGGAAAGCGAAAAACAAAATCACTATGAATTGTATCTAACATGGATAATATTTTGATAATAAATTAGACTATTATACTTTTCAGGCGGTTGTAAAACATGAAATTGTAATAAATTATATGTTTAAAATAGATAAAACCTTCATAATTAAGCAAACTATTAGACCAAGATGAACAAATCTTTTCCTGTTTCACAATCTTGCAAGTTGTCACGTGACAGACTGCAAATTATGGAGCCTTATGGTGATAGGCTACTTTTCATGCTTGAAATCTGCAATAATGCATAAATTTTGTTTGAGAAATGAGATGACAGTTTCTGAAAATTTTGTTGGAAATTTGTTATTGTCCTGTGTGTGCTCTTTGGCTGACACAAATCAGCTGCCCATAACTGTATAAAATATTTTCTTTATATGAAAGGACAATCTTATGAAAGGCGAAGAAGTTTTTTTTCATGAGTTTTTCATCTCTATAAAAAATTATGATCTTTTTCATGGAAGAGAGTTTAAATGGACATTGTAAGATTTCTGGTTCAATCAAGTAGATCTTATGTGTTGTATAGTAGTAACTAAAGGCTTTATCCAAATTCAAAAAATACTGATTTCGAAAGATAAATTTTTAAAGAGATCATTAATAATAATGAAAGGATTAAATATGAAATGAATTTTTTTAAATACATTTAAGTTAATGTAGTGGTTAAGACTATCCGTTTGTTAGTCTTATTGAACATAACGAATAAAACCTATGAATTGGAGTGACATATTGTGGTGCAACTTCTTGTAAAAATGCGATCATTGAGTATAAGTATCAAGTGTGTTTTTAACAAAAGTTTACATATGTATGTGAAAAAAAAGGGGTGTACGGGAAAATAGTACGCTAAGATTAGAAAACTTCGACACAGAACAAAATAATCTCTTTTCCATTTTATAATCTTCTTTATTTATAATGAAAATTTTCAATATTGTTCTTCTGTGATTTTTTCTATATATTGACTTTTTAATACAAATACTTGTATTTTGTGCTGGGTGTTATGACTGAAATCCCAAATTTTTTCGCCAGCGGTGTGAGACTTGACAATAGCATAGATTGAATATGGAGGATCATAAACGTTTTAGTCGAATGGTTACTTTGATATAATAAAGGCCACTTCTCATAGCGTGCAATCCTCTTATTTAATTAAATGTGTTTTGGGTGTATGAAGTTCCTGAGGAGCTCAAAAGCAAGTTTTTGTGGGTTACATCCTGTTGATGATTGTCCAACTTCGGCACATGGCAAAGCCCGAACTGTGCGACTTTGTTCGTTGACACAATCCATGATGTATTGTCTATAGTGTCACGGTTTTGTCCTTAAAAAGACACCTCACGGGGAAGAGAGAGACCAAGGAGCCAAACTTGGCAACTCCGTTTGTCAGCATGTTTCGTAAGGTAATTTTTGCTCTAGTCATTGTTGTATTCTGCCAAGGCCCTCGACTCCTAAACTATACAGGATATCGGCATCAACACATCCAAAACCAACAATACATTCAAAAACAATATTATTCTTTTAAAAGTGTGGGTAATCTTCAGAGTGAAAGTTGGCAGTGGAAGAGAGAGAGCTTGGTAAACGTTTTGCATGTTCAAAGTCTGCAATTTTAGAGGATCAAAATAACGTTCTTTGACTGAAATTGTGCTCACAGGTTCTGGTACCACAGTGCTTGGAATATTTGCCGCACGCCAGGTGTCAGAAGTTGAGAAACTTTAGGCTCTGCTGGAAATGTTCTTTCCATAGATTGATTACTTTCAGATGCTTGTATTTGGTCCATCCTTAATCTTGTGGATATAGATCAGGACATGTGATTGTTCATCAAGGCAACCAACAAACACTTGAAAACAAAGAGAAAAGAAAACAGCCGCTCTACTAGGGGTGGACTTGATTTGAATCAAGTCAAGTTTGAGATCAATTTAAAGGTAGGACCGAATAAATAATATCTAATTCAAATTTGAGTTTGAACTCCTTTGGATTGATATACAATACCATTAGATGAATGAATATTATTACTGACAAGTTAAACAATGTCATTAGATGACCAAAAGAGGCAATCTCAAACTAGATCTCCAATTCGAGATCAATTTGTTAGAGTTAAACAGTAGATTCGAGTCAAACTAGTTTAAATCACATCTCACCTTAGCAACTGCAAGTATGGTCTCATAACTAGAGTTGTATTTGATCTAAGCTAAATGTGAACAAAACCTTGAATTCAAAAGAGTTAGCTTGAGATCCACCAATTGAGGCTCGAACTTGGTTAAAAAATAATTTAATTTTAAATTTAATCCAAATTAGATCAAACTTAAATATTCATAACTAGCTTGAACTTGGCTTATTAATGAAAACAAACATAATCTATGATTCAAACTTGACTTATTCGATCTGAGTTTAAATTTGATCTCAAGCAACTTGCATTAAATCCAATCTTAACTCATTTCCTAATCAAAAAACAAAAAATAAAGTCTGTCACACATCAAATATATAATTCTTAAAATCACGGAAAAACAAAAGAACTATAAAAAAAAAAAGAAGACCTTCAATGCGATAACACCGAACGAATCTTAGAACTCACGTTGAATCGTTGAGTTAAAGTTTTAACTCAAGTTTGATTCATTCATTAAACATGAATATGGTATCAACCTTGAGTTGTCTTCACTCGAATCCGCCCATAAAAGATTAATATGAATGATTGTTTTAAAAATGATTATCATTATGACAAAATTGTATGGATTTATATCGAACGTTGTGCAGACGATGTATGAGAGGTGATGGTTACTTTTATCTAAATATTAAGTAATTGGTGTTAAATATTTCAGTTATCTAATTTCAAATGATTAAGAGTGTTACTGGATTTTAGCAAAAACAAATAAGCAAGGTGAATACGTTAACATTTTTATGCTAGTTCAATCAATAGTTTGGGAGCCTATATCTACTCTTATGTTATTTTAGAGAGATCTCCTTTTACCTATATATAATCCTCAATTTATTTAAAAAAAAAAAGTATGTTTAGTAAGGAAATTATATAAGAAAAATGTCCTAAATCTTAGTAGGTGGAATTTGGCTATCTAATAGTCAGTTACCAATCGCGTTATTACAATAAAATAAAAAGGCCAAACGACTATTTCCCACCCAAGGTAAGCTGTAAACTCAAGTTTCCACCTTTTAATTATGGAAACATTAAACACTCACCTATGACTGGTTAAATTTAACAAAATCCTAATGTGGTAAGGATAAAATCGTTATTTTCTCTATAATATTAAAAATAAACTAAAATATAATCTACTTTTACCCCTCTAAACTTTAAAAACTAAAATTTTCCCCTAGCCTAAGTTTTAAAAAATCACAGTTTCACCCCAGGATTTCTTTTTGAAATCTCCCACGACATCTCCGACTCCGTTGCCGATGACCTCTCCCTCCCGAAGCATCCTCTCTTTTCGGCGATCTCTTTCCTTCCATTTGGACATCCGATCGACGTCGAAGAAGCCGTGGAAGACGAGACGACTCGTTGTCGTCTGGGAAGACAAGTCGTCTTCATCTAGGAAGACGATTTATCTTCCCAAACGACGTCTCTCTGTGCCGGATGAGTTGGGGTGGAGTTGAGGGGGGCCGTCGGTGGAAGAGAAACCATCGAGAGGGGAAGACGACCAGCGATGAAGCCAGAGAAAGTGAAAGGGCTTGGAAATAAACCCTAGGGGGGAAATGCGATCTTTTCAAACTTAGCTTAGGGAAAAAATGTTAGTTTTTAAACTTTTAGGGGAGAAAATAAGATTAAATTTATCACTGTTAGAGTTTTATTAAATTTAACCGGTCATGGGTAGGTATTTGGTATTTCTATAGTTAAAGGATAGAAACTTGAGATTACAACATACCTTGGGTGGGAAATAGTTGTTTGGCCAAATAAAAAATTCTGATGTCATGATGGTGCAAGAGATAGGGATGAATTGGTATGAATTACACCGTGAAATTGTGAACCTTTCTTCTTTCCAACTGTTTTTAGCATAGAAAAGCACATTTGCACTGTATGTTGCCACTATAGAAAAGTGGTGAAAAGGGAAGCAATCCAGGTGGGCGTTGGATGTGGAAATGAGAGGTCAGAATTTAAATGTTCGTCACTTCAATTTCATAGTGTCATAGCCTAATAGGTAGCCTGTCATTTTATTATTATATTCCATTAATCTACATGATCCAAGACCCTGGAAAATTTATGAGAAGTAGGTCAATTCCGGTAGGTTTCTCAAAATTTATCCATCTTGTAATTTTCTTCATTCATAGTCTATCTGTTTGTTTTTTCCACATTGAGTTTTCTATGTAAATACTTTGTATCCTTGAGTGCACATTTAACAAATTTTCAGTCAAAATCATACATATATTAATTAGGTTCATGCATACACATCATTGAACATAGATTATAAAATATCGTTTTCGTCTAATGTAATTGATAGAATAGATGAAGATTAATAATCTAACTTAAATTTATACCAAAACATCATGACCATAATTTGATTCGATTCACTTTTTGATTATTTTTCTGGCCATTCAAGAAAACCTAAACTTACTAACAAACTACATGTAAATAATATGTATGATAAATATTATCCATGGAGATTGCAAAGGAGAATTTCTGAAGCTTCCTGAGGAATTTAAGAAATGTCAATGCACAGGGCATCCGTGGACTTCAATTCCAGGAGCAATGGGGCACTTAGCCAGAGGGCAATGGTCAGAGTTGTCCAAACCCCACCATTCTGGGCCAAAAATGTCATGAGATTGAAGGGTGATGTAGAGCAACACACCCATGAAGGCAAGCCCAACATCCAGGGCAGCTGATAAAATGTAATTGTATCTAGTCCACCAGAATTTATACCTCCTGAAAATGTAGTAGTTGAACAGGATTCCAACAGCTCCCCAGCTCAGGTAATGCACAGCTTTGGCTGATGGCATGCCCAGTGGCCCTGCCAGGATGAGCGGTGTGTGGATGTTCTTGATCCACTTCTTTTCAAGGTACTTTCGTGAAAGAAGCCATCCAGGAAGTGGGGCAAGTAGGCCTATTAGGAAACAACAGTTGAGTTCCGGGTAGACACCTTTTTTCGTGAACATTCTGAGAGGTCCTACAATGCCCCAAATGATTGAAGCATGGTAGAAAACATCATCTCCAGGACAAGTCCATGGACTCCCCTCTGGCAGCAAGTTTGTGTCACAAATGTGGGGAATGGTTGTGAGGAGCCACCAGGATGTGCCAAAGCGGACAGTTGAAGCAACTATAGTTCCTATTAATTGAAAATATGTAGTGACAGCGTGAAAGGAAGGAAATTAGCATTAAAAAACTGAAAACTTATTAAATTACCTGTACAATGAACATTGCTTTCGGAGGGATTTTCATATAATGGCCTAATTTGAAGTCTCCGATGAAACTGAGAGCTTGAGACATACTAATAGATCCATAGGTCTTGAAAACCACATTGGCAAGAGGCCTCCCAGGATACATGTACCCAATGATCAACTCTGTAATCACATTAAGCCCTGGTTGCTGCAGATTTATTACAAAATTAATTCAGAAATAGCTTGTATCTTCATGTCATATATGCATAAAATGACAGTCAAACAATCGAAATACCATGTTCGTGGTTGCTACAATCACCCCAACAGGTAATGTGAAGAAGAATGCTATGAAACAAGATAGTGTGAGTCCCCACCATGGAAGCTGAAACTGTTTACCGAATCCTTCACAAACATAGAGCGAAAACGCGAATGAGACAACCAAGATAAGCTGGAACCACCATTGAGGCACTGCATCATAGTTCTTCTTCATTATTTTTGTGTGCACATCCCCAAACTGAGCTTTAGACTCACCAGTTGTTTTCTTCCACATTTTCCATATTGTGCCAGACAAGACAATTATCCATGGTTCATAAGAAACATCAATATGTAGAATGAAAAATCAAGATCTTACTGATAAAGATTATGCTTACTGTCCATCAAAGAGTGCAACATGCGAGAGACTAGACATTAACGCAGCAAAGAAAAATCCGTAAGTATATGCAAACAGGATACTAAGATAGAGTTTGCCATACTGATCATAGCCGGCCTTGTCGAACTCAAAGGTTTTCTCATTGATGATCCTGCTGATGTTGTAAGTTTGGCCATTAGAGTCAAAAGTGTGAGAGGAAAATAAGGGGAATTTCTGGGCATCATATGCATTATACCAGTAAGAAAATGGAACAAGCACATAGAGGTACAAAAAGAACCCAACTAATATATTAGCAATGGCAAAGAAGGGAGTGGCCAGAGGACTTCCCAAGAAGCCAGCAACAGTAGACCAATCAAGGCCAAAAGAACCGATGCCTAGGCCATTCAAGCCTGAACCAATCTTCTGTGCAGTGATGGAGTCTTTCCATATCCAACACACAAAGGAGAGAGCGCTTAGTGATGGGAAAAGATAGCCTGGAATGATGTAATACGTATAGCTTGTTATAGAAACAAGGAGGAAAAATTGTAGCCTGGTTACTCCTCCTCTAGGCCTCTCTTCCTTTTCATGCAGTGCCCTGCAGATTGCAATTATATCAGTGCCAGAAAGTAGCTGAAAAGTTCAGGTTTTGGCATATGGTTTTGCTGTGAATATACCTGAACAGAGAGACCTGTACCAGGTTTGCTGGCCACCACATGTATGGAGAATCAACAAGGTACTTTCTGAATAAACCAGCCCATCCATATCCAAGCAACTGAATTACACATAAAAACCAAACGAATCAAGCTCAAATTAGGAATCAAACAGGCAGCGGGGGACCAGAAATAAAACTTAAGAAATCAAAGTCAATAAAGAAATAATGAAATTTAATAGGGTCAATGTAAAATTTTAGGCTATTTATATATACTAAACTAATGGGATCAGCAGACCCTCTTGACCCCGATACATATTTACAAAAATGTACCTGAGTTGTTTGAACTAACAACATTGCAGCAACTGGGTTCAGCTGTCTGTGATAGAAAGCCTTGACAATTGTGACGATGCCCACTGCATAAACACCGTTGGAGCCACAGCTGGCAAAAATGGTGATCAACGCATTTTCCTTCAGGTTAAAGGGCCCCGGATTCAGTGAAAACAACCATGGCGTGAAAGGGATTCGGAATTGTCTGTTTGGAAGAGTTGCAGCCATTAGTCTTCCGATTGGCAAGACAAGAATTTGAGCTGAAACTGAACCTACAAACAGCTGATTCTGGCGGTAACCAAAAAACTGGTTTACAAATGCTAAAAGGAAACATGAAGACAGTCCCAGAACCCATGTTCGGAAGGTTAAAGCTGGTTGTTCTGGATCATCAGTAATTGGAACTGTGAGCCTCACTTCCTCTATTGGGTTATCATCAATTTCCTCATCTCCTACATCACCAAACAGAAAAATGAATTAAAAAAAAGAAAATTTGTTATTAGTGTGTATCAAAGGCCTATTTCACTTGTGCACCGACCATGTCATGGATGTTTTATATTGTGTATTTTTTATCTATCATATCTTATTGAAAAAATTAATGTTAAAATAAGTTTTCAAATCTCTCAAACATTACTATCACTTTTCAGAAAACTATATCAGCCTGTATCAATAAAATTATCAATATAGACCAATAAAAATTATATTGTATGACGTACTAATTTTTTATGCACCTTTTGTATATGTTTCATGTGACGCTACCAACCAAAGTTGCATCCAATAAAATTGTCTTTCAAAAAAATACACAAATTAAAGTATAAAAAATGTATTTAAGAGGTTGCATTTAAGCAGGTCAAAGTGTAAAGTTTAACAAAGGAGGAAACTGAAATTAGAAAAACAAACTGGCTCACAAGGTCCAATTCAAAATCCAAACTCTGAGACTCATATTTAATAAAAAATAATTTAACTTTTGAATTCTATTTGAATTAGAATAAACTTGAATGTTTGAATTCGAATTCGAATTGAACCCAACTAAAGATTAAGCAACAAGAAAGACTCTATATAAACCATAAAGAAAATTCATGCATGTTGCCATGAATATATACTTGGAAACTGTTTATTAACAGTTTAAAGTTCATAATAACCTTCATAAAATTCATCTATGCATAGGCAAATCACCAGAAAGGAAACTTAAAAAAGAAAAAAATATTACCAGTTACACTGATGCCAGTTTGATGAATTTCAAAAGACTTGGAATGGGGAGCAGAAACAGTGTCTTCAACATTGTAGGGACTTGCCATTTCCATTTGTCTTTCTCTCAAAAGGCAGTGGCAGTGGCAGTGGCAGTGGCAATCCTTGAAGGATTTCTAGCTGGCTGGCTGGCCGGCAAACTAGATAAAGACTTTATATATAAAAAATAAAGAAAATGTTGCAGAAGGTGGATTTTTCCACCACATGAGGAGAAAAAGGAAAAGTTTGGGTGTGAATGCATTAAATTGATGGCGAGCTGCATCATTGTCTTGGTAGACATTTGCCCTGTATTTAGCCACTCTCCTTGACTAAAGGGGCAGCCAAATTTTCCTATAAATACCCCTTATCCTTTGTAATTGGATCATCCGGAAAAATCAATCTCTCACCTTATTTTGCTTTCATTTCTTGTTTCATTATAAATCTCTCTCAAAACTTCTTTTTTTTTCCATTTATTTTATTATATTTATAACAGAAAAGAATTTGTACCAGAACTTTGCCTAATCTAGACCAACATGGGCTGGTCATGGTTGAAGTTTGGATGAACCTTTTGGATAATTTTTTGGCCAAAGAACTATTTCCCACCCAAAGTATGCGCATTTCTCAAGTTTCCCCCCATAAACTATGAAAATCCCATTTATCCACCCATGGGCTGTTAAAATTAACTGAATCCGTTAGTTATATCATTTTCCCCCCTAAGCCCTACAAACTAATATTTCACCCCCAACCCAAGTTTTAAAAAACAACATTTTCCCCCCTAGGATTTCCAGTTTTCAGAGTGCGTTCTTCCGGTGGCATTTCTTCCTCTCCGGCGACCTCTAGGCTACGACTCTTCCTCTCTGGCACAGTCTTCTTTCGGCGGCTCTCCTGGGGGCAGTGTTCGAAGAAGACAAGTCGTCTTCGTCGCGTCCTCGTCTTTGTCTCGACGAACACTAGTCGACAAAGACTCCTCGTCGAGGAAGAGTCTTCGTCAGAGATGAAGATAACTTGTTTTTGTCGATCACCTCTCCCAAGAGAGCTGCCGGAAGAAGACCGTGCCAGAGAGGAAGAGCAGTGGCCTAGAGGTCGCTGGAGAGAAAGAAACGCCACCAAACAAAAAAACGCACTTTGAAAACTTGAAACCCTAGAGGGGAAAATGCTATTTTTTAAAACTTGGGTTGGGGTGAAATTATTAGTTTTTAGGGTTTAGAGGCGGAAATAAATCAAATTTAAGTTTATTTTTTATAATACAGACAAAATAACGATTTTACCCTTGAAATCGTTTGTTTTAACCGTACACGGATGGGTAAATGAGATTTTCAAAGTTAACGGGAAAAAACTTGATAAATGTGCATACCTTGGGTGGGAAATGTCCTTTGGCCTAATTTTTTCACCTGTGACCTTTGTTGGAGCTGGTGGTGGTTTTATATATTCATCTTAGCCTAACATTCTAAAAACGGCCTTATTATAGCTAGTAAACGATACGTATAAACGACTAATATTATAAAATACCAGCTTTCCAACTTCATGCAGTCAACAATCTCCTTACATGGCATACAAGGTATACAAAATAAGTAATATTATGTGTACAAACAATATGTATAATTTATGAAAAGGTAATGTGTTAAAAGCATAATCTATCTTATATTTTACCATAGTTCAATATTAAACGAACAACTGCAAGTACGTTTGGATACAAACAATCTAACATATTTGTTGATTTACTTTTATTTTAAAATTTATTCGATGTTAGTGTACTGTTTGTCTGTAAATTATTAAAATAATCTAAAACTAAACCTTTTCCATCTTGTCAAAAGTTCAATGAACAAACTGACGTATCTTTAATTCATCATGTACCCATTGTTACTCAATCACTCATCGCCTCAAATTTTCAACTCATTCCCACCAAGTTTCCTTATCAAGTAATCAAAAATCACAATTCCAATCAGAATCATACATATATTAATTAGGTTCATACATACACACCATTGAATCTAGATTGTAAAATTTTATTTTAGTCTAATATAATTGATAGAACGATGAAGATTAATAATCTAACTTAAATTTATACCAAGACATCATGATCATAATTTGATTCAATTCACTTTTTGATTTTTTTTCTAGCCATTCAAGAAAACCTAAACTTACTAACAAATTACATGGGAATAATGTGTACAATCTAAGTTATCCACGGAGATTGCAAAGGAGAATTTCTGAAGCTTTCTGAGGAATTTAAGAAATGTCAATGCACAGGGCATCCATGGACTTCAATTCCAGGAGCAATGGGACACTTAGCCAGAGGTCTTATAATATTACTAACTGCCTGCTTCTCTTATTCAAGCTGGTTGTGATTGTCATTTTCAGTTTGAAACTTGAATGATTCTTCGTAACAATCTGCAGGCACATATGGTTAATTTAGAAAGTTCGACATTATATTCTTGTACAATGTTATAGAACCGGGGGCATTTCCAGTCCTCTCGTTTGAAATACTGCAAAAGTACCAGAAATGGCTCCAATTTTGTCATGTAAAGACTTCATATTTCTAGTTTAATCTTCGGGAATGTGTGGTTTGCCCCAAAATCACTTTTCCATTATTTAATGGCACAAATCATGCTCCACCTAAAATTAAACTACGTTAACGAAAAAAATCCTCATACAATATCAAAAAGTTAAATTACTTTTCCATTATTTGATGACACAAATCTCTCAAATTGCTTCGGTTTTTTCTTTTCAAGTATAGTTTATAAATTTTGTTAATTGTTCTTCATTTAACTCAGATTGTAAGATTTAAATGATATTAATTGGAAACCGATGGTTCATATGTGGAATAATTGTTATAAGAATTTTTCTATAATAATATAATTTTAAATTGAATTCATTGTTAGATAAAATGGGTCCTTTGATATCTTTAAAATTTGGGGCCTGACAGTCTTAGTTTGTTAAAAAAAATATTGCAACTTGCCAACTTCATATATATTTCTTACTTACTATGTTTTTTCCAAACAGAAGTTGGTATATGTATAGGAGAAAAGTCAATGGTAGTGGCCTGCACGAAAATAAATTTAAATAGAGAAATGAAAAGTTTCTCTATTTGAAGACGATGAATCCATATCAAAATAGAGAAATAAATGGAGAAGATTTTACTGGAATCAAATATCAGAAACCATGTTGAAAACTTTTATAGTTTAGTGATGGAGATTCTTTGTTTGAGTAAGGATCCCATATATGATCCCAGAACTTAATTTTCTTATTAGAAAGTTTCCTTGGAGAACCCTCATTGTAACTAGGATGATGATGATAGCCAATTTGATTGCATTAAGAATGATCGTGTCTATAGCATGACCTATCCTATTTTGGTGGTGGCTTTGGCCCAACAAAAGGTTTTATTTCTTTAGAATTATTTCATATGATGAAGGATACTTGTGTGTAGGAAAATTGAACGCTGGATCGAAGTCTTTTCTAGGAGCATATCAGATACAAAATATCAATAAAAAAATGTGTATAGTTTATAATGACAGATGAACGCTAGTTCCTCCTTAAGAATATTGCCAAAAAATCAATTGAACGAGAACATTTAAGGAACAAGTTTTTATTACCCATTTTAGAACCATCAATAAACCAATATTAAGCCCATTTATTTCTTCATTACTTAAAAGCTAAGCGTGTTTGGTGGAAGAGGTGAAAAGGAAAGAAATCAAAGTCAATAAATCTAGATCAACATGGCTGGCTATGTTAAATAATATTTACTTTCTCCTGATTTTGATTTTGATTTTGATTTTGATATTGACTGGATCTGATTCTGATTCTGATTATGATTGGATTCGATTTTGATTTGATTCTGATTCGATATTATTCTAATTTTATGTATATTAGTTTTCAATTAGATTTTTTTTTTTTCCAGATTACACTGTAATACTTCTTAAAACAGCCTAATCATAGCTAATAAATGATATGTATAAACCACTAATATTATCGAATTCCAGCTTTCCAACTTCATACAGTCAACACTCTCCTTATATGGCATGCAAGTTATACAAATTTACTAACGGATACAAATAAACTGGCGTATCTTCAATTGAAAAATGCATACATTGTTACTCAACAGCTCATCTCCTCAATTTTTCAACTCATTCCCAACACATTAACCATGTTACTTCGAGCATTTATAGGCGGTTTCAAAAGTATATGTGAAAATATAACAAATTGATATATTATTATATGATTAATTGATTTAATTATTTAATTATTTATTTATTTATTTATAAATCAAAATAATAAGTAATATTATGTGTATTTATTTTAAATATATAATTACATATTTATTTATATGTATCGTCACATCGCTTTCCTTTCTGAATACCTCATCAACAAATTTTTGGCCTCAAGGTTTATCAAAATACTGAAGTCAATTTTGAGGTTAGATATCGACCCTTCAATGAAATAGATGAGATGACGGGTGAGAACATGGCTTTTTAAATTGAGGGACCTTGTTGTTTCATCAAACCCTGGGTGTGAAATGGTAATTTGGCCAAACCTCATACGAAAATATTGAATATAACGCTGATTGCAATATTCCACTGAAAGAATCATTAGAAATACGAAATAACAATTTATCTATCGGAATCTTACTTAAAAAATGAAGAAGAAGAAGAAATAAAAATCTAGAAATATAAAATCTTATTGTTAAGATAAAAAATTTGACATAGGATCCCAAATCTTATTAAAGATGAAAAAAATACAACAGTCACTTGTTTTTAGGAATGGAACACGGAATTGGTGCCCTTCCACAACGACAACGCACGAAATACACATGAGCAGGAGAAGAAGAAGACAGGACTCTCGCACCTTCGGACAAAAGGTGGCATGGCAGTCAAGACCATGAGCATTATCATCACAAGCACAACCTTCACTGCAGCTTTGAACATTTTCTCCATTTCTGTTCAGCCTTCTCTCCAAGCCAAGATACCGGGGAATGCTTCAACTGTTTGCAGAGTTCTGCTTCTCACATTGACGAAAGACTTCTCTTTGGGGGTGGAACTGGGCCCTTTTAGGGTAGGCCCAGACCACTCTTAATTCTAAATTTTTTTTTTTTAAGTTTGAGCAGACCCATACTTAGTTTCTTGTTGGGTCTACCTTTATTCTGATTTTTTTTTTTTTAAAAAGTTTGAGCGGTCCATCCTTATTTCTTTTATCAGGCCTATCCTGATTTTAGTTTCTTTTCTTAGTTTGAGCAGCCCACCCTTATTTTTTTAAAGTTTAAACAGCCCAAAAACTTTGATACCTCAATTGGATTTTTTACCTCACCTTCTTATTTTTCTTCAGTCATTCTCCCCTGTTACCTCATTACTCATTCTCTGAGGATTCGATAAAGTGCTGCTCTACTGCTTCAAGTTTTCCAAGTAAAATTTTTATTTTTTTAGTGAAAATTTCGTGTTGATGTGTTCAGTTTGAGTTATGAGAAATAAAATGTTGGATTTCAATATGTTATTAAAAACCCCCAAATAACTAATACTCTTAAAGAGAGGTGAATAAGATTATTTAAAACATTTTAACCAAATAAATATCTTGAATAAATTTTCAATCAGTCACAGTTTCACAAACAATTTCAATAAAGATATTCAAACTAAATCAATGTCCAACAAGTTTACTCAAACAATCAAACAATGATAATATTCAATAATTTATCAAAAACATATAACACAAATATAAAGTAAAGAGAGTAGAGAAAGAAAATTGTTAACATTTATAGTGGTTCGAAGTCTTCTCTTTCAAATTTTTTACATCCACTTCTTCAAAGAATTCTACTTTAAGTTTAACAAGTGAAAAATCTCCTCTTTACAATAGTTCTTCGGGATTTTGCCCAAGTATACTAATTGATCCAGGATTGCGTCCACCACAATAGTTATCCAAGATTTCGCCCAAGTTTATTTGAATACAGAAAAAATGATGCTTGTAAATGCCTCTATAAGGTTAGTAAAAAAAGTGAGTACAAATGTATCTCTTAAGAATTTGAATTATGAGCTTTGTGAGAAATTAAAGAAGAAATGAGCATAATATTTTACATTAGCAATCTCTAACTTATTCTCCATCAAATAATCTTCAATTTATAGTCTTGGATAAATGAAATGGCTTAAATGACCGTTGGTTTGCATAATATATCTATTGAATTTCGATAATAATGTTTTCGCCTTGAAAACATGATAGGACAGACATTCTATTTTGAGGGATGAGGGTCTTGTTACACATTCTGACTTTGGCAGCTTTGAATCAGATGTTTAATAGTCAAATTTTTTAAATGTACCACTTGAGGGATAAACGTCCCTTTTTTCAAGATAAACATCTTCTTAGCAACTTCAAAATTTCAAAACACTTCAAACTTGAAGGGATGGGTGTCCTAGTCATGCTTGCAACATCATTGGTTATGCGATGTTTTGTTGACAACAAATTGCTAGGTTTGATATACATAGAGTTTGTATCTTTTTGTTTCTTTTAAGTGAATTTATATGGTGACTTTGATGGGATTTCTTTATTTTAAGAATTTTAATCCTAATTCAATTTACCATTGTTATAGTAATAGTATTATATTATCCCTAAAATAATGAAATCCTAATAGATTTGTATATAAGTTTACTATATGAGTTTGGTGGTCTTGTGCATTGCATTTAGAAAATCATCCTTTTTTGTATAGATTTGATATTTAATTGAATGTTCCACTAAGGTAAAATATATGTTAATTGGTGAAAAATGACGGAGCCGTGCAGACGCCTTTTTAATGAAAATCCTAGTTCCGCCCTGGTGTGTGGGTATTCTTGATCCACTTCTTTTCAAGGCATTTTTGTAACAGAAGTCATATGAGAATTGGGGTGTGTAGGCCTATTGGAAGAACTAGTTGAGATCCGGGTAGATGTCTTTTTTTGTAAACATTCAAAAAAGTCCTACAATGCCCCTTATGATTGAAGCATTGTAGAAAAACATAGTATCTATGACATGTCCAAGGACTCCTTTCTGGCAGCAAATTTATGTCACAAATTGGGGAACGGTTGTGAGGAACCACCAGGAGGTGCCAAAGCTGACAGGTGAAACAATTATAGTTCCTATTAACTGAAAAAACATAATGACAGGGTTAAAAGAAAAAAATTAACATAAAAAAAATCTGAAAAGCAAAAACTTATTGAATTACATGTATAATTAACATGGAAGTCTCTGATGAAACTGAGAACTTGAGACATACTGATAAGGCTATAGGTCTTGAAAACCACATTGGCAAGAGGCCTACCAGGAGACATGTACCCATGATCAACTTTGTTATCACATTAAACCCTAGTTGCTATAGATTTATTACACAATTCATTCAAAAATAGCTTGAATCGTTGTGTCATCAACATTGTAAGGGCTTGCCATTTCCATTTGTCTTTCTCTCAAAAGGCAGTGGCAATGGCAATCCTGGAAGGATTTCTAGCTGGCTGGCCAGATAAGGACTTTATACATAAAAAATAAAGAAAAGAATTTGTACCAGAACTTTGCCTAATCTAGATCAACATGGCTGGTTATAGTTGGAGTTTCGATGAACCTTTTGGATAATTTTTTCACCTGTGACCTTTGTTGGAGCTGGTGGTGGTTTTATGTATTCATCTTAACCTAACACTCTAAGAACGGCCTTATTATAACTGGTAAATGATACGTATAAACAACTAATATTATAGAATACCAGCTTTCCAATTTCAGGCAGTCAACAGTCTCCTTGTATGGCATGCAAGCTATACAAAATTTATGCAGAAGTAATGTATTAAAACCATAACCTACCTTATATTTTACCATAGTTCAATATTAAATGAACTAACTGCAGGTACATATAGATACTAACAATCTAATGTATCTGCTGGTTTACTTCTATTTTAACATTTATCTGATGCTACTGTACCATTTGCCTATAAAGTATTATTGATATAAAAAAAATACAATAATCTAAACCTAAACCTTTCCCATCTTGTCAAAATTTCAATATTTCAATACTGTATAAACAGGTGGTGGTACCAAAGGATATAAATATCTTTAATTCAAGGTATACCCGTTGTTACTCAATCACTCATCTCAAATTTTCAATTCATTCCCACTCGAGTTTCCTTATCAAGTAATCAAAAATTACAATTCCAATCAGAATCATACATAAATTTTTTAGGATCATACATATGCACCATTGAATCTAGGTTTTAAAATATCATTTTTGTCTAATATAATTGATAGAATGATGAAGATTAATAATCCAAATTAAATTTATAACAAGACATCATGACCATAATTTGATTCAAATCACTTTGACTTTTTAAAGGCCATTCAAGAAAACCTAAACTTAATAACAAATTACGTGAGATAATGTGTACGATCTATGTCATCCATGTAGATTACAAAGGAGAATTTCTGAAGCTTTCTGACGAATTTAAGAAATGTCAAAGCACAGGGCATCCAGGGACTTCAATGCCAGGGGCAATGGGGCACTTAGCCAGAGGGCAATGATCAGAGTTGTCCAAACCCCACCATTCTGGGCCAAATATGTCATGCGATTGAAGGGTGATATAGAGCAACACACCCATGAAGGCAAGCCCAACATCCAGAGCAGCGGATAAAATGTAATTGTATCTAGCCCACCAGAATTTATATCTCCTGAAAATATAGTAGTTGAACAGGATTCCAACAGCTCCCCAGCTCAGGTAATGCACAGCTTTGGCTGATGGCATGCCCAGTGGCCCTAACAGGATGAGCGGTGTGTGGATGTTCTTGATCCACTTCTTTTCAGGGTATTTTTGCGACAAGAGCCATCCAGGAATTGGGGCAACTAGGCCTATTAGGAAGAACCAATTGAGTTCTGGGTAGACACCTTCTTTTGTGAACATTCGGAGAGGTCCTACAATGCCCCAGATGATTGAAGCATTGTAGAAAACATCATCTCCAGGACATGTCCATGGACTCCCCTCTGGTAGCAAATTTGTGTCACAAATGTGGGGAACAGTTGTGAGGAGCCACCAAGATGTGCCAAAACACACTGACGAAGCAACTATAGTTCCTACTAACTGAAAATACATAGTGAGAGGGTTAAAGAAAAAACATTAACATAAAAAAAAAACTTGACAATCTTATTGAATTACCTGTACAATGAACATTGATTTTGGAGGGATTTTCATATAATGACCTAATTTGAAGTCTCCTATGAAACTGAGAGCTTGAGCCATACTGATATAGCCATAGGTCTTAAAGACCACATTAGCAAGAGGTCTACCAGGATACATATACCCAATGATCAACTCTGTAATCACATTAAGCCCTGGTTGCTGCAGATTTTTAACACAATTCAATTGGAAATAGCTCAAATCGTGGGGTTATATATGCATAAAATGACAGTAATGGAAAATACCGAGTTTGTGGTTGCTTGAATCACCCCAACAGGTAATGTGAAGAAGAATGCTATGGAACAGGATAGTATGAGTCCCCACCATGGAAGCTGAAGCTGTTTACCAAATCCTTCACAAACGTAGAGTGAAAGCGCGAATGAGACAACCAAGATAAGCTGGAACCACCATTGAGGCACTTCATCATAGTTCTTCTTCATTATTCTTGTGTGCACATCCCCAAATTGAGCTTTAGACGCAGCAGTTGTTTTCTTCCACATTTTCCATATTGTGCTAGATAAGACAATTATCCACATAGTTCATAAGAAACATCAACATGTAGAATTAAAAATCAAGATCATAACGGTAAAGATTATGCTTACTGTCCATCAAAGAGTGCAACGTGCGAAAGACTAGACGTTAACCCAGCGAAGCTCAATCCATAAATATATGCAAACAGGATACTTAGATAGAGTTTGCTATACTGATCATAGCCAGCCTTGTCGAACTCGAAGGTTTTCTCATTGATGACTCTGCTGATGTTGTAAGTTTGGCCATTGGAGTCAAAAGTGTGAGAGGAAAATAAAGGGAATTTCTGGGCATCATATACATTATACCAGTAAGAAATTGGAACAAGCACATAGAGGTACAAAAAGAACCCAACTAATGTATTTGCAATGGCAAAGAAGGGAGTGGCCAGAGGACTTCCCAAGAAGCCAGCAACAGTAGACCAATCAAGGCCAAAAGAACCGATGCCTAGGCCATTCAAGCCTGAACCAATCTTCTGTGCAGTGATGGAGTCTTTCCATATCCAACACACAAAGGAGAGAGCGCTTAGTGATGGGAAAAGATAGCCTGGAACGATGTAATACGCATAGCTTGTTATAGAAACAAGGAGGAAAAATTGTAGCCTGGTTACTCCTCCTCTAGGCCTCTTTTCCTTTTCATGCAGTGCCCTGCAGATTGCAATTATATCAGTGCCAGAAGTAGCTGAAAACTTCAGGTTTTGGCATATGGTTTTGCTGTGAATATACCTGAACAGAGAGACCTGTACCAGGTTTGCTGGCCACCACATGTATGGAGAATCAACAAGGTATTTTCTGAATAAACCAGCCCATCCATATCCAAGCAACTGAATTACACATAAAAAAACAAAAGCTCATATTAGGAATCAAACAGACAGCCCAAAAATAAAACTTAAGAAATCAAAATCAATAAAGAAATAATAAAATTTAGGAAGGTCAATGCAAAATTTTAGGTGTTTTATATATACTAAACCAATGGGGTTAGTTGACCCCTTGACCTCGATATAAGTTCACAAAAATGTACCTGAGTTGTTTGAACTAACAACATTGCAGCAACTGGGTTTAGCTGTCTGTGATAGAACGCCTTGACAATTGTGACGATGCTCACTGCATAAGGACTGCCCGAGCCACAGCCAGCGAAAATGGTGATCAACGCATGTTCCTTCAGGCTAAAGGGTCCCGGATTCAGCGAAAACGACCATGCCGTGAATGGGATTCGGAATTGTTTGTCCGGAAGAGTTGCAGCCATTAGTTTTCCGATTGGCAGGACAAGAATTTGAGCTGAAACTGAACCTACATACAACTGATTCTGGCGGTAACCAAAAAACTGGTTCACAAATGCTAAAAGGAAGCATGAAGATAGTCCCAGAACCCATGTTCGGAAAGTTAAAGCTGGCTGCTTGGGATCATCAGTTATTGGAACTGTGAGCCTCACTTCCTCTATTGGGTTATCATTAATTTCCTCATCTACAACATCACCAAACAGACAAATGAATCAGAATAAAGGAAATCTGTTAATAGTGTGTATCAAGGACCTAATTCATTTGTTCACCAATATCGCACCGTGTCCGGGATCACCACTTGCATCCCTCGCACATCTATGCACAAGGAATGCCTCGACTTAGCCATGCATGAACACTGCCACCAAAGTTCTGTATTGCGTATTTTTTATCTATCATACCTTTTGAAAAAATTTAAATTAAAATAAAAGTTTTAAAATCTCTCAAATATATACCCATCCCTTCTCAAAAAAAATATATCATTCTGTTTCAATAAAATTATCATTATAAATCGGTAAGGAACATATCATATGACCTACTAATTTTGTATACACCCTATTACTAACAAATGTTGTATCCAATATAATTGGCTTTCGACATAAACGCAAATTAACGTCTAAAAATGCATTTAAGCAGGTCAAATCAAAGTGTAAAGTTCAACAAAGGAGGAAACTGAAATATGAAAAAGAAACTGACTCACAAGGTCCAATTCAAAATCCTAACTTTTGAGACTCAAATTTAATCATAAATAATTTAACTTTTGAATTCTATTTGAATCAGAATAAATTCGAATGTTTGAATTTGACTTCCCTACCAAAGATTAAGTAACAAGAAACTGCTGTACAAGACTGATATAAACCACAAAGAAAATCCATGCATGTCGCCATGTATATATACTTGGAAACTGTTTAGCAACAGTTTAAAGTTCATCATATCCTTCATTAAATTCATCTATACAAAGGCAAATCACCAGAAAGGAAACTGAAAAAAGAAAAAAAAATATTACCAGTGACACTGATGCCAGTTTGATGAATTTCAAGAGACTCGGAATGGTGAGCAGAAGCAGTGTCTTCAAAATTGTAAGGATGTGCCATTTCCAATTCTCTTTTTCTCAGAAGGCAGAGGCAATGACAATCCTGGAAGGATTGCTGGCTGGTTGGCTGGCTGTCCGGCCAACTAGATAAAGACTTTATATATAAAAAATAAAGAAAAGAATTTGTACCAGAAGTTTGCCTAATCTAGATCAACATGGCTGGTTACAGTTGGAGTTTGGATGAGCCTTTTGGATAATTTTTTAACCTGTGGACTTTGTTGGAGCTGGTGGTGGTTTTATATAGTCATCTTGAACCTAACATCCTAAAAACGGCCTCATTAATTATAGCTAATAAATGAGACGTATAAACGACTAATATTATCGAATTCCAGCTTTCCAACTTCATACAGTCAACACTCTCCTTACATGGCATGCAGGCTGTACAAATATAGTGACGGAGCCAAATAAATTGGCGTAACTTCAATTTAAACATATACCCATTGTTACTCAACAGTTCATCTCCTCAAATTTTCAACTCATTCCCACCCAAGTTTCCTTATCAAGTAATCAAAAATCACAATCCCCAATACAATAATCATGTTACTTTGAGCATTTATAGGGGGTTTCTCTATAAGATTCAAAAGTATATGTACAAACATCGAGTATAAACCAACATAAACAAATTGATATATTATAATACAATTAATTGATTTAATTGTTTATTTATCTATAAATCAAAATATACATTATTGTTGTTATTTGTACATGAAGTATTGTCGATATACAAAATAAATACCCTAGACCTAAACCGTGCCCATCTTCTCAGAATTTCAACTCTTTCTCACCAAAGTTGCCATATAAGTAATCAGAAAAATAACAACCCCCAATACAAGCAGCAAGTTACTTGGAGCATTTTTAGGGAGTCTTTCTGTCATGCATTAATTGCATGCCTTGATAGAGGCATTAAGAAATTGAATCTGTATGACCGTCTTGCCGTTTTCGTCTTCTTGCAAATCAGTTGGTCTATAAAGATCATAGGACTGGTCAAACCATCTTTTCATGAATTCATTCACTAAATTAGTAATATTTCTTTTTAAAGAGAATTTCATGAAGGAAAATTCTTAATGTTCCATTTGTATTTGGATGAAATCAGAGATGTATTCAGATGCTAGCTCTTTGTAGCTTGGATTTTTTTTTTTTTTTCGTTGTTGAGATTCATGGATTATTTCAAATTGGCTCATTAATTAAAAGAGGATGATTCTTGTTTGTTATTCTTTCTCAATGATGGATATAAAATAAATATTAAGATTGAATGAGTATTTCCCACTCTTATAAAGTTGATGAAAATGCAATAAAAACATTTGTCTTTACCAAAGCTAAAGTTAAATAATATGTTAGGCTAAAATTTTACAAAGTTTTATCAACATCTGATTAATCATTTTTATTCACCGCAAAGTTCTTGCTAATGGTAAAATAATAGGGCTTTGAATATAGGGGTCATTTTTATTTGACCTATCATATTTCACTAGGGATTAAAGAAAAGAGTTGCTCAAAAGACGCCCTTGGAGAATTAGAAAGGAGGTAAACAAAGGAAAATATAAAATAATCCAAGTCAAATTGAATTTATTTATACTATCAGCTCTATAATTTCTAAAAGTGCTATTAATTATAGAAATAAAATTATATTAACAAACAATAATATATTATTATATGATTAAATATTATTTTATTTATTATTAAAAACTATCCAATCATATTATAATATATGATTGTTTATATATTTAATACTACTCAAATTATATTATAGATATCTTATAAAGAAAAAAAATGTAATAAAATTATGTATGCACGTTTTCAGTACATATATGATATATCTTTATGTGATTAAATAATTTTAAATTGAAGATAAAATAACATTAAATCATAAGATGATACATCATTTATATACCCAAATTATATATTAAAAAATATATATATAATATTACTCTTAAAAATAATATCTAAGCGTGAAAGTGAACATTTTAGACTAAAAAGGTATCATTTGACCAAAGTTAAAACGTTACATGATTTACATCTTTCCATCAAATACTTAAGCCTTATATTTCTCCATATGGTTGGCCATGTAATAAATAATCCCAGTTGTAAGCCATGAAAGAAGTTTCATTTAATAGTCGGTGTTATTTCCACCAAAAAGAAAAAAACTACTTTATGCATTTATTTCTTATTTTTTTTTAAATTGAAAAATAGCTTTTCCTATTAAAAGTATTGTACGGCTTTAATAAATGAATAGAAAATAAAATTTTCAAACTTATACCATTAGTTAACTTAAAATTGAGTTTAATTTAAATCTATTATAATAAATTCAAACCAAATCTGTTTTGATTGAAAATATCATTAAAAAATTATTGGTATAATAAATAATATTATTAACAGATAAATAATATTTCTAATAAGATGAACTTTATTATTGAGAGAGAATTCAAATTAAACACAAATTGAATTATCAAATTAAAATTTCAATTTGAATTTAGCTACAATCAAGCCAAATTGACTCAATTTAAGTCTATTACTTAAAAGATGAGAATTTGTCAACTCCAGATGAAAAATAGTCTTTCAACTTAAATATCAACCCTAAATTTTAGAAAAGTATAAATAGTTTTTAAAGTTCTTGAATGAGATGCTATTTACCCTCTTAATTTTATTAGAATTATGATCAACAAGAACCAAACAAATCAATAATCACATCCTATTTTAGAGAAAACCTTCCCAACATCAAATGTTGACATCTTTGAAATTGCCAATGACTTCATCTATATAGCATGATGCTCTTGATCCACTTCTTTTTAGGGTATTTTCATGACAGGAGCCATCCAAGGACTGGGGCAAGTAGGCCTACTAGGAAGAACTAGTTGAGTTTCAAATAGATGCCCGCTTTCGTGAACATTCGAAGAGATCCTATAATGCCTTAGATGATTGAAGCATTGTAGAAAACATCGTCTCTAGGACATGTCCAGGGACTCCCCTCTGGTAGCAAATTTGTGTGACAAATGTGGAGAACTGTTGTGAGCATCCACCAGGATGTGCCAAAGTAGAGAGTTAACACAACTGTAGTTCCTACCAACTGAAAATACATAATGACAGGGTTAAAGGAAAGATATTAGCATAAAAACAAAATCTAAAAAACAAAGACTTATTGAATTACTTGTACAATGAACATTGATTTCAGAAGGATTTTCATATAGTGACCTAATTAAAAGTCTCCGATAAAATTAAAAGCTTGAGACAAACAAATAAAAACATAGGTCTTGAAAACCACATAAGCAAGAGACCTACCAAAATACATGTACCTAATAATCAACTCTGTAATCACATTAAGCTCGGGCTGCTACAGATTTATCACACAATTCATTCAAAAATAGCTCAAATCATTATGTCATATATCCATAAAATGAAAGTAAAGTAATTCAAAATACCATGTTTGTGGTTGCTACAATCACCCCAACAAGTAATGTAAAGAAGAGTGCTATAAAACAGGAAAGTACGAGTCCCCACCATGGAAGCTGAAACTGTTTACCAAATCCTTTAAGACCTATGTCTTTATCAGTATGTCTCAAGTTCTCGTATCATCGAAGACTTCAAATTAGGTCACTATATGAAAATCCCTCTGAAATCAATGTTTATTGTATAGGTAATTCAATAAGTTTTTGTTTTTCAGTTTTTTTTATGCTAATGTCTTTCTTTTAACCCTGTCACTATGTATTTTTAGTTGGTAGGAACTATAGTTGCTTCAACTGTCTACTTTCGCACATCCTCGTGGCTCCTCATAATAGTTCCCTACATTTATGACACAAATTTATTGTTAGCGGGAAGTCTTTGGACATGTCCTAGAGACGATGTTTTCTACAATGCTTCAATCATTTGAGGCATTGTAGGACCTCTCCGAATGTTCACGAAAGAAGATGTCTACCCGGAACTCAACTGGTTCTTCCTAATAGGCCTATTTGCCCCAGTTCTTGAATGGCTTCTATCACGAAAATACCCTAAAAAGAAGTGGATCAAGAACATCCTGATGCAAACTGCACAAGAGGAATAAGGTGAATTGACACAAAAGGAGGGAGAATGCAAGTATTGAGAAATGCAGGCAGGAAACGTTAGCATGGCTGTCGTATTATGTAATCATTAGCTAAACAGTGTCGTTGGAAATATGTAAAGAGTTTGCATCAGGATGTTCTTAATCCACTTCTTTCATGATAGGAGTCATTCGAGAACTGGGGCAAGTAGGCCTATTAGGAAGAACCAGTTGTGTTTCGAGTAGATACCTTCTTTCATGAACACTCAAAGAGGTCCTACAATGCCCCAGATGATTGAAGCATTGACATGTTCAAGGACTTCTCTTTGGTAGCAAATTTATGTCACAAATGTGGGCAACTATTGTGAGGAGCCAACAAGATGTGCTAAAATAGACAATTAATGCAACTATAGTTCCTACCAATTGAAAATACATAGTGACAGGGTTAAAGGAAAGACATTAACATAAAAAAAAACTGAAAAGCAAAAACTTATTGAATTACGTATACAATGAATTCTGACTTCGGAGGGATTTTCATAAAGTGACCTAACCTAATATGAAGTCTTCAACGAAACTAAGAGCTTCAATCATACTGATATAGCCATAGGTCTTGAAAACCACATTGGCTAGAAGTCTATCGAGATACATGTACCCAATGATCAACTCTGTAATCATATTAAGCCCTGGTTGCTGCAGATTTTTTACAAAATTCAATCAAAAACAGCTCGAATCGTTGGGTCATATATGCATAAAATGACAGTAAAGTAATGGAAAATACCAAGTTTGTGGTTGCTTGAATCACCCCAACAGGTAATGTGAAGAAGAATGCTATGGAACAGGATAGTAAGAGTCCCCAAAATGGAAGCTGAAGCTGTTAACCGAATCCTTCACAAATGTAGAGCGAAAGTATATCAGATACAAACGTTGTAATTTGCTTCATTCATAATCTATCTGTTGTTTTTTCGAGTTTTCTACGCAAATACTTTGTGTTCTTGTGTTGAGACTTGAGTGTACATTTAACAAACTTTCAATCAAAATCATACATATATTAATTAGGTTCATACATGATATCTCAGGCATCTATCAACCCAACTGAGCTCAAACATGATAATAAGAGTGTTATGGATACCATCAAGAAACTGACAAAAACTTTACTAAACGGTATCATCCTTTAAAATCATATTCAATATTTCCCAAGACTAAAACAATTCAAAGTTTCCCACAAAAATTCACCCTCAACTTATAACCAAAAACCCATTAAACCAAAACACAAAAAGATCAAACACTTGAAATATAAAAATAAAATAAATTAAGAAAAAAAAGCATACCATCTTGAGTAACAAGAGGATAATCAGCAGCACTCAAATAAACAAACCAATTCCAACCCTTATCAACCTTCAACAAAATGGCAACCGCACGAAGAATGGCAGCCAAATTACTGGACCCCATGTAAGATAGTATATCAGGCTTCTCCTCAACGTCAACATTCCCAAAAGTCCGAATCGCCGGAACCGGCATAACCGCCGCAACGAGCCTCAATCTCTCTTCCTCCGACGCATCAACTCCCAGATGCAACAAATACCGATTTTTCGGATGATAAGTCGCGAGAAGCAAACGAAAGATGCGGTCCTTATCACCCCTACCCCCCGAGATATAGTAACCAAAAGCCGGAGGATAGTGAGCCCCGTGATGAATTATAGAAGGGAAAGGCTTTGAAGAAGAATTGCTAAAAGTTGAGAAAGAGTAGAGTAACAGTAACAAGAGTGACAGTAATGCAGCTGAAAACAGAGTGAAAAGCCATAGCTTCTCTGCCCCCATCAAAAACCCACTACAAAATTCTCACTTTCTCTTGATTAATCATGAATGGGCGTCTCAAAAATCACCAAAAACTGAGGTTTAAAGCTCAAAGACAATGTCTCAAATGGGAATATTTGCAGGGTTAGGTTTTTACAAATTACATGTAAATTTTGGGGAAGAAGAGAAGTTTTTTGAGGATTCAGTCCTTTGATCTGAACGATGAAAAAGACAGTTCGGGTTGGACTTTGATTTTGTGTTGTAAACAGTTTTTTTGGAGCAAATCCCTACGCGCGTCGTTGTGCGTGTTGGTAACTCTCTGTTTTAGGAGATGGTTTTATTGTTACGTTTTAATCCTAGCATCTTTCTTAGGCAAAACGAAAAGGGCCCAGCAAGTTGTCGGCAACCATTATCAAAAACGGGTTAGGTGTTACCCAACCCATATTTGAAATGGGTAAATATGGGTTTACAGATAGTGTTGGATTTAATTTGATTTATCCAAATTCCAATTAAACAAATTGACTTAAAGTCATTGATTAAACTCGTTTGGATGAATGAATTAAGTTTGAGTTGATTCAAATATTCGAATTGAAAGAGATTATAAAATACCATTTTAGTCTAATATAATTAATACAACAATGAAGATTAATAATCAAACATAAATTTATATTAAGACAGTATGACCATAATTTGACTCAATTCACTTTCTGATTTTTTTTCTAGCCAATCAAGAAAGCCTAAACTTACTAACAAATTACATGTAAATAATGTGTACGATATATATCATTCAAGGAGATTGCAAAGGAGAATTTCTGAAAGCTTCCTGAGGAATTTAAGAAATGTCAATGCACAGGGCATCCGTGAACTTCAATTCCAGGAGCAATGGGGCACTTAGCCAGAGGGCAATGGTCAGAGTTGTCCAAACTCCAGCGTTCTGGGTCAAAAATGTCATAAGATTGAAGAGTGATATAGAGCAACACACCCATGATGGCAAACCTAACATCCAGAGCAGCCGATCAAATGTAATTGTATCTAGCCCACCAGAATTTATACCTCCTGAAAATGTAGTAGTTGAACAGGATTCCAACAGCTCCCCAGCTCAGGCAATGCACAGCTTTGGCTGATGGCATGCCCAGTGGCCGTGGAAGGATGAGCGGTGTGTGGATGTTCTTGATCCACTTCTTTTCAGGGTACTTTCGTGAGAGGAGTCATCTAGGAAGTGGGGTGAGTAGGCCTATTAGAAAGAACCGGTTGAGTTTCGAATAGACACCTTTTTTCGTAAACATTCTGAGAGGTCCTACAATGTCTTAGATGATTGAAGCATTGTAAAAAACATCATCTCCGAGATATGTCCAGGGACTCCCTTTTGATAGCAAATTTGTGTCACAAATGTAGGGAACGGTTGTGAGAGCCACCAAGACGTGCCAAAACAAATAGTTGAAACAATTATAGTTCCTATTAATTGAAAACACATAGTGACAGGGTGAAAGGAAATAAATTAGCATAAAAAAAATCTGAAAAAACTTATTGAATTACCTGTACAATGAACATAGATTTTAGACAAATTTTCATATAATGGCCTAATTTGAAGTCTCCAATGAAACTGAGAACTTGAGATATACTGATAAAAACATAGGTCTTGAAAACCACATTGGCAAGAGACCTACCAAGTTACATGTATCCAATGATCAACTTTGTAATCACATTAAGCCCTGGTTACTGTAGATTTAGTACACAATTCATTCAGAAATAGCTCGAATCTTCATGTCATATATGCATAAAATGACACTCAAGCAATCGAAAATACCATGTTTGTGGTTGCTACAATCACCCCAACAGGTAATGTGAAGAAGAACGCTATGAAACAGGACAGTATGAGTCCCCACCATGGAAGCTGAAACTTTCTACCGAATCCTTCACAAACATAGAGCGAAGACGCACCAGTTGCTTTCTTCCACATTTTCCATATTGTGCTAGACAAGACAATTATCCATAGTTCATAAGAAACATCAATATGTAGAATGAAAAATAAAGATCTTACTGATAAAGATTATGCTTACTGTCCATCAAAGAGTGCAACATGCGAAAGACTAGACATTAACGCAGCGAAGCTAAATTCGTAAGTATATGCAAACAGGATACTAAGACAGAGTTTGCCATACTGATCATAGCCAGCCTTGTCGAACTCGAACGTTTTCTCATTGATGATTCTGCTGATGTTGTAAGTTTGGTCATTAGAGTCAAAAGTGTAAGAGGAAAATAAGGCGAACTTCTGGGCATCATATACCAGTAAGAAATTGGAACAAGCACACAGAGGTACAAAAAGAACCCAACGAATATATTAGCAATGGCAAAGAAGGGAGTGGCCAGAGGACTTCCAAAGAAGCCAGCAACAGTAGACCAATCAAGGCCAAAAGAACCAATGCCTAGGCCATTCAAGCCTGAATCAATCTTCTGTGCAGTGATGGAGTCTTTCCATATCCAACACAAAAAGGAGAGAGCGCTTAGTGATGGGAAAAGATAGCCTGGAATGATGTAGTACGCATAGCTTGTTATTGAAACAAGGAGAAAAAATTGTAGCCTGGTTACCCCTCCTCTAGGCCTCTTTTCCATTTCATGCAATGCCCTGCCGATAGCAAATATATCAGTGCCAGAAAGTAGCTGAAAACTTCAGGTTTTGGCAAATGGTTTTGCTGTGAATATACCTGAACAGAGAGACCTGTACCAGGTTTGCTGGCCGCCACCTGTATGGAGAATCAACAAGGTACTTTCTGAATAAACCAGCCCATCCATATCCAAGCAACTGAATTACAAATAAAAAACAAACGAATCAAGCTCAAATTAGGAATCAAACAGGCAGCGGGGGGCCAGAAATAAAACTTAAGAAATCAAAGTCAATAAAGAAATAATGAAATTTAAGAGGGTCAATGAAAAATTTTAGGCTATTTATATATACTAAACCAATGGGATCAGCAGACCCCCTTGACCCCGATACATATTTACGAAAATCTACCTGAATTGTTTGAACCAACAACATTGCAGCAACTGGGTTCAGCTGTCTGTGATAGAAAGCCTTGACAATTGTGACGATGCCCGCTGCATAAACACCGTTGAAGCCACAGCTGGCAAAAATGGTGATCAACGCATGTTCCTTCAGGTTAAAGGGCCCCGGATTCAGTGAAAACAACCATGGCGTGAAAGGGATTCGGAATTGTATGTTTGGAAGAGTTGCAGCCATTAGTCTTCCGATTGGCAAGACAAGAATTTGAGCTGAAACTGAACCTACAAACAGCTGATTCTGGCGGTAACCAAAAAACTGGTTTACAAATGCTAAAAGGAAACATGAAGACAGTCCCAGAACCCATGTTCGGAAAGTTAAAGCTGGTTGTTCGGGATCATCAATAATTGGAACTGTGAGCCTCACTTCCTCTATTGGGTTATCATCAATTTCCTCACCTCCTACATCAACAAACAGAAAAATGAATTAAAAAAAGAGGAAAATTTGTTATTAGTGTGTATCAAAGGCCTATTTCATTTGTGCACCGACCATGTCATGGATGTTTTATATTGTGTATTTTTTATCTGTCATATCTTATTGAAAAAATTAACGTTAAAATAAGTTTTCAAATCTCTCAAACATTACTCTCACTTTTCAGAAAACTATATCAGCCTGTATCAATAAAATTATCAATATAGACCAATAAAAATTATATTGCATGACGTACTAATTTTTTATGCACCCCTAAAATATGACTAGTTTTGTATGTTTCATGTTGACGCTACCAACCAAAGTTGCATCCAATAAAATTGTCTTTCAAAAAAAATACACAAATTAAAGTATGAAAGTGTATTTAATAGATTGCATTTAAGCAGGTCAAAGTGTAAACAAACTGGCTTACAAGGTCCAATTCAAAATCCAAACTCTGAGACGCAAATTTAATTGAAAATAATTTAACTTCTGAATTCTATTTGAATCAGAATAAACTCGAATGTTTGAATTCGAGTTCGAATCAGCCCAACTAAAGATTAAGCAACAAGAAAGACTCTATATAAACCATAAAGAAAATTCATGCATGTTGCCAAATCACTTTTCCGTTATTTAATGGCACAAATCATGCTCCACCTAAAATTAAACTACGTTAACGAAAAAAATCCTCATACAATATGAAAAAGTTAAATTGCTTTTCCATTATTTGATGACACAAATCTCTCAAATTGCTTTGGTTTTTCTTTTCAAGTATGGTTTATAAATTTTGTTAATTGTTCTCCGTTTAACTCAGATTATAAGATTTAAATGATATTAATTGGAAACTGATGGTTCATGTGTGGAATAATTGTTATAAGAATTTTTCTATAATAATATAATTTTAAATTGAATTCATTGCTAGGTAAAATGGGTCCTTTGATATCTTCAAAATTTGGGGCCTGACAGTCTTAGTTCGTTAAAAAAAATATTGCAACTTGCCAACTTCATATATATTTCTTACCATGTTTTTTTCCAAACAGAAGCTGGTATTTGATTTATATGTACAGGAGAAAAGTCAATGGTAGTGGCCTGTACGAAAAGAAATTTAAATAGAGAAATGAAAAGTTTCTTTATTTCAAGACGATGAATCCATATCAAAATAGAGAAATAAATGGAGAAGATTTTACTGAAATCAAACATCAGAAACCATGTTGAAAACTTTTATAGTTTAGTGATGGAGATTCTTTGTTTGAGTGAGCTAGGGTTTGAGGAGGATCCCATATATGATCCCAGAGCTTAATTTTCTTATTAGAAAGTTTCCTTGGAGAACCCTCATTGTAACTAGGATGATGATGATAGCCAATTTGATTGCATTAAGAATGATCGTGTCTATAGCATGACCTATCCTATTTTGGTGGTGGCTTTGGCCCAACAAAAGGTTTTATTTCTTTAGAATTATTTCATATGATGAAGGATACTTGTGTGTAGGAAAATTGAACGCTGGATCGAAGTCTTTTCTAGGAGCATATCACATACAAAATATTAAGCCCATTTATTTCTTCATTACTTAAAAGCTAAGTGTGTTTGGTGGAAGAGGTGAAAAGGAAAGAAATCAAAGTCAATAAATCTAGATCAACATGGCTGGTTATGTTAAATAATATTTACTTTCTCTTTCGGTCACATTCTGATTTTGATTTTGATACTAACTAGATCCGATTCTGATTTGATTTTGATTATGATTTAATTCAATCTGATTCGATATTATTCTGATTTTGTGTATATTATTTTTTCCGTTTCGTAAGATTAAATTTCTTTTTCAAATTACACTGTAACACTTCTTAAAATGGCCTAATTATGGCTAATAAATGATACATATAAATGGCTAATATTATCGAATTCTAGCTTTCCAACTTCATACAGTCAACGCTCTCCTTATATGGCATGGAAGCTGTACAAATTTACGAACGGATACAAATAAACCGGCGTACCTTCAATTCAAAAATGTACACATTGTTACTCAACAGCTCATCTTCTCAATTTTTCAACTCATTCCCACCGAGGTTGCCTTATCAAGTAACTAAAAATCACTATCCCCAACACAATAACCAAGTTACTTTGAGCAATTATCCGCGGTTTCAAAAGTTCATGTACAAATATAAATAAATTGATATATTATTATACAATTAACTACTGATTTAATTGTTTATTTATCTATAAATCAAAATAATAAATAATATTATATGTATCTATTTTAGATATATAATTATATACATTTATATGTTTCCTTTCTGAATACCTCATCTACAAATTTTTGGCCTCAAGGTTTATCAAAATACTAAAGCCAAGCTTGAGCTTAGACAACGACCTTTCAGTGAAATAGAGAACATAGCTTTTTAAATTTAAAAGGTGGGACATGTCGTTGCATCACACCGTGGGTGTGAAATAGTGATTTGGCCAAACCTCATACGAAAATATTGAACATAACGCTGATTGTAATATTCCACTGAAAGAATCATTAGAAATACGAAATAACAATTTATCTGTCGGAATCTTACTTAAAAAATGAAGAAGAAGAAATAAAAATCTAGAAATGTAGAATCTTATTATTAAGATAAAAGATTGGACATAGGATCCAAAATCTTAATAAAGGTGGAAAAAAAAAAATACAACAGTCACTTGTCGTTAGCAATGCAACACGGAAATGGTGCACTTCCACAACGACAACGCCGGAAATCCACATGAGCAGGAGCAGAAGCAGACAGGACTCTAGCACCTTCTACAAAAGATGGCATGGCTGTCAAAACCATCACCATTATCATCACAAGCACAACCTTCACTGCAACTTTGGACATTTTCTCCATTTCTGTTCAGCCTTCTCTCCAAGCCAAGATATTGAGGAATGCTTCAACTGTTTGCGGACTTCTGCTTATATAGAAGAAAGAATTCTCTTTAGGAGCGGAACTTTAGGATAGGCCCAGGCCACAATTAATTCTAAATTTTTTTAAGGCCAAAGCACAATTCCCACCCAAGGTATGTTGTATTCCCCATTTCCCCCCTTTAACTTTGAAAATCTCAAATACCCATCTATAAGTAGTTAAAATTAACGAAACTCTAACTCTTTAAAATTTTATTTTTTTTGCCCCCCTAAATTTTAAAAACTAAAATTTTCCTCTAACCTAAGTTTCAAAAAATAACAGTTTCCCCCTAGGGTTTTGTTTCCAGATCTCCGATACCATCTTCAACTTCATTGTCAGCGGTCTCTCCCTTCCGAAGCTTCCTCTCCCTTTGACAGTCTCTCTCCTCTCATTTGGATATCCGATCGATGTCGGAGAAGCCGTGGAAGATAAAGACATGCCATCTTCTTCGACGAAACTCTTTGTTTTTTACAATTTCTCTGATGTAAATAGGACGTTCAAATGGGAGGAGAGAGACCGCCGGAGGGGGAGGAAGCTTTAGGAGGGAGAGGTCATCGGTAATAGAGCCGGAGACCTAGAAACAAAATCCTAAGAAAAAACTGTTATTTTTTAAAACTTAGATTAGGAAAAACTTTTAATTTTTAAAGTTTAGAGAAACAAAAAAAGATTATATTTTAGTTTATTTTTAATATTATAGATAAAATAACGATTTTACCCTTACTACCGTTAATTTTAACTACTCATAATAGGTATTTAGAATTTTTAAAGTTAAAAAAAGAAAACTTGATAATACAGCATACCTTGGGTGGGAAAGAGTTCTTTGGCCATTTTTTTAAAGAAGCTTGAGCGGACCCATTCTTGGTTTTCTATATAGGCCTACCTCTATTCTGATTTTTTAGATTTTTAATTTTTGAGCAATCCACCCTTATTTCTTTTATCGGGCCTATCCTTATTTTGGTTTCTTTTTTAAGTTTGAGCAGCCCACCCTTACTTTAGGGGCGGAACTTTAGGGTAGGTCCAGGCCACTCTTAATTCTAAATTTTTTTTAAGAAGTTTGAGCAGACCCATTCTTAGTTTTCTATATAGGCCTACCTTTATTCTTATTTTTTAGATTTTTAATTTTTGAGCAATCCACCCTTATTTCTTTTATCGGCCTATTCTTATTTTGGTTTCTTTTTTAAGTTTGAGCAGCCCACCCTTACTTCTTTAAAGTTTAAACAGCCCAAAAACTTCCAAATCCCTAACTTTTATCCCTCAATTGGATTTTTCACCTCCCTTCTTATTTTTCTTCACTCATTCTTCCTTATTACCTCATCACTCATTCTCTAAGGATTCAATGCAGTGCTGCTCCATTGCTTCAAGTTTTCTAAGTAAAATTTTTATTTTTCTAGTGACAATTTCATGTTGATATGTTAAGTTTGAGTTATAAAAAATAAAATATTGGATTTCAATAAGTTATTAAAAAACCCCAAATTGCTAATAATCCCAAATTGCACCCACCATAATTGTTATCCAGGATTTCACCCAAGTTTGTTTGAATATAGAAAAAAATGATGTTTATAAATGCCAATATAAGAAAATGAGCATCAATATATCTCTCAAGAATTTGAATTATAAACTTGTGAGAGAAATTAGAGAAGAAATGAGTATAAGATTTTATATTAGTAATCTCTAACTTATTCTCTATTAAAGAGTCTTCAATTTATAGTCTTAGATGGATGAAATGACTTAAATGACTATCATATTTGACATATCATATTTCTCGAGGGTCATTTATAATAGATTATAACTTATTCTCTATTAAAGGGTCATTTTTATTTGACCTATCATATTTCTCGAGGGATTAAAGAAAAGAGTTGCTCAAAAGATGCCCTTGGAGAATTAGAAAGGAGGTAAACACAGGAAAATATAAAATAATCCAAGTCAAATTGAATTTATTTATACCATCAGGTCTATAATTTCTAAAAGTGCTATTAATTATAGAAATAAAATTATATTAACAAATAATAATATATTATTATATAATTAAATATTATTTTATTTATTATTAAAAACTACCTAGTTATATTATAACATATGATTATTATATATATAATACTACTCAAATTATATTATAGATATTTTATAAAGAAAAAAATGCAATAAAATTATATATGCACATGTTTAGTACATATATAATATATCTTTATGTAATTAAATAATTTTAAATTAAGAATAAAAAAATATTTAATTATAATGATATATTATTTATATACCCAAATTATATATTAAAAAATATACATATAATATTACTCTTAAAAATAATATTTAAGCTTGTGAAAGTAAACATTTTATACTAAAAAGGTATCATTTGACCAAAGTTAAAACGTTACATCGTTTACATCTTTCCATCAAATACTTAAGCCTTTTATTTCTTCATATGGTTGGCCGTGTAATAAATAATCCCAGTTGTAAGCCATGAAAGAAGTTTCATTTAATAGTCGGTGTTATTTCCACCAAAAATACAAAAACTACTATATGCATTTATTTCTGATTTTTTTTTAAATTGAAAAATAACTTTCCTATGAAAAGTATTGTACTACTTTAATAAATGGATAGAAAATAAAGGGAAATTATAAAAAATGGCCAAAATGCCCTCCCATTAAGCAAAAATAGCCAAAATCACTATTTTCAAGCCAAAATGCCCAAAATCACTGTTTCAAAAAAAAAATACCTATGACTTTTTTTAATACCAAAACTACCATTCTCCTCATATTCATATAACTCTCCCACTTACTATGGGGTTTTAATGTAATTTTAGATAAATATGAGAGGTTTTTGGATATTTTATATTATAAAGGCGTTTTGATATTTATTTATTTATTTCAAACTTTTTCTAAAATGTCAAAATTACCCATCCCTTCATTTATATAACTCCCCTCACTCCTTATGGGGGTTAAAATAATTTTAGATAAATATGAGGGGTTTTTGGATATTTTACATTGTAAAGGCATTTTCATTTTTCAACTTTTAGAATTCGAATTTCAGTTCCGTTTTTTCGAATTTCACCGTTTTACGATATATCGATTCGTATTTTTCAGATTTCTGAAGGATTTTCCGTTTGTTGCCATTCTAGGGTTTTTCAACTTTTACAATTCGAATTTCAGTTCCGTTTTTTCGAATTTCATCGTTTTACGAGATATCGACTCGTATTTTTCAGATTTCCGAAGGATTTTTCGTTTGTTGCCATTCTAGGGTTTTTCAACTTTTAGAATTCGAATTTCAGTTTTGTTTTTTCAGATTTCACCGTTTTACGAGATATCGACTCGTATTTTTTAGATTTCTGAAGGATTTTTCGATTGTTGCCATTTTAGGGTTTTTCAACTTTTAGAATTCGAATTTTAGTTCAGTTTTTTCGAATTTCACCGTTTGACGAGATATCGACTCGTATTTTTCAGATTTTCGAAGGATTTTCTGTTTGTTGCCATTATAGGGTTTTTCAACTTTTAGAATTTGAATTTCAGTTCCATTTTTTCGGATTTCACCGTTTTACGAGATATCGACTTGTATTTTTCAGATTTCTGAAGAATTTTCTGATTGTTGCCATTCTAGGGTTTTTCAACTTTTAGAATTCGAATTTTAATTCAGTTTTTTCGAATTTCACCGTTTGACGAGATATCGACTTGTATTTTTCAGATTTCCGAAGGATTTTCCGTTTGTTGCCATTCTAGGGTTTTTCAACTTTTAGAATTTAAATTTCAGTTTTGTTTTTTTGGATTTCACCGTTTTACGAGATATCGACCCGTATTTTTCAGATTTCTGAAGGATTTTCGATTGTTGTCATTCTAGGGTTTTTCAACTTTTAGATTTCGAATTTTAATTCAGTTTTTTCGAATTTCACCGTTTGATGAGATATCGACTCGTATTTTTCAGATTTCTGAAGGATTTTCCGTTTGTTGCCATGCTAGGGTTTTTCAACTTTTAGAATTTGAATTTCAGTTTCGTTTTTTCAGATTTCACCGTTTTACGAGATATCGACCCGTATTTTTCAGATTTCTGAAGGATTTTTTGATTGTTACCATTCTAGGGTTTTTCAACTTTTAGAATTCGAATTTTAATTCAGTTTTTTCGAATTTCATCGTTTGACGAGATATCGACTCGTATTTTTCAGATTTCCGAAGGATTTTCCGTTTGTTGCTATTCTAGGGTTTTTCAACTTTTAGAATTTGAATTTCAGTTTTGTTTTTTTGGATTCCACCGTTTTACGAGATATCGACCCGTATTTTTCAGATTTCTGAAGGATTTTTTGATTGTTGTCATTCTAGGGTTTTTCAACTTTTAGAATTCAAATTTAAGTTCAGTTTTTTCGAATTACACCATTTGACGAGATATCGACTCGTATTTTTCAGATTTCTGAAGGATTTTCTGATTGTTTCCGTTCTAGGGTATTTCAACTTTTAGAATTCGAATTTTAACTTTTAGATAAGGATTTTATTGTTTTTTTATGACAAGATTATTTAAAAAATGAACTCAAATACGATACACATTCATATATAACCACAAATAAAGTATATCATATACATATGAAAATACAATAAATATATACATCTAAACATAGAAATAATGATAAATATACATCCGTGAGCTACTCGATACAATGAAAATACAACTGTGTCGCTAATCGTCGACGCATAGAGGTAGACGACTCTCGGGGAAAAACGTAGCTCCGTGCCAACGGCAAACACTCAAAAAATCGCAACATAAAAACGTCACAGTCACCGGAGCCCAACCCCTGCTGAGGGACATCCGACGCTCGATGTAAAGTGAGGGGATCACGTCGTGGAGTCCTCCTAGAAGCTGTCCAAAAAGTCGTCGCCTCTAATAACGCGGGAATAAAGGTCATGTACGGTCGCATGCGCTGCTCCAGAGTCCCTATATTCCCCGAATATGAAACATCTGAATCATACACCGTAATCGACCACTCACGGAAATCTATAACTCCGACGACCCAATGTGCGTTCTCGAAGTTTATAGGGATGAAAACCTATAAACAATGAGACATTTTAGTTACAATTCGTTGTCGTTAACCAATTGAATATAATAGAAATATATATAAACTCTACCTAATCGACCATCCCCCATGGTTTGTACAACAATCCCGGGGTGTACAATGCATTAACCATCCTCATAAAGAGCCCCGAAAACTCAAACTCTCCAATCGGTGTGGTCTTCCAACTCTTCCAGGCCATCTCAATATGGCCTCCGAAGAATGTGTGGGTAGTCGTCCAACGCTGTGAGATAGTCGACAGGTGATCGTCCTGCTGCCGACGTAATAAAGCCAAAAAGGAATCCACATGCTAAAATGGTATAAACAAGTTCACGTGTTAGTTATTAATAAATATATGTAGCTTTTTATCAAATTATATAGTATAGACAACTCACATCGTCGGTCAACCATTAACGTAACTCTACAACAAGCCTCCAGAAGCTGTTCTTTGAATTTGACCCGATGAAGTAGACATCATGTGAGTCGAAAGCCGCAGCGCTGGTGTACCATGTGAGGAAAGATTCCTCACGCTCAGAGGCAGAGGATGGAATGGCCGTAGGTTGCCGTTTCGCCCTCCCTTTGAGTGGATTCGTATACGCGGTGCGAACCAGCGGACCCTTCTGGACGATCCGGCCACGTGCTGTACGAATCATCTGCATGATCCCAAAAAAATAATTAATTCATCATTCATTTTACGCAACAATTAGCATTAATCGATTTATCTTACCTTCTCCACATATGCGGGAGGAGGTTTAGCTGGAGAATCTTGAACACGGTCAAGTCCACCATGCGTGCTCCCTCGGCAGACTAGAGAATACAAATTTTGAACATCTCAATGACCAGTATATACAACTATTTATATACTAAGTATAATTGATATACCTCAATAGGGATGGCCTCAAAATCGTCCTCCTGGAAGTCCTCCTCCTGTGAACCAATATCCACAATTTTTTTGGTCGAGCTCGGGATATCAGCAAGTAACCATAATCGCTCGTCTTGAAAAACAGTCAAAACATCATTAAATAAATAATATAATTGAAAAGACAGATCAATCAATGACAATTTAAAAATAAAGTTAACCTGAACTTCCGGGGAAGGTGTTCGGGGAGAACCCTCGATCGATGCAACAGAAGGACTAACCGGTGCATCCTCCGGGCAACTACCCTAACATATTAGTAATAATAACTTAATTAGTGATATTTCATATATAACAATACTATAATATAATAATGACATTTAACAATAAATATAAATTTCAAACATCATACGGACCTCGTGTGGGTGACGGGATGGTATTGCGGTATCAACGGGGGATGTCGGTGGGATATCCTCGTCCCTCTCCTGTGCGAATGTAATAATAGTTGTCAGAATTATAACACTGTAGACATTTTATATAAGTAATAAATTATAAGTGGTTTTACAACCTGAGCGACGGAGGCTGGATATGTACGCGTGACGATGTCCTCCAAACGAGTCATACGATCCTCTAATCAAGTCATCTGAGAAGAGACATCGTCACGTAATCGGGTCATCTGGGAAGAGATATCATCGCAAAAACTCGATATCTCACGTAAAATCGTAGCACCCCATTACGCTAAGGTAGCATCAGATGTAGAAATATTGGGTGATACGAATCGGGGACACTGCTCTGTGGCATGATGGGTAGTGCGGTCCTCCACTCCAGGACGCTCCTCCACGCTAGGGTGGGCCTCCAATCCAGGATGGTCTGTCGTCCGTGGGCTCTGAACAACAGGGGAACATATAGGCTGCTCCATAACAGGAGGCTGAATAGGCTCCTCATGTGTCTGTGGAGTCTCTACAGGTACATCTAAAGGTCCCGAGGATGGAGGAGCCTCATCTCTAGTCGCGGTTGGAATCGAAGAAGATGAGGAAGAATCAGCATCGGGTAAACCGGTGTACTCATGAATCTCAGCGTACCACGGTAAACCCACCTCGATCGATGATGGCTCAAGAGGGAATGTGACATCCTCCTAATGATGAAGATATATAAGTCAAAATAATTGTAACATATAATGAATTAATCGACTTATTAATTTACTAGTACATACCGGATCACCAGTGAAAATACGACCTATATGAGTCCAAACAGGGACGTCTCGCGTACGCCACCTCAACATCCGTGGGGACATATAGAGATCGACAAGGTCAATCCAATCGTGTAACGTCTCTAAAGTCTCATATATCTAATACTGTAATATAATCATTTACAAGGTAAATATAAAGCAATTTATATTTTTGCCAATTAATATATATAAATAATAATATAAAACTTACCTGAAATGCGAAAGGAAATCCGTAAAGGTCGTATTTACGGATTTCCTGCATCCGTCCGGAACAGACTCTCTCACTCGCCTGTGACATAGAATCGTATGTCATCTGCCATACAGCGACGCCCCACGGGTAAGAATTAAACCCGTCCAAATGATCAACTAACTGTAAGTACTCCGTAGACACCTTCTTTCGTCGATCATTGCCCAACAAAACCATGTGTAGAATATTCAACAAGGCGAGCTTGACAGCGTCAACATCATCATCCCCCCATGGCCTCGACAAGAAAACACGCTCGATGTCGTGATACTGCACCTTCGAACAACCACGAAAGTACGTAGATCTGATCCTATGTCCGGAGGAGCGAGGAATATATGAAGAAACATCGGTCCGGCGGCTAAACGAAAGCCCTGTCACCAACGCAAACTCGAACGGACTAAACCTCACATCAACCCCGCTAACCCTAAACCAAAACTCGTCTCTGGCAAAGGGTGGATGTAACTGTCGGAGTAAAAATGCATGAACCAATATCCCGCAGAATTTGGTTTCGAGTAAACGAAGGAAGGACCCGAAACACGTCCTCTCAAATAGTCGCAGCTGCCGAGGGGTCAATGTAGAAGAAATCCAGGATAATGTCGTACGCTGTGCACGAGATATCGCATCTGCCCAGAAGTGTCTGGACTCGTCGGGAATGCGCAGCTCGCTCTCAATCCGTCTTTTTTTGCGAGAAATATCTTGTAACAATCACATAAAATTTGTTAGATATTCACAAAAATAAATATGTAAACAAATGTATTAGTGAAAAAAACATATAAAGATGAGAAATACCAAATAATTAAAAAGGAAATGACAAAACTTAACAAATAAGAATAGAAATTCGAGTTCTATACGTTCAACTTCTGTAGAATGTTAACAATCGAAAAAGTTATCCTTAAATGACGGAAAATAGAAAAAACGAAACTGAAATTCATACTTTATAGGTTGAAATACCTTGAAGTGACGATAATCAGAAAATTGTTCGAAAATTTTGAAAATACGAATCGATATATCCTAAAATAGTCAAATTTGAAAAACGGATGTGAAATTCAAATTCTATACGTTGAAGTACCTTAAAGTGACGATAATAAAAAATTCGTTCAGAGATCGTGAAAATACGAATCGATATATCCTAAAATGGTTAAATTCGAAAAAACGAAAATGAAATTCGAATTCTATACGTTGAAATACCTTAAAGTGACGATACTCAGAAAATCATTCGGATATCATGAAAATACGAATCGATATAACCTAAAATGATGAAATCCGAAAAAACAGAACTGAAATTCGAATTCTATACGTTGAAATACCTTAAAGTGACGATAATTGAAAAATCGTTCGGAGATCATGAAAATACGACTCGATATATCCTGAAATGGTGAAATTCGAAAAAACGGAGTTACAATTCGAATTCCATACGTTAAAATACCTTAAAGTGACAATACTCAGAAAATCATTCGGAAATCGTGAAAATACGAATCGATATATCCTAAAATGGTGAATTTCGAAAAAACGGAACTGAAATTCGAATTCTAAACGTTGAAATACCTTAAAGTGACGATAATTGAAAAATCGTTCAGAGATCATGAAAATACGATTCGATATATCCTGAAATGATGAAATTCGAAAAAACAGAGTTGCAATTCGAATTCGATATGTTGAAATACCTCAAAGTGACGATACTCGAAAATTCATTCGAAAATCGTAAAAATACGAATCGATATATCCTAAAATGGTTAAATTCGAAAAAATGGAAATGAAATTCGAATTCTATACGTTGAAATACCTTAAAGTGACGATACTCAGAAAATCATTCAGATATCGTGAAAATACGAATCGATATAACCTAAAATGGTGAAATCCGAAAAAACGGAACTGAAATTCGAATTCTATACGTTGAAATACCTTAAAGTGACGATAATTGAAAAATTGTTCGGAGATCATAAAAATACGATTCGATATATCCTGAAATTGTGAAATTCGAAAAAATGGAGTTGCAATTCGAATTCGATACGTTGAAATACCTTAAAGTGACGATACTCAGAAAATTATTCGGAAATCGTGAAAATACGAATCGATATAACCTAAAATGGTGAAATCCGAAAAAACGGAACTGAAATTCGAATTCTATACGTTGAAATACTTTAAAGTGACGATACTCGGAAAATCATTCGGAAATCATGAAAATACGAATCGATATAACCTAAAATGGTGAAATCCGAAAAAACGGAACTGAAATTCAAATTCTATACGTTGAAATACCTTAAAGTGACGATAATTAAAAAATCGTTCGGAGATCATAAAAATACGATTCGATATATCCTGAAATTGTGAAATTCGAAAAAATGGAGTTGCAATTCGAATTCGATACGTTGAAATACCTTAAAGTGACGATACTCAGAAAATTATTCGGAAATCGTGAAAATACGAATCGATATAACCTTAAATGGTGAAATCCGAAAAAACGGAACTGAAATTCGAATTTTATACGTTGAAATACTTTAAAGTGACGATACTCGGAAAATCATTTGGAAATCGTGAAAATACGAATCGATATATCCTAAAATGGTGAATATCGAAAAAACAGAACTGAAATTCGAATTCTAAACGTTGAAATACCTTAAAGTGACGATAATTGAAAAATCGTTCGGAGATCATGAAAATACGATTCGATATATCCTGAAATGGTGAAATTCGAAAAAAAGGAGTTACAATTCGAATTCGATACGTTGAAATACCTCAAAGTGACAATACTCGGAAATTCATTCGGAAATCGTGAAAATACGAATCGATATAACCTAAAATGGTGAAATCCGAAAAAACGGAATTGAAATTCGAATTCTATACATTGAAATACTTTAAGTTGATGATACTTGGAAAATCATTCGGATATCGTGAAAATACGAATCGATATAACCTAAAATGGTGAAATCCAAAAAAACGGAACTGAAATTCGAATCCGGAAAAACGAAACTGAAATAACGTCGTTACATCGTAAGTTGTGTCAAAAAACACCAAAATTTGAAAACTCGAATTTGAAATTTGAAAAATACATATAGAAAAACCTAAAACAGAAAAAACGGATATAAAATTCAAAAACTACACGATCAGAAACCGTGGATGAGAAAAATCTCAATTTAACCCCTAATGAAAATTCTTTAATTAAAAAGGTCTAATGTTATATCAAAAATTTCCATAAAACCCCCTTTGTTGTAATGAATCTTATCCAGCTCTCCAAGATTTAAAAAAACCCAATTTACCCCCCAACTAAGTTTGAAAATGACGCTGCCGTGGCTAGAGGTTTATCGGAATACATGCACCTAATGATCAATTCTGTAATCATATTAAGCCCTGGTTGCTGCAGATTTTTTACAAAATTCAATCAGAAACAGCTCAAATCGCAGGGTCATATATGCATAAAATGACAGTAAAGTAATGGAAAATACCGAGTTTATGGTTGCTTGAATCACCCCAACAGGTAGTGTGAAGAAGAATGCTATGGAACAGGATAGTAAGAGTCCCCACCATGGAAGCTGAAGCTGTTTACCGAATCCTTCACAAATGTAGAGCGAAAGCGCGAATGAGACAACCAAGATAAGCTAGAGCCACCATTGAGGCACTTCATCATAGTTCTTCTTCATTATTCTTGTGTGCACATCCCCAAACAGAGCTTTAGACGCAGCAGCAGTTTTCTTCCACATTTGCCATCTTGTGCAAGATAAGACAAATATCCATAGTTCATAGAAAACATCAACATGTAGAATGAAAATCAAGATCATACTGATAAAGATTATGCTTACCGCCCATCAAAGAGTGCAACGTGCGATAGACTAGACGTTAACGCAGAGAAGCTAAATCCGTAAGTATACGCAAACAGGATACTAAGATAGAGATTGCCATACTGATCATAGCCAGCCTTGTCGAACTAGAAGGTTTTCTCATTGATGATTCTGCCGATGTTGTAAGTTTGGCCATTAAAGTCAAAAGTGTGAGAGGAAAATAAAGGGAATTTCTGGGCATCATATGCATCATACCAGTAAGAAATTGGAACAAGCACAGAGAGGTACAAAAAGAACCCAACTAATATATTAGCAATGGCAAAGAAGGGAGTGGCCAGAGGACTTCCCAAGAAGCCAGCAACCGTATACCAATCAAGGCCATTCAAGCCTGAACCAATCTTCTGTGCAGTGATGGAGTCTTTCCATATCCAACACACAAAGGAGAGAGCGCTTAGTGATGGGAAAAGATAGCCTGGAATGATGTAATACGCATAGCTTGTTATCGAAACAAGGAGGAAAAATTGTAGCCTGGTTACTCCTCCTCTAGGCCTCTTTTCCTTTTCATGCAGTGCCCTGCAGATTGCAATTATATCTTTTCCTTTTCTGCATGGTTTTGCTCTGAATATACCTGAACAGAGAGACCTGCACCAGGTTTGCTGGCCACCACATGTATGGAGAATCAACAAGGTATTTTCTGAATAAACCAGCCCATCCATATCCAAGCAACTGAATTACACATAAAAAAACAAAAGCTCAAATTAGGAATCAAACAGACAGCCCACAAATAACACAAATAAAACTTAAGAAATCAAAATCAATAAAGAATTAATGAATCAGAATAACGGAAGTCTGTTAATAGTGTGTATCAAGGACCTAATTCATTTGTTCACCAATATCGCACCGTGTCCGGGATCACCACTTGCATCCCTCGCACATCTATGCACAAGGAATGCCTCGACTTAGCCATGCATTAACACTGCCACGGAAGTTCTATATTGCGTATTTTTTATCTGTCATACCTTTTGAAAAAATTAAAATTAAAATAGAAGTTTTTAAATCTCTCAGATATATACCTATCACTTCTCAAAAAAGTACATTATTTTGTTTCGATAAAATTATCATTTTAAATCAGTAAGAAACATATCATACTAATTTTTATACGCCCTATTAGTAACCAATGTTGTATCCAATATAATTGGCTTTCGACAGAAACGCAAATTATCGTATAAAAATGCATTTAAGAGATTGCATTTAAGCAGGTCAAATCAAAGTGTAAAGTTCAACAAAGAAGGAAACTGAAATTAGAAAAAGAAACTGACTGACAAGGTCCAATTAAAAATCCTAACTCTTCAGACTCAAATTTGATCGAAAATAATTTAACTTTGGAATTCTGTTTGAATCAGAATAAATTCGAATGTTTGAATTGGACTTCCCTACCAAAGACTGAGTAACAAGAAACTGGTGTACATGACTCTGATATAAACCATAAAGAAAATCCATGCATGTTGCCATGTATTTATACTTGGAAACTGTTTAGTAGCAGTTTAGAGTTCATTCTATCCTTCATTAAATTGATCTATACAAAGGCAAATCACCAGAAAGGAAACTGAAGAAAGAAAAAAATATTACCGGCGACACTGATGCCAGTTTGATGAATTTCAAAAGACTCGGAATGGGGAGCAGAAGCAGTATCTTCAACATTGTAAGGACGTGCCATTTCCAATTCTCTTTTTCTCAGAAGGCAGAGGCAATGACAATCCTGGAAAGATTACTGGCTGGCTAGCTGTCCGGCCAACTAGATAAAGACTTTATATATAAAAAATAAAGAAAAGAATTTGTACCAGAACTTTGCCTAATCTAGATCAACATGGCTGGTTTTGGATGAGCCTTTAGGATAATTTTTTAACCAGTGAACTTTGTTGGAGCTGGTGGTGGTTTTATGTAGTCACCTTGAACCTGATATCCTAAAAACGGCCTCATTTTAGCTAATAAATGAAACGTATAAACGACTAATATTATCGAATTCCAGCTTTCCAACTTCATACAGTCAACACTCTCCTTATATGGCATGCAGGCTGTACAAATTTAGTAACGGAACCAAATAAATTGGCGTAACTTCAATTTAAACATATACCCATTGTTACTCAACAGTTCATCTCCTCAAATTTTCAACTCATTCCCACCCAAGTTTCCTTATCAAGTAATCAAAAACCACAATCCCCAATACAATAATCATGTTTCTTTGAGCATTTATAGGGGGTTTCCCTATATGATTCAAAAGTATATGTACAAACATTGAGTATAAACCAACATAAACAAATTGATATATTATAATACAATTAATTAATTTAATTGTATTATTTATCTGTAAATCAAAATATACAATATTGTTGTTATTTGTACATGAAGTATTGTCGATATACAAAATAAATTTATATTAACACATTCTCATGCCTTGCTCACTTTCACTTTTATCATCATACTCATTCACCTCTTCATCAGGCCAACCAATGGCCTTTATTATCTGGACCCCACGTCACCCTCTGTGAATTCCTATCACAATAACAAGGATGAATTCCAACTAATTCAAATGAACACTATGAATTCCATATGTTTTCTCAATTATACAAAATAAATCAACTCTTGAAAAACAACAATTTGTCATCAAATAAAATCAAAGTTTTGTCAGAATCCAAATTAAAGAACTGTGGTAAAGAAAACTATGAAAAAATTGTATAATACTTCTTATGAGATTGAAGACAGAACAATAATAAAGTGACTGTAGGTAAGGAAAACGACTAAGTTGATTAAAAAAGTGAGATTCTAATTTAAAAGTGATGGCTAATACTAACATTTTCAAACTTCATAAGGTTTCAATGCAGATGTCTAAACCTATAAAAAGGCTAAACTAATATGTTTAAAACATCAAGATAAAATTTGTTAAAAGGTTATTCTTTTTATTTTTCAAAATTTAAGGATGATAAAATTATTGTTTTACCCTAATAATGTTTTTTTTTTTTACATAATTTAATTTTGAAAATTATTATTTTACCCTTATAATGTTTTTTTTTTTTTTTACATAATTTAATTTTGAATAAGGAAGTGTAAATTATCCCATCAAATGATAGAAAATGATTCTGGGTGAGAAATGTAATTTACTCTTATAATTATTTATATTGGTCCAGGTACATACCACATTCTCATTAGCGATAAAACTTTATTCATACTGTCTTCTGAAGATATCACAGTTAATATTATTGCATATTTTAGTAAATTAAATCGTGGACTATTATGTTACTGTATTCTACCGTGGAGTTGGGAGAGAAGGGGATCAATCTCTCTCTCTCGCTCTCTCTGTCTCTCCAAATAAATGAATGACTTTGAGATCTAACATGGGGCTAGCTGCCACAGAGAGGCCAAGTGCTGGGTGGATCTAACCCTCTTACCTATCTAGCCTATGGGCAAAATTGAACAATAAAAAAGAAAGGTGTCTATAGTTCAATAAGCAAAAGGAACTTAAATTTCAACTAGAAACAAAGAAGAGCATAGATCAAGATCCCTATTTTAAGCTCTCTAAACTTAATGACAAATTAAAACAATCAAGATATTGGTATATGCCAAATTTTATTGACACCAGCCAAGCCTCTAAGCTCTTGCAAAATCAAAAACTTGATATGTCTTGGACAATTACTAAGTTTCCTCAACACAACTAAGAAACATATAAATTATATAAAGTTACCGGCAAGATAGGTGTTTCTATGTTAAAGCTTACTCCCTTGACTTGAAGTTGAAGTTGTCCACAGTATGCCCAAAGCAATCAGTCGTCCACTATCTTTTCTTTTTACCTCCACCTCTGCCGCTGTAAGCTTTCCCCTGCTCCCCACAACCTTTGCCTCTATATCAACTTCTTCCTACAATTGTTTATGTATACATCTATTAGCCAAACTCAACAACCCTGTACATAAACATTATATGTCATGGTAGAAACAATCAAAACAACTTCAATCGAACTAAGGGGATTATAATGCAACCGAAGTAATTGAAGGAGCCAAAGTGCAAATAAAATAGGGCCAAAGGACTATTTCCCACCTAAGTTTCAATACAAAAATAAATACATACTCGTAAGGTTTAAAAAACCGAAACACCTACCTATGATCTAATTTCTATTGAAAATCTTAGTTAGAGTTAAAGGTAAAACCATCATTGATTAAAAAATTTAAAAAATTAAAGTTTTATAACATTTTCCTTCACATGTTTAAAAATTTTACAATTCCCCCTTCCCCACCCACCCATATGTCACTTTAATGAAATTTGAAAGGTGACTATTTTTCCCTTAGAGTTTTTTTTTCTCTTCTCTCCGACGACAATTTGGCATCTCCAACCATCGGCAGTCTTCTCCCTCACCAATTAGTGCACAGAGAAGAGACCGAGATCTTGTCATCGCACGACGAAGTAACGAAGAGATCTCAGTCTTTTCATCATCTTCATCATGCATTAGTCGGTGAGAGAGATGATAACCAATGGTTGGTAACGACGAATCATTGCTGGAGAAAAGAGAAAAAAACCCTGAAGAATAATTGTCACTTTTCAAATTTTGGATAGGAGGGAAATTGTGATATTTTTAAACTTGGAGAGGAAAATGTTATAAAAGTTTAATTTTTTAAATTTTTTTAAATAACGGTTTTACCTTAACCCTAATTGAGATTTTTAACAAAATTTGGATTATGAGTGGGTATTTGAATTTTTGAAATCTTACAAATATATATTTATTTTTGTATTAAAACTTGGGCTAGAAATAGACCTTTGGCCATAAAATAGTAGGTAGCTCCGTGTACACCTTTTTTCCGTGACTCCACACCATTTTAATAAGCCTGAGATCAAGCTTACCCAATTATAAAACTAGCTTCAAAACAGAGATAAAGAAGCCTTTTCAATTTAATCATAAGCACTTGTTTTTATTGATTATGTATTACCATCACAATATAGACAGAGATAATTGATTAATTTCATTGACACGCCTGACCAGATTCTTCAACATATTTTTGCAGATTTACTATGAACAAATCACAATTGTACGTTCAAATGATAAAATTACGAATGGTTGAAGATTGAATCAGTGATATACGTAGAAAGAAGACCAATTAAAACTTTGAGGTATCTCAGTAAATAATTAATAAATTAATCCAATGTTTTCAATTTAAAAATAATAATAATAATAATAATAATAATAAAAGGGCAAAGCGTCTAATAGAAAATAAACATGGATAGCAAGAAACTGTGCCAATATGTTGACCGTGGAATAAAATGAAAAGATGAAATCAAGAGAGGCCTTGACGTTGCCAGAAAAAAGAGTAGGCAGCAGCAGCCTCCAGACTGTCGATTAACGTTGCCATTGCTCCGGTATGCCAATGACCATCTTTATCCTGCGAAATACAATACATGCAGATAACCAAATAGAATTGGAAGTGCTTTCCGACCCATCACGCCTTTGGATAGTGCTTGTATCCATTTGATTGTCGTCTCGAGAGCGTTCTTGTCCGTCATGTTTCTCTGTTGATTGTCGCTTCAGTTTTCTTGCTAGTTTTAGAAATAGAAAATCTCCCCCAGCCTCCGATAACCAAATAGAATTAGGGATGAGAAAAATCGTACAATTGAATTGGAAGATGACTTGTGACTTTGGTTGCGAGGCGGATCTGATCTGATAGCCCGATATAAATGAAAGGTTATTTGGAAATTAAGCAAGGCCGTTAGATGACAAATCATTTGTCCAAGGAGCAATTTCCCTTGATTAAAGTAAAAACTCCCAATTCTTACCCTAAAATTTTAAATTCGTTAGTGGACGTGAATTTTCATGGGAAATTTCCGAAATGGCGACTTAAAGAAGGGATCCAATTACTCATTTAGTGAAGTATTAAGTAAAATCTTATTGAGAACTAGAGGAGGATAAAAAAGATACTGATTCAAAGAATCAAATGATTCTAAAAGGAATACATCCTTGGTTGGTCTTGGCAATAAACAGTCCAAAAACTGTGAACATGCAAAGAAGCCCTGTACTCGATTTAACCAACCACAATATAAAATAAAAATAATCAAAGATTCAGCTTGATGACAAGGGAAGTTGAAATCAGATTATGTAGAATTTGACATGCAATAAGCTTATTATAAGGGGGAAATACTTGAAATTTGATGCCTATCAAATTCTTAATTGGTAAATGTCAAATCATAATATATGAGTCAAGAGGTAAGACAACTCGCAGAATTGCACATCATGTCGACGCAACCTACTCCACCAGGAGGAAGGAGAAGCTCCTTCTGGAGGAGGAGGAGTATGGAGGTCTAACATGGTTTCCTTTTCTTTTGCGGTCAATGGAACACCTCTAACAAGGTTCAAAGCCATAATGCGCACATTAGTCTTTTGCTTGTGCTTGCTGTAAGCCCAAATTCCTACAGAAGCACCTGCAACTAAAAGTTGTCGCAACCCAATACTAAGTAAAATTTCAAATAGAAAGTTCATCATAATTTTTAGACGGTTCTTTTAACTCTTAACTGACACGTGATAGCCACAAGGGAGCTGTCTGTAGATCAAACTTTGGAGTATAAAGCACTGTCTCCCCATAATCATCCTCAAGCTTTTTATAGACTTATTTATCAGTTTTCCCAGGTTGGATCTCATCGCGAATTACCCGCAGAATTGTTGTAAATGTAATTAGTGCACTGGTGTAAATCAAAGTTATTGACGAGAAGATTGTTAAAAGAGCATAACTAAAATGGTGAAGCAAAAGATGACAGAATGTGATGACTCCCTTTGATATAGCAAAAGTTAAAAGTATGAGCACAAAATCAAGATTAAGTCCTTTTTAAATCCAATCAGTTAGATGAAATCATTAGTTGTTATAACTTTATTGACTAGACAGATACGATGTGAATGAAAAAACCTGCTCGTATCCATATTCATCTCAAAGCCAAAGCATTACCTTCCTGAGGGGAATTGCAATATCTGCTTGTGAATCTTCAGTGGATTGACTTCCATATTCATTTTTCAATTTGTTTACCAATTGTACTTGTAACAGCTCCTTGATTTTTGTTTTTCGTTTTTTTTTTTTTCCCTCAAGTAATATATTTTAGAGGCTGTAATGAATCGCACATTATCATAAAATTTGCGAGAATGGACACTGTCATATAACGAGACATTGCTAGAACTTTAATAATGCTTGATCTTTGTGTTAGCTTTTAGAGTGTTTTAACGTCAAATTTGCTAAAGCTTAAAAGAAATACAAAAAGAATACACCATTCATGTACAATATTACAATTTACAAGTCCATATCAGTGTGGTATATCGACTCTGATTGTCACAAAACGCAATGAAATTCTCACATATTCCTTTCCATAAGAAGTGGAGAAACAGTAACCATTTCTCAGTCTATACTCCTCATCTAGTATTTCAATTTTAAAGCTCATCTTTTACAGATGCTTGGTGGCGTTGTTCATGCCAATAGTAGGGATACTTAAGCTTTGCTGCAGTGTGTGGCATCTACCAGTCATCGTATATAAACCTGGAGCAAAAGCCAAAGTAATGAATGTAAACATACCCATACGATACAGATCAATCAAAATCTAGTCTCAATTAAGCTTGTAAGAAATTTCAAATAAATGAAGCAAACACTAAAGGAAACCAGAAATAACCATTCAGTAACCAAACTTCTAGAGGCAATACTAGCATCATGAAAGCATATTTTGACAGATTTGGAGATGCAATATGTCAAATCAAGCAAAGAAAACAAACTTAATATCTTGAATAACAATGTAAACACAAACATAGAAAGTTCAAGGGGTTGGAAAAACGGACGTTACTTACACTTTCACAGGTGGGCGTGATATGGTAACAATCACTTGCAAATCCTCATGTTCATTTGTATTCCAGACCTGCAATGAGGCACCACCTACAATTTTCAAACTTTGGCCAATGACTGGATCTGGAAACGCTTCCAAGACAATAATTATAGCAACTATGTTTATAAGAGTGAATGAGAATAAAAGTCAATGTTCATTTGATTCACCGGGAAGAAACTTATGAACTAACTATGTCGTTGCCAGAATAATGCTCAAAAGATTGCAGTCATAGGTTTTTTCCCTGAATATTAGTTCAAGTATACCAAGTACATGTTATCTCACTACTCAACAGAGTCCATCTCAGGCTTTACCGCCAAAATAAAATACCAGGTACTGTGTTCGGCTACTGAGGATGTATATGAGGAGAAGGCAAGGAAAAGATGTCACACATGGCAAAGGGGAATTGGCTGTGGAGAATAACGGTTTTGGATCAACATGGCAGCAGGATACAGGTGGAAGTGGAAGGAAAAAGAATGATTGAGAAGGTTTATAAGAAAAGGGGGTAGCTGTGTTTTTCTTGCACTGGAACAGTAGGGAGGTACCGCTTCTCGAAAAGCCAGAAGTTAGTTATTGTTTCTGTCCTTAGATTGTGTGGTAGGATATTGAGTGGATTGTAAGAAGATCAATCAAAGACATTGTTGTCTGCATATAATTTTTTTCTCTTGATTTTCAGTGTGCATTTGTGCTGTGCAGGGTTGTGTATTTGTGATTGTGTTTCTGCAGGTGCAAAGCAGTAGCTGAATAATATTGAAGGTAATTGTTCGTTCTACAGAGAATGTTGGAGAGGAACGTAATATACTGATATTTCACATCCAACAATTTCACATCCAATACAAGTTGCAGTAGCCTAAGCATTTACTAGGTGTAAAATTTTGTATAATGCTAACAACATTAATAATCTTTCAGATCAACCTTTTTGTAGTGCGTAAACCACATAAATAGTATTTTCCTTTCCAGGGTTTAAACTAGAGGTAAGATGTATAATTATTGTTCATAACCAATAACACAAACAGCAAGGTGTATTGTTCTACTAGGGGGAGGGTAAGATCAAATACTATTTGTTTCTTTGTATTAATACATCTAATATGCAAATTCACAAAATATTTGATCTAGCCATCTAAGAATAATAATGGTAGTTTTTACCTGGTGAGCATCGTTAACAGGGATATGAAAGGTGCTATTTGAAAAGATAAAGTGTTCTTGTGGCTTCCCAGGGTACTTCCCATGCGAATTTGAGGCCAGATAGAGAGTGCCACTCCCCTTCAAGACAACAAAAACTTCTTCACAGGAGTGTCTGTGTATTGGTGTTCCTGATCCTGGAGAAATGTTTGAAGCCAAACCTCAACCTGTGAAAACACAGAAATGCCTTGAAACATAAATGCCATACTTCAGAATTTTCACTTGCCTGCCACAAAGGGCCGAAATCAACATTGTTTTGTGCTGTGTGAAAGTAGCTTGGATTCTCTAACAATGAACAATTAAAAAAAGGCAAACATTTGTTGTCTCAAAGTAATTACAAAAGTTTAGAACCAAAGACAGTCTGGATATCTATTGCAGCATACCATCCCTCCAGACCTGGAGAAATTCTATCAATACTTCTTTCAACCATACACCTCTAATTAATTACGTCATGATTAACAAGGACTTCTTGATTTAACTTTTGATATGATCATTGCTTCTCTGTAAACAAACCAATAAAACATTTACTCAAGAGATCATGGATAAGCACATTCTGAGTTAGTGTATTTGGTACCTCTTTCAATCCTGCGGATACTGAGCCTGCCAAAGTAATATGGGACAAACCTCCTCTTCCATAGTTATCCTGTGAAAGCTCCTAATGTTTCTTACAAGTGGTAATCCTGCAACACAAATAAAGTGCAATAAAACATAAAATAAACTGATATAAAAAGGCATGGAACACATAATAGAGGACATTCACAAATGAAACCGCTCCAAATCAACAACATTTCCCCTTAATAAATACAAGATGATACAATTTCATTATCTCCCAGTGAAAATTCAAAGTTAGACTCGCATCATTCATCCAACATTCAAGTCTTCATAAAAGAATTGCAACAATACGAAAAATTTAATTTTTAAAACCCGACAAAGGTATCTAAGAATGCATCACTTTTTTCTCAACATTTTGCAACCCTAAGTCGGTTCCAGTACCATTGACATCAATTGGTTTAATCACCACCATAAAATCAATAAACCTAAACAAATAGCTAACTCTAAACAGAAGCTTCTTGAGCATATCCATGAATCTTAAATAGTTCAAGACGTTTCTCTGCATACCCTTGTTAAATAAAAATATAAAAAAAGTAGAAGATGAGTAAAGAGGACTCACCTTCTATTGAAGAATGGGAATCTTCGGCAGTTGCAAAGAATAAAATCAAACTTAAGCAGAACAAAATAAACCAAGACCTCACTGTATTCATCGCAGCTTATCGTGGTTCTTTTGCAGTGTTTTCCTTGATTTCTGATTTACTTGGATCTCGTAACCCGGTTTTCGTAGCTTCTAGACGTGGTAAATTTTTAGTTTTTCCCGATTTGATTAACAAAAACAAAGTTTTGAATGATGTATATTTATGGGCCAACTCAAGTTTTAATGAGAAGGCAGTTACACATGCTCAAATTTTTAGAACTTAAATATTTATTTTTAATTCAATTTTTATCATAAATATTAGGTAAGATTGAAAATAAAATAATTATTTATTTATAAAATTTATAAAATTAGATTTTTATTATATTTTACTCTTTAAGTTTAAAATTTTTATAATTTTCTATCATCTAAAGTCTTCAAGTTTTAAAAATTGATCATTTTATTGCCAAATTTGTAGGGATCGTTTGGTTTAGGTAATATTTTATTACAAAAATATAAAGATTACTTTGAAGATAGATTACTTAGAAGATTACTAGGTATAAATGATTACTATGTTTGATAAAATTTGGTAGGTATAAATAATTATTGTGTTTGGTTAAAGGTAATAAAATATTACTAGTAAATTATTTTACTTAAATGTCCTTGAATATAATTATTTTTAAATATTTTTATATTATTTGTCATATTAATTAAAAATAAATTTATTTTTATCTCAAAAAATTAATAAATAATAATATAATTATAATAAACTCAATATTACCTTAGTAATCTTTAAATACCTAAGGTAAATGTGGTAATCTGATTACCACATATATTACCTGCCACATCAGCATTGCTAATAGAAGATTACTATAATTTTTTTATTATTGACAAATCAAACAAGGGAATAAAAGATAGATTATCAAGGTAATCTTAAAAAGCTCCAACCAAATGCCCCCTTTAGATTTTTTTTCCTTTCTTTAGCAACGATGATCATTTGAAGACGAGATAGAGAGTCAGCAACTATCTCCTATAAATGAATCTTTTTTTTTACCGACAAAAAGACAAAGAGGTATTGTCTTTTAGTCGACTAAAATAAAGAGATGTCTCTTCATCGATAGAAATAAAGAGACGACGCCTCTTTATCAACAGAGATGAAAAGACAATGTTTTTTCATCTACAGATATGAAAAGATAACGCTTCTTCATCTACAAAGACAAAAATTTTTTTATCAGGGATGGTCATTAGAGGGGAGAGAAAGAAAACCTAAAGATTTAAGCGTGAAATAATCATTTTTTAAAACTTAAAAGCTTTGAGTAAAGGAAAATTGTAAAATTTTTAAATTTGAGGAAGAAAATATGATAAAATTTTAATTTTTTAATAAATGATAATTTTATCTTTATCTCTAATTAAAAAATTAGATCATTAATAGATATTTGAATTTTTGAAATTAGTACAATTATCTTTTGTATTAAAACTTGGTTAAGCAATTAAGATTTTTTTATTAAAAGAAAAAAAGGCCAATTTCGTTTGAATATAAATTAAAGAAGAAAAAATAATGTTATATACATATATAAAATTTAGGTATATAAATAATATATTATTATATAATTATATATATTATTTATATATTTAAATTATATATAAAAAATATGTATATAATTTTATTGGTAGATTGAATTAATTTTCTCTAATTTTAAATGTATTAAAATTAAATTATGTTTTGGGTTCTTTTGATTCCTTAATGAGCCGCTTGAGTGATTCGGCCCAGGAATGCTTCTGTGAAGCCAAGTGCCAGTGTCAGCAATTGAAGCTTGGGCTGCCTCACCTCTATCGCTTTGTGAGCCAATTCGACAATTGACAGTGAAGAAAACTGGACTGCAACAGAAGAATTGACAAAGCAAAGTAAAAGCTTGACCACTCGAGCTAAAGCCTTACCGACTTCTGAACCCAAGCGTAAGCCCTGCCTCAGGCGTCAGCTCCGACGCTACTCCTCCGGTCACCACCTGCACTCATCTTTGCTTATTTCCAGGACGAAACAGGTCATTTCAACCATATCACTTTTATTTGTTTTGGCTGTTTACAACACTGGCCTTTTTAGATTCTTACTTCAATTTATCTAATTCTAAATGTTATCTTATCTACTTAATTCTTTTGCTTTATTTGAGATACCCATTCTACTTTTAATGCTTGATAACTTTGTTTTACCTTTTTATTTATTTTCCTGCTAATTTTGGAGCGACTCTTCTTTTAGTACAACGGGTATTCCAGGGCTTGTTAGCGTCATTGCACTCGTTCCCATTGGTTCTAGTTCTCCATTATATGTTGTTTTATTATTTTTGTATGTAGAATTCATAATCACCGAGAAGGCTTTGTTTGGTATGCTGATTCTTTGATACTGCAGGCATTGGGAACTGGAAAATGAAGATCATGAGCTCTGCTGGCATAACAAAATTTATTTTTTTGCTAGAACATCCAGATTTACCTGCTATGACTTATTGTAGACCACGGTTACCTTCTTCATCAGTTACATAACTATGAGAAGAGGTTTAGGTTGATTACAAGGTTTCAGTACTCAGTTGCTGACAGAACATCTGCATCTTCTGTGGATGCTTCTGTGTCCAAGCCCAATAGTGTTCATTTAGGTGGGAAACAAGGAGCTTCGTCATCCTTGTATAGCCGTCCTAGTTTATTAGAAATGAAGAATGAGAGGATAGCAAATCGTGCCAAGGTTTAGAATTTCCTGCAGGGAATTGGTATTGTTCCTGATGAACTTGATGGGTTGGAGCTCCCTGTTACAATTGAGGTTATGAGGGAACGTGTGGATTTTCTTCACAATTTAGGGCTAACAATTGAAGACATCAATAATTATCCACTGGTTCTTGGCTGCAGTGTGAAAAAGGACATGATACCGGTGCTTGACAACCTTGGTAAATTGGGTGTTAGGAAATCCACTGTCACAGTGTTCTTAAGAAGATATCCACAAAAGTCATCAATGCTAGTGTTGTTTTAGACCTTGCACCTGTTGTCAAGTATCTGCGGGGTTTGGATACCAAATGATATTCCCTGGGTTCTTGAGAGATATCCAGAATTATTAGGATTCAAACTTGAGGGGATGATGAGCACATCAGTGGCTTATTTGGTTGGAATTGTAGTGGCAAGAAAAGAAATTGGAGGAGTTTTAACTAGATACGCAGAGATTTTAGGCATGCTTGTGGGTCAAGTGATTAAAACTTTTGTGGAGTATCTTGAAAGTTTGGGTATTCCAAGATTAGCTATAGTTAAATTGATAGAGCGGGGCCGCACATTCTGGATCTTGAATTAAAGGAAAGGGTGAAACCAAATGTTGATACCCTTGTAGAGTTCAATGTCAGAAAAGAAGTGCTTCCGTTAGTAGTGGCTCTTTATCCTGAAATTATAGGAATTGACCTGAAACCAAAGCTTCTTGGTCAACAGAATTTACTTAATTCACTTATTGAACTGAGTCTTGAGGATTTTGGCACCGTTGTTGAGAAGATGCCTCAGTTTGTTAGTGTAACTAATAACCCTATTTTGAAGCATGTGGATTTCCTTAAGGATTGTGGATTCTCCTTGCAGCAAGTGACTAAGATGGTTGTGGTGTGTCCCCAAGTGCTTGCTTGGAATATTGACATCATGAAACTTAGCTTTGATTACTTTCAAAGGGAAGTGAAAAGGCCTCTGGATGATTTAGTTGCTTTCCCAGCATTCTTTATGTATAGTCTGCAGTCTACTATTAAACCCAGACACAAGGTGATTGCGAAGAAGGGTTTGAAATGCTCTCTTTCCTGGCTTCTTAACTGTTCTGATGAGAAGTTTGAGGAGCAGATGGACTATGACACCATCAACATGGAGGAGATGGAAACGGAGCCATCATTTGATATGAATATGCTAACGGTGCCAAGGAGTGATGATTCTGCTGCTGAATATGAGGAAGATAGTGGTGATGAATATGTATAAAATTATGTTTCTGCATTTGAGAATCTTGGCTTCTTTGAAATTGGATCCTCGTATTTGCATTTGAGAATGTTAGGCTTTTCAGATATTGAATCCTCATGATAGAGTACAGATGCCATTCTTAAAAGGGAAGCCCTGTTGAAGGATGTATTGTAATGCATTTGAAGCTACTTGTGTATGCTTACAAGTAAAGATAAGGTACCTAATTCTAAATTCTCAGGTCCCTTTATCTCCTTTAGTTGTCTAGTACGTCTGTATGTGTTATCCCAAGAGAAGACAATATTTGTTGTAGTTTAGGGTCTATCCTAATGCATTTACCACACATGTAAAGTTCTTAAGCCATTGTTAATGTTATTTCCCAGTAGAATTTTGGTCCATCAAAACTGTTGAGAAACAAATATGCTATTATTTGGTCTCTGTTTTGGTGTTCAGAAAGAATATGATCAGAAGCAGAGGTCTGCAGATTAAATAAAAAATAACAATGGCTGGAGTTGAATCCCAAAAAGTAGTTGCAGTCTAGTAAGTACAGTTCTCCTGCAACAAAATCTCGAATGATAAATTGCACCGAGCAGTGAGTTGGTTTCTCAGAAGAAGATAGTGATGAATATCAACAATCCAGATAAGGGATTCTCAATAATTATAATATAACATTTACATTCATAATTTATTACATTTTTTCAAATTTTTTTGGGATTGTAACATCATTTTTAAAACCATTGGAAGAAGAATGATTTTTTAAAATTTTCTAAAGGCCATAATTTATTATGAATCTCTCAAAAAGACCTTTCATATTTTTAAAAATTTAGTTCATCTTTTAGTATACTATTATACGATAAAGACTCTCCTAATTGTAGAAAGAAAAGAAGAAAGGGTTGGGAAAAGAAATAAAATTAAAATATTCTTATGTAATTTTGATATATAAAATATTATTTTTAATTTTGATTAATTTATAATTATATGATAATTTAAAAAATAAAATAATTAAGATAAAATAGTATTTTTAATTTTTAATATTATTATTTAAGTGAAAAAAGTGATATTTATAAATATAAAAATTTTATTTATCTGTGTCATCTAGAGATGAAAAATAGTTATAAGGACAAGCTTTGGGTGGGAAAAGAATATTCACACTTCAATTAATTTTCCTAGTACTGACACTCTGAAATATAACATTTACTTAAAAAAATAATATTAAACATTTTCCTTCAAAATGAAGGAAACAAAAATTTATTAATAAATGTTATTCCTTCAAAAATTTATAAAATTTTATAAACATCTGATTAATCATTTTTATTCACCGCAAAGTTCTTGCTAATCGTAAAATAATAGGGCTTTTAAAATAGGGGTCTTTTTTTTCCTTTTTTACCTATCATATTCGCTAGAGGTGAAAGAAAAGATTGGTAATTTGGTTGATGTCACTGTCAAATGCTCAGAGTCCACTATCATACGGATCCTCCAACCTGCAACTCACGTCTTGGGAGGTTGCTTAAAACATGCCTTTGGAGTAGACCTGGCCACGGGCCAGTTTGGCCGGTGAATCGGACCGAAACTGGTCTGGATAAAATTGGAACCAGTAGATCCGGAATCAGACTGAATCGAAACAAAAACCGGGGTTCTATGGTTCGATTTCGGTTTACATAAATTGAAACCGTGAAACCATCAATTCACACCTAGTTTATGAACCGGCGGTTTACTGTACTGAACCGAAAATATTTGAATTTATTTTAAATTTTTTTGAATTTTTTTTAAAAAGCCAACGGTTCCCTGTGCAGGGAACCATTGGCTTGAAGGGGAAGAAATTGTAGGGGACCGTTGGTCCCCTGCAATTTTCGGAAGTTGCAGGGAAGTCCCCTACAATTTTAAAAATCTCAATTCACACCCCTCATTTTTAATTTTTTTCAAAAAAGTTTTTCCTATATATATTCCTTCAAATTTCATTCTCTCAAATTTTAATCTGTCCACTCTCTCACTCAATCCTTCAAACTCTCATTCTCATTCTTTCAACTCTTAATACTCTCTCGATCTTTCAATTCAATCAAATTTTTTTAAATTTAATTAAATTTTTTCTTAATTTTTTATTAATTTCAATTTTTATTATACAATTCATAATTAATTATAGAATTTATTTATATAATTAATTTTATTTATTATCAAAAAATGACAAGTAGTGGAAATTCTTTTGTAATAGGAGATTTAGTCAATATTCACATATATCAAATGTGAATAAAAATCAACTTATAGATGATTTTTCAACACAAGAAAGTGAAAGCCGATATGAAAAGGTGGAGCAACAACAACAACATCAACGTAGGCTTTGATTCTTCTAAACCCCAAGAAGATACGTAGGAAGCTCAATTGAAAAATTAAGTCCAAGCCTTTCTTTTAATTTTCAATTATTATAATTAATAATTTAAAAATTAAATCAAGATCATGTATTAGAATTGACGGTTCAATATCAATTTCGAACCGAAACCATTGGCTCTGAACCGGGGCCATGAATCGGAACCGTCGATTTCGAACAGTCTTGTTACGGTTTCGGTTCAGAATCCTTATGTTTTCGAACCGTGAACCGATGGTTTCGAACCGAAACTGATGGTTCACGAACTGTGGCCAGGTCTACTTTGGAGAATTAGAAAGGCGGCAAACGGCGGAAAAATATAAAATAATTATGGTAAAATTGAATTTATTTATACCATTAAATGTATAATTTGTATAAGCACTATTAATTATATCAATAAAATTATATTCAAATTTTAAAGGTGTAGTGTAACATTTAAAACCTTTAAGGGTGTTTGATTTGGGTAATGTTTTATTACTAAAATAGAAAGATTACTTTAAAGATATATTATTTAGAAGATTATTGGGTATAAATGTTTACTATGTTTGATAAAATTTGGTAAGCATAAATAATTATTGTATTTGGTTAAAGGTAATAAAATATTACTAGTAAATTATTTTACTTAAATGTCTTTGAATATAATTATTTTTAAATATTTTTATATTATTTATCATATTAATTAAAAATAAATTTATTTTTATCTTAAAAAATTAATATATAATAATATAATTATAATAAAATCAATATTATGTTGATAATCTTTAAGTACCTAAGGTGAAGGTGGTAATCAGATTACCACCTATATTATCTGTCACGTCAGTATTGGTAATAAAAGATTACTGTAATATTTTATTACTGACAAATCAAATAAGGAAATAAAAGATAAATTAATAAAGTAATCTTAAAAAACTCAAACCAAACGCCCTCTTAAAGGTTTGTACATCTTCAAATTTGTTTTTAACTTCTTTTAATAAATTGGTATTCTATCAAGATGTACCTTAATGTCCTTAGGTTATTTCACTCTTGTATTTAAAAAAAAAAGAAAGAGAAAAAAATAATACTTTAAAAATCCATTTATCATAAATCAACCCTCACATGTTTTTGGAATAAACAATTTTACAAATTTCACCAACCATTGACAGAGGGAAGTAGGATTTGTTTAAAGGCTATTTGTGTAATTTTACTTTTATATAATAGTTAGGGATAAATTCGATTCAAATCGATATGAACAAAACTAAACTTAAGATTAACCTGAAATAAAAGAGTTAGTTAAAGATTGATTTGAAATTAATCAGTTAAAATTTGAAATCAAATTAAAAATAATTTAACTTTGAATTTGATCTCAACCGAACTCAAATGTTTAAATATGCTTGAACTTGGATCGTTATATAAAAATAAGTTTAATGTTTAACTCAAACTCGACTTGTTTTATCAAATCTCAAATGTGCGTTTTAGCAACTTTGATTTGATCGAATTCAACTATTAACTGTAAGAATAGTGGCATTTTTGGATCTCCAAATCGAGACCAAGCCCAACCCATCCCGGCCGGACCAGACCAGCCCAATATCTATAACTACTTGGGCCAATAAAAGCCCAGGCGTTTCAATACTGCTGTCTTCAACTCGTACTGTCTTCTTCCAGTTCCTCTACCTTTCCTCTGATAAACCCTAAACCCCTGCCGATCACGTGGAAGAAGAAGACTTTTTGCTTGCACTTGAACCAAAAACCAACTAAAAATATTATCTTTTCATGTTTCAATAAGTGCCCATTTATTTATTTTTCTTTTTGCATGTCAACGTTTGATCAATTTCGTAACTTTGTAGTGGTACCTATCTGTTGTTCTTTGGTTTTAACTTTGAATTTGATCCTTCTATTGTGCGTAGAAGCCCAGAAGCTACTGAAAATTGGACTTTTGATTATTTTTGTGTTCAAAAAGCGTTTTTTATTGTATGAATTTTGTTCCTTTCTGGTTCATTTTAGCTTATAGATGCTGCTTTCTGTTTACTATCGTTTATTGAGAATATAAGTCTGTTAGTCGGAGGGTTATAACTGTTCCTTTGGTACAACGGTTAGAGAGCTAGAAGAAGCTTGATAAGTTTGTTTAGGTACGGCAAGGTGGGTTACTGGACATGGAATTTTTTTCTTTTACAATGTTAATTGAGAGGTTTAGTTTGGTTGTTTATTGTTAACTATGAATTTTTCTCAGTAACTTCTGTCTTGGTTTATGCAGCTTTAATGGCAACTGCGGCCCTTAGTAAGAAAAAGGGACCAAAAGCACAGAAGCCCCCACCAAAAAAGAAGCAGAAGAAGCATGATATGCTTGCTGCAAAACGTTCCAAGAAGGAAGATATTTCTGATGATTCTGATTCTGACATTTCAAATGAGGAAGTAAAAGACCCTCGAGAATTTGAAGAGAAAGAGCAAGAATCTGATTCTGATGCTGATTCAGAATTATTTTCAGATGGAGATGATCCCCTTGCTGATGATTTCCTTCAAGGAAGTGAAGATGAAGGTATTGTGGTTTTATCAATTTGTAGTTTTTGGAGTCTTTCTAAAATTTTGTGTGCTATTTTGGTCTTTTAATTAGTTAATAATGTTGCTGCTCATTTTGTTTTTTATCATGATATTTTTGCAGACAAAGCTTCGGCTTCAGGTTCTGACTCTGGCTCTGATTCAAAATCAGATTCAGATGATGAATCTGATATTGAAAAGAATTCAAGAGCTATTGATGAAGCTCGAGCAAGGGAAGAAAAAGAGGCTCTTGAATCTAAGTTGTAAAATATTATTTTACTCTAATATAATTAATAAAACTATGTAGATTAATAATCCAAATTAAATTTATGACAAGGCATCATGGCCATAATTTGATTCAAATCACATTGATTTTTTAGTGGCCATTCAAGAGAACCTAAACTTACTAACAAATTATATGTGATCATCTGTCCGATCTATCTCATCCATGTAGATTACAAAGGAGAATTTCTAGAGCTTTCTGACAAATTTAAGAAATGTCAATGCACAGGGCATCCAGGGACCTCAATGCCAGGAGCAATGGGGCACTTAGCCAGAGGGCAATGATCAGAGTTGTCCAAACCCCACCATTCTGGGCCGAATATGTCATGTGATTGAAGGGTGATATAGAGCAACACACCCATGAAGGTAAGCCCAACATCCAGAGCAGCTGATAAAATGTAATTGTATCTAGCCCACCAGGGTTTATATCTCCTGAAAATGTAGTAGTTGAACAGGATTCCAACAGCTCCCCAGCTCAGGTAATGCACAGCGTTGGCTGATGGCATAGCCAGTGGCCCTAGCAAGATGAGCGGTGTGTGGATGTTCTTGATCCACTTCTTTTCAGGGTACTTTCGTGAGAGGAGCCATCCAGGAACTGGGGCGAGCAAGCCTAGTAGGAAGAACCAATTGAGTTCTGGGTAGACACCTTCCTTTGTGAACATTCGGAGAGGTCCTACAATGCCCCATATCATTGAAGCATTGTAGAAAACATCTTCTCCAGGACACGTCCAAGGACTCCCCTCTGGCAGCAAATTTGTGTCACAAATGTGGGGAACAGTTGTGATGAGCCACCAGGATGTGCCAAAGTAGACCGTTGAAGCAATTATAGTTCCTACTAACTGAAAATATGTAGTGACTGGGTTAAAGAAAAGAAATTAGCATAAAAAAAAGTCTGACAATCTTATCGAATTACCTGTACAATGAACATTGATTTTGGAGGAATTTTCATATAGTGACCTAATTTGAAGTCTCCCATGAAAATGAGAGCTTGAGACATACTGATATAGCCATAGGTCTTAAAAACTACATTGGCTAGAGGTCTACCAGGATGCATGTACCCAATAATAAACTCTGTAATCACATTAAGCCCTGGTTGCTGTAGATTTTTTACACAATTCAATCAGAAATAGCTCAAATCATGGGGTCATATATGCATAAAACGACAGCAAAGTATGGAAAATACCGAGTTTGTGGTTGCTTGAATCACCCCAACAGGTAATGTGAAGAAGAATGCTATGGAACAGGATAGTATGAGTCCCCACCATGGAAGTTGAAGCTGTTTACCAAATCCTTCACAAACGTAGAGTGAAAGCGCGAATGAGACAACCAAGATAAGCTGGAACCACCATTGAGGCACTTCATCATAGTTCTTCTTCATTATTCTTGTGTGCACATCCCCAAATAGGGCTTTAGACGCAGCAGTTGTTTTCTTCCACATTTGCCATATTATGCTAGATAAGACAATTATCCACAGTTCATAAGAAACATCGACATGTAGAATGAAAAAACAAGATCATACTGATAAGGATTATGCTTACTGTCCATCAAAGAGTGCAACGTGCGAAAGACTAGACGTTAACGCAGCGAAGCTAAATCCGTAAGTATATGCAAACAGGATACTAAGATAGAGTTTGCTATACTGATCATAGCCAGCCTTGTCGAACTCGAAGGTTTTCTCATTGATGATTCTGCTGATGTTGTAACTTTGGCCATTAGAGTCAAAAGTGCGAGAGGAAAATAAGGGGAATTTCTGGGCATCATATACATTATACCAGTAAGAAATTGGAACAAGCACATAGAGGCACAAAAAGAACCCAACTAATGTATTAGCAATGGCAAAGAGGGGAGTGGCCAGGGGACTTCCCAAGAAGCCAGCAACAGTAGACCAATCAAGGCCAAAAGAACCAATGCCTAGGCCATTCAAGCCTGAACCAATCTTCTGTGCAGTGATGGAGTCTTTCCATATCCAACACACAAAGGAGAGAGCGCTTAGTGATGGGAAAAGATAGCCTGGAATGATGTGATACGCGAAGCTTGCTATCGAGACAAGGAGGAAAAATTGTAGCCTGGTTACTCCTCCTCTAGGCCTCTTTTCCTTTTCATGCAGTACCCTGCAGATTGCAATTATATCAGTGCCAGAAAGTAGCCGAAAACTTTAGGTTTTGGCATATGGCTTTGCTGTGAATATACCTGAACAGAGAGACCTGTGCCAGGTTTTCTGGCCACCACATGTATGGAGAATCAACAAGGTATTTTCTGAATAAGCCAGCCCATCCATATCCAAGCAACTGAATTACACATTAAAAAACAAAAGCTCAAATTAGGAATCAAACAGAGAGCCTACAAACAAAACTTAAGAAATCAAAGTGAAAAAAGAAATAATGAAATTTAGGAAGGTCAATGCAAAATTATTGGCGTTTTATTTATACTAAACCAATGGGGTTAGTTGAACCCTTGACCTCGATATAAATTTTCCAACATGTACCTGAGTTGTTTGAACTAACAACATTGCAGCAACTGGGTTCAGCTGTCTGTGATAGAAAACCTTTGCAATTGTGACGATGCCCACTGCATAAACACCGTTGGAGCCACAGTTGGCAAAAATGGTGATCAACGCATGTTCCTTCAGGCTAAAGGGTCCCGGATTCAGCGAAAACGACCATGCCGTGAATGGGATTCGGAATTGTTTGTCCGGAAGAGTTGCAGCCATTAGTTTTCCGATTGGCAGGACAAGAATTTGAGCTGAAAGTGAACCTACATACAGCTGATTCTGGTGGTAACCAAAATACTGGTTCACAAATGCTAAAAGGATGCATGAAGATAGTCCCAGAACCCATGTTCGGAAAGTTAAAGCTGGCTGCTTGGGATCATCAGTTATGGGAACTGTAAGCCTCACTTCCTCTATTGGGTTATCATTAATTTCCTCATCTACTACATCACCAAACAGGTAAATGAATCAGAATAAAGGAAATCTGTTAATAGTGTGTATCAAAGGCCTAATTCATTTGTTCAATGATATCTAACTATCCGGGATCACCACTTGCATCCCTCCCACATCTATGCGCGAGGAATGCCCCGACTTAGCCATGCATCAGCACTGCCACCAAAGTTCTATATTGTGTATTTTTTTATCATTCCTTTTGAAAAAATTAAAATAGAAATTCTTAAATCTTTCAAATAGATACGTATCATTTCTCAAAAGAGTATATTATTTTATTTCGATAAAATTATCATTTTAAATCAGTAAGGAACGTATCATATGAGCTACTAATTTTGTATACACCCTATTACTAACCAATGTTGTATCCAATAAAATTGGCTTTCAACAAATATACAAATTAAAGTTTAAAAATGCATTTAAGCAGGTCAAATCAAAGTGTAAAGCTCAACAAAGGAGGAAACTGAAATAAGAAAAAGAAACTGATTCACAAGGTCCAATTCAAAATCCTAACTCTTGAGACTCAAATTTAATCGAAAATAATTTAAGTTTTGAATTGTATTTGAATCAGAATATATTCGAATGTTTGAATTTGACATCCCTACCAAAGATTAAGTAACAAGAAACTGCTGTACAAGACTCTGATATAAACCATAAAGAAAATCCATGCATGTTGCCATGTATATATACTTGGAAACTGTTTAGTAACAGTTTAAAGTTCATTATATCCTTCATTAAATTCATCTATACAAAGGCAAATCACCAGAAAGGAAACTAAACAAAGAAAAAAACATTACCAGTGACACTGCTGCCAGTTTGATGAATTTCAAAAGACTCGGAATGTGGAGCAGAAGCAGTGTCTTCAACATTGTAAGGACGTGCCATTTCCAATTCTCTTTTTCTCAGAAGGCAGAGGCAATGACAGTGCCGGAAGGATTGCTGGCTGGTTACAGTTGGAGTTTGGATGAGCCTTTTGGATAATTTTTTAACTTTTGAACTTTGTTGGAGCTGGTGGTGGTCTTATATAGTCATCTTGAACCTAACATCCTCATTATAGCTAATAAATGATACCTATAAATGATTAATATTATCGAATTCCAGCTTTCCAACTTCATACAGTCAACACTCTCCTTATATGGCATGCAGGGTATACAAATTTACTAACAGGCACAAATTCAATTCAAACATGTATCCTTTGTTACTCAACCGTTCATCTCCTCAAATTTTCAACTCATTCCCACCAAAGTTTCCTTATCAAGTAATCAAAAATCACAATCCTCAATACAATAATCATGTTACTTTGAGCACTTATAGGGGGTTTCTCTGCATGATTCAAAAGTATATGCACAAACATTGATATTTTATAATATAATTAATTGATTTAATTGTTTATTTATCTACAAATCAAAATATACATTATTATTGTTATTTGTACATGAAGTATTGTGGATATAGAAAATAACTACTCTAGACCTTAACCGCGCGCATCTTCTCAGAATTTCAACCTTTCTCACCAAAGTTGCCATATAAGTAATCAGAAAAATAACAGTCACCAACACAAGAGGCATGTTACTTAGGGCATTTTTAGGGAGTCTTTCTGTCATGCATTAATCGCATGCCTTGATATAGGCATTAACAAACTGAATCTGCATGGCCGTCTTGCCGTTTTCGTCTTCTTGAAAATTACTTGGTCTATAAAGAACATGGGACTGTTCAAACCATCTTTTCATGAATTTATTCACCAAATTAGTAATATTTCTTTTTAAAGAGAACTTCATGAAGGAAAATTCTTAATTTCCCATTTGTATTTGGATGAAATCAGAGATGTATTCAGATTCTAGCTCTTTGTAGCTTGGATATTCGTTTTTTTTTTCGTTGTTGAGATTCATGGATTATTTCAAATTGGCTCATTAATTAAAAGAGGATGATTCTTGTTTGTTATTCTTTCTCAATGATGGATATAAAATAAATATTAAGATTGAATGAGTATTTCCCACTCTTATAAAGTTGATGAAAGTGCAATTAAAACATTTGTCTTTACTAAAGCTAAAGCTAAATAATATGTTATGCTAAAATTGTATAAACATTTGATTAATCATTTTTATTCACCGCAAAGTTCTTGCTAATCGTAAGATAATAGGGTTTTGAAAATAGGGGTCTGTTTTTGTTTTTTTACTTTTTACCTATCATATTCACTAGAGATGGAAGAAATGATTGGTAATTTGTTTGATGTCACTGTCAAATGCCTTTGTTTTTTTTTTTTTACCTATCACATTCACAAGAGATAAAATAAAAGATTGGTAATTTGTTTGATGTCACTGTCAAATGCCTTTTTTTTTTTTTTTTACCTACGACATTCACTGGAGATAAAATAAAATATTGGTAATTTGTTTGATGTCACTGTCAAATGTTGAGAGTTCACCATCTTACGTATCCTCCAACCCGTGACTCACGTATTGGGAGGTTGCTTAGAAGATGCCTTTGGAGAATTAGAAAGGAGGTAAACGACAAAAAAATAGAAAATAATTATGGTAAAATTGGATTTATTTATACTATTAAATGTATTATTTGTATAGGTGTTATTAATTATATCAATACAATTATATTTATAAATAATAATATATTATTATATAATTAAATATTATTTTATTTTTTATTTAAAATTATTTAATTATATTATGATATATTATTATTTTTGTATATAACATAACTCTAATTATATTATATATATCTTCCAAAGAAAAAGGTATCATGTAACGATTAAAAATACAATAAAATTATATATATATATATATATATATCTTTTATGCATAATTTAGATATATATATATATTATTTTAAATTAAAAGTAAAGTAACACGTAATTATATGATGATATATTATTTATATATTTAAATTATATACCAAAATAATATACATATAACATTAATTACTCTTAAAAATAATGTCCAAGGGGGTGAAAGTGAATATTTTAAACTTCAAAGATATCATTTGACCAAAGTTTTAACGTCACATCATTCCATTAGATAATTGAACTTTATATTTCTTCGTACGGCCAATTCCGGATGCAAACCATGAAAAGAAGTTTCTATTAATGGTAGGTATTATTTCTACAAAAAAAAATCTTCTGCATGCACCTATTTCTTAAAGTGTTTTTTTTTTTTTTTTGTAAATCGAAAAATACCTTTGCCTATTACAATTATTGTACGATTTTAACAAACAGATGAAAAATAGGCTTTTGAAACTTAAGGACCAAGACTTCATCTGTACACTCTAATGAAATTATCGGACATGTTCTTTTGCCCGTTTCTTACTGCATACCAACCCAAGTGTTCAGACTACATTATAAATGTTGTCAGGTTTTTGTTAGGATATTTGAGTCTAAATAATTAACATGTTGTGCAACACCCAATTTAATAGTTTGACTCGTTACGAAAATATTATTTGTTACATATAATTTGATATGTTTTATTTGTTTTATAATTTAAAATACGTTTTGACAATAACTTTTATTTACATTCTTAAATAATGTGAAAATAAATAAATAAATAAATAAATATATCTGATTTTTTTTTATTTTTATTAATATGAAATTTATTAAAGGTGTTATATTTATCCCCTTATAAAAGGTATTACATTTACTATTTTTCAGAACTCAACATCTTTGTTGAGGTTTTTTTTAATTATACTTATAAAAATTTTGAATATTTATGATAAATAATTTATATTTAACACTGAATATGCAAAAATTAAGAAATAATATTTTAGAGGTGTAATGCAATATTTAAAATTTTTAGAGGTTTATGGATCTTCAAATTTGCTTTTAAATTCTTTTAATAAATTGATAATCTATCGGGGTGTATTTTAATGTCCTTGGGTTATTTCACTCTTGCATTAAAAAAAAGAGAGAGAGAGAAAAAAAATATAGCTTTAAGAATCCATTTATCATAAATCAACCCTAACGTCTTTTTCGAATAAACAATTTCACAAATTTCATACAACCATTGGCCAAGGGAACTAAGATTTTGCTTAAAGGGTATTTGTGTAATTTCACTCTAAATTAATAGTTAGGGCTAGATATAATCTAAATCAATATAAGCAAAACCAAACTTAAAGTTGACCTAATATAAAAGAGTTAATTCAAGATGGATTCAAAATTGATCAATTAAAACTCAAACTCAAATAAAAAATAACTTAACTTTAAATTTGATCCCAACTGAGCTCAAATGTTCTAATATGCTTGAACTTAGATCGTTATATGAAAATAAGTTTAATATCTAACTCAAACTCGGTTTGTTCTATCAAATCTCAAATTTGCGTTTTAGCAACTTTGATTGGATCAAATTCAACTATAAGAATAGTGACATTTTTAGACCTTCAAACTGAATCAAGCCCAACCCATCTCGGCCGACCAGACCAGCCCAATAATAATAACCACTTGGGCCAATAAAAGCCCAGGCTTTTCGATACTACTGCCTCCAATTCGTGCTGTCTTCTTCCAGTTCCTCTTCCTTTCCTCTGATAAACCCTAAACCCCTGCAGACCACGTGGAAGAAGAAGACTTTTTGCACGCACTTGAACCAAAAACCAAGTAAAAATATTATCTTTTTATGTTTCTATAACTGCCAATTTGTTTATTTTTCTTTTTGCATGTCAACGTTTGATCAATTTCGTAACTTTGTCGTGGTACCTATCTGTTGTTATTTGGTTTTAACTTTGAATTTGATCCTTCCATTGTGCGTAGAAGCCCCAGCAGCTACTGAAAATTGGACTTTTGATTATTTTTGTGCTCAAAAAGCGTTTTTTATTGTATGAATTTTGTTCCTTTCTGGTTCATTTTAGCTTATAGATGCTGCTTTGTGTTTTTACTATCGTTTATTGAGAATGTAAGTCTGTTAGTCGGAGGGTTATAAATGCTCCTTTGCTACAACATTTAGAGAGCTAGAAGAAGCTTGATAAGTTTGTTTAGGTAAGGCAAGGAGGGTTACTGGACATGGAATAATTTTTTTCCTTTTACAATGTTAATTGAGTGGTTTAGTTTGGTTGTTTATTGTTAACTATGAATTTTTCTCAGTAACTTCTGTCTTGGTTTATGCAGCTTTAATGGCAACTGCGGCCCTTAGTAAGAAAAAGGGACCAAAGCACAGAAGCCCCCACCAAAAAAGAAGCAAAAGAAGAATGATATGCTTGCTGCAAAACGTTCCAAGAAGGAAGATATTTCGGATGATTCTGATTCTGACATTTCAAATGAGGAAGTAAAAGACCCTCGAGAATTTGAAGAGGAAGAGCAAGAATCTGATTCTGATGCTGATTCAGAATTATTTTCAGATGGAGATGATCCCCTTGCTGATGATTTCCTTCAAGGAAGTGAAGATGAAGGTATTGTGGTTTTATCAATTTGTAGTTTTTGGAGTCTTTCTAAAATTTTGTTTGCTATTTTGGTCTTTTAATTAGTTAATAATGTTGCTGCTCATTTTGTTTTTTATCATGATATTTTTGCAGACAAAGCTTCGGCTTCAGGTTCTGACTCTGGCTCTGATTCAAATTCAGATTCAGATGATGAATCTGATATTGAAAAGAAGTCAAGAGCTATTGATGAAGCTCGAGCAAGGGAAGAAAAAGAGGCTCTTGAAGAAATGCAGCTCAACATTAAAGAAGAGTCTGATGAATTTACACTGCCAACAAAGGAGGTTATTATTTTCACTTCCACTTTCTATATCTCGTCATTTTTGTTCCCAGTTTATTAAAATATTGTGTTGAATGTAATTTTCCCATCTTTTTTCTTTTGTTAATCAATGGATTTTATTCACAATTAATGTTCTTTTGCATTCCTAATAACATAGGAACTTGAGGAAGAAAAACAGCGACCTCCTGATCTTTCAAGTCTTCAAAGAAGGATTAAAGAGAGTGAGTTATATTTCAATTAGTTCACTGTAGTTGATTTATTCAGAATCATGTTGCTTCAGATTTCTAAATATCATTTTAACATTCACTTACAGTTGTTCGAGTGCTTTCAAATTTTAACGACTTGTGTCAAAAGGGAAGAACAAGGAAAGAATACATACAACAGCTGAAACTGGATTTGGCTTCATACTATGGTTATAATGAGTTCCTTATTGGGGTTTTAGTGGAGGTAGTTGATGGTTTACTATGTCCTTATTTGTCTTCAGCACCTGTCTTTTATCCCATCCTTCCATCTGTCTTCTGTTTTGTGATTGTGTTCTCTGGTAAATGTGTATTTTTCTTTACAGATGTTTCCACCAGTTGAACTTATGGAACTTATTGAAGCATTTGAAAAGCCTCGACCTATATGCCTAAGAACTAACACTTTGAAGGTGAAACTACATTTTTACATTGCTGCATTCTGAGATACGATTTATTGTTATATATGTTTTAAGTCCAACATTTAGTATCTTGACTGAATCTTTATTGTCTTCATTCACTCGAGAGAACATGTTACTGAACAATGTTTTGGACCAACGTCTTCCACTTCCTCTGCCTACTATTCAAGATTAAGCTAGCAATTGATTGCTTGAATTTCAATCCAAAATGTAGGCCGACCATGAACATGGTTTCTCATTTGTTTATGTAAATGTATTTGACAAATTATGAATATTTGTGATCACATTTCTCCCTTTGCATATCCACAATGGGTTTTTTTTTTTAGTTTTTGTAAATGTATTTGGCAAATCATGAATCGCAATGGATCATATGTAATAAATATATTTATTCAAATATGTTTTGAGTATAATATATATCTGTTTCAAAAGCTACAAAATTGAGCTTTTAGAATCCTTTTATAAATCTGATTATGTTATAATCAGCTTCAAATTTAATCAGTTTTAAAAGCTGTTTAAAGGATAGAAAACTAAAAGTTATATAGAAAACTAAAAGCTACAAAATTAAGGTTTTAACAAAATATTTACGTTTTAATTAACTGTAAATAAATTATATATAAATAATATAATTAAAATAGAAACGTATATAATATCAAATATAACAATTTCAAGATTGAGATTTAAAAAAAAAATTTAATTAATGTGAAAACGAGAGCTCAAATTATTGTGCGTGGTGTTCCCTTTTCTCTTAAATCTGAACCATTCTTTTGAAAGTCTCCTCTTTGATTTTTTAGTGATTAATTAGTTTATTATTATGTCACCACTCACATAATAATAGCTGTTATAGACAAATATAATTCAACTACCTTAGACCATATTATATACCAAAAATAATAAACAAATTTCCCAAAAGATTCATGGCCAAAACGATCTTTTTTTTTTTTTTTTTTTTTTTGGTTTTATGGTTGTAACATTTTGTTCTTATTACTTGTTTTTTTCCTCTCAGCCGGCCAGCCTCTTCATGCGTGCATTATTTTTTTATTAATTAATCTAAGCACTTGTTATTATTATTATTCAATATTTAAAAATTAACTTAAATAAATAGGAGATATTATAAAATTTATTAGCAATAAGTCATCCTAATTAATCACGGGGCTAGCTACTTCTTGAATAATGTTATATGTATCCAATTTTGAGTATTTTATTAAATATTCAGATAATATATTATTATGTGATTGAATATTAATTTATCTTTAATTCAAAATTATTTAATCATATGATAACATCTCATGTGGGTACCCCGATTGGATACACAAAATTGAATGCATATGAATTATTGTTTTTTATCAAACATAACGAGAATTTCATATGTTCAAGGTCTTTTTTCATGAAATATTTATACAATTATAGGATTTTTTTTTTTTATGTATAAAAATATTAACACTAGCTGCTTAATTTGTAGTTGTTTGTTTCTTGAAGATAATAAGTGACAAAATTAAAATTAAGCACAACTTAAATTAAATATTCATATCTTCAACTAGTTTAAAGCTTCACATTTCTGTCTTACTTGAATAAGTCCAACCAATGAGCCATAACCAAGAACAAACAATGCCAAGTTTCCTAGAAAATCTTTTGTCTGTTTCAGAATAGTTGGTGTTTATTGTTTAATGAATAATTAATTCATTATTTGTATTTGGATGAAATCAGAGATGTATTCAGATTCTAGCTCTTTTTAGCTTGGATATTATTTTTTCGTTGTTGAGATTCACGGATTATTTGAAATTGGCTCATTAATTAAAAGAGGATGATTCTTGTTTGTCATTCTTTCTCAATGATGGATATAAAATAATTATTAAGATTGAATGAGTATTTCCCACTCTTATAAAGTTGATGAAAGTGCAATAAAAACATTTGTCTTTACTAAAGCTAAAGCTAAAATTTTATAGACATCTGATTAATCATTTTTATTCACAGCAAAGTTCTTGCTAATCGTAAAATAATAGGGTTTTGAAAATAGGGGTCTTTTTTTTCTTTTTCCTTTTTCATTTTACCTATCATATTCACTAAAGATGAAAGAAATGATTGGTAATTTGTTTGATGTCACTGTCAAATGCCCTTTTTTTTTTTTTTTTTTTACATATCACATTCACTGGAGATGAAATAAAAGATTGGTAATTTGTTTGATGTCACTGTCAAATGCCTTTTTTTTTTTTTTTTACCTACGACATTCACTGGAGATGAAATGAAAGATTGGTAATTTGTTTGATGTCACTATCAAATGCTGAGGGTCCACTATCATACGTATCCTCCAACCCGCAACTCACGTCTCGGGAGGTTGCTTAGAAGATGCCTTAGGAGAATTAGAAAGGAGGTAAACGACAGAAAAATAGAAAATAATTATGGTAAAATTGGATTTATTTATACTATTAAATGTATTATTTGTACAAGTGTTATTAATTATATCAATACAATTATATTCATAAATAATAATATATTATTATATAATTAAATATTATTTTTATTTAAAATTATTTAATTATATTATGATATAGGATTATTTTTGTATATAACACAACTCTAATTATATTATATATATCTTCTAAAGAAAAAGGTATATCTTCTGTACATAATTTAGATATATATACATAATTTTAAATTAAAGATAAAATAACATCTAATTATATGATGATATATTATTTATATATTTAAATTATATATCAAAATAATATACATATAATATTAATTACTCTTAAAAATAATGTCCAAGGGGGTGAAAGTGAATATTTTAAACTTAAAAGATATCATTTGACCAAAGTCCTAACGTTACATCATTCCATTAAATAATTGAACTTTATATTTCTTCATATGGTTGGCCATGTAATAAATAATTCCAGTTGTAAACCATGAAAAGAAGTTTCTATGAATAGTAGGTATTATTTCTACAAAAAAAAATCTTCTGCATGCACCTATTTTTTAAAGTGTTTTTTTTTTTTTTTTCTAAATCGAAAAATACCTTTGCCTATTAAAATTATTGTACGATTTTAACAAACAGATGAAAAATAGGCTTTTGAAACTTAAGGACCAAGACTTTACTTGTACACTCTAATGAAATTATCGGACATGTTCTTTTGCCCGTTTCTTACAGCATAACTCTAAGCCAACCCAAATATTCAGACTACATTAAATATTGTCAGGTTTTTGTTAGGATATTTGAGTCTAAATAATTACCATGTTGTACAATGACCTAATTTAATAGTTTGATTCATTCTAAAGATATCATTTATTACACATAATTTGATATATTTTATTTGTTTTATAATTTAAAATATGTTTTTACAGTAACTTTTATTTACATTCTTAAACAATGTGAAAAATAAATAAATAAATAAATATATATCTAATTTTTTTCTCTATTTTTATTAATATGAGATTTATTAAAGGTGTTATATTTATCTCTTTATGAGAGGTGTTACATTTACTATTTTTCAGGACTTAATATTTTGGTTGAGGTTTGTTCTATCAAACATATAAAAATTTTGAATACTTATGATAAATAACTTATATTTAACACTGAATATGCAAAATTAAGAAATAATATTTTAAAGGTGTAGTGCAATATTTAAGATTTTTAGAGGTTTATGGATCTTCAAATTTGCTTTTAACTTCTTTTAATAAATTGATAATCTATCGGGGTGTATTTTAATGTCTTTGGGTTATTTCACTCTTGTATTAAAAAAAAAAGAGAGAGAGAGAGAAAAAATATAGCTTTAAGAATCTTTTTATCATAAATCAACCCTAACGTCTTTTTCAAATAAACAATTTCACAAATTTCATCCAACCATTGGCCAAGGGAACTAGGATTTTGTTTAGAGGGTATTTGTGTAATTTTACTTTTAATTAATAGTTAGGGCTAGATTCGATTCAAATAGATCTAAGTAAAACCAAACTTCAGATTTACTTGATATAAAAGAATAAATTTAAGATTGATTCAAAATTGATCAATTGAAACTCAAACTCAAATAAAAAATAATTTAATTTTAAATTTGATCCCAACTGAGCTCAAATGTTCAAATATGCTTGAACTTGGATCATTATATGAAAATAAGTTTAATGTTTAACTCAAACTCAACTTATTCTATCAAATCTCAAATCCACGTTTTAGCAACTTTGATTTGATCAAATTCTACTATAAGGATAGTGACATTTTTAGACCTCCAAACTGGGATCAAGCCCAACCCATCTCGGCCGGACCAGACCAGCCCAATAGAAATAACCACTTGGGCCAATAAAAGCCCAGGCTTTTCGATACTACTGTCTCCAATTCGTGCTGTCTTCTTCCAGTTGCTCTGCCTTTCCTCTGATAAACCCTAAACCCCTGCAGACCACGTGGAAGAAGAAGACTTTTTGCACGCACTTGAACCAAAAACCAAGTAAAAATATTATCTTTTTATGTTTCTATAACTGCCCATTTGTTTATTTTTCTTTTTGCCTGTCAACTTTTGATCAATTTCGTAACTTTGTAGTGGTACCTATCTGTTGTTCTTTGGTTATAGCTTTGAATTTGATCCTTCTATTGTGCGTAGAAGCCCAGCAGCTACTGAAAATTGGACTTTTTATTATTTTTGTGCTCAAAAAGCGTTTTTTATTGTATGAATTTTGTTCCTTTCTGGTTCATTTTAGCTTATAGATGCTGCTTTGTGTTTACCATCGTTTATTGAGAATATAAGTCTGTTAGTCGGAGGGTTGTAAATGTTCCTTTGGTACAACATTTAGAGAGCTAGAAGAAGCTTGATAAGTTTGTTTAGGTAAGGCAACGAGGGTTACTGGACATGGAATAATTTTTTTCCTTTTACAATGTTAATTGAGTGGTTTAGTTTGGTTGTTTATTGTTAACTATGAATTTTTCTCAGTAACTTCTGCCTTGGTTTATGCAGCTTTAATGGTAACTGCAGCCCTTAGTAAGAAAAAGGGACCGAAAGCACAGAAGCCCCCACCAAAAAAGAAGCAGAAGAAGAATGATATGCTTGCTGCAAAACGTTCCAAGAAGGAAGATATTTCTGATGATTCTGATTCTTACATTGCAAATGAGGAAGTAAAAGACCCTCGAGAATTTGAAGAGAAAGAGCAAGAATCTGATTCTGATGCTGATTCAGAATTATTTTCAGATGGAGATGATCCCCTTGCTGATGATTTCCTTCAAGGAAGTGAAGATGAAGGTATTGTGGTTTTATCAATTTGTAGTTTTTGGAGTCTTTCTAAAATTTTGTGTGCTATTTTGGTTTTTTAATTAGTTAATAATGTTGCTGCTCGTTTTGTTTTTTATCATGATATTTTTGCAGATAAAGCTTCGGCTTCAGGTTCTGACTCTGGCTCTGATTCAAATTCAGATTCAGATGATGAATCTGATCTTGAAAAGAAGTCAAGAGCTATTGACGAAGCTCGAGCAAGGGAAGAAAGAGAGGCTCTTGAAGAAATGCAGCTCAACATTAAAGAAGAGTCTGATGAATTTACACTGCCAACAAAGGAGGTTATTATTTTCACTTCCACTTTCTATATCTCGTCATTTTTGTTCCCAGTTTATTAAAATATTGTGTTGAATGTAATTTTCCCGTCTTTTTTCTTTTGTTAATCAATTGATTTTATTCACAATTAATGTTCTTTTGCATTCCTAATAACATAGGAACTTGAGGAAGAAAAACAGCGACCTCCTGATCTTTCAAGTCTTCAAAGAAGGATTAAAGAGAGTGAGATATATTTCAATTAGTTCACTGTAGTTGATTTATTCAGAATCATGTTGCTTCAAATTTCTAAATATCATTTTAACATTCACTTACAGTTGTTCGAGTGCTTTCAAATTTTAACGACTTGTGTCAAAAGGGAAGAACAAGGAAAGAATACATACAACAGCTGAAACTGGATTTGGCTTCATACTATGGTTATAATGAGTTCCTTATTGGGGTTTTAGTGGAGGTAGTTGATGGTTTACTATGTCCTTATTTGTCTTCAGCACCCGTCTTTTATCCCATCCTTCCATCTGTCTTCTGTTTTGTGATTGTGTTCTCTGGTAAATGTGTATTTTTCTTTACAGATGTTTCTCCCAGTTGAACTTATGGAACTTATTGAAGCATTTGAAAAGCCTTGACCTATATGCCTAAGAACTAACACTTTGAAGGTGAAACTACATTTTTACGTTGCTGCATTCTGAGATATGATTTATTGTTATATATGTTTTACGTCCAACATTTAGTATCTTGACTGAATCTTTTTTTCCTTGTATCTTCTTAGACTCGGAGACGAGACTTGGCTGATGTTCTCATCAACAGAGGAGTAAATTTAGACCCCTTAAGCAAGTGGTCAAAAGTAAGAATTACGCTGTTTACTTTTTTTCCCTAAATTCTGGGTTTAATATTACACATGTCAATGCCTTGATACTGTTATTCAGTTAGGGTTGGTAGTATATGATTCTCAAGTTCCAATTGGTGCAACTCCTGAATATATGGCTGGTTATTACATGGTAGGAAGTCCTATATTTCTGGACATTTTTCTTTACTACTTTATTTCAGTTTCCCTGTTCTACATGGTGTTCTAAACGTATTAATATATTTATTTTTAATTTGTAGCTACAAAGTGCAAGCTCTTTTCTGCCAGTAATGGCTCTTGCACCTCAAGAAAATGAGCGAGTCGTTGATATGGCGTAAGTGTTTTCTTCTGGATATCTGTTTCTAAGCCATTTTGTTGCTTTTCTCTGTCCACCAATCTATCATGTTAATATCTTTTGGAAGTCATGATGATAAAGACTAATTTTTTGCTTACTCAAGCAAAGTATTTACTTATGTTCTGAATTTCTGTTGTAAGCTTGTAACTTTATGGTAATAGTTGTTTCACAAATTGTGTCTTGTTGCAGTGACCCACTTCATAATAAGATGAGATTGAAACTTGGTTGTTCTGTGAAAATGTTAATGTCCACAGTATCTATGTTATAAGTTCCTAGTATCTTTAACACGTTTTCTCTTCTGGTAACAATTTTATATCTGTTACAGTGCTGCACCTGGTGGTAAAACAACTTACATTGCCGCCCTTATGAAAAATACCAGTATGAAGCAATCTTTGAAAGATTCAAATGAAACAGTTGTCTTGTGCATGTGACTGGTTTTGCTTTATGTTTTCTGATTTCTTTATTTCTTAGTCAGTAGCTTAACCCACATAATTAGGTATTAGTTATTATCAATTTTAAGATGATTCTATTAATCTTTTTTTTCAGGAAATAAAATAATACTGGTTTGTTGTTAGTATGCACACACTGATCCCAATATTTGATTGTGATTTATGCTCTGATTCTCTTTATTCCAATCTTATTCTTCCTTTATCATTCTAATTAAATTTTTATCAGGACTAATCTATGCAAATGAGATGAAGGAAACAAGGCTTAAGTCTCTTACTGCAAATTTGCATCGTATGGGGGTGACAAACACTATAGTTTGCAACTATGATGGAAAGGAGGTTAGCTTCTTTTTGCCAAGCATATATAGTATAATGTAATGCTGTAACAAGTTCTAAGTTTAACGGTGTGTTAGAGTTTATTAAACACTGTGCTCTTTCTTCCCCTCAGTTCAGTTGACAAGGTGGTTTTGAATTGTGGCAGATATTTTACTCATTGTTGCAATTTGTTTTATAAATTACCAGCATATGTTATTCTTAGAAGTAATGTTAAAATTCTGATAGATGCTTGTGACAGTCTTTTTGCTATCAATGGAAAACAAATTGGATACCAAAACCTACATTTTTCATACACTAGATTGATATATGGTAAAAGATATCATCATTTTATATGGACCTTGGTTGCTTGTGGATGAGTAGTGATAAAATTAATGTACACTGGTGATAGTAGTGTTATTTATTTGATTGGTAAAATCCTGTGGTTGAATATCCACTCTGCTAGTCTAGTGCTTTTGCTTTTGTTTAATGTTTGTCCATTTCAGTTGCCCAAGGTTTTGGGTGTGAACTCAGTTGATAGAGTATTGCTGGATGCTCCTTGTAGTGGGACTGGGGTAAGCGATTGGGACCTCCTTTATTTTGGATGGCTTGTTTGAATTGGTATTTGCTTGATGAGACTAAATGACCCTACTTTACTCAATGCAGGTCATATCTAAGGATGAATCCGTTAAAACTTCTAAAAGCGTTGACGATATTCAGAAAATTTCCCATTTGCAGAAGGTATGCACTTTCTGTATAGAAAAACAAGAATTACCTACTGTTATACATCATCTCATTTAATTTCCTAAGTTGAAGCTAATGATGTTATTTTTCCTGTAGCAATTAATACTTGCTGCAATTGACATGGTGGATGCTAATTCCAAATCGGGGGGATATATTGTTTACTCCACTTGCTCCATCATGGTTCCTGAGGTTTGTCAAGAAGGGTGTGCTTGTGGATGCCCATTTTTGCAGTTTTCCCTCTCTTATGGTAAATTATTGCGTTGCAGAATGAAGCAGTTGTTGACTATGCACTCAAAAAGAGGGATGTCAAACTTGTACCTTGTGGACTCGACTTTGGACGGCCAGGGTAATGCTTCACTCTTATCTTTGAGAGTTTGTGATTTGCCTGCTGGTTTTTGTATTTAACAACATTTCATCTTTCTATAGATTTGTTAGCTTTAGGGAGCACCGATTTCATCCATCATTGGAAAAGACAAGGCGACTTTATCCTCATGTTCACAATATGGATGGATTTTTTGTAGCGAAGGTATACATCGGTCTATGTTAGTTCAGTTAATGGAATTTATCTCATTGCCATCTACTTGAGTTTTTCAGCTTGATTCTCTACATGCCTTAAGATTTTTTTTTGGTTTGATTTCTTGCAGTTGAAGAAGATGAGCGATGCTAAAGCAACTTCAGTTGCTTCGGAAACTGCAGAATCAGTTGAACAAGCTCCCACTTCAAATGAGAACGATGGTGAAAAGGAGACTGAACGGTCTGTGAAAGAAGAAGGCACTAGAGAAGCTAAAGGCAATAAAGAAGCTAAGGATGCAAAGCAAAAGAAGCGTAGTTCAGTTGAAAATGGAAATGTAGTTTCTGAATCCAGTCCACAAAAAAGAAAGAAAAGAAAATTCCCATCTCGAGAGGAAATATCGAAAGCCAGGTAATGGCTTGTTCCCATGTCTTATCAAGTTTTCCATCGGTAAAAACGGGTGCCATTTCACCTGATATTGTTGCTTTTGAGGTTAATTTGTTAGACACAAGCAAATAATGGTTGATATGAGAGGCATCAAGCAATTTGTTCATGCTCTTATTTGTCCATATAGAGAACTTTCTGTATGCAATCTCATATATTCATGCATCATTCGTGTAGAGAAGAGAAGAGAAAAGCATTGAGGAGAAAGAAGACCAGTGCAGGCAAGGTGGGTAGTAGTAGCAAATGATCAGCTGATGATAACACAGGATGGTGTTTGTGATCAGTAATGCTGTGATTCATTTTCACTGGGAGGGAGCAACGAACAGCCTTGACGAGAACATGATATATATGATGGCAGCCAAGCACATAAGCATCTAGCTACATGATCAAACCGTATTCAATCAAAAGCTCAAGATTTTGTAAGCCTTGCTGCAAAGTGCTCAGTTTTTTTTCTTACGTTCTGAGTGGAAGAAAAGTTCAAATCTTTTTGGCTGTGGAAGTCCAAAAAAGTTGTGTTCTTAGTGTCATAATTCAACAGCGTTGTTTATAATACGGTCAAATTTTGTGTATCTATTTTGAATATCTAATTAAATATTTAATTAATAAGTTATTATATAATTAAAAATTTAAAAATAATATTAAATCATATAATAATATTATGATAATACATCTAAATATTTAATATATTATTTAAAATTAAATATATATAACATTACTTTCTAATGTGGACGTCAGGTCCTCGGGGTTGGCTAGCATACCTTTATTTCTCTCTAGGAAGAAACAAATCACGATTTCCTCCCTCTTCTGATTAGCGTTTCAAAACCCGATCCAGATATGATTCGGGTTGATGTTTAAAGTTTGAATCAGCCAGTTCAAGTGCGGGTTGATCCACACTAATTTTTATGTTGATGTCAGCATGCAAAACAGTATATTGTTCTGATTTATAATTGAAAGGCCACAGGACTATTTCCCACTTAAGTTTAGGTGGATTTTAAAAATTACATCCAGTAAGATTTGAAAACTTAAAAGTTTTATCTTTCTATTAAAAATTTTCGTTAGAATTAAAAAATAAAACTATTATTCAATAAAAAATTAAAATTTTATTAATTTTACCTCTTTCAGTTTGAAAATCTTATAATTTTTTTATATTTGAAGTTTGAAAAATCAAAATTTTTCTTTTAAGATTTACAAACTATCACCAAAGACGTCGAACTTCGTCATCTCTAGTTGCATTCGCTCTTTTTCTCCGCTTAACTCTCTTTACTGATCACATCTCAGTCACTGATGAAACCTATTTCTTCTGATGAAGATGAAAATCATCTTTGTCAGAGGAAATAAGTTTCGCCAATGACTAGGATGTTATCAGCAAAAAGATTTAAGTCTGGAGGGAGAGCCAATGTGATTGGAGATAGTCGTCTCTAGCGACGGTTTGCAAACCCTAGAGAGAAAATTTTGATATTTCAAACTTTAGATGTGAGAAAATTATAAGATTTTCAAATTGAATGAGACAAACGTAATAAATTTTTTTATTAAATGATGATTTTATGTCTACTCATAACTGAAATTTTTAATAAATGGATAAAACTTTTAATTTTTTAAATCTCATAAATGTGATTTTAAAAATACACTTAAACTTGGGTGGAATATAGTCCTTTGGTCATATTAGAAATAACGTAAGGTTGGTCATGTTGAAATGTAAAAATCTGTTATCATGCAAAAACTTTGCATCACATACCACTAAACAACAATTCTATATAATCATACATTATTTTAATATTTATTTAATATATTACCGATTCTGAACTAATATCTTGACCGAGTCAATGTCAAAGTATGTCTACGAACATTGCTTCAAATAAAAGCCAATGCTAGTAAATCTTGTAAATTTATAATAATTAAAGAGGTTAAAAAACTTACAATATATATTTTTACATAATTATATTTTAATTATACTAAATATAAGTATTAATATATTATTATATAATTAGATAATTTATAATTAAAAATAAATATTTAATCACGTGAAAAGATGCTAATATTTTATACTCTAATTATAGTAATTAAACTGAATCAAATAATGTTTAACTTAAATTCAACTTAATTAAAGATAAATTTAGGTTAGAGATAAGAATAATTAACTAGAATTGGACTTCACAAAATTATTTTTAAACTCGTAACTCTCAAAAACTTATTTTTAAATTTAATAATTTATATAATTATTAATTATTTTTATATTCAAAAATCAAATAATAAAATTTTATAAGTGTCAGCGTAAAATCTAAAAATTTAAAATGTCTGTTAATATTTTATAATTTATTCTAAACAAGTTCTGAGATCGCAGATGCATTGAACCAATCACTAATAAGGTCGTATACAAGTTTAGACTGGACAATAATTACACCGAGCCCAGCTCGGCACAAAGGCTTGTTTGCGGGTAATTAATTAAAATAAGTAAAATTTTAAGGGTTTATACGTTTTTAGGTCATCCTAAAAAAATTTTATAAAAATAAACAAATCGTATTTTTTTTACCCTTTTTACCCTTATATTTAAAAACCAAGTAAAAATATTTTTTTTGAAAATGTGTATCGATTTATGGTGATTACGATGGTAGCTAGGGATTTTATAGTGAAACCCTAAATATGTCGAATATATATGAATGTTTTTGAATGTTTTGAACGCTTAAAATGGTGTAGTTTCGATGTTAATGGATGCCTAGAAGTGTAGTTGTTGAGAGACAAAAACACAAAAAGTAAACAGTGTCACGCAAACTGTGCAAACTGCGCAAATATTGTTCACATCGTGCAAACTGCTCGCAAAATCGCGTAAAAAATACTGTTTACAGACTATAATATCTATTTTTGTGCGATGTAAACAGTGATTGCACGATGTGAACAAGTTTGCACGGTGTAAATAGTGTTTGCACGATTTGCGCAGCACTGTAAATTTGTGCAATTTGCGTGACACTGTAAATTTACGTGCTTTTGTCTCTCAACGGCTACACTTCCAGACATCCATTAACATTGAAACTACATCATTTTAAACGTTCGAAACATTCAAAAACATCTATATACATAATTCGACATATTTAGGGTTTCAGTATAAAATCCCTAGCCACCATCGTAACCACTATAAACCGACGCACATTTTCAGAAAAAATATTTTTACTTGATTTTTTAACATAAGGGTAAAAAGGGTAAAAAAACACGGTTTACTTATTTTGGTAAAACTTTTCTAAGGTGACCTAAAAACGTATAATTATTTTAATTAATTACCCCTTGTTTGCACCCTTTTTTGTACGTGTTACTCTTTGAAAGAACAAAAAAATAAATAAATAAATAGAGTTGGGGTTTCTTAGCAAATAGATCGAGGATACCTAGAAGAATTATTCATATAATTTAAGGTCCAAATCCCTTACTGGGCCCATATTTTCTCGTCGTGGAAGTGCCTCTCTCCAAGTTGCTCTGTCTCTGTTAAACCCTAAAGTCTAAACCCTCCTGAACCACTCTCTCTTGTCAATAACCCCACCAAGCTTTACATTCTCAGCGAGAGAGGATTCAATAAAAAAATGGCAGATGAGAAGCTAGTAAATGAAGTGAAAAATAAGTTTTCATCTTTGGATTTACCCGATTTGCCCAAACAGCTTCCTCCACAGCTTGAGTTTCAGAGAACTCGTGTCCTCTGCAACCTTGATGCTCCAATTCATGTACTTCTCATAGACCCATCTCCGTTTTGTAGCTAAAATTTTCTTGTTTTTGTGGGTTTTTGAGTGTTCATCTATTATTTGAAAATTTCCGAGTTTTTTTTTTTTGGAGGCTTTCAAGGTAGTGTTTTTGTGTGAGCCGTTTATGTGTTTGTCATTGGCCCTTTTCTGCTTTTTCTTGTTTTTAAATACCCAGGATTTTGTTTTGATTATTGTTTATTTGTGTTATATGATGCTTATTAATTTGATTTTCAAGTATTGCAAAGATTGAAATTTTAAGTCTTTCGCACATTGTTGTAAAGTCCTTTTTATTCTTGCTGTTTCTCGTGGTGGTTAAATACACATGAATTTGTTTTGTGATAATTCAATTGCGTTGTATAAAATTATATATGTATGTATGTATGTATCTTTTCTTACATATTGCACAGGCCGAAAAACTATGGTTTTGGGAAATCTTTTTCTGTTTTTCTCTTGTTGACTATGCCCTTTGTGTGTTTAGTCATGTTTGTAAATACTCATGATTTTGTTTTGATGATTGTTTATTTGTGTTAGATGGCGTTTGATAATAAGATTTTCGTGTATTGCAAAGATTGAAATTTTAAGTCTATCTACATTGTTGCAAGTTTCTCATGTTGGTTAATGCCCTTTTTTTAAATTTCCATATTTGCTACAATCTGTTTTTTTCTTATTGTTTTCTGTTAAAAATTTCTTCTTTTGGGCAGAAGAATATGAGGTTGTGGATTTTGGTTTTGTTTCTTTTTCAAGTTCTTTAAATTTATGTTCTTGGTTTATGCAGACAGATAATGTAATATATGGTGGTGCTTATGCATCTGTGGGAGTCGACAACAGTGTCCAATTGGATTATTTTCGTCGCAAATTTCAAGTTGAAGTGGTTCGACTCACAAAGGATGACATGGAGTTTGATTTGATTGGTATTGATCCATCAATTGCAAATGCATTCCGGAGGATTCTCATAGCTGAGGTGCATTGTTTAATGTTTATAATTTTGGTATAATTGTATTCATGAATACTTAATATCATTGTGAGCATTGTTCATGTCTGCAGTTTTGACTGTTTATAGTTCCATCTTCAAAGTGTTGGGTGGTCATTGTTTTTTTAATCTTAGTTTTGCCGGTGACATGTGAGTTGGTGCCTTCTATTAATGATACCAATGGATTCTGTTTCATTGTTGCTTGCAGCTTCCTACAATGGCTATTGAAAAAGTTCTTATTGCAAACAATACATCAATTATTCAAGATGAAGTTCTTGCCCACAGGCTGGGTCTCATTCCAATCATGGTTGATCCAAGGCTTTTTGAATATATATCAGGTATGACTTAAATAATTAATTGGTTAGTGGTTATTTTGTTTCGTAGCTCTTAGTATTATTTTCTTGTTCATTCCTGCAGTTTTTGGGACATGTGGAGTATATCTGATTGTTTTTCCGTTTCTTAATGTAGAAAATGATACAAATAATGAAAAAAATACCATTGTTTTTAAACTTCATGTTCGTTGTGAAAGAGGGGCACCCCGTCTTACTGGTATGATGTTGTTCTAGTTCTCTATATTGAAATCATAGTTTTTATTTTCAATGAATTTGATGATAATTTTTTTTTATTTACTCATGGTTGTTCTATCAATTGATTGTGATTTGGTTAAGGATATAACATCTTTGGGAAAATTATGCAATTCCCAAACTTACACTTTTAAATGAATTCTTGTTGTTCTTGCATTATTGTGTTACTATTGGTTGTTATGTAATGGAAATACTTTATATGATGCAGTAAAAACTAATGAATTGAAGTGGTTACCGAATGGGAGTGAGCTTCTTCTGGATTCAAAAAATTCAGATTCAAATCCATCCTCAAAACCACGAACCTACACTTCATTTAGTTGCAGCCAAACATCCTTGCCGCAATTTGCTAACAATCCAATTAGCCCTATGCCAGAAATTACTATCGCAAGACTTGGTCCTGGTCAGGTAAACTTTCTTTTCCTTCTTTGGTAGCTACTGATTTAGCTCAGCTTACAGTTTCTTTCTAAACATGGTTTGCATGAAAGTGAGCATAATAGAGATAAGTTGTTTTGGAAGTGCAAATAAAATGTTTTAAGTCTGTGAATATGTTTGTTTGAATTTAAACCTGGTCATCCATGCTTTATTGGGGCTAATTTGCCTTGACTATGTTTTAATATAAAGTAATCTTGTTTCTCATTTTAGTATTTGGTTGACAGTTGTTGAAATATCTGTTGAAGTTCTTACAGCTCATATATTATTCTCCCTTCTGCAGGAAATTGAGTTAGAAGCACATGCTGTTAAAGGCATGGGTAAAACTCATGCAAAGTGGTCACCAGTGGGTACTGCCTCGTACCGAATGCTTCCTGAGGTAAGAATTTTTTGCTGGGAATTGCTTCTCAACTATCTGATGCATCTTTTTCAGTTATCTTTTCTTTTCAAGCTGTGTATGATTTAATTAATTACATGTAGGTTGTTTTATTGGAAGATGTTGAAGATGAGGATGCTGAAAAACTTGTAAACACTTGCCCTGTTAAAGTATTTGATATTGAAGATATTGGAAAAGGTAAAGACTTTTGGTATCTATCGGTTTCTTCTTTCTCATGGTTTACACAGGGAAATTTGGTCGCAAAGATTTTTTTTCCGAAAATTTATTTTGATTGTTAAGCTGTTTTACTGTTTCTTTTCTCTTATAGCCTTTTAGTTTTTACTACCCTGCCCCCACCTGGATTCTCTTTTCTTCTTTTTCATGTTTGAAATCACTCATAAATGATTTGGGGGAAAATAGGTAAGAAAAAGGCAACTGTAGCACGACCCCGAGCTTGCACACTTTGTAGGGAATGCCTAAGAATTGGAGAAGAATGGGAGAAGCGTGTATCACTGCATCGTATTAAAGACCATTTTATATGTAAGTATGTTCTGCATGTGCATCAATTAGATTTAATTAGAAGATTATTCAGGAGAATATACTTGAACATCCTAGTCAGTTTAAATTGACTACTCGAATGAATGCATCAAGTCCAAAATGCATGTGGCATGAGTAATTAGCTTCGTGTAACTTGATTGCAAAGCAGCCTTCTTTGAAGTTGAGCCATCCTGGAACTATTTCTTCCGCTATGCTATCCAAAGATGATGGAACTGGATAGTCTATACCAATAGGAAATGTTTGTGTATAGGCTTGAAAATGATGATAAGCCCACTGTTTTAACTTCCAGTCCTTTATAATCATCGCGTTGCAACAATTTGGTTGTAAATTTAATGCTGTTGCTTGAAAGGCTTTGGTAGTGTAATGTTGTTCTTATTTTTCATATCTTTGTTTTATCCAGTTACTATTGAATCAACCGGAGCGTTACCTCCTGAAGTTTTATTTACTGAAGCTGTGAAGATTTTGGAAGACAAATGCGAACGTGTGATTACTGAGCTATCTTGATGCTTTGTGGAGTCGATATTAAGACAAAATATAGTTCACAGTAAACCAAGCAGTTTGGTAATTGATACTGTTCTTTCCCTCCATTTTTAGAGCTGAAGATGCTAATATTGTTTCACCTTATGTATATGAGATTCTTTTGCAAGTACTAGCATGAAAAAATGTGAGAGTTGTTATGGGGAATGCATGTTTCTGTAGAGTGATTTCTCCAGTTTTGTATTGTGATGGTAGAAGGATTCCCATCTATTGCTAACCTTACTAGCTTTATTGAGTATTTTATTAACAGAAGTGGACGAGGGGTAGTTTATTGGATTTTCCAAACTTAAATACTTTTAGCTAGGACTTGAGCAAGAATTTGGGTTGGATCTGAGCGAAGTTAGCTCTAGTTCAATAGTTAGCTTGGCTCAATTGAATTTAAAATCAGTTCGGTTTTTTTTAGACAAACTTGAATGTGATACGTGTTTAATTCATCAAACTTACGAGTTTGAAAGAGTTTAATTTGAATTGGTTAAAATTATTTTATTTTAATCAATATGTATTCAAATTATATGGTTTTGATCAATTGTGATTTGATTATAGTATTAAATCAAATTTAATTCAATCCTATAGTTGAACTTGAGTTTGGCGCTCCTCAAACTGCATTGAGGGAGACTTGAATATTTCAGGCGAGTGGAACTTAAGTTGACCAACCCCTCCACGCTCTCAAATCCATCGCGCACAAGAATTGTTTCATTTGTCCACTTGTGATGCACAGGTGTCCTTCGTCTTGCCGTACCTACATATTTGTAGTGTTGTTGTACAGGTGGAATGGTTTTCATTTTCCTTTTTTCTGTTCATTTTTTCCTATTATTCTCTAGATATGAAAAAGGTATGAGGCTTCCAGGTCTATATGAGAACTTTGAGAACCTTTCATTCTCCCATATGAAGCATGTGGCACACCTGTCCTTGAGGACAAAAGAATCGCGGTCTTTTCTGCCAGCTCACAAGCTTTCTTAGGAGAAAAAATTATTCAAATATGTTCTAAGCTTACAATTAAATGGGCCATTTCTTAATTGGCTAAATTCCATTGGCCCCCTTGTTTATGGGATAAGAACACTTCACCTCTTGATTTTAATAAACTCATGCCGTCATTCTCGTTTACAAGTAACTTCAAAGTTTCTGAAACCAAGAGAGTTAGATCATTAGGGTGTTTAAAGTTCATTTTTCAAAAACATATTTTCCTAGTAAGACAATGTGCACTAATTGTGTATCTACAATAATATGTCACCGTAAAATTAGATATTATTTTATTATTAATTTAAAATTATACAATTATTTGATAATATATTATCATTAGTATATAAATTAATATTAATTATTAATACATAATTTTATTACTGTTGTTAATAATGTTAGTTTCGGAAACCAAAAAAGTACAATCTTTCTCGTCAATGTCAACAATGATATAATTCAAAATTATCCAAATCATCACAGTAACATGATTTGGACGGTTTATCTGTTAAGTGTGATATCAATATTATAGTCAAATTAATCGAACTTGACAATAAAATAAAAACTTACTATGATTTATCAATTCAAAGATCAATCTAATCCAATTTTTTCTTCAATTACAATCAAATTAACCATTTTGTCCAAGTTTTAAAAATAAAAATTTGAAGTTACAATCCACTTCTGACTGCATTAGTTAGGTTGCTCGAAATGACATAGCCATCTTGCTCATTTAATAATATTATATGTTCACACCAAGACTAAGTTCTCAATAGAGCAAGCCCCAAAGTGAACCAACTTTGGCAAGTAGGTTCATTAAAAAATTGAACCAATTAGACCTTTCTGGTTCTGGGTCAGTCCCATGATTTCTTATTCAAACTGGAAATTGTCCCATCCAATCACTCAAAGTCATGAATCTTAGACAAGACAAGACAAGACAGCAAGTAATTGTGATGGAAATTGACTTGTAGCATGAAATGCCATTTCTGATTTGATATAGTTAGGTATCTGGTAAAGGAGTCTCCAAAACTTTTAATGTTGATGTAAGTGGAAACTAAAAAGCTAAAAGAGGGACCTTGAAAGACAAAAACATATGATCTTGATTAGAGTTGAATTTGATATGAATTATTAAAATTCAAATTTAAAATGAAATTTAAAAAATTGAATTTGAATCAAGGATCGAACTTATTTTTATAAAATGAATTAAGTTAAAATTGATTTGAACATTCAAGTTAAAGATGATTCAGATCAAATTTGTTATTAATAATTAAAAATAAAATTTAAAATCTACTTACATCTAGTTTAACCGAACAAATGAGAATGAATTTAATTAGATCAAATTCAAATTAGGGTTAATTCAAATTCAGTTTGAATCTATAATATTTAGATTAAACTCAAATTGGTGAACAATTATGTTAAAGAGGTCAACAAAAATGGTTGAGAGGTGAAGAATACCCAGAAAAGTGAATCGTCGACTAATCTTTAAAGTCGAATTGAACATGCTTTCAAACCTAAGCCGACTTAGCTTGAATTAACCCTTATATGCAAACCTAATGACATGCACCAATTTGATAAACAATATGTAACTAGTAGAGAAGCTTGGTTGAAGTCACTATTGTTGAACAAGTCTTATCAAAGGGATCAATTAACTTTCTTTGATTTGAAATAGTTGAAAGTGAACAGGAGTAGCAAATCTCGGGTTTGAATAGCGAGAAAAGAAGAATTCAAAATAGAATAAGTTATCCATGTTTGACAAAAAAGTGGTACTATATATACTCAATCTTGAATTCATAATTTAAAATTTTCTTATAAATTAAATTATAAATATATAGACAATATAACACGTACATCCAATTTAAGACTTTTTCATTGATCGTATTTGAATCGTCCAGTAGAAGTATGTTCAATATCATTCATCATCTAAAAACAACTAATAAAGCATAAAAGAAAAGTGTCTTGAGGACCACCGAAAAGGGTGGCAAAAAAGGGACAGAAATGGTCATTTGAAAGACTTTGAAGCCCTAAATGGGAAACTCCAAAAAAAAAAAAAAACAAAGGCCCAAAAAAGCAAGAGCAGAGACAGCTTGCAGCCTCTTGAGGCCCATTCACTTTGATTAAGACCTTTGCTCCTCTTTTTTTTTTTTTTGGGAGGACATCCCTATAAATTTTGATGTATACTTTATTTTTTAATTTAAAATTATTTAATTATATATATATATATATCTATTATTAATATACAAAAGTATTATTATATTACTTCTAAAATTATTATTATAATTATCCATCCTCAAAGTTCTACCTTTGACTCTCTTTTTCTTCTTTCCTTTTTGGCTTTGACCCCACTTTGATTATAATGATGAAATTTTTACTATTTATTATTAAAAGAACCTGATAAACTACTTATTAAGCAAAATAAAATAAATAATAATAATTATTATATTTGTTTAATATTTTTAATAAAAAATATTATAAATATAAATTTTTTAATATAGAAGTTTGAAAATTTCGTGTTTTTACTAGAAAAATTTTTAAGTTTAATTCTTTTAAAAGTTCAAAATAAAGTTGGATTGTTTTAATAAAAAAAATCTGAGATGATATCACCTTTTTAAGATAACATGGAATACCTAATTTGAGGTATACAGGCTTGGGTACCATGACATTTGTCCACTGCAAAATTTTATTTTATGTGTTCTTTCTCTCTAAAGTTAATTTTTTTACGGCTCTCTCCACGCATTTCAGAGAGAAGGAGCTCTCACACATCACTCTCCCTTATTATCTCTCTCTACACTGGCCAATGAATGAGTGTATGAATGAATGAATAAGTGGGTGCTCTCTCTTTTTCGCCACTGCAAAAGCTAGCCCTCAAAGTTTTGATCCTTATCACTATAAGGTATTCTTCTTTTTTGGCTATCTTTTTCTCTTCACTCAACTTTTTTTTTCTGCTTTTTTGATTTGCTTGGTGGGTTTTTTAGCTTCTCTTTGCCATTGCAATTTGCTTTGTTTTTTAGCATCTGGGTCTTTGTGGGTTTCCTTTTCATGGTCTCAAGTGGTGGGGTTTTGTTTTGAGATCTATTGTGAATCTTCTTTACTTCAATTTGTTCTTATATTTTGCCCTGTGGTTTGTGTTGCGTGTTCTTCGGCTGCGGAGGATAAAGCGCATTTTGAATGGTATTGTGTGATTCAAAGTTTCAGTTTTTATTGATTCGCATTTTGATTTAAGTGGCTTTGATCTCTTACTTTCTTGATGTAATTGTAAGATTTGATCTGTGTTGCATGCACTTTTGGCCGTATCTTTTTAGCTCATTGGCTCGGTTTCATGAATTGGATTTTACATTTCATCCTTAAATTGTTAACTGAGTTATGGACTTAAATTTGGTATTACTAGAGTGGAAATTTTCACTACTTTTCTTGGTTTGTATAAGATGATTTTCATTGCGGGGTCATGTGGCAGTTTAGTTGTATTTGGTCTTAACAGAGTTGCATCCATCTAGGTGTGAGATTTAACTCATGGATAATCGTGAGTAGAAGATTGTTGTCTGGTTTGTGTTTTCCGTTATGCATTTTTTTTGTTTTCTATCTTTTACTTGGAGGATAAGTTCATTGTTTAGTGATAACTTTTTGTTTTGATCACTGTAGAAATCAAGATACTGTTAGTGAAGTTGGAGATGATAATAATTGGCACTGCTAATGGAGGGAGCCACTTATTGAAGCTTGGGGATAAGTAATGGGTTTTTGGTACAATCTGATTTGTTTAACAAGTCTGCTCTATTTTGATGGCCTCAAATCCTGGTATGAGAGTTTCCCCAGAGAAGCAGAGGAATCCAGTCGGTAGTCAAGCATCAGAATGTGATTCTCGCAAGCCTTCACCTTTAGCAAACAACTCTGAGCTGGTTATTCTGAGAAAGATACCCAAGTGTGGCCAGCAGGCTGCATCAGAACATGTTTCTGTTGCAACAAAGGATGAGAAATCTCTAGATTCTTCTACAATGGATTCAGTTGGTTCTTTATGTGATAAGTTGGATTCTGGTTTATGCTTGGATGATCCAAAACAATTGCCAATACATGTTGGTTCTGAAGTGAGTGAGACTAAGGGTTCATTGGAAGTTGGTGTTGAACATGAGAAGAAAACATCAGATCATAGAGTTGGCACTGCTTCTGCTAAAGTCAGTGATGGGACTTGCAGTCTTGTTAAGACAAGTGGAAGGGCCAAAGCTAGTGATCGAGCTGATTTTGCTGAGAGTGGGAAGAGCAGCATGTGTAGAGGTAGCACAAGCAGTGATGTGAGTGATGAAAGTAGTTGTAGTAGCTTAAGTAGCAGTGTCAATAAACCTCACAAAGTGAATGATGTAAGATGGGAAGCAATACAAGCTGTCCGAGCAAAAGAAGGTGCTTTGGGTGTGGGCCATTTTAAACTGCTTAAGAAGCTGGGCTGTGGAGATATTGGAAGTGTCTATCTCTCTGAGTTAAGTGGAACAAAGTGCCATTTTGCAATGAAAGTGATGGACAAAACATCTCTAGCAAAACGTAAGAAACTACTCCGAGCTCAAACAGAGAGAGAAATATTACAATCTCTGGACCACCCCTTCCTTCCAACTTTATATACCCATTTTGAGACTGACAAATTCTCATGTTTGGTGATGGAGTTCTGCCCCGGGGGTGATCTGCACACACTTCGGCAAAGGCAACCTGGGAAACATTTTTCTGAGCAAGGAGTAAAGTATGAAATCCCTCCCTCTACTCATAATGTCTATACTAGTAAATTGTGGTGATTGATATGTGTGCATGTTTTCATGCTTCTGGCATTTTAGGGGCTCTTCATCTTCTCAATATGGTCATTGAAGAAATTGAGCAGGAAAACTGCTTATGGCCTGGCATATGACCTTGTGTATCCCTTATATCTATTTAACCTTAATCCAAGTTCTATAAGCTATGACATGATCTGGTAACTTTTATTTAGGAGGGGCATGAATTTAGAGAATGTTTTTCAAGAAAGTGGGGAGAATAGTGGAGATAACCTAATTTGTTGTAGCTGCATATTGCTTTTTGAATTTCTTGTGCACTTCCTTATTCTGCATCACTTAAAGAAACAGAAGTGTGCTATCTTTCCTCATTGGGTTATTTTATGACTTTCTATGTGTCAGGTTCTATGTAGCAGAGGTTCTCCTTGCTTTGGAATACCTCCATATGCTTGGAATTGTTTACCGGGACCTTAAGCCAGAAAATGTTCTTGTAAGGGAAGATGGACATATAATGCTCTCTGACTTTGATCTTTCTCTTCGATGCGCTGTCAGCCCCACAGTAGTCAAGTCATCAACCCTTGGGTCTGAACCCCTGAAAAGGAATCCGGTTTATTGTGTTCAACCTGCCTGCATTGAGCCCTCATGTATCCAACCATCATGTATTGCCCCTACAACCTGTTTTTCTCCTCGATTCTTTTCAAAATCTAAGAAAGTTCAGAAGCCAAAGAATGAAACTGGGAACCAAGTTACTCCACTGCCAGAACTTATTGCTGAGCCAACCAATGCTCGCTCCATGTCATTTGTAGGAACTCACGAGTATCTGGCTCCGGAAATCATCAAAGGTGAAGGGCATGGCAGTGCCGTTGATTGGTGGACTTTTGGGATCTTTCTGTATGAGCTATTATTTGGTAAAACTCCCTTCAAGGGCTCCGAAAACAGGGCTACTCTGTTTAATGTTGTGGGTCAACCATTGCGATTCCCCGATGCACCTGTTGTAAGTTTTTCAGCTAAGGATCTGATAAAGGGCTTACTGGTGAAAGAGCCACAACATAGGTTGGCATATAAGCGAGGAGCAACCGAGATCAAACAACATCCCTTCTTTCAAGGTGTAAATTGGGCATTGATTCGTTGCGCAAGCCCCCCTGAGATTCCAAGGCCGGTTGAAATCGAGAAATTTCAAGCCCCAGGGTTACCACCGACAGTTAAAGCTGCCAGTGCCACCGCTATCTCTGATCACAATAAGTACTTGGAATTTGATTTCTTTTAATTTGATCTTTGTTTCTTTTCACTTGAGGAAAAATGTAGAGTTCCAAAATGTTGATGGTATGAAAATCAGAATTCTTATGCTGTAATGATCAAATATATGATGTTGTAAACAATTCCAAATTTGAATGTTAATGGTTTCAATGTTTCAAGCTCATTGTAGCCCTGACATGGATGTGTGGATTTGCTTTTTCCTTTTTAACTCATCTTTTGACAATTGGAATCTTAAGTTGTTCCCCATGATACTGTGAGTAGAGTTCTAGATTCTTGGAGACTATTTTGCTCCATTAAAGTTCACAAAAGAAACTTTCTGTGTTTTCCTTTTGGGACAAGTGGAGTTCTTTTCCTTCAGAATTGCAAGAAAATACAAAGAAAGTTATGTGAGAAATGGCTTACAAAGACATTGCTTTATGAAACTGAGATTTCTGATGTCAAATCTACAAGATGCATAGACCCTTTGAGGATAGTTATGATTTCTTCAATGGAAAGGGTTGTTAACCAGCAGAAAAGACCAAGATTTATTATTTGTGGTAGTGGCCATGTCGACCACATGCTTCATTTGGGTGACAGTGTAAAGAAATCAAAATATAGCTATGCCTAGAGCCTAGCTCTTCATAATATAATATACAACTCTAAGGAGTTGTTTGAGTGATGATAGAAAGGGTTCTATGCATAAGAGGCCTTGAGGGCTTGTTTGCATCAGTGATATTAATATGAACTTTGATATTAGTATGATGATTGAATTAGTTTGACTTGATGATTGAATTATATCTTAACATTATTTATGTGGTTCAATCCTAAATCAATTTAATCCTATGATTAAAACAAGTTTTAGTCATGATCCATATAAGATTTATCACTCGTTTAAGGTGGATTAGCTAAACCATCTAGTCTATTGAGGTTTTAAAACACTATCAATAGGCTATTATACCCTAATCATATAAAGTTCTCAGATTCTAAGATGGAGGGAATATTTTGCTGTTGGTCGTAGAAAACAAACCATCTAGCGTTGCTGCAGGACAAACACACCCTCGTTTGGGATCTCAAAGACTTGTTAAGCTCAACATACTGCAATCTTGCTAAATAAAAAAACACATTTGTTTATGGTATTAAAAATCCTCCCCTGGTTGAACTCCTGGAGGAGATAACAAGGAGAGACAACTAACCCTTACATAATTGCAGCATGCATCGGCAGTTATGTTGTCTACCTGCGGGTCAACCCAAATGTGGGTAAAAGCCACATCTACAAAACAATGAGAAGAGCAGAACTTGACACTATCAATCATATCTTATAGTCATAGTAGATAAGACAACAAACTCAATCTTTGATGATTACAAAATAACATTCTATCTTTATCATCAATAAATACATGATAATGATAACAAGGCCATTATCATCCACTTTAGAGAAACAATAATAATTATCTATTATTTTAGATATGTATTAAGATTTAACCTAACTTAATTTTACTTAGTTAACTTTTGTTTCATTTCCGTAGAACAATGTTTTGTCCAGTCAATTAATTAAATGTCAGAAATTCTTATGTCCATAATTGTTTAATGGTGGGTTTCCGCTGTAACATGTCATTAAGGTTCAAGAGCTTGATCTTTCTCTGTTTCAGTAGGCTTTGTCATGATGTAAGAACTCCATAGATTATTATTTTAGAACGGGCCTGTTATAATACGTTCATTGCCATTATCATTGTGGACTAACTTCTATTTGCAATTCTTTAACCAATATGATCATTATTTAATCCAATGAAGAGAAGGTAGCAGAAGTACGTGAATTTGTAATTGATTAACAACAATAAGGAAATCATATAAGTTGCTTTACCAAAACTGGAAGTTGCAAGGCATTTGTATGTGGTAGCGATGTTTGAGCGAATCCTTTGCTTTTAGTGATAATCAAAGTAGCACGGAAACTTACAATGGGATGCGTTTTTATGTTTCGGAAACGTTTCTGTTTCTGAAACTCCTCGAAACTTGTAGGAAATGTTTCGGGGTCATTTTGAAATTTTTAAAAAATTTTAAAACACGTTTTTTTAGAAGAAAAATCGTGAAATCGATTAAACACATATCTTTCGTATTTTCGAACCAAAAATATCTTTAAATCTCATATTTAATTTATCTCCTCTCAACTCTTCGATGTGTTACTTATCTCTTTCTCGACATATCATATAGATTGGTGTGTATTATTATTATTTTTTTAAATATATATATATATATGTTTACTCATGAATAATTTACAATAGATTTTATGATTCTATATTATAGTATTCTTTCTCTTCATTCTTTTTTTATTATTTATTTTTACATTAAACAAATTTATGTATTTTTGTCATAAAAAATTTAATATTTATAAAAAAAAATATTAGTTTTATATTTATAAGTTTTTCTACATTTTTGTTTATTATATTTTAAAAAAAAACGTTTCCACATTTCTGTTTTCGTGTTTCTTCCGTTCCTCCATTCCCGTTTCCATGCTACATTGGTGATAATGCTTATTGTGCTAGCCAGCCGTCAAGCTTTAGATTTAATTATTTAATTGTTGGTTGACTTTGTCAACTGGTTAGTGTTTTTGATCTGTTTGTCCACAGAGAAACAAAAGCATTCTCCATTGCTTGCCTATACATCATTTTCTTTCTTGTCTTGATAACTGATTCTGCTTCTGAAGACTTAACCATGGTGGCGGAGCTCTTTCTTTCTGCTTTTCTCCAGGTGCTGTTTGACAGGCTGGCGTCCAGGGAGTTGCTGAAATTTGCCTTTCAGGAGGGGGTTGGTTCGAAGCTAAAGAAATGGAGAAAAACATTGAAGATGATCGAAGCAGTACTCAATGATGCTGAGGAGAAGCAACTGACAGACACGGCTGTGAAATTATGGCTGGACGATCTCAAAGACCTGGCTTATGATGTGGAGGACATACTAGATGAGTTTGCAACTGATGCTTTAGGCCGCAAGTTTGTGGCGGAAGATCAGGCTAGCACTAACACTAGTAAGGTTCGGAGCTTCATCCGTGATAAAATCAATACTTTGAGCCCAAGTGCTCTTAAGTCCAACGTTAGCATGGGGTCAAAGATAAAAGATATCACTCGCCGGATGGAAGATCTCTGTAAACAAAGAACTGATCTTGGATTGGAGAAGATTGCAGGACGGTCGTCCTTTGCCGGACCAGAAAGACTTCCATCATCGACATGTTTGCCAATTGAACCTGCTATTTTCGGCAGAGACGAAGATAAAGCCGGAATAATAAAAAAGATGTCAACTGCCGAATCAAGTGAAGCCAACTTCCTAGTTATTCCCATTGTTGGCATGGGAGGCCTTGGCAAAACGACCCTTGCCCGGTTTGTGTATAATGACAAGGCAATGGAAGATTTCAAGTTCGAGACAAAAGCATGGGTTTGTGTCTCTGACGGTTTCGATATTTTGAGAATCTCAAAAGCAATTCTCGAGTCTATAACTCTTTCACCTTGTGATTTGAAGGATCTAAATCAAGTGCAGCTTCAACTAAAAAGAGCAATAGCTGAGAAAAAGTTCTTGCTGGTTTTGGATGATGTTTGGAACACTAACTATGGCTTATGGGAAACCTTGAAATCTCCCTTTATGGCTGGAGCATCTGGAAGTAAGATCATTGTGACCACACGCAACGAAAGTGTTGCATCAATGGTTGCACCCGGTGGCGAATACAAGTTAAATCTTCTATCAGATGATAATTGCTGGTCCATTTTCATGAAGCATGCATTTCAAGGAAGAGATATTGCTTTATGTCAAAATTTAGAGCTGATTCGGGAGAAAGTAGTTGAAAAGTGCAAAGGTTTGCCTTTGGCAGCAAGGACTCTTGGTGGCCTTCTACGCTCAAAGAAGAGGTATGATGACTGGAATGATATACTGAATAGCAAAATCTGGGATTTACCTGATGAAAATGAGATACTGCCTGTTTTGAAACTAAGCTATCACCACCTTCCTGCACATACCAAGACATGTTTTGCTTATTGTTCAATTCTACCAAAAGGTTATGAATTTGAAGAAAAAGAAGTTGTCTTGTTATGGATGGCGGAAGGTCTTATTCAAGAATCAAAAGATCACAAACAATTGGAAGATTTGGGCTGTGCGTATTTTGCTGATCTTGTTGCAAGGTCAATTTTTCAAAAGTCAAGTGCTCATAATTCTAAATTTATAATGCATGACCTTGTCAGTGAATTGGCTCAATGGGTTTCCGGAGAAACAAGTTTTAGGATGGAAGATGGAATGGGGGCAAACAAGCAAAGACAAAATGTTGAAAGGGTACGTCATTTTTCTTATACTTCTAAGCCTTTTGATGGTATAAAGAAATTTGAGGATTTCCATGAGCTTAAACAATTAAGAACATTCCACCCTTTTGTCTTACGTTATAATGATATCTTTGATCATTATTATATAACAAATGTGGTGCTCACTGATTTGTTGTTGAAGTTCAAAAAATTGAGAGTGTTGTCTTTAAAACGATATTATATCACGAGGATTCCTGATTCAATTGGAGAATTGAAACACTTGAGATATCTTAATCTTTCTTACACAATGATAAAATACTTGCCCAAATCAACAAGTTCTCTATTCAACCTGCAAAGTTTACTTTTACGAGAATGTTATTGTCTCATGAAATTGCCTAACATGGAACACCTGATCAATCTGCGTCACCTTGACATTGGAGGTGTAAATCAGATAAAAGAGATGCCATTAGGAATTAAAGAGTTGAGATGCTTGCGGACTTTGTCTAATTTTATTGTGAGTAAGAATGTTGGATCGAACTTGAAAGATTTGAAAGATTTAAAGTTTCTCACCGAAGAGCTTTGCATTTCAGGATTAAAAAATGTAGCTAATTCACGAGACATTGGACAAGCCATATTAAGTGATAAAAAAGGTTTAAAGGTATTGTCTCTAGAATGGGGGTCTCATGTTGAAGACTCAAGAGATGAGATTGAAGAGGAAAGTGTACTTAACATGCTTCAACCACAAGAAAATATAGAAGAGTTCACTGTTAAAGGCTACTGCGGTAAGAAATTTCCATCTTGGATAGGAGATTCATCTTTATCCAAAATGGTTGTTTTACGATTGGAGAGTTGTGTAAACTGTACATTTTTACCTTCTCTTGGAAAATTAAGGTCACTCAAAGATCTCACTATTAAAAGGATGACAAAAATAATAAGTATTGGTTTTGAGGTTTATGGAGAGAGCTACTTGAAGCCTTTTCAGTCACTAGAGACTCTTTTTTTTGAAGATTTGCCAGAATGGAAGCTTTGGGAGCAATTGAAAGAAAGTGAGGATGCTGGAATTTTCCCTTGCCTCCGCAAGCTTTCAATTGTCAAATGCCCCAAACTCACGGGAAAGTTACCTGAGAATCTTCCTTCGTTGGAGGAACTTGTAATTCATGAATGCCCTCAATTGTTGGTGCCTTCAAGCAGAAACCTTCCAAGTCATGCCAACTTACAAAGAGATGCCTGCAAAGAGACAATGGGTAGTAATCTGATTGACTGCAATTCACTTAACTCTGTGACTCCAGAAAAAAATTCAGAGTTTGGTAATTGGATAAAGCAAGCGTGTCAGAAAGTGGAACGACTACGTATCATGGATTGTGAGAAACTCATATGTTTGTGGCAGAATGAGATTTCTCTTGAGAAGCCTCCACAAGGGTGGCAAAGCTGCAGCTCCCTCAAAACACTCCTTATTCAAGATTGCTCAACTCTTGTTTCATTTCCAGAGATTGGTTTATTTCCCAGTCTATGTGAACTTGAGATTAAGAATTGCAATGTGCTAACATTCTTACCAGTTGGAATGTGGCATGGCAATACAAATCTTGAAAGTTTACGGATCCAAGGATGTCATTCTCTGACATTCATTATAAAAGGTCAGCTACCTCCATCTCTTAAACGACTTGCAATATATAATTGTGAGAAGTTACAGATTTTGTTTGATGATACAGAGGATATTTCTCCTCCTTCATCTTCAATGATGCAAAATGCGTTCATTAGCAACACCAGGACATCTGCACTTGAGCGCTTGCTTATTTTTAACTGTCCATCTCTCACGGCTTTATCATTAAAAGGACAGTTACCTGTTTCGCTCACACTTCTTGTAATTCATAAATGCTTAAAGCTAGGGTCGATAGTAGAGAGGTTTGACAGCAACATATCTCTAAGATCACTAGAAGTCAGGGGATGTGAAAATCTTAGTTCCTTGCCTCAGGGACTATACAATCTTAACCATCTTCATGAAATTGAACTTGCGGCTTGTTCAAATCTTGTTTGCTTCCCAGAAGGAGGGCTTCCCAACACTATTTTAGATGTTTCAATCTTTGGATGTAAGAAACTTAGAGAGCTTCCTGAAGGCTTTCACAATCTGAGTTGTCTCCAAGATTTAACAATAATAGATTGTCCAAGTATTAAATCATTTGCAGCAGAAGGTTTTCTTAGCAACCTAAGATCACTAACTGTTTATGATAATCTTGAAATCTATAAGACTTTGAAGGAGTGGGAATTGCACAGGCTCACCTGCCTTACAAGGCTGGAAATAGGCGGATTTCCTGATGTTGTATCTTTCCCAGAAGACGAGATGGGAATGATGCTGCCAACCTCTTTAATTGAGCTATACATTGAAGAATTTCCAAACTTGAAATGCTTATCTTTCAGGGGTTTTCAAGACTTAGCTTCTCTTGAAAAATTGTGGATCAGTAATTGCCCGCAGCTTTCATCCTTTCCGGGGGGCCTAACATCCTCACTTCTACGATTATGCATTTATGATTGTCCACTGCTGTTAAAACAGTTCAAAAGGGATAAAGGACGAGAATGGCCTAAGATAGCTAATATCCCTTGCGTTGAAATAGATGGCAAATTCATCTATGATTCAGAGGAGGATTGAGCTATGTTTGATCTCAGATACAAATAATGTAAGTCAACCAATGCTCCACACTCTCTAATCTCAGATGGTAATAAAATTCCTTGATTCAATGTTTCTTCATTGGTACATAGAACCCTCCACACTCTCTAATCTCAGTTTTTCATCATTTCAGGAATACTTGTGATGCTTGAACTTGGTGTTACATGGATTCAGGTTTTTTTTGATGATTTTAACTTTGTTAAACATTATATGTATTCTCCTGAAGACTCTAACTAATGACATAGATCATTAAACCTGTAACTCTCGTCTCTCAGATTTTGTCTCTGGGAATTGAAGCTTCTATCCTCTCTTGCGTGATTCAAGTCATCTCTTCTCCATATCCGGCTTCTCCAGCTATTGGCGGCTCGATGAATGCTCGGAAAGATCGGCTTTGGCATACGACATCTCCAATTAGTCAATTTTATTTACTTAATTAGAGTTGGTTTTACTTTTTCTGTCTTGTTGTTCTTGCGTTATCAAGCACTGATAATCGATTTTTATGGTGGAGATATATGGTTTTTTGGTGGCATTATTTTTGTGAACTATCGTTTTTCTGTACCATATTAATTTGGTGGATTATTGCATGTCGAAAACTTAGTATTGGACATGTTGAAAGCAATCTCTGTACCGTATTTGATGGACTATTGTTTTTCTCTACTATCAGAACAAGGGATACATAGGAGAACCATAAACTTAGTATCGGACTATTAGTTTTCCTGTAGTGTTTGGTATGTGTTTTTCTGTTGAGGTTGACATGGTAAGTAGTTGTTTTGCTTTTCTTTTTGCATAGTCTTTTTTTCTCTTCATCCGTTGTTTGAGAGATTTGAAAATGAGAATATATTGGAATTAGTTTTACTTCTAAGATTAGTTGGAGTTTGTGCTTATGTTAATTTAATGAAGTGATTCAACTGATGATATCGTTTATAGGTCATATCATATGAAAAACATCATATAGCAGTACTAGGTTTGATCCAAAATTACTTGATTTGAAGCCTGCAAACAATGAGCTGCTGAAAGACTTCTGGGTCCTTGTTCTTAGCTCTATATGTATTTGCTTCTTCATTGATTAGCAGGAATCTTGTTGTGTCTTTCTTATTGTGTATATACCATTATTGTAGCCATTCCTAGCCTTTGTGTGCTGATCTCATTATCTTTCTTACAATGATCTATCCAACTATAGAAATATACTCTTAGTACGGTATCATGTTTCTTTCTACTTAATGTAGGGTTGTAAATACTTCATGGATGCAATGGAGAAAGCGTGCGGTTGCTGTATTAAGGAAAAAATAATACAAATTGCTGTTTGAAATTTTGTCCATTTGAATGAGAAATATACTCATTTGTGATTTCTTGGGTTGACTAATGTTTCCATTTGCAGCACATAACAATTTATGCCGTGGTTGCATTGCAGTACTTATTCTTTGTCCACTTGAAAGCAGATGAGACCTCATCTTCATTTGACATGGTGGGTGAACCTGAATGCTAGCTTGCCAATAACTATTGACTTGATTCAGAAAATTCAACCTCTTACCATGTAAATTGATAAGAATTAAATGCAGCTTGTATTGTGACAATTTTCTAGTTAACATATTTATTAATCATAAAGGAAAATTCAGAAATTATTTTTATTAATCATACCTCATTAATTAAATTAGATTATCTAAACAAATTTGATTTTCTAAAAACAAGTCAATTTTGTAGATTAGAGAATATTATATTGGACTAATAAAACATTAAATACTCTTAACAAAGCTCATTCGTCATCATTAATAAATCCAGCATAAAAAAAATTATCACGCATTATATAAGTTTTTAATTACCTAAAAAATTGACAATGTTTAAACTACATCTTCATATATATAAAGAGACAATTTTCTGACAGAGACTAGTTCAATAAATCACCGAATCCAAACAATTCTTTCCAACAAAACTAATATTCGACACAAAAAAGAAAAGGGGAAAAAAAAAACCCAGCAAGTTGTGAATGGATTCACAGACAACACACCCTTCCAAATAAGCACAATCAGTAAACAAATGGACCAGCAGTATGTTGTCTCCTTAAGCAGAAACAAATGAGAGAAAATGAAACAGACAATTAGGGGTGCCTTCCCTCCCCAAGGCAGAAGCCTTTAACAAATAATCAACACAACTATTCGGTGGCTTTTCTTCTATTTTCATTTCCTTTTATGTTGTTCGCTTCACATGTTTTGTCAAGGCATGGTCAGAGTAAAGAGGAAGGTTACAAGAAGGTTCCATCTGGTTGGGTTGTACTCTTAAGTGCAGTCCTGTAGTGCTTCAACAATGTTTGTAACATTTTAGTCCAATAACCCGATTCTCTATCAATAAACTGTCTATCTTAGATACTTTTTGAGGATGTTAAGACAAAACTAATTTCTGTAATATGAGATTTGTCCAAGAGTGTTACAATATCCGTATGTTTAGTAGGATCTACTATCTAGAGTGCTTCTACTGAAATATGGGAGCATTGTTGGACAATCATCAGCCCACATCCGTGCTCCAACAATGTTGTCTCATTGGTGCTATGAGGGCAATGAGACAGCAGAACCAAAGTTGAATGAAGAGCACAATCCTTCGAAGATATTTGCTTGGACAATCATTAATATGGATCACAGATGTGGGGTTGATAATTGGCTTGTCTATTAAATATGTGATATTCTTAACAGAGGCTCCAGATGTGGGAATTATTTTACTAGAAACCTGAAGGTTTTTAAATGAATTCCCCTCTCGAAAATTTTATCGTAAGTAATAACTTAATATCACACATACTAAGTCTTGAGTCTTCCAAGTAAGAGTTTTGAAGAGAATCCATATAATCTTTTACAAATTTAAACTCATCAGAAAAACCTGAATCCATGTAACACCAAAGCTACAATATGTTTCCCCAGAAAAAAAAAAAAAAATTGCCCAGTTGATTAGCACAAGTTTGCCTGAAATGATGAAAAGCTGAGATTAGAGAGTTTGGAGGGTTTATGTACCAATAAAGAGCGTTGAATCAAGGAATTTTTTATTACTTGATCTCCAAACAGATTTTGCAGGCTATCATGTTATCTTTTCTTTTTTAAATAACTCAGGACCCGCCTGTATTTGTTTAGGGTAAACTCGGGGCACAATGCACAACATGGTAGAGGCTTGAACTCAAGTTTTCACCTTAGAAATTCTAATACTCCACCAATTTTGTTAACCCCTAAGGTCATCCTTTCTTATACTATAAAACCAGTTTTTTATTGCACATCTATCAGCTTTTGGCCAGCATGTTTTTGACACTTCAAAAATTCAGCTTTGATGAGTCAAACTATCTTTGACTAACAATCTACATATCACTGTATATGTCAAAATGATAAAATCGGAACCATCTGTTAAGACTTTAAATTAAAAGTAAATGACTAGTTGTCAAAGACTAAACTGTAGATAGGAATTTGTATAATTGAAATGTAAATTGAATACCTCATGTATATCAAATGTCTCTTTGATCTATCCTCTTCCTCCTTCGAATCGTAGATAAACTTGTAGTCAAATGTAACGTAAGGGATGTTAGCTATCTTAGGCCATTCTCGTCCTTTATCCCTCGTGCACTGATTTTTCAGCAGTGGACAATCATAAATGTGCAATTGCAAAAGCGAGGATGTTAGGCCCACCGGAAAGAATGGAAGCTGTGGGCAATCATCGATAACCAAAGTTTGAAGAGAAGCTAGGTCTTGAAAACCCCTGTAAGATAAGTATTTCAAGTTTGGAAATTCTTCAACGGATAGCTGAATCAAAGAGGTTGGCAGCATCATTCCCATCTCATCTTCTGGAAAAGATACAACATCAGGACATCCAGCTATATGGAGGCTTGTAAGGCAGGTGAGCTTGTGCAATGATCTGATACTTGGACATCTATTTATTGATAAAAGTTGGAGACAGCTGAGATTGTGAAAGCCTTCAGGAAGCTCTCTAAGTTTCTCACATCTGAAGAATATAATCTCTAGACTGGTGTTGGGAAGCCCTCCTTCAGGGAAGCGAACAAGGTTCGGATAGTCTGCAAGTGTAATTTCATGAAGGCGGTTAAGAATGTTTAGACTGAGGCAAGGGAATAAGATTTCACATTCCCGAACATGTATTGACCTGAGAGATATGTTGTTGTCAAATTTCTCTGCGATTGATGCTAACTTTAAGCAATCAAAAATTTTAAGATGTGTGAGTGAAACAGGTAACTGTCCTTTTAATGATAAAGCCGTGAGAGATGGACAGTTATCAATATACAAGCGCTCAAGTACATATGTACTGGTGTTGCTATTGAACACATTTTGCATTATTGAAGATGGAGGAGGAGAAATATCATCTGTATCATCTAACAAAACCTGCAACTTCTCACAATTTAATATTGAAAGTCTTTTAAGAGATGGAGGTAGCTGACCTTTTACAATGAATGTCAGAGAATGACATCCTTTGATCTGCAAACTTTCAAGACCTGTATTGCCATGCCTCATTCCCACTGGTAAGGATGTTAGCATATTGGAATTTTTAATCTCAAGTTCACTGGGACTGGAAAATAAACCGACCTCTGGAAATGAAACAAGAGTTGGGCATCTTGAATATGGAGTGTTTTGAGGAAGCTGCAGCTTTGCAACCCTAGTGGAGGCTTCTCAAGAGAAATCTCATTCTGCCACAAACATATGAGTTTCTCACAATCCATGATACTTAGTCGTTCCACTTTCTGACACCCTTCCATTATCCAATTACCAAACTCTGAAATTTTTTCTGGAGTCACAGAGTTCAGTGAATTTCAGTCAATCAGATTACTACCCACTGTCTCTTTGCGGGCATCTCTTTGTAAGTTGACATGAATTGGAAGGTTTCTGCTTGAAGGCACCAACAAGTGAGGGCATTCATGAATTACAAGTTCCTCCAACGAAGGAAGATTCTCAGGTAACTTTCCCCGTGAGTTTGGGGCATTTGACAATTGAAAGCTTGCGGAGGCAAGGGAAAATTCCAGCATCCTCACTTTCTTTCAATTGCCTCCAAAGCTTCCATTCTGGCAAGAGTCCGTCCTTCCTTTCTGGTAAATCCCAAATTTTGCTATTCAGTATATCATTCCAGTCATCATACCTTTTCTTAAAGAAAAGGCCACCAAGAGTCCATGCTGCCAAAGGCAAACCTTGGCACTTTTCAACTACTTTCTCACGAATCAGTTGTAAATTTTGACACGCAGCAATATCTCTTCCTTGAAATACATGCGCCGTGAAAACAGACCAGCAATTACGGTCTGATAGATATTTAAATTTGTAATATTCACCGGGTGCTACTGTTAATGCAACATTTTCACTGCGTGTGGTCACAATGATCTTACTTCCAAATGCTCCAGCCATAAAAGGAGATTTCAAAGTTTCCCAGAAGCCGTAGTTAACTATTCCAAACATCATCCAAAACTAACAAGAACTTTTTATCAGCTATTGCTTCTCTTAGTTGAAGCTGCACTTGGTTTAGATCCTTCAAAGCACAAGGTGAGAGAGTGATAGACTCGAGAATTGCTTTTGAGATTCTCAAAATGTCAAAGTCGTCAGATACACAAACCCATGCTTTTGTGTCGAACTTAAAATCTTCCATTGCCTTGTCATTATACACAAGCCGGGCAAGGGTTGTTTTGCCAATGCCTCCCATGCCAACAATGGGAATAACAAGAAATTTGGCTTCACTTGATTCAGCGGTTGACATCATTTTGATTATTCTGTCTTTATCTTCATCTCTCCCACAAACAGCAAGTTCAATTGGCAAACACGTAGTTGATGGAAGTCTTTGTCGTTCAATAGATGATGATCCTCCAGCAATCTTCTCCAATCCTAGATCAGTTCTTTGTTTACAGAGATCTTCCATCCGGCAAGTAATATCTTTTATCTTGGATCTTATGCTAACATTGGACTCAATAGTGCTTGGACTGAAATTATTGATGTTGCTGACGCAAGCAGGGATGAATCTCCCAACCTTACTAGTGCTAGCCTGATCTTCAGCCACCCACTTACGGCCTAAAGCTTCAGTTGCAAACTCATCTAGTATGTCCTCCACACCATAAGCCAAGTCTTTGAGATCTTCCAGCCACAATTTCACAGCCCTCCCTGTCAGTTGCCTCTCCTCGGCATCATTGAGTACTGCTTCGATCATCTTCAACGTTTTTTTCCCATTTCTTTAGCTTTGAATCAACCCCTCCTGAAAGGCTAATTTCAGCAACTCCCTGGACGCCAGCCTGTCAAACAGCACCTGGAGAAACGCAGAAAGAAAGAGCTCTGCCACCATGATTAAATCTTCAGGAGCAGAATTAGTTATCAGGATAAGAAAGAAAATGATGAATAAGCAAGCAAGAGAGAATGCTTTTGTTTCTCTATGGACAAACAGATCAAAAACACTAACCAGTTGACAAAGTCAACCAACAATTAAATAATTAAAAATATATAAATACAGTTTGTAGCAGCATTATCAGTAAAAACAAAGGATTCGATTAAACGTCAGTATCACATACACATGCATTGCAACTTTCAGTTTTTGTATTTTCGGTATATTGTACAATTACTGTTACTAAAATAACTTATATGATTTCTTAATTGTTGTTAATCAATTACAAGATAAAACAATATTACGTTCGTTACCTTATCTTCATTGTATTAAATTATGATCATATTGGTTAAAGAATTGCAAATAGAGGTTAGTCCACAATGATAATGGCTATGAACATGTTATAACAGGTATATATAATAAATGCAAAGCCGTATAAACTAAGCCAATCTAAAATAATAATCTATGGAGTTCTTACATCAGGACAAGGCCTATTGAAAAAGAGTAAGCTCAAGCTTATGAACCTTATGACATGTTACAGTAGATACCCACTAATAAACAATTACGGATATAAGAATATCTGAAATTTAGTTGATTGACTGGGCAAAACACTGTTCCCAGAACAGGCGATCCAGCACCAGAACTAAGCCAATTTTCTGCGGTTGAGGGCTGTGTCTAAACCCAGATTCTGCACACATTTTGATTTCAGTTATCATTAGAACAAAGCAATATATTGATGTGGTTGTCTTGGATCATATTGCATTTATAAGAAAAAAGAAAAGTCTGATTATTCAGAAGAGCTTTAAATATTAAAGTACTGAAACAAGAAGTATATATAAACAGAATCAAATAATTTCACCGTAGCAGTTAGGAATCAAAGTGAAGTTTCATATAATCCTGATGACATAGGAACTGATAATTCATAATAGATATTTTCATAATCAGAGTGAACTCTTGGCAGTCATATTCCAATGTCTCATTACAATAAATTAATTAAAACTAGTAATTTTGCATGATAACCAAAATTATTAGCCCAGAGATTGTTAAATTCTTTACATGCCATAAAGGCAAATCCAAAAAAGGAATTCTTGCCTCAGTGTTTAGCCTTCTTATCTTTTAGAGCTTAATCTTCCTAACCTCTCTATTTTTGTTGTCTTTAATATCGTTCTCTTTAAAATGTTCCTATGGTTTCTAGTTTTCAGCTAGGGCAGGAAATGAAGAGAATGCAGGGAAGGTGTTTGATAAAAAACCCGCAAATTTTTTGCGAGGCTTGTGCTCTATTTATACACATTACATGGTTATTGTCACTACCTGCCAATTTCCAGTGTCCACCCTCAATTCTGCGATGTCCAACCCACATTTACAGCATAACAGTCAGCCTAAGGTCTAGATAATGCTGTCTTGACATTAGGGTAAGTCCAATTCCTCTTTTACATTGGCTCAAACTGAAAGTTTTGGGAAGAACTTTAACTTTTAGTTTGTTTCTGAGGTAGTTGGATTGACCAAGGATATGGGTTTGGTGAAGATGTCTGTTGTTAGTTCTTTTGATGGAATGTGTTGTATTACTACTTCTCCATTGTTGATCATATATTTGATCTAGATTTCTCATGCAAGATAGGATTGTATGCTGACGATACTAAACTTTTGTTGTCATACCAATGTTGAAATTAGTGGCTCTTTATGTCCCACATCTATTAATTTAATCTCTTTGTATTTTACCAAAGACTATAAATAGAGGCCTTGGTTTTAGTTCAAAATCATCCCTAAGACAGTTGTAGTCAAACACAATTGTATTGAGAGAATCCTATTATTTAGGGATCTCTAATAGTTTATGTTTCCTTTGTAACTATTCTTTGGAGATAGTGAAAGTAGTCAGCGGCGCCGAGGACGTAGGTATATTTACCGAACCTCGTAAATACTTGTGTTCTCTTTCTTTTATTTTTCTGCATTTTATTTTCTGCTTTAATTATTTATTATATTTAATAGCATAAAGTTGTGTTTTATATTTCCGCTGCACAACAAGTGGTATCAGAACCTAGGTTTAGGACAGTGAGTAGCTATTTATATGGTTATGTGCATGTCTAGGAAAATGCTGTCTAAGGAGGCTGGTTTTTAAGGAGGCTTTGTCCCCACCAATCTTTCCTGGGTACTTTCCTGGTGCATATATTATCATTTTTTAGGCACTTACTACTATCTTAGGTTATAGTAATTTTGTTCTAGCTATTGAATATAAATTTGTGGAACTTGGTTATTTGAACAACTATCTACCAAGTAAATCGTAGTCAGCAGAAAATGGCATCGACATCAACAAAGACAATTGTGACAACCGCAAAAATTGATGTGGAAAAATTTGATGGCCGCAACAATTTTGGCTTGTGGCAATGTGAGGTGATGGACGCCCTGTGTCAAGAAAATCTTGATATAGCTCTGGAGGAGGAAAAACCAGAGAAGATGGATGACAAAGACTGGGTGAGGATCAACCGTCAAGCTTTGGTACAATTCGTACGTGTCTTTGTAGAGAGCAGAAATATCCATTCATGAAAGAGACGTCTGCAAGTAAAATGTGGAAGACATTAGAGAACAAGTATATGAAGAAGAGCAATGAGAATAGACTTTATTTGAAGAAGAGACTGTTCCGTCTTCAATTGAAACCTGGTACAAGTATAGGTGATCATATTGATACTTTTAACCAGTTGATAGCTGATTTACTGAACCTGGATGAAACCTTCAAAGATGAAGATAAAGCAATGCTTCTACTAGGATCTCTTCCTGAGGAATTGGATCATTTGAGCATTACATTACTTCATGGAAAGGAGAAAGTAACTTATGATGAGGTATGTGCTGCTTTGAGTAATAATGAAATTCGAAAGAAAGATCAACAAGAGAATAGAGAGACAACTATTGAAGCCCTTATTGCAAGAGGACGAAGTCAAAGTCGAAAGCAAGAAAGAAGGGGTAGATCTCAGAAAAGACCTAGTAAAGATGAATGTGCTTTCTGTCGAGAGAAGGGGCATTGGAAGAAAGATTGTCCGAAGTTACAAAGGAAAGATGAGGGGAAGACCAAAGTTGCTTCATGTGTAGCTGAAATTGAAGAAGATGAGTCAGATTTTACTTTAGTAACTCTACCAACAACATCTCAGTATGATGAATGGCTTCTAGATTCAGGTTGCACTTATCATATGTGTCCACACAAGGAATGGTTCTTCAGTTATGAAAAACTAAATGGTGGAGTTGTTTTCATGGGCAATGATAGTCCTTGCAAAACTGAGGGGATAGGTTCAATCCGTTTGAAGAATAATGATGAGTCAACTAGAGTTCTGACAGACGTTCGACATGTACCACAGTTGAAGAAAAATCTCATCTCTTTGGGAGTTTTGGAATCCAAAGGCTTCAAGGTGTCAATACAAGATGGAGTCTTGAAAGTTATCTCTGGTGCCCTTGTAGTGATGAAAGGTACAAGAAGAAATAACTTGTATTATTATAATGGTGGTACAGTTTTTGGATTAGCAGCTGCAATATCTGTAAAAGATGTAGATGATGAAACAACCAGACTTTGGCATATGCGTTTGGGACATGTAGGGGAAAAGGCCTTGTTTAGTTTGGTGAAACAAGGCTTATTGAAAGGAGCAAAAACCTGCAAGTTAGATTTTTGTGAGCATTGTGTCTTGGGAAAACAAACAAAAGTAAGATTTGGTACTGCAATTCATAATACTGAAGGTATTTTGGATTATGTTCACTCTGATGTGTGGGGACCTACTAAAACAGCTTCTTTGGGAGGTAGACACTACTTTGTTATTTTTGTTGATGACTTTTCTAGAAGGACATGGGTGTACACTTTAAAGAAGAAGAATGACGTATTAGGTGTTTTCCTGAAATGGAAAAAGATGGTTGAAACTCAGACTGGCAGAAAGATCAAACGACTAAGAACTGATAATGGTGGTGAGTATACCAGTGATCCGTTTTTTGAAGTTTGTCAGGCTGAAGATATTGTACGTCATTTCTCAATCAAAGGAACACCACAACAGAATGGGGTGGCTGAACGCATGAATCGAACCTTGCTGGAGAAGGTTAGATGTATGTTGTCCAATGCTGGGTTGGGCAAACCATTTTGGGCTGAGGCTGTTACATATGCATGTCATCTCATTAATCGTTTACCATCCACTGCAATTGAAGGGAAATCACCCCTTGAGGTATGGTCTGGAAAACCTGTTAATGACTATGATTCCTTACATGTGTTTGGTTCGACTGCCTATTATCATACAAGGGAGTCTAAATTAGATCCAAGAGCTAAGAAAGCAATCTTTATGGGGATTAGTTCTGGAGTGAAAGGATATCGTCTGTGGTGTCCAAAGTTGAAGAAAATCATTCACAGTAAGGATGTTACCTTTGATGAATCTGCCATGTTAAAGAAGGTAACAAAGAATATTGATGATACTCAACAGCAGGTGGAGTGTATTCCGCAACAGGTGGAGTTTGAGACAATCACAACAATAAACCCAGTTAGAGTTGTTGAAAATGATAGTGATACTCCAGTGGCAGAGGAGGAAAGTGAAGATGAAGAGGTTTCAACCCAAGAACCTCAACAGCAACAAGAATCAATTGCATCACATAGGCCAAAACGAGAAATACGTAAGCCTGCTCGATTTGCTGATATGGTGGCCTATGCACTTCCAGTTGTAGATGATGATATTTCTTCCATTTATAAAGAATCAGTCAAAAGTCTAGAAGTTGAAAAGTGGAAGAAAGCCATGGATGAGGAATTACAATCCCTTCAGAAGAATGAAACTTGGCAGTTAGTTCAATTGCCAAAACATAAGAAGACAATTGGGTGCAAGTGGGTGTATGCAAGAAAAGATGGATTTCCTAACAAAAAAGATATTCGCTACAAGGCAAGGTTGGAAGCAAGAGGCTATGCTCAAAAGGAAGGGATTGATGAGGTATTTTCTCCAGTTGTAAAGCATTTCTCTATTAGAATTTTGTTGGTCTTGGTAGCACAATTGAATCTTGAACTAGTTCAACTTGATGTGAAAACTGTATTTCTACATGGTAATTTGGAAGAGGAAATCTACATGACTCAGCCTGAAGGATTTAAGGTTGCTGATAAAGAGAATTGGGTTTGCAAATTGAAAAGATCGCTTTATGGACTGAAACAGTCACCAAGACAGTGGTACAAGCGATTTGATCAATTTATGATGGAGCATAGGTACACAAGAAGCAAGTATGATAATTGTGTATATTTTCGCAGGCTACAAGATGGGTTTTTCATTTATCTATTATTGTATGTTGAGACTGCTGAGAATCCTATAGATATAATGACCAAGGTGGTAACAACGATCAAGTTCAATCATTGTTTGAACTTGATCAACATCCTGCAAGCTTAAATTGCGCCGAAAGGCGCATTTGAAGTCGTCGCTGAAGAAGATCGTATAAAGGAAATTTGGTGGGACTCACTAAATCGCCAAGGTGGAGATTGTTGAAATTAGTGGCTCTTTATGTCCCACATCTATTAATTTAATCTTTGTATTTTACCAAAGGCTATAAATAGAGGCCTTGGTTTTAGTTCAAAATCATCCCTAAGACAGTTGTAGTCAAACACAATTGTATTGAGAGAATCCTATTATTTAGGGATCTCTAATAGTTTATGTTTCCTTTGTAACTATTCTTTGGAGATAGTGAAAGTAGTCAGCGGCGCCGAGGACGTAGGTATATTTACCGAACCTCGTAAATACTTGTGTTCTCTTTCTTTTATTTTTCTGCATTTTATTTTTTGCTTTAATTATTTATTATATTCAATAGCATAGAAGTTGTGTTTTATATTTCCGCTGCACAACAAGCAAAACACTAGACAACTTGTGTAGTTGAATCTAAGTTCTTTCCTAAGTGATTTGCAATAAGCAATTTCTGCACCACTTGAGCCACAGCTCTATGTTCACTTTCTATACTAGATCTAGACTGACCTTTTTGTTTCCTGAAACTCCAGGCTATTGGATTTTCATTGAGCTCAATAAGATAGCCTCAAATTGACTTTCTATCTTTAGGATCACAAGCCACCCAAGTTTTGATGGTCCATTTAGATACCTTAGCAATCTTTTCGCTTTCTGCCAATGATTCTTAATATGGTTTTGCATAAACTGGCTTAGTTTGTTCACTGAGTATAACAGGTTAAGTAATTGTTGCATATTGCAAGGATACCATGAGACTTCTGTAGAGTGTTGGATTAGGAGTTGTTTAACTTCCCCAGAGCTGAGTTTGTGTCCAGACTCCAGTGATCATAGGAGGAGGGCAAGAGTTAACTTGGTTCATTTTTGCTTTCACCAAGTGGAAGATCGAGTGTATCCGCTTTCCTGGTCACTTCCAGTCCTATTCACCTAGATCCTTTAATGCAAATATGTGCTTAAGATTGGTGATCATCTAACTAGTAAGTTGCCTAGAGTTTTCATCAACATAGATCAACATGATTACTATACTCTTGTCCTTGTGCAAATAGAATAATGATGAATCTGCTTTGGAGTTGCTGAATCCCCACATGATTACTGCTTCCTTTAGTTTGTAAAACCAGACTCTAGGCGTCTATTTCAGTGCATGGAGAGCTTTATTAAGTTTACACACATACTTCGTCTTCTGATAGATCATCATTTGAGAGTTCACAAATATGACCCACGTGGCTAAGTCAGATGGTGTCATGATCATACACCGAGCAGAACTCACAAATTTTGTTTGGTAATGGAAACTTTATTGATTCTCTCGTCTCTTGACCATAATATGTAAATTTTGTTCCTTTCGCCATGGAAATTGCAGACCTTTGGTTCCGAAGGCATGTTGGTTCAGCTTATATGATTCACATTGTAAAAGAATATGTATTTATAAAGTATATTGTAGTATTCTACAATGTTTTCAAATCTGGGCAGGCTTTGACCCGCATTAGACACTGTTTTGGATTTTCTCTTGTTGAATCATACAGTCGAATATTTATGAAGAATTTCTTTGATAGTGATATTCTCAGCAAATTGTTAAAAATCACTGCAAAAAACCTTTTTTTTTGGATTAAAATAATATCCTTTCCATCTTCAAACCGTATATTTCATTCTCAACCCCATGGATCATACAGATTTTAATTAATTTCCATATTTCAAAAACCAAATTTGAATATTTTAAAATTTTATACCTTTTTTTAATCTCTATTTATAAATAGATTTCTACTTTCTTTCTCTAGCCATGATGGTCTGTTCTAAATTTTATTTTTTCTTATCACCGGAGCTCTGGAAAGGCGTAAATACATAGAACCAAATCAAGAAGAATAGAAAAAAAAAAAAATCTTGAGGGTATGTCTCATCAAGAAGAAATTAAGCAGCGTTAGTCTTTGATTGAAGATGGTGAGCTTTGAAGAATGAGTTCACTTCACAATTTGTTGTTATCTTCTTATTTGATCTATAGAAATAGCAGTTTGTGATGGGTCTTAATTTCTTTTTCTTCTTTTTCACTCTTTTTCAGTGGAGGATGAGTCAATCAAGGAGACATTTAAGGTTAGTTCAGCTTTTACTTTCCTTTTCTAAGTTAGTTGGATCTATTTTCGGTTTAGATGCTGGAAAATGGAAGTGAAAAGCATGAAAATTTACGCGAGTCTTGGTTTTTAGATAATCATAGTGGTAAAAGTTGAAGCTTTAACTCATCTGAGACTTATTCAATCATTGAGTATTGTTTGTACTTGATGAAAGCTGAGATTTGATCTGGGTTTGTTCTGTAATAAGCTTTCTGATCTGGTTAGTCAATGTTCTCGGTTTTGGGTTCAGGGAAGATTAGATGGTTCACATTTGCATTCGGGTTTCTGGTTTTTCTTTTTTTTTTTCATGTTGATTCTAGTGGGATTTTGGTTGTGAAGCTCATGGTTGTAAATTTTGAGATACCAACTGGGTTTTTGACTTGCGATGATTTGTACTGTGTATGGATTTTTTTATCATCGTATTTTTCATCTTTTAAGGCTTTTAAAGTTGAAATCATGACTTGATCTTTGTAGTGGGTTTGAATCCAGAAGATTATCATTGTCAAATCATACTAGGATGAGTTGTTTTTTTGCAAGTTTGCGTTCTCAATTTCCTTCCGTTTTGGATTTAGCTTAACCAGACATCTGAAGTTTGTTATTAAACCTCCATGCTGGCATGATTGTGTACATGTGCTTGTGATACTTCAAATTGAGCTTTAAGTTTGTCTTGTAATCTCCAGAATATGCACCAAGGTAATCCAACTGAAACACTGGTGCGGTTTCTCAAAGCTAGGGACTGGAATGTCTCAAAAGCCCATAAAATGGTTAGATTCATGGTCCTTTAAATTTTTTTCTCTTGATATGTTATATATTTATCTGCTTGACATAGTATTGATCTTTGTATCATTCCTAATGGTGCTTAATTGTCCCAGTTGATTGATTGTTTGGGTTGGAGGATAACTAATGACATTGACAGTATATTCGCGGTGAGTTATGGTTAATGGTGCTTGCAATTTAGGTCTCAGATGATTCTCATGGATTGCTTTGAACCTTGCATTTAGATTTGTAACAAGCTGTCTCTACTTCTTTTTCCTTCTTTTTGCTTGGGGACTGAATTCTGACTGCATATGGAATGCTGAAAAAAAAGAAAGGGAGTTTTCTTGTTAGAGTTGTTTCGAGTGACACCCATTTCATAAAGAACATAGCCACTGGATTGTGTGGGTTAACTAGTGAGGTTTTTAATAGGGATGATGTGGATATGTTTATGGCTTCCATCACTGTGTTATAGCATGCATCGACATTGAAAACAAAAACACCCTTAGTGGGCACATTTGCTACAAATGTCAAATGTTACCCAAAAGAGCATTAATATTTCCAGATCTAATTTTTGAAGTTTAAGATGATCATAATGATTTAATGACTTTATGCTTTTGTTGAGATCAATGACTTATTTCATATTTGCTTTGCTTTTCTATTTGTAGAGACCAATCGTCCCTGTTGAATTGTATGGAGTGGTGCGAGATTCTCAGCTTATGGGTCTATCAGGTTTCTCAAAAGAGGTATGTGCATATTAAAAAGAATTATAAATTACTATCATCCTGCCATTAGCTTGTGCAAGGGGGTTTGGCAAATGAAGTTCTATTTTGCCAATGGCCAGTTGTGTGGAACTGCTTCTTCTTTAAGTTTTTTTTTTTTTTTCTCTTCCTGGGGAAATGAGTGTTGCGTTCATAACCTTTCATGTTGATCAATCACTTACAATTTTCAATTTATGAATTTTTTTTCTTTTTTTCTTTTTAAATAAAATCTTTAGGGTCTTCCTGTAATTGCAGTTGGCGTTGGGTTAAGCTCATTTGACAAAGCATCTGTAAGCATATTAGAATAGATGTTTTTGGTATGTCATACAAATATAGAAATTCGTTTGTGATACCTACTGTATATCTTTTTGTTTTAGGCAAATTATTATCTGCAATCACACATTCAAATGAATGAGTATAGGGATCGTGTAGTACTGGTAAGTATGTTCTTGAAATCAATGATTTATTTTTCTGCTGTAATATTCTGGAAGGCTAACTTCGCTTCTTATTTCATAGCCTGCTGCATCAAAAAAGTACGGACGGTACATTAGCACCTCTCTGAAGATTTTGGATATGACTGGATTAAAGCTTTCAGCACTGAACCAAATAAAGGTATCGCATGATGTTAGGAGCATTATAATTTTGTCGTGCTTTAGAAAGTTCAAGAAATTATAGGAGGAAAAAATTAAATTAGTGGAACTGGTCAACTTCCATTTGAGAAACTTATAGCTGTATTGGCCAGTTCCATTTCTTCTTGACACAAGCTGATCTAACTTTCTTTACCACACACTTTGTAAGATCTGATATTAAAGTATGTTCAAGTCCTTTACCACAAATAATAGAAAATAGAAAGGAGATAATCATTCTGCTAATTGCTGTCAGGGTTAATTTTTTTGGAAGGCTTATTCTCACATTTTGACCTGATAATGCAGCTAATGACTGCAATGTCAACAGTAGACGACTTGAATTATCCAGAGAAGACTGAAAAATACTATATTGTCAATGCCTCATATATATTTTCAGCATGTTGGAAGGTTTGTATTCCTCATCATGTTTATATCAAAATGAATCTTCACCTTGGACCACCTCTCTTTCTCTACCCTTTTCTCAGCCACCCAAAAATAGATTATGGTTTGATAGTTTAGATCTTGGCAGGTCATAAAACCGCTTGTGCAAGAAAGGGCAAAGAAGAAAATTCAGGTTCTGCAAGGTAATGGAAGAGACGAGTTGTTGAAGGTAAGGAGTTTATCCTATTGCATATCTTTTTCCTTTCTGTGTTTTCATGCGGTGACTTTCAAGTCTAGTGCTCGTAATATATACTGGTAGAACGTCAAAAGTATGGTCACTCTTTGGTTGCTTCATGTTTTTAAGACAGCGGCAAATGAAATGTGCTTGATAAAATATACAGCAGTTTGACATGTTATGCATTTTCTTCAGATAATAGATTATGACTCCCTCCCACACTTTTGTCGAAAAGAAGGTTCTAGCCCATCCCAAAATGGAACTATCGAAAATTGTTTCTCTTTGGACCACGCGTTCCATCAAATGCTCTACAATTACATAAAACAGCAAGCTGTGCTTATGGAATCTGTTTCACCAGTCAGATATGGCCCGGTTCATGTAGATGTCCCTGAGCTAGACCCTGAAGATGCCAAGATCGCAGAGACCATCGAGTCTGAATTTCACAGGCTTGGCAAGAACGGACTCATTAAGACACTGAGCGGCCTCAAATTTGATGGGTAATTACAGTCTAGGGAATACTAATTACACATTTGTAGCCGGCATATTGTCTTCAATACCCAACACTCGATGGCCTGTCATGTATTCATGCTACCGGGGTTGTCCTTCCGCCATTAAAATGCCACGGCATTTGCTTGCACTAACTTGATGCAAGGGATGCAACAACTAATTTGTTGTAGCTTAACACTGACCACTTTTGTGTGGATTTATCATCTTCTACTGATACAAGAGTAAGGTCTTGGGATTTTTAAATGCTAGAGTCCTCTGCAACACAATCTAATCTTCCATGATAAGTGCCATTGCAGCAGGCACTGCCTGGATAGCCTGAGAATGCCTGCAAGAAATTGAGCACCCTGTATAAAGTATTAGTACAGATACAAACCTTTTGTATGAACTTTTGAAATTGAAATAATGATTATAATCTTTTCAGTATGATCATAACATAATATTTTCTAGTGCATCCCATTTGATGTACCTTTCATTATTCAATAGCACATATAGACAAATCTTATGTTGATAAAACATGAGAAAATGTTGACTATGTATGAATATCTCACATTGTTTGACAACAATTTACAAACTAAAAGCTCCCATAAAACAATAAATGGTGTGAATATATATGTATAGGTACAAACTAAACATAAAGAACAAAGAAATAATTCAGGCTTCAAATACCCTTGATGATAATTTACATATCTGACTAATGCATTCCTTCAAGCCCTTTGCCCTCATATCCCAGAAGATCTTCCTGTAGAAGGATGACATTATGATGATAACACAAGGAGAAGGTGGTTTTGAGCCATTATACCATTAAAATGAACACACATTCGCTTTGATTTTTTATTACAACTGTTTGTAGAAACTATAGGCAACAAAAAGACACAGCAGCACAGACAACTGAAAGGGCTGCGTAAGTATCTTCGTGCTCCCAGCTTTCAAACCATGTTGGCATTGTACATACCTTGTGTGACGAAGTGCTTTTGCCACTACTGCTTCGTGAAAGGCTTTTCTTCTTTTCAGTTGACACTTTTGCTTTCTCATTAGCATCCAAATTGTCTAGTTTTTCTGGTAAGACGGGGTTCTGAAAACAAGAGTCTCCATTTTGCTGGCAACAGACTATAAGCTCACCTTGAGATCTGCAAGATGCAGTATTTTCATCATTCAATTCTCCCAGCAGCATCATTTCTTTACTGCAGCTCTTAATGTTGGTTTTACCATTTAGTTGGAGCCTTAATTCTTGAGATTTCTTCTGCTCTTCTTCTGATAAACCCATTTGACCCCTGAAATCAGAAAGAAAATGTTAGAGAAAACATACTTCAACACACTAAATACCATCTAATTGGATATGGAACCAAGACAAGAAAATGAGTGTAAATATTTTTGCAATATCTACTTATTTTTCATCATGAGTAGAACATCTAGGCTACTTCTTTCTGTATGGACTACCCTCCTCTCCCCTAAGAAAATATAGCAATCACATGGCAAATCATCCCAAAAAGTAACAACCACAATTTACCATGAGATCCTATTTTACAGATAAAACATATAACAAAAGTTTGATTAGCTCCATTCTACTGCTGAGTACTGATTAAAATGGAAATAATTCACAAAAACCAATTAAAAGATCCTAGAACTTTGGGACGAGAAGTGGTTTAAAAAACACAGGAGAAAAAGTTACCTCCACGACCAGTCCACAATTTCTCCTATCCCGATATGCTTCTCAAGTAATAGAGGCACATCATCTGGGGTAACATACCCGTACCTGCAAAATTTAAAAAAAAAATTGATCTTCAAATGCTTAAATTACTAATTGTGTATGAAGGATCTAATGATCTTCTCAGCCAAGTTATCAGTCAAGAATGTTATTTTGGAAACAAAAAGGTTTTGAGAATCATCCAAGTTAACACTACATCAGCTTGTATATTCCAAATTAAAATACACCGAATCTTAAAAAATTCTTGTAACTCTTTTGATTCTTCCTCTATTCTCTTTGACTGCATCTTCTCCTACTTAAATTTTCTTTTCTTTTTTCTTCACTTTCTCACCAAGAAAACATTCTTGATCGAAAATTCACTTAAGAGATGATAAGATTCTTCATCATATCTACTAATGCTATAGGGTTTAGGGTTTATGATTAAATGCACCTTATGCTAACAAATTACAGAAGAGCTAAAAGTTGGTTTAAAGAAATCAATAAAGAGATTGATTTTTCCCCTTACCAGTGTCCAGTCACTTTTCCATTGATATTTGATCCAAATACTATCACATTTCCGGCATACTTGTGCCCCCCAATGTGTGAGCAAGGGCTAACAGACACTTTCCCCTGAAGACCATGAGTTTCTATTTCTTCTTTGAATCTACTAACTAATACAGGTCCACAAACTCCACAGCGACGATCTTGGGACCCATGAGAACAAACAAATACATACCAACCCTTAAGTGTTTCTGGGGTACCAGGCTGCCATTCACCATTCTTTACAAGAACTTCTTCAACAAATGTGTCAACATCAAAATGAGTCAATTTCCTGCATTATTCACTACATCAAAATCAGTAATAAAGCAGAAAAAAAGAATTTTTAAGAGAAAATCTAAGAATACTTTAAAGAGAGACAAAGAGCTAGTAGTTGACCTGTATCTGATCATGTCTGGGAAAATTAATACATCCCCATTAGATGTTTCTGTTCCATCATGACCCTCACATATTGTTAAGCGAGTCTGAAGAAAGAGAGGGACAATAATAAGTTATGAAGTAGAAGATCAACTTTAGAGAACATAATTGAAAGAATAAACCAACCCAACAGTACCACCATGCTATCCTTAATTAGCCTATGTTAAGATCCCAAGTGCAAGGTATGGGACTTGGATCCCACATTGGAAAGTATGGGCAACTAGTGTGGGGTTTATATGGCCTTGGGCTCTCCCATCTCAATAGCTAGCTTTTGAGGTGTGGTTCTTATGAACTTGTATGGTATAAAAAGGTTTTCATATATTTGATCTATATTGGTACAGAAATATATAACTATACAAGAAGTTAAATCTGGTAAGAATCCTAGAGAATAAAAAATAATTGACAGCTTTAATTGACAACTATTCATTAGCTATTTTAGGAAACTGAAATACAAACAAATCACACTAATTCAGCCTAATTAACCCGTGAATCTTGCAACACTCCCCCTCAAGCTGGCTTGAAGATGTCTTCCATAGCTAGCTTGCTAACTAGAAGTTCAAACTGTCCCTTGTGCAGCCCTTTGGTGAGTATGTCTGCTATTTGATCTGTAGTTGGTACATAGGAGAGACAAATTAACCCACTTTCAATCTTCTCTTTGATGAAGTGCTTGTCAACCTCAATGTGTTTCGTTCTGTCGTGTAAAACCGGGTTGTGAGCGATTGAAATGGCTGCCTTGTTATCACAATATACTTTTATAGGATAAGACACCGAGATCTTCAAGTCTTCAAACAATCTTTTCAACCAAATTGCCTCGCTAATCCCATGAGCAAGAGACCTGAACTCAGCCTCAGCACTACTTCGAGCCACAACATTTTGTTTTTTACTCCGCCATGTAACAAGATTTCCTGCAATAAAGGTACAGTAGCCTGAAATAGAACGTATGTCAATAGTACAACCGGCCCAATCTGCATCAGTGTAGACTTCTATTTGTAGGTTGTTATTCTTCCAAAACATAAGGCCCTTTCCAGGAGTTCCTTTTAGGTATCTTAGTATTCTATAGGCTGCATTAAAATGTTCTTGTCCAGGTGAGTGCATATATTGGCTAACCATACTCACAGCAAAAGCAATATCAGGACGGGTATGTGACAGATAGATTAACTTCCCTACAAGTCTTTGAAATTTTTCCTTATCAGTCACATCTTCAGCTTTAGCTGGATCAAGTTTCAAATTAGCGTCAAGTGGAGTATCGGCAGCTTTACAACCTAGGAGACCTGTTTCACTGAGAAGATCAAGGATATATTTCCTTTGGTTTACAAAGATACCCTTTCTTGATCTAGCGAACTCCATACCAAGGAAATATTTTAATAATCCTAGATCTTTCATCTCAAAATCTCGTGCCAACTTCTTCTTTAAGTCTGCTAATTCTTCAAAATCATCACCTGTCAAAATTATATCATCCACATAGACGATTAAGATAGAGATTTTACCTTTCTCCGATCGCTTATAAAACATTGTGTGGTCAACCTAGCTTTGATGATAACCATGGCTTTTCACGGCTTTTCCAAAACGTTCAAACCAAGCTCTCGGAGACTGTTTAAGGCCATCTAAGGATTTTTTAAGTCTACAGACTTTATCTTGTCCCATCATCTCAAATCCTGGAGGTAGGCTCATAAACACCTCTTCTTCTAAATCCCCATTCAAGAACGCATTCTTGACATCTAACTGGTGTAATGGTCAATCATAATTAGCAGCTAAAGACAATAATACCCGGATGGAATTGATTTTTGCAACAGGGGCGAAGGTTTCCGGATAATCAATTCCGTATGTTTGAGTAAACCCTTTAGCAACTAATCTCGCCTTGTATCTCTTAATACTTCCATCTGCCTTACATTTCACTGTAAACACCCATTTACACCCGACAGTTTTTTTATGTTTGGGTAAATCAACAACTTCCCACGTTCCACTTTTCTTTAGAGCATTAATCTCTTCCATTACTGCTGATTTCCAGTCAGGATCATCGAGTGCTTCTTGTATGTTTCTTGGGATAAATAAGTTAGATATTTTAGATATAAAGGCATTATGTTTCTTTGAGAGTTTAGCATAGGAAAGATATCGAGATGTAGGATGAGAGGTACGTTTAGCTTTCCTAATAGCTATAGGAATATCTAGATCACTAGACTCAGTATTAGGTACTGGATAAGAAATAGAATCATCATTTAGGTCATTAGAGACATGAGTATGAATAAGAGGAATGTTACCTGGAGTAGTTTCAGGTTCTATTCTCGGAGCAGCTGATTGAACTGGTGCTAAAGGAACCATGACCCTTTTTTTATAACCTTTCTTCCTTGAATAAGTTAGGAGCTTTCTTCCTTGAATAAGTTAGGAGCTCTTTACCATGTTCTGTGAGAACTATGGGTAGTATTTCTCCCCCTGTTGAGGATTCAGAAATGTTTGGCAAAACAGATTCAGGATCACTTGTTTCCTTAGTATTATTTATTTTTCCTTTATTTAAAAGTTTATTTTTAGATGTGGGACCAGGTATAAAACCAGTAATAGGTGTAATAGGATCAATAGAATCAATGATTTTAGGTAACAGAATAGTAGAAATATCCCAAAAATTTCCTTCTTCTCCTATCTCCCCCTGAAGAGTAATTTTTTGAAAGAAAGGTTGACTTTCAAGGAATGTAACATCCATAGAAACAACTATTTTTTTAGTTTGTGGATTAAAACACTTGTATCCTTTTTTGTTTGGAGCATAACCAATAAAAATACATTTTTCTGCCCTCGGATCAAGTTTAGATCTTCCTTTACTATTTATGTGGATATATGCTGTGCACCCAAATATTTTAATAGGAAGATTTGAAGGTATTCTTGATTCAGGAAAAAAATTTTTTAAACAATCAAGCAGAGTAATATAATTCAAAACACGAGTAGGCATTCTATTAATAAGATAAGATGCAGTTAAGACAGCTTCTCCCTATAAATATTTAGGAACATTCATTGAAAACATAATAGCTCGAGAAACTTCAAGAAGATGTTTATTTTTGCGCTCAGCAATACCATTTTGCTGAGGTGTATTGACACAAGTAGTTTGATGATGAATCCCTTTTTCAGTGAAAAAACTTCCAAGAATTCTTTTAAAGTATTCAGTTCCATTATCTGTGTGAAGAATCCCAATTTTGGTTTCAAAATGGTTTTCAATCATTGAGTAAAACATTTTAAATAGTTTTTCAACCTCAGATTTTTCTGACATTAGGTAAACCCAACATAAACAGGTATGATCATCAATAAACGTCACAAACCATTTTTTATTTGAGGGTGTATTAATCTTTGACGGACCCCAAATGTCACTATGGATTAAGTAAAATGGTTTTGAAGCTTGATAAGTTTTAGGATGATAAACAGTCTTATGACTCTTAGATTAAATGCAATTCTCACAATATAGTTTAGAACAATCGAAATCTTTAAATAAACTAGGAAATAGTTTTTTAAGATAAGGAAAACTAGGATGCCCTAGTCTATAATGCCAAAGCATAATTTTATCCTTAACTAGAGTAGAACTAATACCACTTAAGCCTTGAGCTTCTTTATTCTTGGAATCTTGATCTTCAAAATAATAGAGGCCATTGATTAATTTAGCACTGCCAATCATCTTCTCCGAGTTCAGTTCCTGGAAAACACAATATGATTCAAAGAAAGTAACACGGCAGTTAGAGTCTCTGGATAATTTGCTAACCGATAGTAGATTACAAGTAAGTTTAGGAACATGTAAGACGTTCTTTAAGGAAATATTTTTTGAAAGATTTACCAAACCTTTGCCGACTACAGAAGAATAAGTTCCATCTGCTATACGAATTTTTTCATGGCCAGAACAAGGATAGTAAGAATGAAACAAGCTAGACAAACTCGTCATATGATCAGAGGCTCCCGAATCTATGATCCAAGGAGTAGAATAATTTAGTGAGTGACAAGATAATGCCTTAAAATCATTACCTGTTTGAGCCACTGAAGCATTAGGAGCACTAGATGAACCTGAGTTGAACTTCAGCAATTTCAGGATTTGATCAATTTGCTCTTTGTTGAAGGAGGCCGAATCAGCCTCATGTGCAGTAGGAGTCTTATTAAACCGTCCTTCATGAGAGCCCTTCCAATTTGCTGGCTTTCCATGAAGTTTCCAGCATGTCTCACGTGTATGACGTGGTTTGTCGCAATAGTCACACCAAACACGAGGCTTGTCATTGGATTTCTTGTTAGTATTTCGGCTAGCATTCACCCCGGCCGCAAGAGCAAAGTTTTCAATAGGACTGCTAGGGTTTTTCTTGCCGAGCATAACAAGACGGCGACTCTCCTCACGGCGGACTTCAGAGAACACTTCACCGATAGATGGAAGTGGTTGTCTACCGATGATCCTGCCTCTAACTTCATCAAACTCCATATTAAGTCCAATAAGAAACTTAAAAATACGATTATCCTCCACCATTTTTTTATAATGGTTACAATCATGAGTGCATTTCCATTCATAATCATTGAAGAGGTCCAAGTCTTGCCAAAGACGTTTCAAGGAATTAAAATACCTAGTGACAGTGTCCTCACCTTGGCGAATTTCTTCCAACTTCAAAGTCAACTCATATACCTGAGATTGATTTCCCAAGTCTGAGTACATTTGGTTGACATTGTCCCAAAGCTCTTTCGCCGTATGATAGCACATATAGTTGGAGCTTATGTCTTCCTTCATCGAATTCACCAACCATGTCATCACCATCGAGTTCTCCGCGTCCCACGTAGCATAGCTAGAATCATCAGATGCAGGTTCCTTCTTTTCTCTAGTCAAATATCCCATCTTGCCCCTACCACGGATATACATGCACACGGATTGAGACCAGCGCAAGAAATTCTTTCCATTTAGTTTAATCGTGGTAATTTGAATAGAGTGGGATTCCGAGGTGGGAACCTGAGTGGTAGTCGTGGATGTAGGCAGGTCTGTAGTGTTGGTTGTCTCTGAAATCTCAGAAATCATAATGAAAAAGATTAGAGAGGAAGGAGATAGGCTGATACAGATGAAGGCTAGGAATTCAGGAAATAGAGTTCCTGCTCTGATACCATATGAACTTGTATGGTATAAAAAGGTTTTCATATATTTGATCTATATTGGTACAGAAATATATAACTATACAAGAAGTTAAATCTGGTAAGAATCCTAGAGAATAAAAAATAATTGACAGCTTTAATTGACAACTATTCATTAGCTATTTTAGGAAACTAAAATACAAACAAATCACACTAATTCAGCCTAATTAACCCGTGAATCTTGCAACAGTTCTCCTAAGGTTCGTATCATTTGGTATCAGAGTCATCACCATGTCTCCCAGTTGCAATCGTGCGGCGCAGGTGGTGACGCCGGCATTGCAGTGTTCACTCGAGGCTAGCAGGGAGCTAGTGCACAGCCAGCCCGCATGGGCGCCAGGGCGCCGGAGCGTGGTGGTATGTTAAGATCTCAAGTGCAAGGTATGGGACTTGGATCCCACATTGGAAAGTATGGGCAACTAATGTGGGGTTTATATGACCTTGGGCTCTCCCATCTCAATAGCTAGCTTTTGAGGTGTGGTTCTCCTAAGGTTCGTATCAGCCTACCACTGAAAATCAAAATTTCAAATCCAGACCCGAAAACATAGACAAGCTAATAATAAATCAAAAAAGGCAACCCAACCAAAGATTCAAAGAAAGATATTCAATCATAAAAGCACTTAAAAATCCAATAAAATATAGTTGATTGCATTTCCTAGCTCTCAAGCAGATTATTTGAAATAGGTTGATACAAGGCTTCGGATTTCTTTGACACCAAGATTAGTCACAAATTTCTTTAAAGACAATCATCGGAATTAATCTTCCGAATATTCCACTTCTCAACGAAAATTTAATCTTCTAAAATTTGAGAAATCATAAATGCTCAGGCTGCTGAATCTTTCAAAACACAGGTAATCAATTATGCCACTCACGTTCATGATGAAATGAATGCTTTACATAGCATAAATTTTCCATAACATTAAAGGACTCTCCATATTTGGTCCCACTGAAACCATAATCAAAGAAAAAGATAGCAAGCAGCATCATTAAGATACTTATATGACCACTAAAGGAAGATTCATGACTAATATTCAGAGCCGAAACACCATTTCCCTCCATATCCACACACTAACCATAATCATGAATAGGTATTATAAGTAATAGTAGTTTTTATCTCAACCTACAGAAAATCTAAGCATGTGTAACAAGGAAATTTTTCACTGAAAAGTCAGATTGCTCATTACCAAACTCTAACCTTTACTACAAAATTCATTCAAGAGCATACAGAGTCAACCCACATCTCTGAACCCCCAATGAAAATCACAAGATACCAAACACTTAAAATCACTGAAAAACTAAAACCAGTTTAAGTTGAAGTTCAACCGAGTCCATAGTAAAACACCTAAAGTGTATTCCAAAATACAAAAGCAACTTGTGAAGAACCAAAATCAACTTCAACTCACAAAATCGAAACCAGTGCACATTGAAAATCAAAACAGTAAGCAGAAATACCTTTAAAATCAAACAAAACAAGCCCCCATCCCAAAAACAAAAAGAAGAAATAATTTACCAGATTTGTAAAAACCAACAAGAAAATGTTGCTAAATCACTCCTCAAGAAACAGCCAGTCCAAAAAGCAACCAAATACTCACATCATTTCACCGGAAATGAAATAAATTCACCTCAATCAAAGCCTGAAGCCTCTCCTATCCAAATTTGAAAATAAAAAACGAACCTTGAGCCGCCAAATGAATTAATCAAGCATCAAGAACAATTCTACAAAACATTGAGAACCCACACCAATTCCTCCAAAACAAAAGCAACCGACATCATTTAACTTGAAATGGTGAATAAATCCACAATAATCAAAGCTTCAAGTCCTTTCATCCAAACTAACATTAAAAAAAATCATAACGTTAACCCCCATATCAAGCACCTCAACCCACTGTGAAAACACAATAAATTCACAAACCAAAAAGAGCCCTCATGATTCAGCCAAAATAAAACAAACCCATATCACCAATAACGAACCCACAAACCTGTCTCTTCATGTCAGCCTTACTAGAACCAACAGCAGCCGCCAACAGCCTCGGCAACCGATCGAACTCAGCAGCCTCGATCCTCGGCGGCCAAACAGCAGGGTTCTTATAACACAAGAAAACGTGACGCTCATAAAAATCAACCGTACCAGCGAGTTGACTCAGTCTGAACTCGGGTCTAGAGAACCCGAACTCAGCATCAATACTACTATTACTAAGAACACTACCACTCCCTTCACTCAATAAGTTGTCATTTTGGAAGCTATTAGAAGCGCTTCCGATGAGAGAAGCGCTTCCCGAGTCAGTGCATAAGCTGTCAAGCTGGTCGGAAACCGTGATGGGAAAAGAAGAAGATGTGAAATTCAAGGGCTCGTCTCTGCTTGACATTGTGGGTGAGCCACAGAGATTAAGCGAATTAGAAAGTTAAAGAGCGAGTTTTGGACTGAGTTTCAGTGGCATAGGTAAGTGAAGTAAAAATGCTTTTGTGTTGAACATGAGAATGAGACTTCGGTCTACCTGGTTTTGCTGTTGAGTTTCCGCTTCGTTTGGAGGGACACGTGGCACAACGGGGACGTCTTTCTTGATGGAGATGAATGAAAACCAAGTAATTCAAGGCATTTAATTTGAACAACATTTTATTATTATATAAATAAAATTTGATCAATATAAATAATTATTATATTTATTAAAAATAATATTAATATATTATTTTAATTAAATATTTTAATATAATTATTTTAAAAAAATTAATAAATAAAAATATAATTATAATAAAATAAAAATTTTCAAGATATCATATTTACAGTATTACATCTTCCACATTATAGAAGATTATGGAAATAAAAGAATACAAATAATAAATGATAGAGATCTTGAATCAATCTCTGATCTTTTTAGATATCTTTACCCTGGTTCTGTGGTCTACGTTATGAAACTTCATATAAACAGCAAGAACAGTCAAGCGATTAAAAAATGGAAACTATAGCTAGATGTTTTCAAATGGTACTACTAGGGAGGAGGCTTTTCCAATGAACACATCAACTTACCACCTTTGCCACCAAAAGGAAAAATTTATACTGCTTCGGAGAAGATTTCAAGGAATCTGCCAAAAAACGTAAAGCAATAACAAAGCTTATCAATGGGGCAAATTTTTTTCAATCATAAACCTAATATCCATATACAAGGTCACACTTCCATAATATTACAAAAAAAGATCAGATTCAAGTGAGCTAAGCAGTGAAAGATCAACTCTTTCAGGAAATTGCTTCTAATCTCACCTTATGGCATTTGTCTTTCTCTCTCAAACAGACTAAACAACAGAAATTTGGTTCCACTAGTCTTACATGTACACACAACCAAGGGCTTAAAAATGTTTTTCCTGAACCATTCATAATCACACAAAGGTCTGGCAAACACAAATGTCATATAGGATTTTCACCAGGCAGATAAGATGGTGACCCGCCTTCGATTTGGTTCTTTTTCCGATTAAAGAAGCTGATATTAGGCATGAGTGCTTTTTTCGACAGAGATGTCTTCTCCTTTTCCAACTTCCGAACCTCCATAAATTTTTCTGATGAATTCTGCTTTTGAACAAGATAGTGATGTGGAGATGTCTGTGATGACATCTCTGTTTCTGCAAGAATCCGAGCTGCAGCTTCAGCTGCCTTCTTTTGTTCCCGTTCACGCCACCTCCGAAGCTCTCCCTCAACTGCCCTCTTGGCTGCTTCAGCCATCTGTGCCCTCTTTAAAGCATCTTCAGTGGCAGCCTTCATGTCCTCAATCTCCTTCTGAGTTGCCTCCAACTTCTTCAGGGCCTCATTTTCACTAGCCTTCACAGCTTCCACCTGGGCCATGGCAGCTGCCACTTTCATTTCTGCCAATGTGTCAGACTCCTCAACTTTACGGCTCAGTGACTCAAATTCTTCCCTAGAGATAGTTATTTTAGCACCAGACTCAGAAGTTGATGCTCGTGCAGCATTAGCTCTCTCAGACAAGGTCTTAATCTGATCAAGGGCCATTGCCTCTGCGTCTTTGGCTTCTTCAGCTTCTTCCAAAGCAGCTTTCAGCTTCTTTTCTGCTTCTTCCAGAGCAATCTTGGCAGCTTCAGCTTCATCCCTCAACTCCTTAGCTTTATTCTTCATATCTTCAGCTTCTTGTTTTGCATTTTCTGTTTCCAAGGATAACTGTTTAAGCGTTGAGATCATTTCTTCAGAAGCACCTCTTACTTTAGATTCCTCAGCAAGGCATGCTTCAAGCTCAGACTTACTTTTACGGAGTTTGACATGAAGGTTCCCAGCAAGAGATTCTGTTTCAGTTTCCTTCTCCTTCAGTTCAGTATGCTCTTTCTTCACATTCTCAAGCTCTTGCTTAAGAGACTCCACCAAGCTTCGCAATGAGCTTTCCTCTTCCGCTACTTTCTGCAGAGACCCCTTTGCATCATCCAACTCCGAAGTAACAGTTCTCACAGAATCTAAATCTGAAGCCTTTGCATTTTCCATCTGCTTCTGCAGAGCTGCAACCTCGTTCATTGTTTCAGTCAATTGTGTTTCAAGACTCTTGGTGAGTTCAGGATCAAATTGATTCTTCAAAGAATTCAGTTTCTTGGCTGACTCTTCCAAAGTTACTTTATATGACTGCTTCAGAACATCCTTGTCAGTAAATACTTTTGCTTGCTCTTGCTGTGCTTGCATGGTTGCAAGCTTCACTTGCCCAATTGATTCCTGCACAGCAGAGATTTCCTTGGAGAGTTCACTAACTCTCTCCATGTTTGCTTTGGCAGCATTTTCAGCTTCAGCTGCTAGATTAAAGGCAGTGACTTTTGCTTCCAAGGTTGCATCACAGTCCTGACGAATATTCCTCAATTCTTGCTTTGCACCATCCAGTTCATTAACCACAGTCATATACTTTTCCCTTGCAGTTTCTAGGTCTTGTTCCCTATCACCTTCAGATCCCACAGAATTGCCACTGTTTGATTCCTCAATCTGCTTTGCTTGATTCTTAGCAGCTTCTGTTTCCTTAATTGCTGAACCCTTGGATTCTTTAAGGACTTTGAGTTTGTTGTTGAGATCATCAACTGTTCCTTTAGCTTTTTCAAGCTCAACAAGTGCTTGGGCCTTGGTAGTTTCGGCATTTTTCAGCTGGTCCTTTAACTTGTTCAGCTCTTTCTGGGCCAAGTGAAGTTGTGCCTCCTTGGCCAATATACTCTGCCAATAGAACAGCAAAATTATAAACAGTACTTCAAACTGATATGAAGCTAAATATCTTATATCTATCACCATATGACCGCCAATAGAGCAAGTAAACACTTTTGAGAAAATACAAGAGAAGAAATATTTATGATCAAGACATTTATTAGTTAATTAAATGGAAAAAAAAAAAAAAGCAGCAGCTAGCTTTGATGCTTAATGAGCATTAATTTTAAGCATAATAATACTATCATAATGTATGTAAAATTAGGATGCCTTTTGTTTCTAAGTTTACTTTAGTTTGTAACACTCAGAAATCTGTGCAGGCTTAATAACTATTTCTTTAATAATACACACTAAAGAACCATTCTAAGCTGAGAAAGCTGGCACCAGTGTTAACAATGATACACTAAAATTGATCCATGGGAATTGGCATTGCACTGTTGTAAATTATTGCAAGATGTAAAAGACGAGAAAAACGAGTACCTCTGCAGAAAGAGGTTTTGCCTTCTTTATGGAAGGTTTTTCCCCTGAGAAAGCACCCTCACCAAAAAGAGTTACTGCATCTTTAACAGATTGAAATGGTGCACTGGTGTCTATCTCACCTACCTCAACCTTAGCTGAGTCTGTATTATTTTGACGTCCTTTCGCTACCATTATATTTTATTGTTTGTATTATTTCCTAGAAGCCAACTGCTGAAAACAATCAAAAAGATTATTTAAAATCACATCAAGAAGACATAAAATTTATGATCAGCCAAAATTCTCAACACATTGGACATACACAGCAAGCAGGCATCGCAACTAGAATATCATTACTATTATAAACCAATAAAACTATGTGTACTTATAACGAATATCAATTTTAGTATCAATGATGATGTATCACTACGTGATTGGGTGATTTTGAATTAATAATAATGTAACACTCAATCACATGATAAAATATCATCATTGTCATCCATTATAAGTGCACATAGAATCACTCATTTTAAATTTCTGAATGATAGCACACAACCCAAGAGGAAATTACTGTAGACGCTCAAATGGTAGAAGGTGTAAGGCCTAAAGACTCATCCACAGTTGTGGCATTAATCAGAACACAAAAGGAACAAATGAACATTGCCAAATTATAACCATATTCTTTTTCCAAACCTATTTCGCATTTCCTCCACTGAAGCAGAAAGAAAAAGGTAAAAACAGTACATGGAAGAAAATTTAAATCATCCTTTGTGTTATCAGACCATATAAGCTGCTAAAGATCAACAATTCCAGCAGTTAACAAACGCATCAAACCATAGGCCAGACTTCCTTAACTGATAAACCTTGAAAAGTTAATCAAAGTGATAAACTATCACCGCAAATACATTTAACTCCTAAATATTTTGCATTAAACGACCAAAAGATACAGACTAAACAATACCCAAAGATCTGAGTACTACTTAAAACAGATTGCTTTCCATGCACCTTTCCTAAGATCTCTTAACAGGACGTTAGGCTCCCCTACGGTAAGATTATAGAATCAGAAGTTAGCCAAATCAACCATAATCAAAGAATTCCACGGCAATCACCACCTCAGCCACAAACCTATTCGCTTCAAGAAGCCCCAGTCTAGTTTGAGAGAGATGCGTCCTCAAGAATCTTTCACAAGCTCCTAAAATTGGTGATTTCCCACGCACTCCATAATAAGCCAGTATAACAAATGTCAAGTTAACATGTCATTCCCCCCTTCTCAAACTTAACTAACAGCTGGCCAATAAATTCACTGTTTGAATGATTCTTAACCTAAGCTCCAAGAATATCAATAATACTTCTAGACAGCAACAAAAAAGACATGTCACATAAAAAAAAATGAAAATCAAAACCAAAACAACAAAAACAAAACTAAGCAAAGTTAAAAGAGACAAACTTGAAAACATAAAAAGAACAAAGAACATACCTTTAATCGTCTATCCACAAAACCCTAATCACGTAAACCTAGAAATCATCAAAAGTCAAAAGCCAGAAAGCCACTTATAATAAAGCACCAGTCTTTACAAGCTCAAACAGGCCCGTGATCTTCATGCTTTTCTTCCAAAAAAAAAAAAGATACCCTTTTAATCTTTTCACTCAAAGAAAATAACCCACCAAGGATTTCTCCAGCTGTTAAAAAATTTCGACGAAGCCGAAATTTTCTCGCACAGGAAAGCTGAAGCTGTTTTCCAGGAAATTTTTCTGAGGCGAGACCAAGTGACTTTTTTTTCCCTTCTCCAGCCGTTGAAACGACTGTAATTTACAGAGAGAAAGTTTGAAAAATGGATGCGGTCGCAGACAAATTCTATGCCAGCAAATGAGTGAAGAGAGAGAGAGAGAGAGAGAGAGAGAGAGAGGAGTATTTGAATAGTGTTTCCAAGAGAGAAAGATGTGACAATCTCGAGTTGTACTCTCTTGGGAAGAGAAGAGTTGAATTTCAAAGATAAAACTTTTAAAGGGTAATTTCGGTAAAAGAATGCTTATCTATCATAATTTTCAATTCAAATTTTATTATAAATGATTATTGATTATTATGTGTTAACCAGTCAATCAAAAGATAACAATAAAATTATTTAGATTGACCCAAGTGGATCTATATTTATAAATAATTAGTATAAATTTATATATGAGATCATATAATTGATTATTGTTAATTTTAAATTAAAATTATTTAATTATATTATAATATATTATTATTTATGTATAAATTTATATTAATAATTTATAAAAATAATCTTATTATTAATATAACTAATCATTAAATAATAGAGTAATTTTATATTTTAAAAAATTAATATTAAATTATATAATAATATATTATCATAATGCATAAATTAAATATACAATACACGTGAAAATCTTTTAAAATCTTTTATATCTTTGACTAATAAATATTAAATCATGCTCAAACAAGAATTAATATGAATTTAACTTAAATCTAAAACTTCAAATTCAAATTCAAATTCAAATTTTGATTAATAAATATTAATAAAAAAGATAAATAACCGAAGAAAAATAATAAGAATAATAGTTAAAAAAAAACCTAATAAAAAATTATTAGTAAACTCTCAAGTTAAAATTTCAAGTGAAATTTAACTCTTTCAAATCTATCTAAAACTCAAGCATGAATTATCTATCCCGTTTCCAATTCACCTGTTATGCAAAAGGAAGTTGTATTAAAAAAATGAAATTCAGATTATTTAGGAGTCCAATAGGTTACGAGTTTTTAAATTTGAGTTTAAAAGAATTATGTCCAAAAGGTACAACAAAGAGTTGCTTAGAAAGACTTTTGAATTTGAAGAGAGAGGCGAACAAAAATGGCACCGGCCAGGACAAGAAAACGAGTGAGAGGGGAAGGTGAAAATGACCAATAATGAATAAAGGTAACAAATACTTTGTTTGCATCTTTTTCTTATGTCAAAACAAAGTAAAATTACAGGGTAATCCCTGAGGTTTGGCTTAGTAACCCTATCCTTACGAGGCGTTTTGTAATTGAAGTTCCTTGGATTCATAGATACTGTGGACAGGCAAATGACAATATTGAACTGACGATTTAACTGTAATCTGACGTAATGCGTCTAGTTCAACCGTAATTCAATGTTATTTAAAGGTCAAAATAATTTTTGCCTTACTCAGAACCGTTAATGCCACTAACTCCTGATCAGACTTCCTAGAAATTCTACTAGACTCAATGTTAATAAAGCAAGACCTTAGGGACCAATGTGAAAGTTTTCCAACATAGACAATGGAAGCCAGAAAAGTAGTAATGTTGATGTGGGGTTTGGATATTCTTGATTGACTGTCGATGGATCCCACTTCTTTCTCCTTTTATATTATAATATAAAGTTTTTATTCAATTATTCTTATAGAAATTCATAGCCCTATAAAATAATTGTAACACCTAAATTTCAAGGTCACTTTTGCGTTATGATAGTGTTGTATTATTATTCTATGAGGCCTACCTTTCCATACAATGAAACGCTTATAATCAGTAATAAGTTGGATACATTTGATATCCATTATAAAATAATAGAGCATTACCCTAATATAAAGTTTCTTATTTACTTAGTTATAAAAAAAAAGTATTTAGTTCATAGAATAAAAAAAAAAATCGTTTTATTTGTGATTCAAAAATGACGTTTACAGTATTATAGGGAATATTGATTAAAATAATATTTTTTTATATACATATATAGTAATTTTTTTTATTATACATATATAACTTAAAACATAAAATATTTAAAATATTTTTAAATTTTGTACTCATTCAATTGAGACTTATTTAATCAAAACATAAAATTCATTTACTCATCCAATTAAGGTAAAAATATGAGATGAAAATATAGAAATCATTAATAACTTTGACAATGAGAAAGTTGGTTAAGTGGTTGTTGACTGACTAAACCTTCAGTCAACTAATTTATTTTAAAAAATTAGTTGATTAGGTGATTTGTCGATCGATCGGTCAATCCATCTGACTAATTATTTGATCAATCTTAAATTTTATAATTTTATTCTTTTAAAGATAAAATTAACTTTAAAATAATTATATTTGTATAATAAAAAAACAATTTTATATATATATATATATATATATATATATAAAAACTAAACTAAATAGATATTCTCGTGTTACAGGTCAATAAAAAACGGTAGGTAAGAAACTATCTTTTCAAAAACACGGAAAAGAACAAGTCTCGGCATAAATGACGTGTTCTTTAATATGTTATTTGTTTTAGGCCAAAGGACCTTGTCCCACCCAAGGTATAGTGAACTTTCTTCCCACCTTTCAACTTTAAAAAATTTAAACATTCACCCATGATTTGGAAAACTAACACCCACTCTCTAAAATTAAGTTAAGATTAAGGGCAAAATCATTATTTAATAATAATATTTAATGTTTATATCATTTTACCCTATTAATTTGAAAAACTAATAATTTTTCCTAAAATTAAGTTTTAAAAAGTGATATTTCCCCCTACCTAGGTTTTCCAATTTTATCAACAAATTTTCGGCTAATGATGGCCAATCTCTCTCCTTCCCAATGTCGTCTCTCCCTTTGGTGCTCAATATTGGATTGACGACTTCTAGATTAAACAGAATTTAGATGAAATCTAAATAAAGAGTCAAAATTCTTCGTCTTAATCTTTGTTGTTTAGACGAAGTCGACTTCATCTGTAAGACGATGATGATTCAAAAGAGATTGATCTCCTTATCTGGACCCTCGTCATCCTCCAAATGAAACCGATTTCTTTTGAACGATGAAGAGTTTCAACTCTTCATCTAAATTTTGTCTAGATTCTATTGAATACAGACATCGTCATTCTAATATTGAGCACCGGAGGGAGAGAGATCGACCATTGTTGGTCGAAAATTCATCGAAGAAATTGAAAACCCTAGGTAGGGGGGAAAGTGTCACCTTTTAAAACTTAATTTTTAGAGAAATTATTAATTTTTCAAATTAAAGGGGTAAAATGTTATAAACTTTAAATATTATTATTAGATAATAATTTTATCTTTAATCTTAACTTAATTTTGAAAGATAAATGTTAATTTTCTAAATTATGAGTAGATGTTTGAATTTTTAAAAGTTTAAAAATAAGAATTTGGAAATTCACTACACCTTATGTGGGAATAAGTCTTTTGGCCTTTGTTTTAATTGACTGATGAAGTAACCTTTCGAACAATAATTTGGACCAATTTGGAGATAGCTTTCCATTCCTATTGCTTATATAAAATTGCAACTTATAGTTTTTGTATTTCTCATGGCGGAATTTCCACCGTTAACGAGCTTTTACCAACAAGACCATGGTGGGCTTGAGCTTGGGCTAGGCCCTAACTCTGCAAAGCCTGACAGCTCAATAATGGAAATCTATAGCAAAAGGAGTTAGTTGCATGTGTGACACGTAAAAGACCAATTTGCCACATCAGCATGACAAATTTGCAGGTGTTGAATTGTTATGATTATGCCACCAAGTGAAGGAGGTGGATTAACTTTTGCTGATAACCGTGAAACTTTTGGTCATCAATTTAAACCATTGGCAAAGCCCGATCTCTTCTTTTAGGCGGAACTCGATCATCATTAGTAAATTATGAAGAGATTAATCTCATAATTATCATCAAAGTCTTATACTTTGATATAAATATTTTAGAAAGCATTTGTTTATACAATATTTAAATTTATTTGCCAAGACAAAGAGGTAAACTTAGATATTTCGATTCCATACTTGTGGCAAGTGAATATAATTCACAAATTTTTTTTTCTATGCAAGAAAATTTTATTAGAGTTGATCATAATTTTTTAGTTTAATTAGAGTTATATTTTTTATTTAATCAAGTTTGAATCAATTTCATCGAATAAATAAAAATAACAAGTCTAATGATTATAACACTACCTCATCTAAATTAAAAGTTTAATCTTAATGTGACGTTAATAAATTTTAACCTAGTATTCTCTTTTTTGAATGTCTTAATCTCTATCACTTAAGCTATCCTCTTAGGACAACATGAGTTACATTGTCGCAAAGAAGCAAATAAACATTAAAAAGAAAACTTTGCAAACAGTTTACAAAAGAGGGTTGGATTCGATTTAATCTACTCAAACTTAAATTCGATCTCAAATTGAATGAACAAGGTTTGGATTAAGTTTATTTTTTATAAAAAAAATTGATTCAAAACTTTAAGTTCAAACTAATTTGGACTAAATTAAAATAAATTATTCTCAAACTGAATTCAAATCTCAACGTATCAATCTCAAACTAAACTTTATTCATGTTTAATTTAGACTGAATCAAATCCTATACAAAAATATAGCCACTACAAAGACGGGCCTGAAAAAGTTAAGAATGATGCAAAATAACAACAAAGAAGAAGAACAAGATACAATTCATGCAAAGGTTAAAGATGATATAATTGCCATGGATGCAAGCGACAAGCTGAGCACCTGAAATGTGTACAATGGTGGTGATCAGTATGAGTTAAGCTAGATTTTGGACTTTCTGAAGAATACATATACGGAAATCAAAGAATTAGGTATGTGGGTTGGACTTGGACAGATTGGCTGTGGCAGGCAGAATGATATTTTTCATTATGATACTGAAGACAGAAGATGACAACGAAATCCAATTAACCAGCTTGGTGTGTCATAGTCGTACTGTGCCTTTGTAACATTTAAGAAGCAACATTATTATCTTTCCTAATCTGGGTTGGTTAGCAATGGACGCCACCGCCTCCTCCAGATCTGATTTTATTTTAATTCATTATCATGAACAATTAGAAATAATTGTAATAATATTTTAAAAATGAAATTATTAATTTAATGTTTTTAATAAAAAATAAAAAAATTGATATTTTAATAAAAAAATTATAAAAATTTGGTCATACCAATAAAATAATTTAAATCTTGATTATTCTATTAAAAAACTAATTTAAGTAGAGACCTAAAAGAACGGACATGTATAATTTATTATTTGGAAAGTCTCCCTTGGAAACATGCCACCAATAAAAAATTCTCAAATTTTCAAATAAAACATATTATTAATAAGAAATATATATATATAAAGCGTATTAATACTTTAATGAAATATTTATATAATAATATATCTATTTATTTTTATCGATTAATAAAAAAATTATATGTAAAGTATTCTTTATATTATTTATAATAATAATATTTTATATATTAACTATATATACAAATACAAATATAAATTTTTATCAATTATTAAAAAATTTTAAAATAAAAATAAAATAATATTTTATCATATTATAAATATTTATATTTTATTATCTCTAAGGGATAGCTTAAGTGATAAATATGGGGTAACTTAAATAATAAAAAATATATGAGTTTGATGCTCTCTAAAAATATATTATAATTAAACTTTTGATAAATTAATAAAATGCTATAAAACAATTATTAAATCAGGAGTTTTATTATATTTTTTGTGATTAATATAAAGCCAACTATGTTAAAAAAGGTAACTCCCAATTGATATAAAAGGATAATATAATTCAAATAAGAGCTTTATATTAAATAATATTATATATACATAATTTTAAATATATAATTAAATAAATAAAAGACATATCTTTGTCTGATTGAGTTATTGGTTAATATTACCAAAATAAAATATTGATGCCAACTTATTGTTACCCCATTTATAATGATCTTTCTTGTCCTACTCATCTCTATGACAATGATCTCACATCCGGAGAATCCATCCTCAAGTGTGTGGCTTTCCTTTTAGAAGTGCTTCAAGTTCAGCACTTAAAAAATAATCAGCACACACATCAGTTTCTATTGCACAAATTCATTTGTTTGTCTGCATTAAAACTTTTCTTCGCTAGCTTATATCCAGCTAGCTAAGGAAGAAGATTTAGATTGGAGAGATGGCTGAGCTGCAGCCTCTTTTTGAGACCAAGCAAGCGAAGGGAAGAGCTGCTTTCAGGGTCTTTACAGCAACAGTTTTTGTGGGGATATGCTTGATGTTAGTTTACAGGTTTCTGCATATTCCGAGGGGTGGAGAAGAAGGAAGATGGGCTTGGATTGGGATGCTTGTTGCAGAGGTTTTGTTCAGTTTCTACTGGATTATCACTCAGTCTGCTCGCTGGAATGTTACACAGAATTTCCCTTTCATTCAGAGGCTCTCTCAGAGGTAAATTTTGATTGGTTATTGTCAGAGTTGAGTTTGGTTACAGCATCAGACTAAAATCAATCAAAAGAATAATTTTTTTAATATATATCGATCAAAACGATATTATTTTAATAGATTTAAATTGAACTTACAAAAGGTTGTGAGCTTGACAAACCCCAAGCTCAAGCTTAATAGTGCATTATCATTACGCCTGAGCTTACGTAAGCCAAACTAGCAACCAAGCTTGAGTGCTTGACTTGAATCCATCCCTGCTAGTTGTGATGCACTTGTTTACTTGACTTTTGTTGCTCTAGATTTTGTGAATCTTTTTGAAAACAGTTAAATTATTAGAAAAATTAAAGCAATGTAATGATAAAAGATTGCATTACCCCACGAATCTACTTGGACCCACGAAAAAAGCCAAGAAAATAGTTATAAAAGGTCCAATTTGGCATGAAATACACATGATACAATGTGTTTAATGTTGATTTATGTAAGTTAATATGTTGAACTATGAGTAATAAATATGAGTGCGAAACTTTTATAATTTTGTTTTTGGTATTTATAACCCAAAATATATCTAAATAGTTTAACCCACAGTCTATTTGACTAATCTTATATTAGTATCCCTAATTCCCTGAATGATATAGTACGTTCATACATATTCTTTAAACATATTTGAGTAATATGGAATATTCATACATACCTAATATCTTTCTTATGTTTTGTCAACGTAGTATTTGCATAAGGGTGTTAAATTCATCCCTTTACGGAACTCAACGCTTTCGCTAAAATTTGTCATATCATCCCTCGTGTTTTGTTGATGTGAAATTTACTTTGGGTATTATATTCACCCTTTTATGAGACTAAACCTCCTTGCTCTAATAGTCTGACTCACTATCAATATATTGTCCGTTTAATATACACAGTTCAATTTTGTTTTTAAACTTTGTAACTCAAAACTCAACTTAATAATTCATTGATAGGAGTGTTACAATAATTGTGCAGATACGAAGATAGGTTACCAGGAGTTGATGTATTTGTGTGCACAGCTGATCCAATAATGGAGCCACCAACTTTGGTGGTAAACACTGTTTTATCAGTGATGTCCTTCAATTATCCTCCTGGGAAATTGAGTGTTTATCTTTCTGATGATGGTGGATCGGAGTTCACATTCTATGCCCTCCTGGAGGCCTCTCATTTCTCCAAATCTTGGATACCCTTTTGTAAAAAATTCAATGTTGCACCAATGTCCCCAGAAGCCTACTTCTCTCATCAACCTGATGAGAAATATGTAAATCAGGTTGAAGAAGAATGGTTAGCCATGAAGGTAAAAATTTAGGATAACTACAAATGGAGATATTGAACTATTCATTCAGTAGAAAAAAAATGTTCATTATTTCAATAAAACAAAATATGATAGTTCGATACTTCTAATTATTGTTATTCCATAAAAATTTCTTGTTATATATAATGGATAATTCTTAAATCAGGACATCTCGATAATTTATTGTTTATTTTTGTGTATTTGAAGAAAAAATATAAGGAAATGAGATATCAAATAGAATCAGTCATGGCAAAGGGAAGCATTTCAGAAGAAATAAGGAGACAACACAAAGGTTTCTTGGAATGGTATAATTATGAAGTGACAAAGCAGAATCATCAGTCTATTGTGCAGGTAAATATAATTGTATCCTCTTGGTTATAATTTTGAGCCCAATCCACTATCAAAACATTGGCCGCTTTGATTATTTAAAATATGTGATGCCCATCCATAAGACTGTTAAGATTCTAGTTCAATAGCCATCCGTCCTATGCCAAGATATTGTCTGACAATTTGATATCTCACCAGCTAGTTAACTATGTGAAATGCCCATACATATCCACATCTCTCCTGGGGAATTTGTCCAGAGGTGTAACAATTTTTTTAATTTCCCAAGTGCTGACATTCTGAATTGTATTGTTATGTTATACAATTTCAGATTATAATTGATGGGAAGGACACATATGCAGTGGATAATGAAGGCTGTAGATTGCCAACATTAGTGTACATGGCACGCGAGAAAAGGCCAGGATGGCCTCATAACTTCAAGGCTGGAGCCATGAATGCATTGGTACTTCTCATAAACTGAACTATTTCTGGTAAACTTAGAGTGATATATGTAACAAAAATTATGTATATGCAGATAAGAGTTTCATCAGAGATAAGCAATGGATCCATCATCCTCAATCTGGACTGTGACATGTATGCAAATAATCCTGATGCAGTAAGAGAGGCATTATGTTTCTTCATGGATGAAAAGAGAGGCCCTGAAATTGCTTTTATGCAACATCCACAGCGTTACAACAATATCACCAAAAATGATATCTATGGTAATTGTGCTCATGTTGTTCATCAGGTGCAGACTGGCTCATTGTTGATCTGGATTCTAGGTCTGAAACTGAGAAAATTTATGTTAATGGATCATTTTTTATGATTTTGAAGGTTGAACTGGCTGGTGTTGGTGGCTATGATGCGGCTTTGTTTTGTGGCACTGCATGCTTCCATAGAAGAGAAAGCCTCTCTGGAGCAAAGTATTCTAGAGACTGTAGAGAAAATGTAGACTCAGAAGCCAAAAAGATTGATGAAAGAACTGCCGATGAATTGGAAAAGATCTCAAAAGTTCTTGCTAGTTGTAGCTATGAGAAGGACACTCCATGGGGTAAAGAGGTTTGTTTTCTATCACGATAGTGTTCTCTTCTACGGATGATCTGATATTCTATTGGTCCGATCCGACCTTAAAAGATAGCTTCATATATCCACACCTAACTTAATTCCCGATCAACATGAGATATGAACTTAACACTAACTTCCCTTTAACTAGACCAACCAGAAAGTAAGATGTGTGAAACCTCCCTGAACTTGAGTTTAAGCCAGGCTGGAAAATTCCCACTCACAACAATTCTAATACTAACATTCCCTCAACCAGGCCAACCAGGAAGGAAGGTGCACAAAACCGCCCAACACTTTCCCTCAACCAGGCCAACCGGGAAGTAAGGTGCGCAAAACCTCCCTCAACCTGAGTTTAAACACCATAGGGATAAACCCTGGGCTTTGATACCACTAATTGGATCTGCAATAAAGTGTTATCAGGTTTCTCCCACCCCAAAAACTAGCTTAAAGGTTGAGATTTTCTGTCAAACTTATGTACACACACCCAACTTAATTACCAACCAATGTGGCACACTTAACAATTCATTATTATATAGGTAAATGGTTTATGCTGTTTGTATGAACTGATCATTATTATGAACATTACAGATGGGATTGTTATATGGTTGTCCAGTTGAAGATATTGTTACAGGCTTGGCAATCCAATGCAGGGGATGGAAATCAGTGTATTACGATCCAGATAGGAGGGCCTTCATTGGAGTTGCTCCAATTACTTTAGATACTCATCTTGTTCAATTCAAAAGATGGTCTGAAGGCTTGTTTCAGATCTTTTTCTCAAAGTATTGCCCTTTCATTTATGGTCATGGGAAGATCAAAGTTGGTGCCCAAATGGGTTACTGTGTTTATCTTTTATGGGCTCCAGTCTCCTTGCCTACACTTTACTACATAATTGTCCCTCCTCTCTGTTTGCTTCATGGCATTTCCCTATTCCCAAAGGTATGAATTACGCTAGAAAAACCAAACGCTTTTTAGATGAAACAGATGTATCAAACTAATGCGTTCCTGGATCAAGTGGTTGGTGGAGTTAGTTTTGGTTTTCATCTTATTCTCTCCCTTTTTTTGCTTTACTTAAGCCGGAAAAACTTCATTTTATCAACCTAAGCTTTGATATCACTTGATCCGTAGATTCAAGTACTCTTCAATCATGACTAGTCGATAGAGTATATTCCAGTACTAAACTGGCTTTTTTGGCATCGTGTTTCAGGCGTCAAGCCCATGGTTCATACCTTTTGTGTATGTTTTCATAGCCAAGAATGTGTACAGCATAATTGAAGCCCTGAATTGTGACAGTACACTGAAGGGTTGGTGGAACTTACAGCGAATGTTGCTGATTCGAAGAACAACATCATTCTTTTTCGCCTTTTTCGATGTAATTCTCAGGCAACTGGGGCTATCTCAAACTGCTTTTGCCCTCACTGCCAAGGTGGTGACAGAAGATGTGTTGGAGAGATATGAGCAAGAGGTGATGGAGTTTGGAACCTCATCTCTCATGTTTACAATCATCTCAACATTGGCAATGCTGAACCTCTTCAGTGTAGTTGCAGCAATATTCAAGATGATTTTTCAGGATTTTGGCGCTCTAGAAAAATTTGTGTTGCAGGTCATTCTTTGTGGGCTAACAGTTGTGCTAAATTTTCCAATCTATGAAGCACTCTTCATCCGCAAGGACAAAGGCTCCTTGCCCTTCTCAGTTATGTTCAAGTCCATTGCTATAGCTGCATTGGCTTGCCTAATTCTTGTAAATTAGAAAAACTTCAGTATTGTATTTTGAAATTCAGAACCATCCTAGTTTTTGGAAGTTGTATGAATTTGAACTTGACGCTGGCTCTGTACGGGAATTGGGACCTTGCGCTATAAGCTCCTCCAGACATTTGTAAATATCCAATTATCACTTTTTTTTCTATTAGTTGATCTGTTAAATAATTAATGTTTGAAATTTTTTGGAATTTTAAGAATGTTCAAAATTTTTAAAGATTTTTTTGGGGCAATGAGAAAAGTTGTTCTCTTGTTACTCCCCAGATCTTCTCAAAATGTTTTTCTCTATAATAACATATTTTATTTCTTTTCTGATAATTCAGGGATTTTAACAGATTATGAAGTGGTTCACAATAAAACGCACATGCAAGCAATAATTTAGATATTTCTCAGGCCAACAATTTATCACATATATTTTTCAAGCTTTGTTGGTATCGCCACACTGGAGTTACTGATTATTTTTCTTCTCCAACCCCTTCAGTTCAATTTGACTGGAATCTATTCCCTAATGTGTACTATGCTTAAATTAATTTATTGGAAAATAACTATGTTAATATATGCTTATTTTTTATTGGCGACTGTGAGAGCTTAACGTTAGTGTTGGAGCATTATCTTGTAGCATATTTATAATTGAGAAAGCCTGACATATGCTTATATATTATAGAGACTCCCATGCTGAGAGACTAATATTTTTGGATGAAAGTGAGAGAGATGGCTGCAGAAGGCTGTGGAGGTGACAAAGAAGAGGTTCTTCTTCCTCTCTTTGAGAGCAAGCAAGGGAAGTGTTCGGTTGCTTACAGGGTATTTGCATTGAAATTGCTTGTGGGAACATGTTTGATATTGTTTTACAGGCTTCTGTACATCCCAAGAGCTGGAGAAGGAGGAAGATGGGCTTGGCTTGGCATGTTCATGGCAGAACTCTGCTTCGGTTTTTACTGGTTCATTTGTCTGTCTCTTCGTTGGAATTCTAGATTCAGTTTCCCTCATAAAAACAGGCTCTCTCAGAGGTTTATATTCGCTCTCTCTTATCACATCTTCAAAACTTCCAATAAAATGGTTGAACTTAAGGACTTGAACTCAGGGTTGGATTCAATCTGGCCGAGTTCAAACAAAGTCTAACTTGAGATCAATTCGAATATAAAAAAGTTAGTATGAGATAGGATTAAGATCAACAAATTAAACCCAAACTTGGTTTGAAAACAGTTCTTTGGCTGAAACTAGACTCGTTTAATATGAACTCTAGCAACTCTAATAAAATCCAGCCCTACTTGAACAGTTGAACTTATGTTATTGAGATTATGAGAAGTGAAAACAGATGCTTTACCAAGCATATGTGAGAAGAAGACTCTATCCTTGTTTTGTGGTATGGTTAACTGAGATTTCGGTTTTTAAACTATAAGCACTATTTTAAATCTGGTATTGGGCTTGTCTATTTGATCTGGAATCAGTGTCAAATCTGATCCAAGTAATGGCTAAAATCTGTTTTTGTCATTGGACCAAACTGATCTGGATTAAACTAACTGAGTTATGTTAATTTGTAATTTATCAGTCGAGTCAAACTAATTCGTTTATCAATGTGGACATTAGCATGAAATCATGCCAACATGATATCAGAAAATTTAAAATCCATTTAAAAATTTTAATTATATCATGTTAATGTCACCATTCTACCCGGATGGTCGACCTATGAACCAACTTTTTATCCAGGTTAAGGTGTAGTCCAAGTTTTAAAACATTGATTTCACTCACTGTTTGTGACAGTCCAAAGGCTATATATCTTAATACTTTAAACTGTAGAACTTGAAGTGTTGTTAATTAGTTAACATATTCAAGTCCATTGTTATTTGCAGATATGAAGACAAGTTACCAGAGGTTGACATTTTTGTTTGCACGGCGGATCCGGTGATAGAGCCACCGATTATGGTGATGAGCACCATTTTATCAGCCCTGTCTTTCAATTATCCACCAGAGAAATTGAGTGTTTATCTGTCAGACGACGGTGGCTCAGAATTCACATTTTATGCTCTCCTGGAGGCATCTCATTTCTCTAAGTATTGGATACCCTTTTGTAAAAAATTCAACGTTGAACCAAGATCTCCGGAAGCCTACTTTGCTCTAGAGGAGTCCGATGAGAAAAACAGCAGAACTCAAGCTCAAGAATGGATAGCAATCAAGGTAACGAAATTTCCACCATAAAAAATAGAATGTCTTTGGCAAGGTGTAGAGGTCAACACTCTCAAAACCATGAAGAATCTTACCTATAAACACATTTATAATAATTCATTAATAACTGAGGAAATATTAGAATTTGAATCTTTATCAAGTTTATAAAACTTTGATTTAAATTATTTATAAAAAATATTAGAATAATATGCGTACCTATTTTGATTACATAAATATGTACATTTATATATATCATCACATGATTGGGTATTACTTTATTTTTAATTTAAAATCACTTAACCACATAATAATATATAAAAGTATATATTCATTTATACACTTAAAATAAATACATTTAGTTTTATAACAAAAATAATAATCAATCACATGATAAAATTTAACTAGACAGATACATATAGCATTCCTCTTTAATTTATAATACACGGACTTGGTGTCTTTGTTAGTATGAAGGATGCTAATAGCAGACCTGAATCATGTCTGAATTGGTGCAATTTCAGATCAATATTTGACTCTACTTGAATCTTTTGGATTGGAAAGATTCTTTCTTCTCTATATATTCCTTTTCTTCTGTTGAACAATTCAAACAAGCTGCACTAAATCTCCAACTAGTTATTTTGGATTCAAACCAAACTCAAAATAGCTCTTATTCGGATTTAACTCGGGCAAATCCACTCTAACTAATTGGATTAATTTATTGACATGTTTTTTCTTTTTTTTAATTTAAAGAAACAATATGAAGAAATGAAAAGACGAATCGAATCAGCCATTGCACATGGCAGCATCTCCAAAGAAATAAGGGATCAACACATTGGATTTTTAGAATGGAATTCTGATGTAACCAAGCAGAATCATCAGCCGATTGTGCAGGTGAGTGAGATTGTAGAATACATCGGTATCTCTCTCTCTCTCTATATATATATATATTATAATGAATTTTCGTTTTGGTCTTCAGATTATAACTAATGGGAAGGACACAGAAGCTGTAGACAATGAAGGATGCAGATTGCCAACAATGGTGTACATGGCACGAGAGAAGAGGCCAGGATACCCTCATAACTTCAAAGCCGGAGCCATGAACGCTCTGGTAACTATATGCATTGCAACCTCATCTATGATATTACAGGGATACTACATCACTCTTGTATCACCGATTAATATATTGTCAAATAATAATTTAAAGATTAATGAGAGAAAAAAGATATTGTTGCGGAAAAGTAGCGTTGGATCTGATCCAAGCTAACTTGAATCCACATCTTAGCTTGTACAAAAAGATCTTGAGCTGGAGCCCTAATTCAGTAGCACGGATTGAAATCAGCTGATTTATCCATTCGATGACATTGTTTACCTATCAACAAGTCTACGGTGACATTGTACACCAATTCAAAAGAGGTTGAGTTTAAGTTATATATTATAGATTTGATCAAAGCTTGAGTTGTTGTCAAACTCAACTCGACTTGAATCAAATTCACCCCAATAAAAAAGCTTTGGTTGATGATCATTGTTTTAAAACTTGAACCAATTGGTCGGTTCAATCGGGGATTGGTGTTAAATATGACTGGGGTCATGGATATGTATTTTAGCCATTAAACTGAATTGACTTAGGGTTGGACTTGGTGATTAGTGTTGAATCGCAGTTCAATCATCAAGTCAGACCAATTTGACTATCATACAGATGTCACATGGTTAAAGCCTGTTTTAAAATTTTTATTGTCATGTTAATATCACTGATCAGATTGGCCAATCCGAGAACTGGTCCTTTAACTTTAATGTTATTATAGCTGGATTATAAATATTTTCCCTGAGTAACTTATAAAATTCCTGATACACAACTGGGGTACTAAGATATTGATTTGTTGCAGATAAGAGTGTCATCAGAGATAAGTGGTGGAGCTTTCATCCTGAATTTGGACTGTGATATGTACGCAAATAATCCAGATGCAATACGAGAAGCATTGTGTTTCTTCATGGATGACAAAAGAGGCCATGAAATCGCATTTGTGCAGTATCCACAACGTTTCAGAAATATCACAAAAAATGATATCTATGCCAGTCATGTTCATGTAGTTCCTGAGGTATACATATCCACATGTATCAAAGTTAAACTCTTAGGCAAATCCCATATAAAGAGCAGGATTGGATACGAACTAAACCAAACTTGATATTTTCTAGCGCGAGTTTCACTCAAATGAAAAATTAGACAGTTTTCTAGCATGGTCATTGTTTGTAGCAATTTTGTTTAATGACTGAGATCGCCGAAATCATCAGATCTTCATTATGTGTGTTGTTGCAGCTGGAGCTTCATGGCATGGATGGCTATGGCGCGATGTTTTATTGTGGCACTGGATGTTTGCATCGAAGAGAAAGTCTTTCTGGAGCCAAGTACTCCAAGGATTGTAAAGAACATACGGTGGAGACGAAGGTCAAGAAGAATGATACAACAGTTGATGAATTGGAAGATGCTTCAAAAGTTCTTGCTAGTTGCAGCTATGAGCAGGACACTCAATGGGGCAGGGAGGTATTTATTCTTCTCATCAATTCTACTCAACTTGCCAATTTTGAGTTAACCGTTTTGGATTCGAACTAGACTGCAATGTTTGATTCATGAACTTGCAGATGGGATTGATATACGGGTGTGCAGTTGAAGACATTGTCACTGGCTTGGCAATTCAATGCAGGGGCTGGAAATCAGTGTATTACAATCCAGTGAAGAGAGCTTTCATGGGCGTTGCTCCTAACACTTTAGACATTGCTCTTATTCAATACAAGAGGTGTTTTGAGGGCATGTTTCAGATGTTTTTATCCAAGTATTGTCCATTCATCTATGGCCACAAGAAGATAGACCTCGGAGCACAAATGGGTTACTGTGTTTATCTCTTATTGGCTCCACTTTCCCTGCCTGCATTGTACTATGTCATTGTTCTTCCTCTTTGCTTGTTCCATGGCATCTCCTTGTTCCCAAAGGTATGTCCCTTTCAAACTTATTAATCTATCTCTTAGTGGCTCCACTTTATTTGTTCAATAGTTTGACATATTATTAAGATATTGTTCATTTTGAACTATGTAAACAAAAATAAAACTGTGATGAATTATGTTAAAAACAAACGATATCTTACATTAGATTATATGAATTAAATGTTACAAATGATATCAACATCATAATACTTGTTCTCTTGAACAATGATAGACAAACTCATGTTTGTTAGGCTAGAGTTAAAAGTAGCTCGAGTTTGGCTTTGTCCTTAAGTTTGAAATTCAAAACTTGACTCAAATTCTTGGCTTTGATCCTTGACTGGCGTTTGTGGCACATGGACAAAACAAAATTGTTTTACTCAATAATGAATAAAACAACGTTATTTGGACAATTATTTAACATGACTCAAATCAAGTCGTGAGTCAAGCTGGAACCAAATCATGTCATTTGCTCAAATTGTGAGATGAACAAAATTGAATTCCTTTTTGCTCGAGTTTGATTTGGTTTCAAAAATGAGGTGACCCTCATAATTTAAGTTTGACTTGAGTTTGACTAAACGAATTTGGGTCGAACTGATTTTCGAGACACACATATTGAGTTGTAAAATCGAAAAACAAAACTGTAACGGAATCTTTGTCTAGAGCGGATTAATTGGACACTATTCATTGCTGATGCGAAGTTTGTTTATTTGTTTTATTATGTCTCAGGTGTCAAGCCTTTGGTTCATACCATTTGCGTATGTTTTCGTACTCAAGAATGCTTATAGCTTATTTGAGGCCATGAATTGTGGCAGTACACTCAGAATTTGGTGGAACTTACAGAGAATGCAGCTGATCCGGATGACTAGTGCATACTTTCTGGCCTTCATTGATGTAATTCTGAAGCAACTGGGGCTCTCTCAAACAGCATTCGCCATCACTGTGAAGGTGGTGACAGAAGACGTTTTAAAGAGATACGAGCAAGAGGTGATGGAGTTTGGAAGCTCATCTCTCATGTTCACAATCATTTCAACATTGGCAATGCTGAACCTCTTCAGTCTAGTTTCAGCAATGTTCAAGATGATTTTTCAGAATTTTGGGGCTTTGGAAAATTTGGTGTTTCAGGTTATTCTTTGTGGGGTAATGGTGTTGCTGAATTTTCCAATCTATGAAGCTCTCTTCATTCGCAAGGACAAAGGCTCCTTGCCTTTCTCAGTCATGTTCAAGTCCATTGCTATAGCTTCATTGGCATGCCTAATTCCTGTAAATTAGGATGCCTTTACAGATTCTTCTGTACGGTGTTTCAGTTGTCATCAACAAGCTAATGTACCAAGGTCTGTTCTCAAGGACAATGGCAATGAATAGACAATGAATTTGCATGAAGTCAACTAGTTTTACAATGGATGACAGTGGTTATTCCTTTACAAACAAAACGGTAAAAAAAAAAAAAAAGGATGATCAACAATTTCCCTCCCTTGTCTGGTTTTTGAGAGACCAGAATCCTCTTCTTGCCCATAACTGTCTACATAAACCACCTTCATAACTGTCGACTTCTCCATTTTATAAATGCCGACTTCCCCATTTTATACCTTCCCACCTAAATATTAGTCCTAATAAGAAGCAATCAAATGAGGTAATGGTTATGTCCAATCAACTTCTTGTGGCCTATGTATTAATGCAAAAGAGAAAACTGAAGCATATTAACATACTGAGGACATTTTTGAAGGATGAAGATAGGAAGTGAAGACTCTGCTCCTTTGTTTGAAACAAGAACAGTTAAAGGAAGACTGTTATAGGCTTTTTGCCGTGTCTATTTTTCTGGGTATATGTTGCATTCGAGTTTGTAGTGACTCACATACCAAGAGAAGGAGAAGATGGGCATGCATTGTGCTGGTTGCTGCTGAGGTATGTGTAATTTTGCCTGGCTTTTCACCCCACACCAGCTGATGCTTTTTGAGCTCAAAATCTACATGATCGGAATCCTGAATTTAGACCCAAAATACTAAATCTGAGATTGGGCAGTCTAAAATCATATAAATCTTATAACAATAACTTAAATTTGTTAATGTGAGATTCAAGCTAGCTCATCAGTTACTGCCAAATCACCTGGGTTAGCTCTCTTTGCTTGTACTTGGTCTATTTTCTTAGTTGGAAAATAAGTTTATGCATGATTTATAATATTTTACTTATTAAGGAAACAATATATATTAATACTAATACTAATAGCTATTTGTGTATTGAATCTAGAATTATATTGTGTATTAAAATTTTAATTTTATATATTATATCATAAAATATGTTTTTTAAAAGTAATTATAATAAAATAATAAAAATTATAATTATTACATCACAATGTTAAAAATATTATAAATATTCGTTAAAATTCTTAAATTTCTCAAATAAATATATAAATTATATTATATGATATATTTAATATATTATATTAATTTTTAATATATTTCAAAATATGTATCATTTTTTTTTTTATTGTACAATTCAAATTCAAATTCTGACATTTGTAAGAGAATACATCATACCACCCATTTTTATTTCATCATATATTGTTCTAATGTTGAAAACAAAAATTTATTTCAACTTTGCATTAAATCGTTCAATAATATCGATGTTTCGGATCAATCGAACCAAAACAGAGCTGGGCCGTTTGGAAACATTGCTGATAAGGCATTAACCAGATGGGTTGTAACACCAGTATGTGCACCTGCACACAGAGAATCACAACCGTTTTTAGGACAATAACGTCATAAGTGCTCCATGTTCCAATCACGCCCAACCACTACCACCCATATCACGGCTCTGACAAAACTCAAGAACTCAAAAATTCTGAGGGGTTTTAAGATTTTGATCAACTTCAAAGGTACCATTTTTTTCATCTCTTTTATTCTATTATAATTAAAATTCTATTCTGTCATTTGTTTCAATGCAACTTCTGAATGAATTGGAAAAAAGACTCATTTTTTTTCTTATTTTAAACTTTATTTATTGCTTTCTAGCAATGAAGATTTTGCAGAGTTGCCTGAATTTTCTCGGAAACCAAACAGAAAATGAGGCCAAACCCATGTTTTGATTTCTAGTTATCCATGCATCTGACAGTGTTTTATGCTTATTCATGAAATACCCTCTTTTATTTTTGCTTGAATAATTTTTAATTTTTTGTGGAGAAAAAAAAACTTGAATTTTGGTTTGAACTTTGAAGCAAATTGTGGATGTGGATTTTTTTTTTTTTCACTTTTCGCAAATTATTCTGCATGTTATTGTGAAGTTTGATCCAATCTCATAATGTTTAAATTTTTGTTCTTTGAATTGCAGATGAAATTTGGGGCACTTGAGTTTTGTGTTGGAGTGCTTTTGGCACTTGTGTTGAGCCCACAAGGTGTCTTTGGGATTAGATTTGTGATTGATAGGGATGAATGCTTTTCTCATGATGTGCAATATGAAGGTGACAGAGTTCATGCTTCTTTTGTTATCATCAGGAGTGATAAATATTGGTATGGTGGAACCGAAGGTGTTGATCTTGTGGTAAGCTCTGTGTTTCTTTGAACAATAATGCTCCATTTACCCGTTAGTACCCACTGTTTATACATATAGAATTACTCTTCTTTGAAGTGGACTATTGAGTTTGGTTGTTTGATTATGGTTTCCTAGATTTTATAGGGCTTTAAGATTTATTGTTACGCAATTAATGTATGCACTTTAGATGGCGATATACAAAAGCTTCTTAGTTGTTGGTCATAGTTTATGTTGTTTAAAATTTGAGTCTATAGCACTGTGTTTTCTGGGTTAAATCTCAACAATAAGCCTGGTAATGGTTGCATCAGGTTCAGTTAATTGTGCAATGCATTTGAACGTTCCAGGTGAAGGGTCCTCATGGTGACCAGATTCATGATTTCCGTGGTAAAACTAGTGAGAAATTTGATTTTGTGGCTCGACACAAAGGTGTCCACCGTTTCTGCTTCACTAACAATTCTCCGTATCATGAAACCGTGGACTTTGATGTGCATGTTGGCCATTTTTCATACCATGAAGAGCATGCAAAAGACGGTAAGAAAATGCACCTTGTTGTATATCCTTTTCTTCTTCTTGTTGAGTTCTGTAGAACGCTGAACTTGCAGCTACTATGTGCAATTTTTGCAGAGCATTTCAACCCCTTGTTAGAACAGATTTCGAAATTGGAGGAAGCTCTTCACAATGTCCTGTTTGAACAGCATTGGCTAGAGGCTCAGACTGAACGTCAGGCAATATGTATGTAATCAGTTTATTGAAACTCCAAATATGCTTTAATTTTAATTCAGATGAAGCAGTGTCTAGTTTGATATTTTTCATTCTTCATTGATGCCTTTTCAAACTGTTGAAAACTTAAGAGCCCAAATTAAGACTTAGCTAGATTTGCACATTGACTTCAAACTATTGAAAACATTAGTGCTCAAATTGTAACACCTGTAGGTAAATTCCACATCAACAAAGTATTGGAGAGATATTAGGTAAATATAGATATACCACATTATTTGGGAATGATAAAAGATGATTGGTTAAATAGTATGAGTTTTTAAATTGTTAATACGCAATTTGAGTTACAAAGTCCAAAAGCAAAATTGTCACAAACTATGTATCTAAAGCAGATAATATCTTGACAGTAGGTTGTGATATTGGACTAAGATGTTATACAAATTAATCCGTATTTGGTATTACACGAGTTGTGGGCGTCAAGTTAATTCTTGTGTTTTCAGTCTAAACAACAAACTGATTTATTTTATGTCAATGTTTTCCCATTGGAAATGCAGTAAATGAAGCAATGAGTAAGAGGGCAGTTTACAAGGCATTCTGGGAATCTTCTGCTCTTGTTGCTGCTAGTGTTCTCCAAGTTTATCTCCTTCGGCGCTTGTTTGAAAGGAAGCTTGGGATATCCAGAGTTTAGATTCATTAAGGATTGCAGGAGTAATTTAACCCTTGAGTCATTGACTTGTAGGATCAGATAGCCTACACCGCTGTTCATGCTTTTGATTTTTTTTTTTTTTTTTTGTGATTTCTCAGCAGGAAAAAGAACACATACAGAAACTAAATTGTACTTTGTTTCAATGATGATGAATATATAGCCATGTTTTCTATATGGCTTTAGCAAGGAATCTGAATCATATGTTTGAGTTGCTGATCTAAAATTTATTTGCTTATTTCAAAGATAAACCATGCCAGTGATATTATGAATGATTTGTGGTTGGGCTGGGCACAGTCCTAGCCGGTTTGGGCTTGGATTGTGACATGGATCAAAATATTCAAGTTTGTGAGCTGGACCCAATCGAGTTGCGAAATGGTTGCCAATAGCTTTATGTTTTTAAGAAAACTTTTTATTCTTTTTTTTAATATTTTTTCTTATTTATTCATGATTCTTCTTTTTTTCTTATACGATAACCCTTTTTTCTTTTAATCCAATGAAATCATTGTCAATCAAGAGAATCAACTTTAATCTCAAACTCACGGTTTTTTATTCATATTGAACTCAAAATGACCTAATTTGTAAGAGTACCATCAGTAGTATCTCAAATTTGGTCCGTATTTTAAGTCAGGATCTTATGCCATTGAAAAAACCAGTGCCATATAAAGCTGTGATCCAACTGCCGCAGTTCAGTATGGTTGCTATTAAGATGAATTGGATCATACCATTGCTTTTTTCCTTTAAACAAGCTCCATGCTTTAATCACTTGAATTCTTGTACATACTCTTATCAAATACTCTCTTTAGGATAAACAATGATTCCATTGATGATTTATTATCATATAATTAAGTAATTTAAATTTAGATATAAAGAACTAACCAATCACATGATAACACTTAATCGTTAGTATTCACCATTTGTTCATGCACTATTACTCAATAATCTTTTTATGTAGAAAAGATGAGCTAGTTCACAAACAAAGTCAATTCATCAATACAATAAGCATGAAGAATATATGTCACAAACAAAAGCTCTACAATCCATAATAGAGCAGAGAAGGCAAAGACAAGAAAATAGCTTGGCTTCTAATAATAACCCACAAAATCAGTACATATAGATACAGTAAGTTTTCATTTTTACCTTTTTTTTCAGCTTTCCCCCACAACAACTCAAATATTACAGCACAGAAACAAATTCCAGCAGGACAGGCCACAGCACTAAAGCTCCTATATTTCTTTAAATAGACAGTGGGGCTAGTTACACATGAACATACTCTTCCATGAAAGCTTTTAGATGAGCAGAACCTCATCAGGATTCTGCAGCCGGGCTTTGGATGCAGCAAAACCATTTTTTCTGTTAACAGTGCGTTTCCGCAGAAGCAAAACCGTTAATATGCAAACAGATTTCTTTTGTTGGTACTGTTAGCCCAACATAAATATTCAATTTCAAGCACTGTGTTGAATAATGGAAGAACTTACAGGCTGTGGTTTGCCAGGATCCACTCCATGCTTAATTGGAGGATCAACCTTTTTGGGTGACTCGGGTTTGCCTCCTGTCTTTTTCTCATCCCTTGCCTTGTTAAAAATCACAGTGAATCCCTCAGCTGAGGCAGGATCATTGACATCCCATTCACCAAATTTTGGCAAAGGGTGACCCTTCTCCTGTTCAGGGAAAAGAATATGTTCCATTAGTAGTCAAATAATCATAGATGTTTTAATGCCAGGGGGAAGCCATATGAAGCAACAGCATTGTACTGTTCACAAATAATATGCTTAATGACTGAGAAACATGTACCTAAGACATTCAGATTCAAGCATAAAGAATTATGATCCTTGCTAAGTCATCAGGAACAGAGAAATAAAGCCAACAATTGACACAACCAGCGCAGAGTCATTTGAATAAAAAGTACCATGCTTTGAACTATCAATTAACTTGATGTTTTCGGTGATCAGAATAAATGATCTGACTGAATTATTGTTGATTTAAAACACAGATATAACAATTGAAGCTGGTACTTTCAGGAAGCACCAATCATGCAAGTATAAAGCCATTTTGTTAAAAAGCAAAAGTTCCAAAAATAAGCACTGTAAAAGGTGTACAAAACTGAGACAATCTAAGTCTACCATCCCCGTAATGATAAATTCTTCGTACAGACAGCTTCATGGAAAAACAGATAGATGCTAAGAAAAGCTAATTGTTTACTTATGACGGTTGTGCTACGAGGGCAACAAACACTACACAAAGCACTTGGAGCTAAGTTGCATACAGTAACAGTAACCACAATTCTGCTTGATACAGGTGCATTCACTAAAACCATACTACTACAACCATCTATTTCTTGGTCAAGTGAGGTAAGGGGTTCTTCTGGTCTGCTGAAAAGATGTTACTTTATAAACATGAAATTTTCATAACTTGGAAGCACCAGCATAATTGACTTCACAGTCCAAACAGATACTTTAATATAAGCAATAATGACATGCAAATCATAAATAAAGATTAATTGAAATATGGATGACCAAATAAGAAAATACAGTAAAAAACCAACATTTCAAGTAATCCAGTAAACCATCACTATGTAAAAGTAGTTTAGATAAATATATAAGTTAACGCTCATGTAATTCCACTCAAAGAGACAGAGAACACAATCCAGCAAAACATTCTCAGACAAATGGAATTAGATTGCTTTTAGAAATTTGTAAAGGTGCTCATTGATAAAACATTTCCAAAATTAACAATAACAACACTTTCGAACATCTTCATCCATGGCATTCAATTCCAATGCTTCATAAAATACCATAAACGAACTTTTCAAGGAATTCATTGAACAACCAAACATACCCTTTATTGATTCTCAGATTGCATGGACCATTAACTAAAAACCTGTATGTCTTCAAAAGTTCAACTTACTTCTACCATAGTACTAATTATTATTAAATGCCCCTTTACCTTATTAGCATCAATATTCCCTATAGACCTCATAGACCAATAAAAATAGCTAAATTTCCATTGACAGCAACCAATTTTTCATTTCAAATAACAATAAAACTATGTGTAGTAACAATAAGTACTAATTTGTGCACTATCGATGATATATCATTGTTTGATCGGGTGATTTTAAATTAGGGATCAAATGACACTCAATCATAAGGTGACATATTAATATTAGAACACAAATTATTTCTCCTTATTACTGCACATGGTCTTACTCGTCAAATAATATCAAAGCATTTTCTTCAAACAGATTTAACACTTAGCACAAAAGAACAAACAATTCACATGTATAAACACGCAAAAATGAAAGATAAATCAATTTCAACCAAAATAAAGCACACTACAGCTAAAGAAACCAATTATTCAATAAAATCAGAAAAATTAACCAAAATTCAACACTAATCAGTTAATACAATAGCATCCAAATCAACCATAGATCACATCACTAAACACAAACAAACCCATTTCACCAAATCACAAAATAACACAAGCAAAATTTTCAGCCCAAACCGATCAATAAACACAGTCAACCAATCAATCAATAAACAAAAACAAACAAATTCTCACAAAACAGGAAGTCATAAATATTGAAACTTGGAAACAAAAACAGAAACTTGACTACAAAAAGTCACAAACTTTTTCCAATAAAAATCAAAACTTGGCAACAAAAATGGAAACTTTCAGAGACAGAAAGTGATTACATACCGACATGAATGAATTTTCTAGAGGGAGAAAGCTGTTTTTGCTTGGAAAATGGAGAGAGAGAGAGAGAGAGAGAGAGAGAGAGAGAGAGGGAGGGGGAGAGAGAGAGAGAGAGATGGAAGTAAGAGATGTGTAAACAGTGAAGTGGAAAGCTGAGAGTTATATTTGACGGTGAAGCACAGACGCCGTTTTGGACTGCAATGAGAGACAAAAACGGAACGGAGGATGAGCTGGCAAACGGGGTGGAAGGAGCGGATGTTAGGTTACACGGTAGCAATTGAGTTCAACTGATGAGCTGGCACTGTTCAAACAGTTGACTGTTTACGAGATTGTAATTTTATTTTTTTTGTCTTTTAATGATTAATTTATAATTTCCAAAATCTCTTCTCTAACAAATCCTTTTTGAAATTGTGAAAATATATTAAAATTTGTCAGAGAATTTTCAATTTTTCCTTCTCAAAATTTTTTTAATCATTTTTATTAATTATGACGGAGTGGTGGCCATATTTTGAAAGAGAAGTTATTATATAATTAAGTATTTTTAAATTAGAAATAAAATAATATTTAATTATATAATAATATATTATATTTATACATAAAATTATGTATATTATTTTATTAAAAAAATTTGTTATTAATTTTGTGTAACCATTAGAATAATATTACATATACAAATAGTAATATTAATTAATGCAAAATAAACTGATATGTTATCATGTAAATAAGTGTTTTAATTATTTAATTTATTTTAATTTAAAACTATTAAATCACATAATGATATATCAATTTTTTATTCTTATAAATACCCAATTGTTTGTATATAAAATCTTATTACATTCGAGTAATATTATATGTACAAATAGTGGATACTAATGAATGTTAATAAATCAATATGCTATTATATGATTAAGTATATAATATATTAGTAGTAGAGGTGTAATTAAAAGGAATTGAGTAATATTTGACTTAAATTCAATTCAATGACATAAACTCAAGCCCGAGCTCAAGACACAAATCGCTTACTCAAGTTTGGTTGAAAAAATTACAATTAAAACCCAAAACTTTAAAAAACTAATTTAAATCTTATAATTTATATATTTATTAATTACACCCCGTCATTCCGTTCAAGTATTCGAAATCCTAAGATAATATTTTAGGGGTTAAAAAATAAAATTTAAAATTTTTAAAAATTTATTAATATTTTATTTAAATAAAACAGCAAACTCACAAGCTATTAAATTTAATTTCAACTCAATAATAATTCAATCATGTCGTAAATGACTCAAGAACTATTCGATTTGTTTACACCACTAGCTAGTATCGATCGCTTGTGTCCAAAGTTTATTATTGATGGAGGAATAAAAGAATAAATTGAGAATGAGATGTCATTTTCAAAATAACAGCCAGTAGGATTAAAAATAAGAGAAAATTAAGACGTGGGTATCCATTTTCAGAAGGATGATGAAATCATAAATTAATTCTTTAATTATCAATTAATCATTTGTTTAATGCAAAGTGGAAGATACAATAAGATTCTGTTTTTTATTACAATAGGACAAGAAAGGGCCAACAATAAATAATTGGCCACAATCAGGATGTGATGTGACATTGGCTAATAATATAAGAGCAAAATATTGAGGCTTTACTTTGGGTTATTTCCCTAAATATACAAATAAGCTATAGATTTTTTTAACTATAAATATGTTGAAAGTATCAGGCTTGATTCAAATTAGGCCTTAAAAGTGACCGACCGTTAACATGCTTTAAGCAACTGATCAAGAGTCTCTTTCTGATCTAAGGTATGTTAGAATAAATATACTCGTTAGATATACCAAACCTAACCTAAAGTTAAATTATTTTTTAATTAAATTTAAGCTTCAATTTAATGATCCCAAATTAATATTTTTAAATTAGAATCAATTTTGAATTACACTTTATTTAGATTTGAGGAAAACATATTTCTAAAAAAAAGCATAGTGTGAACAAGCAAATAAGGCTAGGATGAAAGATGGAACTAAAATTATGGGGAGACAAAGAAATTGCTAGATTCTGTCTGCCACGCACAGGGCAATGCATTGCACGCTGCGGGATGATAAAATCTAAAAGGCCAAAAGTATTATTCCCATCCAAAGTATAGTGGAATTCAAAAAATCTCACCTTCTAAATTGTAAAGTCCTAAACATTTACTTATGAACTAAAATTTGTTAATTAGAATTAAGGATAAAATTATTATTTAAAAATAAAAATTTATATCATTTTACCCTCTTAATTTAGAAAACTAATAAATTTTTCCTAAAATTAATTTTAAAAAGTGATATTTTTCTCCTATCTAGGGTTTTCAAATTTTGTTGATGAATTTTCGACCAACGATGGTTGATCTCTCTCTCTCTCCAATACTTAATATATGATCGATGACACCTAAATTCGATAAAATTTAGATAAAATCCAAATAAAGAGTTAAAACTCTTCGTTTGAATATTCGTCACCTAGACAAAATCAACTTCGTTTAGACAATAACAATGGTCCAAACGAGGAGATTGACCTCATTTGGAGGAGGATGACTCCTCACCTGGACCGTCGTCATCGCCCAGACAAACCCACTTAATCTGGATGACAAAAATTCAGACAAAGAATTTCAACTTTTCATTTAGATTTCGTTTGAATTTTGTCAAATTCAAGTGTCATCAGTTAGATATTGAGCACCAGAGGGAAAGATGACATTGGGAGGAAGAGAGATCGGCCATCATTGGCCAAAATTCATCGACGAAATTAGAAACCCTAGATAGAGTAAAAATGTCACTTTTTAAAATTTAATTTTTAAGAAAATTGTTAATTTTTCAAATTAAGAGGTAAAATGATATAGACTTTAAATATTATTATTAAATAATAATTTTACCTTAACCCTAATTAAAAATTTTAATAGATTTTAATTTATGAGTAGATATTTGAGTTTTTAAAAGTTTGAAGGTGGGACTTTAATTTTTCACTGCACCTTGGGTGGGAATAAGTCTTTTGGCCAATCTAAAATAACAACACCGTGGACGAGTTTCAGGACAACCAAGCCCCAATGCCTCCCCTATTTGGCTAAATTTAGACACACAAGTTATTTATTAGGGTTCCCAAGTCTCCATCTTCATTTATTTTTTGGTCTAATACTCAATCCACGGTCAAAGCATTACTAATTTTGAACAGACAATTTATCACAATTCTATTTTTGAATTTTACAATCTTGACAGTTTATAAACTTATAGAGTATTTAATCAGTCTTTCTCAATCATCTCTAAACAATGTGTGATGCTCATACATATTTAACATCTTTCTCTAAACAACGTGCTTTGTTGACAAAGGATTTGCATAACAGTATTACAACTTCAATTCTCATCTACATGGAGTATTGTTTCTATTTTATCTTTCGAGAAAAGTATCAAATACATTAGACATATGACGTTATTATACGTCAAGTCAGTAAATACATAAACCGGGTTCGTGGTTTTATTAGTTTTACACAAATAACAAGATACGCTGGATGTATGGTAAACTCTTATGTACATGAGATGCTGTCACAAGAAATCCTATGCTGGTTTTTTTTTTTTCCAAGGAAACGTGCCAACAAAAACATATCAGAAAGAGGACATAAATGGCCAGTTTTGTAGCAGATTTATGGATTTTGAGGATTAGTGCCACTTACAGATGGGGCCTGGGGAGCCATGAATTAAGAGCATCAATTCTGTAACCTGCAATGGATGTTGGACATGTTGCATATGCCAGATGTGTTTGTTCTGTCCATGAGAACCACATGCAGAAGGGGCAGAGTTGCATATTTATAATGCTGTTCCTCATTCTAGCAATCAGGGAAAATCTTAAACCGACATATACATATTTGATTGGTGAATCGAAGAATTTGACAGCAAATCAGGATACATTTCCAGATCATAGATGGCCCATGTTGATCACATGGCATTTTTCCTATTTTGAGATCAAGTTGATTCAGGAGTTTGAATATTGCTTGGGACACTTTGGGCAAGCGGCTCCACCTGCATTTTCTTGCATGAAAGAATGATAAATGACACCAGCAGTTATCCTAAGCTTCAATTTAAACCAGAAGAAGCTTTTCATCGCCTCTTTGCTGCACCTTATCGCTGCCAAACAATTAATTAATCAACAGCAAGTTAGATCATCAAAATATATTAACCAACCTACTCCAGGTAAAATGGATAACTGGAGTCTTTTCCATTACCAGGGCGAATCAAGCAAGTTGATAATTTGTGGCACAGCTCCTGATGTCAACGGTATCAGTGGTTCCCATGATTTTCAGAAATGAAAGCATGCACATCACCCGAAAAGAGCTTAAAACAGATTAATCCAGAAGTAAACAAGAAATATTGTGGAAAAAAGAATTAATCGAAGAGAATAGGAGAATCTGACTAACCAAATCATAAGGCAATAGAGCTCCAAGTGTATACTATGCGTGTTCAAACCAATTACAGGGATTTTCTACTCATTCTGGCATTTTTTCTTCTCTTGTGGCTAAAGGATTTCAACTTTTGCTGTGCAATCATCAAGCTCTCAAGCAAATGTTGAGTGCTTCCATCCCAATCCCAAGTTATTATTCCCCTCTCTTGTAAATCCTTTAAAATCATTTCACCTTTTAAAAAACTTTCCTCCTTGGAAATGGCATCAATGAGAACAGTATAAGTGGTGGTATTGGCCCAAAGACCTCTTTGTTTAATCTCTTCATATAGTTCAAGTGCAGCTGTAACATCCCCATGTGCACAAAGGCCTGAAATGAGAACATTGTATGTAACCACATCAAGCTTCACTCCACAGCGTTCCATTATGTCTTTCAACTTCAGGGCCTCCACAAAGTTAGCTTCTTTGCAGAACTTGCACATCAGAGTCGTAAAAGTAGCAACAGTTGGAACAAGTCTCATCCTCAGCATGTAATTAAGAACCAGCATTGCTTCTTCAACCTTCCCATATAATGCAAGCCCTCTTACCATTGCACTCTCGACTACATTACAGGGAATGACTTGAAGTGCCTCCATCTCATCTTTTACCTTGAATGCTCCTTTTAGATCCCCCATTCTACACATACCATTAATTATTGTAATATATTGAGTACATTTAGGTGTAAAACCCTTCTCTGACATGTCAAGCACAATGGAATGGGATTCTTTGAAAGCAGAAAGTCTGTTATGTCCAGTTATGATAGCATTATAGGTATGTACGTCAGGAAAAACTCCCAAGTTATTCATAATGTGTAGCAGATCAAAGGCCTTCTCCAGCTCACCAGTTTTACAACACTCCAAAATAAGCATGTTAAATGTAAACTGATCAACAACAGAACCTTCTACTATCAACTGTTTCAAAAATTTAACACCAACTTCTAACATACCAGTCTGACAAAATCCAAGAATGAGAGAATGATATGTTAATTTGTCAGGTGAGAGACCAGCCCTCGTCATGATACTCTGTAAATTAGAGCACATCACTAAATCTTTCTTTCTTGAAAAACCATGCAAAAGAATATTATACGTAGCCAAATTAGGGCACAGACTTCTGCTCCTTACTGTTGATAAGACATCATATGCCCTCAACATTTTTCCCATCCTTGAGAGTCCATCTATTATGGCATTGAAAGAAATAACGTCGGGGCACACACCTTCCATCTCCATGGCATCATAAATATAGAGAGCAACCTTTGGTTGACCAGCCTTAAAAAGGCCATTAACCAAACAAGTAAGCATTACCTCATTAGGCAAAGTACCTTTTGCCATCACTTTGTCAAAGAAAAGAAGAGCGGCAACAACTTTGCCCTTCCTACATAACCCAGAAAGAAGACTAGTATATGTATAACTATCAGGCAACAAATTATGCTGTACCATCTGATCAAGAAGGACCACTGCCTCCCATAATTTTCCAGATTTGCATGCCTCAGAAATTACAGTGTTGTAGGCAACAGTATCTACAGCAGAAGGAATATGATGAAGAGTATTCAAAAATTCTTTCGCCTCCTGAAAATTGCCGCCTTTACACAGTCCTTTAAGTAAACCACCATATGTGAAATGACTTGGGTGATGACCAAGTTCAATCATTTCATCAAACACAGAAAATGCTTTTAACCCATCGCCCAACATCCCGTGGCCATTTATAATACAATCATAAGTCACTGAGTTAGGGACTGGACCAATTCTGCTCATGTGATGCATCAAATCTTCAGCCTCTCCAACTTTTCCAACTCTACATAGAGAAGCAACCAACACGTTAAATGTAAACTGATCTGAATCATGACCATTGCAACTCATAACTGAAAAGACCTTCAATGCTTCCACAACATTTCCCATCTTGCAGAAGTTATAGATCAATGTTGAGTATATGATGTTGTTAGGAACAAGTCCAGCTCTATACAATTTACATAACAACTCCTTCACTTTTTTAGTCTTTCCCACTCTGCAAAATCCATTTATAAGTACAGAAAATGTGATAAGATCAGGATTCAATCCATCCTTGAACATATTATCAAGCAATTGCATAGCTTCATCAAGTAACCCATTTTTGCATAGCCCATCAATAATTGATGTGTATGTTATACGGCCAATAACCATTCCGTCAGTCCTCATTTTTTCCAGGAAGCCCATTGCTAAGTCAAACTTTGCATGTTTACATAATCCATTTAAAAGAGCCCCATAACTGACTTCAGTAGGTCTTAGTCCAACCGCTTCCATTCTAACCAAAAGTCTCAAAGCTTCTTTGAAATTACCCTTGTTGCAGTGTCCTTCAATTAAAGCATTGTAAGTAATACTATTCGGTGAAAGATTAAACATTGACATCTCATCAAAAACCCGAGCTGCAATCCCACTCTTTCCCTCCTTAACAAACCCATTAATAAGAGTATTATAAGTTACTTCGTTAGGAAATATCCTCCTCTTCCTCATATTTTTCAAGAGTAAATAACCCTTCGAACTTCTATTGTTTCTGCACAAATCATCAATGAACATATTATATGTACATACATCAGCTTCAATACCCTTACACCCCATATACTCAATCAGCTCAAACGCAGCTTTATATCTCCCCTTCTTACAATACCAATTGAGCAAAGTATTATAAGTCACTACATTAGGAACATAACCACTCTCCTCCATCTTTCTCACCAAATAACCAGCTTTCTTTAGCTTTCCTTCCATACACAAAGCATTGATCAACACATTAAAAGTAGCTACATTAGGACAAATCTTCCTAGCCAGCATTTCCCTAAAAACCAACCAAACTGACCCAACTCCACACTCTTTCTGCACACACCCTAACACCATATTACAGGTAAAAATCGATGGATTAAAGCCTCTAAAACCCATCAACCTAAAGGTCTCTAACCCATCTAAAACCATCCCCTCTCGCATATAAACCCTAATCAATAAGTCAAAAACAGAGGGGTTTGAATTACAAAGAGGGTATGTATTCATCAGAGCACCAAAGACGGACTTTTGACCAATACCCAAATGAGCTAACTGCCTAAATATCACCTTGGCATCATCATACATTCTAGCTTTAACAAGAACATGAGCTGTCAAACAAAGCAAGTGAGTGAAGTGATTGAGTTCCAAACCAGGGGTTTTCATAACCCAGTTGAGAAATTTCAAAGCAAGCTTCCCATGAACAGGTCTGAGTGACGCTAACTTGTAGTCCATGTGGTTGAGAGACTCCCAACGTTCTATAGTGAGAAGGGTGTAGATGCTGTTCTCCATGTGTGAAGGTTGAAGCTCATAATGATGGTCATTAGTTAATGGTTTCGCTTGGGGTTTATTGTGAAAAAAGGGTTTAAATTTGGGGAAATTGTGGGGGAGCTGAGAGATTCTTTTGGCGGTTGAGGAAGTGAAAGAGGACATTAGTGAAGGGATTGTTGGCTACTTGCGTGTTTGTACTCTCCTGCTCGTTTCAAAGATTGAAGAACCGGAGGAGGAGGAGGTGTTTCGGGAACCAATGTCTGGCGGCGTTTAAGAAAGCTAACGGTGTAACGTCTAGTTAACGGCAATAAACGGTGACGGCGAGTTAACAAATTCAATCTTTGGATAATCTCAATAATTATGAAAATGGACAACGAATGATTGAAAATTTGGTTTATTTAAGAGACATTACTTGGTAAGGGCAATGATAAATATAATTTATTATTATTTTAAAAAAATATATATAATAAAAAAATTAAATTTTCAATATATAATATAATATATAATTCAACTGCTATAAAAGATTATCATAAAATTAATATTTGCTAGTTTGAAGTATAAATCTCTAATCCCTCTTACTAAGTTTATTTCTAATCTCACATTACAGGGACAACCAAAGTAAGCATTCTGATGGTTTCCACTCCAGCCTTTGATACATTTTCTAAATAGGAAATCCCAGTGAGTGACCTCTTTGTTATCACGCTTGTGCGGTCGGCTCAAGAGTGTCAATATAAAAGTCCCCTGACTTGAATATTGACAAGAACAGAGGAAAAACAAAACCATTTACCAGGGTGAGAATCAGAAGACTTTGCATTTAGTTATCTGTTAGTTGCATGCAGTCACCTATACTGTAACTCCACAACAACCAGGGCAATTTCACAGGTAACAGTAAATAGGAATTAGTGAAACAATGCAATTTTTATTGATTCATGCAATGTTTACAATGTACCAGTGATCAAAGAAAGAAATCAGAACAGTCTATTACTTGGCATTTGAGAGGCCAACACTCTCCTTGCACTATGTCTTTTCAAAAATTCTCCTCGCCTCCTTTCTTTCCCCTCCAACCTTTATTTCTCTTCATAACTTCTAGCCCTCTAAAATCATGCCACGTTCCACATCATCTCCCCGTGGTCATGCCCTACTTTTTGTGCAAATGTTTTCCAAATTTCTGCCTTGTGCTTGTGCCAACAATTTTTCCTTTTTCCAGGAGGTGTACATGAGTTCTAATAGTATCACTTAAAGAATATATCTGCAAAACCTTTCTCTGTGTGAACTAATGGTTGCTGCAACATAGCACTTAGTATGAATGAATTTCACACTTGAAATACATAACTATCATTTTCAATAGAAGCATGCTTTTCTTCAGTAATCTCTGTCACTGATCTCAAAGACCAAGAATTTAGCCACAGATGCAGCGGCGGGGCTTAATAATTTTCCTTTCCTGATTTTGCAGCACGAAATTGACAGCCTTTTCTTACACGCAGACTTTCTGAGGTTCTTTGAGGCTTTGATGAGACGTTTACCAACTTCTGTTTTCAAAGGCTTACTTCTTGGACTTCCAAAATTGGAGTTTGTTGGTGATGGAAACAAGAACGTCTTCAGGGGTGTTATGACTGAATACTTCGCCAAGGCATCAATTTGTAAACTTGATGATTTATCATCTGTTCTTGCCATCTTTCGTTTTTGGGAGCGATTACAAACGGTTATAGAATCAACATTGCCACCTGAGGATCTACTATGTCTACTTGTGCATCCCTCATCGTTCTTATCTTCTTTGCACCCAATGAAGTTATTTAATCTCTTCCTTCTCTTCCTCCTTCCATTGGATGAAAGTATAGTTCTTGAAAGCTCTTCTGCTAGAGGAATAGTGCCATTTAAATCCTTCACCTTCTTCATTTTATCATTGCTCATAATGCTTTTCTTTTTAGTGCTTGTAATAAGGGAACTATAAATATTGCTTCCATCAAGAGTATCTCCACATTTTGCATCTATAAACTGGGATATACTTGCAACCAAAGGCCTCACTTCCATATGAAGAAACCATGTTCCTTTCAGACCCTGGAATGCATACTTTACAGGCACTGAATCTGGCAGATGGTAAAACCTTGACCTCCGCTTCACCTGCTAGAAAATATGACACATAATACACAGCATGTATAACATCAAAGAAGTGCTGCAGAACACAAAAGTACAAAGTCAAAATAAAAAGGTAATAGGAAAACAAGGGATGTACCATTAATCCATAAACTTCGATCTCCCCTATTTTTGGGAAGCAACTGAAGTGTGTTTTTGCAAGTTCTCCTTCAAAACAATATTTGAATATATTACTTCATGAATTAAGACAAAAGAACATAGTAGAGTGCATTGGCATATCACTAACAAATCCATTGAAGATTTTGAAGACAATGAAGCACATGAGAAGATGTGAAATCTTCACACTAAACTCTGACAACCATTACAATGTTGAGTAATATGTGAGCACATACAGGTCATTGGCAGTACTTGAAGAAATTATTTCATGAAAGATAGAACCAGCAAGCAAAGATATCAAACCAAATGGAGAAATGTGAAGTCTCAATACATAACAATGTTTTTCCTACACAAAACAAACTTGTTTTTTTTTTTTTATATTATCTCAAATGAATCTGAGATTATGTACAAAATCAATAAAACAAATACTACAAAGTAAAGAGAAAGAACATGTGATTTATTTTGATTCACTCAAAACCGAACTAAGTCCAGCAGACTCAATATTATTGAATATTTTCTCACCTCTCTCGCTACAATGAACGTATTTGCTATAGAATAATACGTTTATGAGTAATGCTATGCACACTTATATAGAGTACCAAATAGAATATTGAAAATAATATATCACCATGTGATTAGGTATTACTTTTTCTTAATTCAAAATCAACAATTATATGATGACACATATCATTGGTACCAAAATTAGTATGTGCACATAACATTATTTTATATTTATCATCACTAAGCCAAACTTTATTAAGATTCTTATCACAAAACCAAACCCCATTATAATTCTTATTCTCAGAGAAATCCTAAAACACTCTTCAAGAGATAAACTCAAAACCAAGAGTAACATACCATCCGCTAAATGATAAGTAGTGGGTAGAGGGTAGTTAAACAACCCTTACGGGCTTCAGATTACTGGCCAACGTAGCACTAAAAGACGTAGTGGTCGCTAATTCTAACATTGTCCACATTAAGTTAAATTTCTAAAGGAATTGAACACCTAAGTTGATTTGTTCTCTATCCTCCAATTTTTATGCTCATTGGGCAAATATTCTAGCCCACAACCAAGATTCATATAAAAATTGAAAATTTCAGAAAGCTCAATAAAAATTCATATAAAAATTGCAATGAACAAACCAAAACAAAACAAAATTGGCTCCTACCGAAGAACCAAATACAGAAGACACTAGAAAACAAGCAATACCCAGATAACTAAACGTCGAAAGAACTAATTTTTAGGCCCAAAAAAGAAAGAGAAGTAGAAACAATGAAACTGAAAGTACATCAGTAGATAATGGAAGAGAAATTTTAAAAAGAAACAGAAAAAAAAAAAGTTGCTGTTGGCTTACTTTTGAAATCTCCAGCTGTGATATCTGAAGAGACAGACATGGCAATGTGAGTTCCCAAGTTTGTGTCTGTAAAAACTGGAACCTCTCCTGTCGAAGAAGCCATTGGTCACTCAGTTACCGTGGGAGCACTGGGTAGTGGCACTAACAATATATCGGGGTTGCTTTGTTGCTGCTGGTTTTGGGGTTTCTCGGAGTATATAAGATCAATGGGGTTACAAATATGTGGATACTTTGTGTAGCTTAACAAAACCTCCATGATGCTAAAAAAAAAACACTATTGTTTATAAGGGAAAAATAGCTAAAATTTTAGAATAATTAAAAAATATTTATTTTACAGATTTAATTTTATAGTTTTAACAGTTTCAAAATTTGAAAACTTGCATATAAATTTAAAAACATCATCATTGTCATCAATCAACCCATAACATAAAAAATATCTAAAACAATAAGGTTTTGGGATAGAGAAAGGCCAAAGGACTTATTCTCACCCAAAACGTGTTATTATCTTAAAGTCTCTCCGTTAACTTTAAAAATTTCATCTATCTATCTATGAACGATTAAAATTAATAAAATTCTAACCTCTTAAAATTTTATCTTTTTTCTCTCCCCTAACCTTTAAAAATTAACTATTTCCCTCTAGACCAAGTTTTAAAAAATAACATTCCCCTCTTAGAGTTTAGTTTTCAATCCTTGGTGTCAAATATGACTTTATCATTGACGACGAAGCTTTTTCGAGGTATCACCATGCTCCAACGGTTTCTTTTTCCTCTTTTGAAACATCAATTGGTTGAGATTTGGCTTGGAAAGTCAAAGAGCTTTGTTGGGAGACGAAAATTCTCAACTTTCCAGGTCAAATCTTGATTGACCAATGTTCCAAAAGAGGAAAAAGAGACTGTCGAAGCATAGTGATGTCTCTAGAAAGCTTCGTCGTCTACGATAGTGTCAAATTTGACATTGGGGATTGAAAACTAAACCTTAAGGAGTGAAATGCTATTTTTTAAAATTTGATCTAGGTGGAAATGATTAGTTTTTAGGGGTTAGAGGGGAAAAAAAATAATTTTTTAATTTATTTTTAATATTATAAATACAATAATAAATTTACCCTTTAAATCGTTAATTTTAACAGTTCATAAATGGGTAAATGAGATTTTTAAAATTAACAGATAAAAACTTGAGATAACAACATACTTAAGTTGGAAAATAATCCTTTGACCATAGAAAAATGTGAAAGAAATTCAATCATGCTATGAAGGGAGATTATTATCATCAATTTTTTCTAAGTGTGTGGCTAGAGGTTTTATCGATTGAAATAAGTTAAAAACGATAATATCATTACAATGATAAGTCAAAAACAAAAAGATTCAATAGCAAGAGTGAGTTTATAAGTCTAGTAAGTATAGAATATTAGTTAACAGAAGTGAAAATGGAAGGTTGGTTTGGTTGGCTCCAGGACGGCGAAGAGAAAGAATGGAAGAAAAAAGTACAAAAGTAAATCTGACATTTAAAGGTTTTTTTTTTTTTTAATTTGTTTTCAGGGTTATAGAATAATTTCAAGAAATGAAGTAGCTAGGGTCAAATGGTAATTTAATTTCTCAAAAGGTTATTTACGTTTTAAAGGGTAAAAAGGGTTTTTAGGCAGACGTTGGGTGAAACAATGTAATTCACAGAAAAAAAAAAAAAATTCTATCTTTATTACTTTTGTTGGTGAGAGTCTAGCATCTCAGCTTGGAAATGGCACAGGTTGCCTTTCTTCCTCGGATAATTGTCTCCGCAGACACAAGTAAAGCTCCATTAAAGCCACTGAGAAGAGCCCAGAGGCATAGGACTTCCATTTCAACCAATAAAAGAGGTAACTAAAACAACTTCTTGTTTGGGTTCCTGAGAAAAAAATGCAAGCAAAAGGTTTTAATTCGAAGCCCCAATAAATTTTGAAACGAAATAAAGTATTATATCAATCTGGGGTTTTTAAAATTCGTTCTTTGTTTTATTGGTCTCGTTTGTGGTGCCAAAACAGAGAACTTTTAAGACAACATCAAAAGCCCTGATGAGGGAGGTTAATAAGACTATCCCAATTGGGGTTTAGGATTTTGTTTTGTTTTGTTTTTGATTGAATTCAATGGTTTGTTTAGCACCTTTTGAATTTGAAATGTATGTGATGTTCAGTTCCTCGCAGTCCTTTGCAAAGAACCCTGAAGTTCAACGATGAGGTTTCTCCTCACAGAGCTGGTAATTACATCTCCTCTCTCTTTCCTTCTCTTATATCAGAAATTTTTTTTGATTGTGTTGTTTATATTCCATTTTGAGATGACTGCAACAATGATTCTATAAAATTTTCTTATAATTGACATATGACTTTAAGTCCTTTCATTTTGAAAATTAATTGGTTAGAAAATTCGACATGAAGGTGTGGTAGTCTTTTTATTGTTTGTTTCATTTCTTATGTTGATTTCTTTATCACTTGTATAGTGTCAGCTGTGAGGTTGATGAGAATAGAGCTAGGTAGTGCATTTGCTGACCGCTTGAATAAAAAAGGGAAAGGCTCTGGTGATAATGAAATGGGATATGTTGAAAGAACTCTTGGTTTTCGCACAAAAGAATTAGACAATCGAGATCTTAGATTGGTAGTTTCTCATCCCTTTCTTGTCTCATGTACATTTGCCTTTTAATTTCTCCGTTATTTTAGCTATAGAGGTGTTCACAGAAACAGTATTTAGAACCTCTTGATACCCTGTTACTTTATGTCTTTTTAATAGAAGCTCAGAAAATAATTCCTACTATTAAAATTATGTTAAAAGAAATGCAATCTTGCATCGTGGCAGTAAAATCTTTAACTCTTTTGTTTTTCAAATTTAATAATATAGGTCACAGATGTTGTTGGGGGTACAATTCGTTGGAGGAGATATCTTGATCATATAATTTGTTCACTGTGCCATGAAGAGAGTACATTTAGAGGCATGGAACCTCTACTTTTGCAGGTATTTTTTCTTTACATTGCATGTGGGCGGTTTTTGTATGCAATGTATCATCAAGGCTGGATAGTACATGGTAAAGGTTTTTAACTTTTTTCTTTTGTTGTTTATCTTTTCAGATTCTAAGAATTGGTGTCTATGAGATTGTCAAGCTAGAGATGCCAGCATATGCTGTGGTATATGAGGTAAACTTCATTCTCTCTCTCACATGAAAAGATAAGGGTCTCCTGATATATGCTTCATGTTTGAAAGGAAAACTATAAGAATTTTATGCTCATTTAAAATCATTCTTAAATGTAATGAACCCAATGAGGAATGTAGTTTTAAGAGACTTTTCAAATTCATGTGGTAGACATGTTCTTTGTTTAAGTTTGAAATACATTAGTCCAGGTAAATTGTATATCATGTTCATCAATAATTAGTCGAAGTATGAAGTAGTATTTCTTCCTCTCCCCTCATGATAGCATGTTCCAGCAATTCACTTTTTAGTCCTAATATGTGACATCCATCGTATTTTGGGTCTGGGAACTCTACATTTATAAGTTTGATGTTATGTTGGATCTATTCTGTGGTCAGATTTCGGCCCCAATACTTCTTCTGCCTTCAATTTTTGGATATTATACTATTGTAAATTATCTCTTGCAATCACATATCAGACAGTCTTATTGTGTTTGACTGCAGAATGTGACACTTGCTAAGGTTGCTCTAAGACCTGGTGCCGGTGATCTGGTCAATGGGATTCTGCGAAGGCTAGTGGTACTTAAGGTTTGTCACCTTCTCTATCCATTGTGATTAATGGAATGACACTTTAAGGTTTTTATGAACTTGTGACATTTTTGAAATCGCAGGAAAAAAATTCTCTTCCTCTACCAAAATTGGAAGGTGATGATCGTGCCCAAGCACGTGCTCTAGCCACTCTTTATTCTCATCCTGTTGTGAGTTTATAACTAGAACTTATTTGTTCTTCTGGTACAAGATTTTTATCATATTGAAAGAACTCATAGAATCATGAAAACAGGATAACAGATCATCATAACTGAAACAAAGATTTTTTTTTGTCAGTGGATGGTAAGGCGATGGACAAAGTACCTTGGGCAAGAGGAAGCAATTAAATTGATGGAGTGGAACAACAATGATCCCGGTTTTAGCTTGAGGTTTCTGGCAGTTTTTTTTCTTTTATGTGTTACATTACATGGATCTCATAGCTACCTTTTCTATTGTTGATATCAGAGCAAATGTTGGAAGAGGTGTTACAAGAGCTGACCTTGTGAAGCAGCTTAATTTGTTGAAGGTGCTTAGAGGTTTTTTTTTTTTTTTCCAAATTCATCTGGTATCTTTAAGATGTTGAAGATTCTTTTGCTTGATAATTTATATTTGGCTTATGGTTGTACTTGATTTGTTATTTTTCCACAACATTCAATTTTTTACAACTTAATATTCATTGCTTTGAGCCCTCTCTCACACTTTTACATCGGATAATTTGTTTTATCTTTGATTACTTGTCTTGGATTTACTATCTGTGGGAAATTTATGTGTTCAACTACTAATTTGCTGCTTTTAAGCTGCAGGTGCCACATGAGCTTTCATTGCACTTGGATGATTTCATCCGCATGAAAACTGGATTGCAAGTATGAGTGCTTCATCAAACATAGGGTTTAAACTTGTGCGGTTTGCTAGCTTCTGGAAAGGATCAATAGTTTGAATATGTTCTTGGTAGGGCTGGATTTGAGTTGAAATGAGCTCAGCTCAAGGGAGTTCGAGCTTAAGAATTCAATATTTTTTATCTCAAACTCAAGCCTAAGCTTTAAGGGTGTTCAGCTCATCAAACTTGTAAACTTAAAAAATTTAATACAAAACGGCATCGTTTTGATCAATATATATTAAAATGGCATCATTATAATACCAAATCGAGTTCAAGCTCAACTTCTTTGAAACAAGCTGAGCTCGAACGCCTTTAAAGCGAGCTCTTTGAGCTCAGCTCATTTGAAACAAGTTGAGCTTGAATACCTTTAAAGCGAGCTCGAGCTTAAGCCCGAGCTTGGCTCCATGCAAAACAAGCCAAGCTCGAGCTAAACTGGACTTGAATCCAGCCCTAGTTCTTGGACAGTAGATTGATAATAATCTTTCTTTTATATGGGGCAAGATAATACTTCCTATAGAAAAGATGCACCTACTACTATCAATTCAACTGTTGGTTGTCCAACAAAATAATTTTAGGGTCTTAATTTCCTCAATTTAATTTTTCAGACTGTTATACAAGCGGGATTACTGAAACAAGGTTTATGCGCAGTCCAAGATGAGAGTGCAGGTTAATATTTTCATCCTTCTCCAAGAAGACGCCTTCTAGACTAATGCACTTGAATATTGTGTGACGTGGTTTTTGTTAGATGTACCATGAAATTTTTGTACTTCTTCTGTATTATGGACATTTGTCATCAATCCCATGATTTTCTCAAGAGTATACATGAAAATGCTTGCATGGTTTTATGTAATTGTGCGGTATCCTCGCTTTAATTCTTATATTCTATATTGTAGGGTAAAATGACTTCCAAAATCTTGCTCCAGTTTTTAATTTAACTGATTCATCTCACATCATTGCAGGTCTGGTAGTTTCTGTTGTGGATGCTCAACCGGGTGAGAGGATTGTTGACTGCTGTGCTGCTCCTGGAGGAAAAACAGTTTATATGGCATCCCGTATGAGTGGCCAAGGTAAGCTAATCCATATCTGCCAGTTAAATGATTTCCACTTTTCCTTTTGTTAAATGTGAAAACTTCTTTGCGTTACTAGAATGGAGAGCCTTTCCCATGCTAATCCTTGCTCAAACCTACGGAGCTTGGTTGGCTCTAGTGTCAGGCTCCAAATTCTTCTCTGTAATAATGTAATACTGACCTCTGTTGTAATGTTGTTTAAACCTTTTTGTTTAATTGAATGAGTCTGAACCAGTGATGGTATTTCTTGTTATCGGGAATGATTTCAAATGATACACAGCTGGTGCCTCATTGGGTTACAGGCATGCTATACGCAATTGACATTAACAAAGGACGTTTGAGAATCCTCAGAGACACAGCCATGTTGCACCAAGTTAGTAGTGTCATCACAACCGTCCACAGTGATCTTCGTATTTTTGCAGTAAGTTAGCACTCTGTAACTGAAGAATTTTCAGGGGAACTTAACTTCTTACATATTTGCTATTTGTAAATCTATATTAGGACTATAAGTCGGATGAGTATGACAAAGTTCTATTGGATGCTCCTTGTTCTGGACTTGGTGTCCTCTCAAAGGTAAGTTAACATTCATTCTGTAACTTACCCCAAAAAAAAAAAAAAAAAAAAACATTTATTTTGTAAAATGTTTAATGACTGAAAGTTTGCAATATTGGGGATGTCTCTATCATCTGGAAGTTAAGGGACCTTTTTAATCATTTTGTTCCTCATTTTTTTACCTTCTAAAGAGGGCGGACTTGCGTTGGAAAAAGAGCTTGGAAGATTTCGAAGAACTTAAAAATCTGCAGGATGAGCTCCTTGATGCAGCTTCTTCGTAAGACATGATTGCTCCTCTTACAAGGCTTTCTTTTTCTCTCTTCTTGATGTGTAATTATAAATTTTTGTCTCTTTCGAATGTTTATCTTGCTTTTTAGACTAGTAAAGCCCGGTGGAGTTCTAATCTACAGTACCTGCTCCATAGACCCTGAAGAGAATGAAGAAAGGGTGGACTCATTTCTCCACCGGCATCCGGTAAGAGCTGCATACGGCTAACTATCATTTCTCCTTTGGTATTTATTTAGCTTTAAAATTACATTGAGTGCCATTTTCCACCTTGTGCTAGGAATTCAGCATTGACCCTGTTGGTAGATTTGTTCCACCCGATTTTGTATCAAAACGCGGTTTCTATTTCTCCGACCCAGTGAAACATTCACTAGATGGTGCCTTTGCTGCACGTCTAGTTCGAGCTGCATAAAGACATGTAAGTAAACCAACTCTTGTATTCTATATGCTTTTCAACGTACGAAACAAATCCTGATGACAGACAAACCTTCTGCCAAATTCAGAACACAAATTTTGTGGTAAGCTGCTTGACTGAGAAGTCTCTACATGGTTCTGCACACCAGTTCTGGAAACATAACCAAGAGATGAAGGCGGTGCAGCCTCAACCAACCAGCTTTCCATTAACATTGGCATGCCGGCTGGTGACATCGAACAAGTAACAACCACTCAAGGAAGCTATAAACTATACATCGTGATCATTGTCATCCGAAAAACACATGCACACAGAAGTTAACGGCATTTGCAGCATGGGTTCCTCAAGTTATGAAACTGCAAAATGTTCATTGTTCTTTTCAATCTGGAGATTGCATTTTGCCTTTAGTGGTAACATTGCATCAGCATACATGCCAATAATTTAGAGTCAATCAACTAACAAGATATATTTATCATTCTATTCTAATCAAAATCTTTTTGTTCACTTGCAAGTTTTATTATTATACACACAAGAATTATTATATGCTTAGATTAGTTGGATGTGCTGCCAAAATTTGGATGTAAAACCTATACTCCCGAATGAATGGCCGGTGGTGAACCAATGAAACAAAAAATTGGTTTCATTTTTCATTACTTCATTAGAGAAGTGTTGACCAATGTTTCATATCTGGATTAGGGAATGACTTGGTTTGTCTGGTCTTATCGGTCAAACAATTAAATAAACATTAGAAAAGAGTATTCAATCAAATAAAATTGTCTGGCCAACTTCATAACAATTTAAATAAGCTTTAAATTGATATTAAGATATATGATGCATATTCCTTATTAGATGGTCACATGGATTTGCTTGCAATATAAGTTTAAACATTGATCCACACTACCAAAATGGTCAACCCGGTTGGATAGAGCTGGGTTTTATAAAAAAGGTATTATTATATACATCAATGGATTAAATAGTTAAAATTTAAAAGTAAAATAATATTTAATTACATAATATTATAGTATTTTTTATGTATATAAATTTATTAACTGAAAAATTGTATAGACTCTTTTTACAATTATGTGATGAAGTAGGGTAAAAATTCATTTGTCTCTTCAAAACGATGTCGTGTAATGACTGGTAGAAGCACTACCATGTCCGTCTCTTAAACCGGAAAACGCTTCTTACACATTCAATACGATGAAGAAACGATGGCCCGTCACGTCACTCTCTCGCGCCCTGAGTCACACTTACTACTCTTGCACGGCCGCCTCAAGGACGCCGTTTCCTGTGAAACACGAAACTAGGTCCAACTTCGACTCCGCGCTCAGCTCGCTCCGCCGATTTCGTCGCGGTCGACCTCGAAATGACCGGCGTCACCAGCACGCCCTGGCGTGACTCTTTCGAGTTCGACCGTTTTGACGTAGTCAAAGACTCAGCTGAGAAGTTCGCCGTCATGCAGTTCGGCGTTTGCCCCTTTCGTTGGGACCCACTCAACTGCTCGTTCATCGCCCGACCGTACCATTAAATTTCCCTTCTGTCAGTATTGATGGAGCAAAACTACTATTAAATTAAATTGAATTTTGGTGATACAAAACAATGTCGTTTTTTGCAGGCACAATTTTTTATATTTCCTCGTCAAGAGTTTTCGGTTGATGGCCCTACTTACGAGTTCCTTTGTCACACCTCATCAATGGATTTCTTGGCAAAGCACCAGTTTGATTTCAACACCTGTTTTTATGAAGGTGTTTTTTTAAAGTTTTGATTTTGATTTGGTGTTTGATACAGCTACTTGTATAGTTTAGGGTGTTCTTTCAAAACGAGCCGAACTGAGTTGACTCGTTTCCAATCCAGCTCTACCTAGTCTGTTGTTTCTAGGAGAGAAAATTATCAAGTTCCTCTTTGGAAAGAATTCCAAACGCATTTTTTTATTAAAGCTCTTTTCTTTTGTCTATTTTTGCTAAACACTAGAAAGCAGACTTAGGAGCACCTGTTAACGTGTCATAATTGGCCTTTCAAGATACTTTCAGTATGAGATTCACAAGCTTGAATAATCTCAGGGGTATCTTATTTATCCAGAGACCAAGAAGAGGAAGCTCTTAGATACATGAATTCGTTGTATGAGGATGAGTTGTTGGATTTGTGACTTGACTTGAAAGAAGGGATAGATATGCCATGGGGCAACATAGCAGATGTCCGGTTTACTGAAAGAATGAAGAACAGATTGAGAGAATGGCATGCTTGGTTATTACGCAATGGAAATGGACCGTCTGGATTTCAGGGCAGTATAAATGACTCAAAGCAACAGTTCCAAACTATTTTCTACAAGATGCGTCCAGCAGTTAGTCTGAATGGATTCACTTCTCATTAACTTAAGTTCATCCACTTGGTAATGTGTTCTTTTCTTTCCTTTACTTCCTATCTAGATCTGAGTTGTTACTTCAGAAATCTGGTGTTGAACAGAATTGTTGGAGCCTATTAGCTTATCCTGATCTGGTTTTTTATGTTGTTTGTTTTGTACCATATTTATTGGCTTAACAGTAGGGACTTGTATATATATATCTTTCCCTTGTCTTAGGATATCATTTTTCATGACATCTTGTTTTCATATCCAGTGTCAATTAATAGCCAACAAGGACAGACATGTTGCATAACCTGGTCTACCAATTTGGTTGCTTACACTGGACTACTTGACAATTTGCTTTTGCCATGGGAATTGAACTTCTCTTCTAATTCTTAGTGGCTTTGACTTTATCCAACAAATTTAGGTTAAGCCAACACTCTTTTAATTCTTAGTTTATCCTTTTAGTGTTCATTAAGACTTTCTGTCTCTTGATATATCTAACATTTTCTTTTACTTTTCATGACAGATTTACTTCATAGTTGCTGTGTATATTACCATTAATAATGAATAAAACAAATAATTGCAGGAAGAAAACAAGCATTTCAAAGATCTGGTATATTTTTGTGTCAGTGGCGAAAATCCAGATCCACAGCAGCTTGTAGTGTATAATGAGTCAGAAGATGATAAGAAGTTACTTATGGTAAGAATGACTTTTGAAAAGAACCTTCGGTGATATGGTACATGTGAATGTTCTAGATGTTTCTATATTAATTTTTTTTTTAATGGGGACTTTGTTGGTGATTGCTCCTTTTAGTGGAATTATAATTGAATTCTGCAATCCTTTCAATGGTCATAACATGTTTTTGGAAAAAATTTAGATGGATTAAGGTGGGAAGAGTCAATATAAAATGAGAACGTTAATTTTCAGGTATTGAGGCATCTCACTTATGATAATATCAGTGCCAATAATTATGGAGACATCATAAAAGGAATATTTGAGTAGGAAATCTGTGTTTTCCCAATTTGTTTCTGGTTTCATATTGAAGTCGGTATTTCCTTAATCTTTCTGCAGAAGGAGGTTAAGGATGAGCAATGCAAAGAGAGGGAGATGAAGATAAAAGCTGCAATTGGGTTTTGCCATGTTATTGACTGCCTCTCCTCTGAAAAGAAGTTGATTGTTGGTCACAATTGCTTCCTAGGTATGAATATCAATCTTGAGATTCATGAAGAGAGTTATTTTTGCAATTTATTATTTAGATATTTAATCTTTGTCATACAGATGTTGCACATATTTACAGCAAGTTCTTGGGTGCTCTTCCTTTGACTGTTGAAGAATTCATTTCCTCCTTTAACAAATACTTTCCTCACATCATTGACACCAAAGTATTGTTGAATTCCAATAATGTTCTACTACAACGGATGAAGAACTCTGGCACTTCATTAGCCTCAGCATTTTCAACATTGTGTCCACAGAATGCTAGTGGTTCTAAAAGCTCTCTTCTACTTGCTCAGCCATGTGTGAAAGTGGAGATTGAAGTGGATGATATGAGGTTTGTTTGTGCATTTTCATTTTCTTCTTCAGTTGACATCTCATCTAATTAGAAAGTTTGTAGTGCTTGTTTCTAATAAAATGCACCAGGGGGTTACATTGAATTGTACTAGCTGCAATGTATAACATATTATGTCACAATAAGTTTAAAATTCTTGGTGTTTATATATCTTATCTACTTAAGTTAAAATTTGGGAAAGTCTAGAAGTCAATTCCTCAAAACTTAAGTTACATTAAGTTTTTGTAATTTTTCCTAATTTTATTACTGTAGTATGTGCCATATTTGTGCATGTGCCATGAACTAAAGAGTTCCCTTGAAGTCATATGGCATCTTTGCAAGGCATGTTAACTTGTTTAGTTTTTTTTTTTTAAATGAATTGAATGCTAGATGTCATCCTCCAACTGGAACTCTTGAACCACACATGAAGCTGGATATGATGCTTTTATGACAGGGTGTGTCTTTGCTCAAGCATGCAGTCATCTCGGCATTGATTTTACACTCCATTCATCCTCTGAAAGCATAGCACTCAACGAAAAACTCCAGAAGCACATCAGTCTTCTATATCTCAGTTGGACTAGTGGAGATGTTATTAATCTAAGCACCGGTGATCAGAGTTCTCTATCCTTGGTTTCTAATAACAAAAAGTACAGACACCCGAAGATTTCCTTCAGTCACATTGTTCTATTATGGGGATTCCCATCCAAACTCAAGGCACAAGATATTAGAAAATGCATCTCTAAAGTCTTCAGTTTAACCTCTGTGACTTCCATGTATCATGTCGATGAAACTGCTGTGTTCGTTCAGTTCAGAAAGGAAGAAATGGTTCTTCAAGTTCTGGAGTTGAAGGATTGCCTGGAGAGAAGAAATGATGCAATCTCAGTTTTGCATCCTCTTGCAAAATTGTTGGAAGGTGGAAATACTCATGCTGCTAGCTACGAAACTTACAAATAAATCTGCAGTTCACCCATCTCTAAAGTCTTGTTCGCCAATCAAGCAGAAGCAGTTGGCATCAAATGGAAGACCAAATTGGTAGAATCCAAGCTTGAGGCGGAGACTCAAGACACTAAAAGTTCCCATGAAGTCGAGAAGATTGACATAACAAAAGATTCATCGCACAGCCAAGTATCATCTGATGCAGTTGATGAAGATTTGTTTTACCCCACTCAAATCAAACAGATAAGAGCTAATTTGTGATTTGATTATTTCTTTTAGCTGCTACAACTGTTAAGTTATGGGCAATCTTTACTTAATTCAGGAAATTTATATAGGGAAAATAAATCTATATTTACAAACATTTTTTATTAACTTATACATTTAAACTAATTTTTTTATCTTACTTTAAAATCATTTCATCACATGTTGTCGTATCATTTTGTGTGGATATGTTGATAAGAAATGTTTGTAATATAGTATTACTCATGCAAAATGCTACGATTGTAACAATTAGAGGAGTGTAGAAGAAATTAGTACTTTAGATGATGTATCATGGTGGCTTTTTTTCTCTTAAGCCAAGTTTTATCTACTGTACATGCATGAAAACTTCTGCCTTTGTACATTATACGATTCTTTTATCTTTTCGATTAATATATTTCCATTTTTGTTTGATTCCTAGTGGTCAATTTTATCATACAAACAGCCGCTTTCTTTAAGAACAAATCTATACTTTTGCTTGAGTGCTAGTTTGCGAGTACTTGCTATGTTTAACTTTGTCACCTTTGCAGCTTCAGAGAGATTCTTCAACTTCGATTTAAAAAATAATAATAATAATAATGAACCGGTAATGATACTTGTTTCAAAAAGCCCGGATCAGCCCAGCTTGCAGATAAAAAACCTGGGCTTTTTCTTGGGCTTAAATTGGCATTTTCCAAATACTAGAGGTGGATTCGAACCTAGTAAATTCGAGTCAAGAGTTGGCTTGACTCTAGAATGGTCATATCAAGATCAATTTCGATTCTCTTGATCGATATAAAAAAAAGATTGTTAGGAAAGAACAAGGAAAATCGCTAAAAAAAACACATTGTTCAAATTCAGAAAAATCGTCTCAGAAGAAGAAGAAATGTGGTTGGAGTAGAATAAAAAGGAGAAAAAGAATTGTGAGCTTCAACACAAGGAGATTGGCAGGTGGTGTTCTTAAGCCGAATAACAATCTAAGTCTAATTTGACTCAAGTGATGTCTACCTTACCAAAGAGATTTAATGCAACCCTGCCCCTAGTTTGGGACACATATATAAGACTGTTCCAACAGCATCCATTAGCAGGCTTACCAAAATTACTCTTTAACCAATTACTTTATATACCAACTTTAATTGGTTAATAGTGAATAAAAACCCTCTTAAAATATGGTAAGTAAATCTTCCAAGGGAAAAGGACTATGTTCCACCCAAATTTTAGTTGTATATCAAAAGTATACCTACACTTGATGAAAAACCCAAACATCCACCCACCTCTAAATCGCCGTTAAGTTTTTCGTTAAATAGAGGGGTAAAACCATAATTTTACTGTTTATAATACAGTTATATAATTTTATCGCATTTTTCTTCTTCGATTTTAAAAATTAACTTTTACCCTCATCTCTGAACTTTGAAAAGTGACTTTCACCCTCCCAAATCCTTTTTTTTTTTTTTTCACTTTCCCTTCGTTCATCAGCGACGACGTGACTGGAGGGAGAGTAAAAAGCGTCATCTAGATTTGGACGATGCTCATTGACGTTCACTGGACGACAGAGCGTCATCCATTGTTGTCTAGAATGGACGATGAAACGTCGTCCAGATTGGACGACACTTCATAGTCCAGAATGGATAACACTTCGTTGTCCAAAGATCTAGACAATGAAGCGTCGTCCAGATCTAGATGACATTCGTCCTTCTTGGACGATGATTGTCGTCCAGAGGCAGTCGACCTCTAGACGAAAACTTCTCTGTCGTTGTCAAAGAAAGTGGTTGTATTTCAGGAGAGAAAAGTGAATTTTTTTAAACTTAATTGAGGGGATAAATGTTAATTTTTCAAATTAAAGAGGGAAAAATGAGATAAAATTTTAATTATTTAATATTATTGATAAAATAATTAATTTACCCCTTAACCCTAACAGAAAATATATTAGTAGATCTAAATAGATTAAATTTTGGATAAGTATTTAAGTTTTTCTTTAGAGGTGGGCATACTTTAAAATAAAGCTAAAACTTGGGTGGGAAATAGTCATTTTTCCCATCTTCCAATATCCAAAGTTAAAAACGAAAAACCTCTCTCTCTCTCTGTCTCAATTCTCCGTACTTGGCATTTATTCTTTGACATAAGGCATTAGTGCTTTTTTTAGGTAATATTGAAATAAAGTGATCTAACACCCACATACATTGCATATTTGATCTCATATTTATCATTTCTTCATTGTTGCATCATATCATGCATACAAACAATCTATTAAACTTGTATTAATTTAAATGTTTAAATCTGTTCAAAAAGTTATAACAGTGAGAGAAAAGCTAGCTACTCCTCGATCAAAACGCCGGTTTGGCAGGAGTGGTATTGAGCATCACCACGCACGCACCTTCTCTATAAATTGAGTCCATTGGTGGTGAGTGTTCAGACTTCAGAGTGCCCCATTCAAGAGACAAAAAGCTTCAGTTCAGAGAGCTATCCTTTCCTTTCTTCCCCCTATATATCCAAGAGCCAAAGAAGTTTAGAACTCTGAAGCCATGGAACGTCAAGCCGGATTCAATCACTACCCCAACAAGCTCCCAAGAACAACAACAACCTCTGGTAAATCACACCACTCGAACTCTTTGGCTTTTTTATGCGTTTCATATTGGGTAATAATCTGTTGCATGCATGGTGTATCTGGCCTCTCTCTTTCGTTTTTGTTCTTGATGAAGTTTTGGCTACATTTATATATTTATATATACGCACACACTTGATAATGAATTAATGCATGCAAATTACTAACGTTTCTTATGTTTTGATCATCTCAGCCTCTCCCAGATTTTTTTTCTTCACCGTTAGATTCATTATTAAGTTGTGTATATATATATATATATATATACATACAAAGATTTGAAACGTCTTTGAAAGTGAGTTTTTGAGGCCCCGAAGTGACATATTTTTTGCCACCTTTTTGACCTTATCATAGCGTTCTTCTTTGTAACGGTTGGTCTGTTTTCTGTCACTTTGTCAAGTTCTTTTGTTCATATCTCTCTCTGCCATTCATCTTTATCTTCGTACGATACATGTGTGAACACACTTATGTTTATACAACATATATAATTATATTATTATATAATTATACTGTTATTTATTGTTTCTTCTTCACTGACATGGCTTCCATGCAGTGAGTCTTCAGACTCTGCACCTCCAATCCTTGCAAGGATCCTTTTCTTTTCAAATTCAAAACGTCGTCGTTTCATATGATAAACATTCTGATTTTGATTGATTGACCGTAGATTTTTCATGGAAACAAACACTGTTTTATTGTGCTGCCTAGTAGTCTGGTTTAGAGTTAATGCAGGTTAAAATATTATTTAGAAGGGCTACAAGAAACGACACCGTTTCATAGAGAAGAGCAAAAGGCTTTGACCTTCGGAGGAAAAACAAAAGAATCTCAACAGTGGTGGGTCCCTTGTTTTCAGGAGAAAATTGGGACCCACGCATGTGCTTGCCCTGAACAGGTATTTGCCACGTAGGATATGACGTGGCTATTGTCTTACTTGTTTGGATTTTGTTGGCTGGGTGGTAGGACCCATGCTTGCTCCCCGGCATGTACACCGTTTTGCCACATAGGATATGGACGGTATTTAATATTCGTAAGCATTGTTTAAAGGCTAATTGGTCTCTATGACTGCTTTAGGTCCAGTAAGGTTACTGGGTACTGGCAATATTACTTATTCTTAATTATTCACTTGTTATGGTTTCATTTTACGCAATTCACTAATGTTCTTACATCTCTTTCTTTGGTTTCAGACTTGGTCATCCAGTCAAGGAATGAATCCACCACCCCGGCTGCCGGCATCAACAACAATAACTCAGTTGGGCAACAACAAGACCCCCAACCACCACAGTGCGTGATTCGCGAGCAAGACCAATACATGCCTATTGCTAATGTGATCCGGATCATGCGTCGGATACTCCCTCCCCATGCAAAGATCTCCGACGATGCTAAGGAGACTGTCCAGGAGTGTGTTTCAGAGTATATTAGCTTTATTACGGGAGAAGCTAATGAACGTTGCCACCGCGAGCAACGTAAGACGATCACTGCTGAGGATGTGATTTGGGCCATGGGAAAATTGGGCTTCGATAACTATGTCGAGCCTCTCACTCTTTTCCTGAACCGTTATCGAGAGAGTGAGACCGAGCGTTCTTCAATGCAGAAAGAACCCATTCTCAGGCGTGGTGTGATGGACTACGGACCAATTGGGCTTCCTGGGCCTTATGGGCCTGCCTATAACTTAGGTCCCCAACAAGGATTTTTTGATCCTACAATAGGTGGATACTTTAGAGATGGGTCGGGTTCAGGTTCGGGCTCTACTGGTGGATCATCTTCCCAGGCTAATCTGCCAGCCTTCGATCCATTTTCTCAGTTCAAGTGATTTTAAGAGAAATTGAGCAAATTGTCTTCTCATTAAAGAGTTTCAATTTTAACCATTTGATTATTATGTTTCCTGGAAATTGCTAATAGAAAGCTTGGGAGGAAACAGCTGTTATCCTATTGAACTTTTTTTGTTATTAAGTGTTTTGCAAGTAATGGCATGTCAATCGTGGCTCATGGGCTAGATTCAATCCTAGTTCTTTGAATTCGGTCTAGTTAGGATCAAAGTCAAAAATTAGATTCATTTTTATAAATAAGTTAATTTCAAATTTTAACTAATTTAAATCAAATATAATATAAAATTGTTTTTGAATCAAGTTTAAATCTCAATTCATTCATAGATCTCAAATTCTTGAACTGAGCTTTGTTCGTAAATTATGGTGGGTTCCTAACAGTTGCACATTTTCCATTATGAGTATAATTTGCCAGCAGTGGGGACATCAATGCCAGATACATTTATATTGAGTGTATTTATTTGCTGGTTGCATGAGCCACAAATGAACACAAGCACAAGACCAATGTTTTCATACTTGAAACAAACATTGACCTGGTCCGTTGACAGTCAAACTAGATAAATAGAATTATGGTGTGATTAGGGCTGGATTCGAGCTGAGCCAAGCTCGGGCTCGGCTCGGTTTTTTCATGGCCGGCTCGAGTTCAGCTCATTTTCGGCTCGTTTTTCATATCAAAACAACACCGTTTTATATATATATATATATGGATCAAAACGACGTCGTTTTGTATAAAAATTTTTTAAAAAAATCTACCGAGTCAATCCGAGCCAGCTCGAGCTCGATCGAGCCGAGCAGAGCCCGGCTCGTTTCGGGCTCGAACCGAGCCGAGCCAAGCTCGAGCTCAAGCTGGCTCGGCTCGAGTCCAGCCCTAGGTGTGATGGTATGTGACACATATTCCTTATCAGATAAACTTAATTTGAGTTTCAACAATTATGGATTTTTGAGTAAAATTGAATTCGAATTACATTTTATCAAAATGAAATTTGGATTGGTGATACACATGACCATATCCATTTGTCGGGTGTCAAGTTTAAGTCCCATCAATAGCAAATTTTTACAAAAAGAGATTCTTCATTTCTGTTAAAACTTGGACTCAAATGTTCAAGGTCCCATCAATTCCAAAATCCACTGTGATTCATCCGATTCAACCGTACGTTGATCTGATCTTAATGACTAATATATGTTTAAAACTTGACACCTTAAATTTATAAACTAATTGTGGTTAATTGTTGTGTACAAAGTTAAAAGATGATGATCAATTGTCACCTGAGTTCAAATACAATTGCTTTTCTTTGATATGATCAATCACTTCATCTGTAGTAAGATATTTTATTGACAATCCTCTTGAAATGCAATCCCTGAAACACATGGAAAAAAAGGTGTAAGTCCCCTTGATATGAATTCTGTTATTCATAATCAGAGTACTATCTTAATTACGGAATATGGAAGCCCGGCTCACCTTAGTCTTGTTGAACTGATTTGGTTCGGCACAAGCTCATCCACGACCATGATGTTAGCCTGAAAGTGAATGCGAAAACTCAATTAAACAAGTCTTGGATGTGTGAGCATGCAATGTATGGTACAGAAATAAAATAGCAATTCGGAAGCTATTGTCAAAAACAAGGTTTTAAATTCCGAAAAGTTTCATGGTGATTGATTAATCATTCAACATTTGGAATCGTAGACAAATAACACCTTTCTATACAGCATGTTCAGTAACCTGATTACCATGATTTATGAACAAAATCAAGATCTTCATCAAATCAATTGGCATGAAGTTCAGAATACACCAATTAACACAGTAGAGGATGCAAAAACATGTTTGAAAAAATACCTTGTTTTCATTCAAGATTTCATTGTCCGAGATGATCTTTTCAACATCTTGTCCTTCTCTGCAGATGCACGCCACACCATAATCTCTGCATATCATCCTTACCTGAAAGAACCAAAAATCATATGGTTGACATTGGCTACAAGAATTAATGAGAAGAGAATAGGAAAAGTTTCAAGCCTTTCTGTGTGATGAGCGGTTCAACTTATCTCTCATTCTCATTTACCTTGAAGTTAAAACTATTAGACAATGAGCTTTCTAGCTCACACATACACATCTAATGCAAGACCATGGTTTTGAAAATTGGACCAGACCGGCCATTCGGACCGGTTTTAACCACTAATATTACCCTGGTTCAAGGCCATGCTGAACATTCTGGTTGGCCTGGTCTTGCATATTTACAAGATGATGGAATTTTCACGTCCTTGTAGAACCATTATAATCACTGCTCCATTTATCTTATTCGCCCCTATAGCATATGAATGAAGACATAGCACAAGTAAATACCTGCCCAGGAATCCAAAATCCAGGAATGCTGAAGGACTGGATTAAATCAGAACCACATACAAGAATGACCTTAAGGGACCCTACAAGAAGCAAAGAAAGCCAACATTTGGTTGCCTCATATAAACATATAAAGCTCACATAAACAAGATTATAAAGTGGTATCTCGTACTTATTATTTGAGTTAACAATACTAAAATAAAAATATTATTCAGTTTCTCACCCCTGGATATCAGCCCAGTCTCACTCAAAAAGTTTTTGATTCTTGACAAAACAGTCAAAGTTCGTTGGTAGGAATTCTGGTTTGCCTGTGACACAATTGAATGCAAAACAATACATTAACAATCACACCAAAAATCAAGAAAGAACAAAGGAAGCAGAATCATTCATTGCTTGAAATGAAACAGTTTTGCACGAATGAAATGGGAGAGTAAGTACCTCCCATGGATCAACCATTATGAAGTCGGAAGTTTTGCAAGCCAGGTTACACAACTTTATCCGATGTTCAGCAGATATAAGGCCCTGTATAACGTTTATGCCATTAGTTCAGTTAAACTATGTCCACTTATGAATATACAAAACGAGATGATATCTTAACTTATCTTAACAATAAGTACTTCACTTACAATGCATGTAATCTTCACCACGGGACACAACCATCATCACCTAAATGCTTATTTAAAAATGCTACCAGAAAAGTTCACATACCTTTTTCTTGTATGCATCACTAACAGGTGACATATAGCCTCCAATAACACAATAGCCTGCTAAGTTCAGTGCATCTCTTGCCAGTTCTAGCCATAAAAGTGGAAGTGATCAAACTCATATATACTTAATACTTTCCAAAGGAGATCTAAATACCACTATCCTATAATTGAAGTGGGCATAAGATGAAAATTAAAGCTAAAGTCAAAAACCTTACCAAACATACGCAAGTGCATAAGAGTTGGAGGATTGAAACTTCCTGTAGCTACTAAAACAACATAAGTTTTGTCCCTGATAATGAATTCCAATTAGCTCAATCTCACTTCATCAACACCACATTCATAAAAATTCAATAATATTTCATGTACTAACAAAATGGGTAGTACCGAGTAATCATCTGATTAAGTAATTTTAAATTAGAGATAAAATAAATAATTAAATCACACAATTACACCCATTTTGTTTAGTACATGTAGGATTACTCATAGGAATTAGGAATTAACAAAAAATTATGAAACTTACTCTGTTATTAAGTCCAAAGACAACTTATCTAGAGGCAGAGGGATATCCATGGCACCTAAAAGCAGGAACTTTATGTATTGAAATTTATAGAAACAAGAGAACAACCAAACTATATACGCAGTGAAAGTTGGCTCAAGAAAACAAAGGGAACAACCGATAAAATTTTCTATGTAAGTAAGAAACAAATAGGCACAAAACTTCAAACAGTATAACAAGAATTCCCAGATGAAAGAAAAACAACAAACTAAAGTCTGAAAAATATGAACACACTTTAGGAAAAAAAAATTATTTTCTTCTGAGACTATTGAATTGAAGAAAGACTCATGGAGAATAATATACATATATATCTGTGGACCTTTGAATATCAAAGTCTTGACTTTTGACCAATGACCATTTCTATCAGAATTTCAAGGCTAACCCAATTAGCTCTGATCACTCAAAAGATTTCAACATTGAAGAAAATAAGATGTTCGCCTCAAAAGCTTAAAGAGTGGCAGATGCAGAAATAAAATTTAATGGGGTTAAGGTTAGAATGACACAAATAAATTTTAAATTAAAATAAATACAAATATTTGTATTAATAAAACATTCATTAACTAATACATTTATAATTGTCCTCGTCATAATTTTACTTTTGAAAGTATTGTACAATAACTTTATTATCAACACTATCAAATGCCTCTTTCTCTATATACACAGTTAAGATATCATTCAACCATTGATCACTCATTCTATTTTGCAAATGATTCTTTACAAGATTCAAATCTTTCATCAAATATAAATAAATATTAAATTTATTAAGAAATTTGATTTTTCCTCTGGTTAATTTTAAATTAATTAATTAAACCATTGTGCTTACCAAAAATCATAAATTCTAATATCTTAATTCATGTGTAATTGAACTTTAGAGCAAAATCCATACCCATCCAGCAACCAATATACATTCACTTTACATATGCAAAATGCTAATAAATAAAAAAACATTCACTTTGCTTTGTATCAAGAACAAATAACATGAATATATATGTCATGATCATTAAAAACAAAACTACCGCAGTTTACACAGACCATTCTTCAAACACCTTACAAACAACCAGAAAATGACCCAAAACTAACCAGTCTTCTTCCAAACAATCACTCCTCAAACAAGCCAAATAACCAAAGAAACTTCATAAACAGTCCGAAAATCAAATTCAAACAAAACTTGACGACCCAATACATCCTAAGCCATAATTCCAACTCAATCAATGAGTTAAAATAATAAACAGAAGATGAAATTGAGACCTGAATGAACAGTTGAACAGTAATATGACATAGAAATGGAGGAAGATTGACGAATCTGTTCAAAAAAATGGTGAATTTGTGAGAAGCACGACTGCTCTATATGAGAAAATGTCCAAACGGAAACTGGATTTTTATATTGCCAGCAATTTCAGGAATTGAGGTTGAGTTGGAGAGGACGATGACAGAAGAGGGACGCAAAGGTGGAGCGGTGATGTATAACCATTAAGGACAGATACTGTTTTTTATTGAAATATAGTCCCTAACAAACCTAAGAGCATCGGGCCATGAATATAAGTTGGACAATAGTTAACCTCGTCCCGGCCCAGGTAGGCTCGGCCCATTTATAAAAATTTCAAAAATTTTAAACGCGCTCAATTTAAAAGCAATCTCTTCCGTGGATCAGAAAACACACGATTTCCCTCTCTCGCTCTTTCGAAACTCGGTGACTCGATTTGAACTATCGAATGGAGAAGAAAGCTTGAAGACGAAGAAGAAGACGAAGAAGCAGAAGAAGAAGCACGAACATGTCGGAGATGGAGAGTATGTTTATGCAGATCTTCGAGAGGAAGAAACGGATCATTGAGCAGGTCAAGCAACGGACACTTCTCTTCGATCAACACCTCGCTTCCAAATGTCTCCTTCAAGGAATCGCTCCTCCGACGTGGCTCTTTTCTTCATCATCCTACAACGGTAATCTTAATCTCGCTTTTATTTTTTATTTTATTTTTTTAAAATTTTGGTCCCAAATTTCTTCGCCTTTTTTTTTTCCTTTTACAAGCTTTGAAAGATAAATTGAAACGAAATCTTTGATCCAGGCGAGTTCGAATAAGCGAATTTGGTGATTTTTGTGATTACATATTGGTGTGGATTTTTATATTACCAGCAATTTGGAGTTCATTTTCACTGTATCTTCGTGACTCTGAATGCTGAATTAGGTCATTTGTACATGAGATTTGTATGTGAGTTTTGCCATTGAGGGAGGGTTTGAATTCGGTTTTCTCTACCTTTTGTTTGGATATCTGAAAGCTGAATTGAAAGGATTGGAGACTTTGAACGGCGAATTAAGTAAATTTGACGGTTAGATCTGTGAGTGAATCTTGATACTAATAGAAATTTTGATTAATTTTGTTTCTTAAGAGAGCTGTTTGGTTGGGGCTTAGAAAGCGAAATGTGTTTCAAGTTTTATCAATAAAGTAAATAAGTGAAGAAATAATTTCTAGGTTTATAACACCTAGAGTTTCTATCTTGACATTAAAAATGATCAAATGGCGACTGTGAGTTGCTGGGATTCATTAGTGAGTTTGTTTAGTTTTGAGAAATACTACATACATTAAGAATGCATAAAAATGCTCACGTGTCATAATATATTTAGGCATTACTTTATCTCTAATTCACTGTTAGCTAATCACATGATCATACGCCAATGTTTGTACTTGTTCATAACCATTGTTAGGGTATGAAGAAATTGACTTGAGATGTTAAGTTAGTGTGTGCTTGTTTTTATTGCTACATTTTTTTGGCAACCGAATAGAGTAACTAATTGTTTACACTGCTATATTGCTTTGGTTTTTTGCATGATGAGAAGAAACACATTTTGCTTTATTCATGTATAATCATTACTTTTATGCTGTGGCAGACTTCAATATGGAGGAACTCATTTCAGGACTCTTAATCCCTCGTGTACCACTGGGAATTCCTTTTTTGGGCAGTTACAACAAGCCCATTGTTACAGCTAGTAAGGGAGATTTGCCTGCTGGTTTCTATCCAGAAGTTCAACCTTCAAACAGGGGTGTTGAGGCAGCAGGATATGCATTATCTGTTTCCCTACAATCCCCTCTAAATGAAGCTGGAGGAGCCTCAAGTTGTGTTCAAAAGCAGGATTCTAGTGCTCCTGCCACAACTCCACAGCATCAGAGAGATACAAGAATCTCTAATGTTTTTCCCGATCCAGCTCAGTCATTAGAAAAGATTCAAAGATCTAAATCAGATTTACCTGACAGTGTCTATGCAGAAGTTCACTCTTCAAACAAAGCTGTTGATGGAGCACCAGATCTGTTGTCTGCTTCGCTGCAGTTTCCTGTTATCAATGCTGAAGGAGCCTCAAGTAGTGCACAGGAACAGAATTCTAGTCGTCTTGCTGCATCTCCACAGGATCAGAGAGATGCAAGAATCTCAGATGTTTATCCCGAGCCAGCACAGTCATTAGAAAAAATTCAAAAATCTAAATCAGATTTACCTGGTAATTTCTCCTCAGAAGTTCATCCTATAAACAAAGCTGTTACTGTAGCAAGAGATCGATTGTCTGTTTCACCACAGTTTCCTGTTACAAATATAGGGGGTGCCTCAAGTTGTGTTCAGAAGCCAGATTCTAGTTCTGCTGCTGCATCTCCACAGGCTCAGAGAGATGCAAGAATCTCAAACGTTTCTCCCAAGCCAGCTCAGTCATTAGAAAATTTTCAAAGATTTACATCAAAATTACCTGATAGATTTTATGCTGAAGTTGAACCTTCAAACAATGCTGTTGATGCAGCACAAGATCGATTGTCTGTTTCACCGCTTCCTGTTATTGATGCTGCAGGTGTCTCAAGTTGTGTTCAAAAGCCAAATTCTGGTTCTGCTGCAGCATCTCCACAGGATCAGATAGACGCAAGAATCTCAAACTTTTCTTCCAAGCCAGCTCAGTCATTAGAAAATTTTCAAAGATTTACATCAGAATTACCTGGTAGTTTTTATGCTGAAGTTGAACCTTTAAATAATGCTGTTGATGCAGCACAAGATCGGTTGTCTGTTTCACCACCGCTTCCTGTTACTGATGCTGGGGCTGCCTCAAGTTGTGTTCACAAGCCAGATTCTAGTTCTGCTGCATCTCTGCAGAGTCAGAGAGATGGTCGAATGTTAGAAATTTCTCCCTGGGCAGCTAAGTCATTGGCAAAGATTCAAAGATCTAAGTCAAGGCAAAGGGCTCTTGAGCTTCGTCATAGTGCAAAATCAGTTAAAAGTCATTCACATGATGAGAATAAAACTGAAAATAAGACAAGTGAGGGGAGTAAGACAGAAAATAAGAGTGGAGTGTTTGGTAGTGGAATTACAGGTTTTGAGATTGCTCCTGTACATAATGGCAATGCTTGTGGGTTGGAATTATTTGAATCTTTTGATATTAATTATGAAAACTGTGAGCTGGATGAACCAAAAGTTTGCGATTTACACAGCAAGGAAAAAGGTATGGAGCTTTCATTAGCGTTTTATGTTGCCAGTTTTATTGCCACCATTTTTTGTGATGCTCTGGTATTTTTATTTTCCTTTGAAACACTTTCAATTTCATTTTTTGTCTTGGAAAGAAAGAAATTGTACTTTTATATGCCCAAGAAGCTTTTGGTGCTTTCAAGTTTGATTGGTTACTCAAATTAGAAGAAGACAAGTTGAATTATATTTCCCTTGGATTTCCTTGACAAGTTTAAGTTTAATTGCAGAGTTAAGTAAGGAGAAGCTCATCTCAGGACTCCTATTCTCAAGTCCACAACCTGCAAACTCCTATTCTAGTGATGACAATGTTCCCAACTATAAACCGGCTATTATATCTGAAAATGAGGAGTTACCTGCTGGTTTATTCTCTGAAGTTCAAGCTTCAAGCAACAAAAGTCTTTCAGTAGCTGGACAGTCTGTTTCGCATCAATTTCTTGTCGGTGATGCTGGATGTGCATCAAACGTTGTTCTCGAACTGGATTCTAGTGTTACATCTCCCCGATATCGGAGAAAGACAAGAAAATCAGACATTGAGCGGGGACCACTGCAGTCACTGGCAAGCATTCAAAGATCAAATTCAAGGCAACGGGCTTTAGAGATTCGCGATAGTGCAAATGTGGGTAAAAGTTTCTGTGCTGAGAAGAATGTTAGTGTATATTCTAGTGAAGTTACCGGCTCTCAAATTGCTGTGGTACAGGGTGACCAAATTTATAAGTCAGAAATAGTAAAACCTGATGATTTTGATAATGAAAGTTCTAAGGTGGATGAAGCCCAACTCTCTTGTTCCCAGGGCATGGAAAAGAGTAGCAAAATATATTCTGGTAGGTTAACCAGATCCCGTAGTTCTGGCCAACCACAAAGCTTTTTTATAAAGGAGTTCTTGCATATAGGTAGACCCACTTATTTCGAGAGATCTAGTAGGAGAAAATATGATATAGGAAGTGCCAAATCAAGTCAACAGCAGATTGAAGAGAATGCCCCTCTGTCAGGCAAAATTGGAGATCTACTAACCAACACCATGTCTGCTTCATTAAGCTTGAGGGTAAAACCACTTCATTATCTTTACCTGTTTTTTCAATGTTAGAAGTTTGAATATTGCATAAGATTATCTAGTGCTGGATTTAAAAGGTCATTGCCTTTGTTTTTCACAGGTAGATGAAACTGCAAAATCAAATGTCAATCGAAGTCCAGTTAATGATCCTGTTGAAACTTGCCTGACTGGAGGATCTAAATCATCTCCTGTTGGGATTTCTTCAGTACAACTTGAACATTTGGACTTTGTTAAACCAGTTGAGAGCCGTCATGAAAGATCTGTGGTGGAAGAACCAAAAATAGGTGGTTTACAGGGCAAGGAGAAAGGCGGTAATGCTTATTCTGGTAGAATTACAAGATCTCAATGTTCTAGCCAGCAAGTCAGTTCTAACAGGGGCTCAGTGAATGTGAATATCAATGACCAGACTGCTAGTTCTTCAAAATCAAGAGAGCAGATCGGAAAGAAATCTATACAGTCAAAAGAAAGTTCTAAATCTGGAGATGAGGGTTCATTGCCTCAGTCTAAGCGAAGAAAGGTTAATAATCGACTAAATGACTCTCTGTCTGCTTCACTGAGCTTGAGGGTAATTCATTTATATGTATACACGTGAAATTTAAAACTTAAAATGTGTTGTAGATAACATAAAACTTGTCTGAAATCTTAACTTTTTTCTATATCTCAGGTGGGCGGTGATGTACAATCAAGTGTCAGTTATAGCCCAGTTGTTGAATTGAATCAGGATGGAGGTTGCCAGATGCTAGGGGGTTCTCATTCTTCACCTAAGCTTCAAATTTCTGTGGTACTTGTTTTTCTGTTCTGCTTTCACCGGACCTTTTTGGTTATTTAGAAATATTATTTAACTACAACTGCCAGTAACATGTTCTTCTAAAAGTCGCATAGATATTAAGGTAGAATATTGAGTCAGGTCACTGAACATTCTATTAATAGATTTTTCCCATTAGTATTGTGCTGAGTACTATTTGATAAAATTTACACCTTACGTGATGATCAAGTCAATATTAAGTTCTTGTTTCTACATTTCTTGCTCTCAGGAAGTATCATCTCTTGGCAATAAAAAACACCTAAATGAACTAATATTTAATTTTAACTTTTTGATGGATAAAGGATTAGTTGACTAGTTGGTCTGTATGGATAAATATGATTCCTATCCTGTCTTCCCAGTAAATATTAAAGCCCCAATCACTATGCTGGTTTTAAACATAATAGTGCATTTCTATTATTCTAATCCAATCACTGTTTATTTCTGGTATTGTCCACTATTTTGAGTTTTAGTTATATATATAGTTATTAATATCCTACGATATGATACAAATGAAAAAGATATGTATTATAAGATGTATCGAATTAATATGATACAGTTGACGTATCATATAATACGATACATATTACTGATATAAATCGATACACTTTTTAGAGAAAATAATGAGGTAATAGGAGTATATATAAGAAATTTTATATTTTCAAAGGTATTTGTAATATTTTCTAAAATGGTGATGTGTCAATTAGATTTTTTAATTTTTTAATTATATTTTTAAAAACCGTATAATACGATATGATACTCGACAAACGATACGAAAAATTAGATTTTTGACACACGGTACTATATGTGATTTATTACCATGGTTGCATGTTTACACTAACCCTGGTTTTTCTGCAATCATTTAGTAAGGGTACTAAAGTCGACTGATTGTTTATGGAGTGTTGATAATGTACTTTATTTATAATCGTAAGATAGCTTGGAGATCTTGACAGGTTTTTCACACATTATACTAGTTGCTTTCTCTTGGTGTTTTGGCTCTTTTGACTAAGGATATCTGTCTCAATTTTGTGATAAACAGCGTCAGCTTTGCTTGGATGAGAAGAACAGAAGCGCAAATAGCCCTTTGACTTTTGTACAGGAAGAGTTAGAAGTGCCCTTTATTTCAAGTTTGGCTGATCAGACTACTGGAGATCCTAAAAGATGTTCAAATGCAGAAGCAGGAGGGACAGATCCAAGCAGTGTACCAAATTCAAGCAAACAGTGCACTATGGGAGAGAATAAAGTCTTGCTGCAGGTTTTTCACAGATTACACTCGTTAGTTTCTATTGGTGTTTGAGCATTTCTGATGAAGAATATATGTTTATTTTTGTGGTTGACAGAGTGAGCTTCGCTTGGAGAAAAAGAAAAGAAGTGCACACACCCCTTTCACCTTTGTATTGGAAGAACTAGAAGCGCCCATTATCTCAAGTTTGGCCAATCAAGCTACTAGAGATTCTGAAGGATGTTCAAATGCGGAAGCAGGAGTGTCAGTTCCATTTAGTGTTCCTGATTCAAGTATACAGTGCACCCTGGAAGAGAATAAAGTCTTGCCATCTCTTGATGATAAATTCCAAGTGGGAAATATGGAAAACTTAACTTGTACTGAAAGAGACAAGCAGGAAAGGAAATCTCATCTGGAAGAAAATGGTGATTTTATGTATTGTTCAGGTGAATTTAAAACTAGAAAGCCCATGGAGTCTATCGGTGCTGACCAAGCCATTCCTGAGTTTGAGGGATTCACTGTGGAAACAGATTATGAACAATCATGCATAGGAGAGAACATTAGCTTTGAGGAATTGAACCTACCAAAATCTACAATAGAACGTGCTAGTTTGCTTGAGCGGCTATGCAAATCTGCTTCCATGGATACCCCACTATCCCAATTCTCTACCACATATAAATTTCAGAGAGCACCGAATTTATATCAGTCAGTTCCAAATGGGCTGCTAGAGTGTGACCTGAGAAGCAGCTTTTTTGAGATGGGTGATATGGGCAAGCAACTTAAGGCCAGCAGCTTCGATGAGGATGTCAATAGTGCTTTGGAAGGAAAATCCTACTCTGATTGCTTACCATTTTCTAGTTCTCAATCTACTTGGGATATCAGGAAACCTTTTACATCTCCAGTTGGGAAACTATGGGATAGAACCACATCAAAATCTGGAAGTTCAGAGAAGCAAGGCAGCTTAAATGCAGAGCTTCCCTGCATTATTGAAGAAAATGAGAACGCACATGAGGTTGCCGATGTATTTCAAGAAGGCATAAGTTCAGAAGTGCTATCCTCTCCAGTCAAACGAGAACCGCTTGCTGACATCACAGAAGATCCTAACCTTCCAGCATGTGTTTCTAAATGTGAGATATTTGCTGCTAGAGATAGTATAGAATCTATAAAAACAAATTACAGCTTGACTGGGACTTGCAATAGGGTCAAACAAAAGCTTGAACACCATAACAGCAGCAAGAAACAACTTTCAAACAAGATGAAAGTGAGCAATGGTACAGAACCCGGAGAAAATGGGATCTACAAGTTGAGGAAATCAGTTCGAAATAGGTTCAGTAAGCCAAAATTATCTGGAAAACCCAGTTTGAGAAAAGGAGGCTCAAGTATAGCAGAAAAGGAAACGAAGCCTAATAATATTGTATCCAATCTCAATTCCTTTATTCCTCTTGTTCAACGAAAACAACCAGCCGCGATCATCACAGGTAATTGCTTGAATTTAAACAGATATTAGATATTTCAGTTCATCTATCCAGTTTCATATAATATAATTTTGTATTTCTGGTGTTTTCTTCCAGGAAAGAGGGATGTTAAAGTGAAGGCCCTAGAGGCTGCTGAGGCTGCAAAGCGTCTTGCACAAGAGAAAGAGAATGAACGTAAGATGAAGAAGGAAGCTTTGAAAGTTGAACGAGCAAGAGTGGAGCAAGAAAATCTGAAGCAATTGGAACAGCAGAAGAAAAAGAAAGAAGAGGAGCGAAAGAAGAAAGAAGCTGAGATTGCTGCCAGAAAAAGACTGAGAGAAGAAGAAGAAAGAAAGGAGAAGGAGCGAAAAAGAAAACGTGTCATTGATTCTTTGAAGCATCAGCGAGAGAATGAGGAAAAGATTCGCATTAAGAAAGAGAATGAAGTGAAAGGCCGGGCCATGGTATGATCGCTTGAACCCTAAGAAAAGTTAAACATGTTTTCATACCTGCTTTCTTTGATAAAATTGGCAACCATTTATTTGTTAAGGTGGTCGATGGGTGAGAGCCTTGCTTGACTGAGATTCTGCAAGCCTGTTTAACTATAGCGACTCGTTGTCAGATACTATGATAAGTTTGAGTTTATCTCTTAAAAGAGTCGGTTAGGATTTTTCTAAGGAACAAAAGTCCTTAATAAGATTTAGGTTTTAAGAATAATAATCTATATATATATACATGAACATATTATTCGGTATACAATAAATTGGAAGAAATCACAAATTCATTGTAATTAGAAAGACGAGAAAATATTGACTTAGTCTGGATTAGAATAAACCAGAGTAAATCATGCATGTTTTACTTTATCAATCTTGTACACAATGTTCTTCTGTTTTCTACTATTTTAGGGATAGAATTAACATTGGGTATCTATCACAGAATGAGCGAGCAAACGAAGTGAAGGTTTCCAAGGATGAAACAGGAAAGGACAACAGAAAGGAAAAAGAAACGGTAAATGAAAATCTTGAGAAATTGCAAAAGCCTGGGAAAGGTAGCGTTGCCCGTGAAGTTTGTAAGACTTCGGCTGGTAGCGGTAATAATACAAAGGTATGATATGAGCAAGGATAATCTTGCTCGCTAAAATAATGATGGAAATGAAATTCTTAATCTGAATCACCCTTTTGAAATTCTTAATACGTTAAATCTTTTTCCAGGGAATTAGCAATATACTGAAACCATTAGAAAATCACAACTTTGATACCCACCAATACCAGGAAGAGTCTTATGATATTTCTCCATATAAAGGTTCAGATGATGAAGACGAAGAAGATGATGAGATACCTAATACTAAATTTATTCCTTCATGGGCCAGGTATGTAACTGAAATTTATCATTTCTGCTCTTGTGAGGAGTGTATTTATCACTTCATGGGTTCACGGATTGACGCTTAAAAGATCTAAATTTTAAAATTATACTCTTAATTATTTTTTTTTTTAAGTTTTGAATATAAAGTGAAAATAAATTTATAATTTTTATGGTTCAAAAAAAAAAATTTTAAAGTAAGAGGTTAGAGCCCATCATTTTTGTCTCAAGCCAAAAATCTTACCAACTCAGGATCTCTAGCCAAACACCTAGTCCAGAGGCGTTTTGATATTCAAACTTGGTAGCTTGGACCTGACTCTATGATTAAACATTATACATCTATACTTGCTTTCTACAGTAAAAATCGCGTGGCAGAGGCCATTGCTTCCCAGCAAACACTGGACGCAGAAACGATTTTTCCCCGGCAGAGTTTTTGCAGAATAGTTGAAGGTACTGCTTGTACATCCTTTATTACATGGACTTCAATACTGATCAGCTAAATAATCAAAACCACATTTTCTCTTTGCAGTACTCCAGCCCCGTAGAAAACAGCTATATCCAAGTTAAGGACATGTAAATTTTGTCAAATCACTTTCGATTCAAAATATGCATCTGCATTCAATTTATTCAAGAGCCTTCACGAGAAATAAAAGGGTACAGTTTTCTGTTTGAGTAATATTATGTGCATTATCAATGAATACAAACATGGTATAAACATTATTAAAATCATCTAATTATATGATGACATGTTAATGTTTATATCTGTGTTTGTATCTATTTTTAGTACAAGAAGTATTATTTCCATAATTATTTTTTTACATCGTCCATTTGGCTGAGAAAAATGGTAAGAAAAAACTTTCATTTTATTCTTTAAGACTGGAAGCAATTGACTATTGTTTTTTCTCATTCTTTTTAGCAGATTCTGTAGCAACATCCTGTGAAGACAGCTGAGGATCAGGTACTTTTTGATTTTGAGACATTGGTAGCTGAACATTATGCAACTTAGAAATGTACATAATGTTTTATGACGTCTGAATTCAGATGTTGTGAATCTAACACATTTGAAACAAGTTCATTACCTCTCATGAACCTTTTGATTTTATCTAGTTTCTTAGTATGACTCAATCCCTCCTAGCCAAAGCATTATAAAACTCAATAAAACTTAGTATATAGACAGTTAGATATTAATAGATATGAACAAATTGATGTGTTAATGTGTGATTAGATGCTCTTATATTAGAGATAAATGAATAATTAAATCACATAATCACATAACGACAATTCACTTTTTTTGTACTCGTTAATATTCATTATCTATACATGTAGTATTATTTTGTAAAAATTAACTTGATAAAACAAACTGATCACTTGTTTTATTAGAAGATTTTTAAATAAATGTGAGACAAATTACGTCCTATTCCTTGTTTAGAAGACCCACCTAGGGCAAATACTTGAATGTTCACTTGGGTCAGTGGGAACGCCAAATAAGCAGCAAATTCTGATAAGGGATGTGGACCAGAGACTTTGAGAAAACTTGTGTTTTTAAGGTATTGTACAAAAAAAAAAAAAAAAATAGAGGCAGAATGATTTAGTTACAAGTAAATATTACTTTCCAGGTTTATATACAAGGTTATTCCTTGCATTACAATATCATACATTTATTAACCTAATTTTTTATATTCAAGTTTTGACTTCCAGGCTGATGGTAAGGCTTAAACTAGGCTCGAAATAAAAACTTCGATGCTAGTAATTTGACTCTCGACTTGCAACAAGTTCACAGTTTGTTAAAGAAGAATCTCAAATTAAAGTAAAGAGAGAAGTGTTTGTAATAGACAGGCTTACGTATTAGCTTTCTTCCCGCTGTCAATGAACATGTTATGTTCTCTGGTGACCGCTGTAGTTGCGTGATTGAGAAGAAGAATGGTTAGGAGTGGGCGATTCGGGGAGCTTGTGAGTGGGCAGCTGGGGAGTGTGCGTCGAACTGGAGTGAGTAGTTCAAGGTCAAGGTGAAATGAGTCTAGTAAAATGGTATCCAAGTTAGGGAAATAAATTATTTCTGACATATTTGGGTCTTGGGCGTAAACATAGTTTGTTCAAGTCCGATTGCAGAAAAGATTTTAAACTAATAAAGAGTTTAACTGTAGTTAGGTCTGAATTTAGTTCAGTTCAATGCATATTTTTTAGAAACTTTTAGACGTCATTCCTATCTAGTTCAATTGACTTACCTACTTATTAATTTTTGGCCAAAAGAACTATTTTCTACCCAAGTTCTGGTGAAATCAAAAATATATATCAATGGCTGACAAAAACTTAAATACTCATTTAAGTCTTAATATGTTATGATATATTCATAAATTTTTTATTTAGGTTAAGAGATAAAATTGTTATTTTATCAGTAATATTAATATTATATCTTATTTCTCTCTCTCTCTTGATTTAGAACACTAATATTTTCATTTTAAAGCAAGTTTTAAAAAATTCATTTTTTTCTCTTAGGATATCAAACTTGAGATCTGGCTATTTTTTTCAACGAATAGTGGATCAACAGTGAAGGATAATATGGAGTCATCCAGATCAGAACAACGACTATCTTCCAAATCTTTGGATGATGCTTGTTGTCCAATAATGTATCGCACAGGTCATCAGTGGCTAGAGAGAGGGGTAAAAAATACTTAAAGTTTGAGGGGGGAGGGGGGAAAAAGTCATTTTTTAAAATTCAAATATGAGGTGAAATGTTAATTTTTAAAATTTAAGAGAGAAAATGAGATAAAATTATATATTTTTTGATATTATTATTAAATAATAGTTTTACCTTTATATTTAATAATAGTTTAAAAATTGGTAAGTATTTAAATTTTTCATCTGTCGGGGATATTTTTTTAAATTGAGTAAAATTTAGGTGAAAAAAATCTTTTGCCCATAATTTTTTCATTTTGGAAATTGGGTGACAACGTTTTCACAAATGGATAGCGTGGAATATGGTCCACTAAAAATGCTGAACACATTATCTTGAGATAAAATTAGGGTGGCCAGACAGAGATTATCTAAAGAAATACAAACATAATATAAAGTAAAATTATTATTTAATCTTTGCAACGGCTCTATGAATTATTCAATTTGGACCGACCTGACCAGACCAGACCAACGCTCTCATGTCCATTCAATTCAAGTACACTATTGGTTTCACAACTCAGAATCTCCTTTATCCAAAGTTTTCTGGCCAACTTTGCCGTTCAGATTCCAAATCTAGTAAACAATTCAAACAAAGCCTTTAAGACTCATGGCTCATTAGAATTATAAACGACCTTTTTCATGAAAATGTGCAGCAATAACGAGTCGCTCCTCCTGAAATTTAGTGCCACCCCACCTGAAACGCCAGCAAAAGGAGGATATTTGGAAACGTTTTCCAATATTCATATAGTGATAAACTATTCGTATGGATCCATTCACTGTTCACAACAGATGGTTGCCTAAATTTGTTGAAATGATTCCTATTTAGCATCGAATTTTACAAATTGAAAAGGTGCATCGTTTCAAGTGAACTCTTCAAAAGTGAGAAGGATATACCTACCATAAAATTGGATTATGGTAAGCAAACATGTAGGATCAAAAGAAGAAAGATAATATTCTTACAAACTTCTCAATTTTATCATATAAACTGATTATTTGATATAATTGATTGTTTTTTAATTAGAAATAAATTTTAAAATTATAAATATTTTTATAAAAAAAAAAAAGAGTAAGACTATTAAGGGAAGCATTATTCTCCAAAAATCTCTTGTTTGACTATGACATATGAAAACACTCAAAAGTCTTTTGGCAAAGATGGTTGAATAAAAATTTGATCTTTTAAAAATATATTATTTAGTTAATTGAGTGATTTATTTATAAACACTTATGAGTATTTTCTGATAACAAATAAGGGTATTTTTTTAAGAATAATATTATATTTATTAATTTTTTATTGATGTTTTTATTATAATTAAATAATTTTAAATTAAAATTTATTAAATAATTAGATCAATCTATCACAAATAAGATTTTAGTTAAATTATATTACTTTTGACCATTGACCCGACACATAAATTATCTTGTGACATAATTAATTTTTTAAACAATTATTTGGGCAGTTGTTTGCTGGAGGGTGAGTGTGAACGTGGCTTTATTGCACCATAATTGAAAGTAGAGAAAAAAACGCACGCACACAATTACACAAAAAACGTCAAACGGTTCGTTTTTGAATTTGTGTCCTAAAAAGTTATCCATGTGACCCACCACATTTGATCTCTGACCAAGTCAGCGAACAAGAACAAAACCACGCACATGCTTCACTCCTTATACGCCGTCGTTTCACACCTCATTTTATTGATAACCGTTACAAATCTATTTATTTAGTTAATTCTCTTCTTCAACCTTCCCACGCGCCCATTATCAACTAACCGTTTAAACCCCATTTGCATTTCCATTTTCCCACCGTCCAAACACTTCCCTCCTCAAGAAAATGATCTAAACCCTTGTGGTTTTGCGTCTTCTTCATCCTCTCCTCTCATCAAAATCTTAAATTTCTTGAGAAGAAAGACAGCAAACGCTCCACAAACTCAATGCCTCCAACAAAGTTTCTTGGTTTCAGCTGCTTGTTCTTCTTCTTTCTCAATTTTTCAAACTTTAATCTTGTTTTGGCTAACAATGTTAGCTTCAGTTTCCCTTCTTTGACTCTCCGAAACCTCACGCTCCTTGGCGATGCCTATCTTCGCAATGGTGTAATTGGCCTCACAAGAGAGCTTGGTGTGCCTTCTTCGAGCTCTGGGACTCTTGTTTACAACAACCCGGTTACTTTTTTTGATCAAGAAACCAACACCACAGCTTCTTTCAACACAAAGTTTACGTTTTCTATCAACAATGTGAACCCGGGCTCTTATGGTGATGGTTTAGCCTTTTTTATTTCTCCTGATGATCAGATTCTTGGCAGCCCTGGAGGGTATCTTGGCCTTGTGAATTCTTCACAGTTGACTAAGAATAGATTTGTGGCTATTGAGTTTGATACAAGGCTTGATGCTCATTTTAATGATCCGAATGACAATCATGTTGGTTTGGATATAGATAGTCTTAACTCAATCAAGACTGCTGATCCAATCGTTCAAGGGATTGATTTAAACAGTGGGAATTTGACCACAGTTTGGATTGATTACAAGAATAATTTGAAGGACTTGAAAGTTTTCATGAGTTATTCGATTTCAAAGCCCGAAAAGCCGGTGTTAAGTGTGGATATTGACCTCTCGGAGTATCTGAAGGATGTTATGTATGTGGGGTTCTCTGCTTCAACTGAAGGGAGTACTGAGCTTCACTTGATTCAAAATTGGAGCTTCAAAACTTCTGGGTTTCAGCCTGTGAGACCGCAATCTCATCCTCACAATGTGTCTGATAATTCAGTGAATACAGTTCCTAATTTGCCTATATCGAATGCTACAAGAAAACATCACAATAGGGTTGGTTTAGGTCTTGGAATTGCTGGTCCAGCCTTCTTTTGTGTAGCCCTTGCAGTTTTTGGTTACTTTACTGTCAAGAAATGGAGAGGTATGAGACCAGGAATGTGCCTAAAGGCAGAACTTGTGCCAGGACCAAGAGAGTTTAGTTACAAAGAGTTACATTCAGCAACAAGAGGGTTTCACTCAAGCAGAATCTTAGGCCGCGGGGCTTTTGGGAATGTTTACAAGGCCTTCTTTGTCTCTACTGGTTCCATTGCTGCAGTGAAGAGATCAAAGCATTCCCATGAAGGTAAAACTGAATTTCTTGCTGAATTATCCATTATAGCTTGCTTGAGGCACAAGAATTTGGTTCAGCTCCTTGGTTGGTGCTCTGAGAAGGATGAATTGTTACTTGTTTATGAGTTCATGTCAAATGGAAGCCTTGATAAGGTGCTGTACCAAGAACCTAACAATGGATTTTTATTGAGTTGGTGCAATAGGATTAACATTGTGGTTGGATTGGCTTCTGCTCTCAATTACTTGCATCAAGAATGTGAGCAGCAAGTCATTCATAGAGACATAAAAGCTAGCAATGTAATGCTGGATGGAAACTTCAATGCAAGGCTAGGTGATTTCGGATTGGCAAGGCTGATGGATCATGATAAGAGTCCAGTTTCGACGCTGACAGCAGGAACTATGGGGTACCTTGCGCCGGAGTATCTTCAGTATGGAAAAGCAACTGATATGACTGATGTTTTCAGCTATGGTGTGGTTGTGCTTGAAGTGGCTTGTGGAAGAAGACCAATAGAGAGGGAAGGAGACAGTAACAAAATGGTGAATTTGGTTGATTGGGTATGGGGATTGCATGCTGAGGGAAGAGTCATTGAAGCAGCTGACAAAAGATTGAATGGGGAGTTTAATGAGGAAGAAATGAAGAAGCTATTACTTCTGGGGTTAAGTTGCGCAAACCCAGATAGTGCAGAGAGGCCTTCAATGAGAAGAGTTGTTCAGATCTTGAACAATGAGGCAGCACTAGTAATGGTGCCTAAGAGGAAGCCAAGTCTCAAATTCTCCAGCGACATGTCACTGAAACTAGAGGACATTGTTTCAGATGAAGAAGACCGCTGGTAAGATTAACAAAATCATCAGAAGAAACATTCATTATTTAGTTATGCAAAGTTTTATTTTAATTGTTTGATTCTTTAATTTGTTTTTCCTTCATTGCATTGTGTGGAGCTTGTAATTCAACAGTTAGAGAATGTAGAAGTTCAGTGGCCTGAGTTCAAAGTTATTCCATTGAACTATGTGGTCTCGACTGTATGTTTAACATAGGCACATAGGGTGGTTTTGAGTTGAGCTGGCTCGGATTCAAATTTAAATTCTGTTCAAACAAGTCAAATTTTGCTTGATTCAAGTTTGAGAGTTGGATAGCAATTTTTCTTTGGAGCTCTTCTCCCACGATTCTTTATTTTGGCTTCTTCTCAAATAATTCTTCTTTCTCCAATGACTTATTATCTTCTCTGACATTACTGTTAACTATTCTAGCTCAAGTTAACCCTTATTTGAACACAACTCAAATCCACCCTTGCAACAAGCAGATTCCTTGAATCTTTCAATGTGTATTTGGTCTCAGCCACAGCTCATGCAATCAACTGACAAGCTTCATTTTGTATTATGACTTTCCCCATATTCTTAATAGCAATTGAAGATCTGACAACTTATTTTGAAATTTGTTGTGGCTCCTAGTCTGGACGGTCATGAACAGCATTTAAAGCTCTCTAAGCTTCTGTTTTGTGTTCATTTGGTTATTTAGTTGTAGGATAAGCATAAATTTTCCTCTTTAATGCTATTAGTTTAGACTTGGTTTATTAAATTTTAACATAAGAAATGAAGCCATGTTTTGTGTTCTCATTCTCTAAGAAATGCAGAGCTTTCTTTCCATTAAAAAAACTATAGATAGACACTGACTAACAATCAGAGCTTCATCTTTCCAGATGACCAAACAATCCCGAAAAAGAAACCCAAAAAATGGCAGAACATTCTCCATCAGGTTCACTGTGGTCTGCAACTGCAAGGATCAGAGCACAGCCAAACTGAAATTGCCAAGAAAAAGGTATTGGGACCATTTCAGTAGCTACAAAAGTACATAGAACATGTAATTTTCAGAGTCAACATCTATATTCTCTATCACCTGTGTTGTTGTTGCCGTCCTGTGTTGACATTGCCTTGATCCTCGATCCACACGTAGCAAATCAGTTAAAACCATTTAAAAGCTGGAGTTATTGTCTATTTTGGCCTTCACTAGCATGCCTTGACTCTGTTTGATGTGTAATTTGCAGCATCAATACAGCCCCTAGTCGACAGGCTTGGGGAGAGCACCATCGTCCCCAGAAAACAGGGCCACTGTTTGATGTTGTGTTGATCCACACGTAACAAACCACTTAAAACTGTAAAGTATTATCCGCTTTGACCTTTTTTATATTGAATTCAGCATGCGATTTTTGGCATCAACAGCCTTTAATGCCAAACCCGAAGCCAAGTAATTGATACTTGTGGTGCTTCACATGCTGCAGCAGTCAAAAGAGAGCCAAGGTATTCAATTTTCCACTTCTGTCTATCAATGGATGTCCATATTTTCATACTTCAATCCAAAACACAATATTACAAAGATTGAAATTTGAACTTACGTTGACTAATTACAAAGATTTCAATTCATCTCTTGTAAACACTTTTGAACCATAAAATGCTTATAAAATCCAGTGATTACTAGTTTTCAGGTTCAAGAAAAAAAAAAACTTACTTTGACTTGAAATTATGTCACATATATAGAAGGAGGAGATGATGATGATGACAGAAGAAGAGAAAGCACACTCCCAACAAAAGCTAAGACATTCTTCAGCCAATGGTGGGTTGTGCTCTCTCTCTTCTGTCAACATTTTCTCATCCACCATTAATGGACGGCCAGCCTTAGCTTCTTCTTCCCAATTATATATATCCTATGATGCATGATCGAAAATATATATATATAAGAATACAGAAACGTGCATGCATTCTGAAAACAGAACTTCAAACGTATCAAAAACTTCATTTGAAGGATCGACTTTACCTGATGGTATTCTTCTTCGAAGAAATGACAGAATCTGAGATAAAAATTCATGAGTTGTGAAAGAGGAAAATGAGAGAAGAAACGTACAGGGTAAGAACTCTAGTGTTGGTTGAGATATACAATGAAAATGAATCTGGCTTTTATAGAGAAGAGAGAGACTTGGCAATGCCAAGTCGTCTTAAAACCCGGATCATACTAATTGATCGAACCGATTCGATAAGATCTAATGGTTAATTTGATTTGGGTTGATGTTTAAATACTATCAAATAGTATTGGTTCTATCAAATAGTTTAACTATCAAATGAATTGTGAGATTGAACAATTGATACGGTTGATTTAGATTCGATGGTTAGTTAGGTTTGAGTCGATATTTAAATGCATTTTAGCTATTGGTTTGGATTGATCCGAGATTGAACTATGTTGATTCAAGACTTAGACATGTCACGTGATAGTTTAAAATCTTTTAAAATCCTGATTGGATTAATCAACCAATTTGATTAGGACTAGTGATCAATTCAATCTAGATCGAGAAGTAAATGTATTTTAATTTTCAGATTAAATTGATTCAGAGTTGAAATAGATAAATCCTGAGACCAACCAATCAAACCAGTCTAGATCAATATTTAAATTTATTTTACTTATAAGACTGAATTAAATCGAGGTTGAATTAGATAAATTATGTTAAATCGTGATTTAATAATTGAGTCAATCTCACAATATCATGTTGTTTTGCAAAATATTTACACCACCCTATCACAATTCTTTTTGGAATTATGCAATTTTTAATATTCAAACCGAGTTTATTTTATAAGTAATATGCAACAGATATTACCCGATCATAATTTTATTTAATTAATTTTTATTTAATTTATTAATCAATAATCAAACTGATTAAACCTGACCCACCCTTAATCACGGTCAATGTTGGACCAATTAGAGCCGAATCTTAAAACATTTGTTCAAATCACCTATCATCATCATCTACAACTGGCAGTTTTGTTCAGAACTGGAAAAATTTCCAGGATTGGCAATGGCTTAATGGGCTGTATAATTGTCAAATTCATTAGAGGTTTTAGCCATTTTAAGATTTTTGCCATTACTCTGCCAAGTAAGGTGACAGCGAAGCCCCATTATTCTTTATTTGTCAATATTTAGAGCAGGTGGGACCTATTTCATGATGCATGTTTCCTGATTATGACACCTGGCATGCATGCGTGATGTTGATACTATCTGCATGCTTCGTGATTGCGACACGTGGAACCATGCATGGTTACAACTGAATAGAAGGAAAAGATTCTCTTATACATTTATGAAGATTTACTAGCCTTCTATATATGTATTTACAGATATGGAAGTTTGTTTTTAAAAACTAATATCCTTAAAATTTGATGTAAATATGTTAGATCCAGAAATTCAAAAAAGTGACACTACAAACCCAAAGGTTATAGTGAAGTAAAATTTAATAATTTACATCTTATGTATTATTATTTTTAATTATTATATAATTAAAAAATATAAAAAAACAAAAAATTTATGATACAAACACTTATTATTTAATTTTTTTCATATATAATTATTAAAATTAGTTATTATTTTATTTATTTTACTTATAAATAACATATTAGGTTGAAGGTGATTATCTTTTGGATGAAAATCTCACTATAGTAAAATATTTGGAGTTTGTAACGTTACTTTGTTTAAATATTTGGGTCTAACTTTACAACATATTGTTTGAGGATTGTCTTGTTAGTCCAATGAAACTTGTACAAAATTTTATGCAAGCACAATTTGTATATAAAAAGGCCATGAGCAAGCTCAAATGTATCAATTGCACAAAAATGTAAATACAAGAGTGAGATATTGTGTGGGTGAGTGCATCCATTAGCACTCATTCAAGCCTAATAAAAACACCAATGTGGTGAAATCTCAACCTTTTTTCTATTAATAGTTTCAATTTACAATAACCAAGGGGACAAATTTATGATCCCAACATGCCCATCACTCAAATTAAGCAAATGGGTGAGAATTAAAACTAGAAAAATTATTATTTGCTTAGATGGAGGATCTGTCTGCACTTGATTTGGAGTCAGAGTCATCCTTCAAGACGCTATAATCTATAAATCGTAGAAACCTTGTTGAGGCTCCAAGTTGCCTATGATCTAGATGGTCATGCCTTGTGATGGGTTGTGTAGGCATTGAATTACGTCAATACTCTTTCTCTTTGTAGCGGCTTAGATAGAGAGTGAGAGACTTGACATAGTTGTCAAAACCAATTTTTCGATGGCCCAAGTAAGGTCCTTTGCTGTCACAATTCTACATTGCTCATGATGGCAATGATCATTAGCTTCACTGGCTATGAAACTAATGAATATCGTGATGCATTCTTGGATGACCTCCTTCGCATCATCGAAAATATTGGCGGTGGGAGGCAGTATTCTACGCATTATGTGATTCACATTGGTTATGGGCACATATCGATCTTGACTACAAATAATACATGGCGGTGGTTCGAGGACTTGTTGTTTTTCACTAGGGTTATTATTATCATTGTCGATGCTGCTAACATTATCATCGTTGATGGTTGCATTTATGGTGGCGGAGGTAGGGGTAGTAGCCGCAGCGGTAGAGTCATTGCTCAAGTTTGTGGATAAGCTTGAAATCAAAGAGGATATGTGAGAAAAATTAGTAGATGTATAACCCTTATATAGCAATAAAATCATGGACAATTTACAAATTTTAGGAACTTATTAAATAATTTAAATTTATTGCATACAGTCTAATCTTGCCAAATTTACAAAATTCATTGGATAACTGACATGGAATTCACTGTCATACCATTAATTTATGTCTTTATTTGTTAGTTGGGTCTTCACATGATATCTGCATTATCACAAGTGATTATCATATGATAAATACGTGATCAAGTGTTATCTAACCAATAAAATCATTCGAGTGGACCCAATCTCAAGTCAGTTACAAATATTAAAAATATTATTTTTTTCAAACTTTTATCATAAAAAATATTAAAATATTACGTTATAATTTTATTTACAGCATAAGCCAACACGACATTTTTGAGTCTTTTGGCCATTAAAGGTCTCGTCACACAAACCCATATTTTGATGATTGGACCTTTATTGGACTCAAAATTGAAAGAGTTATTATTTAAAATTAATAATAAATAAATAAGTTTTATTTGGATAGATAGAAAATTTTCTAGAAAATCTTGAATTAAAAATGTTAAAAATAAATAAAGATGACATCCTGTTTCAATTCGACCAATGGTGAGTTGTTTATTGTACGTATATAGAGGAAAAAGTTGAAGCCATCAACCCCCTAAAGTTTGGTGTATTATCAAAGTTTCCTTGGAGTTTTTTAAATAGCAAATAACCCCTAGTGTGCCTTAGAAAATTAATATTATGAATTACAAATATTTACATACTTACATTTATATAGTAGATTTCATCACTGAAAAGACTTAGGTATAAAGGAATTTATATTGTCTTAGGAGATCTTTATTATTTGACATATCATTATAAAATTAATTAATATAATTGTTTATTTTATTTTTAATTTAAAATTATTAAATATCATAACGGTTTATAGTTCATTTCTACATGAATAATAATAATAATAATATATTATTATTATTATTATTATTATTATTATAATATATACAAGTAAGAAGTAAAATTATCCCAATTGGGTAAGTGCAAAAAGGAAAATCAGACTTTTTGGAAAGAAAATTAAATATATGACATAACTTTTATATTTTTATCATAACTAGATAGATATTGTAGAATCCATAATGATATAAATTTTTAGAATTTTAGAGTTTAATGATAAAATGATAATTTTATTTTTACTTTTAACAGAAGTTATCTTATGAGTGGATGTTTGAATTTTTGACCTTTTATAGATGTGTATTCATTTTTATATTAAGGTTTGGATGAAAAATAATCATTTCGCCAAATCAAATAAGATAGACGAGAAAATTGAGAACATGTATAACCTCTATTATAACAATAAAATGACGAAGAATTTACAAAATTTAGTAAAATATTAAATAATTTAAATTAATTTCATGTGGTTGAAGCTTGCCAAATTGGTCACACCATTAATCTATTTCTTTTTCTGTTGGTTGGATTTTCACATGATAGTTGCATCATGGCATTTGAGTATCATATGATATACATGTGATCAAGCCTCACGTGACAAATCAAATCATCTGAGTGAACTCAAACCTACAACGGTTATAATTCTTAAAAACATCTTTTTTTTTTTTTTACTTTTGTCATATAAAATATTAAAAACTCACGTCATATTTTTTGTTTAAAAAACGTAACAGTTAAGATGATAAGTCGCTACAACATATGTGGGCTCCATGATTGGTAAGGGTCACACCAACTACAAATGTTTAGATTATTTAGATTTTTATTAGGCTCAAAATCAAAGCTATTAGGAAATTTAAAAGTAAAAAATAAATAAATATATATATATATATATTTTTTGGTTAGATATAAAATTTATAATCACAACAAAATCTTGAAGGAAAAATGTTTCAAATGTTTAAAATAAATAGTTTTTAATTGGAAGTATTATAATAAAAATCAAATTTTATTAATATAGGGGCATTTTAAAAATATGAGGGGTTAACATTTTTATTACCAAGTTGAAAAAGGCAAAGGAAAAATTGTTTATTTTTCAATAGATATAGAAAGAGATAAAAAAGCTGTTGAAAAGGGGACGACTACTAAATCCATCTTGGCCCTTCATGTATTAATTTTGAACTACTAATCTCTCTTCTAAATTTATTCGTTTATAATTTTTAATAATGGATATGAACCAGGCTGTTGTATCATTGTGTCTGAAAATTTATGACAATGGACAGGGGTGTGTTTGTAAGGTTTTCAAACTTTTTAGGGGTGTATTTGTCAAATTTTCAAACTTGATAGGGGTCTTTGTAGGTTTTCAAAACTATAAAACAGCCTGAAGGAGGCCCAAAGCTCAAAAATTTTAATGAACCAACTTGGGAAAAAAAAAGAGACCAGGCCTGAAATTTTTTTTAAAGGTTCGGGCTTGGACAAGCAATGCATGATTCAGTTGGCCCAATTGATAGCCTCACTCAAATGTGAAGGTTGACTTGTTGGAGAGATGATTAAATGTATGCGTGTAACATTTACGTTTTTGCCAGAATTAGATAGATATCTTTGAATCTATTCATTAAATGAGAGAAGATTTTACATCTAGGGTTTCCAGAAGTGAATTTTAAAACTAAACCCTGTTTTCGGAATTTTTGAAATAAAGAAGTATTTTATAACAATTAAAGCAAATTATAGGGATATAAAAATAAATATTTACCTAGCCTCAAGTTTGAACAATCAAGCCTTATTCAGGCCAGGTTGGACTTTGGTAGGCCTCACCTTTTGGTGCCTTTTTTTCAACATTTACTACGAAGGTAAAATTTTGGAATCCTTTTATATTATAAATGATCATATATAGTAAGAGAATTATATCTAACCTCATAATTCAAGTAAAATGTTCAAAATTATAACTAGAAGACACTTTATCATTTTAATCCAACCCGGGCTTGCAATTTAAAATACATCCCAAACATAACCTAGTCGAAACCAAACTCCAAGCTCAAGATATTTAAACTACTAACCAATATAAAATTTTAACTAGAATTGTATTTGATCAAAATTGCTCAAACTCAAATTGAACAAGTTGAAGGTTGAGCTTGTTTTTTAATATTTGGTTTAACTTTATATTATTACGAGAAATATCTCATTAGTAAAATGAAAAATTGTACAATTTTATGCAAGCACAATTTGTATATAAAGTGGCAATGAGTAAGCACACATCTATTCATTGCACAAAAATGTAAATGCAAGAGTGAGAGATTGTATGGGTAGGTACATCCATTTGTACTCATTCAAGTTTAATAAAAACACCGACATGGCAAAATCTCAACATTTTTCCTATTAATAGTTTCAATTTACAATTACCAAAGGGGTTAAATTTATGATCCCAACATGTTCATCATTTAAATTGAACAAATGGATCAAAATCAAAACCAGAAAATTTATTATTCGCTTGAGAGGAGGATCCATTTGCACCTGATCCGGAGCTAGAGTCATCTCTCAAGTATGTCCCAGCTGATGGATCGTAAAAGCCTTGTTGAGGCCCTATGTAGTAAACAGGTTGTCGACGATCCAGATGGTCATGCATTGTGATGGGTTGTTTAGGACTTGAATTACTTCGACTTTCACTCTCTCTGTAGCGGTTTAGATAACAAATGAGAGGCTCAACATAATTGTCAAAACCCAGTCTTTCCATAGCCAAAATAAGGTCCTCAGCCGACACAGTTTTACGTTGTTCATGATGACAATAATCATTAGCTTCATTAGTAATGAAGCTAATATATTCGGTGACACACTCCTGGATAAACTCCTTCGCATTATCAGCAATCTTGACATTTGGAGGGAGTACTTTGCGCATGATGCGAGTCACATTTGTTATGGGCATATGTTGATTTTGACTACGGATAATGCATGGTGATGATTCAATGACTTCTTGTTGTTCACTAAGGTCATTATTATTATTGTCAGCATTAATGACGTTATCATTGTTGATGGTGACATTTATGGTAGTAGCGGCTAGGGTGGCAATCGCAGCATCAAATTCATCCTTTGAATTAGTAGACAAACCTGAAATCAAAGAAAATATATGAGAAAAATTAGTACATGTATAACCCTTTTTATAGTAATAAAAGATGCATAATTTACAAAATTGAATGTGGTCTAAGCTTGTCAACTAAGTGGATAAGCCAACAGCACATCTATGGGCTACATGACCGATAATGGCCCAACCAACCATAATTGTTTAGATTTGAACTTTTATTGAATTTAAAATCAACTATGTTAGATAATTTTTAAAATAATAGATAAATAAATAAATTATGTTTGGTTTAGATAGATTAGTCATAATCATGAGAAAATATTGGAGGAAAAGTGTTTCAAAATTTTGAAATAAATATTAAATAGTTGGAAATCTTATAATAAAAAAATAAAATTAAAGAATTTTAAAGCAATTTAAAAAATAAAAAATAATTTTAAAATAAAAATAAGGGATTATTTTGTTTAGTACCAAGTTAAAAGAGATTAAATAAATTATATACTTTCTAAAAAATATCGAAAGAGATCATAAATATAATATATGAAAAAAAAAAAAACTCATTACTTCTATTTCACGAGATATCCAAAGAGATCAATAAATTAATAAGATATATACCGTCACAATGAAAATTCTACTCAGATAAGACTTGATAAGGTGTTCAAATTATCGCATTATTTTTCACTAAAACTTAGTTAAATATAATTGATTTTAAAATTAATCACATTAAATGGTGAAAAAAAAAATAAGATCAAATATCTACATATGAACATGAAAAAATAAATAACAAAAAATAAAATAAAATAAAATATTGTATTGGAACCAAATGAGAAAGAGGTTATACCAGAGCTTGTTCTAGCAAACTTGTTGGGATTGTTATTGAATCCATCTTGACCCTCCATGACTTAAATTTGAACTAATAAAGTGACTTATAAAAGAATTTGTTAAACAGACTTTGTCTATGACAAACCTTGTCTATGATTTTTGTTGTTTAAAGTGTATTGTGAATTTGGTGAGTTATTTATAGGACTTTTGAGTGTTGTCGGTTGATAAATAAGGTTTTTTTTTTTCTTTTAATAAAATGATTTCTAAATAAAAAAAATTGGGATACAGAGACTTTTGATTGATAAATGTATATTTTATTAAAAAATAATTTAAAGATATCATAATACTAAGCATAACTTATATATCGGGAGTTTCTCGTACATTATTTTGTGACAAAAAATTATATATATTATTCTTTAAATTTGATCGTTTTTAGTTTATAATATGATATTAGGTTTTTCTTAGTTTATTAAATGAAGTGATCAAACCGAATCTTATATTTTATTTTATTTTATATGATCGTGATTCATTTATTAATAAGAGTCATTTCGATAGACGTGTGAAACACATATTATTATAATATTTTGTTATTCTTTTATATATGAAGGTAATTTTTTTTTTTAGGTAACAAAGAAAAGTAGGTTAATTTTTTTGGAAAGAGAATCAAATGAATAGGTGTAATTTTTATGTTTTCACCATAATTAAATGGATCTGTTAGAATCCATTAATTAAAAGGAGAGAAGATTTTATGTTTAGGGTTTCTAGAAGATGAATTAAAAAAAAAAAAAACTAATGTGCTTTTTTTAAACGAACGTTGAAATGCATAAAATTATTTAGTAATTGAAGCAAATTATAGGGGTGTAAAGGAACTTTCATGGCCTCGAGTTTAAACAATCAGACCTTATTTGGGCTGAGTCTGAACTTTGGAGAGCCTTAACCTCACCTTTGATTATATTATCTTCAACCAAGTAAAATTTCGGAAGGTCAAAGTTTAAAAGCTACATTCTTCAATTTATTATGACGTATATTATCAAATATCATAAGAGAATTACGTCCAAATTCATAATTAAAATAAAATGATAAAATATAAAAGACACATTTTCATTTTAACTTAACCCAAACTTGCATTTTAAAAATACACCTTAAGGGTAGCCGGTCAATTTCGGGCTAAGCTCGGATGTTTAAATCTCTATATGTTAAGAAAGTTTAACTAGAGTTGAATTCAATTTGAACGGTCCGAGTTTAAATTTAACAAGTTAAGTTAAAACAAAGAATTAAACTTATTTTTATAAAATAAATCAAAATCGAATATGAAGCATCTTATATGTTATTATTTTTAATTATTATATGTTGGAAAATTTATTATAATTTATTTTTAATCAAAACACTAGTTATCTTTTTTTTTTTGTTGTTGGGAAAATATATTTTTATGAAAAGTTCATTTTTGGTTTTATTATATTTATTAAACTTAGTTATTATTCTATTTAATTTTCTTATAATTAGATAAGAACAAGATTTTCTTTTGTGTTAGATAATGGATTAAGTTGATGGTGATTATTTTTGGATGAAAATCTCACTATATTAAAACATTTAGGGTTCGAATGTCACTTGTTTAAATATTTGGATCTAACTTTACATTATATCATTTTGAGGATTGTCTCATTAGTCAAATGAAAATTGTACAATTTATATGCAAACACAATTTATATATAAGGAGGCCATAAGCAAGCACAAATCCATCACACAAAAATGTGAACACAAGAGTGAGTGATTTGTGTGGGTGGGTTCATTCATTTACACTCATTCAAGCTTAATAAAAACACCAAAATGGCAAAATCTCAAACTTTTTTCTATTAATAGTTTCGATTTACAATAACTAGGGGGACAAATTAATAATATCCCATTATACTCATCACTTCAATTGAGAAAATGGAAAAAAAAAAAAATCAAAATTTAGGCAACTTATTATTTGTTTGGGATGAGGATCCACCTAAATTTGATCCGGAGCCCAAGTCATCCCTTAGGTATGCCCCAATCGATGGATTATAAAAGCCTAATTGAGGTTTTATGTTGTAAACTGGCCCAAGCATCCAATGTTGCCTATGATTCTAATTGTTGTGCCTTATAATGGGATGTGTGAGCCTTGAATTTCGTCGACCCTCACTCTCTCTATTGTGACTTAGATAAAGAGTAAGAGTCTCGATGTAATTGTCAAAACCCAACTTTTTCATGGCCCAGATAAGATTTTCTGTCATCATAGTCTTACATTGCTCACATTGGCAACAATCATTAGCTTCATTGGTAGCAAAGTTGAATTTATTTTGTGACATTCCTGGACAAACTCCTTCGCATTGTTGGAAATCTTGACATTAGGAGGGAGTATTCTACGCATGATGCAAGTCACATTGGTTATAGGCACATATTGACTTTGATTGCAACTAATGTATGACAATGGTTCGATGACTTCTTGTTGTTCACTAGGGTCATTATCATTGTTGTCAGTGTTGTTGACGTTATCAGTGTTGATGGTGACATTTATGGTAGCAGAGGCTAAGGTGGTAGTTGCGATGGCTAAGCTTGCAAAGAAGATATGTGAGAAAATAATGCATGTGTAGCCCTTTTTATAGCAATAAAATGATGAAGAATTTACAAAATTTAGTATTGTATTAAATGATTTAAATCAATTGCATGTGGTTTGGTTAATAGGTCTCCACATGATAAACACGTGATCAAATACTGTGTGACAAATAAAGTCATCTGCGTGGACCCAAACCCACAATGGTTGCAAACTTTAGAAACATATTTTTTCAACCTTTGTCATATGAGATATCGAAAGGCCACGTCATACCCTTCCATAGAAGACATGTTAGCTAACAGGGCAACTCAACACTACATATGCGGGCTCTATGATCAATAAGGGCCTGCCAACTATGTCTATTTAGAGAATTTAGGTTTTAATAATGAGCTCAAAATTGAAAGTATTTAAAATTTTAAAAAATAAAAAATAAATAAACCATGTTATGTTACGATAGCTAGAAAATTTTTAATCACCGTTCCATCTCAAAGGAAAAGTTTGTGTCAACATTTTGAAATAAATATTTATTAACTGAAAATCTTATAATAAAATTAGAAAATTTTAAAGGCAATTTTTTTTTTTAAAATAGAAAAAAAAATGTTTTCTTTTTAAAGGGGTTAATTTTTTAGTACCAAGCTCCATAAAACAAAGAAAGATTTATTTATTTTTTATGAGATATGGAAACAAATCAACAAATATAATATATGAACAAAAGTTATAAAAAAAATAAGACAAAAAGAAAAAGTAAATATGATGTATGAATATATGATGTTACTTTTTACTAAAACTTAGTTAAAGTATCATTGATTTTGAATTTAATCACATTAAATGGTGAAAAAATCAAATCAAATATCTATGTACAAACATGAAAAAAAAATTAAAAAGAAAAAAAAACATAAAAAATGAATTATATAGAATAACATATTGAAAGAAAATGAGAAAGAAGTTATACCAGAGCTTGTTCTAACAAGTTTGTTGGGATTGCGTCTGAATTTATCTTGCCCCTCCATTGATTAATTTTGAACTATTAATATGTCTTTAAAATGAATTTGTTCGTTATATTTGTAGATAGAGAAACATCTCTATAACTTTTCGCTTTTGAAAGTGTCATTCAAGTAATTGGGTAAGGTATTTATAAGGACTTGTGAGTATTGTCATAGATAGTCAAATCATTTTTCTTAAAAAATTACATCCAACCTCGTAATTCAAATAAAATGTTGAATACTAAGGGGACGTTTGGTTTCGGTAATGTTTGATTACTAAAATAGAAAGATTACCTTGAAGATAGATTACTTAGAAGATTACTGGGTATAAATGATTACTATGTTTGATAAAATTTAATAGGTATAAATAATTATTGTGTTTGGTTAAAGATAATAAAAGATTACTAGTAAATTATTTTACTTAAATGCCTTTGAATATAATTATTTTTAAATATTTTTTATATTATTTGTCATATTAATTAAAAATAAATTTATTTTTATCTCAAAAAATTAATAAATAATAATTTTTCTATAATAAACTCAAGATTATCCCAGTAATCTTTAAATACCTAAGGTGAAGGTGGTAATCAGATTACCACCTATATTACCTACCACATCAGCATTGGTAATAGAAGATTACTGTAATATTTTATTACTGACAAATCAAACAAGGGAATAAAAGATAGATTATCAAGGTAATCTTAAAATCCTTTAACTAAACGCACCCTAAAAGAATCTTGATCATTTTAACTAGACCAAGCTTGCATTTTCAAAACACACCCCAAGCATAACTCAGTCAAGCTGGTGCTGGCCTCTAGGCCTAAGGGTATTTACATCCCTAACCATTATGCAATTTTACCTGGGGTTAAATTCAATTAAAGTTATTGAATAAAAAATTTGGCTTATTTTCATAAAATTAGTCAAATTTGAGTCAACTCAAATCAAAGTCACCAAATCTAAAGTTACTTTGTGTTCGAAATGAGTTCAAACTTCAACTTTTTTATTTAAAAACAATCTTGAACTAAAACTTTTGGTTTCAAACCATTCTCAAACAAAGTTTTATTCGGGCCCTGCTTGTATCAAAACTAGTCCTAATTTTAACATTTATAAAAACAATCTATACTTCAAAAGTATCAAAATTTAAATCAATCATGCAAGGTCTTTGTCTGGAATCAGAATCCTCTCTGATATCAGTTTTTTCTTGATCAAATACAAGCTTGTGATTAATTTTTCTATATAACACATAAATTGATCTAATCCATAAGTAAATTAAAATGGATGTATGTCATAAGATCTTTAGAAAGACAAGCTCCAGTGAGACGATTCTAGTCATCACTACAAATGTGCAAACGAGAGAAATGCCTGCTATGAGAAACTAATGTGTTCATAATCTGCTATAGCAAGTTTCTGGCTATCCTATCCATAGCTGGGGAGACTGAGTGTAACATCTAACAAAATTCACTCAGCAAAATATGTTGTGACCTGTGAGATTCATTCAATCATTCTAATCAAAGTTCAAGTATGTACAAAACCCAAATGGCTAGCCTTGTTGTCTATGGTCGAGATTTACGCTTACGACTGTTTGATCGTTTCCGAGATGTTTCAATACCATTCACACTTCCCTTTTGCCATTTGAGATCGCCATTGGTGAGAGTATGAGATTCAAAACATTTGATGTTGGTAACAATGGCATAGACTGCAGTCTCACTTTTGGGGGATGAAAAAACCTTCCTCTCAAGAAGGGAAATCTGCCCACAGCAGAATTCTTGTGTTGCTGTCTCTCTTAGCTTTTGGAATATTGCCTCCTTGTCAGGTTCAAAACTCTTTGCTGAAACCTGCACAAGTGATAATAATATAAGACTGAACCATTACAGCAAATTATTAATGAATTGAGTGTTTTAACGCTTCTCACCTTAAAATCAAAAGGGATAGTGATTTGGGTGCATGGACAAACACAACCATCACTAAAGTTGAGTTTCAACATGATTTCAAAGACTTCTGTAGTAATGGTTCTCCTGATATAACATTAAAGAACACGAAGATAAGAAGTAGGAAAAAAATGTATGTAATGACATCGAAACTGCCTGTCTTTATAGCTTAAAAAAATAGTAATCCAATTGCACAAGCTCATGATTCTCAGGTTGAAATAAATTATTATGTGTTCAAAATAACATGATCTTGTTTGTATAATAAAGTGGAATAAGGAGCATTTCCATGGTGATTACTCTCACAGAAGCTAAACACCGAGTTAATTTTCTGATTTTGATTGCTTGTCTAACCTAAATAATTTTCCCCAGATGGGATTCATGTATGGTTACACAAAATTCTATATGACATATTTCAATCCCCAATACATGTATCTATAATAGGATTAAATTTACCTCTTCAGCTGAAATGGATGCTTATCTAGACTGGCTATTTTGTACTTCATCTTGTCAGAGAAGGAAACCTGTGATGCGGATAAAGCAGAAAGTTGGGAAGAATAGGCTTAAAAACGATACAATGAATAGGCAATTGCAATGCCTCACTTGAAACAGGCATCAAGACAAGAAATATAAAGTGACTCAGTGTAGACAGTAGCTAGTAAAATCAGCATTTAGAGACCGTTATTGCTTGATTACTAAAGTTCACCAGACTAAATTTTGGTAAAATTAAAAAGAACTCGATGCATATCAAAGGACTTTAGACATTGATTTTAGAGAAAAATAATCAGAATGTAGTCTGAAAGTGAATTCACCTCCACAGATTTGATGAATGGCAGTGGCACATTTTGTCCATGCACACTTGCGACTCTGAGAGTCCAGTTCACAAATTTTTTGTCTGTAATGCAAGTGAATGAAACATTTGAGAAAGCAATAAATCAAACCAAAATTGCAAGACAATACAAATAAATTTTAAGATATATGTTTCAGATAGCCACCAATCTTGGGTCACTTCATATGTGGCTGGTGAGCCCAAAGGATAGGGTTTACTGGCAAATCTAATAGAAACCAAAGGTCCCATTTACGCTCCAAAACAAACATTATGCCTAGTGGATGGCAACACATGCATAACACGCATGTACATGTATTACACAGTGCCTTGGATGGAATGATTGATATGTCGAGTAAAAGCCCAGCAACACATACCTGCACTCAAGGATTGAGTTACAATGATCTGGAAAAGATCAATCCTAATATATGGAGGAATACGCAAATTCAGCAAGTCCATGACTCCTGCAATAACCTGTTCTTGTTTAAATTAATAAAGCATGTATCTATGAAGACAGTCATGTCAGAGAACTTAATGCATACATATGATCTAATAAGCTCCAGGTAAATAGCAAACAGACACCATATATTGGCATTCATGTAATAATGGATTTTCAAGAAGCTCAGCTGCAGTGCATGTATAAACCATGAGAGGATTAAGGCATATACGAAGCAAGAGAAAGAAATTAAAATCTCTTGGCACTAAAAAAAATCAAATGACAGTACCTTATCTACAAGCCCATGGATCACCAAACTTGCTTTCTTGTCCTTTGGCGTTTTCTGATTGAACAGGAAATAAAAGATTACATGGATATTAGTCAAAAGCTGATATATGAAAGCAACAGTCTTATTATAATTATAACAGCGAAAAGCAAAACTCCAATATTCATTAGATAACAAATTTTTATATGATTAAACATAAATCCCAACAGCGGTAAAATAAATCTATCTTAATGGTCTTTATGGGATGGGATGTCACGGTCAACAGACAAATTTACTTTTGTCCAATTTCTGGCTTCATTGAGTTCCCCCTTAATTTCTTATTTGAGGCACAAAACATAATAATATAATTGGGAGATCATATTTAGAAAAATAATATATCTTCTCCATATCTGATGAATAGATAAATAGAAAATGCTTCAAAAGCTGTTAATGCAATTAAGGAAAAGAGGAAGTACCTGAAGATTCACAATAACAATCTTTCCCCCACCACTAAGACATTTAAGTGGCAGATTGCACGCTGGAGTTATCTGCAAACTGCATAGAGTAATCGCAGTATGACCATCAGAAGATGCAACAAACGATGTACATGGTAAGCATATGAAAGAAATTTGCATTGGTCTTTACCATGTTACACATTGATTACTTCAGGAACCACAACATAAAATACATGTTAAAGAAACTAATCATAGACCTATTAATCAGGGAATCTTCAATACCTAGTTCCCAGACACATTACAACATCAGCATTTCTACAGTGCCTTTCTGCTGGATTCATCTCCTTGGGGGGCAGTGCATCCTGCACAGAGAGAAAAAACTCTTCATATGATTATTTGGATTTTGAATGATTTTAAAGATCTAAAATAGGGCCACAAGCAAGCTGTTTGTACCAAGAATTTTGCTCCAATTGGAGCTGCATAATTACGCCATTCATGTCTGCTAATATGAAAACTACTGCTTTTCAGAAAAAAATAAAAACCTATAAAGAAATAGATTCATTCAATACACCTTCACTGAAAGAAGTTCACACTGATGCTACTAGAAAGAAACGACTAGGTTAAATGATAACACATCAGGACAGACATATAATTCCTTCAGTTTTCAGAAAGATGGAACAGTAAAAAGGGGCTACCTCCCAGTCAAGGACCGTATCTTTAAGTTTTCCTCCACATTTTATATCAGTGCAACGTCGTGATGTCTCTTTCAATCCAATTGTTTCCACCTCAAAGTCACGCAAATACCTTCAAAGATTAAATAATATTATATTTTAAATTTGAAAAGAAAAAGCATATTCAACAAAACTTCAAGCATTGAAATATGTCGTTGTTTTTCAGAACCAGAATACTATAATAACCACAACATGAGGACTTCAAAAATAATCAATTGGTAAGGAAAGGTTACATATATATATTTAAATCATATGTTTCAAATAAAGATCATGTCTTACTCTTTTCCACATGAAGGACAAGCCTCCATGAAGGAGTCACCATGCAATTCTGCAAGTTTCTCTCTTGGTATTCCAGAGCGAAGATGGAGGCCATCTACATTCTAACATTAAGAAGTAATAATAACATACTGAATCAGAAAACCAAGCTAAGATGTGTACATGTCTGAAGAATTAATGACTCATTGGCATGTAGTAATATAAATGAACGATTGGTGTCATCCGAACTCAATGAAAAACCTAATCAACAAACTGAAGGTGGCAGCAGGGAATAACAAACTCCATCATCAAACTTAATATACTCCTACATGAAGAAAATATGCAGCATAAGCCTAAAGAAATGAATAACAAAGACCTACCTGACTAATAACAAACTTTAAGATGCCTGCCTTCTCTAATTCGACCAGCGCCATATGAGTCATGCTCGGCATTGCGCGATGAAATGGTAGGGACGCTTCAGGCAAGGGTTTGCCTTCACGCTACATTTGCAAATAAAAAAAACAAAAAAATCAAAATAAGTTAATATAGTAATGATAGATTTGCACAGCTACAGCAAGCAACACAAACTTGCAAACATCTTGTTGGTGATTGAGAGTGATTTACAATATAATTTCATAAGCATTTTGACAAAAAAAAAAAATTGTTACCACTAATATCATATTTAGTTTTCTTCTTCTTCTTCTTCTTTTTATAAGAAATACGGAACAGCTTGCTGGTGATTGAGAGTGATTTACAATATAATTTCATAAGCATCTTTAAAAAAAAAAAAAAACTCATTGTTACTACTTATATCATATCTATATTTCTTCTTCTTCTTTTTATGAAATATGGAAGTTGTATTACTAATAAGAGCTATATAAAAGTGAAAGGCTGGAAATAGATAATACTCCAGTCCAGGTAATTTTGTCCTAGTCAAACATCAGTAACCAAATCAATGCCAACATTCATACCACAATGATTTGCTAAACAGTTGCTGAGTCAGATGTTTGTAATCAAGCGGTTGAAAATATATCCATCATCAACTTATAGGTTTGATAATATATATACATATACAAAATATATATGCAGAAATATATGAGACATGTCAAACAATTGTCAGATATTGCCTACCCATCATTTTTTACAAAGATAATAATAGAGAAAATCATTCTCCTCAAAAAGAGTAAGGACTTCATTTAATTCATTTGAGCAAATAAAGTTCACAATTATCACCTGTAGCGTCCATATTCCCTTGGGACCTCGAAAATCAGGTATACCACAAGATGTAGATATCCCTGCACCTGTAAACACTACTAGATGCTTACTCTGCAAATACAAACAAAAATCTTAAAGAGGCTGATTGGGATGAATCACAGATAAACGTCCATAACAACCACCACCACCAGCAGGTTATCGTGTTCAAACCTTTGTTATTAATTTGGCAAGCTGTTCAATCTGCCATTACAAACATGAAACAAATTTGAGATTAGCATTAGAAGCAAGATCACAACATATCATTTCATTTTACTGAGAATCAAAAACCTTGGAGAAGAACCACAAGCACGTTCAGTGAACACAGCTTAATTACAAAAGCATGTCGGTCATCCTTTTTTTCTTTCTTTTTTTTTTTTTTTTTGGGAAAAATTAGATTATTCTCATTATGCTTCACTTCATATTACCTAACCATCTGAGCCTAAAACTAAACACAAAACTGCTCTACCTTAGTAACTATGTATAGTAGACATATAAACAGCATAACCATTCAATGCCCTAGTCTCATCTCTGCACAAAACACTTCTAGATCCACATTAGGCAAAATCTCAAGAAAACCTGTAATGCGTTCCTTTTACAATCAAAGACTCAAGGCACAATTCAATTCATTCCATGATTAGTCTTCAACTACAACTAATTTCTGAGTCAATACATCTTCCCACTTACAGATTTCTGTTAACTTCCATACAGTTGATCAACAGTACTCCAATCAACACTTCCCTCAAATCATGATTTAATTCTCTCCACCATAATTCTTCAACCACAACTTATTTCTCAAGTCAACATATTTCCTCCATATACACATTTCCACTAACTTGCATGCAATTAATCAACGTCACTCCAATCATCACGCCATAACCACCACCACCACCACAACACAAAAAAGTCATAAATTTCCAAACTAACCCCACTAACTCACTTCTAATCATCACAGACACCAATACCCAGATGCCAGATCTCCACAAACAACTCAATATAAAAATAAACAAACTCTCGAACCCCATATTTGCAGCAATACTTCAACCAAAGTTCCAACCTTTGAAACCTAAGTAACATTAACGGTAGCATTCTAAGCACAACAAAATCATAAAACTAAACAAAACTACATTCAAAACAGGAACAAAAACAAGAACCCAGATGGAAAAAAGGTGAAAAAGCTAACTTTTTCTTGCAGAAGTTGAGGTGTGTCAAAGAGTTCAGTCATGCCAACGTTGCCCACATCTTCTATAAAAGAGAGCTTCTCTGCGTAGCCCAAAGACATGGCTGTTTGTATAGTACCTGTATTGTTAATTCTCTCTATACAAAGCAAATAAAAGAGGGATAGAGTGAGAGAGTGTGTGTGTGAAAGGACTTCTTTTACAAATTTTTCTTCTTTGTTCTTCTTCTTGTTTCCTATCGCTCAAAAGCACTTGCATTAGAAGTCCTTTGCTTCTTTTAAGGAGACCCCAAAAGCAAATATACCAACTAAGCTTCACCTTGCATACAAGGAATTTTTTAAAATTACTTTTATACCCTTTTCTTTTTTTTTTCATCTATTAATTACAAAAATAGATAAAAGAAAAATTTTCATATACAACATAGAGGTATTTCCTAAATAATAATATTATGCATATAAACAATATATATAATTTTATATATAAATAATGATGTATCATCATAAGATAAGATATTTTTAAATTAAAGATAAAACAATATTTAATCACATGATGATATATTATTATTTGTACATAAAATTATTCATATTGTTTATGCACATGGTTTTATTGTTTCCCTAAAAGGAGTGATATTGCATATACAAATAATTAATATATTGGTAATGTTATATGTATACACTTTTTAATATACAATTGAGTATAGAGATATATGTTACTTTATTTTTAATTCAAAATCACGCAATTTCATAATTATGCATTATATGTATACTCAAAAGTGTATAAACATAATTTTATTATTAATACATACTACTAATTGACATGTTATCATGTTACGAACAATGTTTCAAAGCTCAAATTGGATGGTTGAATTTGACTAAAAAGTGGTGATAAATTTGATATAAATTACAAATAAAATTTATTTTATCTATCAAATCATATTGACTTGATATTGAATCAAAGTAAATAGTATTAGATAATGGTTCAACCTAAGGTTAGAATTGTTGTAATTGTCATATATCAATTAAAATTTATATTATAATTTTAATTACATCATATTGACACCATTAATCTATATACGACAAATTTTGATTGACAAATTTTGATTGAATAATTCCTAAATTGACCATTTATCATATCCAAATGTAATAAGGTCAAATAACATTGATTTTGAAATAGACAGAGGAGGGAATAGGCATACTCCAATAATTGTAAAATAAGGGTCAAATAAATTTTGAAAGGACCAATGCAAAACGCCTAAACAAAGCTTGAAAAATGTCCACGGTCGGCACATTTTGAAAAACACTACTGTTTTTATATGGGAAGTTACTTGGTATTTATTATTTACCATTAATTATATGCATATGAGCCTATGAAGCCATTTATGAGTATGTGCTAAACTGTCAATCCTATTAATGATCCTTATTCATAACTTTTGAACCTTTCTCTTGTGCATACTTATTGCCCTTTTAAATAAGATTGATGGATGCCTTTGGGGCTAGGTTTAATCCAGATCAGCCTCAATTCATGATTGATTTGAATTTAAAATAATTTTATATTTAATTTAAACTAATTCAAATTCAAATATTTCATTTAACTTGAACTAGCTAAGCCACCCTAAGCTCAATGTTTATCACATGGAAATTTGAGTTCAATTTATGAAGTTCAAAATATTCAAATTTGGGCAGCTTTATCATCATTGCTGTGGTGACCATATTTTGAAATTGAAATAAAATAAAAGGTGCATGGGCTTACTATTTCTTGCATCAAGGTGGCTTTTGGTTTCATAATGGGTTTTGTTTTTATAATTGGACTAAACTTTGACACAGTCAAAAGGTTGGCCGGTGGATTGATTTTAACATGACATAATTAAAAGACCCAATAAATAATATTGCCTTAAGATTAGTCTAGACTTTGATACAATCAAAAGGTTGGTCGGTAAATTAATTTTAATATTATATAATATAATTAAAAGATTCAATAAGTAATTTTTCCTTAAGATTTAATACAATGATATATTTTTATATGTTAAATTTAAAAAAATATTTTTTTTACTTGTTTCTTAAAGTTATTAAAAAATATACGTCATTTTTTTATAAAATTATTGGATAGATAAAAAGAGAAAACCCTTAAGTTATATTGCACTCTGTTTGTCACCCAAATTTTTATTAAAAAAATTTCGATACCCTTAATTTCTATTAACTATAATTAAAAATGATTAAAAAAAACTAGTATACTTAGAAATAGGGTTGTCAATAACATCTAGTCATATGTTTAGGATAAATTATAATTTTTAAAAAAAGTTAAGAATGCTAATGAAAATATTTAGGAGTTTTTAGAAGTTTGCAAACAAAGTTTAAGTGTTTTGAAATTTTTAAAATTTTAATATTCTTTTCAATTGTTTCAAAAATGATAATTACACACCAAAATAATTAAACAAAATATAATAAATTAGGGATATAAATATCATATAACAAACAATGAGGGTGACTGATGATTTTGAAAGAAAGATAAGAAAATATCTATTTGCATATAATAAATTAAAAAAAAAAAAGCGTTTATACTTCACAATATTATTCATTATTTTATTCGATAAGAATATTAGTATAATATTTTAACCTTGGGAAGAAGTAGAGTTAATTACACATCATTATAATATTTAGATGAAATGACATATATGTTATTTAATTGTTAAAACTAAGAATTAACTTTGAGAGATGGATAAAAAAATAGATTTTCATACTAAAAAGGTGAGATGTGTCATTTCATAAAACCTTGGATGGAAAATAGTCATTTGTCCTAATTAAATATATATTATTGGATAATATTAAATAATAAATGTTTCAGTTTAATGATATTGGATAATATTAAACAATAAGAAAACCCAAGTTCAAGTCTTTTTATTCTCTAAATATTTACATATAAATTAGGGATAGAACAATTTTACATGAAAAAAATATATGATTTATAATAAAATTATATATACTTAGTTTTAAATATTTAATTTAATAATTTTAAAACTGAATTTACTTAACATTGTCCTTCTTCTAACTACAATAGAGGTCATATGAATTACCCATTTGAAAAAAGGGTGCTATGATAAAAAAATTGAAACTTGTCGATTTTCAATCAATTTCAATAACCTTAGAGGTGCTCGTGAGAATTATCGCTCAATCGGAATTTTTTTTTTTTTCACAATGTCAACGTCAAAAATTTTGGTAGACCATTCTAAATCCATTTAATCAATTTAGGCCTTCCATGTTATTATACCGTGGGACCCATACAATGTTCGGTCCTTGTAATCGAATGCCACGTATACAAAACACTAAACGGCGGCTTTTTCCTTCGGGGGTCCCATCTTACGCACGATGAAATCCCATTGGCTGATCCACTGAGTGGAACAGCGTCACGAAGCACTAGATCACACTTTCAAATTCCCTATAAATGGCGACCATTTCCTCTTCTATCTCCCACAAAATTTAAACTGAAAAATAATACACACCGCCATTAGAATCACTGACGCAGTACGTTTTTAGCTTCTCGTTTCAACTTTTAACTGTGTTATTCGCTTGGCTTGATTGAGTTGATTCAATGCTTTTACTCTTTGATCATAAGCTTCTTGTTTGGCTGTGAATCTATTGCTAATCATCCTCTGTGTTATTTTATTTTTTCTTATGAATTTTGAGCTTGGGTCCAGTGTTTGTTCAGTATGTCGATGTAACAGTAGTTCTCTGCATAAAATTTGAACTCCCGAGCTTCATTTTGCTGAAACTTCTTATTTAAGTGTCATTGTTATCTGTATCTACGAGTTTCTTCACGCATCAATTAATGCTTATTAATATATTCGCATACATGCCATTCTTTTGTATACGTATACATACATGTGTTCGACTTCAAAGTACATAAGTATGTATACATGTATGCATGCGGTATGTATGTATGTATGCATAAGTGTGCGTTCGACTTTAAAGTATGTATGTCTGTATGCATATTTGTATGTATATGTATATGTGAATGTACCTCCCGTTGTGGCCTGTCTATTTAGTTCTTTGTGCTACTTTATGTGCTCATCCCCTTCTTTGTAATTGTTTGAAGGAGAGTCCTAAGTAATCTGGCAATTGAAAAGCATGTAATTATTCTTTTGTGTATAATTTGTTGTTTTTGTAGGCCTAGTTTAGTTAGGCAATGTTGTTTTGTAGACTCACACGCTCCGGAGCTAGATTTAATGGGATCGATGTTGTTTTTGGCAAGTTCAGTGATGCATGTGGACGAGGTGTTTGGGAATGGAGTTGAAGATATCAAGCTACTAAAAGGAATCGATGATGAGCATGGAGGAGTTATTGTGGAGATGAAGGAGGCAATGACCCCCGAGGTCTTTGTCACTGTGCTTAGAGCTTCATTGTTGCAGTGGAAGCATCAGGTGGATTATTTTATAGAAGCTTTCTTTGCATGAATATGACCTTGTTGGATCAATATTTTGTTTTTATTTTGGGTTTACGGTTTTCTACACTACAGCTGATGGAAATTTTCGTCATTCGGTGGCCCTTTTGACATGTTTATAGAACATGGCCATTTAATAACATTATTCTGCAAATGATTATTCTCTTGAATTTTGTCTGAGGTGGATAAGGTTATTTTTATGTGTTCTAAAAAGTAAATAAGTGGATCCCAGTTTGTGAAATCCGAAGATTCTTGTTAAAGCATACTTAGTTACTTAGCATTTATTGGGCTCCACACTTATTCATTATTGAGTCTGCCGCTGCTTTTGAAAATATATCATAAAGATGTTTTACTTTGCAGGGCAAAAAAGGAGTCTGGATTAAACTGCCTATAGTACTAGTTAATCTGGTTGAAACTGCAGTCAAGGTAACATACTCTTCTCCCCTGAATCTGATCAACCTTGTGCTGACCGAGACAAAGTATATTGAAAACCCAGTTGTCAAGCTAGATTTTTTCCTTCCTTAGTTATTTATACCTTGCATATGGCAAATAGAGGACGAAATGATTTTCTGATTAAAATACTAGTTAATGAACACACTCTAAAATTGGGGATTCTTTTTTTAATAAACCTGCACAAGCTAAGTGAACATTTAAGGCCTAGAAGCAACACAGTTTGGTTGATTGTTAAAGGAAATTGATGGTTTTCCAATCTTTATAACATTTTCTTGTGCCACCAAGCAGATTCAAATTTAAGTAAAGAACAAGATTCATTTGCAAAGCGATCAACTGTAGTTTTGGTGACCAGTGTCAGTTGTGAACCATCCAAAAAATCTAAATGGTTCTGTCTCCTTGACTGCTGACTTTTCTCTTGGAAATTTGGTTGTAGGAGGGATTTTGGTATCACCATGCTGAGCCAAACTATCTCATGCTTGTTTACTGGATTCCTGAAACTGGGAACACTATACCTGCAAATGCTACGCATCAAGTCAGTGTTGGTGCTCTTGTCTTTAATGATAGAAGAGAGGTTCTCCCTTTACTGTTAGTAGAACTTCACTTGCTGATTCATTTTGCTTTTATTTTATTCTGCACATTTTAAGTTACCATATCAATCCTAACGAAAATTGGTGAATCTGATTAAGTTCTAAAATGTCTTGCCTTTTTAGAGGATATGCTCCATGGCTAATTTACAGTTGACTTGGTCAAGATATCTGTATTCCCAGGGATCAGTCAAATAGAAAGCTCACCTCACTTTTTAAAATTAGTTTGGATGTCAAGGTGCAGATATTAATTGCCGATGAAATGTTTTGTACCGTGATCTTATTATGCAAATGCTTATCCCAGAGGATATTTTATGATCCTAATAGAAGGCAAACTTAACCAGACTTTACAACCTGATGTAGCAATTTGATATTCCGGAACTAGATCACTTCTATTATTTCAATTTCTTCCTCAAATTGATCTATCTTTTTTCATCCATTGAAACTCAACAAAGTATTTAAGAATCCTTGTTCTCAATCATACGCAATGCTATATCATTTTGTGTTCAGACACATTGTTGCTCTATGTTGTTGTTTCTAATATGGAATTTTATTCGGTAGAAGTTGCTTGTAGTCAAGGAAAAGAGTGGCAATTTCCAAATAATAGGTTTGTGGAAAATTCCAACTGGAATTGTTGATGAGGTACTTGACTAAGACCAGCAGTTTCTTAATTGTTTAGAAACCAAACTAAAAGCATTTTTACCAGTAAGTGAAAATTTCAACATACAGGGTGAGGATATCTCCAAGGCAGCCATTAGAGAAGTAAAAGAAGAGACAGGAGTAAGTGATGAGTGGATGTAAATCTCTTGTTCGAACTTGAATGTTTGTAAATCCATGGCAATGGCCTTGATGGTGCCACTTTTGACTATTTCAGATTGACACACAGTTTATTGAGATCTTAGCATTCAGGTAAAATTTGCTTTGTCTTGAATGATGTGCAGGAATGCGGTTAAAATGCAGATTCATTTCACCATTTTGCAATTATAAACAATAACTTAAAACAAATCATTGCCATCTTCAGGAGTAACTTCGATTTCCTTATCCCAAAAATTTGAACACAGGGCTTTGTCACGTGATTATAGTTTTTCTTTCTCTTGCAGACAATCACACAAGTCATTCTTTGAGAAATCAGATTTATTCTTCTTGTGTATGTTGCGTCCTTTATCATTTGACATCCAAAAACAAGAACTAGAGATTGAGGCAGCCCAGGTACTTCTTTCTGTTGATATGAAAATCAGATCCATTAGCCATAGTTTTAACATTTATTTTGATCGGAGAATTCCTTTCACAAACGTGGGAGCAGGGTGTGTATGTACAAAAGGAAGCAATATCTCTGAGATGACATATAACATGCCGATTTTAATCTCATTCTTAAATACTTTTTTTATGTTCCGAAGCTAGTTCTTCACCACACGACATACAACTGAATTCAATGAAGCTGCCTTTGTTTTATGTAGTCAAAGATGTAGGTTCAAAGAAATACATTTTAAAAGCACTTCTAGTCCAAAAATGGAAGAAAAACTTGACAAATACTTGGACCATTCGGATTCCAGCATGAAAAAATCATTAAATATTTTGTTATGGACATCACACATGTATGTTGAAGGCTACCATTGATAGTTTGAGCAATTTGACTATCAACTGTGAATTTGCTATTGGAATCTATGTTTTTCACATGTTCACCCCCTCCTCCACAGTGGATGCCATTTGAGGAATATGCAGCTCAACCTTTCGTTCAGAAGACTGAGATTTTCAAGTACATAACTGACTTATGCATAGCAAAGATAGACAACCGCTACACTGGATTTTCTCCACGGGCTACAGCATCAATCTTTCGTGACGACCTGGGTTACCTTTATTTGAACAGATTGGATTTAGACCAGTCAAAAGTTGATGTTCGAAAAATAAATGATATATAAGTTTGTGTTGATTTTGTTGTACCATTTATATGTAACTCAATATTATTTTTATCCTTGATCCTTGTGATTTCTTTATATCATAACTCATAAGAGAATGTTCATTGATTATGAAGTTTTTATTCATGTCTAATGTGGTGTGGATGTTATATACAGACATCAAATAGAGACACCATCTCAATGGATCCAACTTAGACATAGCTTACTACAAAAGCAAACCGATCGAAAAGGTAAGTTGTTAACTACTGACTTCTTATATGAGCAGTCAATAAATGGAATATGGCTTGGTCATTGTCTGTCCAAGTAGAGAAGAAAACCAACTTTCATTCCAGCACATTTTTTCCTGCTATGTCATGCATATAATAGATCATGCATACATTCGGCATCAATGTTAATCTTATAGCATTCAGAAATATTGAACGTAGCTCTCTTTTGGGGGAATATGGATATGGGAACTCTGGAAATTATGACTTGACAGTGCCTAGAAGACCTAAATTGGCAAAATATTGAACAAGACATGGGTATTCAGATCCATCTTTATCTCTTCTTCCTTACGCGATCATTTGTCTGCTTGTGAGGATCCATGCAAATAAAATTTTAGACTATTTCTCCATGCATATGACAGGTGGTCTGCGATGCGGCACAAAATCCAGAATTCAGTACAGAAGGATGAAAGAGAGGCAGTGGTTTAAAGCTACTAACACTATAAGGCTCAGAAAAAAGGTACAGAATTTTCTTCAATCTCATTCAACTCAGAGAAACCATGGTTCCTGCTAATCTTTTGTTACTTCTATTGATTTGGTTGTTGGTGGTCTTTAACCTTGATTTTGCAAACTCAAGAGAGTTTCAGTTTCAAAAACATACTTATGACTTGCCTTCACCTAGTACCGGTTGTGTTATAAATTGCACAAAGTGTCCATATCCATGCCAAAGTCTCCCACCGCCACCTGATTCTGGTGGTTACCCTCTGTATGGAACTCCACCTCCACCTTCTCCAGGTTCCAGTTACCCTTCATACAGAGCTCCACCACCACCATCAGCACCAGCTCAACGCGGTTGTCCCCCTGGTCCTGTTCAGTGCTGCCATTACCCGCCTCCTTCGCCTCCAAATACCTACACTTACATTCCTGACGCCAACCATTCTCCTTTACCTTACTTGCCTCCCTTTTTCTTTTCATTAGTGACTCTGTCAATGCCATTTGCCGTCTTGTTCTAGGTTTGTATGCCATATGTTGATATATACAGATATATATCATCTAAGTTAGAAAGCTCCGTTAAATGTCATTGTAACAATGCTTCTTCTATGAGTGCTCGAAATTTATTTACTTATTTATTTATTTTTAGTTGTGTTCCGCATGTGGGCTGTAGACGTTAGGCCTTTAGGTTATAAAAATTCTTGAATACAGATATCGTGACAAAACAAAAATACCTTAAAAGAGAAAATTTCAATTAATTCATATATATCTCGATTACGGCTGGATTCGATCCGAATCAAATTCGAGTTTAGCTCAGTTTGTATATAGCAGAACTCGAGTTTGAGTTTAAACTAGATTCGAATTCAGCTTAACACATTTCGAGCTCGAATTTTTAACTGTTTCGTTATCAAAACAACGTCGTTTTAATATATATTGATTAAAACGACATTGTTTAGTATCAAAATTTTTAGATGAAAAATTTGGCAAATAGCTTGAACTCAAGTTCGAGCTCGAGCTCAACCGAGCCTATATAGGACTAGTTCATTTCAAACTCGTTCAAACTAAATTCGAACTCGAACAGGCTCAATTCAAATTCAGCCCTAATCTCGAACATATATTAAAAAGATCAGGCTTTGTTGCCTTTACTTGGATCCAAACTGTATATAATTTGTCCCTTCTGCGAAGAAAAATGTGAACCAGATTGTTTTTGTCAGAGGATTGGAACTTACTTGTGATGCGCAAACCTTTATTAAGCACTCAACGTTCATCTCAGGCTCAGGGTGTTGTTTTACCTCTGTTACAATAGTAAACTATTGCTTTAAGATAGAATTAGATTGAGTAAGATTAGATCTAAGTTAAATTACATTGAATTGTATTTTTTTGCTCCATTTAGCATCTATAAATTCAATCTATATTTGAGCTTAAATTTATGCTCAGATTGAAATAACAAAATTTGAATCAATTGAGATCAAATCTAAAGTTTTTAAATTGAGTTTAAACTGTTAGTTTGTTGGTCTCAAATTAGTCTCAAAATGACTCTTTTGAATTTAAATTAATTTAAATCGAATCTTATTTAGATACAATCGAATCGAATTCAACCCTATCGATAATCTGCCGCATCTTCACTTTTACTCTAAATTTTTACTCTTTTGTGATTTATTATCTCATGCGGTATTGTCATACATTTTATGGTCACATGAGGATATAAATAACGTAACAATTTTGAATACCTCTATTTGTTGGTTTTGTGAGAGACAAAAGCGTGTGTAATCTCTGCTGATCAGTCTCAGGTGCACTCTCTAGTCTCTATCCTGTGTCTGCCTCTGCCATGGTTGATTGGCTTGACCTTGAACGATTTGTCTTTACTGGTGTCAGTTATTTCCAGTTTCTGACATCTTGGCCGCGTAGATCTTTTCCTTATTGTCTCTTTTGACTGTGCATTTATACTGCCACTTGCAGTTCTAAGTCTAGGAAATTTGTGCCAACTAGAGAAAACGAAGCAAATGACAGTCAAATTTATTCAAGTCTACCACCCCTTCTTGTTTTGTTTAAGGATATTCATGTTAGAATTAAGGCTTTAATCGAATCAAATTACGTATTGTTTAGCTTAAATTCAACTCAATTATGTTTATACAAAGTTGAAGCTTGACGAACTCGAATTTAAGCATACACTTTTTCAAAAAATTAAAAACAGTTAATTTGAGCTCAAATCAAAAAATTAAAGTTAAACTTAATAATTTATATAATTATTAATTACCTTTTATAATCGAAGTTAAAAAGTAAGATTTTATAAATATAAAGCAAGATTTTAAACTTTTAAAAGTTTATAATATTATACTCTAACAAAGTTATAATCTCAGAAAGCCGCAATAACAAGTTTAAACTAGGTTCAACATAAACCATATTGCAAATAGCTCAGCTGTGTAACAAGAAGTTCAAACTTGACTCGACATAAGTCAAATTGCAAGTAGCAAGTGAGTGGCCAAGCTCATTTGCTGCCCTAGCAAGGATAAGATTTTCCTGAAAATTGAACTAAACGGATGAAGGAAGGTATTGATGATTTGCAATCCTTGCTGTTGTTCTGAGTTTTCACGTGAGTATGAGTTGTAAAGATAGGAATATATAGCTAGATAAAGATGACCAAAATCTTACAAAACAGCTTGTCAAAGAAAGAAAACACATGATTAGAAGAAGCTTCAAGTGTTTGATAAGAGTGAAAAGATGCACAAAACTTGTGGGTCATGATCTGGAAAGTTGGGAGGAAGATTATAAAAAAAGAGTTGTGTAATTACTTATTAGTCACAAGCTTCATCTCACTGTATTGCTTTCTATTTGAAGCACTTGTACAGAGAACATTATCTTAGTCAAAACGTTGCTCCTTATTTTTCCATTTGCTTGCTTAGAAGGAGAAAGAGGGGCTTATTTATCCTCAGGGCTCGAAAATCTTTTTCATTAATCATTAAATTAGAAGTTAAGGTATTATCTGAATATTCAAAATTAATACACATAGTTTTATTATTTGATTAAAGGGTCAACTATGTAGGTATTATTACAATCTTCAATATAAAAAGTCACATAAATCTAGCTAAGTTGAATATTTGAATTAATTTAAACTTAATTCATTAATAAATTTAAACCCAATTTTCACTCAAATCCAACTCGTTCAATCTGAACTATAATAATTCAAATCGAATCTAACCCTACATGAACCACCAAATGTATTTTCTACTTCGTGCACCAGAAACTGTATTCGGGGTTGTCCTATTAGTTCTCAAAATCGAGGGGAAAAACACACCAAAACCTTAGGGTTGGAATGTAATTCGCTCAGAGAAGCCAGTGGTGCCCATAATTGGGTAGAGACAACTACCTAATAAAAGAAAAGCAAAACTACCACCAACAACTTCTTTAAAAAATTGAGTTGGCTACCACAAATCCAAGAATTTAATGAAGTATGATGATGTAGACACATATGGATACAGAAATCATATTGTAATATGGTGAGATCTTCCGAATTAATTGATGAAAAGTGACCATTACAATGTGTATAAATAGATTTACATCCTTTTTATCACAAACAGATCACACCCACAAACAAATCACAATCTCCTCTGAGCCAAAAAAAAAACCTCAAAAGTGAACAATCATCACACTAAAAACAATATCAAAAAATAAAAATAAAAACAAAACACATCCATACTAGTAATAAATATAAACTTATTTCCTCCAAAACTAAAAAAAAAAAAACAATCCAAAAAGAAGGAAAGAACTACCAAAACAGTGATCTTACAGCAGCAAAAGTCCTAAACACAAGCTCAAACCCAGAGCAAGAAATCTTGCAGCTCCAGCTTTCACACCGGCATCTTCGTCAGCTGTCTGATCTGCCGGATCACCGTCTGGGGAATCAGCCGGTGAATCGGCAGCTGCAGTGGAGGGTGCATGCTTTGAGCCCTTGGGGGCATCGGCTGCCTTCTCTGGTGCTGGAGCAGGAGAAGGAGTTGGTGCAGCAGCACCCTTAAACAACTCATTCGGCATCAAAACCTTATCAGTTGTGTAAATTGCCAGAGGCTGCTCATCGATCAAAGTCCCAGTAATCTTGACGGTATTGATCTTGGTCTTCAACGTCACTTCTTCCCCTTCGTTTTGCACGGTGAAATCAAACTTCTTTGCCCCGTCAGTAGCCAATGTGTTCATCAACCCATTGTTGGATTTCAACATGGACAAAGATTGGTAAACTGGCACAGCTAAAAATTCCAAAAATGAAGTCTTGTCTGCTTTGCTCAAATTCTTATACTTGGGCAAGAAGGCCTTGAATGCATCATCCAATGGACAAAACACTGTCAACCCTCCTTCTGCATTACTCTGTACCAAAACATAAAATCCCATTTACAATTATCAATCACATTGACAGTACCGATCCAGTAATGTTACAGGAACATTGAAAACAATATTCTGCAAAAGGTCATCAAATCTTTCCACAACTCCGAACGAAAACTCAACACCTGTAATGTTACATGAATATTACCCAACACAATAGTAATGCCTGCCAAAGAAAGTTAAACAAAATGATGGTGTATAAGGGGTACTTGTGGTTTCCGGGCTAATTAGGATAAATAAAATATTCAACAGTGATCCGGTAACGTTGCCAGCCTCAAAGAAGCTGCTTGTTACTCGTAAAATTAAAAACACTCAGCTGATTCCCAGTAACGATACCGGAATTCAAGGTTATATCCAAAAACACTCAGATCTAATCGTCTAAAGAATATATCTTCAAACTAGATGCTATTAAAAACAAAATCTTTACACATAAAAATGGAAACTTTAATTAAAAATTCAACACCCAATTGCTTGAGTCACTGACCTGATAAGTGTCCAAGGCGTCGCCATTAGCAATCAAAGCATCGGCAAACGCTTTGCATCCATGGGCGGACATGATCCCCGTCAGATTGAGCTCACTGGGCCCGGGAGTGGGGGCCATCGCCACGTCAGACTTGAGGGCCTTACTGATCTGAATGACAGAAATGTTGTAAGGCTTCTCTTCGATACTCTTAACGAACAAGGCATCAATGTTCCCACCATTATCCTCGGGGCCGAAACCAACTTTCCCGCCTTTCAAATCGGTTATGTTGACGAACCCAGACGAGCCGGGGGCAGAACCAGTGGCCTGGAACATGGTGGCCGCCAATGCGGTGCCGTTGGTGATCTGGTGGAGCTTCTTGGCGCCAAAGTAGTCGAGGAGGACGTGGAGGGAAAGGATGTTCTTGATAGTGTAGATGGAGGGGTGGCTAGCGAGGATGTCCGACATGGCGGCGTTGTTCAGGGCGCAGACCGTAATGGTGGTGCGGCGGTTGATCTCGCCGGCGAGATGGGTGGCGGTGAGGTAGTGGTTGAAAGTGGAGAAGTCGGGGTGATCGGCCAGTATGCGCGTGATGTTGTGGGCATGGGTGATAGTGAAGGTGGTGAAGAAGAGAAGGAGGAGAAGCTTGAGCTGTTGCATTGTCGTTTTGAGGAGAGAGAAAGAGTGAGAGAAGGTTTCTGTTGTGGAAATGGAGATGCAGAGGAAGGAGGAGAGTGAGGGTTAAAAGTGAGGAGGGGAGTGGTGAAGGTTGAAGAAGATGTCAATGGACATAAGGCTTAGATTTGAGATTAATTACAAGTGGAGCCACTATGTGTACAGTCTTCGAAGGGCTAGTACCGTCTATTTTAGCGCAACCGACAAAGTCATTACCCATTTTGATTAGATTTCGAATCTATATTTAATTTAAATAAATTAAATTTAAACATAAAATTTTAGTTTAATAATTTTTTTTTTTTTTACCGTTCATTATTTTCTCAAACATTGTCATCAATCAATCAAATATATTCGAACTCAAACTCGTCATTCACTGTTCCAAATTCAAGAGTTTCACATTATCTATTATTTATCATAAGGTTCTCAGTAAAATAGATATATATACATATATTCATAATAGAAAAACCTAAAATAGGTCAAAAATGGATATTTGATCTCTTTAAATTTAAAAATTGATAATTTATATATATATATAATTAATATCATCAATAAATTTTATATCATCTTTTCTAAAATTTTATTCATTTTTTATATTTTATTTTTATTTAATCTTAAAATTCTTAAATTTTATTGAGATGTGTCCATGGGTGCCAAATCACTGCAAGCTCAGTTGACAATAATGGCATGGAATGTGAAAATTCATATTATAATTTTAAAATTTTATAAAATATATAAAACGACAATGTCGTTGACCAAAAAGTCAAGAAATGACAAGTTATCGACATCACTTGAAAGATCAAGAAGATGCTGCAAATCTGATCACGTGGCGGAGTCTGAGCATATCTTGATCGGAAATAAAGGAACAAAAGTAGCATAAAAGCGTAGTACACGAAACACCAGATCGCAAGCAATGCATATATACTTTGGTAATCCTAGCCACCCTTTGCATTGCATCATAATCACCTACTTGTAAAGTCCCCCTTGAAGAGATTGATTATGGGACCCAGTTCTAACACAATCTTATGATATCATGATAATCACCAACCAATCATTGACCACCGTCGTTGACCACTTGATGTAAATTGTCAAAATAAATAAATAAATTTCTAATCCCTTCTTTATAGCATAGAGAATTCAAGTTTCATTTGAACCATTCAAGTTTAAATAAGAATTGAATTTATTTTTATAAATAAATTAAATTTAAACTAATTTAAATATTTAAATTTAAGATGATTTAAATAAAATCTAAAATTAAATTATTTTTAAATTAAATTTTAATTAATTTTAAAATAATTTTTTATATTAGATCTAATCTCGAAAATAAAGACAAAACTTGTTTAAATTTGACTTTATTTATGAATATAAGTTAGATACTAAAATCTCTAGTACTCATTTCATATACAACACGAAGTCTCAAATAAATTTTATAATTTGAGTCAAACTATCTATATTAAAGATGATGAGTATTAATTTGTTATTAATAATAATATGTTATTATATAATTCATATTATTTATAATTTTAAATTATTAATTCAAATTGTAAGTATATAAATTTAAAATAATTGTTTAGGCATATATTTCCAATTAAACATATAAGGCTATCTTTAAAAATATTTATAAATATTATTTCCATAATATTTCTTTTATTTTACATATTTTTATGTGAATAATATTCCTCAATATAAGTTTTTTCGCACATGGCTCTAAATAAATCGAAGCCGTCCATTTGAATGACTAGGCGCCAAGCTGGGAGTGTCGGCTTCAGGAAGTTCTTGGAATGGCAATTTTGTAACTTAATGTAAAACTAGAGGGTAAATGTCCGGGAAAACTATACGGCAATTTAGTTAATAAGTGGGGTCCAGCACTTCTCGATTCAACGTGCTCCCAAAATTGCCAGGCTGGCACTGAAAACATGATTGGACACGTGGGCGGTAGTGATCGATTATATGACGGCAGTAAGATCAGGCACCGACAAGATAGCACTGGGTTGGTTGGAAACACGATGAGTCTTTGGACAGTTAAGATTCTTCCTCTTACAGCGCCTAAAAATTATCTATGAAAATTATGAAAAAAATATATAAAATTATCGATTGAATAATAAAAAATTATTCATTTATTTATATATATATATATATATATATATATATATATATATATATTTGTTTTTATGATGATGAAGATGAACAATTAAAAATCTTCTTCTGATCCCACATGTTTTCAGCAATGAAAATACTGAAAATATTTTTTTGAGAATAATTTATTTTTTGGCATATGTGCATGTGTTTCTCAATATAAAAACGACTAGTCATACATATATTACAAATATTTTTATGTGTCATAATATATGAAATAATCAAATCCTAAGTTATTAAAGATATGCCCTTGATGTCGCCTTCAAGCTTCTGCAATCCCTTTAAATTAGGATTTGATTGGTTAGGCAACAGTCCAAATTAGACCAATTTCATTTCCATTCAAAATAATAAATAAATAAATTTAAGCTTGATAAATTAAAATTTAATTTTATTTAAATAATAATTTAAATTTAAATTAAATCAAATTAAACCAAATTTAAATTTGTTTGAACTTAATTTATATGAATCAAATTTAAGTAATTTAGACTGAATTTAGTATCCTTGTGATTCAATCAAGAAAGTGGAGTTCTGGTAAGATTTATGTGTATGATAGTAATTTTCAATCCCTTGAGATATAATCACTATCCATGAACCCCTTATAGTTCTGTATACAACTTTTAACCCCCTGCTATTTGTTAAATATTAACACTATAAGATTAGCTGTGCCTCAAACAAAAATCTAAAACTTTTCAGTTTTTTAAAGCATTTTGATTTATTTCACGATCTTCGTTTGTTGGTGCCTTATCCGATAACAATGGAAAGATGGACAGAGAGAGTTGTGCTTCGAAACATAAAGCTAATTTTTTACGTATTAACATAGGTAAAAAAAATACATGCCTAATTACTTGTTCTGCATGTGTCAAAAAGTGATATAATTCAGTAACTCCGACAAATGGTAATAGGGAAAAATTCAAATTAGGTCAAGTTTAAAAATATTTAGTTCAAAATCAATGAATTAAAATTCAAACTTAATTAAAAAATAATTTAATTATATATTTGATATAAACAAACTCATACTCAAATATTCAGATTGATTTGAGTTTAGTTTGTTTATAAAAATACCTTCAATTCTTAGTTCAAACTTGATTTATTTGATTTAAATACGAATTTAAGTTTGAGTAGCTTGGATGGGACCAAATCCTAAATTGTAGGGGGTTGAGAGTTATGTTTCAAAACTACAAGGGTTTCTTAGTGTTTGGAGTGATTATCCTTTAATTATTTTTATATATAAAATCCTTGTTATTTATTTAAATGAAAGCTATAGTATTGACAAACTATCATTGTCCCGTAATATTTAAATATAAATTTTCACCATAACAGGACATTACCTGTATCCCATGTATACAAATAATAATAATAATAATTTTTATTCTATGAAAAAAAATATAATAATAAATAATTCATAAGGATACGTGATTCCAGGTTGAAATTGGTTGTCTGTTACAATTTCTTTTCTAATGTCTTTGTCAACATTCATATTATTCAATCCTCTCTTGTGTTGCGTATGTTAGTCTACTAAACAATTGTGAAGAGTTTATGCCAAAGTCTTTATTTATTTATTTTATGACATCCAATATGAAACATCTTTTTTAATAACTTTTTCTCTTTTTTAATTTAATTTTTTAGTGATTCTCCTTCTCTATTTTCAGTGATTTTTATTTCTCTTTGGTGATTTTAAATGACTTCCATAATGATCTCATCATTGATTCGAATGAGTTAAAATTTATGAATTAAACCCAATCTCTAATCATTCTTTATTCGAGTTTGATTCAATTTCATCCCTACATATAGGTAAATTATATCATTGACCGATGAATTTACTCAATTTAGGTTCAAACGGGTTGTTCATCAAATAGGGTTTGTCCAACTATAATCTACAATTAATACTTGCATTAATAACAAAATATAAACACTAAATTAGAAAGTAAAGATGTAGTGTGAATTGGACACCACAAATATTTAGAAGATTATGCTTGTTCTTTTTCTTATTATATATTTTGAACCAATAAAATTATACATATATATTTTTAATATACAATTTGAGTATATAGATGATATGTTATCATATGATTGAATAATTTTAAATTAAAAATAAAATAACACTCAATTAATTATATGATAATAAATTATTTATATACTATAATTATATATTAAAAAAATATATACACATAACATTATTTTTAGTTTTAAATTTTCATAATGACAATTTGAAATGCTCACTTTATTAAAGTGTATATGATTTGTAATGCATTAGTAGGATGATTATGATTGATACTGTGATTGATGTTGAGTTGTTCATTTGTGGGCAAACATGAAGCTTCTAGCATGTGAGTATGAATTTATTTCAGTGGGAATGACATTTCCCACTGTCACAATCCACAAATCTCACCTCTTCTTATGGGTCTAAATAAGTCTCAACCCTACATTGACTTGAATTAAAAAGACTCATCTTGAAATAAATTTGAAATTGACAAATTAAAATTCGAATAATTTAACTTTAAAATCGATTTAAATTGACTAAAACTCAAATATTCAATCACTCAAACTCAGTTCATTTATGAAACCAAGTTGATTTGAAAATCATATGAAATAGATTGAAGAGATTTTAAAATATGCATAGATCCAAAATTGGATTTGATTCAGATTGAGACCAAATAAGTCTATATTCGATATTGATAAGTTAAGACTTAAAAACATTTTTTAGGATCAATATAAACCAACTCAAAACACGGCTCAATTATGAAAAATAAGTCTAATTCTTTATTCAAATTTGGTTTGTTCAATCAGATTCATGATTCAAGTTTGAGTAATTCAGATCGAATCCAACCCCACATAGATCCTTGGCGTTTGTGCAAATTCATGCCCTTCTATTTGTTCTTTCTTTGGCTCAAATCGTCAATTTAGAAAGTCATGACTGTAAATGATGCAAGAACCAAGAATATGCACTTGAAATTCTAAACCTGACTGTTTTAGCGAGTATAAATATTAATGAAAATTAAAACAAATTGACCTCAGCAACACTAATATGTCTTGTGGAAGAACACACTCTCAAAATCCACCTCATAACTTGGATTCATTTTAGCACTGCAAACCTGTATATGTAAAATACACATATTAGGAATAGGTTTTCAAGTGTTTTAGACAATGATTAATCTAACAAACAGCAAGAAAAATTACACTCAAACTACCACTTTGGGGTGGCTGATGAACTTCATTAATTCATAGAGAATAGCTTTCAATGAGATTAATTACAATCAAGGAAAACAAAATTTTTCAAAGGATTACCCGGACCGCTAGCTTTACATAGCAACTCAAGCTCTCTCGGCTCACTCTTCCTCTCATTCCCAATATTACCTCATCAACCAGCTATTTGATCTTCCCCTGTGTATGCAAGTGTCTCTGATTGCACCGTTGATTTTCATCTGCCATGACCAAATCCAGCAGATTGAGCCGGCGCACACCCTTGTCGTTCTTCCTGCTTCTTCATCTGTCTTCCAGCTCTCTAAAAACTTGCAGATGTGGGAATCCAACTTGTATTAACAAAGCTGACCGGACAAAGGTTTAGATGACTCAGTTTCAATAGGTTTACTGCAAGCAATGACAAACTGATAGAATCCTCATCATAAATTTGGGCCTGAGCTGTTAGCAATTCAGTAACATCCATACATGAGGAATAAGAGGTAAACATCACTTCTTAAAAATGTTTGCTTACAAATTGCCACTTCTTTAGAATATATGGGTCGTATTACTTCAAACAAACTTGAATGATGAACATCCTTTTTACCCCAAAAGTTATAAAATCCACATAATGAATTTAAAAACTTACACACACAAACACTATCCTATGTTCAAGAAACTTGCCTTTAAAAAGAGCCTCTTTTGCTGTATATCGAAAAGAGGGAATTCGTATATTTGATTATGCCTTCCAGTAGAACAGCAGAGTGCAAGGTGCAATGCAGGTCTGCCTGAGTGGTTTCAATAGTAATCTTAAAATCCGCAATCTGGGCAAACATTTACGCTCTAAAATGTATTAAAATCATTATTTTGCATAGTCAACTCCAGTAATATTTACAAAACTAATTCAACAGTTCCATACAGTAATGATTTAAGTTATGTACTTGAAAGACAAGCTGATAAGGTATCACTGAACTTTTTTATCAATCCGAGCTTGAGCATCCCACTGGAGAATATTCCTTTTCATCACAGCTACTAAGATAATTAGATTACTAATGCACTCTTAGATATAAATACCGTATTGATAAAGTATAAGAGAGATGTTACATATATATATATATATATATATATATATATATATATATATATATATATATATAAGTGTCTCATATTATTTGAGGATGTTAAGACAAAATTGTTTATATAATCGGTAAGTTGTTAAGTTGTCAAGACACACTTTAAGTTACAAAGTTTAAACAGATACCTTTTAAAAAAAAGGCCTTTTGTGTCTGTAGTTGCTGACACTGTCACATCACATCCGGGAGCCCAAACAACACAATTACCTCATGTGAAAGAAACTAATAACAAAATCCCAACAACACAAGGCCGACGAGCAACTTTCTCTTGAAGAGCAGTTTGCGTTGGAATTTTGTTCCATCACTTCTTCAGTAGATCTTCCAGTTCCATTTTCAATTCCACTTGCGTTAGCAGCATGTACATCAGATTCCTCCTCCTCACTAGATGTATCATTTCCGTTTTGACCTCTAGTACTTGTCTTAACATACAAGGGATAGACACCACAATTTTTCATTCTGCAGCCTTCGGTTATTGGGTCATTAAGTTCACGTATTATGCCGAACTCAAATGTGACAAACTCACCCTCATTACTCGAAGTTGTCATAAATTCAATTTTTGGTAGCCTCACATCCATACAAGGACTATACCCTAGTGCTATATGATCAGTTTCCAACTCTAAATAACCACTATAGAGCAAACAACTCCAGGTATAGTAATTATCAGTATGGTCATTATCATCATGTGCAGAATGAAAACGGTAATTACAGTTGACGAAAACCTTAAGTCCATCACTATCCTCAAATGTATTATCTAGGTAAATGTCCTCAACTGTAATAACTGCAGATAAAGCGAATCCAATCAACCAGCTGTTAGATGACTGATGCCAAGGTAGCTCAATAGTTATTGTAGGTTCTGAACTTTTATGGGTGAAGCTGTCAGGAATATCACTCCCAGGTAAAAATAAGCTAATTTGAGGTATTCTAGTAAATGCCTGAAAAATTTAATTACGGATAACTTGTAAGAGTCACTGTAAGACAGGAAGACAGGAAGAAAGAAAGACAGAGTTTCATACCACTTCACAACAAAGTTCTGTTATTGCTGCTGCAGTTGCCGTATGTTGAATTATTTCAAGTAAATCTCCCAAACTGTTACGATCCAGACTCACACAGTTTGGAAAACTAAAAGAAATTCCGTCTTCTTCTGTTGGTTGAACCCACTGTCCAAAGGCTCTTGCCAATCTGAATTCATGTAATTCTCCAAGATCCCTTGATGGAGGCTCTGGGGGTAAGGATTGGAGCTTCTTGCAATTACTTGCAGCTAGATATCTTAGGCTCAGTAGGGGCTCAGGTATTGATAGACTATCACAATGTTCGGGGATCTCCATCAACTTGGATAGACCTAAACTTCTCATTTCCATGCGAAATACGAGAGAGTAAGGCAATTGACTTGTGGGAGCATGGTATGTACTTTGAGTTTCCAAATTCAATAATCTCTCCGTGTTCACTGGCAATTTGCTTAGTTTTGAGCAACCATAAATACCAATTTTACGTAACGATGTCAGATATGTGATTTCCCTTGGAAGAGTCTCAAGATTTTTGCAGTGACCCAGTGTCAACTTTTCAAGCCCACGCAGACGCCAAATTGAAGCTGGTAGCTCTTTAATTGCTGTGTAACTTAGATCTAAGTCAACCAACTTACTTAGACATCCAATTGATGAAGGAACTTCATCGATTGCAGTTCCTTGTAAATATAATTCTTTTATATTTCCTGAGATCTGAGGAAATTTTGTGATCATGGGGCAAAATGAGAGATTAAAAGTTATCAGAGAACCAAAATAGATATCACTCGAAAAATTACTAATACTTTCACAGTGACTCAGATTTAAGAAACAGAGGTTGATGAGATATTGCATAGAAGAGCCTACAAGCAAAGTTTGACAACGTTCAAGCTCTGGGGCATTTACGTCATAAGGAGTGATCTGCTTGAAACTGGAACCGTGCTGCATGCAGCAGAAGAAAATCAATATTATTGATCATATAATGTATATGTGAATAAAGAAATACACAGTTAATTTTTCAACCATACCATGCTCTCTTTGGGCAGTCTTTCAACATTACTATGTGGCATGTGGAGCTCTACAAGATTCTTTGGATTAAAATTTGGTGGCAATGCTTTTAGAGGATATCCATGCCAATAGAGGTACCGTAAATCATCAGAAAGATATTCTAGTCCTCGGGGAAGATGCACTTTTGGTACATTTCCAGCTCCAATACGCCAATCAGACACATAGAATTTTAGGTATTTAAGATTGTGCATACTTGTAAAGGCTTCGGAGCTTAGCTCCAAGTCTGTGATTTTGGACATATCTAAGAACAAGCCTTCGACAGCCTCAGTTCCCTTCAAAGCAAAAGAAAAGGATAGGTTAGTACATGGTATACATATTGTTGGTGTTAATGCCAAAAATTTCACATTGAACCGGAGTCAAGGGCTTTGACTCAAAGCTCCCTCTCCCCTGCTAGGTGCTTTTTAAAGGCAAAACCATCAGGCCAATAAAGGCCAAAAAGGACAATACCTTGAGGTAACAGTTGAAAATTTTGGCATAAGAAACAAACTCAAAAGTTAATCAAATAATTAGCTCTTACACTTTTATTCTTCAATACACGTAAAGAATCCTCATAATCCCACAGCCTGCTACGTTTGCCTGGCTGTTTGAAGGATTCTTTGCAAACAATTTCCCAACCCATTTCTTGTAATAAATCATGCATTTCTAGCTTCTCTTTGTGTGATATATATATGAGTGACTTATCAACAAGGGTAGCTAATCCAACATGTGCAGACATGTAACAGCTATTGAATATCTTTTCTGCTTGATTACGATCCTCCCCTTTAAAAAAACAAACAATATCAAGAAATATTTCCCGCTCTTCTCGATCAAGTCCATCAAAACTGACTTTCAAAACATCATGAATTTTAGGGTAAGGCATGTGTTTCAGTTTATGCAATGTACTTTCCCAGTATTGTTTGGTCCTTTGGTATAATGAAGTTCCTAGCACTGTGAGAGCGAATGGATTGCAATTAGCATAACTTACAAAACTACTTGAGAGATTCAAAAATTCTGTAAGAGGAAATTTTTGTTTGAAGGCATAATTACAAAAGAGCTGAAGCGATTCACTATACTTCAACTTCTCAACCTCATATATGTTATCCACTCCATAACTGCGAAATACTTGTTTATCTCTAGTGGTTATAATGACTTTACTATTAGGACCAAATCGACTAGTGCCTCCAATTAAGTATTTCAATTGTTCTACATCATCAACATCATCAAAAACAATGAAAACCTTTTTGCCTAGAAGCCTCTTCTCTATATATTGAGTTAAGTTTGGAGTGCCTTCATTGAAATCTTCTTCTAGTATTTTAGAAATAACTTGATTTCGTAGATTAACAAGTCCCCATCTTTTTGCTTCCTCCCTAACATTTGCAATGAAGTGGAAGCCTTCAAACTCATCTGAAATTTGCTTGATTTGTTCAAACAAAACTTGAGCAATTGTTGTCTTGCCAATACCACCCATACCGCAAATTCCAACCATACGAAAACCTGATAACCCAATACATAATAATGATTTCACATTATTTATGCGGGAATTTATTCCAACCAGGCCTTTACAATAGTCACTAGATGGTAATTTCTCTTTCAAATTCTTCAGAACTTCTTTGACAATTTCTCCTACAAGTTTAGACTCTGGCCTAAAAAATATGGAGAACAAATATGTTACACAAGCAATACCATATGCATTAACAAGTTTATTTAGGATATACACAAGCGTTTGCACCTATGTTTTCAAAACTTTTTTGGACAATTTCTCTTACAAATATTGATATATCATCATGTGATTATTATTATTGTATTTTTAATTCAAAATCATCTAAAATATACATCAACATTTGCATCAATGTTTCTAATAAATATGGATAGAAATAAAGCAGGGCGAGGCGGGGTCAAATACCCTAATCCCCGTTCCCATCCCCGCAAGTAAGACTTTTCCCTGTCTCTGCTTTGTTTCTAATAAGGGAAAATCCCTGTCCTCTTCCCTCGAGAAAATTTCACCTCCCTTTTCCCACCACATTCCCAAGGGGGGTAATGGCATAACTATTAGGTACGAGGAATCCCCTTCCCATTCCTAGAGGAGCGGGCCAAGGACCTGATTTGAAGAGCTTAATTGTCATCCCTGAAGTATTATTATTTCTATATATTAATAGGGCGAGTGAAGGGCATGAATGATGATTATCTACACCCACAAGTTAAATCAAATCATAAATGCAGAGAAAAATGTCAAAACTTACCTGATCACAGCTGAATCAAAACCAGATAGATTGGCTGCTTGAGTCAAAGCGGCTCTCCACCTCATCACTTTTTCTGGCATCTTCTTGAAATCTTTTTCATGCCTAACAAAAGAGACCCCGAAGCTCTGAGTCTGCTTCCGCACAACCGATGGATCGACTTGGTAGAAAACCGGTATGACCATTTGGCCATTCTTTTCCTTGCATTCAAGAATCTTTACAAGTTCATTCAAGCACCACTTAGAAGAAGCATAGCCTCTAGAGAAAATGATTATTGAAATCACTGATTCTTCAATTGCTTTTATAAGGGCAGGCGAAATTTCATCTCCTGTCTTAAGTCCATCTTCATCAAAGAAGGTTTGAATTTTTTTTTGACAAAAACCCGCGTAGAGGTGGCTTGTAATATTATCACGGGTATCCTCACCTCTGAAACTAATGAAAACATCGTGTTTGGCATTAAGGTGGATCAAAGAAGATGAAGACGAAGCCATGGATTCGAAAAGGAAGCTGGACCGTTTGCAGCAAAATCAGTAGAAAAACGACAATGCATGCAAAAAGTCTTACTTATGATTTAAATTTAAGTAGACTAACCACTTTGTTGAATTGGTCAAGAAAAGTACTGCTGCCATTTTTAGCGAGGAGGTTGGATTTGAATATAATGGAAACAAGCTTGGACATATACCGACTCAAATTTAGTTTGAATTTATCATGATTAATTCAAACTTAAACTTATTTAAACTAGTAAGAGATGCCATTATAGAGTTGTTGTGAGATAAATAGTATTATTAATAAAATAAATAATGTCCTATGATCATAATTTGTGTCATTAATGGAATAAATAATATTGTCGAAATAGAATTCGAACTGAATTAATAAATTCAAAGTTAACCCAAATTTAATTTGAATTGAGTTGAATCGAACTGAATCGATTCAACTCCAACCCTAGCTACCTCTTGTTTTATCTTTTTGCCCTTGGTTGGGAAATTAAACTTGTAAAAGGGGATAGATTCTAGTTGAACTAGTTGAGTCAAATTCCTGTTTAATTCAAACTAATCAAACTTGAGCTAAAGTTTCACCTAGCAATTTGGCTTGAATTCAAGGGTTTGTTGGCAATCTTTCACTAAAATTCTTCTTTGTAATGATTTTTTTTCTATCAACACTTCTTTTTTTTTAACTATTCATAGTTTTCTCTTATATCACTATTCACAATTCGAGCTAGTTTAAATTCGAATTCAAATTTATCATTTCAAGTTTAAGTTGAACTTTCTTATTAAAGCTTTGCTTGACTCAAATATATTTATTTAGATTTAATTTAATTTGAATTCATCCTTACTAATAGGTTTTATAGTGTTTTGTGGAAAACAACTACTAAAAATACGTAGTACGTGACAAAATATTATATTTATAATATGTTTTCACCTTAACATGTTCATCCATTGAGCTCATTTTTTCCTACATTGCAGGTAATTATCTAACTACTTTGATTATTTAATTATAAGGTCACATTTCAATAACCATCATCAATTGTTATGTAAATAAGTTTAGCTTTTCTATTTTTTTATATATAACAAGAAACTCATTTGTGTATAATCAACCATTTCGCATTTAGTCAAGAATTGTTTTTTCAATCTAGTCGAGCTTAGACCACTGACACCACTAGTTAGAAGCTATGTTTTTTATTTATCATGTCTAAACCGATCACACTAAACACCAAAAAACCCAATTTAGTCGAATTGAAACCAACCACACCATTAATCAAAAGCTACATTTGCATTTGAAACAACCACACCACTAGTCATTAACTATCTTTTCGATTTAATCAAATCTAGACTGATTATGCCAATCAGAAGAAAATCGATATCTAATAATAGACTATACAACTACTATACTAAATAAATTAAGAATTCTATTTTAATATGTCTCAACCAATTTTTGAACCTATACCCTCTTATTTGGGTTCTCCATGTATGCTACTCAAGCTACCTTTTGAGAAAGTATAGTTGAATTCAACTTATTGTTTACTTGTTTTATTTGAACAATTTTAACCTTAATAAAATAATTAGATATAAACTAGTAACTTTAATTCTTACATAAACTCTTACTTGGTCGGGTTTGGAACATTTTTTATATCAAACATTTCTTTTGTTTTGATGAAAGCTCTATAAGAAGTAATCACATGACGGGATGAAGAAGTAAAATTCAATAACATACCAATTTCCCTGTAATAGAAGGCTAATACTTAAGTTTTCATATAAAAACTTTCTCGGTGAAATATGCATAAATCCATGATTGAATTTAATCTGAATCAAACTCAAACAAAAACCTAGTTTGAGATTGACTCAAGGTCAATGAATTGAAACTCAAAAACAAATTAACTTTAAAATTAATTCAAATCAATCTGAATTTGAATATTCAAATCAATTTGAACTCAATTACGTCATGATAATGAGTTGACTTTGAAAGGCCAAAAGACTTGTACCCATCCAAGGTATAGTGGAATTCCAAAATTCCATTTTTCAATTTTCAAAAACTCAAATATATATCCATAAACTAATTTTTGTTAAAAATCTCAGTTAGTATTGAAGGTAAAATTGTTATTTATTAAAAAAATTAAAATTTTATCACATTTTTTTCTCTAAGTATAAGACTGATATGACCATTTGGCCATTCTTTTGCTTGCATTCAAGAATCTTTACAAGTTCATTCAAGCACCACTTAGAAGAAGCATTGTCTTTGGAGAAAATGATACTTGAAATCATTGATTCTTAAATTGCTCTTATAAGGGCAGGTGAAATTTCATCTCCAGTCTTAAGTCCATCCTCATCAAAAAAGGTTTGAATCTTTTCTTTTTTAACGCAAAGCCGCATAGAGATGGCTTGTAATATTGTCACGGGTATCCTCACCTCACCCCTGAAACAAAGGAAAACATCATGCTTGGCATTAAGGTGAACTGAAGAAGATGAAGATGAAACCATAGATTCAAAGAGGAAGCTATACTGCTTGCAGCAAAATCAGTGGAAAGGCAGACAATGCATGTAAATCAGTTTTACTAAGATTTAATAGACTATCCGCTTTGTCGGATTGGTCAATGAAGTACTGCTGCCATTTTTTAACAATTAATTCGGGCTCTAATTCAAGTTTGTTCTGTAAAAGTATTGTTGGTAGGATAAATAGTTTATTAAATAGATTATAGGATGAAAAGTATCAATAATGAAATAGACAATCGTTGAAGGACCTCAAGTATATCATTTTGAATTTGAGCCAAATTTCAATTGGCTCTTATCCATACTGTAGTCAATTTAAATCCACTTTCTTAGACTCAGTCCCATACATTTTTCCCTGGTTTCACAGTGTTTCTTGAAAAACAACAACTAAAAATATGTAGTAGATGCCTTAACTGTCTATATAATATTTTTCACCCGACATGCCCATCCATTGTGCTCAATTCTTCCTACATTGCAGGCAATTATCTAATAGTTAATTATTAAGTAATAGTATTTTATGGAAAGCAATTACTAAAAATATGTAGAAGGTGGTTTGGTGTGTTCCATTTTTTTTATAATATGTTTTCACCTACCATGCTCATCCATTGACCTCAATTCTTCCTACGTTGCAGGTAAATATCCGAGGACTTTGATTATTTAATTATAAGGTCAAATTCTAGTAACCATCTTTCAACGGCTATGTATATAAGATTAGTTTTTTTTTTTTTTAAATTTAACAACAAATTCTTATTTCGATCATTTCATGTTTAGTCTCAAGTTTGAACTAATTAATCTAAACATAAAAAAATCTAATTTAATCAAATTTGAACTGATTATACTATTAGTTAAGAGCTATTTTTTCGACTTAATCGGGTCTAAACTAATTACATCAAGTAAAAAAAAAATTGAATCCAATAATTGACTTATAAGTTTGCTCTTGATATGTTTTCACCAATTTTTGAACTCATACCGTTTGGCTTGAGTGCTCCCACCTTTACACTGATTTAAGTATTTTTTTTAATTGTATTTTTGGACAATTTTAACCTTAATATTGTAACAATTTTGAAATAAACTCATAACATTAATTCTAACGTAAACACTTCTTGATTGGGTTTGTTACATTTTTTTTATTTCAAATATTTCATTATTTGATAAAAATTTGTTACTAAAAGCTATAGAGGAAGTATCACATGACAATACGAATATGAATCTAAATAGAAAAAGAAAACTAAAATTCAAAATAATACCAAATTCCCTCATATAAAGGGTGACGATTTATTGTTTCATGTGCATATTATTCCATTCAAATATGCATAACCCATGGTTGGATTTGATCTGGTCAAACTCAAATAAAACTCAATTCGAGATCGATGAGTTAAAACTCAAAAACAATTTAAGTTAAACAATTGAGCCAAGTATGTATTGAAATATTCAAATCAATTTAAACTTAGTTCATTTATGAAAATGAATTGATTTTGATACTGGATGGATAGAAGAGATTTTGGGTTTGGCAATGGTAGGAATTGTGAAGGAGTGGAACACAGTGAACAAGACCTGACATGTTCCAGCTTGTGATTTTGTGATAAAATCAAGTAAACTTGTACAAGACTCAAAGAAGCATGGAGGATCCCTGCTATAAAATAAGATGTGGGGCGTCCGAAAGACCTGAACATGAAGACACCTTAATTAAAGCCTTGAGAGTGGGAACTTTGACTCACACATGATACAGAATCATCCTTACCTGTATAATGTGAAACAATAAGCACCAGAAACCACAAGGATTCTGATGAACGGCAAGATCATTGCCCCTATCACCTTCACTTCATTTATGGCTTCTTCTTCCTTTTCAAACCCAAGAAACAGATTCATAAAGTCGGCCCACAAATTAAATTTTTCAGCAAACATGGTGACTGAACATTTTGAAGTAAAGTCATGTCCATGGAACATCATTCAATGCGCACAATTTTTAACATGAAAGGATGTAGTATCTCCAAGTTTATTGAAGTGTCTATCAGAATATCAATAATAATACTTCATGTACCAACGGTTTGATACTAATGGGTATAACATAGTGTTATTCGAACAACAAATGCTCCCTTCAATCTCAAGAACACCAAGCAAAGAGTTTAGACTATCTAGAAAAGAAATGGCTATGAGGGATGGTGGACCATTTGCATCTTGAGAAAGGCAATCTAAGTGTTGAATTTTGGGTAAAATAAAACACTGCTCAGACCAGGATGACAGGGTTTGATTTTAATTTGTAGGAACGGAAAAAGAAAGAAGTGCTAGATTTACTGGAGACTTGACTAGGGATCTCCCAGTGTGCAAATTCAGTTGCATTTACTTAAGCAAGGTCTTTCCTTTAACAGATATCACAGAAGTGAAAATTCAGGTATTTCTGTTCAAAACTCGTGAGATTGGCATAAATCCCTAAACCAGTATACATAAATAGGGTTAGATTTGAACTCAAAAGACATTTGGATAGTTTAAGAGTTCACAAACTATTTAACTAATTTTCCCTTATCATTTCTAAGCAATGTAGGATACTCATACAAACCTATCATCTCTACCATATTTTACTAATGTGGGATTTGACTATGAGTAATGCAATTACCCATCAATAGAAAGACACATCATTTCCTAGTTTCCCAACATCTTTGAAAGAAAGAAACAATCACAAACCAACCAACCAAAAACTATAACACAAAACCATAACCGAAAGGACATTGTGTTATGGAAAGCTAAATCCTTTAACCCTTCCATCAAACAACCATTTTCAAATTTCCCATCACCTTCCCAATCAAAATCAATATAAGTAAGACATATTCAACAGCTGAAGCAGCATTTTATTATATAAAGCTAAATTCTTTAACACTTCCATCAAACAATAAGTTTACAACTGAATTCAAATTCAATAACAGGAAACCAGATAAATATGACAATGACAATATAATTGCAGAACAATGGCCTTTCTGTATTGCCAAGCCACTAAATTCAACAACACAACAACATTTCCCAATTTCCCATTATCTCTCAAAGAGATGAACAATCATAAACCAGCTAAAGCAGAAAAAACGATAGCTGAAACAGCATTGTATTATATAAAGCAAAAGAACCCAAGTGGGCAATCAAAGAACTTGTCTATCAGCTGCTTCAGCAACAATAGGCAATCTGGGCACTTGACCTAGCAAACAGGAAGAAGAGCCATAAATCAAAGAAACCAAAAGGAACAAAAACACAGTACTATCCAAACTCATCATCAAATCCAATCCAAACCCATCTCTAACATTAAAAGTTCTCTCAAAAAGGTCGGGAAAAATTAACAAAACATCTAGCACAATAGCCTGCATAGTATTAAACCTAACATATCTGCTAAAATTATTGTTCCTAACAACAACAAAATACAAAGTTAAAAAGACCAAAAACCCATTGAAGGGGAAGCTTTTGAAGATTTTAATAGCTGGTACAAGTGGTTGTACAAGAACTTGAATAGGAGTAAATTGGGTCAACACATATTTCCCATATTGAATGCCATCAATAAAAGGGAAAAAGTAACAAACAGCTGAGATTAAGCGGTCTGGGTAATCAGCTGAGTTATTGTTTTTGTTGTTTTGGGATTTGGCAACTATAGTGAAACTAGCTCTTCTGGGTCTAGTCACTTTGGTTTGGCGGTTGAGTTTGTTAGTTAAAGTGAAAAGAGGAGGTGGTGGAGAAAGAAAAAGATTTGACATAGCCATGTTTTTGTTAGGGGGTAGAGAGGAAAGGAGAGAAGGGAAATTGTGGAGTAAAATAGAAATTTCTATTTGTTTGGATAATATTTGAAGCGTAAATAAATGAATATTAATTGGCATAAAGAAATTGACATTTTTCAGAGTTTTGTTATAATGAAATTAATATGACCATGATATGCATGAATGATTTTATTAGATAATTTTTAATATTAAATATTAAATGAAAAATCATATTTAGGTTAAGTGTCCATCATTAAAAATGAAATAGATAAGAAAAAAAATATATATATATATATATATATATATATATATATATATATATGAGAATGAAAAATAATATTGGATTGTAATAAAAGTTTTGACCTTAGAATTTTGTTTACATGGTTTGAAAATTATATTTAATGCTATTCTTAATGAAGTAATTATATAATGTTTTGGTAATATTAAGAATCTTAATATACAAATGTAATATTATTTTTAAGAAAATATGTCACCTATTTTGTGTTTTTATTGTTATTTGGTACAAATATAAATTAAATAATAATATTATGGATAAACAAATTAATATAAATTATATAATTAAGTGATTTTAAATTATAAATAAAAATTAAATTATTTAATTATATAATAATAACTTCAACTTGCTCAATTGTCCCTTTTTCGGACCCTTATTCAATTCGATTCACAATGAAGTCTCTTTTCACTAACACAAAATAACAATAAACAAAGGGAAAATGATTATTTCCCACCTAAATTTTAGTCTAATCTCAAAATTATATTTATGACTAATTAAAAAATCAAATACTCACTTATGAATTAACTGTCGTTCAAATTTTCAGTTAAAGATAAGAATAAAATCGTTATTTTACTTATAAATCTTAAAACTTTAAAATTTATATCATTTTTTCCCCAGATTTTAAAAACTAATACTTTAACTCATTCTCAAAGTTTGAAAAGTTTAGATTTTACTCCTAAGATTTGCTTCCTTCTCTGGCCACCATCATTCCGACCAACGGCCACCGTTTTCCACCCATCTTTCAGATCTGCTTACGAAGACTTGACAAAGGATGACTCTTTGTCATCTTTCATTGTCATGTTTGGATGACACGACGAAGGAAGATCAAGTCTTCCTGATCTAGATGATAAAGAATTGTCTTTCATCAGAGAAGACTTTCATTTTTTTTAAATAGTCAATCAATTCCTAAGCCAACGAAAATAAAACCTAGAAAGAGAAAAAAATAATTTTTTTAAAGTTTAATCATTGGGGTAAATGTGAGTTTTTCAAACTAAAATGATAAAATAATATAAATTTTTAAAATTTTAAGATTTATAGATAAAATAACGATTTTATCCTTACCTTTAACTAAAAATTTAGAAAATAGTTAGTTTATGAATTGATATTTAGATTTTTTATCTATCATAAATATAATTTTAAGATTAGTCTAAACTTTGGACGAAAAATTATCCTTTTCTTACAAACAAAACAGTGGTTGAAAAGATTTATTAATACGACCACTTTAAACCCACTTTTAGACTTATTTATGATAAAAAGATTTTCTTTTTACATAAAAATCTTTTTCAAAAAGAATTGGCATTGCGTATCAACCAATCTGTTTGGGAACTGGTCCCAAGTCCAATTTTTGTCACGGGGAAATCTCATTTTAATTATTGAATTATATTAATTTAAAATTAAAATCAGATAAATAGTATCAAAATACAATCCAACTATTAGGCTATACTAATTTTATTATCTTTATTGACACTATATGATTAAAATTCTTTTGAAAATTTTAATTATATTAAATTAATATTGTTAATTCAATTAGTTGATCTACATGATAATTTTTCAACTAAGTTAATGTTCGATATTAATACGTTTCCTCTATTTCGTATAGTAAAACTTCTTTTATATGGTTTCCATAAGATTTAGCCTAATAAAATCCATTTTTATGTATTATTTGAATAAGACTCCTTTGATTCCAATTACCTTTAAGAAATCTTAATTATTTTGAGCTGAATTTGTACCATCTCCATGCACTTTCCTTGCGAATAAATTAAGTTGCAGAAGCACTAAAAATGGCAGCCCATTTTCATAAAGATAATGAACCAACTTTTCGGCCACAGCTTCCCCTCAACCCCACCTCTTTCAATGCACCAAACTAGTTCCAAAATATTACTGTGTTTCAGTGAAAGCTCTTTCACGTCTGTGCATCAAGTGCTTCAAATTTTATCATGTTTTTAGACCAAACATTGGCCTTGACCCTTAAAAAAGGTTGATTCACCAGTCGAATAGTCAGACTGTTCAGACGGATCGATTTTATCATAATGACATAATTAAAATTTTGAATAGGGTTTATTAAATATATTTAATAGATAATATTAAATAACAAATACTTCTAGTTCAAACAATACCTATGCTTAATCATAGTCAATGTTCAATTTTCACTAAAAAATACTATTGAGTCAGTCGAAAACTAGATTCAAATTACTTCGTCCTTAAAATGTTGATATTAGCATGATAGTTAGACTAGTTTAATTTGATAATTACAGTTTAACCATTAAGTCAAATTAATTTGATATGTCATCTACGACTTAAACTGGATTAACTACCGATTTAATCAATTGGTTGGATTCAGATTTTAAAACAATGTTTTCCCCTTTATTCATCACTTTCATTTGAAACCAAATTTAACGGTGCTGACCCAACTAATTAGTTACTAAATTTGCACACATTCCCCACAGAAAAATTGATTGTCCTTTTTGCTTCATTTATTCTGCACATGGTAGACTAAGCTTTCCCTTAATGTGCAGAGAGTTTAAGTTTATTGTACCAGCAAAATCCGATCAATCTTTTTCACTAGACCCCATGAAGATAATGGCTGCTTGTTATATAACTCAAGCCATCGAAGCAACCCCATCGTACCTCAAAATGTCAAGCTCTTTAATCTGCTTCTCCTTCTTCTCGTTCTTTATTCTCATCTTGGCATTTTCTGCAGAAGGAATTGAATGGTAAGTTTGCTGCATTTTGTTTGTAATGGGTTTTTGCTGTGACTTGTTGGTTAAGTAACAACTTTTAGACTGTTCAAACAGGAAGAACTTGACAGCCAGAAGGCAGCTTGAGGATGGGGATGGAGATGGGGATGAATCACCTTGCAGAACAGGCAATCCCATTGATGATTGTTGGAGATGTGACCCAAACTGGGAATCAAACAGGAAAATGTTGGCAGATTGTGCTGTCGGGTTCGGGCGCAACGCAGTGGGAGGTAGAGATGGCAAAATTTATTTAGTTACCGATTCAGGAAACGACGATCCTCAGAATCCAAAACCGGGTACTCTGCGGTATGCAGCTCTCCAAGAGGAGCCTCTTTGGATAATCTTCGATCACGATATGGTGATTAACTTGAAGGCAGAGCTTGTGATAAACTCATTCAAGACCATTGATGGGAGAGGGTTCAATATCCAGATTGCAAATGGCCCTTGCATTGCAATTTACAATGTGAGTAACATAATTGTGCATAACATTTTCATTCATGACTGTTTACCTGCTGGGAATGCTCTAGTGAGGGACACACCTAGCCATTACGGATTGCGAGGGCGATCGGATGGGGACGGAATCTCTATCACCGGATCAAGAGATGTGTGGATTGATCACTGTACTTTAGCTAACTGCAAAGATGGACTCATTGATGCTGTGTATGGCTCCACAGCCATTACAATCTCAAACAATTACATGTTTCATCACAATGAAGTGATGCTTCTGGGGCACAGTGATGAGTTTGTTGATGATAAGAATATGCAGGTCACAATTGCCTTCAATTTTTTTGGGGAAGGCTTGGTTCAAAGGATGCCCAGGTTCTTAGTCAGTCAGTCTCTGCTGTTTATCTTTCACTGTACTAAAAAATTCTGTCAATAATTTCTGCAAATTTGTTGTTGTAGGTGCAGGCATGGCTATTTTCATATTGTCAATAACATATACACTGGCTGGGAGATGTATGCAATTGGTGGAAGTGCCAATCCTACAATTAACAGCCAAGGAAATGTCTTTATAGCATCAGACAATAGATTTACAAAGGAGGCAAGTTTCGAACCATTTTAAACTATTGGATCGGATTGAACTAGGAGTTGAAATGAGCAAATTACATTAGGTCAGAGTTCAACTACCAAGTCAATGCATCATGATGTCAGTATGTTATTTTGCATAACTTTTCATTTCCAACGGTTTGGAGACAATTTTGTATGAATGAATATTATTAAATTTTGTTATTGGTTTGTAAGGCTAGACCCAAATCAAATTGACTCAATTTCAAAAGTTAGTTTAAATTCAATTAAATTAAACTTGAGTCGCACTTTAATTAGAAAAATCGATTCATTTTCGAAACCAAATCAAACTTGAGTTAAAGAGAGTTTGGCTTAATCCAGATTGCAAACTGGGTGATAGCTTGATTTTGGTTCGAACTTTACTCGCAACTCAATTTGAGTTATATTAAACAATAGTTAAACAAACATTATTTTGTTTATTATTGAATAAAACGACATAATTTTGGCAATATATCACAAACTTAAACCACAAATCCAAACCATTCATTTGAACTAAGCTTTAAACTTTGAACTTATGAACTCAGTTGAACTACCACTGACTTCTAAACAAATTCGAATTAAACTATTTTTTATTTAATCAAACTTAAACTAAAAGATATTCAAACTCGGTCGATTCACATCTACCTCTATTAGGTTAAGTGTCAATTAAGTCAACTAAATCCTAGATTAACCCCTTGATTGAGTCAATATTCAATCTAAGTCAAAATTCAATCTAAGTCAAAACATTTCTGATAATGATTGGCATTTTGGTTATCATTGTTGCTGCAGGTGACCAAGCATGAATCAGAAGACGAGGAAGAGTGGAAGAAATGGAACTGGAGATCAGATGGAGACAGAATGCTTAATGGCGCTTTCTTCACATCGTCAGGAGAAGAATCTCCAGGAAGCTACTTGAAAGCTTCAAGCATGGTGGCTAGACCAGCCTCAATGTTAACCATTTACACTCCATCTGCAGGCGCCATGAATTGCCAGAGAGGCCACCATTGCTAATTAAATGGGTGGTGGCACCTAATGTTCACATCTTCTTTCACTGTAATTTAAGGCTTGTAATTTAAGATTCAACCATTTGAACAATTTTTATTTCTACATGTGGGTCGAAATTGGCGATCACTTCATTCACAGGACCCATAGATATCCTCGGGTGTCTGCCTTTAGGTGAGAAAGGAAGGGTAAGGAGCAGTATCCTAAACCCGCAATCGATTTGAGCTTCGTCACTCTATTTTATATGAACCAAGATATCTCTGATAACATTGTCAAGTTTCCGAAGAATATAACAATATAAAAATATTTATAATTCAAATAGAAATTCATACTAAACTACACATTCATTAAATAATCAAAACCGTAACAAAAAACTAAGAGTACAATGTGGAAAATCAGGTTGATTTGATAGAAGTTTTAGAATGCCAAGGCAGCTCCAATTGCAAATCCACTTAAAATGATCCTAACCTCAAACATTAACCCGGCGCCCGATTCATCACTAATCGGACCCTGAGCCGACTCCGGTGCAGAACTTCCTGGTGTTGGAACCGGTGGACTACTGCTAGAGGGGAACACAGGTGGAGCTTCGCCCGGAGTCGCTGAACTCGATGGAATGCTTGCTGGGACTGTTTCCGGTGCTGGAGCAGCAACCGGACCCTCCACTGTTGGCGGAGCCACGACTGGAGACAATGTCGGCGGAGCCACGACTGGAGACAGTGTCGGCGGAGCAACTGGAGTTGCAGCCGGTGAGGAAGGAGGACTTGCGGGAGATTGTGCAGGGGGAGTGACACTAGGCGGGGGAGTTGCCAGTGGCGGCGACACCGGGGAAACCGCTGGTGGTGACTTCACAGGAGCAGCCACAGGAGAGACAGTAGGCGGAGCAGTTGCCGGTGGCCGCGACACAGGCGAAACTGTCGGTGACTTCACAGGAGCGGCCACAGGAGAAACTTTTGGCGGGGATGAAACTGGGGCTTGCGAAGGTGACACCTGGGGACTTTCCGAAGGATTGTTTGCCGGGGATTTGGCCGGAGCAGGGGGTGATTTTGTGACGGCGGTGCCGGGAGATGGAGCAGGCGCATTGTCTGCTTGTACACTACCGGAATCCAACAAGAAAAAGACTAGAAAACAAAATACAAGTAGTTTGAACATGTTGAATTGCCTGAATCTGAAGTGGGTTTTGCTCAGATTTGTTATTTACGGAGTGTGTTTAGAGATTGAGGAGAAGAAAGAGATTTATAACGAAAAGCAGAACGTTGTGAATTGTGAAACGGATAAATGTGACCGTTGGATTTGTAGCTTAGTGTAACCTGCTATAGCCGGTGAAGTTGCCGTTACTCGGAAAAATATAACCGGCCGGGACAGTTTCGTCTGTCCGGTTTGGATGAAATTATGCGATGGGTTAGAATCTTTGGTAGTATCGTACGAGAACTATACGATACGAGTACTAAAATTAATCTATTTAACTTGTTCCAATTTATACAAGTGATGTGCTGCTCACGGTTATGTTATAGTTAAGACTGAATTTGATAAAAATTAAATTCAATCTGAAATTAGTTTCAGATTAATAATTTGATATTTGAATTAGATTAAAAAATAATTTTATTTTAAATCCGATGGTGGGCAACCAAATCTGGAATCTAAGCCGTGGCCCATGGAACGAATGAGTGAATATAAGAATTTGGAGCCTTCGGCTCCACCATTATTTAACTCTCATATATATATATATATAATTATTTTTAGACTTTATATTTACCTAATCAAAAACATAAAATATTTAAAATATTTTAGACTTTATATTTATCTAGTCAATATACAGACTCATAAAGTCAAGGCATAAAATTTACTTACTCACCCAATTAAGATTGATATATATAGTAAAATAAAATAAAAATGTAAAAATTTTCGACAATTTTGACAGTGAGAAAGGTGGCTAGTTGGTTGGCTTTATTTTTAAAAAATCGATTTGATCGGTGGTTGATCAATTGACCAAATATCTAACCAACTAATTTATTTTTAAAAATTAGTTGATCGAGTTTTTGGTTAGACAACAAATCTATCTAGTTAATCCTAAATTTTAAAATATTCTCTTTTTAAAAGTAAAGCCAAATTAAAAAATATAAAATACAAAAGAAAATAATTATATATGTATAAAATGAAAAAAATAAAAAGCTATTTTAATTAATATCCTCACCAAAACACTATGAAGTATTACCACCAAAAATTCAAGAATCCATCAGTTGAAATATGTATGCTCAGTAATTCTCATTAGTGGATATGATTCAAGCCAAATAAGACTCTAAATACTATTTAGCTCGAGATCAATGTTTCATTAGTGTTGATGTACTAAAGTTTGTTTTATTGACAATTTTTCCCTTTTTAATAGTATTATTTATTGTCGAACTAAATTAACTCAATTTGAATCGACTTTTAATAATTTTAAAAATAAGATTGTTTTGATATAATTATATTTTGATTATGTTTAATCATTATTCAAAACTCATATATAAAACATGATTTCATTCTAATTATTCAAAACGACCTTAACTAGATAATTTTCATATGTTATAAATATATTTTTAATTTCTTTCTCATTGATTACTATCACTATAAAATTAAATTTTAAGTTATTTTATTTCCTTGTAAAATTTAAAAAATAAAAAATAAAACCTAATGGAGACATAGGCTAATATTGATTCAGTATTTTTCAGCATACATTGTCCACCAAAACGCTGCGTTTCACAGATAGGAGTGCGTACAATACCGCCTGATCACGTTAGCAACTGGGATCAGTAGATTTATAAACAACACCCAAAATAATAATAATAATAATAAAATAGAAAGAAAGAAACTTTGAAAGAAGACAAATAGATAACGAGTTTCCAGATTAGGGTTTCGTTCGCGAAGATCCTTTCATTTCATCTCAATTTTCACTGGTAAGATCTAACAAAGCTCGAATCTTTCCTTCATTTTAAGCATCTCTATTGTCTTTTGCATCTGGTAAACACCCAGAGCGACATGTTTCTGGTTTCAATTTTTGGTCAAAACTGAAAATATTTATTGAGAGAGAGAGAGGGAGAGAAAAGAAATGGAGGAAGGGGATCAGGTGGAGCAGTTTCATCGTAACGAAGCGATCTCAGCCGTTGCTGATGAGGGGTTTCTCGGGGAAGAGGATGACGATTTTGATGATCTGTATAATGATGTTAATGTCGGTGAAGGGTTTCTTCAAAGTTTGAAACAGAACGAGGACGTTGTGGGGTCTGAAAAGGATGATAATATTAATAACAAGAGTAATACTAACCGTAATGATGAGGAGAAGAAACTAGATTCAGCGCCTAATGTTGCGGGCACTGTTGGTGAGAGTGGCAATAGTAGTTTGCCTAGGGTTTCTGGGGGAAATTTCGGTAATAACAATAATAACGATACTAAGCAGAATTTAGGATTTAGTGGGCCTGGCGGGATGGGTGGGCGTAGTGGTGGAGGTGCGCTTAGGGTTGAATTAGGGCAGAGTAAGGTGACGAGCGAAGTTGAAGAGCAGGTTATGAGCAATAACAATGTTAATAGTGGTAATAATACTGGAGGTGGTACTGGTGTTGGTGGTGGTGTTCAAGGGAATATAGTGCAGCAAAGTCATACTGGCGGTGGTGGTATGGGGAATGAAGCAATGATGAGACAGGGAGGTGGGGTAGTTGTTGGTGGTGGTAATGGTCATAACATTGTTGTTGGTAATGCTGGTGGCGGTGTTGGTGGTGGTTTAGGAGGTGGTGGTGGGACGATATTGTTTGTTGGTGATTTGCATTGGTGGACAACTGATGCTGAGTTAGAAGCAGAGTTATATAAGTACGGGCAGGTGAAAGAGGTGAAGTTTTTTGATGAAAAGGCTAGTGGGAAGTCAAAGGGGTATTGCCAAGTTGAGTTCTATGACCCAGCTGCAGCCACTGCATGTAAAGAGAATATGAATGGACATTTATTTAATGGACGGCCATGTGTGGTAGCATATGCATCACCTTTTAGCGTTAAGAAGATGGGGGAGGCTCAAGTTAATAGGAATCAGCAGATGTCACAAGCTAACATTGGGCAAGGTAGGAGGGGAGCAAATGATGGTGGGGGTAAGGCCGGAGGAAATAATATTGCAACCGGTGGGAATTATCAAGGTGGGGACAATAATAGAGGTGGCTATGGAAGAGGGAATTGGGGAAGAGGCAATATGCAAGGGATGGGAAATAGAGGGCCAGCTGGTCCAATGAGGAATAGGGGGCCTGGTGCAGTGGGTGGAAGAGGTATGATGGGGAATGGTGGAAACGGATTTGGGCAAGGCATTGGTGGGGCTCCTCCCTTGATGCATCCTCAGTCAATGGGATTTGATCCAGGGTTTGGTGCACCTATGGGGAGGATGGGCAGTTATGGGGGTTTTCCCGGTGCCCCAACACCTCCATTTTCAGGGGTTCTATCTTCCTTCCCACCTGTAGGAGGTATTGGATTGCCTGGTGTAGCACCTCATCTTAATCCTGCGTTTTTTAATGGTCGGATGCCAATGAATGGGATGGGTGGTATGATGCCTGCAGGTGGTGTTGAGGGGCCTAATATGGGAATGTGGTCAGATCCTGGTATGGGAGGATGGGGTGGTGAGGAGCATGGTGGTGGAAGAGCTGGAGAGTCTAGTTATGGTGAGGAAGCTGCTTCTGACCAACAGTATGGCGAGGTGAGTCATGACAGAGGAGGTTGGCAGAATTCCATGAAGGAAAAAGATCGAGCTTCAGAAAGGGACTGGTCTGGTTCCTCTGAGAGAAGGTATCGCGATGATAGAGAGCCTGGGTATGAAAGAGACATGCCTAGAGAAAAGGATATGGGGCATGATCACGACTTGGCTGAGAGAAGGCATCGTGATGACAGGGATGTTGGTCGAGACAGGGACAGAGAGCGTGATAGGGACCGTGAACGTTCAAGAGATCGTGAGCGTGACCGTGATAGGGAGCGAGACCGAGAAAGGGAGCGTGATCGGTATAGGGAGGAAAGAGAAAGATATCCGGATCATCATAGGTACAGGGACCGTGAAACAGAGCATGATGATGAATGGGACAGGGGGCGATCATCAAGGCACAGTAAGTCACGTTTATCTCAAGAGGATGAACATCGCTCAAGATCGAGGGATGCTGATTATGGAAAGAGACGACGGCTTACTTCCGAATAGCTTAGTTTGATGCTTATTATTTCATGCTCATTCAGATACTCTTACAAGTGGCGTTTTTGGTCCTTAATTGCTGAACATTACTTCTCATTTCATTGCCTTAAGTTTCTTGATTGTCGCATTTCACCAGGAGTATGGTTTCACCATTGCATGAAAGAAGTAAGTTCTTGGTTTCAATTTTCTGTTCTGCTTTCTTTTCTGGTAGAGAATTTTCAATGTATCTTTTCTGAAGGCATAATAGTCCTGTTAATGAAGTCTATTATTTTACAGTTAGATGCTTTCAGTGTCTAGATATAACTGGCATGAATGTGCTTTGCTTTTATCTTTTCTTTTTAAGTACATGGTTAAAATATAATGAACTACAGAGACGCCTTCCATTCAATTTGCCAATTTGCTAAACTTGGAATGTAGTTTGGTTTGTGTCTGCCCTGCTGAAATCAGTCATATAGAAGTGACAGAACACTTTCCTCTGTTTAGATAATCAAACCTGAATCAATAGCACTTTAGTTTGATGTTAAAAAATGCAGTGGATTCTTGGAACCTGTTTTAGATTATTTTTTTCTTACTGATTGAATTTGGGGGTTGGTGTCAAGGTATAATTTCATAATCTTAATTGAATTTGGTGGTTCTGCCACCACATTATATTCTTATCAAATTGCCTAATATGGTGACTTACCAGTTAATTGAAATCTAAGGTTGCTTTTCTTGACCAAAGCCTGTCAATTAATCCTTTTTCTCAAATTGCCTAATATGGTGATTTCCCGATCGATTGAAATCTATGGTTACCTTTTTTTTTAACCAAAGCTTGTTAATGTTTTCTGTTGACTGTGTTAAGGCCTGGATTGCAGTGTTGCTTACTCATTTCTTTGTTTATTAATAGCTTGAAGGATCAGTGATCTTGAGAATTGAAGCTGTTCAGCAGAACTGTGTTTCCTTACAGATGAAGAGGACCTCAACCTTGCGTGTGAGAGGAAGACAATGCATAACTTTTAATCATTACCGACATTGATGTTGAAGATGAACTTTTGCTTTTTAGTTTTTGGAATCTTTTGCTATGTCTGTTTTAGTTTATTGACATTTGATCAGATCAATGTTATGGATGATTTGATGATGGCTTGAACTTCTACTAGTCTGGATGTGGTAGATTACTTCAGAACTTAATGTTTGAATGTGATGTAATAGGATTTAGCACAGAAAATGTTGCTGATGTGCCTGCTCAACTTTGCTAGTTGGCAAGTTGTTGTATCATTTTTTAACCCCTTTATAGTTTCTGATTATACCACTATGTTTATCATGTTATTTTTTGTGAAGGGGATGTAGGAAATCTGATGTAATAGGATTTAGCACAGAAAATGTTGCTGATGTGCCTGCTCAACTTTGCTAGTTGGCAAGTTGTTGTATCATTTTTTAACCCCTTTATAGTTTCTGATTGTACCACAATGTTTATCATGTTATTTTTTGTGAAGGGGATGTAGGAAATCTGATCACCGAATTAATACAGTAATTTAGCCTGAGAACTGTACATTGTGATCTTGTATATATTGAAAATAAATTATACAAATTCTTATAATCTGCATTTGTTTTGTTTTCCTGAGTTTTTCCCCCCTACTGTCTTAGACATGGGGCATGGTATTTCTGAAGCCATTTTCAAAATTAAAATCTAGAAAAAGAGAAGTTTATTTCTGCTCTTTTATTTTGGGTTGTAAGATCATATTTTTCGTTTGTTCTTGGGAAAGAAAAGGCTTCTGGTTTTCATTCACACCTTTGAAACTTCTGCAAAATTCATTAGTTTTCTGTGTTCTTAGACTCGTGTGCAAAATGTCAAGTGCGTTTTCTAGTTCTACTTCCATTAAACATGTGTTGCTGCCGAATTTCTGCCTCTTAACTGCTCGTGTTTGTGTCCGAGTTTGCGAGGCCTGGGCGTTTGCTGACCTTCTGATAGTTATTTCATCACGTAAAGGATGCGCACATATCTCTTGAAATTGCTCATCACTGTGCCTGAGTATGTCTGACACTTGTATCAGAAGAAAGTCATACCTTGAACAAGCATATCACTGTTTGACATGTTCATTCGTTTATTTTGTTTAATTAGAAAGTATTTACCTTGGATAATTAGGGATGGATACATGTTGAGTCAAGCCTAAAAGAGTTTTGTTTGAATTTTAAAATCCTATCCAGAGTTGGTGTTGAAATCTTCAAGGAAATTACTAAAAATCATTAGAAAATAAAAAAAAAATCGTTAAAAATAAAGAATAATTATCAAAGAAAAAGTTGATTGAGAATAAAAATCATTAAAAAAGATGTATGTATCAACAATTTTTCATAACTCATAAGATTCGAGTAAACATAGAGTCAATTTGGCTAAGATATGAACCCAAATGAGATATATGCATTCATTCATTCTGGTCATACCAACATGATTATGAAATTGAAATGGTTGCTGCATTAATCTGTGATTTGAAGAAATAAAAAGGAGCGGATGAATAAGTGACCAGATACAGTAGCTGTACAGAGAGGACCAAGTTAAGGAGTTCACAAGACTCTGAGCTCCATCATGATGCATGAAGGCATTATCACCGGTTGGATAATTGAAAATACAAATTAATTTGAGTGTTCATTAAGTTGAACTTAATTACTCGCTAATCTTCCAGAAAAGTTTATGTTAACCACCTGAATGACGCTGCCGACACATTAAGCAGAGTCTTTTGCAGAGCCCACCATCAAAGAGGCTCTAAGGAATACAACAAATTGCCAATACTCGAAATATGTGGCCGAATTTTATATTTATATAAAATATGGTTTGACATAATCTATTTGAATCCAAAAATAAGGGTAAATTCTACATCAATAAATAAATCATAGTGAACCTAAAAGCATCAAGATGGGTTACTTGACCTTCCTTGAGATTGAAAAATGAGTAGTTATACTTTCTGGTTTTGAAAAATTTGTAGTTTAATCAATTGAAAATAGCAAACTAATATCTAAAATTTGACACATTTCTTAATTGACTGTTATATTTTTACTTTTACTCAAATTTGATCTCATTGTATCTTTGAATTCACAACTACAAATAGAGATGGATTTGAGTCCAGACAAACTCGAATAGAGGTTAGTTGAAGCTCATATCGAATCTAAAAAGTTCAGTTTAAGTTGGAACTCACTCAAACTAAAGATAAAGACATTAAATAAACTATTAAAAAATATAATAAAGAAGAAAAATAATCATCATTAATAAGAAAGAAGAAAAATTATCAAAGAGAAAATAAAAAAAGAAGAAAAGTCATTGAAGAAGATGAATTTGTCAATAACTTTTTTACAAATTACTGAATTCGAACTAACTCAATTTAAACTCAAATTAAGGTTATTCTAACTTTAAAAAGTCTTGTTTGTTCAAATTGAACGTTCAATAAATTTAATTTGAATTCAATCTTTTTTATAAATGAAAAAAAAAACATGTTATTACCACAAAAAAATGAAAATACAACATACTATATAATATCTCAAAAGGGTAACATGTCAAAACTTTGAACTAACAAAAATATGTTCCCTAAAACTTTTAATCCTTTCATAATTGATACTCTTCGTATAATTATGATTCAATCATAACATGTTTTTCCCCAAGAAGCTTTAATGCATTTGTTGGATTTGATTGGGTGACCATTTCAAGATTCACCATCTCTTATTTGTTGTTGTTGTAGTACTAGGTAAAAGATTGGGTGGAAGATATTCTTCCAAGCTGTCTTCTCTTGCTGTCTTCTCTTTCCTGCTGGCATTAGAAACAAAATATTGGTGCATTATGCTGTTTAAACTGCATTTATTATATTATTTTCAAATCAAATTAGATTTTTAATACATAATTTTTGAATTAATTATGTTAAATTCAATCAAATTTCAAATTTCAAATCCAACTTAGTTTGGGCACACACTCAATTACCATCAAGCAGATTACAAATTACAAATTACAAAATCCACAAAAATGCCAAAACCTCACTAATAGCCAAGCACACCTATTTTTGACATATAATCTCAGCCGTTCATCACTGAAATGATCAAACCAATGAAAACCATACACGTGTCCTTGATATTTGATGTTGTAATGTAATTGTGTTACTACTATTACTACTTATTATATCTGGGTCTACTTAGATTAGGCCCCCCCTTGCCAATCCCACCACCCAGAGCCATATGATGAAACCCACTTGAGCCGTACATGTGTCCTTGATGAAGCTGATGACTTCCATGCCCCATCATCATCGCCATGCCATAGTCACCCATCCCACCACCCGTACCCGGAGGCACGTCCTTGTCACGCGCCACCTTCTCCCCCTCTATCTCTCTAAACCTCTGCAAATAAACCTTGAGTGGCTCCACGTAATCTTCAAAGCCCAAAGTGGTCATTGCCCACAAAAGATCATCGCCATTAATCGTCTTCCTCTTCTCTCTCTGGCACTTGTCCGACGCCTCGCCCGTCACGAAGCTTATGAACTCCGACACACATTCTTGTACGGTCTCTTTAGCGTCTTTAGATATCTTCGCGTTCGCCGGCAGAGCCTTTTTCATGATCCTGCTCACGTTTGCTATCGGTAAGAACCGGTCTTGTTCCCTCGGAGACAACTCCGAGGTTGAGTTCGCACCAGCGTTCTGAGACCTGTCTCTTTCCCCGCCTGACTCGTTATCTGAGTCCGCCATTGAAAGATGAGTTTCTGAGCTTCTGAGGCTCTTCCTTTCGATAAAGAGTACTCAAATTTCGCTCCCTTTCGATGACCCTTTGAAATGGTGAGTTGTTTTCAGAGACAGTTTTTGGAACAGAGTGTTTTCAGAAACTGTTTTTGGATACGAAATCAAGGGTTCTTACTGCATGAAACATGCAAAAAGCAACGAATTTCAGAAAGTAAATTAAGAAAAAAAAATTAGTTACTGAGAATTATAGTGAGTTCTGTTCTTTGAGAAGCCATGGATTGAATTAAAAACAGATTTAAAAAAAAATTAAGAAGCCATTAATGAATCTACAGAGCTTGAACCAATGAAACACAGAAGGCAAAAGATGACAAGACTGAAACTTGATCAATTAAACAGAAAATTTTTTAAGTGATGGAGGAAGAAACTGAAGAATTGCGTTGAAGGGCTACTGAAAATTGTAGAAATTCAGATGTTGAAGCCGTTTTAAACGTGAAAATTTTGGGAGCTTAGGGAGTAGGAGTTTGGGTGGGAGAGAATGAGCTGGGACCGTTGGATTAGGGGGATAATAACGACTAAAGATTTGCCACGTGGCAAAATTTAGACTGTTGTTTGTCGATAAGTATGTGTTCGTACTGGTGGATTTTAAGCCATCCGACCGGTCTTGTGGTGGACAATCTGGACCTTTGATTTTATAACATGCGGTATGTGTGACCATGATTTTCACTTTTTTAACTTCGTCTAATTATATATTATTTTATTATTAATTTAAAATTATTTACTCAAAAAATAATATATATCAAATATATATATATTTAAAATAAATACACATAATTTTATTAAATATAATTATTTTTAAAAATGGTAGATACATTTCAAATTTATCAATTATATATGATTTTATGGAATAAATTTTTTTATATTATTTTCAAAAAATTAATCTTATTCATATATATACACGGTAGATAGTAGAATTTGAGTTTAATCGAATTGAGCATAAATATGGGTTGATTTGAATTCAATTTGAATCTTATAAGGTCAATTCAAGTTTAAGTTCAAGTTTGTTCAAATTAGTTAAAACTTTCATCGAAGATTGTTGACAAAATAAATAGTATCATCGCAATGATGAATAGTTTAATAAATGAGATAAACAATATTATCAGAGATAAATTCAAGTTGAATACGAATTGAGCTATTGAACAAAAATTTTAATTCAAATTTATCTTGAATCAAGCCAAACAAAGTTAGTTTGGTTTAAATCTAATCCTAATGATAAAAATTAAATAATCAACTATGTTTTTATTTTTTTCCCTATATTTAAAATTCGAATCGAACTTTGATCTTATTAAAGAGTTGATCTAATTGATTAAGTAAACCGAAAATGTTAACATGACATGATTAAAATTTTTAAACAGATTTTAAATTATGTTAATATGAACATTTTTGTTGGATCTATTTAATTCAACGATTAAATCACAATCTAACATTATGTACTTGGTTCAACCTTACGTCAATCGAGTCTGATAATTAAACTAAGTCTTAACTCTAACATAACTTATATTTATCATCTACTCTAATTAGAATTATTAATATTATCTAAATTTTAAAACATGTGTTTTTTATAGTACCCTTTGCAGAGATTTTTTTACATAAACAAATCAAAAAAATCTTTAAACTAATTTTATTTTTTTAACCATCAAATTATGATCCTAATCCACCTAAGATTCTTTGAATTTATGCACCCCAATTGGCACTTGAGGCAAAACCTCAAGTGGTGACAATAACATGTCAATCAACCTCTAGTATTAATCATTTATATAGGTTTAGCTTTATAATCACCCAATTTGAAAATTGATTACAACTCAACAATTCAATTAGAAATCTAGAACCCCAGACTAAACATTATTAAAAGATAAACCCCATCTGCAATCCACTTAATCCTACTTGAGTGGGCGGTTGGATTCAATCCTCACCAAACAACTTGATTTCAATCTACCATTTAGTTCGAACAAATTGAATTTGAAGTAAATATTTATCTCAATAGTTTAATTCGAGTTTAATTTATTTATTTTTTAATTATATTATTCATCTCATTAATGATATTGTTCATTTAATTGATAATATTATTTAATCTATTGACGATCTTCTTATTATAATATATACTAATTTAAACGAGTTCGAATTATATATTTTGAATTTAAATCAAACTCAAATTAATATTAAACTAAGTCTAATTTGAATCCATTACTATTAATAAATAAATTATATGTATAAATGATAGATAAATATTAAAAAATTTAAACTTAATTATTTATTTGATTCTTAATTTAAAAACTTTTAATTATACCACAACACATCATTTTATTTAAATATTTCTTTTTTAATTAAACAAGTGCAAAACGTCAACTGAGTGCTGAGTGCTCCACTTCAAAGTAGTGGAGCAATTTGTCTTTACTCTTCTTGAGATATTGACATTTTAAGCAGCCTTGGTTATCTTTCCCCCAATATAACTTTTTGTTCACACAGGTATTTTCTGTCAATCCCTAAGGTTTTGTGGAAATATGATAAATTCTCTCAAGTTTCAGAAACTAAAACTTGCACCCTTAATGTTACCTTTCGTCAATAGTGGTTTAGCTTTGACCGCCATTGACTAATAACTCAATTGTCTTGTCATCCCTAAGGTTTATTGAACTACTAACATTCGGAGGTGATAACTTCTACCTTCTCAGGAATTAGAAATTGAAATTGACACCTTTAATGGTCTTGTTTGTTAAATATTTTTAACTTTGACATAATTTTTGGTAGTGTTAAGTGAAAAAACGAATTAAAGAATATGATTTAATAATTCAAAAACCGAATTAAAAATAATAAAATAACTTTATTAATAGAAGTAAATATGTGTCTTGTTTTATAACGTAAAGTTATAAAATGGGTTTATTGCTTCGAACTACGATAAAAGGTGGTTTGTCGATGCTAACATCTGATGCAAAAGTTGTTGTTATTGTTGAGCATTGATTTGACTAATGTTAGTTTTACCGGATATGTAACATTGGACTGGTTGGGGGTGGAAATGTTAGTTTTGTAAAACCGAAGGGTTCAACTGTCATTCAACTAAAGCAAGCAAACCGTCCCTTGGTTCAAATCTAAATATCTATAAAGTTGGAAGAAACTTTGTGGACCAATTCATGTCAAATTAATAGTCAATCAAGCAAGCAACACATCTGAAAAAGGTTAAACCACTGCATAATAAATTCAATCTTTTTCTCTAAATGATGCAGCCCTATGCATAAGCTTGAAAAAGACAATGAATTTTTGCATTAAATTGGGTAAAAGGAATCCTTTCAATTTGGTGTGGTGGACTGTTTTTTAACATTTATTTTCATCCTATTTGAGTGGCCTTCCTGTGTTGTGAGTTTGCTTTTTTGAATTAGGCAAGAGAATTTCCACTTGGGCTAAATTCCATGTGGGTTGAAATTGATTTGAATAACAAATTTAATTCAAAATTAATAAATTAATATTTAAATTTAGTTTAAAAATAATTTTTTAAAATATTTTCTCAATGGGTTCAATCTCAAATATTTAAAACCATTCAAGTTCAATTTATTTAACGAAAAAAAAAAACTCAAATTTAATTAATAGATCCAAATAGTTTTAAAAAATATCTGAATGTACACCCAGTCAACTTAAATTAATTTAAATTAAATTGGAGTGAAAGACTGGCTCTTTTCTGAATCAAGGTGTACACGAAGTGAATCAATTTTATATTATTATAAATTTGAAGGTGATGGATCATTTTCAATGTGACGTGGATTTGACATTTGAGACGAAGAGCGTATTGTGTTAGAGGTTGGAGTCTTGTCAGGAATTTTCTTCCTCTTATCCCAGCAGTGGGTCAACTGTCACAGTAGCAAACATTTTCACTTCACAATTTACTACATTAGCCTCCATCTTTTTTTGTATATCGATTCCATTATCTATATGGGAACAGATTAAATTGAAATTGAAATTTTATTTTCTTAACCTTGAACTTATGAGGCAGGCATTCTCATTGCATCAAAGTTCACCTTAGTTAATAATGTAAATGAATTCAATTTAAATCCAATTTAAACATATAATATCGGTTCTTCTCAAATTTATCTCTTATCATTTGAATGAGATTTTTTTAGATTTTTCAAATAAACTGCCCTTGGTGGTCCAATGATATAACATTAGTCTTTTCACTCTAGTGGCCATTAGATTTTTTTTTTTTAAAAAAAAATCTAAGCCAAAAAGTCATACACCCACCATCTATCTAGACCCAATTTCTTCCAAGAACGGCTTCCATGAGTGCTCCACAAACACACATAGATTCAACATGTTGAAGAAACCCCGAGAACAGCTCACTTGAATAAAAAAGACAATAATTATTATTGGCTATGGATGTCTTAATGATTTTAATATTCGAGATTAAATGCAGGCTGCTCGAAGCGCAAAAGACATTCAATACACCCAAACTAGGGGTGGATTCCACCATAAAGAGTTGAGCTTGAGGGCTGTCTCTGCTTTGGTCAAATCCATAACAACTCAAACTGGTGCAAAATATCATAAAAAATTACCAATAAGATAAACAATGTCACCAATTGAATAATTGGTATCATCCATTATTGAACAAATGAACTCATCTCAAACCTAACTACCAAACTAACTCTTAACTCAAAATCGGCTTATTTGAATTAATTCAAATCGAATCCAACCCGAACATTCCCATGAAACAACAATGGCACTGTGCTCAATGGTAGGATCAGACAAGATGAGTCCCAGGCTAGCCATCAATAGGTCCCATGCTTCAGCTTATGCCAAGTTTCTAAGTGGCCCAGGTTAGATAGAAAATCATAAAAAACAAGATTGAATGTCTAAGTTTTATACTCCACAAAAGGTCAGTTATAATTCCTACAGATTATGTTATTGTGTACACAACATGCAGCAATTCCGCAGCACACAAGGGCTTTTGAGTAGTGCCATCTCCTCTAGTTTCCACTAATCTCTAGCTTTATCCCCAGCAAATTAATACTAATTATAAATTACAGCCAGCTTAGAACAGACTAAACATTACATTCAGGTACAACTAAATTCAAAAGAGGGACCAAAAGGCATACATAGCTACAATATTTCCATGCAGTCATGTCATCACTGATCAGGCTTCAACCTCTTGGCCGGTGGACTGGGTTTCACCTTTCTCGGTATCACCTTCCCCATCTTCATCACCTGCCTCATCAGCTAGTTTGGTGAGCTCTTCTTGGATCATCAGCTTTATAGATGACTTCCTAGGAGTGAGATCCATGTCAAATCGTTGAGCTGAAAAATGATCAAAATTGCCATTACTTAAAAACTTGTTAATCGGCATTCTGATTCTGTATGTTTCAAGGTTTTCATCATTTTGGGTTTTCTTGTAAACATCACAACACTAACAAATCTTATCGGATTTAAAACATTTTCTAAATGGCCTCAGATTATCGAAGTGGGCCAATTATAGATTTATGTATTAAAGGAGAGACTAAAACAACTGATGCATTATATATAATGCTTTTGGGGTCACTTGAACAAGTAAAGCTTGTTGCAAAGAAGCACTATAGTTGTAAGCCACAAATTTACAAGTTCCAGACCATTGCCATCTGATGAAAGGAAACTCCAAAAGGGTCATAAAACCAATGCAAACAAAAGAAGTGATAGTGCATACCAAGTTGTTTCAGAATGTCAGTGAAGGTAGCCTGAAAAGAAAAAGAAAAAAATCAACTTAGCTAAGACAACTCAAGATCGTAAACTACCGCATGTCAAGAAGCAGGAATTTTGGCTACATCTTTATTTTCCTTCAGTTTTCAGAAATAACTTAGAATTTAATATATCTATAATAAACTAAAAGTGAACCGAAGTGATATTAAATCTTACTGTATTGAAGTCCACTTCCTTCAGAATTTCACATATTGCATCCCTCAAATCCTCATCACTTGGCCTCAATTCCTCCTCCTTGGCTTTTTCCTTACCTTTTGAAGCTTTTCTTCCTTGAAAAACAAAGCATAGTTTTCCAGCATATATTAGAAGAAAGACAAATAATAATTAAAAAACAATTGAAGTTACGAAGAAATATGTTATTTTACCAGGTTTTTCCTTTGGTGTACTTTTTGTTGGAGTTGAAGCCTTTTCCGTTGTTACCTTCTCATTTTTCCTCTTTCTTGAGAATACCTTCGGGCTAATATCACTGTCTTCATCAGCCTTAGATCGCTTAGATGGTGCATTCTTTGGTGTTCTTTTCAGTGGTGGACTGGACTTGCCAGTAACTGCGATTTTCTTGGTACTAGCCTTTCCAGCAGATTGCTTCTTTTTAGTAGTGGTCTTTGAACTTCGTTTGCGTTTCCTCACATCTTCTTCAGATTCTTCCTCGGACTCACTTTTGTCCTCACTTTCAGAAGGCTCAGGCATCTCATCATCAGAAGGCTCGGGAACACCATTTTCTTCTTCTTTTTCCTCTTCTTCAGATTCTTCTTCTTTTTCCTCCTCCTCCTCTTCATCAGACTCCTCAGAATCAGTACCCTTCTTCTTTGAAGCATCTTCAGTCTTTCTTCGACTCTGCCATAAGCCAAAGAAACGAGAAATGACTAATAGAACAAAAAAAAAAAAAAATACAATTCTTGCATGGTATAAACTCTCTGATCTTCCTAATTTATTTGTTTCTCAGCTTATTTCATTAGTTCCAGCTATAAGCTGCAGATTATCTAAAGATGAAATAATTCTGTTACCATTAGCACAAAAATATCAGGATAGTAGGAGTGATCTACCTTTTTTTTAACTTTACTTCAACCCCTTCCCAGACATTTAATACAACCAAAGCCAGCTAGTACCCAGGGATGCACTATTTGGCTAAATACAGTATAAAAAAAGGCTTTAAAGTGTGCAATTTTACCCATTATACTATGATGTAAAAATCAAAACCACCTTTCTGATTTTAATTGTATAATAGTACCTTTGCTGAACGTTTCAAAGGTGTGCTCCCAGATGTTGAATTTTGTTTGCCTGCCCGCTTGCGCTTCTTGCTTGCTCTTGACTAAATTACCAGCAGAAAAATCCAAGTAAAAAACATGCCAGACCAGAAACCATAAATATATGTTAAGCTCAAATTTCAGTATTTTGAAGCAACAGACCTCTTTCTCAGCAAGCAGCTCTGTAGTTGTGGCATGGGGAGCCAACAAAAAGTCTATCAGACTTGTGACAATATCTTCCTGCACTTACAATTTTAAGCTCATTAAGGCAGCATCACCTGATATTATAACTTTGCACATTCAAGCAAACCAAAACGATAAACCCTCTTCCTAAAAGAAAATTTAGTAAAATGGGACCATGGATGAGACCACACAGCAGCTGGGAATTCTGTTCACATGTTTGTGTACAAGTGCTGAAAACAGAGAGAGCAGTTAAACTAATTTGCAAAAACCAATAGTTTCTTTTCCTCAATAAAACCAGTGAAAAAGAAGCCACTGTGGATTTAGTAATAGGGCTACAGATTTTGTCTAGAACTAGCATGCAGCATTAGAAAACTCACAAACCTTCCTCCTAGTGTTCTTGGAAATTGGAATGTCTAGCACATCACATAATTCCAGCAACTTCTCTTTGTTACACTTGTCGAATTTTTCTTTCACTTTAATCTTTTGCTTTTCCTGCAAGAACAAATGAATTAGAACAATCCAAGTGAATGATATCCAAAATTTCATGCCACCATGTCACATGCCGAACCAACCAGTTAAATTCTACAAAATAATTTTCTAAACTTAAAGCCCTAAGATGTGCTATTTTTGAAATAGAAAAAAAATATTAGAAACAACAGAGTCTCCTTAAAAATTGCAGTTTACCTCATTTTCATGCCACACAAAGCCAGAAAATCGAGATATGTTGCTTTTCACCTGAAATGCCTGCAAATGCAAGGAATGAGAATCCCATAAAAAAAGTCTATCTAAGTCAATAAAATCGTCTGCAATAAACAATAAACACAGAGCCCCAAAACCATTCTTTTTTTTTCCTGGTATTTATGCAGTGCGTAAACACTTGCATCTGTCTCCTACATCCTGGTCACTGACTACAATAGACAAGATTCTAATAAGAAATCGACATCGAAGCAAGTTAAAGAAGTACTCTCAAATTACCTTTCCCCTTCTTCCAAAGAGAATTGTATGAAGCAGTCTGAAGGTGTCATCAGTTTTCCTTCGAGATAATTTAAACGCCACTAAAGCAGAAAACATATTAAGTCAAATAGTTAATCCACTGTTCTGCATTGACATACATATCTACATGGATAAGATGCAAAAGAGAGAAGTTCCAATGGTTTTACAAGCACTTTGATAACCTGGTAAACAAGATTTATGAATGAAGAAATGGAAAACATGCTAAGAAAAATGGAAAAACTACCACCTCAATAGAATTGTAAACAAACAACTATCCCACGATTGATCATTTGATATCAAATATTGAAAAAAACTTAATATCATTCGCAGGACCCTTACAGGGCTTCATACAAATGATAAGTGTATCTCTCGCCCATATGAGAGGAAACTGGCAAAATATGTTCAGTATAGACATCCATTGAGCTATTTTCATCCACTACATGGGTCAATCTAAAAGACATCTGAATCATTATGACTTCCACATTGTGCCCAGTCTACACCACTGAAGCTTTTTGAGTATTGAAGTAAATCGACATTTCAAACATTCACTTTGAAAGAAGAAAAACCTATTTAAAGTTCCACAGCATCATCTAGTGGTTTGTTCATACACTTAAACCAATATTTCATTTAGAATTTTTCCACAAATTTAACATGAAATTTACACAAACATAGCCAGTACAAATCCAAAACAAGAGATAGAAGCCATACCATTAGGAATATCTTTCAATGGGGTACCACGTCCCTGCCATTACAATGTTACATTCCAGTTAAATATTTATGGAATCAAACAGATAAAATTTAAAATAATAATGAAAAACCTTTGCAATTTGGAATTCCTTTACAACATCTTTCTCAATGGAGGCCACAAGCCTTTCAACAGATTTCCGCTCCCGCACGGGGCGATCAGTAACAGGAGTCCTTTGCTCAGGCTCCTTAACATCTACTAACTTTGACTTCTTTCCTTTAACTTTCGACTCACTCTTCTCTTTCCCAAGCTTTGTTGACTCTTTCAACATTTTACTTTCTTCTTTCTTATGGTCTTTCTCCTTTGCCTCAACAGCCTTCTCATTTACCTCCTCTTGCTCACCATTCTTTTCATCATTCTCCTCATTTTCTTCTTTGATAGCTTCAGTTTTTGGTTCCTCACTTCCTTTGTCCAATTTTTGTTCGGCCTCTTCCTTGACTTCTGGGTCTTCCTCCATTTTTTCAGTTTCAACTTTCTCATCAGTTTTCGCAGCATCTTTCTTATCTTCCTCCATTTCTTTCCCCGCATCAGCTTTCTTATTTTCTTCAGTGTCATTCACTCCATCCATTTTCTTATCTTCTTCCAATTCTTTAACTCCATCACCTTCAGCATCTTCTTCCATTTCTTTCACTCCATCATCTTTTGTATCTTTTTCCACTTGTTTGACTCCTCTGTCTTCCTTAATCTCTTTTTTCTCACCCACAAATTCTACTGGTTTCTCCACCGGGTTAGTTGTCCCATTTGCTGCCACCTCAGGAACTTCACTCTTTGTTTCTTCCTCACCCATATTCAATCAGATCAGAGTAAATGCTAAAACAATAGAATTCCCTTGTATGCCTACTCAATCAAGCTTGATAAGTTGCTTCCTCAACCCAATGGCACAAAGAGCTGCACAAAAAGTAGTCAATTCTCCATCAAATTCATATCAAGACAATGGAGTATCTGACTATGAATTATTTAAAAAATCTAATACACTGCATAAAATGCTGATAAAAACAACTTAAAACATCCAAACAAGATCTACAAAAGCTTCAACATGCTCCCAAATAGGCAAAGCCAACAAAATTGAAAACACATGCAAAAAAAAGTCTGTTTGGTTACTGAGAAAGTTATCCAAACTTCGAGAAACCGCTTATACCGAAATTTTAGGGTTTGTTTCTCCCCATTTTTTTCCGAATTCAACTATACCAAAACTAAAGAACAAGAGTATCAAGCTGAATTTCGAACAAAAATTCAACCTATTCACACCCCAGGCCATAAAACCCCTTACTTTGCAAATTCAAACAGCAGAATTTTCTCTTCCCACACTTTCTCAGCAACCAAACACTCCCTCAACACCAATTTCACCATAACTACAAACAGCGACAAAACCAACACACCGAAACCCTATTCTTAACCTGGAATTAACACAAACACCACAAAGCTAAAATCTTAAAAAAAATACACATAATATACTAAAAAACTAAAAAATAATAACACAAATTAAAAGCCAATAAAACCTGAAAACGCTAAAATTAAAAACACTTACAGAGATTTAAAAAATTAAAATTCAAATCCCGCGAGCGAACAGGACGCTGAGCTCCTCCCCACTTCTCTTCCAGTGTTTGACATTTTTTTTTAATTATTATTTTAAAAATCAGATTGGAACATTTTGTGAATTTATTTATTTATATAATTCGGACGTGAAATCCGGATTTGAAATGTAGTTAATTACCACGTCGGATGGAGGGAGGAGTTCGAGATGAGGAAACTGATGGACGGTTGAGATTCTATTTGGAGGGCATCTAGGTAATCTGACGGCTGTGGATCTATATTCGTTTCAGTCTTCTTTAGGCATCTAGGGGAATGGCGGGGTCCACGGGAAGAATGTGATTGGTGGTAATGAATTTTAGAATTTAATTGGAAAATGACAATTATTATTTAAAATTCTATTTAATTGCAAATATGAATCGAATTTTATTTTTTATCTTTGTTTATTTAATATGTCAAGCACATATTTAATATACCTTAGCATATACAATATTTATTATAATATATGATATATTATAAAAGAAAAATAATATATATTTTAAATAATATAACATATATTATTGATACAAAATAATATTTAAAAATAATAATATAATAGGGATATATTTGAACAATTTTAGAAATTTAAAAATTTTTTGTGATACTTTTTTCAAAATAATAATGTGACAATAATAATTTTTAAAAAATTATATCCTATTAAAAAATAGATTTTTAATATTTAATATAATACATAATCCGACTCTCATAATTAACAGTTTGATTGGTCAATCAAAACTCAAACCGATCTAGATCTAAAAATGTCAGTTAGGGTGCGTTTGGTTGAGGGATTTTAAGATTACCTTGGTAATCTATCTTTTATTCCCTTGTTTGGTTTGTCAGTAATAGAAGATTACAGTAATATTCTATTACCAATGCTGACGTGACAGGTAATATAGGTGGTAATCTGATTACCATCTTCACCTTAGGTATTTAAAGATTATTGGGGTAATCTTGAGTTTATTATAATTATATTATTATTTATTACTTTTTTGAGATAAAAATAAATTTATTTTTAATTAATATGACAAATAATATAAAAAATATTTAAAAATAATTATATTCAAGGACATTTAAGTAAAATAATTTACTAGTAATCTTTTATTATCTTTAACCAAATACAATAATTATTTATACTTATCAAATTTTATCAAACATAATAATCATTTATACCTAGTAATCTATCTTCAAGATAATCTTTTTATTTTAGTAATCAAATATTATCCAAATCAAACGTCCCATTATGTTATGTATAGTGAATTCCTCTATAGAAAAATATTAGGGAGAGCATCAAAAGCCATTTTATGGCGCCATTTTCATGCGATTTTGAAACCAGTCACGAGGGCAATAATAGCCCAGAAGAAGAGTTGACTATGGATTGGATCGTGTTGTGTTTAAGTTCTATAAAAAGACAAACCACCTCAATGCTAGACTTGGAGCACACGGGCTTTATTTACGTGAATAAAGCAACAAAAATGTTAAATATTTAAAATTATAATTTCAAATAATTTTACAATTTTTTGTTTACCTATGGATTGCATCAGGTCAATCTATTGGGCATGCCCTTAGGTTGTGTTTGTGGCCAAAGGACTATTTTCCACCAAAACTATACTGAATTTTCAAAGTTTTTCTCGTTAATTTTGATAATCTAAAATACTCATTTATGAGTAATTAAACAAAAAATTTCTCTTCCCAAATACCCAACTTAAGTCTGGGAAGATGATTTCTCTTCCTAGACGATGTCTTTCGATGTCGAATGAGTTGGGGTAGAGTTGAAACGGGTCGTCGGTAGAAGAGAAATCGTCTGGAGAGAGAGATGACCGACGATGACGTCAGAGAAAGTGAACGAGTTTTGAAACTAAACCCTAGGGAAGAAAATGCGATATTTTCAAACTTAACTTAGAGAATAAAATATTAGTTTTTAAACATTTAGGGGGAAAAATAAGATTAAATTTTCAGTGGTTAAGGTTCCGTTAAATTTCTTTGTTTTTTGGGGGGAATAAAATATCATGAGTGGATAAATGGTATTTTCAAAGTTAACAGAAAACTTTGAAAATTCAACATAGTTTGGTGGGACATAGTCCTTTGGCCTGTGTTTGTTTGCTTTTGGGGTCAGCACGGTTCTACACCACCTCAACCTAAGAGCCTCCACATGATGGCGTAACCTAAGAATTAAGAAGAAAAAAAAATCTAAAACAAGACACACAAATTGTTACAATATTAGGATTGGATTTTTTTTTTTTAAAATCAATTTTCAACAAAGTTCATTGAGACTAGCTTAAAATTAAGAAAGTTAATTTGACACGGTGAGTTAAAATTCAAATTCAATTCAAAAATATTTACGGTGAGTTAAAATTCAAATTCAATTCAAAAATATTTGAACTCTATATTTAATTTAAATTGATTTAAACTGAATTCATTTTATAAAAACAAGTACAATTCTTTATTTAAACTTGACTTTGTCGATTCAAACCTAAATATGAACAAATTAAGCGGGGATTTTATCCTATGGCAAAAACATCATGATTTATCAGGTAAAAAACTTACCTTTACACAACACAATATGAAGCGAAGTTTTTACACTTTTTGTAAGTATCTGTTAAAAAGGAATGAGTACCAAAACTTAACAAGCAAAAAGCATTAAGCTTTTAGAGAAAGCAGAAGCTAAAGCTAAGTTTATGCTTCAATTTCAAACCTTCAAAACTTGATGGAGCCCATGGAAATGTCAATTTCAATCAAGTTTTCTTCTTCATTGGCCTCATTGATATCTGCCGAGAGCTGCATTAGGCCTTGTTGCTTGAAGATGGATTCAGGCAAGAGACCAGAAGGTCTTGAGTTTGGAATGGCAATTTCAATGAGGCTCTCTTCATCTTCATCTTCATCATCTTCTGAGACTGAGTCACTTAAATTCATCATCATCAACATCATCTCTTCTTTATGATCTCCATTATGAACCCAATTAAGCTCAGGATTTTCGCTAGAAGTTGAGTCATTATCTTCAACAGTAGTTTTACTTTCTGATACAAAACCTGAAGGCTCATGAATGAGGCCAAGAACTTCACTTTCTTTGGCAGCTTTTTCTGCTGCAACATTTTGTATTTTCTCCTCAGTCTCATTCTCCAGAGGGTCTCCTGCTACATCCCATCCAGGTTTTTCGTGTTGAACTTGATTCTCCAAAAGGTTTGTTTCCTTCTTCCTCTTGGTGAATGTGACAAGGAAAGAAGTTACGAGAATCAGGATTGGGACTGTAACTACAAAATCGGAAAAGCTAGAGCCTTGCAAGTAAGTGAATACCAGAGAAGGAAGAAGAAACACAACCACAAGACAAAGCAATGGGGGTTTTGACAAAAACAGTGAAGAAAAGCTCTCAACTTTAGCTGGTTTTCCCATGTTTAGAGATCCTAAAATAGCTTAAAAAGACTAATGAAGAAGAAGAACAACAACAACAAAACAAACAGAGTCTACAGAAAATGAAAGCCAGAAGGAGTAGGGCATTTCAAAGCCTTCTTTCACTTCTGTCTTTCTCAAGAACCCAATAAAATTTTGGTCTTATGAGCAAATGATTCTGTTGAAAGAAGCAAACTTAAAGCTTTGGGATTGCTGACCCATGCAAGAAACCAAACACAGACCAAAATCTCACTCAATTGACAATGGTCTTGCATGTAGCACAAAAACTTAAGTTAAAAAGGGGTGGATTTGATCCGGTCTGATTCAATCCCAATTTAGGATAGGTTTGATTGGATCAAATCCATAATATTTAATCTGATCTCAAATTTATTAAAATTAGTGATTAATGTTATCAGAAAATTAAATAAATAGGATTGTCGAAGAGAATGATGAAGTAAAATAAACAATGTCATTGAATCAACGAACAAATTGTTTTCGAATCAAGCTGCCAAATTAGAATACTATGTCAGGATCGATTTGTTTTAACCAAATCAATTCGGATAGGTTTCACCTATGGTGAAGATACTAATCAAAACAGGATTAATACCATCTGCCAAAAAACAACAGTTTCTCAGTAATAATGGCGAACCCATTTGCTTCTGTCTGCAATAAAAACTCATCAAAACATGATGATTTAATTGGCACAGTAGGTATATTCATGGATGCCCACTGCATTGAAGACACCCTTCTGGATGGCGATGTCAGGAACCCATTACTTGTCTGGTTTTCTCAAGCAAGAAGACTCTGGAAACTCGAATGTAACGTGAATCAAATCAACCAAGTACATGGCATTCTGAGTCACTAGCTTCATGACAAAGAGAAACCACTGCCACCATCGTGCCAACAAGAGAGAATGAATATCGATTCTTCCCATGTGCATGTTTAGTATAAGAATTCAATGAATCTTGAGTTAGATTCAATACGAGCCATTGGAGGTTAAATTTAAATTTGAATATGGAATTGATTTTTTGTATTTTAATTTATCTCGAATTAAGAGTCGTTTGGATTTAGTCCAAACCAAATTCAACCTTAAAATTATTATTGTATGGATTGACATCTTAAATACAATAAGGCAACATAATGATGTTACATAACTCGTAAATTATTTTCATTAGATAATATTGATGGTATATGTATTTTTACACCTCAATCTTGAGTTCTAATCTCTTTATTCTTAAAGAGATTGGTCCAACGATCCAAATTGACTCTTGATTCTCAGTCAATCCATCCAAATTTTAAAACATTTTTGCCAAAAGTTGAGGAGCAATTTGCTTTATTGTCTCCTAATTAGATAGGATTGGTGCGTTAGTGGAAGGCAAATGAAGTGCAAGAAACCAAAGTACTATAATGAAAAGATTGACTTGCTCCATATCAATGATCATTCTCACATTGGTAATATATGCATTACCAAATTCTATGTCCCTTTAATATACAATGTATACATTCTGAATTTCAATTTTGGTCTATCAAACATACAATGCAAATAATTGAATTTGAACTGGTTTAGATTAAATTTAGATAAATTATATTTTAATCAAGGTTAAATCTAAGTTTATGATACAAATTGAGATCATTTAGACTCTTTGGAGTAGAATCTAACCTTTCTCAAAATCATCACCACACATCAATCTAAGGTGTAGAACATTGTCCCCAACTAATCACCTGGTACTCTCAAAACTTGAAATGACAAAACTACCCTCCACACTATGACCAATCCCTAAACCAAACCTGTCCCAAGCAAGAGGGCAATCTGGGAATCAACTGATTATACATAAAGGAATTTAAAAATTAACACACCGACCTCATACTTTTCTAGGGTTAGGTTCTTAGGAATTTATTCCTTTTGTAATTTCATTTGGCGTCACTATTTGAGCTCTTATAAAATATACGGTCACAGATTGGCTTTTATAAAACCAGACGGCCACAAATTGCTGGCTTTGGGGTTTGGTGTTGGTGATTGGTTCGATCTGATTGCTCTCTCTCTGGGCTTTTATGCCCTCTGGCCGTTGAAATCCCCATGATCATCAGCGTCTCATGGAACCCTCTCCAGTGTGCACCACTCCTCCGGTTGAAGAAGAAGATGAGTGGGGTATGCAATTATAGTTCCGTCCTTCTCTTTATCCGTTTGGTTCCTCAGAAAAAAGGCTGGAATATTTGTAAAAATTTTGGATTTTTATATGATATCTGTATTCATAATTCATTCTGCTAATTGGGTTATTTTTTATTTCTTTTTAAATGTATTTATGACTTTTTTTTTGCATACAAAGTGATATTTGATGGAATTTATTTTGATCAAGTTTGAATCTTTTAGATTGTGGGTATTGTAATATGTGAATTGTGAAATATGTCATTTGAAATTTATTACTTGATGAAATTTGGTTTGATTTTGATAGTTAGGTGATCTGGGTATGTTGATTCTGATTAAAGGTGTGTAAATTTTTCATTTTTGTGTTGATTTTATATGGGAAATTCATGGTCCAAGGGCCATAGTTGAGGATTGGAAGAAATCAAAGTGATATTGTCGTTTGCATTTGCATTGTAGCTGTGATGGTGTGGTAAGATGAGTAGTGGATTGTTTGTAAATATGTCATTGTTTATATTGCATGGATTGGGCAATGCTTGAGTTAACCTTCTAATTGAAGCTTTTTTTTTTTTTTGGTTGGCCAAATTGAAGCTATAGGATGTTGTAGAACTGGTTGTTTTACTTCCTTTTTTTAAGTATCCATTTTGTCAAATTGGTAGTTTGTATATCTATTTGTTGCTGCAAATTGTTACTTTTTTGATGATCAGAGCTTGGATTTTAAGTTTATTTACTCTAAATCAATTTACATCAGACGATGTTAGTCATTAGTTCTAGGAATTGCCACTAACAAGGAAAAAGTCTACGTTGAGCAACCACCAAGATGGGTACAGGACTGAGAATCCATGAATGAAGCACTGCCCGGAGAAGAAATGACATGACAATTTCGCTCACACCCTATATCGCTTGGGGATGATAAAACAAAACTATTAAAATAGATTATGAGCTCTTAATTAGTTAAGAAGCATCTTGAGTTGTAAAACCCAAAAACAAAATTGTGATGAATTATGTGTCAAAGCAAACAATATCTTGACAATAGGACACGTTATTAGATCAAGATGTTATAATTGGTATTAAAGTTACTTTGTCTGTCTTTTTGAGCAATAGTGGGAAAAACCTCAACGAGGAAGCTGAGTCCTATAAGGAGGTGAATGTAACACTCCTAAACTATCATGACGTTTTTTGGTTACCAATAATATCTTGATAGTAAGTTAGACTATTGAACTAGGATGCTACATATGTATAGTTTCCCATGTTACTTGAAAGTTTAGTTCTATGAGGATCAGATGTGTCTTGCATTGTAGAGGATATTTAGGATGCATTTTTTTAATAGGAAAACGATTAGATATTCTCAAAACCTTTGTGTTTTGTTTCAATTATTAGCAGTTGTACTTTTGCATAACATTAATGCTGTTTTCTATGCACTGTATGTTCACCTGTGTGATGCTTGATGTGCTAGACACTGATGGATTCGTGATTCCAAGCTTGGGAATAGGAGACCCAGATGAAAGTAAACCTGGTGGTGTAGAAGAAGAAATATCAAAACCTCCTTCTCCGAAGGTTAGGCAAGAGCTTTATCTCGTTAAAATGATCATTTTAAAGCACTATAGTTGATATGTTAAAAGTTTTCAACAATGTTTTAGCACTTGATCAGATCATAATCTTTGTTTATTCTACATGTGCAGGCAAAAAAGGAAGAGAATATCTACTTAGGACCACATGGTGCCCCTCCTTCGCAATCAAAGCAGCTGGAGCTGAACTCATCAAGCCGGAAGCAGCGTTTTAAGCAGAAACTGAAGGAAGCAGATAGGCGGACCACTGGGACAGGGCGGGAGAATAAGGTGGAAAATTTGAGAGAGCTTGTGGGCGGTGGAAAATTAGGCATTAACATGTCAAAGGGCACTTCCAAGGATTGGCTAGACCCTCATTGTCATGAGTCTCAGTTTGAGAAGTGGTACCCCCAGTAACTGGAGTTTCTGTTAGCATTAGTTATTTGTCTGTTGACAAACTTGACTTTGTGGCAATCCACCAGCATATGAAGTTATGTATCTCAACAATAATTGTTTAGGTAAACCTTTTGCAATGACAGAAGTTAAATTTTTAGGTCAAGGAATTGTTTTGGTTTCTGGTCGTATGTTGAAGCATCAAGTTGTATTTCTGTTTTATCAATATTGCATAAGGTACAAACTAAAAATTTTCACCCTTGTATTGTATGGACAATTCCGGATGTACAATTTCTGGATCTCATATATCAGTTAGATCAGTCTATCATAATATTCTTAGCTATGAAATTAAAAATAAGATTCAAGCTTAGAAAACTCAGTTATAATATTATAATATTAATAAACTTTTAAAAGTTTAAACTTATTATATCTTAATTATCACAAATTTTATTTGACTTCTTAAGATTTCAAAAGTTGCACGAAAATTTCAATGTCAAACTTGGACTATCAAGAATTAATTAATAAATACATAAATTATGAGATTTAATTAGTTGACACCTCGAGCTCAAGCCATGTGAACTTTCAAGCTCATTCAGCTCACATGTTACATTAACTCAATAGAGCTAAGCTAAACCTCAAGAATATATTAGCTTGACTCGATTTGGTTTGATTGCATTCCTAAATTTAGGTCAAATGTAGAAGTGATTCAATTTGAGTACTCTCCTTGAACAAGGATTACTAATATAGAACTTTGGACCAAAAACAAACACTTGATTCTATATAAAAACCAAAATCGTGTAAAGTTTACATAATCGAAGTTGATGGTAAAAACTATTGTCACTACTCAAATGAATCAGCATGTATACCTACCCTGAAAAAATGGATTTTACTAGATCCTCTGTGTTGCTTTCGGCTCAACACAAGACAATCAAAATTTTGCTAAAGAATAAAGCTAATTATGCTATGCAACTCTTGATAGAAACTCATTTGATGCGAAGGAACTCTAGTCCAGCTGCAGTGGGAGACAAACCAAGCTGAGAAAGATACTGAGCATCATAGAACTTACTCAGATGCCTCATCCCACTGTCACAAAGAATGGTGACTATCGTGTGACCAGGGCCAAGTGACTGTGCCACTCGCACAGCTCCTACACAGTTCATGGCTGAAGAACTCCCTAGGAATAGACCGTCATTCTTCAAAAGAAATCTGGAAAATAAAAGAGGTTACCAAGTTAACGACATGTAAATCTTGAAGCGCGTCTCTTGTTGATTAGATATCATCTTTTCCATAAAAACGAAATTTGTTATGGTGGGAAGAAGCAAAACCATTATTGATTTGATAACATAAACAAGTGTACTTTTTGAACTCAAAATTTTTGTGTTCTTAAGAATGAAAGCATAGCATGGACTGACCTTGACATTTCAACAGCCTCCTTATCAGTGCCTCGAAAAGCTCCATCAAGTTTTGCCATGGCAAAATTTTCTGTTAATCTATTGATACCAATTCCTTCTGTTATTGTGTCAAAAGGATTCTTTAGTCTTTTTCCTTCGGCTTCCTCTCTCGTGTACATGACCCCTCTTGTTACCTTATTAAACAAACTAGAACCGGGAGGATCAACCAGGAAGCACTTGATGCCTGGATGCTTTTCCTGTTTAACAGGTTAAACACTTCAGTAACATTCAAATAATAAAAGAACAACAAATGCAAAGTAGGAAAGAATTCAACCTGGAGAAACCTTGAAACACCAGCTAAAGTGCCACCTGTGCCAGCTGCTGCAACAAATGCATCTAAATGACCACTAGTTTGCTCCCAGATCTCAGGCCCAGTACCCTCATAATGGGCTCGGAAATTCGATAAATTTTCAAACTGATCAGCAAAGAAACCACCAGTACAATCACTTGAGAAGATGGAACTTTTTTTGGCTTCATCAGATCCATGACCATTAATTTGCTCTGGCTCCTTGCCATTCACCTGGTCACCTTTTCTAAGCTTTGATGCAAATTCATTTGCTTCCAATGCACGTCTCCTAGCGATATTGACAAAGTGATCTCTATGCGTGATAGACACTGGTCTTACTCTTTCAACAGTTGCTCCAAGGGCTTCAAGTATTTGAGACTAGTAAATTCAAGACAGACAAAATTCAATGTCTTGCAGTAAAAAGAAAACTAAGGGTAAAGCAGTAATGAAGAAACTAGGTACAGACAGATAACTTCCTCATGCAAAATACCTTAGTACATACCTTCTCAATGGCAGCATCATCGGGGATAACCACATGGCATTTGCATCCATAGGTCGGAGCAACTGTAGCAAGGCTAATAGCAGTACTTCCAGCACTTCCCTCAGTAACTACTCCGCCTCGACTCAGCTTGCCAGATTCCAAAGCCTGTATTGAGCTCAAAACTAGAAAGCTTAACACAGAAAGATTACAAACTATCAAGTTGTTCTCACTTTTCTCAAGTCTCAAATAAATGGAAAATCTCCAATTCATCTATTCTTTTTTTCTTTGATAGATAATGAACAGAAACAATTTACCTCTTCAATTATCTTCACAGCAACTCTATCTTTCACACTGCCTCCTGGATTCAAAAACTCACATTTACCAAGAATCTGAACAACCCAGAAAAGAAAAAGAAAGCAATGTAATATTAAAATCAATATTCCTCCAAACATAGATTAGAAAGAAAATAGCAAACCAAGTATCAAGAAAATATAATAAAAATCTGCATACTATTGGCTCTGTGCATTATGGATTTTAATCAAAAAGAAAAAGGAAAAAGTATCATTTCTACAATATATATGCATATATAGAGGGACCTACAATGGAAATTCCTACATATTTATCATTAACTAATGCAAATTAAAAAAAAAAAAACTGAACAAGTTGCTTCAAAGACAGAATTGATGCTAATCTATGGTGAACTGGTATGAATATTTATTTATCTTGCCTTGGTAACAAAATTCATATATTAAAAGTGGAAATGAGAAAACATACACAGAAAAAAAATTAAAGCTTGAAAACAATAAAGCATGGAATACGCAAGTGTATCATCCACAACAATATAAAACTTGAAATTATTACAGAATGAATAACATAAATCATACACAATACCTATACAAACTTAATAAAACATTACAGAAGTTTATGAATTATACAAAAAAAAAAAAAAAAAAGGATCATGAACCACTACAAGATAACAAAATACAGCTTTGACAAAAGAGACAGAATGAAATCACAACTTGAAGAAAACAAATCATGCACAAGTACCTATACATGTAAGTTACAATACATCACAAGTTCATGAATCATACATCGCAGGTAACAGTACATCACAGGTCCATGAAGTATAAAACTTCAATTTTTAACAGATTGAATAAAATTAAAACATAGCATACACAATACCTATACAAACTTGTAATAAGACATTAAAAAGTTTATGAATCAAAAAAAAAAAAAAGATCTTGAACCACTATAAGTTAACAAAATAAATCTTGATGAAAGAGAGAATGAAATCACAACTTGAAGAAAACAAAAAATACACAAGTACCAACACGTGTAAGTAGCAATACATCACAAGTTCATGAATTATACATTAAAAATCATTTTGAACCATACCCAGAAAACAAAATCGCAGCATCAATGAAACATATCGTACACAACTACATATAAATCAAAGCTCACGAATTATGAATACAAAGAAAAAAATGATTTTGAGCCATACCCAGATAACAAAAGCGCAGCTTGAATAGAGAAACAGAAAAAAAAAAAAAAACTTACTTCACATCCAGTGGCTTCAGAAAGGCTGTTGATACGAATCAAAGGGGTGTTTCCAATGGCATCGACAAGTCCATTTCGTTTTAGTTTCTTCTTCTTGTTGTTGAAAGAGAGGGACAACTTGGTCTTTTTATTGGATTTACAGAGATAATAGTAAGATGCTATAGCTATGGAGATTGCAGCAATAGCAGCTACAATAACTCCTCTGGGTTTCACAGGCGCCATCATGGCGGCTCGAAGCTGAGACCATCGAAGTTGTGAAAGTTAATGTAAGTTACCGGCTACAACCGACAATGATTTGTTCTCCATTTTATTAAAACGACATGTCGGTTTTCTGGGTCGGGTTACCTGCCGATCAAGGATGTCCACGGGTTACCTTAATACTTTCCCTATTTTCACCTCATCTCCATTTTTAATAAAATATTTATTAAAGAATATAACATATTTTTAAAATTTAAAATCTTATGAGCAACTTAATGTTTAAGTACTTAACAATACGTTAAAAAGAGAAGGGATGGAAAAGTGATAAGTTAAGATCTTGTTTCTAATTAAAGGGATTTCACTCATCTATATCTATATTCTTATTAGAGAATTTTTCTCTAAGTTATTTGGATCAAATTTAAATTAAATTATTTTTAATCAAATTTTATTTGTTAATCTCAATTTGATCTTAAATTAATATTTTAAATTTCAAACTATATTTTATTTATGTTTAATTTATATTGAATTTCACCTTAATCTACGGTCACACCAACCATATATTAAAAAAATATTAAGAGGGACTTGTTTTGAACTTAATTACAAAATTTGTTTGAATGTGAAAGTATTCTCAAGTGGAATAACTTTTAAGCTTTGATTACTACAGAATCTACAGAGCACCATTAATGCTTTTTGATCTCATCTTATCTTCCCCACAAACTTACAAAAAGTTCTGATTAAATTCTAAATCCAATTTAATTTTTATTTGAAATTTACCATAAGCTTGTCACATCATCCAAGTGATAGGACAAAAGGGTATTTTTGATATACAATAATTTTTATATTTGAAATGTCAAAACTATCCTTCATCTACTATATCTTAATTCATTTTTACATGGTAGATAGTTTGTCAATTAAACTATATGAATAAATCCTATACATAATTTTATATATAATTAATAACATATTATTATATAATTTAATATTATTTTATTTTTAATTTTAATATATATATTTATGATTTTATTTTTAAATCGTATATAAAATATTACTCATAATTTATATTAACCTATCAACATAAAATTCTCAATACATGCCTTTGGATATACAGAGGAGTAATAAAATTAAATAGACTCAAACTTGAGAATTTAATTGAATATTTAGATAATATATTATCATATAATTATATAATTTTAAATTAATTCTCAATCATATAATATATCATAAATATATATAATATTATTTTTTATATCATATATATTTTAAATATCTAATTAAATATTTTAAATTAAGTATAAATATAATTGCTTTACATATAAGAAATGCATTGAATTTCGTAGGAATCCACTTGTTATAACCGCATGTAGAATATACTTGTTATAAATCTCTCATAAATTTGCTATTTCTGAACCAAAATATCGTTTTAAGCCCACTTAAGCAGTATCAAATCTTTGCATCAGGGGTGGATTGTTGAATTACATTAATTGTTTAATATTATCTAAAAATATATTTAATAATTCCATTTTAAATATTTTTATTAAGTCATACTGATGTCATTGGTTCACACAATTCTGCAAATCAAGTCACTGAGTCAAGACTTGCACCGAGTCTAATTTGGAATTTATAAGTCAATCAACGTCACTTCAAACCCTATTTAGCCTGACCAATTCACTCACAAGCCACCGATTTATTCATTAACCCTTGACAATGAACTCTATTATTTATTATAAAATAATACGTACACACAAATTTAAGTAAAATATATATATATATAAATGATTTTTATTATGCTATTTATGTAACATGATGTAAATTTGCAGAGATAAATCAGTTTTTTTTTCTTATAGTTTTATTTAAAAAACCCATCACAAGGGCAAGTTAGGAAACTAAAAATTTACCCAGCCACTCTAATGATTGAAAGAAAGAATGAAAAAGTGCCCTAACTATTCTCTCTCTCTCCATAAATTTACATTTCTCTCCCTCCCCTTGTCTAAAACCCCATGAATACAAACATATTTCCTCAGAGAATCTCTGTACAAATCCATACAGGTAAATTTACAATAACAATAATCACAATCAATCAATCAGAATCATCCCTCCTCCCTTTTCTCTCTTTCTCTTTCTTTTTCTCTGCAGTTTGAGGCGAAACCCTCCATGGAGATCCAAGAAAAGCTTCTCAGGTTCAAGTTTCATATATTGTTCACACTGGTTTTCATGGGTTTGGCGTTTTCTTTACTCGTTTTCGCTCCAAGTTTCTTGACCATTTTGGCTTATTTCTGGCCTCTCTTTCTCTCCACTGCTTTTTTCCTCGTCGCCGTCGTCTTCTTCGGGAAAACCACCTCCCTGCCCGCCTCCGACTCACATCTCGATCACCACAAAGCCGCCGCCGAAGACCTCCTTGATTACGTTGCCGGCCAACATCAAGCCGTACATCAACCACCAGCAGAAACCGAACCCGAACCTGAACATGAACGAGCTCCTCGAAGCTTCAACCAGACAGAGCCAGAGAGTAGTAGCTCTAGCCAGTTCTAAAATTTTCAGTGTAGCAATCTCTAGTCTTTTTGTTTTTGTTCTTCTCATGTCAGCTACGGAAATGTAGAATATTTTGGGCAGAATAATAAAGAAATTATTTATATATTTATTGGCTTAATTTTCAATATGGGAATTAATACTACTGTTGAAATTAAAATTATATACAGTAAAGTAGGGTCTTTGAAAAATATTCAATTATTGACAGGCATGACTTTGGGCAGGTCGAATTCCCATTATCCGTTCCCTTTTTATTACAGGGATGACAATCAATCCACATATATTCCCGGATCGAACGGTGGTAAGTGAGGCCTATTTTAAGGAGCAATTACCATATCTAATTATAGATGTTGATGATCATGACATCGGTACGATAAGCAATTCATTGTTGCGTAGGGGATTATTGAAGAATTCTATTTTCCACATTTACAAGAAGCAAATTATGAGCAATAATTTGTTCACTATTTATGAGAATTTTTTTATAATCTTTAGAAAATTAATTCATTAATACCAAAAGTACCCATATGTGCTATAAGCCACGTCAGCCCTAAAATTCTTTACTCTGTATGGATTCCTTAACCAATAATAATAATAATAAATTGATCTAAATATTAATATTATAATAATATATTAATAATCATAGGAATTCTCATATTTGTACTGTGGCATATCATATGCATCTCACATGGGTGATAAAGCTGTGTGTTAAGGTACTACGCAATCTATTCTATAATTCCGTCTTTGAATCTGGAACGTTGGATACTCTTTGCGGGCCAGGGGGTTGTCAATAATCAGCTGACTTTAATTGACTGTGGTTTAGGGTCTTGTGGGCCACTCTTGCGGCTGTGAAAAAAAGGCCAAAATACTAATTCCCACCCAAGGTATAGTGAACTTTCAACTCCCACCCCCAACTTTTAAAAACCCAACACCGACCCATAATTTGGAAAACTAACATCTACCCTCCAAAATTAAGTTAAGATTAAGGACAAAATCATCATTTAACAATAATATTTAACGTTTATATTATTTTACCCCCTTAATTTAAAAAACTAACAATTTTTTTCCAAAATTAAGTTTTGAAAAGTGATATTTTTCTCTTACCTAAGGTTTCTAATTTCGCCTATGAATTTTCGACTAATGATGGCCAATCTCTCTCCTTCTTAATGTCGTCTCTCCCTCTAATGCTCAATATCAAACTGACAATATCTAGATTTGATAAAATCGAGACATCTAAACAAAGAGTCGAAACTTTTCGTCTGGATCTTCATCATTCAGAAGAAGTCAGCTTCGTTTGAACAATGACAAAGGTTCAGATGAAGAGATCGGTCTCTTTTGGACCGTGGTCATCATCCAAACAAAGTTAACTTTGTCTAGATAACAAAGATTCAGACGAAGAGTTTCGACTTTTCATCTAGATTTCATTTGGATTCCATCGAATCTAGATATCATTGATCTGATATTGAACACCGAAGGGATAAACTACATCGGGAGGGAGAGAGATTTGCCATGTTAACTAGAAATTCATTGACGAAATTAGAAACCTTAGGTAGAAAGAAAATAACACTTTTTAAAACTTAATTTTAGGAAAAATTATTAGTTTTTCATATTAAGGGGTTAAAATGATGTAAACTTTAAATATTATTGTTAAATAAATATTTTATCTTTAATCTTAACTTAATTTTGGAAGGTAGGTGTTAGTTTTTCCAATTATGGGTGAGTGTTTGAGTTTTTGAAAATTGGAAGGTGGGAATGGGCAGTTCACTATACCTTGGGTGGGGAAGCCTTTTGGCCTAAAAAAAATTCAAGATGTTGCATGATTGGTCGATTGTGTTTTGGCAAGGCATGTGCTCTGTGGACCTTGCAAGAGCATGTTTGTTTTCATTCTGCTTCGCTTAGTTGAGAGGTGATGGATAGGAGGCGTTCCGTTCATTTTGAATTTAAATAAAGTCTAGTTTGAGATTAATTTAAATTTAATAAAGTTAATTTAAGACTCAATCTCAATTTAAAAAATAATTTAATTATTTATGAATTTAATATAAATCAATTTAAATTTAAATATTTAAATTAATTTGAATTTAATTTATTTAATGAAAATAATTCCAATGCTTGCCCTAAACTCAATTTACTCTATCTAAACTCGAATTTAAATTTGAATAATTCGAATCAAATCCAACTTTAATTGAAATAGGTGATTTCTTTTAAAAAAAAAAAGGCCAAACGACTATTTCCCACCCAAGGTTTAGCATTTTCTCAAGTGTCCCCACTTTAACTATAGAAACACCAAACACCCACCCATGGCCGGTTAGATTTAACAAAACCCTAACGCCTAAAAATTTACCTCTTTTTACCCCCTAAACTTTAAAAACTAATATTTTTTCTTAGCCTAAGTTTTAAAAAACCGCAGTTTCACCCTAGGGTTTGGTTTTGAAATCTCCGACGACCTCTCTGGCTCCGTTGCCGACGGCCTCTCCCTCCCGAAGCAACCTCTCTTTCTGGCAATCTCTTTCCTCTCATTTGGAGGTCCGATCGACGCCCGGAGACGCCGTGAGAGATGAAGAACTTCGTCTTCCCGACGAAGTTCTTCATCTCCCACGGCGTCTCCGGGCGTCGATAGGACCTCCAAATGGGAGGAAAGAGATCGCTGAAAGGAGAGGTTGCTTCGGGAGGGAGAAGTTGTCGGCAACAGAGTCGGAGAGGTCGTCGAAGATTTCAAAACCAAACCCTAGGGTGAAACTGCGATTTTTTAAAACTTAGGCTAGGGGAAAATTTTAGTTTTTAAAGTTTAGGAGGGCAAAATTATATTCTATTTTAGTTTATTTTTAATATTATAGTGAAAATGACGATTTTATCCTTATTACCGTTAGAGTTTTGTTAAATCTAACCAGCCATGGGTGGGTGTTTGGTGTTTCCATAGTTAAAAAGGGGATATTTGAGAAAACGCTAAACCTTGGGTGGGAAATAGTCGTTTGGCCAAAAAAAAACCATGCTTCTTGTTTTCGTGAATAGGGATTTGAGCCACGACTGAGACCCATCCAAGCTTAACTCAAATTTATAATGTCAAGTTTGAACTTATTTGAATTGAAGCATAATATTACTATAAGACTGTTATTGAAAAGATAAATAATATCATTCATTATATAAATAATACTATTGAATGAACAAATAAACTAATCTCAAATCAATCCACTTAATTTTAAACCCTAACTTAAGATTGACTCATTTGAGTCAAGGAAGCCCGAGTCACATCCACCTTCACTTGTGAAAATAATATCAAATTGATGTAACGCTCAAATCCATCATGGGCGAGAGAGAAGGGAAGGATGCACAAGGACAAGGTTTAGAAAGACCTTCAATTTATTTCCTCAGAAGAAGGACACCGATTATTATTACAAAGTTCCAAGGAGAACTCAGAAGCAACAAGTACAACCATAACCATGATACATTGACAATAAGAAGTTGACACTGGTTTATGTTACAAGAGGATCAAATTCAGCTCTTGGTTTGTGTATTTTGTGCAAGAATTATATCAGACGTTGACAAAGTTCCAGATTGATCAACATCAAGATCCTCAAACTCCTTCAATAGTAGTGAAATGTCTTCTTGGCAAATCTTCCCCATCTCTCTAAGTTTATATACAATGAACTCCGCTGCACTGAGGAAATAAGCAATACATGCAAATGGGATATAAGTGAGAGACTTGTGGGATAAAAAACATCAGCAAACTAGAATTCAGAATTGAAAACAGGCAAAATAAGCTTACCTAACATCACCATCACCATCAAGATCGGCTGCCTCCAAATCTACGGAAGTTATTTGTTGACTAAGAACCCAGTTGACCAGTTTCATTTGTCTCTTTTCAGTGTTTAGCTGAGCAAGGTGGAGGTAAAATTGACCTAACGATATGGTACTAGTGAGGATCCAAAATATTCCAAAAACACGGCCCCCTGTAGTTGAGAAGCTCTTGTCACCATAACCTAAAGTTGTGATGGTAGAACAAATACAGTAGAAAGAATCAATGAAGTCTAATTCCTCAACTAAGATGAGGAAGACTGTCCCAACGATGATGAGCACCAATATGATGATAACAAACAGGATACATTTGTACCTCACTCCGTTGATTTCAACCTCCTTTAGCATATCCATAGGACCAAGTTTATGACGTATATGCAGGGCCTTAATCAGCAAGATTTCCTGCTTCTCAACCAAATAGTCTGCTGCTTTGCTGAGTATTAGACCTCCCACAGCCATCCCTACAAAGACAAAGGCACAGGCGAGTAGCTTTGAAAGGACACTATCAGGCACAAGGTCTCCATATCCAACAGTGGTCATCGTCACAATGCAGAAATAAACAGAATCTACGATTCCATTTGTTTTCTTTCCCTTGATTTGGCTCTGCATGCTGTAGAAGCAGACGGTGCCTGCACTGAGGTACACACTCAGGTATGCAGCCAACCTTAAATAATGTGGATGGGGTTTCCCAAAAAGGGATTCAAAGCGTGGAAGGGAGTTCAAGCCAATTTCTGCAGGAAGAATATCAGCTAGAGGAGCACTTTTACAATGACGATATCGTCTTGTCTTGGAAGCATTTTCTTTACTTTTTGGAGATGTAGGATCTACTAATCCTGAGAGCAATGACTGCTTTGTATCGTTTGACTCCATTAAAGGATTTGCAAATGATCAGGCAGATCAAAAGTTAAAACTAATTACATCAGTTAGGCTGTTCAAATGCATCTTCCAATAAGTAACATCCAGAAAAAGCGATTACATTTGAACTTTTAAACCATAAACACTGTAAGCAGCAAGCATATATATAAATTATCTACTTTTTGAGCATTAAACTCCCAAGTTATCAATATAATTTACCGTCAAGAATTGGCTTAAGTTCTACTTCCGTTCATCTAGCAAATAAACCATGAACTACCCCTTTAAAACAAGGACTGACCAAATGATTAAAGACCCCTGTGCATCAGAAACAAGAAGCAAATTGTCGGCATTGATTGAATAAATGATTTGCTAGCGCTTCTTTTTCAATCTTTTTCTATGGAAACATTAACTGAAACAACTACAATGGGTCTAAACACAAAAACAACCTTCACCAAACATAATTCCAAGACATTGAAAATTTCATCAGTGGTCATCATGTTGAATCGATGATGATGATGATTCTCTAAATTAAATGCGAGATAACAACATCAAATTTACTTCTATAAGCACCAAACAAAGGAACAGAATTGGAACTATAATCAAACCAAGTAAGCTAGATGGCTTCATAATTAACACACAACAAATGGGTTTCCATAAAAAGAAGTTTTTGACTTCACAACAACTCTACACAGATCGAAATAAACGCTTGTGTAAAAAAGAGTGAGTTGTGTGTTGTGGCACTTACCAGTTGAAGCAAAGCAGCACCTACTTATAAACCCACTACCCAAAAGTGCTTTCAGAAGAAGGTATTCAATAAGCAACTTCCTTGAATTTTCCAGGAAAATTCAAAACTTTAGTAGTTACGCAAGTTAAGCCTCTGTGTACTTATGTAGAGTTCAAAAAAGACTGTTGTTTTGTGGTCTCTTAAACCGACAACACGAAGCCGATCCCTGGGTCGATCTAGGATCTAGGAAATATAAAGAACTTAGACGCTTCTTAAAACCCCTAGATCCGTTGATATAACCGACCCAACCAAGATCCTACGGTCAGCTCACTTTAGACTCAAGTTAATACTCTGCATATAAAGATGGTAATGCATAATTATCCAAACAAATTCATGTTTGATTAAATGAATTTCAGATTTTATATTTAATAATTAAACAAATAAAATTATTTTAAATATAATATTTATATTTATTAAAATAGTGGATCAATTTAACCCCTTTATCCAATTAATGTTCTGGGTCTACAGTCATTATTTCTTGTTAAATATATTATTATCAATTGTCAAATTAATATTTATTATTAATACACATAAATTTTTTATTATAAAATTATTTGATCTCTAATATCATAGTACCGATGTAATCATATACCCAACTAGTTGCTATGCTTAATAATTTGAATGGATTAAGCTTCATTTTAATCATGGAATTAAATTAAGTGTTATTAATATTATATATATGGTTGGATTTGATTTAAACCAAACCTAAATAAGGTTTAGATTAATATCAACAAACTAAGACTCGAATTCAATTTAAAAATAATTATGTTTTGAATTTGATATAAGTTAACTCACTTTTTAAATTAGCTTGAACTTAGTTTGTGTTATGAAAACAAGTCAAATCTTTAACCTAAACTTGGCTAGTTCATTCCTAACTCAACTAGCTTGGGCGGTATGCAATACAGCCTTAACTACATATCAGAACAATTATTTAAATGAAAAATTGGTTGTGGGTAGGTTTCATAATGGGCTTTATATTCGGGCTTATCGACCCCTTAGACATCTCACATAACGGGCCTGGAGCCCATGCTCAGCAGCTCTAGGCCGACTATAAATACATCCGAAATCACTCAGATTTTGAATTTTCACGCACGAAGATTTCAAAATCAGAAAAAAAAAATGGCGGGAAATCGTTCGAGCTCACAGCAACACCGCGATTTGCTTCAAAAAATCAAAGGTCTCAGAAAAAAAACAAACTAAAACCCTTTCGTTTCACTGTTTCAGTATGTGTGTAGTTTTTTATTGATTTTTAAAAAATATTTGTTTCTGTTTTTGAATTTATATTCTTACGTTTATGTGCAGAGTTCACTAGGTCAATTGTGAAAGACCTAAGCGAGGAACGATCACCGCTGATTTTCATCAAACGGTTCAGAAACTACTGCACCAATTCCGACGAAAAGTGGTTCAATTTTGTTTTGTTTTTGAATTTGAGTTTATGATTATAACGATATTATTTTTATACAAAATTTTAGGAGGTGTTTGAAGGATTAAAAATTTGAAGTGAAAATTTTAGAAAGTAATGACTGGCAATCAACTTTAGTTGCTGCTTGGAAGGAGCTTTCTACTATTGAAAGTGTTTTATACCGTAGATGATGTAGATTTTAAGATTAAAAAGCACTTATGCAAACTTTTTATTTATTAATTTATTATTATTATCATTTTGAATTTGAGCTTATGATTACTTGATCATGATCAGTTTGAAAAGTTAACATTTGGAGGGGTAGTTGTCTCTTTTAGTTGATTTTGGCTGCTGTTTCGAAGTGCTCTAATATTGGAAGAAGTGTTTTTTAATAGTCGACAAATTAGATTAGAATCACTTTATTGGAAAATCCAAATAAATCGTTTGTGTGTTTTTCAATCGCAGCTCTTACTCTATGCAGCGCTTGTAAATTCTGATGTGTCAAAGTGGTTTGGTTTTGTTAAAAGTATAACTGTAGATGAAGTAGATTTTTAGATTAAGCAATATTGTAAAAAGCATTTACGTGAGTGTGTTTCCATGCATTGCTGTTGCTCTGTGCAGTACTTGCAGTTCTGATTTGTCGAAGGGATGTGAAATTCTAACACTTGAGAAACAGTGCCACACGCAAAGAATTGGTGAGTTTTAAGTGTGATTAGCATATATAATAACAATTTTGAACTTGTTTGATCAAGTGATTAATGAGTTTTTGTGGACTAAAAATTAGTGGGGTTTACTTTTATCGGTTACTTAATTATTGTTTTTTAGATGTGCTGTTGAGAGTGCTGCTAGTGGTTCAACAACTCCTCCAAGAAAACAGACATGGGTCAAAGAGAGATATATATTACATGCATCCATCTGTGTTTTCAGGTGAATCTATATTATTTTTCAGCTTTAAAAACATGTTTTTGCCATAAGTTGAATTCTATGTTCAGGAACTTGTCAGTGTGTATTGTTGATCAATTGTTGATGTGCTTCCTTATTTCGAACTTTCTATGAAGCATGTTATGATTAATAGCAGCTTTTATTATGCTAGGACTCTGAGTGGGACATTGATTGTCCTCTGATTTGCTTGGTCCTTGCTTTTCTAGTATATCTTTGATTGTATTTTCCAATTTTATGAATAATGTTAATGCGTTGTATAAAATAGGTGAAGCTTCTGTTTCAAAGATTTTAGAAATTTCATTTTAATATACTTGGTCTTCTACTCTAAGCTCTCCTGTTTATTTGGCCGTGTAGAACAATCAGTTGTGGACCGAGCAATCAATGACATATGCATCCTTCTGCAATGCAGTCGGCACAACCTTAATGTGGTTGGTATATCTATCAGTTTCTGAGTTTATATTCTTCTCATTATATGTTACACTACAATGCCGAAGTAGAAGTTAAGCTGACAATTATTAGTTTTTGAATATTTCAGTGTCTGCTTTTGTTTTCGGTTTATGATGATATGTTTCATCATGACATTCTGTTTCTTTGCGCAACAAAGCGTAGAAATGCCTACTCTTTTTAACTAAGCTTTGATTTGATTTATTTTCTTACAACCAACATACATATTTACATGAAAGTCCCATAGGTAAGCACGTGTTTGCTCAGCATTGCTTTTTTCAACATGTCAGCAATTTCTTTTGACTTGGTGATCTGAAGATTGAGTTTTGGTCTGATAGTTGAAATATATCTACGTTAGGAGGTTCAATGGTAGTTGCCCTGCATTTTGCAGTATATTTAAAAGCTGCACCATTAACTGTGGGCCTGTGGCTGAGTAATTTACCGTCTCCTTATGGCAGGTGTCTGTTGGAAAAGGGTGCGTACTTCCTATCAGAACAGATCCCTATAAGATACGAAGATATTCAAACTTAATGCTTTATAAATTCAAATTTATACATAAAAGATGAGTTCAGGAATTTTTTGCATATGGGTTCTCTACTTCTTTATCTGTTTTTGATTTTTCATTTGTGTCCAAAAAATTGAAAAAAGGGCCCAACCGGGTTCGAACCGGTGACCTCTTGATCTGCAGTCAAATGCTCTACCACTGAGCTATGGACCCTGCTTGTAATGTTGCCGCCCAATGAAATTTTAATTTCTGTGCAGTTATAATATTCACATTTTCGACTAACACAATCGTGATCATGAATTTGGTTAATCGGAGTTTATATCACCTATTTTATTGTGTTCTATAGCTGCTCAATTTCTCATTTCTTACATTCTCTTTACCCAAGCTACAAACTAGCAAAACTTGGATGTCCAAATGTTTATTGGTACATTCCACTCTGTAGCAGGTTGGTGATGGGCTGGTTAAGATTCGTGGAAGCTGGAAGGAAATTTGATTGCATAAACAATCTTAACACTGTAAGACTGACGGGAGGTTTTTATGATTTGGTGTGTCATTGTCTAGAATATCATCGTTTATCTTATTGTTTGCAGGCCTACGACATTCCTGTGCTAGTTGAGGAAATTGAAGGCATCCAGACTACTAAGTGTCATTAATTAAAATATCTACATTTATTAATTTTCAATGCCTGATGAGGAAATTTAAAAATATAAAAAATCAGAAGGGATCTTTAAATTCTTTGATTATACCAACTCCTTGTTTTTGGTAGATTAGATATATGATATTGGCCCTTGCTAATGTTGCTTGTGATCAAGAAGACTAACGCATTAGAAAAGCGGTCCTTAATTCTTGCTGGTATGTAGGTATCATTAGTGTGGCACATTACATACTGGTCGTTGAGAAAGAATCAGGTAAATTGTGTTCTTCTCAATATTCATGGTTTCACGCAAACTAACTCAGAAAAGTAATTTATTCTAAGAATATTGCTTTCATTGCTAAATCAGTGTTATTGATTCCTGAGAATGCAGTGTTCCAACGGTTAGCCAATGATCGGTTCTGTGCCAGAAACCGCTGCATTGTTATCACTGTAAGTATCTAAATAAGCACAAACTTCGTCCGTCCTCTTTTTCAAAGTCATTTACAAGTTCATTTTCTCTTGCTTATACAGGGAAGAGGGTATCCAGACATCTCCACAAGAAGGTAGAAAACTCTCTTTGAATAACCATTTTTGCAACCCTTGTGCATTAGATTCTGTTAACCCAATGTCTCCAAGGCCTAATATGTCTCATTTAATTCTATCAGGTTTCTGCGTCTCCTTGTGGAGAATTTGCGTTTGCCTACATATTGCTTGGTAGATTGTGATCCATATGGCTTTGACATCCTGACCACATACCGTTTTGGTTCCATGGTATTATTCTATTGTTAGCTTCACATTATCGAGTTATAACTCCATTACCTTTCATTATTCACTAATGCTATGTGACTTGAATTTTTTTGCTAACTACTCTCAATTTGGTCTGAAGCAAATGGCCTATGATGCAAAATTCTTGCGCATCCCAGAAATCTGCTGGCTGGGGGCTTTTCCTTCGGATGTGGAGACATATGGTCTTTCTCAACAGTGTCTTCTTCCCTTGACAGCCCAAGGTGAGATGGATTATATCTCTGAATTTCAGGAATTGCTTTTTTTTCTTAAATATTGAATTAAATAAATTAAGGGCTACAGGTATTCCTTATTGTGTTATACTTTCTGTATTTATAAAGTTCTCTGAATTTGTTGAATGGTTTTCCTTAAAACTTTTTTTAATGAGCAAAGCTATATATAACATTTTTTACTAACTTATCATATTAACTAATTTAGTAATATATAATTGGTTGATATTGAAGCGAAAGAATATACTATTGCATTATTCAATCCCATCTTGTTATATATAGTTTTATTCTATTTTAAAACCTAATTTGTTATCATCAACTCAGATTATACAATTATGAAGGGTATTGAGTAATTCTTGTATGACCACATTAAACCCATTTGAACATCTAATCTGACTATGCATTTACCTAATTTTATTAAAAAATACCCATATTAGGAGATTTTCTAACATCAAGCATTTCTGATTAGATAAAAGGAAAACTGAAGCCATGTTACAGAGATGCTACCTGGAAAGGGAAGTGCCAGAGTGGAGGTAATTTTTTGTCACAATTTATAATTTTATGTTATTAATTTAATACATTAATAAGAAGTGATGCTTTCCCATGAAAGGTTTGAGCTAGAATTGATGCTGCAAAGAGGAGTGAAATTTGAGATTGAAGCATTGTCTGTGCAATCCCTTTCCTTTTTGTCAGAGGAATATATACCTTCTAAAATTCAAAGTTGCCTCCAAGCATTTAACGGTGTAGGGCATACATGTGACTTCCCAGTAAGTCTTTGCTCAAATGGATGCGTTGAATCACGATGTACGTATACCTTTTCTAATTCAAGAAACAACAATTTATAGTTTTTCCAATATTATGAGTTTTGTCAAAATGGCAATGATTTTGATTTTAAAGGTTTAAAGGTGAAATAATAATATTATATATATAAATGGTGAGATTAATTATTATAAATAAATTGTCGTATCATCATATAAATGTGTGATTAAATTATATTTTAGTTTATAGTTATTTGTATGGTATAATATGTATTTTAAAGTATATTTGAAATTGATACAATATTGTAGGTATGTCGTATTTTATATATATATATATATATATATATATATATATATATATATATATTATTGATATAAATTGGTATACTTGTTTGTGTATTTAAGAAAATTTAAAACTTTAAGAGTTTTTGTGATATTTTTAAGATGATGTTGTAACAATTAATTTTTTTAATTTTTTAAAAAAAGATGTGGGATATTATATCAAACTTGTAAAATTAAGTTTTTAATACAAAAAAAAAAAAAATGTGCTTATGCAGCCACGACTACTGCCACTAGGATGCAGCGAGAGGTGCCCACTTCCACCCCTGACTTTACTTTAAAATGTTTTAGCTCCTTCTGAGTGTTTTTGAAATTGGACTTATCTATTCAATAAGAATTATCACTTCCCTTTTTGTTTAAAGTAGAACACAGTGTGGATGATTGGAATCTCCGCATCGAAGTAGAACAATTTTTTTGTCATTCGTCAATGAACATATGAAATATGGCTGTTTGTGAATTGATAACCTGTCTGTTTGTGTGGTTTAGCTCCGGGAAAAACGTATGTGAATACTAAAGCATTAGTCATATTCATCGCTAACTAATTGTGTGGAGACTATCAGATGAAAGTTGCAGGACCTTGCTAAGAATTAATGATCCATCAATAGGCGGTGTTGGTGTTGGCCTTGGCCCTTGGAAGGGTTTGTTCATGTCCAGTAATCAATATATCATCAAGGTTTGATCTTCCGGGAATTTAAGGTATGTCTTGCTGGGACCTTGAATTTCACTTTCTAAGCTAAAGGATTTCTTTTGGGACTTAGAAATGATACGTCTGGGTTTGTCTGACTTAGTTTGCAATCAATTTCAGTGACCCCACTTCATCAATGATTATTGATTAATTTATTTAGGATCTGGACAACCTTCGTTAGGCTTTGTTGGCACTCTAGGTGAGTTACCTCTCATTTGTTAACTCCGCTCAACTCAAGTTGGTATATTTCCATGTCCATTCTCATTCATCAGCTTGGCTGGCCTCCTGATTAGACATTCACTTCTGACTCATCGATTACATGGACACCTCACCGGAGTCAAGAATGTTAGAAATCTAAGTCCTCTGGCATTATTAATTATGAGCTTTACCGTATTATACCCAAATGGGTTCTGGATCAACGACTGTTTAACCTTTTATAAGTTTGACACCACATTAGAATTCTAAATTCTTTAGGATTGGTGTTAAGATGTTTGGATCCCAACTACTAAAACAAGCCAATTATGTTTGACTTGCATATTCCAAATATATCCCAGCTGTCTCACATGTCATATTTGTCTTCTGGTTAAAATAAAAAAGACAAATCTTATATGTGTAACATTTTTGGTTTAATAATCCGATTCGTTGTCAAAATATTATCTATTTTGGACGCACAGTCTATCATGATTTTATTTTTGGGCTTTACAACTCAAAATACGTCTTAACAGTTGAAGAAACTCACAGACTATTTTACCAGTTAAATTCTCCTATCTCTAACCGATATAGGATGCATAGACAAAATACAGACAAATCCAACATCTTTTTCTTGCTTTGTTGATATGAGATTTGTTTAAGGGTATCACATATATCTTTTTTACAAGATTCAACGTTTTCACTGAGGTTTGTCCTATCATCGTTCAAAAGGATACACAGAGTCGTTCTGATACCATTTGTAATATTTCTGATCCAATAACCTGACTCATTGTTAAGATATTATCCATTTTTGATACACAATCTATCATGGTTTTGTTTTTAGGTTTTATAATCCAAAACATGTCTTAACAGTTTAAGGAGCTCATAGGTTATTTAACTAGTCAAATTTTTTCATCTCTAATCGATGTGAGATACGTAAACAGAATACAAATAGACCCAATATCTTTCATGTGTTTTATTGATGTGAGATTTATCTAAAGATATCACAATATGTGAACATGAGTTAACTTTCATTAGTAAAAACCATAGTTCAAAACACTTAGAGGTGGATTTGTGTCGATTTGGGTTCGATTTGAATCTATTTTTAACTTAAATGAATCAAATTTGAGTTAAAGCTCTAACTTAATAACTCCGCTCGAGTATGAGGCTCATTGACATCACTGTACCGGAGCACTTCTTCTCTAATGGTTATTATTTCTTTATAATAATTCTTCTTTTTCTTGTGGGGCTCTTTTTTCTTTTTTTAGTCACTGTTTACCACTTAAACTGACTTGAACTTGAATTGGCCACTTCAAATTAAAATAAAGCTCAAGTAAGCTTTTGTTTGGGTTCAAATCTACTCTTGTCCGCACTTAAGAATTGTCATATAAATAATTTGTATTTTTCTTGGAGGTAGTTGTTTTATCATTTTACACGGGACTTTTTACGTTTTGTCTAGGCAGAGCCCTTACTTTTACTTTAAGATAGGTAAAGTTTGTAATGATAACCATCTACAATCCCACCAATTGAGGAGAGGGGGCCAGGGAGGCCTTCTAGATTTTTACACGAACTAACTGATGTGTCGAATGGGATGGAGTGACTCAAATTTGTATCATTCAAATGCGAAATCATTGTCTTGAGGGTCCTATTTTCTTGATGAAAATCCTCACAGGGGTGAAAATGAAAGGCTTTGAGTTTTTAGCCACAAAAGTGTCAGAAGCCAGTAGAATCTTGTGCCGCCTAGCTCTTTAACTGACATTTTCAATCACTTTCAACCGGAAAAACAGAATTTTTTTTTAAAATTGTTATGTTGCTGCTATTACATTGTTTTCAAGCTTTTAACTTGAATTGCCTTGATTTAGATTTTTCATAAACATTTTTAGATGACTAAAATTGATTAAATCAAGTTTTTGCCCAAACTTTCTGACTAAAAATGTCTTAATAATTTATTTTAAACAATTTTACAAACGAAAAACGTGTTTTATTTCGTAATTAAAAGATCTAATATATGCATTCAATAATTTTTACATGGATCTACATTTTTGGCTTGGAGGAATCAAACTTGAGTTGGGATAACTCTAGCTTAAGTTAAAGTCAAGTGAATTATCAAAAAATCATTTATAGATTTATCTTATTTGATAACTTTTTATTTTTAATATTGATTTTTTAACTTTTTGACAACTTTTGGATTTCTCCAATGATTTTTTTTTTTTAATTTTTAGTGAGTTTTTTTTTGTCTCCAATTCTTTCTAACAATTTGTTGCCACCTTATGCAAACTTAGGTTGGACATTCTGGATTTGAGCTAAGTTTAATTAGATTTGAATTTACTCTTAACATGGAGCATTGGTAATATAAATAATATTCATGGATTTACATGTCTCTTTTTGTTTATGAATTCATTACAAATCTAAAATGTGCTTGTGAAAATAGTAAATAAACATGATTTGTACTCTTCCACATAAGTCTAGATTTTTATAAAATTTCAACTTAATCGTCTGATGATTGATAGGGGTATATTTGAATTGAGGTAATTCCGATTAGAATCTATATTCAATTTGAATGAATCAAACTCAAATTAAAACTTTAGTTTAATATTTCTGATTGAGTTTTTTTTTTTCATGATTCTTCTTCTCTAATAACTCTTTTTTAATAACTTTTTTCTTTTTTCATAATATTACTATTCACCATTTAAGCCAATTTGAGCTAGTTGTTTTTGGATTCAAGCTATTGGATGCAAAAATTAGGAAAATTCCTACTAACTCTCAATGATGGAAAGAATTTAAAAAAGTCATGTACCCATATCTCAAAAAGCGTTGAACCTTTTTACAAATTGTATAATTACTTACTAATAAAGGGTGAATGAGTAAACCATTGGGCAAAATTTTTCATCAACTCTAGTATTTGAAGTCCCAAAACTATAATACTTTTTTGTATAAGTTACAAGATTCTGAGCGCATCTTTGAATATATGTGTTGAACATATATATGTAGCAAATTCTACTAAGATAATTATCAACATAAACTTGACCTAACATTAGAGTTAGATTTAATTTGAGTTAAATTCGAACAAAACCTAACTTAAGATTAATTTTAATATAAAAATGTAATTTGAGATTGTCTTAAGATCTCTGAACTTAAATTTGAGCTTGAGCAATTCTTTTTGAATATAATCCTACCTAATAGCACTATGTGAAATCTTCAATTTTGCTTGTGATTTTGGCAATAAGCAAGCCAAATTTAACTCACCAAATTCACCTTTGTTAGGGTGGTTTTGTTGCAAATGATGGGCTTAATTCTTCATTGATAAGCATAATTTCACTAAAAACAAGTTCCGGAGTCAAAGGGGAAAATAATTAATTAATAAAATTAGGGTTTAAATTTGTTTTTGTGGCAAACAAAAGTAAGCCAATCAATTCATCTTTGTCTCAGGCTAAAAGCAAGACTTTGAATTGATGTTTTAGCTGTCTAAACCCATCATTTTCCGATGGACCTCCACGTCTAATTTGGCACAGCACTCAATTAGTTTTCTTGTTCAAGCTTATCCAGAGCATTAACTTATTCATTACTTTAATAAAATAATGTTTTAGTATCATATATTATATGATGATATTCTTTTTAATTGTGTAATGGGAATCTCTTTTTTGTCAATAATAATCTGGGTCTAGCCATATAATTTGATAATCATCTCTCAAATTAGAAAAAAAAAAAAAGACAACATGAAACATAAGTTTATAAAATATTGTTAATCACTCAAATAGGGATGAATTCGATTTGAGTTAGCTTGATTCAAGATCAGTTAATTTGTTAATATGAAAAAATTATTTATTTTGTAAACAATATTATTCATTTTATTGATGATTTTCTAATGATATTATATATTAGTTTGAACAACATATTATGAATTTGATTAGAGATTAAGTTGGCTTTTAATTCGGTTAATATAGAACCCACTCTTGAACTCAAGATTCATAGTAAAAAATAGCTAATAAATATATAAATATTAACCTATAATTGCATATTGGAATTGAAAATTCATTGCCCTCCAAGTAATTAAAACTTAATTATCAACGTTTAAATCATGTTATTGACTAATTAGACAAATTATTTTTGCTCTGTTTATGCATTAAACAAGGAGATTAGACATATAACTACAATCAAACCCCAAACCCAAAAAAAAAAAAACAACCATTTTCTATAATACTTACAGGGCAGTAAGAAAAACACATTATATCTCACAAACTTTATAGTAAAAATTAAACCATGACTAATTTTTGCTTAGCTTCAATCCTCAATTCCTCTTTCATTTTTCTGATGAAATCTTCAAACTTTTTGTTCAATTCTTCTGTACTCAACATGCCATTTTGTTCTTCTCTTTCTTCTTCAACTTCTTGGAGGAAATTGAAGCCTGGATCTGGCTCTTTCTCTTTATAAATATTCTCTTGTTCACCATCTTCTTCATTGACATATTTAGTTTCTTCTGTTACTTCTTGTTCTTCTTCCTCTTGTTTAGTTTCTCCTTTAACCTGTTGCTGATCAGCATTCTCTTGTGTTGTTTGATGATCACCACTTTGCAACTCATTCATTGAATTATCTTCAGTGTAGAACTCATTGGTGAGATTGTTGTTGTGTTTGGATGATGATGGTGAGGATGAGTATTTAGAAGAAGAAGCAGTTGAAGATAATAAGCCCGAGAATTTTGCTAGGAAAACCAGAAGTCCATTGAAGAGGAGGAACATGTAGTTCTTGTCTAAGTTGTGGCTAATCACTTTTACAGGCAAAGAAAACCAAGTTGAGCGAGAAAAGAAGAGGGAAAACACAGAGACAGAAAGAAGCAATTTGGTGACTTGTTTTAGAAACTTTGCTTTTGAATATTGATGACTCAAGATCTTCTGGTTTTCATGGTCTTGGCTGATTTGGTGATCCATGGTTGATATCTCTCTCTCTCTCTCTCTCTTAAGTTCTTCACTTTGGGTTTCTTGAAGAAGCAAGATTTGGGGAAAGCAATGAAGCATCTGATGTAATGAGAGAGTTTTGTGTTGGTGTGTGTCAAAGAAGAAACTATGGAGCTCCTTATATAGAGGATTCAAAATTGATAGGGCTACATGGGTTGTGGATAAATTTACAAAAATACCCTTGTTTAAATATACTTTAGAGACAAAGATTTGGATAACAACCTTTAATTGAGATGAGTTGTATATCTATATTATATGATTTTGTTGGAACAACTCTGTATGAAAATTTTTAGGTGTGGATAAATCTCAATTATGTTTTTCCTAATAGACAATATTACACTTAATTTTTTTGTATGGATAATTCAAAATCTGGATATGAAATCTTGACGTTTGTTAGAGGCAATGACCATATAGTTTAGTTCTTCATAAAGTGATACTTTCATCTCAAGATTTTAAATAAAGTTAGGGTTGCCCTTTTTTAAGGGATGCTTACCATATTTCATGCATTGAATTACTTGGTTGTTTTCAAGGGATCCTTTAGGTGTAAGAGTTATCTACATGTCAGAATATTTCAGGCTGACTAGTAGTAGCTTAGGTACATGACCGAGCATGAGTGTACATGTTTTCATTCACTTTGGAGTATTTGGGACCAAGCCCATGAAGGAAAAACGATTTTAAAAGGAATAAAATTAATAATTATAATATCGTAATCTAAATAATTTGGTTCACTGTTAATATATTGTTTATATTAGACACATAATTTATTGGGATTTTGTAACTTAAAATAAATCTTGACACTTAGGAGTTTATATTATTTAATTAGTATTGTTTTAACATTCTTAATTGATATTAGATGTCTATACAAACTTACATCTCTTTTTGAGTTTTATTAACATTTAACTTATGTATAAATGTTATAATATATTTAAATTAAAAATAAAATAATTTTTAATTATCAGATGATAAATTATATTAATATTTATTATTTATAGATATATTTTATTCTGAAAACCGGGAGATATATAATTGTTAAGTCACCCCACTTTGGTACAAGAGACCAGCGAAGAAAAATACAGAGGGTCATTATCTTCCTTGAAGACGAGACAAGTTGCTTTTTATGGTGGATTTATGCTTTCTACTTTTTGAAATTCTTATTTGGACTTGCATTGTGATCTAGCGTGGGAACAGTTTCTATGTGATCCAGTGTGGGAATAGTTTCTACCTAATTTTTGTTTTGGCATTTGGATTTTTGGTGTATTAAGTCTAGAGTATTGATTTTGTATTAACATATTTAAAATGTATTTTTTTTTGTTGGGTAAGTTTTTAGACTTAAATTTTTAATCTAAAATAGTTTAGGGTTATTCTATATTGTTGGAAAAGTGATTAGGTGTAACTGAATTAACATATAAGTGTGAGAAAAAGTTATATCTCTTGAACTAGATTTTGAGATAAGCGGTCTAACAATACTTAATAATAATACAATATAGTTATAATAATTCTAAGGGGTCATAAGAGTGATCGATTAATGTGAAACTTTAATAAATAGTATATTACTCCTCTAGATTATTAGATGATGAAAAGTGTATAACCAATGATCAGATCTGATGTGTCAAGGGAAGACTGTTGGATTGTTCTACGTTAATTGAAAAAAAAGATAGTTTTTTTAAATGAATAAGTGTAAGTGAAAATCTCACATTAATTAGTTTTTGGTTTGGAGTGACCCAATAGCATGTAACTTAGTTCCAACTTCTGTATTATCATTGTAGATGATTAACATTAATTGTTCAAAAGAGCTTTTTTCGATAATCAAATAATGACCGTTTGATTTCGATAATCCCATTTCTTTGCTTTTTCAAGAGACAACAGTTTTTTTTTTTTTTTAAATCACAAATTCTACTATTGGGAAATTCGATTCTGAATTTTCCATCACTCCCATCTCTTTAATTTATATTCCAATTACATGCATATGCCAGCTTCTTTTACAAAAGAGAATCTCACAAACCTTTAAATTTTTTTGTTGTATCTTCAATCTTTTTCTCCAAAACTTTCTTCGAACACATAAAGCATTTCCACAATTTGAACAATGCAAAATGAAATTGTTTGCTTATAAGTTATATCATAGTCACAATCTTTAACATATTCTTTTCTTAGGAGGTGTGATCCCATGCAAGGAAAGGAAATTGAATGGAATTGACCATTAATTTTATTTAAACAATAAAAAAGATAAAAATGTTTTTAAAGTGATTTAATTCGTTACTTACGAAACTATGTTCAGTGTTATATTATCAACTATTCTAATCATAATACAGTTGAATAATCATAATACAGTTGAATAATCGTAAATGATACAAAATAAACTTTTGGAAGCCTTCCCAAAATTCCCTTTTATTTTTTAATAATACCTTCTTTATAGATTTAAGAAACATATTTTAGATTCTACTATATCGAATCTAATTATCTAAAAAGAAGTTGTTGATAATGTTTTTCAAATGAAATTTGAGATAATAATAACATGATTGTTAATCGTATCTATAAATGATAAGGATAAAATATTATTAAATAAATTACAAAATTGCCAAGTTTCATCTTTTTTCTAGGCAAAAGAGCTCTCATCTTAGTTGTGACTTCATCTATGGATAGTGGATGTGATTAATCGCTTCGATGTTGCATGCGTGAGTTTAACCTAGGAGAGATTTGATTTTGATTGCACAACATATACATAGCTCTATGCATTTTAAGTCCAATTTTTCTTCATTCAAATATTCAAGAACATGCTACAAAAAGCAAGAAAGAAGCCAAAACAATACTAAGACAAAATTAATAGTCTCTTAGAGAAAGCCAACATGATAACTACTTTAATTTCTTCACCCAAGTATATATAATATCTCTACTTTGCAGACTCATTGTCACCCACAAAGGTATATGCTAGTTTCATACCAAAACATCTAAATGCTAATGAATTTGGATAATTCCAAATCTAAACTTGCTTGAGATTTGAAGGATTTTATAATAGATTAACATTTTAACTTGTACAAAGTTAATGATCTATCAACCTATTATATTTTTTATAGTAATATGAATAAACTTTGGAAAAAAATAATACTCTAAAAGCTATCAAATAAAATTAGAGAGTTCAAATCCATATATACTTGCATTATAAATTCCACCCATGAAAATTGATGCTCATGACTCAGCGTAAGTATGATATAAATAAACTATTAAAAATTTAAAATTTTGCATTTCCACGCATAAAAATTGTTTCTTTGACTTTAAATATCGGATAATTGATAAATATATAAATTATGAAGTTTAACTATAACTATTGTTCCTTGAGTTGAGCTTGAGAGTCTTTACTTTTATTTTTCTATTTTCCTTCTTTTGAAAGTTTAGGGTGTGAACTTAGTTTTTAAAAATATTTATAGTGTTAATAAAGCTTTCAAGGGTTTTTGGAGATTTAAAAAGTTTGAGGTGTTTTTGAAAATTTTAAAGTTTCAATACGCCTCTAGATAATTTAAAAAATGACTATTACACTCAAAGATTTGACCCTAACTGCAATATTTTAAAGTTTGTTACAGTTTTAATATTTTTTAAAAACTTAAATAATAAATTTTTAAATTGGTAATTATATATTGATAATTTGACATTTATATTAAGTGTTAATGATAATTTTGTAAATTCAATAAAAAGGAAAAATAGTCATTATTAAAAGCAAAATAGATTCAGTAACAAAGTTGGATGACTTGCGATAATTTGACTTTACAAATTTAAAGGGGGGTGAATTGTGATTTCATCAAACCTTGGGTGGAAAACAGTTATTGGGCCCTTTTTGAAGGTGTCAATTTTGCAATATGTCTAAGAGGGGCTATGTGTTGTCAGTCCGAAAATTCTCCTTATTATGACGATTTTGACTCATTGCTTTGTTGCCACATTTACTTTAATTTTCTTGATTCCAACGAACCACTGAGATAATTCTGTGGGTAGAACCCGAAACCTGAACCTGAAAGCTACTTTTTTACCTAAAATTGGGATGCACTTTTTCCTTCAAAAATGACATTCAGGCTGCTGCAGGTGTTGGCTGTTACAAGGATACAAAAGTAACCGTTTTTATTGCTATCTTGCTACTACAAGATTTCAGAATCAATTATCTAATGTCCTTTATTCCTGTATGGACCTTCCCTCGAAGTATATCTGTGTTTTCAAAACCCAACCTGGTTGCAGGGTTGGTTGAATTGGTTACGTTCGTATAACTGTTTGATTGGACTGATCTTACGGTTGCTTGGTTCAATATGGAATCAATCTGATTCAATAGATAGAACATATTTTAGTCTTAACTTAAACCAGATTGAGCAGTGGTGGTCTGATTTGGGTTTTAAAACAGTAGGCTAATTAGACGAAAGAGAGTACAGTTTGTTAAGTGAAAATTAAAATATCTTAAACCTGGGTTCTGATTTTGAGCTGCATGAGTAGGGTATTATGTGGTGCTTGTTCTGGTTGTTTATGGACCAGATGAAATTCAATACTAATGAACAAGCAACTTTGCAGCACATATAATCTTGATTTTTGGCTCAGTTGCAACTTTAGATTCCATAGATTTCAGCAATTTTAACCTTGGCCTGAAATTCTCTGCAAGTTGAATGCTATTTCCATTGTAGAATTTCGATCAACAACATTAGATAGATGGTTCCCAAGTCCCTAAAAGTTAACCAAAAAAAAGTATTTCAAGTTCGAACAAAATTTGCGTCTTTTCTTAATATCAACATTAGATAGATGTTTGTGAAATAACAAAAGGGAATCGAATTTTGGACCCATTTTTTTACTACTAAATGGTAATCCAGAAATTGACTATTATCATCTTCACTGGTACAAGACTCATGGTCTAGTTTCTTCGTCGAACTCTTACTGTACACATTACATAACATCAGAGAGAGACGTTCACAAAACAATCATTCTAAGATTATGCAGAAGCTAGGCATTCAGAGTTGGTCAGGCCAAAGAAATGTGCCCTTGGCAAAAGCCCTTTTCTCCTCAAGGGTGCCCTTGAAGAAACCTAGGCCATATTGCTTCAAAAGCAAGTCCACCTTCCACTCCTCCATCTTCTCATAATCCTCCTTTGTGTACCTTGGATAATGAAGAGGCATTTGGAAACCACCATGTCCATGCTCCTCCTTCACCACTTTCTTCTTCTGGGTACTTTTGAAACTTGCCTCTGGTTGAGGGACCGGAAAATTGAGCAACCATTTCAAGGCCATGGTGTTGATTTGGTTGTTTTGGTCTAAAGCAAGGCTAGGAGAGCAATGGGGGCTTATTTATAGATGGTTTGAGAGGGAAAAATCTTTTGAGGCTAGCATTTCTTGAAGAGATGGGACCAGTTAGTGCTCAACTGCCACATTTAGCTTTAGCCAATGGATTTTCAAAGGGTTGGCCCGTGGTTTTCAAATATAGTTGTATGGGGAGATTTGTCATTGAAATTCATGTAAAGAACAAATGAAAATGTATTTCTCAAAATACAGTGGTGGATTAGTTTTTAAAACCTCGATCTGTTAGGCAAACCGATGACCAATCCGATCAAATCATTATGTTAATGTCAATTTAACATATCTTTTTAATTATTATTATTGGGACTTAAACAACTTCTTCTCATAATAAATATACCTCATCATAATTTTAAAATATTATTTCGGATATATAATTAGATGGTTTAGATTAAAAAAAATAAAAAATAAAAAAATTATAAAGTGTCTTAACTTTTTAGTTGAAACTCGTTATATAGAGATAATGAAAGGTAATATAGAGATTATATCAATAATTATAGAGTTAGATTCAATTTAAATTATATGAGTGCATATTTAATTTTAAATAGAATTAATTAAATTCGAATTGATTTAAATATTTTATTTTAAATCAATTCAAATTGAATATAAAATTAATTTTTTTTTAAATTAAGTTAAATCTCAACTTATTAATTTTAAGCTGATTCTTATAGGTTTAATCTAGATCCTGTTTGGATTTGGTTAAAATCAAATCCTAAAACCCTGATTGATTCTAATATGACCAATTCCTTGTTGTTTTCTTAGGGTAGATTTATTGTGGGCTTTGAATCTTGTAACTTTCTAACTAAGCCCATTTTCTCAAACAAAAAAGGCTCACATTGTTTAATGGGCTCAAATTGATTTAGTCAAGGTCTGTTTCGGTAGCATGGGCCTTCTTACCAGTAGTTTCTCATTTCGTATTTTCTCTGTATTATCATTATGTCCTTGATACGATAAGGGGGTGTTTGGTTTAGGTTTTTGAAGATTATTTTGGTAATTTATTTTTTATTTTTTATTTGATTTATCAGTAATAAAATATTATAATAATATTCTATTATCAATACTGATGTGACAGATAATATAAGTGATAATCTGATTACCACCTTCACCTTAAGTATTTAAAGATTATCAAAGTAATATTGATTTTATTATAATTATATTATTATTTATTAATTTTTAAGATAAAAATAAATTTATTTTTAATTAATATGACAAATAATATAAAAAATATTTAAAAAAAATTAATTCAAAGACATTTAAGTAAAATAATTTACTAGTAATCTTTTATTATCTTTAATCAAACACAATAATTATTTATACCTATCAAATTTTATCAAACATAATAATCATTTATACCCAATAATCTTCTAAATAATCTATTTTTAAGATAATTTTTCTATTTTAATAATAAAGTATTATCTAAACCAAACGTCCTCTAAATAATAAGAAACTTCCAACATCACTCAAATTTTAATATTATTGGTTTGTTAATTTAAATTTAAATTATTTAAAAATATTATTAATATAATAAAATAATATTATTAAAAAATAAATTAAACTAAATTCAAACTAGGCTTTTAGAAATATCCTATTTGAATCTTCTTAAACATCAAGCTGAACTTTCGAACCTAATATATTATTCACCCTTTTGAAAGGAGTGTTTGGAAAATGAACAATATTATGTGTATTTATTTTTGGTATATAATTTATATATACAGTAATATGTCATCATGTAATTGTATGATTTTAAAATATGTGTCACTATATAATAAAAAAATATTCAATTATATAATAATATCTCATTTGTGTATATAAATTATGTACAAAAAAGAAATATACATAGTTTTATTGTTGGAAAATATCCAGCGAATTCTAGCCTGGTATTTCCTAAAACCGAAACACCCCCTTTGAACTGACTCACTCTCTTTGTTCTTGCTAGAATAAACACCCGTTGCAACTTCAAGACCTTGAAAATAACAGAAAAACAAAACAAATAAAAAGCAGAAAATTTTTGTTTTTGTTTTTCCAAAAATCATGTCTTTGAAGGTTGCACGATCTCGAATCGTTTCGAAGCTTAATCGTGGCAACAGTTGTAATGATTTCAGAAGACTTTTCACCTCTATCGTCCCCGAAAAGGAGCCCATCATAGCCGCTCAAGCGATCGCGGCCGATCTCTCGGAGGCGCCGGAGGTGACATTGGCGGATGAGGCGGGAAGGAAGTCTTCGTGGAGGTTTCTCAAGTACGGAACTGTGGCGGCTTTGACTGGTGCTACTGCTGGTGCTGGTTATGTTACCTATGGTAAAGGTTTTTTTTTTTGAAGTAAAGTTTTGATTTTGATTTTCAGGTTTTGGTAGAATTAGAGAGCTGACTATTTGAAATAATAGTTTTTTTTTTTTTTTTTTTGGTTATGGTAAAAGTTTGTTGATTGTTGGAACTTGGAATTGTTCTATTTGATGTTTGGAAGGTAAGCTTTTTGGTTTTTGATCAGAAGAAGAGAGAAAACTGTAACTTTTGGCTAATGCTTATTGCTTATTGAAGTGCATACATTTTTTTAGCTTACTTAAGATTTTTGGAAGGCAAAATAGTTTTTGGCTTGGTTTCGGATTAATTGAAATTTATAAAGTGACTTGTGGATTGCATCTTCATTTGTGGTTTTTTTATTCATTGTTTAGTTTTTCTAAGAGCAATTTTGATGATATTGGATCAAGCCTGAAAGCATTTTGATTTCAGCAATGTTTGTGAAAGAACTGTTGTTTCTATTCGTCTGTTTAGTTTTTTTTTTTTTTTAAGTGGAATATTGGATGAACACTTTTTGAATGTTAAATCTATTGTTCCTCTTAGCGATTTTCAAAATCTCAATGTACAAAAAAATGTTATAACTTGAGTTTTGGTGTATATCTGCAGCATACAGTACAGAGGAAATAGAGGAGAAGACAAAATTGTTGCGAGAATCATTGAACTACTCTGTTGGGGATGATGCATCGGCTGTTGAGGTAAGATTCATAGACCTGTCTGTGCTTTCTGACTGCATTGCTTTCTATTTGGAACTTAAATAGTAACATTCTACTATCATTATCTTGTGCAGAAATATCAAGCAATGCTGTACAATGCTGCTATGACAGGTGGGTTTCCTAGAATATACTTACGTTTGTTATCAACAGTGTGCACTAACCGCTCTAAGCTATGGTTGTCTTTCTGAAGAATTTAGTTTGTTGTTTTACATGGGGCTGAGACATTGTTTTACGCATGTTAATTAATGTGTCTGGAATTGTTGTAATGCTTACTAATAACAAATCATCAGTCTTTGCAAATTCTTTTTTGTGCTGTATTGTTGATGCTTATAACTGAATTTGCTGTTTCAGTTCCTGCTAAAGCAATTGAACTTTACCTTGATCTGAGGACCCTAGTGGAAGAACAAGTTAAAGTGAGTGCTATATTTTTATCTTTAATCATCTTATTTGCCTGTTCTGCCTACTGCTTTCATTTTTGTTTTTTCGTTTTGAACCATAAGTTCTTGATTTTGCACAGGGTTTTACCGAACCAACCTCTGAGAAGCTTCTTCCTGATTTGCATCCCGCAGAGCAACATGTTTTCACACTTGTTCTAGATCTAAATGAGACATTGCTTTACTCTGATTGGAAGGTAAATATTTGATTGGAGAAATGTCCTCTGATGTGTTCCTTAAATTTTGCTTCAGAACCTTTGGTGACTCTTAAAATTGGTTGACATGCCCATAGGTAACAGTTCCGTGGCAAAATTAATGATTTTTCTTGTATGCCTATTATGTCTGTTGGGATAGTCTACATATTATTTTGGAACTAGGAATTTTCAACAAGGTTCAAAGAAACTGAACAAATCTAACATGGTTAACTTTGTTTTGTGTATAACCTTAAATTTAGTAAAAACACTATATATTGTTATCTACTGGTTTTCATATTGATTTCTAATTAGTATAAATAGATTGGGTCAGTAACCAGAGAAGCTGAACCAGCTAAATTAGTTGCATGAATATTGTCAACTTGGATAACATTGAACTGAGACATTGTGTGGTTTGGTTCAGCCTAGTAGTCTTGTATAAAAGGCTCAACTTTAGTCATGTTTCAATGAGCATTAATGATTTGATTTCTAACCGTTTTGCATTTGTGTATTTTCTACCTCTTTGGCATGTAAAGCGTGACAGAGGCTGGAGAACATTCAAACGACCAGGAGTTGATGCTTTCCTGGAACATATGGCAAAGTTCTATGAAATTATTGTGTACTCTGACCAGCTGCCTATGGTAAGTATGATTCTTTTACAGCTTATGACAATTTTTTTCATACTCTTAAATGATTGGTGTTATAAACCATTTTCTTTTGCTTCTACAGTATGTTGATCCTGTTTGTGATAGGTTGGATAGCAATCAGTACATGCGATATAGGCTATCAAGAGGTGCTACTAAGTATCAAGACGGCAAGCATTATAGGGTATGCTATCATATATCCCTTCGTTTCCATCATTTTACCCAGTGACATTCTACTTTCTATTGCCTTTGTGTTATTCCATGTTTTTGACATATTTTCAGTTACCCCCTTTTAGGTGTAATAGATTTTTTATGTCATGTTTATGACTGCTACTTGTATAATTTGGATAGGTGTCACTAATACAATATTTTTCTTGTTGGCAGGATCTTTCTAAACTTAATAGAGATCCAGCTAAGATTTTATATGTGAGTGGTCATGCATTTGAGTCTAGCCTTCAGCCAGAAAACTGTGTTCCAATTAAGCCATATAAGCTTGAGACTGATGATACCTCACTTTTGGATCTTATTCCATTCCTTGAATGTAAGTTTTCTATTCCATTTTCATGCATTTACAGCACAGAACCTTTTTTTTATTATGGGGCAGTTTAGAGAAGCTGGAGTCTTCTGCATTAGTGATGGGAGAGAAACATTTTTAATGCACATAATTTGGACGTATTTACATTCTTCAATTTGCTCTATTCGGGATTTTGGATTTATTATATATGCAAGCTCCTCTTCCAGGGTACATGTAGAAAGCCTCAAGTTGCTTAGCGATATTTTACAGCAGTTTGTTTTGCTCTGCCTCTTTAATTGTATAGACCTGTATTAATATAATACTACTGGGCTGCAGATGTTGCTCGTCATAGTCCAGCCGATATCCGAACTGTATTAGCATCTTATGAGAGGAAAGATGTTGCAAAAGAGTTCCTTGAACGCTCCAAAGATTATCAGAGGTAATGTATATTCATTGTCTCATTGGTTGTTCATGATTAGGTGAATGTGATACACCGAACAGTAATAGTTTATCTGCATGACACTGAAAGTTGATCAAACTATTAAACAACGCAGGCGGATGCAAGAACAAAGGAAGCAAAATCGCATCTGGCGACATTGAGGACAGAGTTTTGTAAATTATAGTTGGAGATGCTTAAAGAAATTCACGCGCATGTTCAAGGACCAATCCAAACAGATGAATATGAGAGGCATCATTTAAGACTGTGACTTAATGGAGTTCATTTTTCCCTGTGTTTGTCAATAAAAACCAGAATTTTGGTTATGCGGCCACTGTTTTCCAATATTAAGGTTCAATTAGTTTTAACCAGCAGGAAATAGGATTCACAAGTTATATCAATTATCAAATTTTGATGATGGTTTGTAGAAAAACTCAGCTATATTATCAAGTTTTGACCATTTAAATTTGTTAAACACTTTCCTTCTGAATTCTGACTTTGGGTGTTTTAAAAAAAAAATCTGTCATCAGGCCAAATCATATCGACTATATCAAGTCAATAAATATACATATAATGTATTCATTAATCTTTTAATTAGTGGCAAACAATTGATGTCACTGGGTTAATCTTCTAATGGGATGTAGAGAGTCTTCGGCATGATTGGTTGATCGGATTGGTAATTGGCATGATTTGGTTGATCACGATGTTAACATTATAAATAAACATATATTCTAGTACATTACTATTTGTGACCTAATTGATTCATCTTTAATAACTAGTTTTAGCTATGATGTGATAGAATTAATTTAACAGTTGAATCATGATTTGAGAAGATATGATTAGTTTAAATATAGGTTAATAGTTTGAATTAAATTGATCATTAAGTCTGAAATGAAACCATTTTATTGATATATTTTTAACTCGTGATCATTACAAGTAGAGGTGTCGATGGGCCGGGCCGCTCTGGCTCAGGCTCAACCCATAGGGCTAACGGGTCAGGCCTAAAGCCCAAACAATGATGGATTTTCGGATCGGATCGGCCCATTAATATATGAAGGCCCAAAGCCCAACCTATATATAAATGGGCCTTAAATGGGCCGGGCCGGATCGGACTTTGAATATTTTTTTAAAAATTATTTAAAATTTTTAAACAAATTATTTTTCAAATTATAAAACATAAATAAATATATATTATAATAATATTCAAATGAATTGAATTCATTTGATACTTGATCTATTTGTAATATTTTGTAATGATAAAATTAAAATAAAAATAAAATTATAAACATAAAGAATTATTATTTATGAATTTAGATATCTTCTGAAAGATAATTAATGAGAGAAAATGAGATTAAAAATATAATAAAATAATTGAGATTAGAGATTTGTAAATGAAAGTGAAAATGAAGAAAAATTAAATAGGTTTATATAAAAAATAAATTAATTAAAAAATTAAAAAAAATAAAGGCTAAGACTTCTGCCTTGCGGCAGAAGGCAAAAACACAAGGCAGAAGGCAGAAATTCTGCCAACTAAAATTAAAAAAAAAAATTTAAACAATATCAGATCTGATCGGGTCAGCCCGCAGGCTTAATATTAAAGCCCGAGGCCCATGGGCCTAACCCGACACGCTATAGTACCAGGCCAGGTTTCTCGTGTCGTGTTTTTTTTTCCGTGCTTCATACCGTGCCTCCATTCAATCTGACTCAATTGACGTGCCTAATTACAAGTTATTGTAATTATATTAGTTGTTAAGACAAACAAAAGCGAACTACATTAATTGTAAAGGTGATTAGGAAGAAATTATTATTCAATATATAATATAATATGATATATCTATCCATTGTAGCCTGAAGTGTTTTCATAGTTTCGTTTCATCTGAATCTGAGTGGTGTGTATGTCACTGTCCAAGTAGCCTGCCTGCCACAACTTCGAGCTAAAGCCAATAGTTCCAACTGGATCCCACTTCAGGCTTTCCTTAAACCCTTTCTTGCTGAAACTAACATCTCTTTATTGTCATCCTCCACTCCAACCAACCTGAAATTCTTGAAGATCATTGATTTGATATCTTACCTTCATTCCAACCATCTCTTACATTATAAATAGTAATACTACCTCATTTAAATATTGATTCATGGAAAACTTCGTGTATATATTTGTTAGTGCACAAATTTGTACCAATGAAAAGTCAGCAAATCCGTAAAATCTGGGTATGAGAACATGAAAAACTAGAATTTGAATGGATGAAAAAGAGGGCTTTTTCTTGCTTTAACCGATGAAAATGTATTTAAAAAATGATTTCCTAATGGCAGCAGTTGATTTATCTTTTCCGGATGTAATCTTAATTCATACTCGTTGTTTATATTTATGATAATAGTGTAATGATAGCTTTTGAAACTGCAGATAAAATAAGTGTATTTCATTTACTGTTGTTGAATTTTAAGAAACCGACTCCATGAAGATAAAATAAAAATTTTATTGTTGATATCTTAGTATAATTGATCTGAATTATCTGGCAGTGAATCTTAATTATCGGCAGATATTCACCAACATACTGAATCATTTATATATAGAAAAAAAAGTAATTGATACTTTTTTTTTTTCTTGTTAGCTTCACCCCACTAAAGTTTTCCCTTTTTCCATGGAATATGATCATGTATGTAATTGTCATCATAAATATTCCACAATGTGAACGGTTTGAATCTTATCAATAAAACAAACTCAACTTGTGGCTCTGCTTCTGTCGTGCCTAGTGACATGGCATACTTAGCACTTGGAAGACTTCTTTAACCTAGTCAATTTCCCATCCTTTCGTCTTTGCGCGTACGCAGAAGGTTTTTTAAGTACTACTGTGTCTCTTTGTAGTACAAACAAAGAACCCACCAAGCCCTTTTTTCTATTAAAAAACAACCTCAAATGCAGGGTTTTATGTAGTGTTTTTTAGTTTTTGGCTGCAATACCAATGTCTCGCTCTTTGTTGACTTTCTCAATCTTGGTCTCTCTCCTTTTTCTAGCTGCTGCTCACAGTGGACATGGCGATGATGATGATGGAGGAGACGAGGCTGAGCCTCACAATCTGCGGTCAAGGCCTTTGATTTTGGTGAAAGTTTGGTGCTTGATTATTATTTTTGTAGGGACTTTTATTGGTGGGGTGTCACCATATTTTTTTAAATGGAATGAAGGGTTTTTGGTGTTGGGGACTCAGTTTGCTGGGGGTGTGTTTTTGGGTACTGCTTTGATGCATTTTTTGAGTGATGCAGATGAAACTTTTGAGGACTTGACTAGTAAAGAATACCCTTTTGCTTTTATGTTGGCTTGTGCTGGCTATTTGTTGACTATGTTGGCTGATTGTGCCATTTCTTATGTGTTTGGGAAGAAGGAGAGTTCTAACGGGGGTGATGTTGAACATCAAGGTAAGAGTTTGTGTTGTTGATTAATATCCTTCCCTGTTTGGCTGATGAGAAAACTTTGTCTATTAACTGAGAAAGTTTCATTTCTGCTGTTGTTTATAGGTGGGGTTGAGCAAAATGGACATATGCACTCATCAAAGCTTTCAATTAGAGCCATAAATTCACTAGGGGATAGCATTTTATTGATTGTGGCCTTATGCTTCCACTCTGTCTTTGAAGGCATAGCCATTGGAGTTGCAAAAACTGAAGCTGATGCATGGAAAGCTTTATGGACAATCTCTTTGCACAAGATTTTTGCAGCCATTGCCATGGGAATAGCTCTGCTAAGAATGATCCCAAATCGCCCTTTGTTGTCTTGTGTAGCCTATGCTTTTGCGTTTGCCATTTCTAGTCCAGTTGGTGTTGCCATTGGAATTGTAATTGATGCCACCACTGAGGGGCCTGTTGCAGATTGGATCTTTGCCATATCAATGGGTTTGGCATGTGGGGTCTTCATTTATGTCTCCATTAATCATCTGCTATCCAAAGGCTATGCACCTCTTAAGCCAATCTCAGTTGACACACCCTATCATAAATTCTTAGCTGTGCTCTTGGGAATTGGAGTGATTGCAGTTGTGATGATTTGGGACACCTGAAAGTTCTTATAATTCACAGCTAAATAGATCAAATTCGTTTCCTTTGGATTGTTCTTTAGTGTTAAAGTGTGCTTTATTTTGTAGCTCTTCTTTAAGAATTGTGTGCTTTGTTACAGTACAACTATGATGATGAACATTTCTTCTGCTCTTGTTTGTCACCATTAACATCAAGAATTTATCCATTGATTTGAGAGTGTCACAAAAAGTCAAGAACTGATATGGATTCCATCGTGAAGTTGATATATAAATAAGAAAGATTTATTCAAGTTATTTTGACTATTAAAACAAAAAAACATGTTAAAAACCTGTAATGAATAAAGATGTTAATCTATACTCAAATAGTTTTAACATACCTTTGGATAAAAACTCAAGTGAACCCACAAACTAACCAAAAAATGCCAGACCCGAAGTTTAAATGAGCTATCCCACATATGACAAGTGTGAACCAGTAACCCAATGGTAATGAAAGGGGATATATAATGTAATAGATATTTAAGTTAGATTGACTTAAGTTATTTTAACAATTGAAACCCAGAACATGTTAAAAGTCCTTCATTAATAATGATGTTGATTCACGCTCCAGACTTTAAAAGTCTCAATATATCTAGCTGAATACATTTACAAAACAAGCATCCCAGGAATTTAAGTTATGTGGAGTCGCGAAGCTGTAAAGCCGAAAAACTGACATAAATGGAAAGACAAGTCCATAATACGGGTATAATATGCGTTCATAATTTATGACAAACTAAATCAGAATGGGAAAAAGGTTTATTATGAAATTTGTCAACAGTGAAAATGATAATGACCTCAAAAAATGGGAAGCTTTTGATGAATAGCTTTAGAAGCAGCTTGTGCTTCAAAACCTGATCATAATAACTACCAAATGAAGAGGTAGAATCATATGAAATGTCCTCAAAAAAAGAACTATTGTATATCAGTACAACCCGAATAGGAGGGAAGAAATGTCTGTCAGTTTATCATTTTAAAGGTCTACATGTAGAGCTTTGTCAAGGCAAAATGTTACAATTATTGGTCCTGCCAAATCACCAACAGCACAGCCTGAAGAAAAAAGCAAGTTTGTGTAAGTTGTTACTAATGATAGCTAAAAGAAAGCGGGCGATCTTCTTACCTATCCACTGACCAATCGAAGGGCGAACAATGGTGGCACCAATCCCTGCTCCAATGGAAGCGAAAACTAGAGATGAACCACACCTGATGGTAACACCAAAAACCTTTTTCCCAAGAAGTTTTGCTTCTTGAGACTCAACCTTATCATCACTCTCTTCTCCAGATTTCATAATGCGAGAAATAGACCGGTAAACTTCAATACCAATTTGGACAATCCATGATGCTGCAACTCCTAAAAAGTGTCCTGTTTTTATCATGTTATGATTGTTAGGAAAGCATGCGTTGGAAAGATCAAGCAACCAAAGGCAATTAATAGAGATGGATATGCATAAGGAATCTAACCTCTAAAAGTAGTTCTGCTAACTCTGACAAAGTAAACGAAAGTAGGCAGTCCTCTTTCAGCCTTCCGCATAGCAGATTTAGGAGCATCTGTACGCAATGATTAAGCCCCTTTGTGTTATATCTAATGAAAAAGCATGGCATATTCTAAAAATATTATAATCAGCTCTTTTACATGTAAACTCACTAACTTGCTGCTGCTCTCCTATTATAGCAATTGGGTTTAAAACAAAACTATATTTATTTCATTATGGAAACAATGTACCTTTGAGAAGTTTCCATGCAGTCCGCTGTGAAACATAGTGGACAGCAAGTCTTTCCAGAATCCGTCTAGTAGTTACAACAGTTGTCTGAGATGGTACAGAAAGCAGAAGTCAACTATTTCAGGAAAAGTTAGAAACATTATCAACTTCTAAAAGAAAAAACGTTTCAGATGTTTCCATCGACATATAAGGTGGCTACTCAACATTTCTCATTATACCTACACTTCTAGGCATCATGAGTCTGATAATGAGGAAAAATGTTACGACTCACCTCACGGGCAATTTGCTTCACTGATTTTTTAAAGGGAACAACCAGATCCACGTGACGTTCTTCTTGAGATTCCTGCAGGAAGTCCTCATCATCCTCTTCTGTGTTCACAGTGGCCTCCAACAGCGGCAAATAGTACATTAAAAATGACCTCAAGGAGGTCATAGCAAATGCCCTCAACTCAAAAGCAGAGAAAAGTGGTTTTAATTGGATGTCATACTCTTTAGTAGTATATTTAATAGCATCATGCTGAAAAAAAATTCCAGGTGCCTTTTGTATATTGGAAATATATTCATCAGTTATCGCAGCACCAGCATCACAGTATGCAACTGGAAATTTAGGGGAGCTGTAGCATGAGTAGGAAGTGTCAATACACATGAACAAAATGCCAGAGGACATTTAATTTGCAAATGTACCAATAATCAACCAAGAAAAGAAGTAATAGCTGATTTGAAATGATAACACAAAGAATAATGTCAATCGAAGTTAATTATCCGCTGAAATATGAACATATGATTCAGATGAAAAAAATTGAAATTGTAAACAGCACCGACAACCACCCCTCAGTCTTTTTTACCTGATCCACTAAAATTATGCATGTGTAAAATCTTGCTTTCTCATTCAAAATTTAAACAAAGAAATTTTTTAATTAAACTGTATAAGCATCAAACTGTAATCTTGTTAGTGTTTCTCTGAAAATTGTCATGCTTCCCTTGTTTAAGTAAGAAACTATGGAAAATGAAACAAATGCCAGAAACACATTCTCTTAATTTTCTCTTGTTTCCATAAGCTGCAACAATGGAATTACAGAGATTACTTAATTGCAAACCACAATAACACAAGGCCAATTTCCGATGTAACTTTAATCAAGACAACAGTAGCTTAAATCTCACATCAAAACAACCAAAACAAATACCCAAACAACTAGTTCCTAATACCAAACCGTTACTTCTAAAACTCACTGCTTTAAGATGAAGCTGAAAATGTGAAAATCTATACGCATACATTTTTACACCAAGTTACACTACAAGAAAACTATGGCTCATAAATTCATAACCAAGACCATGTTGATATCTACCATATCATAACATTCAACAATATTAATATGACAATCAAGATAACCGAAATCGCTGAAACCAACAACCACACTCGTTTAACCTTACAAAAGGCCAAACCCCAACGGTAAACCCAAAACAACCAACCTAATACAACCAAGATTAACCTAATTTCGCCTCAATATACACCTGTCCACCATTGCATACACAAAGGCAAAGAAAAAGAAAACACTCGTACACTGTACAAATGCATATACATGTAACTTTATATGTATCCAAATATTTGAAAACCAATAAACGGACTCACTTAACATGACACATATCAGCATCCCATCACTTTAAACCACATCAAGTCAAATAAAATAAAATCAACCCAACCCAACCCAAAAAATCCAAGATTAACCTAATTTCACCTCAATATAAGCCGGCCACAATTGCATACACAAAGACATACGAGTACACACATACATATAACTTGTTTACATATAAATATCATGTGGGAAAGGGATAGCGTACCCAAACAAGAAGCGGGAGGCAAAAGGAACGGCGGAGGCGGCGGAGGCAGCGGCAGCGGCAGCTGAGAGGAATCCAGAAGAGTGAACGGTCTGAGGTGAACAAAAGCCTGAGTTTTTCCTCCATAGATCTAATACTATCGCTATTCCCGCCATTGTTAAACCTAAAGCATCAAACTTGGATTAAATCTAGTTGTTTATATCCAAAAATAAACACAACCCAGAAGAAATTTTATCGGCTACTTTCGTCTCCGAAAAGAAGAAAAATTCAGTCTTTTCTTTTAACTAATGAACAGTCTCGTGAATAGCTTCGGCACTGTCTAAGTACTCTTGACCAATAAAGATTTAATTTTTTTATTTATTTAGATAATAACAATTTATGATCCCACTCAACTGAGCTTTTGTAGGGCATTGTTTGGAACTTTGGATAGAAAGTTAATGGAAGGACACTTTTCTGATACGCTCGAAGCGAACACAAATAATGTAATATTGATTTTTAACCTTTTCAATCTCGGCTTATTGAATGATATGAGGCCAAATGACTAGTTTCCACCCGTGGTTCGGTAAAAACCTAAAATGCTTCTGTTAATTTTGGGTGTTATTATTAGAAGTAAAATTATTATTTAAAAAATTTATTTAAACTAATAATTAAGATTATTTATAAGCTTCAAAATTTTTATTTTTGACCCATAACTTAAAATTTTTAAGTTTAAAAAATGACCTTTTTCTCCCCAAGTCTAGTGTTTCAATCGCTTTATCTTTTACCCATTTTAGCTACCTCTGCCTTTTGAACACTCTCAATTTCACCCTTTGTTTGATTTCAGTTTCAGAGCATCTTCGACGTTATTCTCCCTTCGTTGTCAACATACTCCTTTGTTGAGATCAAACTGTCGTTGCATCATTCCTTCACCAATTAACAAAGTCTATCAACGACAATATTTATTTATCTCTAGATAAAGATACGATTCATCTTTATCTCCATTAGGAAAAACCCTAGGAGGTATCGTCATTGTTTGGTCTGGAATCGTGTATGGAAAAACTTCTAGAGAATCTATTTGGAATTGTGTTCTTGTTGATTGGTGATGGTTGGTGAAGGGAGGATGCGACGATGATTTGGTCTCAGTAGAGGAGGACGCCAATGATAGAGGGAGAATGACATCGGAGCTGCTCTGAAAATTGAAATCAAAGAGGGGGTGAAAATGAGATTTTTTAGAGGGTGGGGGTGGTTGAAATGGGTAAAAGATATATTGTATTAAAACTCTAGACTTAGGGGGAAAATGTCATTTTTTAAACTTGAAAACTTTAAGTTAAAGGTTAAAAATAAAATTCAAAGTTTAGGTATAATCCCAGTTATCAGTTTAAATAAATTTTTTAAATGATAATTTTATCTCTGACAATAACACTAAAATTATTAGAATAGTGAGTACTTAAATTTTTAAAGGTCAGTAAAAATTATTTTGGGTTTTTACTATATCTCAAGTGAAAAATTATCATTTCGCCAAAGCATAATTGAGGGCTTGCCTAGTGGGTAGGTAACTTTCACTTAGAATGAAATTTAATTTGGTTCATATTCGAATAACTTAAATAAAAGAGATCTAAGATCAAGTAAAGATGGATGAATTATATTTTTTTTCACACGCCTGACTTAGAGGCAAATTTGTTAATATAAGATCTTCTTGGATCTACTTAATCTATTAAAATATGAGGGTTCATGAATTTCCATTTTTTTTTTAATTGGAATTCATTGGATTTGGCTCCGCACGTGTGACGCATCCTCAAGATCCCGCCACGTTCGCAAATTTCCGAACAAAAAATCAAATCAAAGTTTCAAACTTCGAATCGTCTGTCCCATGATGAAACGATAAATCTTCAAAACATCATTGATTTATCGAAGCTTTGGGTTTTTTCGCAGGGTCCGATCCGAAATTTCGATCTTTTTTGGTTGGATTTTTGAAGAGAAAATGAATGTGGGAGATCTTCATAAAGTATGGGAAGTAAAAACGTTGAAAAGAAAACCTGGGGAAGAAGAAGCTAAGAAGATTTTAGACAGAATAGCCAAACAAGTGCAACCCATTATGCGTAAGCACAACTGGAGAGTTAAAGTTCTCTCTGAATTCTGGTAATTGTTTTGTTTTGTTTTTTTTGGTAAGCATTTTATTTTATGTTTGGTTGTCGAGAAAATGAAATGAAAGAGGAAAAAAAATTATGGCCCTTTATTTTTTATGGGTTTTAAGTATGTAAAGTTGTGAAATTGAGGAATTTTATATTCATTTTTATTGAGATTCTAGATTAGTTTTGGTATGACCAGAAGTTATAGCTTAAGTTCATCTCGTGTTTCAAAAAAGAAATTTTGGTTTTTCATGTTAAATGTGATATTATTTTCAATATTGATTATGAAGAAGACAGTAATTTTCTGCTTGAGTATATACTATGTTATGTGGTAGCTGCATTCATGTTTTTTTCTAGTGTGGATTGATGAGAATGAATAAATAAAAAATTTGCAGTCCAACAAATCCACGTCTTCTAGGTATGAATGTTGGACAGGGGCTGAATGTGAAATTGAGGCTTCGGAGGCCAAATAGGGACTTGGATTTCATCCCATTTGATCAAGTTTTAGATACCATGCTTCATGAACTTTGCCATAATGCTCATGGTCCTCACAATGCCAATTTCTACAAGCTTTGGGATGAACTCAGAAAGGTTGTTACTTTCACTTTTTTCCTTGCTCGATAGAAATGTTAGTTAGTTACGGTCCTTTTAAAAGCTATTATTATTTTGTCCTCATTTCTTCGATAATAAGACTGACATTTAGCTTGGTCAAAATCATTGCATTTGGACTGTTCTCTGCAATTAAACATTAATTCATTACTTTCTATATTACATTTGGTGTTTCTGGATCTGGGTACATACAGGAATATGAGGAGTTAATATCCAAAGGAATAAGTGGTACAGGAGGGGGGTTTGATCTTCCTGGAAGGCGTTTGGGTGGGTTTTCTTGCCAGCCTCCTCTTTCATCTCTTCGCCAAATTGCACTAACTGCAGCTGAGCAGAGAGCTCGTTTTGGGTCTCTACTACCATCTGGACCTAGGCGTCTTGGCGGTGACAGCTCTATTATGGCTGACCTTAGTCCAATACAAGCTGCTGCAATGGCGGCAGAAAGAAGGTTACAGGATGATATTTGGTGTGGCTCTCAGTCTTCTGGTGATGGGGAAAGTAGCTCTGATATCTCTGAAGATCTTGTATGCATGGGGCAGAGTACAGGAAAAATTAAGAGCTCTAGTGGTTCTGGTGGACAGGGTGTGTATACAGTTTCTCGAAAAAGAAGTCATGAATCAAATACCATATTTGTTGATCATAGTGCAAATACTTCAAGGCCAACACTTAATCATGATGGCAGATGGCATAAAGTTTGTAGATCAAAGAACACTTCAGCTTCTCAATCTAATTGTAACTCTGACCCTGGTTTTGTGGAATTATCCCAGGCCTCAACTCCTGCATCTATGCATAATTGTGAAGCTGATCGTAGTCTTGAAGAAATTGCAACCTGGGAGTGTGAAGCATGCACTTTATTGAATCCTGTAAGTATCTTAATCACGATAATTGTTTATGGAATTGCCTTGACTTTCTGAAAGCTATGAGAGTCTCATTTTAGATATATAGATGAATATCTAGATCATCAGACTGTGGGAAGTTAAAAGTCATTGGATTCAAACATTTCTATTATTTACCCAGTACCTTTGACAATTTTTAGTCTGACTTCCCTTTCTCTTTAGGGTTCCCATTTTTCAGTTTGTTTCTTTTTTATCTTGTTCCTCTCCCGTCCAATAATTACTTACTTGAATGTTTTATGATGCTGGATTGCTGCAGCCTTTAGCTCCAATCTGCGAACTTTGTACCACACCGAGGCCCAAAGGTTTTGGTGCTGAGAAGAAAACATGGTCCTGTATGTTCTGTACTTTGGATAACAGTTTGACATTGGACCGATGCTCAGCATGTGATCAATGGAGATATTCACATGGTGCTCCAGTGTCAACTCCAGCACCTTATGTTGGCACATGAAAGTTCAATCCACATGGCCTGTGAATTCATCCCTTCTAAAGGTCTAGGACATTCAAATTTCAATAGTTTTTTCTTGGCTTTTGTTGATTTAGCTGTCACATGCTAGCTTGGCTGAAGTATCATATGTTTGTAATTAAACATTTTGGCAATCACTGGATTGTTTTTCTTTACTTAAACGGTGATGATGAACTTAAGGTAAACATGGAAAGCTGATGCAAAATTTGATATTGCTAGAATCAATAGTCATTCAGCTGATACTTGCAGTCTGCATATAGTCATGCAATTTTTCAATAGAAGCACAATGGAAGAACATAAGACACCAGCAAAGAGGCTGAAGAAACATTGGCCTTTTAGTTGTAAAGTTCTTTGTTTATCAGGACTACTGGGTTTAACTGAGCTGGTTTGTGTAGATTTGACTCCAAGTTATGTTGGTTCTCTAGGAAGGATATGATGTGTTTTAAGGGTATGCCTAAAATTTCCTGATTATTTATCCCAACCATTTGTTTTTAGCAGCTTGCTTGTTTTGATCATGTTGTAAAATTGAGCTCTCATGAATGGTTGCAATTGCTATATATAAGGGTAGATTTAAACTGAGCTAACTTGGTCTCAAATCCATATTTGGGTTGAATGAGTTGAAGCTATAACTTGTAGCCCAGTTTGAGTTTGAGGGTTTGCTGGTGATTCTTCACTAGACTTTTTTTTCGATTTTCTTTTTTTTCTCTTTTTCTGATGACTTGTTGTCTTCTTTGATATCACTGTTTACTATTTGAACTGGTTTGATCTCGAATTCAAGTTAGCTTGAATGGGTTCGAGTTGACCTTTGTTAGGGTTTGGCTTTGCTTGGTCTTATGAGTGTTGGATTAGACATAGTTCAAAAACAACTGGAATGCTTGCCACTGCATTTACGGATAAGCACAAGTGCATAAAATCAGACATGGATTTGATCAAAATATATCTAATCTTTTTCATTATTAAGTGCATAAAATCAGACATGGATTTGGTCTAATACAATAAATTGAAATATTGTCTTCTTGGTTGGATCCAGAACTTCATTATTCCATCTCCATTGAATTTCCAGTGATAAATTTCTCATATTTTGAGCAGTGGATTAACTGTCGGAATTCTGGCATGTCTGCTTTGCTTTTTCTAAAATGTTGACTAATCCTTTACATTTTGACTGGAATGACCTAAGGGTGTATCCGCTTTGAGTTGACTTGGTTTGAATGAGCTGATTTTGAAGTTCGAACTGGAGCTTCAGTTCGACAACTCGGATTGAGATCGGTTCGTTTGTCCATCTTGAATTTGAGCTCAGGTTGTTTACCTTAGCAGTAGCCTTCAGGGGACACCATGTTACCCATTGAAGTAAATGATCAAGAACAAGGATTTATATTCCAGGTTTCAACTTGATAGCAACTCATCTGTGAGAAATCAAACTTAACTTGAATGTCCACCATGGTGATCCATCAAATACAGCGAAGGAATCACTAACAGGTAAGCCTGCTTTTGTGAATGGTGGATAAGGGTATATCATCACAAACCAATCCAATGCAAACTGAAAGCACAGTAGACAACTCCATTGACACATTCAATGTCGACAATTGAATCAGGACCAAGCTAAGACAACTCACTCAGCATATGCAGGCACCCTGGGCCATCCAGTATCTCTAGGTCTACATAATCTTATACAATATACCTTCTTTTGGCCCAAAATACATGTTGAATGTTTAGGGATTCACAAACTATTTAAATAATTATCTTTTATTATTTTCAAATGACGTAGAATACATATACTTAACATTTTTTATAGTTTATCGATATAGAATTTGTTTAGAGTTGTTATATTTTTAATATCGTGGGAAAGAGGAAAGATAAGGCCACTCTACCATATCCAAACTATTGAATTTGTTTGTTGAAGGAATAAGAAGATTGACGAAAAAATCTATGGTATGAAGCATATCTTGTTTACAATTTAAAGCATAATTGCTAAAGAAATGAATATTACTCTAAACTTAAAACAAAATAATTTGGTATGCCATTACAGGTTTACATGAAGTGATGGGTTGTTTGTTGTTTAGAAAGACAGAAGAGTTGAAATGCATTTATGGAAATGAAGCCATTTGCTTCAACCCTAAAACAAGCAAAACATAAAATAAGGAAGCTTGAAAAAGAAGCTCAATTGGGACATGACAACAGAAAGAAAAAATAATAATGGAAATAAAAGAAGACATAATAAAGAACCAATATATACTTCTATATGGTCAAATTATGCATTCCACTCAAAGTTGATGAAATTCTTATCAATTTATGTATTTTTTATAATTCCATATAATCTTTTTTATTTTAAATAATTACCAAAAAGTTAATTATATATAAAAACCTTAATCCTAATTCATTTTTGCCTTAAATAATAAATATTTCATTCTCTACTCTTTTGTCAATTCTTTGTCATCATCTTTTATTCAAGTTTTTATTGATTTGTCGTTAACTTGATATCTTTTTTTCTTGTAAAACAAAATTTATCATTACAGAGGATGATAATAAGAAATGAAAAATTTAGTTCAACTAATCGATTATTATATCTAATAGATAAATAGATATGTTAATGAGTTGTGTCATGGTAAATATTGTTTAGAATAAGTGTCAAAAGATACTCACGAAAGTAGAAGTTATAACTTTTAACTCAAAATAAGTTAATTACGTAGTAATACGTTGCTATTAATTTTTAAATTAATAATTATTATAAAACACATTATTTCAATTATATAAAAAAAAAAAAGTCATGGGTCCAAAGCCCACCAAGATGAGTGTGACTGATTTTTCATGGGCTCAACAGAAAGCCCAAAATAATTGTAGTAAAGATTAGGTGCAATTTTGATCATATTTTTGGTAAACAAAATAATTATATCTAATTATTACAAACCAAATTCATTATTCTTCTTTTTCATCATCACTTGCATGCCCAGAAAACTCTCTAAAACTACTCATCAGCAGGATGCTTTCTTTCACGTCCTCTCACTTCATTTTCTTCTTCTTCTTCTTCTTCTGTATCTTTGGTTTCATGCTTCAAACCTAAGGTCTGTTTAACTTCTTGTTAAACCTATTAAACTTGAAACCCATTTTCATTAACTCTTGTTGTGTCTCAAATCCCTCTCAAAATTCAATCTTTGTGATCAAGCTTGAGCGTTTTGGTCAAAACTGACATGCCCATTTCAGTTTCTTCATGTTTCTGTTAGTTAACTCAGTCAAAGCCCTATCTTGGTGTTTCTCCAGGCTTTCAAGCTTGGACTTGAGTTTCCTTGACTTGGTCTCTGATCTGCTTTCAGATCTCCAAACTTTGGATTTCTCTGGGTTCTGGTCAGTTTTTGCTAGTTCTCAGTTCTTATTTGCCAGAATTCCGTAAGTTTGACTTTGAGGCTTATGAATAATAGGGTTACCTGTCAATTCATTTTTTGTTCTTTTTTTATATGCTAAGTTTGTTTTTCATTGTTGCTAGAGTGTGAATTTTGGCTCTTGTTTTGGGGCATGTTTAGCAATGTTAGTGGGGTTTTGGACTGTTTTGGGTATTTTGAGTTATGTAATTAGGGTTTAAAGTATTTATCTGGTGGTTGTGTGAATCTGCTCTTGGTGATTCGTGTCAAAAAATGTCTGTAAATGGTCAATGTTTTGTGGAATGGAAAGAGGAGTTTGTTTCACAGGAGCGTGGGAACCGTGTGGTTCACTATTTTTTAAAGGATTCTAATGGGGAATCTGTGCTTGCTGTTGTGGGCACTGAAAGAAGTGTTAGGCATATGTTCTATGTTGTGGCTGAGGAGTTTGTGAGAGTTTATGGTGCTCAGAATTCGATACATTCTGGTTACAAATGGAGGTCGCGAAGAGAGGTTGTAGATTGGCTCACATCTATGCTATCTAAGCAGCATGTCCAGGGAGATGACTCCAGTATGTATCAGTCCCTTTTGGATTCATGAATTGAAATCCATTCATTGCGTACTAGTAAATTTGAAATATTATGTTATTATAGGATCATAGCCATAAATTAGAATGCCCTGGTAGTAAATTGATAAGAGAATATGTCTTCAGAAACCTGATGCATCTAATTCTATTTTTCTTGACAGAATCACCAAGCCTTGAATCAGCACAACCATCAGGGTCTCCTGAATATCCTAAGAATGGGGTCAGAACTCCAAAGATCCAAATACCCGATGAGATGGTATATTTCTTTTGATGTTCTTTGAGTCATTGATAATTAAATCTTTTGATATTCAGCTGACACCTCCTTGGCAGGGCCGTCTAAGGAGTATGAATGGATGTGATTCAGATATTATGTGGTCAGGCAATGCATGGACATGTGGAAAACAGCTCAAACATTACCGTGCTTTCTGCAGGAATGGAACCACAATAGCGGTAAGCATCTGTAAACCATATAAAAGGGAATACAGAGGCATTTTTAAACTTACAGTGCATAAGGTGAATGTCCTGAGTTTGCTTCCTTATAATCCCTCAAGTATACAAAACCTCATGTGTTACATATTGTGTAAAACTTAGTAGATTGTGTAGAATCAAGATGATACTTTTAATGCATAATTTTTTGGAACCTTGAGATAATTCAATGTCAATAGGGCCTCTACTACATAGCATAAAAGTGATGATGAAAGGAGAGGGCTGATGGGTCTTTTGCGAAGGAACCTAAAATGAATAAGTGTCGTTTTTCGAATATTTATCTCAATAAATGGAAATGTGATTGTAGAGTCACAATGCAAGAATGTACTTGACTAACTTTATTCATGAGCCTCAAGGGATCAATTAATTGATTTGCATTGATGAGTTTCAACAAGAACTGACTAATGTTTACCTGATGTAGTAATTTTACTGGTCTTTTAAGCATAAAGGCATGTAGAAACTACTGTAGTGTTTAATTTTGTATTTTTATTCCCCCATGAATTTTTCTTCTTTTTTCCTGATATTCAGATTCAGTCCTTTGTCTTTGTCATGGCCAAGGGAGAAAATCACTATGTTGCATATTTAGAAGATATGTATGAAGACAAGAGGGGACAGAAAAAGGTCAAAGTGAGATGGTTTCACCACGGTCAGGAAGTTAAAGGTGTTGTGTCTCTGCGTAATCCTCACCCGAAAGAAATTTACATCACCTCCCATGCACAGGTCATTAGTGCAGAATGTGTTGATGGTCCTGCCATAGTCTTAACTCGTGAACATTTTGAAAAATGTGTGGCTGCATTTCCAAATGCTTTGTTAGCCAGAATACATTTTTGCACTAGACAGTTTAGAAGCAACAGGTTGAAGCCCTTTGATTTGAGTAAATTGCATGGCTATTATGAGCAACCACTTATCTCTCTCTTGAACTCAAGTCCCTTCCGGGAGACTGACATGGAAGAAGGTGAACTGCCTCCTGGTGAGAATTTAAAGCTGGGAACCAAGAGGACAAGACATGTTAGGGGGAGTAAAATGGCAGATAGTTTGAGAGTTGAATCTGGGAGGGGTTACAATCTGATGAGGTACGAGCCTTCATTCAAGAACTTGAAATATGGTTTGTCAGGCATAAGTTTGGTTTCCCTCAAGCAGATTGAGTATCAGCCTTGGACTAGTCCTTTGTATGAGGTTGATGAAAAGATAGAGTTGCTGTGCCAAGACAGTGGCATTCGAGGTTGCTGGTTCAGGTGTGTCATCTTGCAGGTATCCCGGAAACAGATTAAGGTCCAATATGATGATCTGCTAGATGAAGATGGATATGGCAACCTTGAGGTATGATATTTCACTTGAGAGCGTTGTCTAAAATATTTTCTCATGTCGATGAACTCTATGCATAAGACTAGGTGATCATAGATGATAGAGTTATACAGTAGCTTTAATTAGACAAAATATGATAAAACAGTTACATTCTCCAACAATGACTTGCTGTCCAGTTCAGCTCTAGCATGAATATGTCTAGTCTAAAGTATCTTGTATCTCCTAGCACACATGTAAGTAAAATCTTTTCTTCAAAAGTTTGAATTATTCTCCTTGTTGTAGGAGTGGGTCCCATTGTACAAAGTGGCTATACATGATAAACTTGGAATGAGGTGCTCTGACCGCCCAACAATCCGACCGGCCCCTCCTAATGTTCAGGCAGACCTTTCACTTGATATTGGGGCTGCAGTTGATGCATGGTGGAGTGATGGCTGGTGGGAAGGGGTTGTAACTGGATTTGACAGTGGTAGCAATGATAATCTGCAAGTATATCTTCCTGGTATGTGTTTATTTTATTGTTGTCACTTTTTTCCACGTTTTCCCTTTATGAAACATAATTGTCATGGTGTATTAGGTGAGAGCTTTTTCTTGAACATGCACAAAAAGGATATCAGAATTTCTAAAGATTGGGTCCGGAACCAGTGGGTTGATATTGAGGCAAAACCTGACATACTCACAGCGATATCTGCAGTTCTTAACCCGGATAATAAAGTTTCCGTGTCCTCAACTGTTGCCAAGGATGTCAAGCCTGGTTGTTTGGATATGTCATATACTGATGTTCCTAGTAGTACTAAACTCGATATCACTGAAGGTGAGAAACCAAAGTTAGACACTTTAGCCAGTTGTGATAACCTAAAAGAAGAAGACATGGATCGTTTCAATGAGGAGAAGCCTGCATCACAAGAAGTTAACAGGGAAGGGGGTGATGATGTAAATGTGAGTTCTGATGAAGTACATGGTGTCCAATGCATTGATGCAAAAGATATTGATGAGACAAAGGATGATAATGACGACAATAGAAGCAAGTCTGATGCTGAGGATTTAGAGACCTCTGAGTGTAACCATAAAACAGCAGAACTTGTGGATGTGCCAGCATGAAATTCAATGCAGAAGTTAGTAAAGCCTTAAATAATGATGATTAAGGTGCTTTGTTGTTGTCTAATTTGATAAGGTTTATAGCTTGGTGGTCAGGATGCTTGTAAATAGTGGGCACTGGCAATGTGGAAAGTCGTGTTTTTTTGTTTAACTTAGTGGCCTTAGATGTATTGTACAGAAATGAGAGTAGAATTTTAGGGTCTAGCTGATTGATTTAGAATTGGTTCTAGTCTGGCATTAGGTTTTCCTTCAGTAAGAAGCTCTCCAATTGAGTCAGCTATCTGCCTTGTTGACTCACACCACTGCATCTTGAAGGTACCTTGTAACACCAAGTATGTATTCTCATTGTGCCTGAATTACCCGTAACTCTCTTATATTCTTGTGAACATTCAAAATTTAGTGCAGTCTTACTATAAAGTAACCAGGGGTGGATTCGAACATAGCTGGCTTGGCTCAAATTGATATTTAGTTTGATTTGAACTGAATTTGAGTTGAAGTTTCAGTTTTATAGTTTAATTCGAATTTGGTTTGAATTTTTTCCGATGATACTATTTATTCAATATCGTCGAAATAATACTGTGTGAAAATTTGTTTATTCAAAATAATACTATTTATTTTATCAATAATATTATTGACAACATCTTTAGTTAATTTGAATGATTTGAGTTCAAATTCAAATTGATTGTTTAAGATTTGAGCTGTATTTTAGTCAGTTTTATGTTTGGGCTAGGTTTTTGGTTTGAATCCAACGGAAACCTGCAATGAGTTCATCTCTGACTCAGAACAGGCAACCGCTTTCATGCTGTGTGAAAATTTTGGTTTCTTCTAACATATGCACTTGAATGTTCTGTAACATTTTAACCGGAAAAAATTATGTGCGGCGGTCTTATCATTTCATTTGATTGAAAATTATTTTAATGGACAAATCAGCTGTGTTAGTTGAGACATGTTTTGTACAAGAAAAATGTTGGTCCTAAGACACAAATTTGCATTTGTTTGTATGATGATAAATCTGTTACCAAACCAAATTTGTTTTTCGATTGGCCGATCAGATCAATAGAACTAATTAGGACTCAGACTAACTATTTGATTGAATCAATTGTTGATTTGGATCCAAAAACATCGCAATTAGTATCATTATACTCATAAATGAGTTGATGTGGACATGTACACGTCAAGGTCAAACTCAAACTCAAGGCAAATGTCCAAGTTCAAAGAGAACATGAATGCATTTGATTATATTGGCTGTTAAGTACAGTTTAACCGCACCCCCACAATGCTGATTTTTTTACTCCTATAACATATAAAAAGTATCTATCCAAACTTTCGAAGCCTATTTTTAGCTTTAAAATAAGCTGAGGATAAGAAAGAATTGAGAAGGTTAAAAGAATAACAGGAAGAAGAAGATGAACACTATAGTCTTAGCCACTGATTTCCATCTATGAATGTCATGTTCAGATAAGGCTGTGCTTCCTCAAAGCTGAAAGACTTCAACCAGGGCACCCTCTGGCTTGTATCAGCGCCCTTTCCCCAACATTGGTATTCACTAAATACAGCAGTCCTGTGGACACAAGGGTTTGTGTTTACATTAGTTAAACCTTCAACAAATTCTTTATCTGAATTTAGGGCTGGATTCAAGCTCAGCTCACTGAGCACCCTATAGGCTTGTGCTCAAGCTCATCTAAGGAGAGCTCATTTCGAGCTGACAATTGAGTTTGAGTGAGCTCAACTCGAATCCAGTTTTGATTTTGAAGAATGAAGAGATACAGAAAAGTTGCCATACTTTTGCCTGTCAGGAACGTTCCAGTCAGTCCATCCTGAGGGAACTATGATATCGTCCATGAATGAATATGAATACACTATTCTTGCATAGCTTCCCCAGGCTCTTCCCAGGTAGATTTTGCCAGTTCCATTGATTACACAGTTGACAAAAGAGAAGCCTGTCTCTTCATCCGGTGAATCCCTGTGGTGGGCTGCAATTGCCCCGGAATTTTTGGCAATGGAATGAATCACAGAATTCTGCACATTTGTTTTTTCAGATTCAACCACCATTTTTCCAAGGCCTGGAATCATAAAAAAAACATAAAATGTTGGACCAAGAAAGCATCTTGGGAAAGAATTAAGAACCTGGTAGAGAGATCTTGCCCTCCCAAAAATGAAATCCACAGTGCCTTGAATGTGACATTGGTAAAAGTAATGAGATCCAATGTCATCCAAGAGAGTATCCTGAGTCCCCAGGATTCTGACTCTGTAGAACATTGCTTTATCACCACCAATTCTCAATGCCACCGCCTGCATTCCCTTTTCTCCAGGAATTGCAACCACTGAATTCTGTCAAACACACCCAGAAAAAACTGAGCATTTATATCATTCAGACCCCCAGAAGAAGAAAGTGTTGTTAACTAGGCAATGGTTTCAAGCTTTGAATTACCTCAAAAGTAACCCCAGTGGCACAAAAATAATCTGACAAAATGGTCACTGAAGCTGAGTTATATGTGCCCAATTCATTGCCATCACTGTCCTTATCAGATGCTTTATCTCCCCAAGTAATTACAGTTTCAGAGACATCACTGTCATTCCCAATGAGGGAAATAAAAGGTTTAGATTGTGGCACTGTAATTTTTTCCCTGCAAAAAACACTAACTTTCTTGAAAAAAATGAAAAGTTTGAGCGGTTATTAGTCAAGAAGATGGCTGAAACCGTTCAAATACCCACGTAGCTAGAAATAAGTAACCCACCAAAAAGTTTGAAACTTTGCAAAATCATACCTGTAAATTCCCGGAAGAATGTAGATTTTGACTCTTTGTGGATTGTTCTCAGGGACCATATCTATGGCGCCTTGAACTGTTACAGAATGCCCTCCACCATTTTTGTCAACCACAAGAACTCTACTGTGATTCAAACTATCTCCCATTCCCACACTCAGCCCTCCTCTTTCAATATCAACTCTCATGTCATCCCAGGTGATAAACTTGACGCTTTCATCACAAAAACCCACCTGAAAACCAGCCAAAAAGGCCACAAAAACCAGACCAAAAACAAGAAAAACACTCTCTGGAAACCAAAAACAGTCCATGAAATTCGAAAGCACCACAACAGAAGAAGCAAGAAGGAGGAAGTTACAACAAGCGTGGAAGGTGAAAAGGTGAGAAAGAAAGGAGAGTAATAAATACAGAAGCACTTGCATGGTGAAGAATAATAACAATATTAATAACAGCATCAACAACATGAATAAGCAATGTTGTGATGAGGTTGTAGAGATAGGAAGCCATAGTAAAAATACAAGAAGAAAGAAAATGAAAGATAATTAAAGGGTGATTAATTAGATGATGATCATGAAGAAGAAGAGGAAGAAGAAGAAGGTGGTGGTGGTTTGTGGATGACAAGTTAAAAGAAACATTTAAAAGCAAGACAGCAGTTTTTTTTGCTCCTTTTAAAGCTGAAGGAAAACTGAAAAAGATTAGACTTTCCAAGAAGGATCAAAATGAACAAGGAGAAGAACATGAACGAACTCTTTACATGAGTTTTGATTGGTTAGGTTAAGATTTGTACTTTAATCACATGTTTAAAATACTCAAGGGGGCCAATTTGCATGTGGAGTTTAAGAATTTCACATGAAAGGGAAAATGAATTTGTTGCAATTACGCGGGTTTTGAGTCTTTTAGCTACTTGGGAATTCATTTGATCGAGATTTGGTTGTAAAATATGCATGGCATTTTTCATATTTTTGTTCTTTATTATTCCATTTTCAAGCTCTCTTTCTCTTTGCCTTTGTTTGCACAAATTTCAAACTCACTTTTCTTGTTTCTTCTCATTTCATATTTTGCTCCTACGCGGGCAAGCCATTGTTGAAATATATCTTCTAGTTCACATTTGAACAATTTATTAATGATGGATAGGAATAGCAATGATACGTGCACATAATTTTGATTATCTAATTGAGTATCTACATGATGTATGACTTGATTACATGATAACAAATAATTTGAATATTTAATTAATTGATCAAAACTATATATACATAATTTTATTGTGGCAATAATAGATATAAACCCAAGTGGAGAAAGGTTAAAAATCATTTATAAATATTCAGGATTCGATCTCAACGTGATGTATCACAATAAAGTTTATCCTCTAATTTATTAGATTCATAGTTGTGGGTCTAAATAATTATGAGCTTTCGAGAGTTTACTACAAAGGTTTTTTTAGATTAACAAAAATAATAGTAATAATAATAGGTATAAACCTAGTATAGTCGATCGTTATAATTGTAAATCAATTACGTTATAAATATTATATCAATTATGTATATTAGAGACTAAGTGTACATGAACATTATCTAAAGCATGATTTGAAAAAAGAAAAAAAAAAGCACAATGAACATGTTTTGTGCGCCTTATGAAGAAATGATAAAATATATAGGGTTAAACAAGCTTTCGAGGATTTATATATTTTACTTACAGTAAAAAACTTTCAAAATCAAGGGTGTTAGTTGACCCTCTAGACTCTCTCCCTCTGCCATGAGATAAACCCTATAATTATTGTTGAAAAACACATATATTATGGAGGATAAATACTAAGCATATATTATCATAAGGGAGTTCTTAGATTTTGCCCATTTATATAAGTACATTAGCTTACAATCATATATTAATCATTATTGATATTATATAGTTTAACTAAAAAAGTAATCAACCTTTACTCTTCTAATTACATTCATTTTGAGAGAGAAAATGAAGAGATAGGATAATTTTATTTATTACTTTCATTCTCCTTTGAAGATGGGCAGATTGAACACTTGAGATTTTTTATTTTCTAACCTACATAGTTGAGAAAATTTTAATGAATAATATTACGTATATAAACTGTAGATATTAATAGATAAAAATAAATTAACGTGTTAATATTATTTTTAATTCAAAATTATTTAATTGTATAATAATACATTACTTTGTATTTATTAGTTCCTACTGCCTTTATGTAAAGTATTATAGAATTTTAATTATTTTAAATCTTAGATTATGCATATGCACTTGCTATGCCAATTAAATTTGTAAAACGTGCTATAATGGGTAATGTTTATTATTTAAAATATTAATGATAATGATTTTAATATTTTATTATTTATATGAGTAAAAAATCATATTTAATTCATTTATAATATTTTAGTTAATTTATGAAATTGACAAAAATAAAAATATTAAGAAAAAAAATGGAGAAAGTGTTTAGAGCAAGCCCAACCAGAGAAAAATTACTTGGGCCTGAAGAAGAATTTGGGCCCAAAACCAGAGCTGATATCTTTTTTTTTTTGGAAAAAAATAAAAAAAATTGTGGGATAATTCTACACTGAACGACTCCAAAGGGAGGGGAAGCAAGAACAGCCGCTGCTTTGTAAGAAAATAGAGAAGGATCGGATTGAAAATGGCAACGAATTCAGTCTCTGCAACAGTATTACCTTCTTTTACAATACCCATTTCTTCAAATCCAAAGTTGTCTTTTTTCTCTTGTTCTTTACCCTCTAAAGTTAATACCTTCAAGCTTGGTACTGCCGTACGGCCCTCAGTTTCTTCATCAACCAGGGTTTTTGCTGCTCCTGAAATCTTGGATGGAACAGAAACTTTATCGCCTGAGGTTTGTTTTGTTGAAGTTATGTTTTTTAATGCTTGTGTTTGGTGGCTTGAAAATGGGGGGAAAATGGAAAATATTTTGGGTTCAGTTGGAAATACTTTTATTATTTGGGTTATTTTAAGTGCTTTGAATGTACTTTAATAATGCTTTGATTGGTTGCTGAGAAAATATGGGAATGAAAAGAATTGGTAGCTGGAAATTGTGGGAAAATGGAAACTTTTGATATCGTTTTTTATTCCGTTTTGACTATAGGTGTGAGTGTAGATGTTTTTAAGTGTGCTCTGTTAATGTTTTTTTTCGGTTGCTAAGAAAATTGGGGAATGACAGGATTAGTTGCTGGAAAATGTAGGAACAACGGAAATTTTTGATTTTTTTTTTTTTTTGGCTCAGTTGGAGCTAAGTTAACTCCAATGGTTAGTGTAACTGTTTTTTCAAGTGACGTTTGTTGATGCTTTGTTTGGTTTCTGAGAATAAATGGTCTGATGCAAGTGTCTGATGTGTGGGAGTGGAGGTTTTTTTGTCTGGTGGAAATATTTTGTTTGGCTGCTGAGGAAATCTCTGAAATAAAAAATATTTTTATTATGCTCAATATAAATTGGGTTAAATATGTTATATATTGTGCTTCATATATTTTGTTTTGTTTCTAACATTGTGCTCATTGTTTGCATAAAGCTTGTTACATGTTAATGCCTTCATATAGGGCTTATGAAATGTGGCAAAAAAACAAACTAGAGTTTGTGCCATCAGAATTGAGCCTAATATGTCTGTTTTATTATGGTGCTGATCTTTTTAATTTTGACTCCAAAGCATCATTAAATATGTGGTTTAGAATTTAGCTTTTTATTTTGATTTATATATGCATTTAATTGACGATCAAATGTCAAGCTTAATGCTGCTATGTTAATTTTGTTTTGGGTGCTATAGGTTGAAGGTTCTGAGGCACTTAGTCCCTCGGTCAGCATGGATACAGAGCAGGTATTTTTCAAACTAGCATTTGCTTTAGTTTTGGAGAGAACTAAAGGAGTTGAAAATAGTGAAAGATTATCTTTTAGTTGGAAACTAAGATAACAAATGACATTGGTCATGTTAACCTAAGACAATTGCTCTCCTTCTCTCTTTCTCTCTCTGGATGCGTCTCTTCGTTGTGATCTTTTAGGTTTGTAGAGATTTCACTTCTTTCGTATGGATTTAATGTGACTTAACTTATCATATTGGCTTTTTGGAAAAGTTTGCTCAGTGTTTTCTGCACCTTTTATTCAGTCTAAAATAATGTCTGTCACACAATTTGAGCTTGAATTTTCTTTAGATTTGAACTTTTCTATGAGGCTTCTTCAAGTTGTAACTCTCTTTGTTAGGCTTGTTCAACTAGTGTTTTTGCACCGGAAAACTCCATGTATGGTTGGATTATTGACAATGCATTCAACTAATTGGTATTTTAGAAGCTTTCAGTTAGAAAGCAAATATGTTTTGTGCTCTATCTAATGTTCAATTTTACCCAGCCAATACTGCATCATTATCTTGCCACCACTTGCCAGGTCATTGTGAAATCATTGTGTATGCTAAACTGTGTTGATTTTTGTGAGGACTATGTGACATGAAAGATCATGTTGTTTTTAACTCAAATCATCTGTTTTCATATGTTGGTTTTCAACTACTAGTTATTGGCCAACCTGATTGCTATCAACAGATATTCCATGAGTCATAGATTCTGGAAAGGGAACTTTTTTGAGTAATCAATGGATCCAGGAGCTGTGCTTTGCTATTTTCTCTGGTTGTTGTGCCATTTTTATTGCTTACCATGGATTAAGGAGAACTGTCATAATTTTCTGAATATTTTTGTTCTCAGATTGCACCAAAACAGAAAATCAGAATCAAGCTTAGGTCTTACTGGGTGCCCCTGATTGAGGACTCTTGCAAGCAGATAATGAATGCCGCAAGGACTACAAATGCCAAGACCATTGGTCCCGTGCCATTACCAACCAAGAGGCGAGTATACTGTGTTCTCAAATCCCCACATGTGCACAAGGATGCTAGATTCCATTTTGAGATCCGAACTCACCAACGCCTTATTGATATTGTACACCCAACTGCTCAAACTATCGATTCTTTGATGCAACTCGACCTTCCTGCAGGAGTTGATGTAGAGGTCAAGCTCTAAAGAAGCAGCGCTGCAGCATAAGTAAACTTCTTGAATATCTATAATATTTTTTTTTATGTATTTCCATTTCACAGTCAGCTATCAATTGTAGATCTGCCTATTAAACCATGTAGTAGAAAAAGATACAACAGTTGAAAATTTTTTGTAATGTGCTTGAAGTTTCTCCATGATATCTGGATCTCTAACTGGGAATTCATATATTTTATGATCCTAGTAGTTTTCCAAATTTCTGATTTAAAGGGAGACGATTTAGTGTTAGTTTTGAGCGTAGGTTGTAAGGTACAGATCATGTTTAAGCATTCATGTTTCTCTTGGATGATCTATAGTGAATGTCGGAAATTAAAAAGCCTGCTCTTTGTTTTAACTAGTCTGCTGTTGTCCGGACACCATTGCCTTGTTCTTGAGATGATTTTCCTTTTTCCACATAAACCACTCTGTAGCAAGCTTGATTGATGATTAACCAGCCTCCTCTCTACTTCTCAATACTCATTCATCAGTATCTTCTCACTGAAAAATCCCAGTTCATGCTAACTTCTCCAGATTGCAGTGAAGCAACATAAACCTGTGAAGCCTCACAGGCTTGACCCTTTTGAGTAACAGAAGTAACTTAACCAAAAGTGAATCAATTCATAAGAATTCCGATGCTGCTTGATTCTGCAGCATACTCAGGATTGAACCTTTTCTGCTTCTACTGGACTATACAGTTCCATGAATTTAAGTGCTTTTCGTTTACAACAGATGAGCCTCGTTCAAATTCCATTATCAAGAATCAATCCTAGTAGGTTATTAAAGTATAGCCGATACAATGTTGCAATTCATCCGTGTAAAGAAAATATCTTTCCTCAAAAGTGCATGACTTTTACTCAAAAAGTTCCCATGTAAAACCGGCAAACTAAAAGCTTTCATGAGTGAAATCTCAACCTCTCTTTTCATATTATCTATGTGACACTTAGATCCTACATCAACAAAGTGGAAGAGATGTTGAATATGTTTGTGTATTCTACATCTCTAGGATAATAAAACAAGAATGATTAAATAGCGACTCATAAGCTATAACATTTTGGGTTCTAAAACCAAAAAAAACAAAATCATGATAATTTGTGTATTTAAAACAGGTTAAATATAGGCCAAAAGAACTATTTCCCACCCAAGGTTTAGCGAAATGACAATTTTTCACTCGTTAATTTTCAAAAACTTAAATACTTACTATTCTGTTAAAATCCATTATTAGGACTAAAAACAAAAATACCTTTTAATTAAAAATATTAAAAAAAAAATAAAATTTTTTCACATTTCTCTCTCTAAGTTTAAAAATTTAACAATTTTTTCCTACTTAAAGTTTGAAATGTGACCATTCCCCCCTAGGGTTTCATTCATTTCCCTTCCTTCTCTAGTGATCAATCTTTGGCCAACCTCCCATATCGGCGCACCTTATAGCCTCTCAAATGAAGATGAATCATTAGGCAATTGGAGGTTGGTAGAAAATTCATCTGCAGAAGCTTGCGAGACGCACAAATGTGTGTCGTATATATTTATGCATCGCCCAATTAGTGCAGATTGACAAGACATAGACGCACATTTGTGTCCGACCAATTTGTGTGTCAATCGATCCGCATAGATTGGTTGACACATAGATCTGTGCAATGCATAGACTTCTACAGACGAATTATCAGTTGGGCTGATGATTCATTTTCGTTCGGGAGGTTGAAGGGCATGTCAGTATGAGAGATTGGTTTTCGGAGAAGGAAGTGAAAGGAATGAAAACCTACGGGGGAAATTGTCATTTTTCATATTTTAGGTAAGAGAAAATTATTAAATTTTTAAACTTAGGGAGGAAAAATATAATAAATTTTTAGTTTTTTAATATTTTTAACTAATTGATATTTCTACCTTTAACCTTAATAGTAAATTTTAATAAAAGACTGTGTATTTGAATTTTTAAAAGTTAATAGGTGAGAATCGTCATTCCATTAAACCATGGTGGGAACTAGTCTTTTGGCCTATTATAGTTGACCCCTAAAAATGGCAGTGTGTTCTTCAAGGGTTTGAGGGGTCAGCGCTTTGGCTGGCTGAGAAAAAGACACAAAAAGTGATTGTGACCTGAGGGTCCGGCCATTAGTGACTGAAGCAGTGAGGTTTTTTGAGTCAGCCTTTTTATCTATCTTTGCTTTTCCTATTCTTTTTCAGCCTCCAAATTTGGATTCGTGAATCACATTCTAGCTCCTTTTTCAGGGATTAGCATGATTTAAAGAGGCGTTTGGGAGCTTTAACTATCACGTTAAATGTCACATTACATATTGCCAAATAAGGTTAGATAAGATCCAAGATATTTGATCTCGAATTCAAATAAAACAAATCAAATTTAAACTAATGATTAGACTCATTTTTATAAAACAAATCAAGTTTGAAACCTAAAAATAAAATTGTAAGGGCGGAGAAGTGGATCCACAAGACCCAAAACAAACAATCTTTACTCGATCGAATTATGATTCAATATATAATATTTAGTTTTTTAGGTAGAAATAGGTAAAACGGAAAAACAAATTCATACTCTTTTATAACCCAAAAAACGATATATACTTAGTTGAATCTAAATTTGATATTGAATTCGATTTCAAATTAAACTAAAAATAATTTTTACTAGGTTTAACTCAATTCAATCAAAGTATCCACTTTTGATTTTTTTTATTCCTTCCAATTTTTTTTATTATCTTAAAAAGTTAGGTGGACGGTTGAAAATTATTTTAATTTTTCGGAAGAATAAAGTAAACATATAGGGCGATTCTTACAGTTCAATTAGGTTCCAGCTTTCTAAGATGTAAGAGCTTACATCAGATCAGACGGTCAACAATCATTGAATTGTGTGACGTCAAAGTAACAGCCACTACTAAAAAATCGCAGCCGTTTAAGGATGAGAAACCAATCACAACCAACCATTCTCGTGGCGGCGCGTCATCGCTCACGTCAACGTGCCGTTAACTTTAACCTCTAATTTACCCCGCGTTATTGTGGTCAAAACAAAATCATTGATTTTTTAAAAATATTTTCACCAATGAATTTCATTTGTGCTTAACGTTGGAATTGTATTTATTTTAAAATAAAATATTAAATTTGTTTAAAATTATAAATTTTGTCTTTTACAATTTTTTAAATAAATAAAATTATGTACATAAATAATATATATAATTTTTACATAAAAAATGATATGTTAATAGATAATTAAATATTATTTTATTTAACTAATAACATGTTGATCTATCAATATCAATTATTTATGGTTTGTCAAAATTATTTATGGTTTTATGCAATATTTTAATTAGGATCATAATTAAATATTAATGCGAATGCAATGCGCAAGTGGTTGGTATCATTATCAATAAAGCGCAAGTGATTACTACTTTATTATTATTAAACGTTGTACCATTTATATTAAAAGAGTAATTACATTTGGTATTTAATTAATTATTTAAATAATATATTATTATATTATTAAATATTATTTTATTTTTAATTAAAATTTAATTTATTATGATTCATTATTTAGAAACTTAATTAAATATTTAAAATTATCTATATATAATTTTATTATTTTTATATGATTAGTTTATTATTTACTCTATATTGGGTATATTTTTTAATTATATAATTTATTATGAGAGTTAAAACCATACGTCAGATTTGTTCACCTCCCCTTGTAAAACATTGTTGAGTAAAGGTTAAATTCAATTTATGTCGGATTTGAGCAAAACTTAATTTGAGATTGGTTAAAGACTAATAAGTTAAGGCTCAAATTTGATTTGTTTAATAAAAATCTATAGTGACAATTCCTATTGTTACTCCTTAGTTTTACTGCTCTTTATATCATCTACTTCCTTCCGACGAGTTCATCTTCCAACTAGAAAATCCAGAGAGTCAAAATATTACAGTGAAAAATCTTTTTTTAAGAAACATACTTGATTCCAAGAAAATCTCATTTTCCATGAAAGTTCAGGTTATAATTCGACCCTCGCCTATTTCTCTATATAATAACACTCTTCCTCCTCCCTTTCCTCTCCAAAGACCTCTCCTCTCCTCTCTTCCATGGCTGCTTGTATTGACACCTCTCGGCTTTCCCAGGAGCCAAACATGTCCACAAACGACGACCATGCATGCAAATATGTGAAAACCTGTTGCCCCACTTTCTCTGATCGTGTTTCTTGCGTACCCTTCAACAAAAGCCACACAAAAACCATACACACACGTGGTGTTGTCAGCGATGATCAAGATCTATGGCTTAAAATCCAGGATGAAGCGAAATCAGACGTCGAACAGGAGCCCATCTTGTCAAACTACTACTTCACTTCAATCTTGTCGCATCAATCTCTGGAAACTGCCTTGGCGAATCTGCTTTCCATCAAACTCAGCAGCTCAAGTCTCTCTGAAGGTACCTTGTATGATATTTTCACAGGCGTGCTTGTGGAGGATGATGAAACGATCATTAAAGCTGTGAAGGCTGATTTGAGAGCGGTGAAAGAGAGAGACCCGGCTTGCATAAGTTATGTGCATTGCTTGTTGAATTTCAAAGGCTTTCTCGCCTGTCAGGCGCATAGAATTGCGCATAAACTTTGGTCACAAGGCAGAAAGGCCTTGGCCTTGCTGATACAGAACCGGGTTTCCGAAATTTTCTCAGTTGATATTCATCCTGGAGCCAAAATGGGAAGTGGGATTTTGTTCGATCATGCCACCGGAGTTGTGATCGGAGAGACGGCGGTGATCGGTGACAATGTTTCGATTTTGCATAATGTGACATTGGGGGGCACAGGGAAAGCGTCCGGCGACAGGCATCCGAAAATCGGTGATGGGGTTTTGATTGGGGCAGGGACTTGTATTTTGGGCAACATCAGGATTGGTGATGGGGCCAAAGTTGGAGCGGGCTCGGTGGTGTTAAAGGATGTTCCGGCGAGGACTACGGCTGTTGGTAACCCGGCGAGATTGATTGGTGGGAAGGAGAATCCTATCAGGCTTGATAGGATTCCAAGTTTTACCATGGACCAAACTTCGCATACTCATGAATGGTCTAATTATGTTATTTAGAGGGCTTATTTTGGTAGCTTGGTTGTGGATTTCAGGAGAACTGAAGTTCTCCATTGGCAAACAGAAAGATTTTCAGGATTTTATGCTATTTAGTAATTACTAATTACAATGAGAAAATGAGATTTTTATGGGAAGTTTTAATTTTGTTGTCTTTTATGGTATGATTTGTTGTAATTTCAGTCCTGGAAATTTTGGTAGTGAATGTGGGAGTGGGAGCTCTCTGTTTTAGAAGCAGAGCACTGGAATCTTTGAGTTGAATAAAAATGGTAAGTATCCTTTGATACAATAGCATTCAGATTGAGAACAATAGGAATGTTAAGGTGGATGGGAAATTGATACAATACGGTAGATGTATCGTATAATTCGATGAACGCTTAAAAATTTAGAGTTCAAATCATCTTTCAACTATCATAAATCTCCGAATCCCTAATTTTCCGATCCTATTTGCCATGTTCATCATCACCTTCATTACATTAAAGGATTTCATAACAAAGAAATCAAGTTTAAGGTCAGCACCAGGGCCATGGAGGCTCCCAATTATAGGAAGCAGGCGCCACTTCATTAACCCTGAGCCTCATCACAGGCAGGCTAAGAGACCTTGCGAAAATATAAGGTCTTGTTATGGACGTACCACTTCTTTGCCTGAGGCTGCTAAAGTGGTGCTCAAATTTAATGATATTAACCTTGCTCGGAGGCCTCAGGTTCTTGCTGCAGATATTGTAGCTTATGACTGCAAAGACCTTGTGTTTTCGCCTTTTGAAAATTACCCATGGTATATAAGTGTGAAGGAAAGTCTCATCGTTTGAGCTTGTTTCTAAAGTGAGAGAGATCTAATAACATTTTTTAAAATCCACACATACTATTAGAGCCAAAAATAGATTTGTTGTGAGAAGTGTTGAATTGATGACCCAATGTGTGATAAAGAGGGAGGTTAGATTTGATTTTATTGCAAGTAATGTAGGAGAAATTAAGAAGATATCAGTACAATTAACTGATGTTATGGAGGTGATTTTAACTTAAACTCTATGCTTTGTTCAACAACATTTTATCTCTATATTTTCTTTTTATTGGACAACAAATCAATTATCTCTTATTTTTAATGATATAACACAATCAATGAATTTGTTTAAATGTCTATAGGATTTGTCTATATTTACTTCCACTTATGTAATTAGTCAATAGTCATTGTCTCCAAACTCCCTATTCCTTATAAAATTTCCTTTCTACTTCTGTTTTCTTTCTCTCCTTTTGAAAACCATCTAAAAAAGTAAAGTTATAAGCCGCTATGATGTAAAATGAATGTTGGGTGCCGTATTTGATCACCTCAACCATTCATTGATTCTAAAGCAATAATATTTTGGCTGTCACATAGCATCAACTTTCTTTGGATGCTGCACCTTACTAATCTTCATAGAAAGGAGAGTTAATTGACTCAATTCATTCTTTCTGTCAGTCAAGCAATGTATCTCAATCTTTCAAAACAATTTGTGAGCTAAACTAGTTATCAAAATAAATCACTATTTTAAATTCCAGAACGGATCAACTAATTTCATTGAGAATCAATATCAAATCCAATCTAAATTTGACCAAAACCTGTTTTTAATATTGAATTAGATTGATTTAGATAAACAATATTGAACTAAAATTTAATTGTCGCATCATATTGGTTTGATTGTTATGTTGATGTTATATAATCAAAACCCCTTGTAAAAATTTAATTATTAAAATCACCTATTGGATTAATTGGACCGTCCTATTAGATCAAAGTCTCATTTAACTCTAAGAACATTGAATTATATTTCATGATTTTTGACATTATTGCAAAGAGTGGTGATGGTGTAAAGAGTTCCAAAGAATTGAAGAATACTATTAAATTGACACTGCTAAAACTTATTTTAAAATTTTAATTATATAATATTAATATGGTGTTAATGTGGACAAACTGGCTAATCAAATAGCAGATCCATCCACAAATTACCTTTTAATCAGGTCAATGTTGAATTCAGTCTAAAACACATTGAAACAAATTCAGTGCCCCTAAACATTACCGAAAATAGTGGTGAGGGTGTAAAGAATCCTGGAGATTTGTACATGAAATTAAGCTTGCATTACACGCTAGAATTTTTTTAATGTTAGATATAACCGATAATCTACAAGAAAAATTATATATGAATTCATAAAGTTATATCATCTATATTCCTTAAAGTCTTCCAAGTTCTAACATAACCAAGTAATCAAAGCTAGCTGTGAACATGCAAACACCTCTTTATGTATATAAATAGAGGAGACATTTGCAACTTTCTATTCTATTATGGAAGAACATTTGCAAATAGTTCCCTGTCCCCTAATAAAGTGTATAAATAGAGGAGACAGGCATACAGCTTAGTGTGACCCAAGACATTTCCCATTCTGTACATCGATTATCATTTCCAGCTTTAATGGAGCTCCAAAACCCTTATTTTCTGATCCCACTAGCCATTTTCTTCTTCACCATCATTGCATTAAAGAATTCTGCAATCAAGAAATCAAGATTATCTCCGGGGCCATGGAAGCTGCCAATTATCGGAAACATGCACCACTTCATCAACTGTAAGCCTCACCACAAGCTAAGGAACCTGGCAAAGAAACATGGTCCTCTTATGCACTTACAGCTCGGCCAGAGAAGTGCCGAAAACAATGATATTAACTTTGCTCAAAGGCCACCTCTTCTCTCTGCTGATGTTGTAGCTTATGGCTGCACAGACCTTGTGTTTTCGCCCTAGGGAAGCTACTGGCAACAACTACGAAAGATGTGCATCAGCCAGCTTATGACTTCCAAATCCGTGCAATCTTTCAGAGGAATCCAGGAGGAAGATGCGTCGATGCTCGTTCGTTTATGTTCTTCGAGAGTGGCAGGCACGGTCAATAAAAACAGGTGATAATATACGAATAAATTGTACTTCTGATATATTCAATTATGTTAATGAAACATAAATTTATACATATCGCCGATTATATATGAAAAAATACAAATTAATATAATCAATACATAAAAAGAGAAATATATATTTAAAATATATACTAACCTAGAAAATCATGTGTTTAGAATATATATATATATATATTCTTGTATGATTATTTATGTATGCTTCAGAATCTCTGTGGCTTGTATTATTTATTGTTCAATATCAGTGAATTATCTCTCTATAAAATTCCTCCTGGCCTTCTCTATCTTATATAGGATACAAAAAAAGGTGGCTTTTTCACAAGGTAATGTGGTAGAAGTGTGAACCTAATGATGCAAAAATTATGTTATACAAACACTTCATCTGATACAAATCAGCCCAAAAGAAAGATGAACAGTACGGTGGTCAAACATGAATGAGCAAACAATAACAAATGTTAAATCCACTTGCCAATTAAATGATTCATGAATAATCAAACACTTGTGCAAAACCCGAGTGCACTTAAGTTTACGTGGTTTACAGGGAAGTAAAGAATGACATGGATTGAGACCAGTTCAAGACCAAACGTGAGTTTATATGACCCATAAGGGCGTAAAATAAAGAATTACATGCATTTGGATAAGTTCAAGATCAAATTTGCTAAAGACAAGAAAAAAGGACAGCCTCAGCCAAATAGTTCTTTTTATCACCACTGCAGGCCACCGATCAGTTTCATTTAACTTAAATATATTGAGAGCCTTATGATCAAGTTCGGATGATAACAGGTAAAACTTAACCTCCCTGTAAGATTCAAGGAAGAAAAAGAAAATGTAAACCCAAATTTATGTTTTCAGTGAATACAAATAGTTTTACTGATTTGTGTTGTAAACCCAAATTTGGGATAGCTGAGGTCCAAATCTACTTTGTGGAGTCCTAACAAACTCTATTAGAGTCCAAGGTCAAGTTCGCATAATTCAATTTATTTTCTCCAATATGACCTTTTTCATCTTCATTTTGGAGATTTCTTTCCTCCTCTTTTGACCTTTTTCCACAAATTCTTCGATAACTTGCCGTTAATGTGAATTAAATTTTCTGAAATTTTTATCAAACTCAAATATACCTTTCTAGTAGATATTATAAAATTATATCCAGTCTTTCTGATGTCGAAAGCAGGAAGAATATATGTAAGTAACAGAAAATTTTAATTTGATTTCTCTTTTCTGTTTTATAGTGTATGGCGTGACGCCCTTTGTTTGAAATCAGAAAACATACGTGACGCAAGCATTTGATAGAAACATTGTCTTGAATTTCTTTGAACTTTCAATGCGAAAGAGGGTGTAAGACCAAATTTGCCGGACGCGGAGGTGAATTTGATTCCACCAAATGTAATGATTGAGCTGGTGAATTTGACTCAGGTTGAATGGTTCCTAGTCCCTAGAATTAGTGTCTGAAGCGGAACCAAATTTTAGGTTAAAAAGAATTCCATCCAGTCTGGTTTAAATTTATTTTTTATTATTAATAAATTATATATATGAATAATAAATTTGAATTATAAATTTGAATTAAATTTAAATTAAGTTAAATCAAATTATATTTTTTTATTCAAATCCAATTTAAATTATTTTAAAATTTGATTTAATAAACTTAAAGTCAAATTTAACCCAAACTATTTTTTATATAAGTTAAACTTAAATAAATGATTATACCAAAGTAAGATAGAGTTTTACTGATAATGAGATGGATATAATTCAAATTCAATTTTTTTTTTTTCTGAAAATTTTGTGGCCACTAATTTTGCTTACCTCTAGGATAACAGACTAGAATTCTTGATCCTAGTAGATGCTTCATGCTTCCATCTATTTCTTGACTGGAAAAATGGTCATCTTAGTCCAATCCCCATTTGTGCTGTATAGTCTTCCCATGGAGCTCCTATTGCGTTTCTTCTCAATCCTAATCACTTCCCTTCTCTTTCTCTACATGGTGAAGAAGATACTGAAGAGAACCAAAACCAGTAACACACCTTTTCATCTACCTCCAGGGCCGTGGAAATTACCTCTCATCGGAAACTTGCACCAGCTGCTGGGAGGCTCTCTTCCACATCACAGACTAAGAGCCTTGGCCAAGAAATACGGACCATTGATGCATCTTCAGCTCGGGGAAATTTCCACTGTCGTTGTTTCTTCGCCTGAATTCGCCAAAGAAATAATGAAAACTCACGACGTTGTCTTTGCATCAAGGCCTCGAACCTTTCTGTCAGAAATCATGTCGCATGGTTCCACTGGTGCTGTCTTTACACCATACGGGGATTATTGGAGACAAGTCAGGAAAATTTGTACTTTGGAGCTTTTTAGCACCAAACGGGTCTTGTCTTTTCGATCCATCAGAGCGGAAGAAGTGTCGAATCTTGTCAGCTGGGTTGATTCAAAAGCGGGATCAACAATTAACCTTACAGAGAAAGTTCATTCTTTGATATATAGCATCACTTCCAGGGCGGCCTTTGGCAACAAATTCGAAGATCAAGAATTGTTCATATCAATTGTAGATGAACTTACGAAAGTTGCAGCAGGGCTTACTGTCGCAGATTTGTATCCTTCCATTGAGTTTCTCCAATCGGTCACAGGAATCAGACGTCATATAGAGAAGTTGCATCGTGAAACTGATAGAATGATGGAAAGAATTATCAATGAACACAAGAAGAACAAGGAAAGTTTAAACATGGGCAAGCATGAAGAAGAAGCTGAGGATCTGGTTGATGTTCTTTTGAGGGTTCAAGAGCAGGGTGAACTTGAATTTCCCTTGACTACTGACAATATCAAAGCAATCATCTTGGTTAGTACTTTTACATGTTTTGCCAAGTTCTCTGCAAATTGCTGTTGGGTTTCTCGAATCCAAAACTAACTCTAGTTTTTTCGTCACACATATATACCCATGTCTAGCTTACTTCCCAAATAAAGTAGGATACTTAACAATACTCTCCTGATTATTCATTGGTTATTAGACTGATATCATTCATAATATACCCAACAACCTCCTCTCAATCAAGTCAACTGGAAAGTAGAAGAGACAAAACCTCTTTTGGGCCCAACCGGGTAAAAGAGTCAGAAACCCCCTCATATGTGGGCAGCCAACCGGTGATGAGATTTTACCATTAAAGAAGATGAAAACATTTCCACGTTTAAGTCAACCGAGGATAGGACTTTGCCTGGAATTACACAGACCGATACCTCTATAAATTTTGGATGAAATTGTTCTTATACCTTGGACTTTAATATCACTTACTGGGCTTTAAAAAGTGCTATTGAGTCTCTTCACCCCAAAAGCTAGCGTTAGGGGTGAAGTCATGAAGTTTTCCTTAGCACTTTTATATTCATGTCCAACTTAGTTTCCAACCTGTGTAAGATAACAATTACTGAACTCAAATAAGTTCTACTCACTATTTAAAATCTTCACTTGCATGTTTATTATTATTATTTTATTTCGTTTAATACTTGATCCTTAAATAATCCCGTGTGAAAATGAAAATATCGTCCTTAATCTACTGGTTTAACAAAGAAATGTACACAAATCGACTGTTCAGGACATTTTTGGCGCTGGTGGCGAGACAGCTGCAACAACTATAGATTGGACGATGAGCGAACTGATGAAAAATCCAAGACTGCTAGAGAAGGCACAGGCTGAAGTGAGGCAAGTTTTTAACAGTAAAAGCAAGGTCGACGAAACAAGCATCGATGAAATGAAGTTCCTGAAGCTAGTCATAAAGGAGACTTTGAGACTACATCCTCCTGCTCCTTTGTTAGTTCCCAGAGAAAGCAGAGAAAGATGTGTCACCAATGGATTCGAAATACCCATGAAAACAAGAATAATTGTGAACGCATGGGCTATTGGGAGAGATCCTGCATACTGGAATGAACCTGAGATTTTCAATCCAGAGAGGTTTCTCGATCGGCCTGTCGACTATAAGGGGGCTAACTTTGAGTTTGTCCCATTTGGGTCTGGCAGAAGAATATGCCCTGGAATGTCGTTTGGACTGATGAATGTTGAGCTTGCACTGGCGATGTTGCTGTACCATTTTGATTGGAAGCTTCCCAGTGGAATGAAGACTGAAGATCTGGACATGACCGAGGTCTTTGGTATAACAGTAAGAAGAAAAGATGATCTGCAGCTTATTGCCATTCCTTACCATCCTTCTACTGCTGCATAAGCCCGAAAGGAATTACAATTTGCATTTTTATTTACATGGGATTTTGATGATGAATATTGAATAAATATGTCTATATGTATTAGACAATATTATAGGGAAGACTTGTGCTTCTTGCAGTGCAGCTGGGTTACTGTTGACTTGAGTTGGAGCTTCAGTAGCTCAAATACTCGTTTGAGTCGACTGTTGTTTAACTCGATGAGCTATAATTCATTTTACTCATTTTATGAAGACCAAATGATTATTTCCCACCCAAGATGTAAATTTAACTTTTTACCTGCTAATTATCAAAAGTTTAAATTCTCATCCATTAATTAAATTTTATTGGTATTATCAATGGTAAATTTATCATTTAAAACTTTTATTTAAATTTATATTTTTTATTATCCCTAAGTTTTTAAATTTTTATTTTTAGATTTTTTCAAGTTTAAAATCTCACATTTTCCCCCTAAATCTAGGATTGCAAACTTTTTTCTTATATAAGCCGCCTCCCCAACGTTTTAGAAAGTTACAATTGAACCCAACTTCCTTTCTCTTTCTCTTTGGCAATGAATTGTTGAAGACGACAGTTGAATCTTTTCCTCCTCCCTTCCCTCTCCCCCTAGTCACCCTTCCTTTACTATCCGATTGTCTTTGTCAAAGATGAAGACAAAGGGTCTTCGTTTGAGACAAAGACTCATCGTTTTCATCTTAGACGAAGACGATTAATTTTTGAGTCTTCGTCAGAAGAAGACTAGTTGTTTTTGTCTCAAAACAAAGACGATTTCATCTTTGTCTTCGACAAAGATGGTAGGATAGCAAAGGGAGGGTGACCGGGAGGGAGAGGGAAGAGAGGAGGAAGAAATTCAATCATCAAACGAATCATCATCGGAGAGAGAGAAAGGAAGTTAGGTTCAACTATAACTTTCTAAAACGTTTTGGGAAAGGGGGGAGGGGGGGCGGCTCCCTTCGAGTTAAAGTTTGCAATCTTAGACTTGAAGGGAAAAAATGAGTTTTTAAACTTAAAAAATATGAGTTTAGGGGTTCAAATAAAAATTTGAAAACTTAGAGTTAATAAAAAATATGAGTTTAAATAAAATTTTTAAATGACAATTTTATCTTTGATAATAATAGATAAGAGTTTAAATTTTTAATAGTTAACAAGTAAAAAATTAAGTTTGTATCAAATCTTGGGTGATAAATAATTATTTGGCCTTTTATGAAATCCTAGCCACATTCATTAAGCTTGAGCCAAACATAAATTTGGTTCTGCTTGTTGACCTTTCTAGAGTGGAGCTCAAATTAACAACTCTCATTTTGAGTCTATAACTCTTGAACTCATTAAGTTAGAGCTTGTCAATTTTGAATACAACAATACTTGGTTCAACTTGATTGTAGCCTTAATCTCACAATATCACCTAATTAGCAAAATTAAAAGAAATTAAAAGTATTTACAATAGTTGTTTGTGTTGCCTCGCTAGTTTTGGAACGCCTCAACATGTTTCACACGAAGACTATTAAAGCAATATATTTATTATTTGTCATGAGAAAAAGAAAAAAAGAAGTATACGCTCTAACAATATTAAAAATTAATGACATGATTTTTTTTTGGTTTGTTTGGTAAATAATGATTGAGATAATTTTTGGTTGACCTAAATAATTTTTGGATAACCAAACTTTATTGTTTTTATTGAAGAGATTGAATTTTTTAGTACTAAACTTGTATTCTATCTCATAAAAATAGGTCTAACGTATAAATATGTATTATATATTTCTTACAACTTATCCATTATGTATTTTATATGCTTAGAATTATTTTAACATATAATATAGCTTTTATTGTGTACCCAAAATAAGAGCAATACTATACATACCTATTTACGTATATATAGTATTGCTCTTATTTTAATCATGATATATATATATATATATATATATATATATATATATATATATATATATATATATATATATATTTATGTATTTAAATACATATGTATATATATTTGTATATGTTATCATTACATAATTGAATAATTTTGAATTAAATATAAAATAATATTTAATTATATACTTAAAATATAAATATATAATATTACTCTTATTTTAATAATGATGATGCATATTAATGTAGTTTATTGTGTTCACTTATATTTTTTTAATCAAAATAATATTTTATTGAAATCTAAATAAATTATTTTTTACATTTATTCATGAGTTTTTTTATTGACTCAAAATTATAGAGAAATCTCATACTTTCAACTTAAACGTTTCTTTTGCACATAGACCAAAATAATAAATTAATCATTGTCAGTGTTTACGGTATCAACAAGTCATATTGGTAAAATAGTTGGTAAAAAAGTTGTAACGGTGGTAATGGGACAATGGAGATGTCGACTTGGAAAAAAGATCGACGCGGAGATGATGGCTCTTCATTGGATGGATCAACATATTGTTTGGCTCATGACTAAAACCCATTTTATATCAAATTGATATAGGTTAACTAGATTAATCGTATTAAAATTGCAATTCAACAGTCAAATTTGACCGATCCGATTATCATATGAACATCAAATTGATATAGGTTAGTTCTCATATTTTTCTATTAAAAAAACTAAATTTTTACCATTTTCTATTAAATATATCAAATAAACACAATTAATTTTTTTTTTTTTGAAAAGGCAGATGATTAGTTTAATATATTTAATAGTATATATAAAGAAAGTTTAATTCTGGAAAACTTGAATGTTGGTATGTTGAGTAGACAAATTTAAATGAAAATAAATGTAATACCCAGATAAAGTCTATAAATAGAGGATATATAAGTTGAGACATTCCCATTCTGCACATCGATTATCACTTCCAGCTCTAATGGAGCTCCAAAACCCCCATTTTCTGATCCCACTTGCCATTTTCTTCTTCACCTTCGTTGCATTAAAGAATTCTGCAACCAAGAAATCAAGATTACCACCGGGGCCATGGAAGCTGCTGATTATCGGAAGCATGCACCACTTCATTAACTGTGAGCCTTAACACAAGACAAGGGATCTGGCAAAGAAACATGGTCCTCTTATGCACTTACAGCTCGGCCAAATTCCAACTCTGATTTTTTTTAATGTTTTCGACAATTTTTTCAACCATTAGCCATTAGCCTGAATTAGATTTTTTGAATTCTAATCGAATTCAAATAAACTCTTATTCAAGTTTGATTATGCTCCACTCCACAACACAAACAGTCATATAAAAGAAACTATTTTGCAATGATCATTATTTTTTTTTTATAATAATAGATATTAAAAAATATTATCCAGCTATTCTCATGTCAAAAGCAGGAAGAAAATAAGTAACAGAAAATTTTACTTTGATTTCTCTTCTCTGTTTTCTAGATGGCGTGCCGCCGTTTGATGAAAATCAAAGCACAGGTGATGCAAGCGTTTGACAATAATGTTATCTTGGGTTTCTAAACAACATCAAGCGAAAGAGTGTAAGTTCCAAATTTGCTGAACGCATACAAAATCAAATTCTTGATACACCTAGAGTAATTATTGAGCTGGTCACTAGATATTATCATCCGTAATCCAATATTTAATTTCATATTTCATTAATAAAATGATATTAGGTGGACGATGACTGTAGTCACTTGTGTACAAGACATAACAATAGATGCTTGATGCTTCCACCTATTTCTTGACTCAAAAATAGCATAAAATTGTCAAGAATTCTCACAGGCCAATCCTCACTAGTACCGCATTGTCTTCCCATGGAGCTCCCGTTGCGTTTCTTCTCAATCCTCTTGACTTTCCTTCTCTTTCTCTACATGGTGATGAAGATTCTGAAGAGAACCAAAACCAGTGATACAACTTTTCATCTCCCTCCAGGGCCATGGAAATTACCTCTCATCGGAAACTTGCACCAGCTGCTGGTAGGCTCTCCACAACATCACATACTCAGAGACTTGGCCAAGAAATATGGACCCCTTATGCATCTTCAGCTCGGGGAAGTTTCAACTGTCGTTGTTTCTTCGCCTGAATTCGCCAAAGAAATAATGAAAACTCATGACCTTGTCTTTGCATCAAGGCCTCGGACTCTTGTATCAGAAATCATGTCTCATGGTTGCACTGGTGCTGTCTTTACACCATACGGGGATTATTGGAGACAAGTCAGGAGAATTTGTACTTTGGAGCTTTTCAGCACGAAGAGAGTCATGTCTTTCCGATCCATCAGAGAGGAAGAAGTGGCGAATCTTGTCAGCTGGGTTGCTTCAAAAGCGGGATCAACAATTAACCTTACAGAGAAAGTTCATTCTTTGATATATGGCATCGCTTCCAGGGCGGCCTTTGGCAACAAATTCGAAGATCAAGAATTGTTCATATCAATTATAGATGAAGTTACGAAAATTGCAGCCGGGCTTACTGTCGCAGATTTGTATCCTTCCATTGAGTTTCTCCAATCGGTCACAGGAATCAGACGTCAAATAGAGAAGTTGCATCGAAAAACTGATAGAATAATGGAAAGAATTATCAATGAACACAAGAAGAACAAGGAAAGTATAAACATGGGCAAGCATGAAGAAGAAGCTGAGGATCTGGTTGATGCCCTTTTGAGAGTTCAAGGGCAGGGTGAACTTGAATTTCCCTTGACCACTGACAATATCAAAGCAATTATCTTGGTAAGTACTTTTACTATGTTTTGCCGAGTTCAAGGTCCTATTTGGTCTCGCTTGTCCAAAAACAAGTTTGAGTTTTTACTTGCACTTGTGTACCCATATCCAGCTTAATTTTTAACTGACGTAGGATACTCAACGATTCTCCACTTATAATTTAGGCCAAATGAGGATTTCCCATTAAGGTTTAAAACAAATTTAATTTTTCATACGTTAATTATCAAAAATCTAAATATTTATCTATATATTAAATTTCATAATTATTATAAGAGTTAAATTTCACAATTATTATGAGAGTTGAAATCATTATGTAAAAATTTTATTTAATCTTATATTTTGAATGACCTTTAAGTTTTAAAATTTTTATTTCTACCCCCTAACCTAATATTTTTCAGGTTTAAAAATTGACTTTTCTCTCCCAAATCTATAATTGCAAAACTCTCATTTTTTGCATTAAACAACTACCTCCAGAGTTTTAAAAAATCTTAGTTTAACCCCTATTCAACTTCGATTTCTAGATCTTCATATTAGATGACCAACCACCTTCACTAGTCGTCTGCTCTCTCCCTCCTGTCTTCTTGGTTGACTGGTCTTTCCTCTCCAACTGTCTTCATTTCAAATGAAGCGGACCGGTCTTCGTTTGATGAAGACTTCGGTGATGAGTCTTTGTTTTGTCTTCGTCTGAGATGAAGACGACCAGAGAGGAAAGACTAGTTAATCAGGAAGACGAGAGAGAAAAAGTTGATTGTTGGTGATGGCAGTTGATTGTTGGAGATGGAGTTTTGGAAATCGAAGTTGAATAGTGGTTAAACTTAGATTTTTTTCAAACTCTGAGGTGGTGACTGTTTATTGAAAAAAATGAGAGTTTTGCAACCCTAAATTTAGAAGAAAAAAGTTAGTTTTTATACTTGAAAAATATGAGGTTAGATAAAAATTTTAAAACTTGAGGGTTATTCAAAATATGAGTTTAAACAAAATTTCTAAATAATAATTTTATCCGTGACAATAATAGTAAAATCTAACAGATAGATAGATATTTAGATTTTTTATAGTTAATAAGTGAAAAACTAGGTTTGTATCAATCCTTGGGTGGGAAATAGTCATTTGGCCAATAATTTATTCACTACCGGTCTAGCACCACTTAAAAAAAAACCTAACAACCTCCTCTAAATAAAATCAACCAAAGAGTAAAAAAGAGACGAAAACCTCCCTCAAACCAACCGGGGATGGGATTGTACCAATAAAGAAGATGAAAACCTTTCCTCATCTGAGTCAACTGAGGATTGAATTTTACCAAAATTAAAGTTAGAATCACACCCACTGATATCTTGATAGATTTTAGCTGGAATTGTTCTTAAATCCTAAGTTTTGTTATCACTTAATGGACCTTGATCTATTGAGCCTTCCCACCTCAAAAGTCAGTTTAAACAGTGAAGCTTTTTCTCACCACGTCCAACTTAGTTCCCAATTACTCAACAATGGCTGAACTAAAATCAGTTCCAATCACTATTTTAAATCTTCACTTGCATGCTTGTTTTTTTATTTACTTCGTTTAATACTTGGTCCTTACATTCCTTAATCTACTGCTTTAACAAAGATATGTACACAAATCCACTGTTCAGGACATTTTTGGTGCTGGTGGCGAGACAGCTGCAACAACTATAGATTGGACGATGAGCGAACTGATGAAAAATCCAAGACTGCTAGAGAAGGCACAGGCTGAAGTGAGGCAAGTTTTCAACTCTAAAAGCAAGGTCGATGAAACAAGCATCGATGAAATGAAGTTCCTGAAGCTAGTCATAAAAGAGATCTTGAGACTACACCCTCCTGCTCCATTGTTAGTTCCAAGAGAAAGCAGAGAAAAATGTGTCATCAATGGATTCGAATTACCCATGAAAACAAGAATAATTGTGAACGCATGGGCAATCGGGAGAGATCCTGAGTACTGGAATGAGCCTGAGATATTCAATCCAGAGAGGTTTCTGGATCGGCCTGTCGACTATAAGGGTACTAATTTTGAATTTGTCCCATTTGGATCTGGCAGAAGAATATGCCCTGGAATGTCATTTGGACTGATGAATGTTGAGATTGCACTGGCAATGTTGCTGTACCATTTTGATTGGAAGCTTCCCCGTGGAATGAAGATTGAAGATTTGGACATGACCGAGGTCTTTGGTATTACAGTGAGAAGAAAAGATGATCTGCAGCTTATTGCTACTCCTTATCATCCTTCTACTGCTGCATAAGCCCGAAAGGAACAATTAGCTGTTCTCTTTAAATGGGATTTTAATGATGAATATTGAATAAATAAGTCTATATGTATTAGACAATATTACGGGGAACTCTTGTGCTTCTCGGGGTGCAGCTTGGTGATTATTGACTTGAGCTCGAATAGCTCAAATATTTACTCTGGAGTCAAGTTTGAGTTGATTGTTATTGGATTTGATGAGCCCACTAAGCTTGAGAAAAATGAATTGACCTATAATTCATTTTACTCATTTTATGCAATCCTGGCCAAATTCATTGAGCTTGTGAAAAACTTAAACCTGACTTTATTTGATGGCCTTTCTAGGGTTAAGCTCAAATTAACAATTCTTATTTTGAGCATGTGACTCTAGAACTCATTAAGTTAGAGATTGTCAATTTTGAATACAACAATACTTGATTCAATTTGATTGTGGCCTTAATCTCATAATGTCACCTAATTAGCGGAATTAAAAGAAATTAATAACATTTAAAATAGTTATTTATGTTGCCTTGCTATTTTGGGAATGCCTCAACATATTTCATAGAGATTATTAAAGCAATATATTTATTATTTACAACTTATCTATTATATATTCCATATAATTAAAATTATTTTAATCATGATGATATATACTGATGTAGTGTATTTTGTTCAATTATACAAAATAATATTATCTTGAAATCTAAATAAATTATTTTTTTACCTCTTTTTAAGAGTGTTTTTATTGACATAAAATTATAAAAGGAACCTCAAACTTTAGAATATTAATTAAAATACCTTTTTTCGGTCTTTTATATATATAACAATTTTTTTTTAAATTATACAAATATAATTACATTTTAATTTAATTTTGTTTTTTAAAAAAGAAGATTTTGTGATTTAGAATTTGTTGGATGAGTTGGTCGGCCGAGCATGGCCAATCTGCCAAGCACTTGTTCAACTAATTTTTAAAAATAAATTGGTTAATTGGGTGTTCAACTGATTGACTAACTACCCGACTGATCTTTTCATTGTCAAAGTCGTTGAAAAATTTTATATTTTTACTTTATATTTCAGTTTTAATTAGATAAGTAAGTGAATTTTATATCTTAACTGAGAAAATTTATATTTAGTCAAATGAATATAAAACCTAAGAGTATTATATATATATATATATATATATATATATATATATATATATATATGTGAGAAAAAAATGTTATTTTAATTAACATCCCTCCAACTTCCAACTTAAAAGTTTCTTTTATATAAAAAATAATATAATAAATTAATCATTGTCTATGTTTACAAAAATGAAAAATCATATTGATAATATAGGTGGTCGAAGGGTTGTAATGGTGGTAGTGTGATAATGGTGCTGTCGCAGGTAAAAAGATTAATATTTTTAATATCGATAATGATAATTTATTTATTTTTTTTAATAAATAACTTTCAACATTATCTATTGTATATTTATCTAAATATTTTATTACGTGACGTTTCCACGGTTGACCGCTGTCTGTCGGCAGACCCGTGTCAAACTTGCGTGCTGATTTTCTTTGGGCCTCTTGGAATTTGTTAACATATAGACAGACTTTCTTTTTGTTTGCTACTGAGCCGTTTCTATCACAATTTGGCAGGAAATACATCCCACGGAATAAAGCATTGCTTATACAGGACAACAGTTTCACTAGGGCAAGTAAATAAATATCCTAAATCTTAGGTGGTTCTAACATCTAAGTTTTCCACAAACTCTGTCACCAGCTCGAACATTTGTCAACCTAATCATGTTTGGTGCCCATAATTGTTGAATGGTAATGATTCAAATTCTCAAATGAATGATTTGAATTTAAGAAAGTGTAAATTCGAAATACATTTTTTTTTTTAAAGATTTATGATAGTGACGAAGAGATTAAACAATAACAGAGCCAGCTGCAGAACAAAGAGAGCAAAATTAGTATTTCTTTATTTTGTAATATTCTTCCTATAAAAAAAAAAGAGGCAAATGGATCTTTAACCCCTTGATCAGTGTTCTGTCGATAGTAGTGTTGCTTGTCTTCCTCATCAATTATCATGGAGCTTCTATTTTCCTCTTTCACCCCGATATGTTTTTTCATCCTTTTCTTGTTCATGGCTGTCAAAACAATAAAGAAACCAAGAGCCTGGAATTCAAGCTCAAAGATGCCTCCAGGGCCCTGGAAACTACCTCTAATCGGAAACTTACACCAGCTGGGTGGCTCACCACCGCATCGCCGCCTCAGAGACCTGTCCATGAAGCATGGACCGTTGATGCACCTCCAGCTAGGTGAAGTTTCCACCATTGTTGTTTCTTCTCCGGAGATCGCCCAACAAGTTATGAAGACCCATGACATCAACTTTGCGGACAGACCCTTTCAGGTTTCCACCAAGCTCTTAACTTATGGCTACACTGATATTGCTCTTTCACCTTATGGAAATTACTGGAGACAGCTGCGAAAAATAGCAACTTTGGAGCTGTTAAGTGCGAAGCGGGTCCAATCATTTCGCTCAATCAGGGAAGAGGAGGTCTCAAATCTCATCAGAGCCGTACGTTCTGCTGAAGGATCAGTGATCAATCTCAGTGATAAGCTTTTCAGATTGACATACCGCATAATTGGCAGGGCAGCTTTTGGAAGCAAATGCAAGGACGAAGAGGTATTCAAATCATGCGTAGTGGAAGTCGTAGAGGCAGCCGCAGGTTTCTTCATGGCTGATTTGTTCCCTTCGGTTAAAGCACTTGAGGTGATAAGTGGAATGAGAGTGAAGCTTGAAAAGCTGCATCGAAAGACTGATAGAATGCTTGAAGAAATCCTGAATGAGCATAAAGAGAGAACGAAAAGTGGCCAAGGAGAAGAAAAGGAAGATTTGGTTGATGTTCTTCTAAGAATCCAGCGTGATGGTGAACTTGAATTTCCCTTGAGTGACAGCAATATCAAAGCAGTTATATGGGTAAGTTTATGTTATATATCAAAGCAGTGACAACAATATTAAAGCACAAACTATTTGAGTCGCTCATCTGTTGTTTACAACTCGGGTCAATTATTGTTGAGCAGAGCTCAACCTTGTTATTGTTTGATTCAGTGAACTTAGATTTGGATATGATGTTAATAAACCCTTACAAGTTTAAAATCTTTTATTTAAACTTTTAAATTCTTATTTTTGCCGTTAAATACTTAAAACAATAGATAAATATATAAATTATAGGATTTATCCATAATTTTTGGATTTTAGCTTAAGTTTGTTATTGTTATCTCAAACTTGAGCTTGCAACTCTCCAGCTTGTGAAATATTGCCTAAATACAATTCAGCTGAGTTTTAGCTAAACAATATTTAACTCAAAATATATGCACTAAAAATGGGTAGGAACATAAGTAGATGTTTATGTGTTATTTTGTGATTAAGTATTATTTTATTTTTAATTTAAAATTACTAAATTACTTGATAATATGTCAGTGTTTATACTCCATATTTTTACTCTTACTGCATGAAGTATGCATCATTGATTTGTATACATGTTCAAGACGTGCGTATGAATAAGTGCTTCATAGATTATTCTATCTAAATTTATGATTATTAATTGCTTCCAGGATATATTTAGTGCTGGTAGTGAAACATCATCCACAGCAGTAAAATGGGCAATGGCAGAAATGCTAAGAAACCCAAGAATACTGAAAGAGGCACAAGCTGAGGTAAGACGAGTTTTTGACAGAAAAGGAAACGTCGATGAAGCTGGAATCCATCAACTCAACTACTTGAAATTAGTAATAAAAGAAACCCTGAGGCTGCACCCTTCTGCACCTCTTCTACTTCCAAGAGAAACCAGAGAGAGCTGTAAGATCAACGGATACGAGATACCATTGAAAACCAGAGTCCTTGTTAATGCATGGGCAATTGGAAGAGATCCCAGATACTGGAGTGACCCTGAAACGTTTTATCCTGAGAGATTTCTGAACAAGTCGATTGATTTCAGAGGGTCGGATTTTGAATACATCCCATTTGGCGCTGGAAGGAGAATATGTCCAGGCATAATGTTTGCACTACCAAATATTGAGTTGCCTCTGGCGCAACTGCTGTATCATTTTGATTGGAAGCTCCCAAATGAGATGAAGCCTGAAGATCTGGACATGACTGAGGCCTTCGGTGTGACGGTAGCCATGAAAAAAGACTTGATGTTGATTCCAATTCCTTATCGTTGTTCCTGATAATAATTTTGCATATATAAGAACATGAAAAATGGCAGAAGTCACCAAAGGAGACCGCTATATTTACATATGGTGTTTCTGGATTTCTAACCAAGTCATGTTCCTACATTTCAATTTTTGCTGCACTCCTAGCAAGGGATACAAATGATCAAGTAGAACTTGAGTTTGTTGTTGTTTGGTCTGAAAAGTTTTGTATTCTTATGACTTAACTCAAGTACAATGTTAATAAATATGCAAAAATTTAAAAATTTTCCCTACAATAATAACATTTCTATTGGATTGCATTGTGAACAATATTGCAAAAATATAAATATTATTTCATAAATTTTTTTTACAAGCAAATAGAAATATAATTATAGTCATAATTAGTGAAAATATAACATTTATATCCCTAATTTATTATATTTTGTTTAATTTTTTAAAATAAATTTGTTATTTTTTCAAACAATCGAATAATATATTAAAATTTTAAAAATTTTGATAACATTTCGAGTTTAAAAAACCCTTAAAATTTTTTATTATCACCTCTAAAATTTTTAAAATCAATTTATTTCAAATATATAATTATACAATATTTACACCTCTATTTATATTTATACTAATGATAATTAATTTTTAGGGGATGAAGGTAAGATTTTGTTAATAAATTTGTAGCATAGGTGAAAAATTAACCCTTTTTTTTTAATATAAAAGGTGGGAATCTCTTTTCATCAGACCGTGGATGCAAACTTGTCAATGTGGCCCTTAGAAAATTAAAGAATTGCATGAAGGCAACAAAAATATCGTCTATCACAAATCTAAATACCTAGTCCTACGCCCTGCCCTGTAAAAGGACATCAAGTCTCTCGCACCCCGTTTCCACATTTTCGTTGCTGTTCTGGGTCAGCTTTCAGTGGATCCAACCACCTGTGAACAAAATCATAGAGCATACTGTCGCATACTTTCTTAATTTTGCCAAGCTGGGTTTAATCCTCCGCTTCAGCAACAAGATCTGATGTGAAACTCTCTCTTTACGGCTTTGGAAGGTTAGTTTTTCTTTCCATATAAAAGCGAATTGTTCTTGTTAGAGTAAGACCCAACTGGGTTTATTTATAGATGTATAACAATCATTTTATCAAACATTTGGTAAAGCATTATTGCGTTTTATAGTAATTATATACCCATCAAGTCATGGAGATTCCATTGGTTTGTGACTGATCCTGTTGATTTTGGAATCAGGGTCAGTTTGGATTGAAGATGAAAGACAACTTCCCGATTGGGAGGAATGTGTGAGCAAAGAATTGAGCTAGGATTGCGAGTAGCTACGGAACTTCAAATTGCAAATGTGATATAGTGATTATAGAATAAATACTTTGATGAAATTGGAGACTTTAGATATGTGTATATATATATATATATATATATATATATATATATATATATATATATATATATATATATTATTTTTTTTTTATTTTCATAATTTTGAAAATGTCAGGCTATAAACCAGATTCAATTATTATAATATAAATATATATTCAAATAATATTTAAGATTTTTTGTCCAGATTTATAATTTTGTAAACTTTAAGTTATAAATGATATTCATGATTTTAAGTCCAAATTTATAATTTTGTAAACTTTAGGTTATAAATAATATTAACGATTTTATTTATAATTTTATAAACTCCAAATTATAAATATGATATAATTACAAATAAAAAATTAAAAAGAAGAATAAAGAAATTAGAAGATTTATAATTTATATTTTATAAATAAGGTATTATTATAGTTGAGATATTTATATTTATAATATATAAATAAAATAATAATATAATTAAAAAATAATTAATATTAAAATATATGTGAGTTAAAAATTTATATAACTAAAAGGAGAATCGAAAGAAAAATGAAAGAAAGATGAAAGGTTGGCGACAAATTAATGCAGAGCGCTCTCGAAGGGGATATTTATTCTAGTTTTACCGCCTCCAGTCCATGACATAAAACAATTTTTCAAGGCCATTTAATACATACAGGCCACCCAAAGTTAATATTGCCTGCCCGATTGGCTCATGTCTTTGTCGGGTAGGAAAATTAGCCATCACATGAAGCATGAGTATGTGGTGGAAAATCCATCGTATATTTGACCATTTCTTTATTTTGTAACAGTGTGCTGTCGATAATACTGTTGTTTGTCTTCCTCATCAATTATCATGGAGCTTCTATTTTCATCTTTCACCCCGATATGTTTTTTCATCCTTTTCTTGTTCATGGCTGTCAAAACAATAAAGAAACCAAGAGCCTGGAATTCAAGCTCAAAGATGCCTCCAGGGCCCTGGAAATTACCTCTAATCGGAAACTTACACCAGCTGGGTGGCTCACCACCGCATCGCCGCCTCAGAGACCTGTCCATGAAGCATGGACCGCTGATGCACCTCCAGCTAGGTGAAGTTTCCACCATCGTTGTTTCTTCTCCGGAGATCGCCCAACAAGTTATGAAGACCCATGACATCAACTTTGCAGACAGACCCTTTCTGGTTTCCACCAAACTCTCAAGCTATGGCTACACTGATATTGCTCTTTCACCCTATGGAAATTACTGGAGACAGCTGCGAAAAATAGCAACCTTGGAGCTGTTAAGTGCGAAGCGGGTCCAATCATTTCGCTCAATCAGGGAAGAGCAGGTCTCAAATCTCATCAGAGCCGTACATTCTGGTGAAGGATCAGTGATCAATCTCAGTGATAAGATTTTCAGATTGACATACAGCATAATTAGCAGGGCAGCTTTTGGAAGCAAATGCAAGGACGAAGAGGGTTTCAAATCATGCATAGTGGAAGCCGTTAAGGCAGCTGCAGGTTTCTCCATGGCTGATTTGTTCCCTTCGGTTAAAGCACTTGAGGTGATGAGTGGAATGAGAATGAAGCTTGAAAAGCTGCATCGGAAGATTGATAGAATACTTGAAGAAATCCTGAATGAGCATAAAGAGACAACGAGAAGTGGCCAAGGAGAAGAAAAGGAAGATTTGGTTGATGTTCTTCTGAGAATCCAGCGTGATGGTGAACTTGCCTTGAGTGACAGCAATATCAAAGCAGTTATATTGGTAAGTTTATGTTCTATATCAAAGCAGCGACAACAATATTAAAGCACAGATGATTTGAATCGCTCATGTGATCAATTATTGTTGAGCAGAGCTTAACCTTGCTATTGTTTAAGTCGGTGAACCTAGATTTGGGTATGGTATCAATCAACCTCTAAGGGCTGTTTGGTTACGGGTAACAAAAATTATTTTGATAATCTATTTTTTATTATTTATGTTATTTTATTTAGTTTAAAGGTAAAAAAAGTTTCAGTAATACGTTATTATCAATGATAATATGACAGTTAATATAAGAGGTAATTTAATTACTACTTTTACCTTAAATATTAAAAAATTATCAATGTAATTTTGATTTCGTTATAGTTATATTATTGTTTATTAATTTTTTTACAGTAAAAATAATTTTATTTTCAATCAATATAACAAATAATATAAAATTTATATTAGAATAATTATATTCAAAGATATATAAATAAAATAATATAGTAGTATTATTTTATTATCTCAAACAAAATACAATAATTATTTATATTTATCTATTTTTATCAAATTTTATCAAATATAGTAATAATTGATACCATATAATTTCTTAAATAATATATCTTCAAGGTAATTTTCTAATTTTGATAATAAAATATTCTCAAAACTAACGTCTTTTAAAAGTTTAAAATCTTTTACTTAAACTTTTAAAATCTTACTTTTTGCTGTTAAATATATAAAATAATAGATAAATATGTAAATTATAAAATTTGGTTATAATTTTTTGATTCAAGATTAAGTTAGTCATTGTTATCTCAAACTTGAGTTTGCAATTTTCCAGTTTGTCAAATGTTGCTTAAATACAATTTAGCCAAGTTTTAGCTAAATAATACTTAACTCAATTGTGACGCGGGTAACACTATATATATATATATATATGTATATGTATATATATATATATATATATATATATATATATATATATATATATATATATATATATATATATATATGTATTAAAAATGGGTAAAAACATGAGTTGATGTTTATGCGTCATTACGTAATTACATGATAATATATCAGTGTTTATACCCTATATTTTTACTCTTACTTCATGAAGTATGCATCATTGATTTGTATACATGTTCAAGACGTGTGTATGAATAAGTACTTCATAGATTATTCTATCTAAATTAATGATTATTAATTGCTTTCAGGATATATTTGGTGCTGGTGGTGAAACATCATCCACAGCAGTAGAATGGGCAATGGCAGAAATGCTAAGAAACCCAAGAATATTGAAAGAGGCGCAAGCTGAGGTAAGACGAGTTTTTGACAGAAAAGGAAACGTCGATGAAGCTGGAATCCATCAACTCAACTACTTGAAATTAGTAATAAAAGAAACCCTGAGGCTGCACCCTTCTGCACCTCTTCTACTTCCAAGAGAAACCAGAGAGAGCTGTAAAATCAACGGATACGAGATACCATTGAAAACCAGAGTCCTTGTTAATGCATGGGCAATTGGAAGAGATCCCAGATACTGGAGTGACCCTGAAACGTTTTATCCTGAGAGATTTCTGAACAAGTCGATTGATTTCAGAGGGGCGAATTTTGAATACATCCCATTTGGTGCTGGAAGGAGAATATGTCCAGGCATAACGTTTGCACTGCCAAATATTGAGTTGCCTCTGGCGCAACTGCTGTATCATTTTGATTGGAAGCTCCCAAATGAGATGAAGCCTGAAGATCTGGACATGACTGAGGCCTTCGGTGTGACGGTAGCCATGAAAAAAGACTTGATGTTGATTCCAATTCCTTATCGTTGTTCTTGATAATAATTTTGCATATATAAGAACATGAAAAATGTCATAAGTCACCTAAGAAGACCGCTATATGTACATATGGTGTTTCTGGATTTCTAACCATGTCATATTCCTACATTTCAATTTTTGCTGCACTCCTAGCTAGGGATACGTATGATCAAGTAAAACCCGAGTTTGTTGTTGTTTGGTTTGAGAAGTTTTGTATTCTTATAACTTAACTTAAATATAATATTAATAAATCTTTAAAAATTTAAAATTTTTTCTTATAATAATAACATTTGTATCAGATTGTATCGTGAATAATATTGTAAAAATATAAATATTATTTTATAAAAATTTTCTACTGAGCAAATAAAAATATAATTATAGCCATAATAAGTTAAAATATAACATTTATACCTTTAATTTATTATATTTTATTTAATTTTTTAAAATAAATTTGTTATTTTTGAAATTGTCAGAGAATATATTAAAATTTTAAAAATTTTGATAACATCTTGAGTTTAAAAAACCTCTAAAATTTTTTATTATCACCTGTAAAATTTTTAAAACTTATTTATTTCAAATAATAATTATTCCATATTAACACCTTTATTTATGTTTATACTAATGATAATTAATTTTTGGGGGGTGAAGGTAAGATTTTGTTAACAAATTTAAAGCATTGGTGAAAAATTAACCCTTTTTTTTTTTTTAGTATAAAAGGTGGGAATCTGTTTGCTTCAGACCGTGGATGAAAAATAGTCAATGTGGCCCTCTTAGAAAATTAAAGAATCGCATGAAGGCAACAAAAATATCGTCTTCGTCATTTTCGTTGCTGTTCTGGGTCAGCTTTCAGTGGAACCAACCACCTGTGAACCAAATCATAGAGCATACTGTCGCATACTTTCTTAATTTTGCCAAGCTGGGTTTAATCCTCCGCTTCAGCAGCAAGATCTGATGTGAAACTCTCTCTTCACGGCTTTGGAAGGTTAGTTTTTCTTTCCATATAAAAGCGAATTGTTCTTGTTAGAGTAAGACCCAACTGGGTTTATTTATAGATGTATAACAATCATTTTATCAAACATTTGGTAAAGCATTATTGCGTTTTATAGTAATTATATACCCATCAAGCCATGGAGATTCCATTGGTTTGTGACTGATCCTCTTGATTTTGGAATCAGGGTCAGTTTGGATTGAAGATGAAAGATATAACTTCCCGATTGGGAGGAATGTGTGAGCAAAGAATTGAGCTAGGATTTCGAGTAGCTAAGGAAGGAACGGTTCGATCTGCATGGAAAGGACCACGTATTATTGATTTAGCAACAGAACTTGGGGAAAATAAAACTAAAATTATTGAAATGGTTACGAAGGATGAAGAAACTCATCATTGGTGTAATAATTTATTTATTGGTATGGGAGGAGTTGGCAAGATTATATGACTTACTTTAGGATGTTAAGTTCTAGGAGATTGCAAACCAAAATTATGGGTATGTGTCTCCGAAGATATTGGGCTGATGCTTGAAGTTTTTAGGTTGGGTTGGGTCTATTGTACCCTGTGCATGTATAAGGTTTTTCACTACATCTAGTTTAGGGTTTTGATAGATCACTAATCACCAAGTATATACCAATGAGTGAAAAAGAGAAAGTTGTGGTCCAGAGGTAAGAGGGCAGAATAAAAAAAAGAAAGAAAGAAGAAAAGAGGCAGAGAAGAATTGTGAAGAGTAGAGAAGAGGGGGAGCACTGACCTCTTGAAAGCTGGTTGGGTGGGGAATACTTGCTGTGTTTTCTGGATTTATATCACTTATGATGTAATGAAATGCTAAATAGAGTTGTGAAACTCTTTATTCTATTTCTGGAGAATCATTCAATACAAATATCAGTTTATATGCACTTGTTTGAGTGTAATGTTACATACAAAATACAAAAGTATCATTAGCCATATACATTTCCCTCGTATTACATTTCTCAGCAATCCTCCAGTAAGCAAGACTTGCGGCAGCAGAGCAGAGTAATTCCAGAAAGCCAGCTCCAAGTCTGTATCAGGTTTTAAAATACTTCATGTGTAATTTGAATTTAATGTTTGTTGTGTTCACGTTGTCTTGTGTTGTGTTGTTTGGATAATTGTTCATTCATGTTTAGATGTTTGGATAATCATTCATTCAGGTTTACAATGCCATATCTATACAATCAAGTTGTAAAATGAGAGGTTTGTGTTGCAGGGCGACATTGTTTTTTCCTGTTTAGCTAAAAAAAATATTTTCAGTTCACATTGTGTTGTTTATATTGCATAATTTGAATGGAATTCTCCTTTTTTGACCAACATTTATTTGTAAAATATTGTTTCAACATAACACAATGGTATATTGGTTGAAAACCTGAGAGTACAACACTAGGGTAAGCAAGTTGACACCTTCCGTTGGTTGATCTTATAGATAAGTGATATTCAAGAGTCCTCCACAGATATAGATTTTATAATGTTGATCATTTTCAATGCTCAGAACTTCATGATTGATCGAGAGGATGAAAATGAAAGTTATGTGAAGAAATTCTCTAAAGGAAATTGGTTGAGTGCAGAAGCACTCTTCTGCATGAAAGTCATTGAGAAAGATGGGTGAAATGGTGGAGACTTGGTCGCACAGTTGGGGATAATGTCAGAATCAATCTTCTGTCGAGGCAAACGCTTTGGGCAGGATTATGGGGTTGAGGAACAATCCCTGATTGATATGCAAAGGGTCACGTAACACTTTGAAATGTTGAATGGTGAAATAGACTCTTTGGGTGAACGAATGGATGCTAGGTTGGACAACTTGGATGGAATGTCGATCAGCTAAGCGAAGAAGTTTAAGAAACCTTTTCTCAAATTCTGTACAAGAGGATGGACAACGCACTGCCTCCTTACGAGCTTACATGCATCTCTTTCATGTTTTTTTCTGCATTCATGACAAATTTCTCATTTTAGGAAAATTTTACAATTCACTTGTTCTATTTTGTTTAGTTGAACTCCTAATGTAGTTTGCTCTAACTTTGTTGAACTTTTGTTAAATTTGGATATTGGATATTGAAATTGTTGGATGTGTTGTTTTTATATGTTGGATAATTAACATTGGGATGTATTTTGTTGAAGTGTTGAATATGTGTTGGATATGTGTTATGGTTTATTGCAATTATTGGATATGTGTTGATGTTGGCTCATTTTCCTTTTTGATTTGTGACAAAAAAGGGAGAAAGAATGTGAATAAATGTTGTTGTTGATGCAAATTTTATGGACATATGCAAAATGCATCTTTTGTGTTAATATGAATGTTGATGAAATGGCATTGATAATGTTACACAACTTGCTTAGTAGAAATGCAAATGAATTGATAATGGCATTGACAATGCAATATATAAAAGAGTCTATAAGCTTCTTGAAAAGGGCGTTTTAAATTTTAGAAGGCTCTTAAACTTGCTTTTGTCACTACATTGTTAGATCCAAGGTGTTCTTGATGATGAAAAAGCAAGTTTATCACTCCGGATATTTTGGTTCAATCAGACATATGAAACCTGCTACAAGCAAGCCTTCCCGTATTCACGTTTTGTTCATGCCTCAATTGAAGTCAGCACTGGATTTTGTCAAAAATTGGTGTGCTTTCAGCATGACTCATATGAAGGAGTGACAAGCAAGTCTTCTCATGCATAATGTCTCGTTCATGCCTCAATTGAAGTCAATGCAAGATTTATTCAACAAATTGATCCACTTCCATGCATGCGATTGATGCATGCCCACGCATGACACATACGAAGGAATCACTTGTAAGACATCTTGTGCATCAACATGTTCAGGTCAACTCTTGAAAAGTCAACATTTGACGCACGTTCATGCATTCAAAGCATGCACAACTATGCATTATTATTATATTGAACAGGTTTCAATCGAGAGGAGTCGAATATAAACTAACGGTGCATAACATTCAAGTTTAAATTAAGTTGAATGCACACCCCAACACTAGCCATAACATTTTAACATCTTGTTTTACAAGATGCTTATAAAAGACAAACTATTTTAGGTTGGAAAGATGACTTCAGATTGTTAGGTTAAAAATTTTATTCCTAAAATTTCTTATGATTTTCTTTTATTAAGTCTAAGCTAATAAAACCAAGATCAAGCTCCATAGGTTTAAACCGTAAAGCTCAAGTCAAAATCATCCAAGTCAAAAAAGTGAGCTCGGCTTCAATTGACCTGTCAGTGGCCTTCATCTTCCAGCCAGATTCTGGGAACTGGAATTTTACCGGAAACTGTATTCTGCAACAAGTTGTGGAAACGACGATGACTTGTCCTTGAACATCTTCGTCGGAGAATCACATTCCTCAACATGTCGTACCCCAAGATATTAAAAAATTGATATTAATATTTGACAACAAAAATACATTCAAAAGTCCTAAATTCATGACTATATATACACACCGCGATTATGAAGCAGAACCATATCATTGTCAAGAACAGAAGTTATCCTATGTACAAACGGTAGCCCCAGATCCTTATACATGATCAATAGGGCCAAGAAAACTTGCACAATTACCATCATGGATCATAAACATACCTAATGAAGTCAACAATCCTTTCAGCATCACACCTGACCGCAATCCAGATCAAACCAAATTGCAATTTTCCAATTCAGTGTGGTGAAACAGCAAGGGTTTCTTATCTGTTTGGTTCGGAAAATTTTCTACTATTATCCTCGGTAAATGATTTTGGAAAGTTAGGGACTTGGGATTCTGTAATTGTATCTGATTTAGTTCAGAGTTCTAGTCAAACATGTATGAGGTCAAAGTGTACTAAGGATAGCTTGTGATTGTTAAGTATTTTTCTCTCTGTACAAATGAATGCATGGTATCATTTTTCTAAAGCTCGTGCTGGACTAAATTTTAGTGATGCAGAGATATTTCACTAATTACCAAGATAATCCGAAAGCTTCATTTTTTTTAATCGAAAAAGTCGTACTTCTAAGAGATGTGTCACTAGCGATAGCCAATGAAGTCTGTCCAGAGAAACAGATGTTCACTTGAATCAAGGATTCAATTATTTTTGTTTACATTATCTTCTTCAAAAATCTGAAAAAAGGGGATTCGATAAGAAAGATTAACTTTTTGTTCGTACTCATCCAACATAAAAAGAAAAAGTTTATGTTCTAACCCAGAAAAGAATGGAGACTAATTATTAAATAAAGCATATTCTCTTCATTTATTCATCCTCACTAATGGATGCAGGTACCAGTTTTCTTCTCAGACCCATTTTCTTACATGGGTTTTCGGCTTCATTACACTTAGTTTTGTTACTTTCGTTAATTATCTCTTGGGTTTGCAAGAAACTGAAAGCTAGTGTTGGCCAAAGTACTGAAGGGTCAAAAGAGAGGTTTAACAAAAGTAAGAGAGTTTTGTGGTATAAGCAGACTTTGTTTTGTTGTTTAGGTGTTTCAGTGTTTAATCTTGTGTTGTCTTTGTTGAGTTACTTCTATTGGAACAGAAATGGTTGGTCTGATGATGAACTGGTGACCCTTCTGGATTTAGTGCTTAGAACACTTGGTTGGGGTGCAATTTCTGTATACTTGCATACCCAGTTCTTCAATTCTGGTGAACCAAAGTTCCCTTTTCTATTGAGGGTCTGGTGGGGTTTTTACTTGTCTACTTCTTGTTATTGTCTTGTTATTGACATTGTTCTTTACTACAAACAATTTACTGTACCAATTCAATATGTAGTGTCTGATGTTTTCTCTGTTATCACTGCACTGTTTTTCTGCTATGTGGGGTTTTTGAGGAAACATGTGGGTGAAGATACTGTCCTTCTTCAAGAGCCCCTTTTGGATGGAAACAATGTAAGTGATGATGTAGTGTCACCAATTAAGACCAAGGGGTCTGATAATGTGACTCCTTTTTCAAAAGCTGGTTTTATTAGTATCCTTACTTTCTCTTGGATGGGCTCTCTAATTGCTGATGGTAATAAGAAAACTTTAGAACTTGAGGATGTCCCTCAACTAGATAGTGGTGATAGTGTAGTGGGGGCCCTTCCAATTTTCAGAAATAAGCTCAATGCAGAGTGTGGTATGGGAAGTGGAGTGACCACACTAAAACTAGTGAAGGCATTGTTCTTCTTAGGGTGGAAGGACATTCTTTTGACAGCTTTCTTTGCTCTTGTAACCTCATCGGCCTCATTTGTTGGCCCATCCCTAATTGACACTTTCGTCCAATACCTCAATGGCAAGCAGAAATTCAAACATGAGGGATATGTTTTGGTTTCTGCTTTCTTTGTTGCAAAGCTTGTGGAGTGCCTCTCACAGAGGCAATGGATCTTTCGGTTGCAGCAAGTTGGAGTTAGGGTCCGAGCAGTCATTATTGCAGTGGTCTACAATAAGAGTTTGACACTTTCATGTCAAGCGATGCAGGGCCACACCAGTGGAGAAATCATTAATTTAATGACTGTTGATGCTGAGAGACTTGGTGACTTCACCTGGTACATACACGATCCATGGCTGGTAATCGTGCAAGTTGGTTTGGCCTTTTTGATCTTGTATAAAAATCTTGGGCTATCATCAGTTGCTACAATCTTTGCAACAGTAGTTGTTATGTTGGTAAATTTTCCATTTTGGAGAATGCAAGAGAAGTTTCAAGACAAGTTGATGGAATCTAAGGATAAAAGAATGAAAACAACTTCTGAAATTTTGAGGAGCATGAGAATTCTCAAGCTTCAGGGATGGGAAATGAAATTTTTGTCGAAGATTATTGAGCTCAGGAAGTGTGAGGCTGGATGGTTGAAAAGACATCTTTATTGTACGGCTATGGCCAGTTTTATCTTCTGGTCTGCCCCCAGTTTTCTGTCAGTAGTCACTTTTGGTGCTTGTATGATTTTAGGAATCCCACTTTCATCTGGGAAGATTTTATCTGCTATCGCAACTTTCAGGATTCTTCAAGTACCAATTTATGCTCTACCTGACACAATTTCGATGATAATTCAGACTAAAGTTTCCCTAGATAGAATTGCATCTTTCATCCGTCTGGATGACTTGCAGCCTGATGTTGTTGAGAGGCTGCCAAGAGGTAGTTCTGACACAACATTGGAGATCATTGATGGGAACTTTTCTTGGGATCTTACGTCTCCTAATAAAACACTGAAAGATATAAACTTGAAGGTGCTCCATGGCATGAAGGTAGCAGTTTGTGGAACAGTTGGATCAGGCAAATCAAGCTTACTTTCTTGTATTTTAGGAGAAATACCGAAGAGTTCCGGCATCCTGAAACTGTGTGGTACAAAGGCCTATGTTGCTCAATCACCTTGGATACAAAGTGGTACGATTCAAGAAAACATTTTGTTTGGCAAGGAGATGGACAGAGTAAGGTATGATGTTGTTCTTGAGGCCTGTTCATTGAAAAAGGACCTGGAAATCTTCGCTTTTGGTGATCAGACAGTTATTGGAGAGAGGGGGATCAATTTGAGTGGAGGACAGAAGCAAAGAATACAAATTGCTCGTGCCATCTACCAAGATGCTGATGTCTATATGTTTGATGATCCTTTCAGTGCTGTGGATGCTCATACAGGATCTCACCTCTTTAAGGTAGAATCATTTCCCAATGCCTTTGTATTACAAGTTTTAACCTCTTTAAGGTAGAATCATTTCCTAATGCCTTTGTATTACAAGTTTTAACTTTTCCAGTTACCTTATGAAAATATGGCCAGCACTTACAGCACTGAGTTACTGGAATTTATTTTGATAAATTTGACATCCAAAAAAACCATTGCAGTAAACTAAATTGGTCTCTTCTTTGTGTAATAGGAAGTTTTACTGGGCCTTCTGTCTTCCAAAACGGTGATATATGTTACTCATCAAGTGGAGTTCTTACCTGCAGCTGATCAGATCTTGGTAAGCTAAGTAACTTGTATTTCTTCTCTCAGTGAAGCACATTACTCACTTTAACCTACTAACTCCACTTATACCTTATTAGGTAATGAAAGATGGAAAAATTACTCAAGTGGGAAAATACAGTGACATTCTAAATTCAGGAACTGACTTTATGGAGCTCGTAGGTGCACATAAGCAAGCTTTATCAGCAATTGGTTCAATGGAGGAAGGACTAGTTTCTGAAAAAATTATGGAAGACAGATGTGGCCCAACTAGAAGTAGCAATGTTGTCCAGAAAGAAGAGAACAAAAATGTTCAGAATGATGAATCAGATGAAATTGCAGAGTTGAAAGGACAGCTTGTTCAGGAAGAAGAGAGAGAGAAGGGTAAAGTTGGGTTTTCACTATACTGGAAATATATCACAGCTGTATATGCAGGAGCTCTTGTGCCCTTTATATTGCTTGCGCAGGTTCTCTTTCAGACCCTTCAAATTGGCAGCAATTATTGGATAGCTTGGGCAACTCCAGTGTCAGAAGATATAAAACCTCCAGTTGAGAGCTCTACTCTAATATTTGTGTTTGTAATTTTGGCTATTGGAGGTTCTTTTTGCTTGCTTGCCAGAAACATACTTGTTGTAACGACTGGGTACAAAACAGCTACACTGCTCTTCAATAAAATGCATATGTGCATTTTCAGAGCCCCCATGTCCTTTTTTGATGCAACCCCTAGTGGAAGAATTCTGAACAGGGTAAGTAAAATTTATGTTACAATATAATTTATTGGATTAGCCAATTCAAATATTACTGTATTTGGATTTCTATTCTAAATATGTTACAAGATTGGATTTACCTTAATTTTTGCATTTCTGAAAGTTAATCCAAGTAATGAAGATTTGTACATTTAACTGCTGTTGCTTTTTCAGGCTTCTACAGACCAAAGTGCTGTAGATTTGAACATTCCCATGCAAATTGGGGGTTTTGCTTTCAATATTATCCAGCTTCTAGCAATCATTACTGTGATGTCTCAGGTTGCTTGGCAGGTTTTCCTAGTTTTTATCCCAGTAATATCTACCTGCATATGGTATCAGGTAATCTTTGTGTTCTCTCCAACTCTCATAATTTATCCTAATAATGGCTTTATATCAAATATCTAGTATCACCACATATTTGCCGTATTTTGATTCTTATTTTAACACACACACACATATATATATATAAAATATGCAGTGTCCTTTATCTCTATGTTGTAGATCTTTCAAAAGCATTTGGAAGAAGTGTTAATAGAAATGTGATTGTGTTCAGTCTCACACTCATTGACATTAGTATACTATCTTATAATTTACCCATTGTTTAACAAATAATTTCTCATAATTTTTCACCATGCAGCAATATTATATTTCCTCAGCTAGAGAACTTTCACGGTTGGTTGGAGTATGCAAAGCTCCAGTGATACAACATTTCGCAGAAACAATCTCAGGGTCAACAACTATCAGGAGCTTTGATCAAGAATCAAGGTTTCAAAACACAAATATGAAATTGATGGATGGATATTCTCGACCTAATTTTCATGTTGCTGGTGCAATGGAATGGCTGTGCTTCCGCCTGGATATGCTGTCTTCGATAACATTTGCCTTCTCTTTGGTTCTCCTAATTTCTGTTCCGAACGGCATCCTTAATCCAGGTGATTGGTTCACCTATCATATCATCAGTTACTCTTCTTGCTATAAGTAGTATAGAGCATTAAACAAACTTTTTCTTCTCTATAGCAATTGCGGGCCTAGCTGTGACATATGGACTCAATCTTAATATGTTACAAGCTTCTGCAATATGGAATCTTTGCCGTCTGGAGAACAAGATTATTTCAGTTGAAAGAATGCTTCAATACTCTAGTATTCCTAGTGAGCCACCTCTTGTAATAGAAGAAAGTCGGCCTGACCCTTCTTGGCCATCCCATGGAGAAGTTAGCATACATGATCTGCAGGTAATTTTCCTTGCTTTATACTATCATGCTTCTATTGTCTTGTCATGTACACATAAACATTTTGGTTGTGATTATGAAATAGGTTCGCTATGCTCCACACTTGCCACTTGTGTTGCGAGGTTTAACATGCACTTTTTTGGGAGGGATGAAAACCGGCATAGTAGGTAGAACAGGAAGTGGTAAGTCAACTCTCATTCAGACATTGTTTCGGATTGTTGAACCTGCAGCTGGTCAGATTATGATAGATGCCATCAATATCTCATCTATTGGACTGCATGATTTGCGGTCAAGACTAAGCATCATTCCTCAGGATCCAACCATGTTTGAAGGCACCGTACGAAGCAATTTGGACCCTCTTGAAGAATACACAGATGAACAAATTTGGGAGGTGGGTTGGCTTTGATTTGATAGTAGAGTGAAGTTTGTACTTTAGTAATAAAAGATGGGAAGCTAACATGTATTCAAATGGTTTTAGGCTTTGTATAAGTGCCAGCTTGCAGAAGAAGTTAGAAATAAAGAAGGAAAACTAGATTCCAAAGGTATGTTTCTTCTTTCTATTGTATTTATAGTAAATTTTTTCTTACCATAGAAAGGCACATGATTTTTATTATATATGGCCATATGGAATTTTCAGTTACTGAGAATGGAGAGAATTGGAGTATGGGTCAGAGGCAGTTGGTCTGTCTTGGGCGTGTGCTACTCAAGAAAAGTAAGGTCTTGGTGCTTGACGAAGCTACTGCGTCTGTTGACACTGCTACTGATAATCTGATTCAGCAAACTCTCCGGCAGCACTTTTCAGACTGCACAGTCATAACAATCGCTCATCGTATAACTTCTGTTCTTGATAGTGATATGGTTCTTCTTCTAAATCAAGGTAATTTGGGTCATTTTCACTATAACATCTTGGTTTGTCGAGAACTTTGCAACTCAAAATACATCTTGACAACTTAGGAGCTTATACATGTCCACGTCTCTTATGTTTTATTGACATAGGATTTGCCTATAGATATTACATTTAGTTTGATGTTCATGACATAAATTCCATTATCATGAAAGATACTGACTTCTTATCCATGTCCTGGTGTAGGGCTCATTGAGGAATATGATTCCCCTATGAAGTTGCTGGAGAACAAGTCGTCGTCATTTGCACAACTTGTCGCAGAGTACAGTCTCAGGTCAAATTCCAGTTCTGATGTGCAATAATCTGGAAACTGAAGGCCTCAAAGTACTCGTGTGTTAACAGTGTTCCACAATGGAAAATGGTAGTATCCAGGCGAGCAAATTAATTAGTGGATGTAAATGTAATTTAAGGAGTCTACTATTACTGATTGTGCTCACTAGTAAACTTCCTAGAAATTGTAATCTATTTGCACATCAAATGCTTAATAAAGCAAATGAAAAAAATGAAATCCGACTCTGCTGCCGCCAATGTTTACTATTTGACAACACAGCGTTGACAAGCTATGAATTGCAAAACAATTGCTCTGCCACAATCTACTCAAATGAAAATATCCAAATAAATAAATAAAGCATTTGCCAACAACTGTGGAGGTCATTTCCCTGTGGCAGCAGTGACCTTCCTGGGTTGTGTCACCGTTGACAGAGTAGGTCTCGCCACGGCAGGATGAGGCAGATTCCCCCAAGGCCGCTAGAATTTTTGGCACTGCCACATACTGTTATCCCTCAACAATTGATTTGAGAAATTTGCGGTTTGATTTGGGAAAGTTAGGGACTTGGAATCTTGTGACTAAATTTCATTTAAGTCAGAGTAGAATCCACTCACGTGCCAGGTCAAAGTCTTTTAAGGGAGCTTGGGCGTCAAGTAACTTTTGGAAAAACACATGCAGGTGTCATTTTTTCCAATATGTCGTGCTTGACTAGTTCTCAAGAGATGTTGGGTATTTTGTGCTTGTCCAACTCTTTAAGTTATAGGTCTGGGGAAAATTAATGATGTCACAGATGTTTACAAAAATCATGGATTCAATCGATTGACTTTATTTTTTATTTTTAAAAGATAAAAGAACAAGATTCTATACAGGGGTATTAACTCTTGTTGCTTAAACCTACATCCACATACATGCATTTCTTTCCTAGACCAAAAAGTTATGAAGCTTTTTCATTCAACAAGCCATGAGATGTTAACTTTCTTCACCCTCTCATCTTCTCTAATGGATGCAGGTACTGGTTTTCTTCTTAAACCCATGTTCTTGCATGGGTTCTCTGCTTCATTGCATTTAGTTTTATTACTTGGGTTAATTGTTTGTTGGGTCCGCAAGAAACTGAAAGTGAGCGTTGCTCATGAGAGTACTGAAGATTCAAAGGAGAGGTGGAAGAGCAGAAGTGTTTTGTGGTATAAGAAGACTTTGGTTTGTTGTTTAAGTGTTTCAGTGTTTAATCTTGTGTTGTGTTTGTTGAGTTACTTCTACTGGTATAGAAATGATTGGTCTGATGATAATCTGGTGACCCTTTCTGATTTGGTACTTAGAACGCTTGGTTGGGGTGCAATTTCTGTATATTTGCGTACACAGTTCTTCAATTCAGGGAAAAAAAAGTTCCCTTTCCTATTGAGGACCTGGTGGGGTTTTTACATGTCTATTTCTTGTTATTGCCTTGTCATTCACATTGTTCTTTACAACAAAAAAGTTTCTGTGCCAATTCAATATGTAGTGTCTGATGTTTTCTCTGTTATCACTGGACTGTTTTTCTGCTATCTGGGGTTTTTGAGGAAGCATGAGGGTGAAGATACCATTCTCCTTCAAGAACCCCTTTTGGATGGTAATAGTGCCAGTGATGATGCTGTATCATCAATTAAGACCAAAGGTGCTGATAAAGTGACCCCTTACTCAAATGCTAGTCTAATTAGTAGTCTTACTTTCTCTTGGATAAGTTCTCTAATTGCTGATGGCAATAAGAAAACTTTAGACCTTGATGATGTCCCTCAATTAGATAGTAGAGATAGTGTACTTGGGGCCTTTCCGATTTTCAGAAATAAGCTTCAGGCAGAGTGTGGTACGGGAAGTAAAGTGACCACTCTAGCGCTTGTGAAGGCACTGTTCTTCTATTCTTGGAAGGACATCCTTGTCACCGCATTTTTAGCGCTTCTATACACTTCAGCCACTTATGTTGGTCCGTTCCTTATTGATACTTTTGTTCAATACCTCAATGGGAAGCAGAATTTTGAGCATGAGGGGTATGTTTTGGTTTCTACTTTCTTCGTTGCAAAGCTTGTGGAGTGCCTCTCTCGGAGGCGCTGGATCTTTCGGTTGCAGCAGGTTGGAGTTAGGGTCCGAGCAGTAATTATTGCAATGGTATACAATAAGGGTTTGACACTTTCCTGTCAAGCGATGCAGGGACACACCAGTGGGGAAATCATTAATTTCATGACTGTTGATGCTGAGAGACTTGGTGACTTCATGTGGTACATACATGATCCTTGGCTGGTCATCGTCCAAGTTGGTTTGGCCTTTCTGATCTTGTATAAAAACCTTGGGCTAGCATCGGTTGCTACAGTCTTTGGAACCATAATTGTTATGCTGGCAAATTTTCCGTTTTGGAGAATGCAAGAGAAGTTTCAAGACAAGCTGATGGAATCAAAAGATAAAAGAATGAAAGCAACTTCTGAAATTTTGAGGAACATGAGAATTCTCAAGCTTCAGGGATGGGAAATGAAATTTTTGTCTAAGATTATAGAGCTCAGGAAGACTGAGGCTGGATGGTTAAAGAAACAGCTTTTCTGTGTGGCAATGGCCAATTTCATCTTCTGGAATGCGTCCAGTTTTCTGTCTGTAGTAACCTTCGGTGCTTGTATGATATTAGGCATCCCACTTTCATCAGGGAAGATTTTATCTGCAATTGCAACTTTCAGGATTCTTCAAGTGCCAATGTATGCTCTACCTGACACAATTTCAATGATAATTCAGACTAAAGTTTCCCTTGATAGAATTGCAGCATTCCTTTGTCTGGATGACTTGCAGTCTGATGTTGTTGAGAGGCTGCCAAGAGGTAGTTCTGACACAGCATTGGAGATCATTGATGGGAACTTTTCTTGGGATCTTACGTCTCCTAATAAAACACTGAAAGATATAAACTTGAAGGTGCTCCATGGCATGAAGGTAGCAGTTTGTGGGATAGTTGGATCAGGCAAATCAAGCTTACTTTCTTGTATTTTAGGAGAAATACCGAAAAGTTCCGGCATCCTGAAACTGTGTGGTACAAAGGCCTATGTTGCTCAATCACCTTGGATACAAAGTGGCACGATTCAAGAAAACATTTTGTTTGGCAAGGAGATGGACAGAGTAAGGTATGATGTTGTTCTTGAGGCCTGTTCATTGAAAAAGGACCTGGAAATCTTCGCTTTTGGTGATCAGACGGTTATTGGAGAGAGGGGGATCAATTTGAGTGGAGGACAGAAGCAAAGAATACAAATTGCTCGTGCCATCTACCAAGATGCTGATGTCTATATGTTTGATGATCCTTTCAGTGCTGTGGATGCTCATACAGGATCTCACCTCTTTAAGGTAAAACCATATATTAGTGCCATTCTAGTTCCTGAAAAATTTTAACTTCTGCAATTAACTTATGAAAATATAGTGGTAATATCATTAGACAAATTTCATATCAACAAAATATGTAAAATGTTGGGTATCTATAAACATCTTACATCACTTTGGAATGATAAAGGAAAATTGGATAAATAGTCTCTGAACTCTTAATTTGTTGAGACATGAACAATATCTTGACGGTAGAGATGGTTTATTGGACTGGGATCCAAAACCACTAGACTAAATTTGTACTTTTCCTTATGTAACAGGAAGTTTTGCTGGGACTTCTGCGTTCAAAAACAGTGATATATGTAACTCATCAAGTGGAGTTCTTACCAACAGCTGATCTCATCCTGGTAAGCACAAAAACATCTGTATCTTTTCCCTCAATGAAGTGCATTGCTCACATTCTTAACCCATGAAATCAACCTTGTTAGGTCATGAAAGATGGAAAGATTTCACAGGCTGGAAAATATGGGGACATTCTAAATTCAGGAACTGACTTTATGGAGCTTGTGGGTGCTCATAAGCAAGCTTTATCAGCAATAGATGCAATGGAGGGAGAACTAGTTTCCAAAAAAAATTCTGAAAGTGTTGATCAGAGTAGCAGCACTAGCAGGGTTGGCAATGAAGAAGAAAACAAAAATGACCAGAATGATAAATCAGATGAAGTTATTGAGTCTAGAGGGCAGCTTGTTCAGGAAGAAGAAAGAGAGAAAGGAAAAGTTGGATTTTCAGTTTACTGGAAATATATCACAATTGTATATGGAGGAGCTCTTGTGCCCTTTGTATTGCTTGCACAGGTTCTCTTTCAGACCTTTCAACTTGGCAGCAATTATTGGATTGCCTGGGCAACTCCAGTGTCAGAGGAAATGAAACCTCCTGTTGGGAGTTCTAAGCTAATAATTGTGTATGCAATTTTGGCCATTGGAAGTTCCTTTTGCTTGCTTGCTAGAAACACACTTGTTGTAACCAATGGATACATAGCAGCGCGTTGGCTGTTTAGCAAAATGCATATGTGCATTTTCCGTGCCCCCATGTCCTTCTTCGATGCAACGCCAAGTGGACGAATTCTAAACAGAGTAAGTGAATTTATACAATAGTGATATGAATTCTGTAAAGGGCTATCTGAATTATGTGGTGGCATGTTTGCTACAAGATAGCACTTAGTTTAACCTTTTTTCTCTAAAATTATACAAAGTGAATGAAAATTTCTCATTTAATCTGTTTTTTTTTCTTTTTTTTCCTTATAGGCTTCTACTGACCAAAGTGCTGTGGATTTGAATGTTCCTATGCAAATTGGGGGTTTTGCCTTCGGTATTATCCAACTTCTAGCAATCATTATTGTGATGTCTCAGGTGGCTTGGCAGGCTTTTATAGTTTTTATACCAGTGATTTCTACCTGCATATGGTATCAGGTAATCCTTGTGTTTTCTGTATTGTGATTCTTATAATTTTTTTTCTCCAATGAAAAATTGCTACTCTAGATGATATGATTGCACTGTGTTGTATCTCTAAGTTACAGATCTCCCATAAACATTTGGAAGGACAGTTAATATCGATATGTCAAAAATCCTATATAGAACAAGAACTAAGGGCATTGGGTCAATATAAACCCAAAGCCTCCCTCTGCCTTATAAAGCACTTTTCAAAGGTAAAACCATAAGACCAATAAAAACAAAAAGGGACAGTACTCCACTGTTTTATGTAGTCTACTATGTGTGTGTGGATAGGCAACATCAACAGTAGCGCCATTTATATGGATAATGTCAAATGTTTTCCAAGCTCTGACTGAAGGGTTGTATCAATATTAAAAATCTTAGATCAAATAATAATCAAGTGCATTGGGTCAATGTAAACCAGTTGTCTTATTTTTTTTTGTGAGATCTTTTTTTAAGAATAAAACTATGAAACTAACAAAATTAAAACAGATGATACCTTGCCACTCTAAATGGCTTACCATCCTTAGATCAGGGCAACATCAACATATATAAATATCTATGCATTCTTTCTTAGATTCGTTGTCACATTACTCTACCTAACTATAGTTTACAATACTTTGACATACAATTTCTCACAATTTTTTACTATGCAGCAATATTACATTTCCTCAGCCAGAGAACTTTCACGGTTGGTTGGAGTATGCAAAGCTCCAGTGATACAACATTTTGCAGAAACAATTTCAGGGACAACAACTATCAGGAGCTTTGATCAAGAATCAAGGTTTCAAAACACAAATATGAAACTGATGGATGGATATTCTCGACCCAAATTTCATGTCGCTGGAGCAATGGAATGGCTATCTTTCCGCCTTGATGTGCTGTCTTCTGTAGCATTTGCCTTATCTTTGGTCCTCCTTATTTCTGTTCCAGATGGTGTTCTTAATGCAGGTAACCAGTTTACCTACCATTTCATTGGTTATTCTTCTTTCTACCAATACAGCAACGAGCTAACTTGTTTTTATTCTCTTCTAAAGCAATTGCTGGCCTAGCTGTGACATATGGACTCAATCTTAACACTTTACAAGCTTCTGTAATATGGAATCTTTGCCAACTGGAGAACAAGATTATATCAGTTGAAAGAATGCTTCAGTACACTCGTATTCCTAGTGAGCCACCTCTCGTTATAGAAGAAAGTCGACCTGACCCTTCTTGGCCATCCTATGGAGAAGTTAGCATGCATTATCTACAGGTAATTTTCCTTGCTTGTTGGTAATACATATCAGGAGTGAGAGTACAAAAACCTTTAATACGAAGAATAGAAAAGCAGTAGATAAAACAATTTTTCATCTGAGTGTACAAGGATCTAAACATCTATTTTGTAGGATACAATAGTAATACCTCTAGGAGAGATATTGAGTGTGTAGATCCTATGTCACTTCGGAATGCTAAGATGGATTGATTAAATAGTATATGAATTTTTAAGTTGTCAAGACACTTTTGGCTTGTAAAGCCCAAACTCAAAACCATGAGTGGATTCAGAGTCACTCTATGTGTTTTATTGAGCAATGGTGTGTTCAAATGAAAATAACCCCCTAAACAGAATTTCACTATTAACCTCTACCTTTCATCTTTCAACTTTTTAGCCTTCATCTTAATTGAATTTTGATCAAATTTTTCAAACCCATTATACTACTGTGCTCCTATTGTTTTGTCGTGTACACATGAACATTTTGACTATGATTATGACACAGGTTCGCTATGCTCCACACTTGCCCCTTGTATTGCGAGGTTTAACATGCACATTTTTGGGAGGGATGAAAACTGGCATAGTAGGGAGAACAGGCAGTGGTAAATCAACTCTCATTCAAACATTGTTTCGGATTGTTGAGCCTGCAGCTGGTCAGATTATGATAGATGCCATCAATATCTCATCCATTGGACTGCATGATTTGCGGTCAAGACTAAGTATTATTCCTCAGGAGCCAACCATGTTCGAGGGGACTGTTCGAAGCAATTTGGACCCTCTTGAAGAATACACAGATGAGGAAATTTGGGAGGTGGGCTGGTTTTAATTTGATTGTAGAATGAAATTTATACGCAGCAATTAAAATGGGATGCTAACATTAGCATAAATGGTTTTAGGCGCTGGAAAAGTGCCAGCTTGCAGAAGAAGTTAGAAAGAAAGAAACGAAACTAGATTCCAAAGGTATGTCTCTTCTTCTTCATACTTGTTGGAATTGGTAACCACTTGATTTATAAGATGTTACACTGAATGCATATGATTCCCCGTCAGTGGGTGCCCTACTACCTGGTGAGCATGCATGGGTGTAGGGGGCAATACCCTGAGCTTGTAAGCAATATTTAACTGTCTTTTACCTATTTCTTATCATGTAGTGGATATGGTATCATTCGCAATTTGAGTTTATCTTATGAAGCTCCATTATAGGATTTCCTTATGGAAATCCTAATAGGGTTTGGTTTAGTAATAGAAGTGTTAATAGGATTTGGTTTAGGTATAATAATCTTAGCATGAATAAATGTTATTTTCTTTTATGATTGTGATAACAATTTTCTAGCAAATAGATTTAATGTAATCAGAGTTGTGAGAAAATATTGAATAGTATGGCCTCTGCCACACGTAGTTTGCTTTTAGGTGAATCAAGATAAATTGCTTGTATTTTTTCTTTCTATTGTGTAACTATTTACTCTATTAATCTCATATGCAATCTTATATCCATTTTCAACAATATGGTTATATGGATATTCCAGTTATTGAGAACGGAGAGAATTGGAGTATGGGTCAGAGGCAGTTGGTGTGTCTCGGGCGTGTGCTACTCAAGAAAAGCAAGGTCTTGGTGCTGGATGAAGCTACTGCGTCTGTTGACACCGCTACTGATAATCTGATTCAGCAAACTCTCCGGCAGCACTTTTCAGACTGCACAGTCATAACAATCGCACATCGCATAACTTCTGTTCTTGACAGTGATATGGTTCTGCTTCTAAGTCAAGGTAACTATGATCAATTTTAGTGTAACATCATAGTTCAATAGAACAGTCCATTGTCAAAATATTGTTTGTTTTAGACTCATAATTCATTATGGTTTTGATTTTGGACTTTACAATTTAAAACGTATTTTAACAACATAAAAACTATCTTTTTATATTTTGTGGACGTTGAATTTCTCCAGAGATGTTACATTCAGATTGACGTTCATGACATACATATCATTATCATGGAAGATACTGACTTTTCTCCATGTCCTGGTGTAGGACTCATTGAGGAATATGATTCTCCTGCAAAGTTGCTGGAGAACAAGTCGTCGTCATTTGCACAACTTGTTGCAGAGTACAGTCTGAGGTCAAATTCCAGCTCTTACGAAAAGTTGGCTGGAAACTGATTGCCAGGGAACTGGTGTATGTTGGTAATGTTCTACAGAAAATATGGTTCTGTATTTTGGCTCTTTGTTGTTTCAAATCGTGTTCCCTGGAAACACTTATTTTGATTCTGTGATAGTACTTCAAACTTCAATAATTTTTCATTTGAGCCAATCTAATTCAAACCAATATGATACCAAAAGTTACCTCTGCATCTTCCTCAATAGTAATCAGCGATATCAAACACATAATAATTGTTAAAAAATATAGGTAAAGATCTTATCACTAATAAACAACAAGAAAAAACCGTGCACGTTATTCTATTCTCTTAGTATGTAAGAACTTAAATCAAAATCACCTAATAACTGTAATTGTTATGTTTTTATAATATATTTGAATAAATAATATATCGATGTTTAATCTATCTTTTTATCTTATAAATATAAAAAATTTATAAGAAGGGAAAGATAAAAACTCTAAGAAGAAGACATTCATTCATTACAAAAAATAATAATAATAATATGCCAAAAATATTTCACTAGTGATAATATGAGATTAATGTGAACTCTTGAACAACAAATTAACCCATATTAAAAACTTTTTTATATTCAATTTATTAATATTTTTACTCTCACACTTAAAATCTTATTTAGTTATTAATACAGTGGATAAAAGAATAAATAATATTAACATAGGAAAATCTCAAATTAGCTAAAATTAAATCCGTCTTACCAAAAACTTCTTAACGTACTAAAAAAATAAAAAATAAATAAGACTTGCTTCCACTTCAACTTCAAGAAAAAAACACTTAATTCATATTTCAAGACATGATCGTTGAAGTAACAAGTATTTAATATTACATGTGAGTAGATCATATAAAAATCTTTAAGCCTGTTTTTGTCACGTATTGTCGTATTAATTAAGAATATTATAAGATATAAATTTAAGTAATTTATACTTAATTTGGAATCTCCATGATTATTTGTCTTTAATGCAAGCATCACATTCCCAACTTCTTGCTAAATAAGCAGAAGCTGGTCAGAGGAATCACTTACCTGTTCCTATCTTCTTGCAAAAGCACTTTTGGCTACTTGTGCAAATTTTGTTCCCTTCTGTTCTTATTTTAATTCTTCTTGAAAATGTATTTAGCACCCCTAAATGTTTGTTAGCTTTCAGCCAACTACCACCTATTTCATAATATGATGTTTATTAATTATTAATAGTTAGGAGTGAATACGAATCAAACCAAATTTGAACATTCTCTAACTCAAGTTTAATTTGAATAAAAAATAATTTAACTCAAGTTTGTCGCAAAATAGATTAAGTCAAAATATCAAAGAAAAATAACATTAAAACAAATGTTGATTGTTTATTTATTCAGATTAGAGTAATACTATATATACAAATATTTCTTATTTACAAATATATATAAATTTATGTGATAATATGTAATTGGATGAATTTGAAATTAAAAAGAAGTAAATAAATACATCATCTGATCATATATAATTATGTTAGTTTGTATAAATAAGATAGAAAAAAATATTATATACGTAGTTTTTTATTTCTTTGTGGTTTTATAAAAATACTTTAAACTTTGAGTACTTATGAGAATTAAGTAAAATTTGTGGTTTATGATAAAAAAGATTTCCCTTTAGAAAGTAACTTGAAAAAGTCTATTTTAAAATGTCAAGTTTGAAATATTTAATTACAAGAGCTATTTACGGGATGTTAAATCATAAAATGAATAAAAATTGTGAATTTGAAGGACTTCTCCTAATGGTCCCAATCACTTTACATTAATTTCCTTTCCTGGACCATGTGAGAGGATCTTTTTGAATTTTAATTGATAGTTTTATGACATTGTGATATTTTCCATCTTCGAATGGACCTATCAAAACAATTCCAAGATGACAAAAATATCACCATCAACCTAATAAAGTCCAAGAATTTGATGTTGGAAAAATAGTACATTGCATAGCAATTTATTGATAGTGACCTATTTGATTAAGGATAGAGACTTTGTGACAATGAGTGGTCCTAAATGGCCCCCTTAACTTTCATAAATTTGGCCAAAATTTTCCAATAATATTTTTAAATGGTTGGATTTGATTGAAGATGACATTAATCGAATCTATGACTCAATTTAAATAAATTAATTTGATTTTTTTATTTAATTATATTTTTTATATTGTCGATTATACTATTCATACTTCTAATGATATTGTTTTTTCTATCAACGATCCTTTAATAATATTGTATATTAGTTTAAATTAGGCATTATGGTATTGATCAAACTTGAGCCAATCTCAACTCTGATTTGCCACAAATAGAATTTATTCTTCACTCTTATAGGCTTTTCTATGACCAACAAGAATAATCTAATAACTAGTCTCTGACTCAAAAAACAAAAGAACCATAAGCCTTAGTTTTGGTGGGAAATAATATGAACTCAAAAGTCACTATTGACATGTTAATAATTTTGTTTAATTTCTTCACCAAAGTGTGAACACGGATCCATCCTATTCAAATTAGTCAAGCACGTGTTTGAAAAATAATACCATGGATAAATATCACAAAGACCCCGCACAATTATTGCAGAACGTCTCACCGTTTTAGTTGTTAAATGTTTTCACTTTGGTGCTTGTGATATTTAAATCTAGCTAAAGTGGGAAAAAGAAAAATCTATCATTCAATGAAGAAATATATATATACGTTTTGTGTAATAATCATGGTTTTGATGCCCTGTTGAATAGGCTGATCCGAGATTATATCAATCCGGTTGATATTAACAATTGGATCGGTAAATTATTTAAATAAGTATTAGAATAATATTTAAAATAATTTAGTCTATTTATAAAAATATTTCCAATATGTCAACAACTAGAACAATTCAAACCATAGATCATAGAGGTCCAAACCAATTACAATAGATTCGATTCAAATTTCAAAACCACGATAATAATTTGTAATAAAATGTTATATTCTAATTAAATATATCCTAATAAATGTATATATTTTAAATCCATGGTAATAATATGTAATAGTACGATATTTTCTGATTGAATAAGTCCTAATAAATGTATATATCTCTTGAGTTTGATTCCATAATTATCTTGTAAATTATAATGAGTCAATTTCTTTACAGTTTTCTCAAGTAAATGGAGAGATAAACATAATTTAGGAAAATCAGAATTTCAATATTTGATCCTGCATCGTATTGTAAATTGATTTTAAATTGAATTGAGCGAGAGTCACCTTTAATTTGTGTTTATCTAAATTAAAAAATCAAATTAATTTTTTAATTTAAATTAAATTTAAGTCTAATTTAAATAAATTTAAATTGAATTAATTTTTTAAAATAAATAAACTTGAATTGGTTAGATCTTAAGAGTTAAAGTCTCTCCAATAACATGATCCCAAAGAATTCAAACAGACTTGGAGTACATAATTTTTGCACAGAATCAGCATGTGAGTGGTGAGCCCGCCGACGCCGACAGATTTGGCAAAACTTTAGGCAGAATTTTCCAATCACAACTCTCGTAGTGGGTGGAGCCCCAAAACTTTTTAGAGTTGAATATGGCCAAAAACCATGTTTGGCCCCAAGTAAATCAATAAAATAATAGAATATTCTGCAGAATTTTCTTGTTGAGCACACAAGCCAATAAAATAAGGCAAAAAAGTATGTTTGGCTCCCAAGAAAATCAATAAAATATGCTGCAGTATTTCTTGTTCAGCACACAACTCAACTATCGGTAGTATGTCAGCAATTTTGTTTTTTTGTCTCACTTGGGAGTAAACTGTCGTCTTTGGAGTCTCTTTGAGATTTATTGTATAATTTTAAGATGGTAATGAGCATTTTTTATTGATCTAACTAATGCTTGAAATAAATTTGGCAACCTAATATCCATAAAACGCAAATCTAATATCAGTGACATTCATAAGAGATATTGGGTATGCACAGAGATTTCACTTTGACTATGTAAATATTAAATTATTAAAATATATTTTACATTAAAAAATTTAAAAATAAAAATAAATAACTTATTGATAATTAAATCGAGAATAATGGTAGATTGAATTCAATTTTATAAAACAATTAAGTTTAAATTAAATTATTTTTAATTTAAATTTAAATCTTAATCTATCCATTTTGAATCAAACTCTAATGACTAAGTTAAAGAATAAGGTTATCAATTTTGAGCTATCTGATTTGAATAGATAAAAAATTAATTTTTATTCGGGTTTGATTGGAATAGAGTCCACGTGGTTTTTGCAAAACCTTATTATTGAGCTATAATGTTCTTAACATTAAAGATCTCATGTCAACGTGAGGTTCAGCCTCTCTCTCCCTCCACGTTCTTTCCCTGGAGAGAAGCCAGTTTTTGTTTCACTTCAGCTTCGGTACTTAGCTCTCTCCGTCTCCCCCGCCTTGGTCGACACGTTAACTATCTTCCAAGAATCCGTCTTTGACTCTCTCTTTGTCTCTTTCAGGCCCTTTTATTTATGTGTATACATAAACACAGACCAACGTAAGTCTTCAATCTTCACAATTATAATAATCCTCAAGCCTTCAAAACACACCTCTTTTCGCTATAAACCCACCAAAAAATGCTACTTTTTGATTCAGCAAAACACGTTTTGTTAACTTTCTTTACACACTCTTCTTCTGCACTCATGTATTCAGGTACTGATTTTCTTCTCAAACCCGTTTTCGTACGCGGGTTCTCCGCTTCATTGCACTTAGTTTTGTTACTTGTGTTATTTCTCTCGTGGGTTTGGAAGAAACTGCGAGTAAGTGTTAGTCGTAGTAGTGTGGAGTCGAAGGAGAGGCTTAAGAACAGAGGGGTTTTGTGGTATAAGCTGACTTTTGTTTGTTGTCTAGGTGTTTCAGTGTTTAATCTTGTGTTTTGTTTGTTGAGTTACTTCTATTGGTATAGAAATGGTTGGTCAGATGAAAAACTGGTGACCCTTTTTGATTTTGTGCTTAGAACATTGGGTTGGGGTGCGATTTCTGTTTATTTGCATACCCATTTTTTAAATACAGCTGAACAAAAGTTCCCCTTGTTGTTGAGAGTTTGGTGGGGTTCTTACATGTCTGTCTCCTGTTATTGTCTTGTTATTGACATCGTTCTTTGCAAAAACCATGTGTCTTTACCAATTCAGTATTTGGTTTCTGATGTTGTGTCTGTTATCGGTGGGTTTTTTTTCTGTTATTTGGGGTTTGTAAAGAGACGTGAGGGTGAAGATACCCTCCTGCAAGAACCCCTTTTGAATGGTAATTCAAATGTAAGTGATGATGTAGGGTCAAGTATCAAGTCCAAAGGGGCTGATAATGTGACCCCTTATTCAAATGCTGGTCTGTTTTGTCTTTTTACTTTCTCTTGGATGGGTTCTCTGATTGCTGTTGGCAATAAGAAAACATTAGACCTTGAGGACGTCCCTCAGTTAGATAACGCCGATAGTGTAGTTGGGGCCTTCCCAATTTTCAGAAGTAAGCTTCAGGCAGAGGGTTGTGTGGGTAGTGGAGTTACCACTCTAAAACTGGTGAAGGCATTGGTCTGGTCAGCGTGGAAGGAAATTCTGATAACAGGTTTACTTGCTCTTTTATACACAATCGCCTCATATGTTGGCCCATATCTCATCGACACTTTTGTGCAATACCTCAATGGGAAGCGGGAATTTGAAAATGAGGGGTTTGTTTTGGTTTCTGTTTTCTTTTTCGCAAAACTTGTGGAATGCCTTTCCCGGAGGAACTGGTTCTTTCGGTTGCAGCAGGTTGGAATTCGGATCCGAGCAGTACTTGTTGCAATGGTGTACAACAAAGGTTTGACACTTTCATGTCAATCGAAGCAGGGACACAGCAGCGGGGAAATTATTAATTTCATGACTGTTGACGCTGAGAGAGTTGGTGACTTCAGTTGGTACATGCATGATCTCTGGATCGTGCTTGTGCAGGTTGCTTTGGCGCTGGTGATCTTGTATAAAAATCTTGGGCTTGCATCGATTGCAACTCTGTTGGCAACAATAATTGTTATGCTGGCGAATTTTCCTTTGGGGAGATTGCAAGAGAAGTTCCAAGACAAGTTGATGGAATCTAAAGATAAAAGAATGAAGACAACTTCTGAGATTCTAAGGAACATGAGAATTCTTAAACTACAGGGATGGGAGATGAAGTTTTTGTCTAAGATTGTTGAGCTCCGAAAAAGTGAGGCTGGATGGTTGAAAAAATATGTTTACACTTCAGCAATGACAAGTTTTGTCTTCTGGGGTGCTCCAACTTTTGTGTCTGTGGCCACTTTTGGCGCTTGTACGCTCTTAGGTATCCCGCTTGAGTCGGGCAAGATCTTATCTGCACTTGCAACTTTCAGGATTCTTCAAGAGCCAATCTACAATCTTCCTGACACAATTTCAATGATCATTCAGACTAAGGTTTCGCTTGATAGAATTGCATCTTTTTTATGTCTTGATGACCTGCAGACTGATGTTATAGAGGTGCAACCAAGAGGTAGTTCTGATACAGCAATAGACATAGTTGATGCGAACTTCTCCTGGGATATTTCTTCCCCAAACCAAACTCTGAGAGATATCAACTTGAAAGTGTTCCATGGCATGAGGGTTGCAGTTTGTGGAACTGTTGGGTCGGGTAAATCAAGCTTACTTTCATGTATCTTGGGAGAAGTACCCAAGATATCTGGTAATCTTAAGCTGTGTGGTACAAAGGCTTATGTTGCTCAGTCCCCGTGGATACAGAGTGGCAAGATCGAAGACAACATTTTGTTTGGTAAGGAAATGGACAGAGAAAGGTATGACAGAGTTCTTGAAGCATGTTCTCTGAAGAAGGACTTGGAGATCCTCTCGTTTGGTGATCAGACTGTTATTGGTGAGAGGGGAATCAATTTGAGTGGAGGACAGAAGCAAAGAATACAGATTGCACGTGCTCTGTACCAGGATGCTGATATCTATTTGTTTGACGATCCTTTTAGTGCAGTGGATGCACATACAGGATCTCACCTCTTTAAGGTTACATCCGTTTCTATCATAATGCTTTACTTCTTGTTGAATTTAGGTTTATTCAACTGATATGTTCATAAATATGTCTCTATACAATAGATGAGTACTTTGCATGCACTGTGGTAATTAGATTGCAAAGTAAAACCATTGCCCTTCGACTTTTATTTACTTATTAATTATTATTTTTAATTTTCTGCTTTAAGGACATATTTAATGGAATTGGTACTTATTCTTCTGTGCAGGAAGTATTGCTGGGTGCATTGAATTCAAAAACGGTGGTTTATGTTACTCATCAAGTGGAGTTCTTACCTGCTGCTGATCTAATCTTGGTGAGCAATTTGTATTACTCTTCTTTTCTAATGGAGTCCATGGCTTCATTTTGATAACACATTAAATCTATTCAAGCTTGTTTTGTTAGGTGATGAAGGATGGAAAGATCACACAAGCTGGAAAGTACACTGAAATTCTTAATTCAGGAACTGATTTCATGGAACTTGTGGGTGCACATAAGCAAGCTTTGTCAGCTCTTGATTCCATAGAGGACGGGCCTGTTTCTGAAAAAATAAGTACTAGCAAAGAAAGTTGTAGCGCAAGTAGTAATGGTGGTGTTGCTAAGAATGAAAAACATCAAGATGTTCAGAATGATAAAGCAAATGATGTAGCAGAGGCAAAAGGGCAGCTTGTGCAAGAAGAAGAGAGAGAGAAAGGTAGAGTTGGATTTTCAGTGTACTGGAAGTATATCACTACCGCTTATGGAGGAGCCCTTGTGCCATTTATATTGTTGGCACAAATTCTCTTTCAGATACTTCAAATTGGCAGCAATTATTGGATGGCTTGGGCAACTCCTGTGTCTGAGGATGCGAAATCACCTGTTGGGGGCTCTACGCTTATAATTGTGTATGTTGCTTTGTCTGTTGGTAGTTCCTTTTGCATCCTTGGCAGAGCAACACTTCTTGTAACAGCTGGATACAAAACAGCCAGTATTCTCTTTAATAAAATGCATCTTTGCATTTTCCATGCCCCCATGTCCTTCTTTGATGCGACCCCAAGTGGACGAATTATAAACAGAGTAAGTGTACATATATATCTTTCTCTGTGATATCAAGTGATTGAACATTGGCGGAATTGTATTTAATATTATCTTCTCTGGTTGGAACAGATTAACATTTTTCTGTCTTTTCTTAAGTCTGTGAATGTCGACATTATACCAGATATTGAATATTCTTCTTTTTTGTGCTTTTTATTGTATAGGCTTCTACTGATCAAAGTGCATTGGATATGAACATTCCCTATCAAGTTGGGGCTTTTGCATTCTCAATGATCCAGCTTTTAGGAATCATTATTGTGATGTCTCAGGTTGCATGGCAGGTTTTTCTTGTTTTTATCCCTGTGATTGCCACCAGCATTTGGTATCAGGTAATCCTTTTGCTCTTGGCAATCCTTCTAAAGTTATGCCAAATTATGGCTTCAGATCAAGTCTCCCTTACAATCTTGACTATTACGGCATGATTTTTTGTATAGGCTTTTGTTTTATTTTGCTTTTCTCTGAGAATTGTTGATGTTCTAGATTATGCATCTGCCTATAATTGCTTGTAAAACATAGTCCATTACAGAATTTCCATGGAAGTTTCACAGAAGAATTAATATAATGTGATTATGTTAAGTCCATTCAGTGGCATATTTTACCATTTTCTGATGGGCGATTTCTGACAGTGATATAATTTTGCAGCAATATTACATACCTTCGGCACGAGAACTTTCACGGTTAGTTGGAGTATCCAAAGCCCCAGTGATACAGCATTTTGCTGAAACAATTTCAGGATCAACAACTATCAGGAGCTTTGATCAAGAAACAAGGTTCCGAGACACAAATATGAAGCTGAATGATGCATATTCACGGCCGAAATTCCATATAGCTGGTGCAATGGAATGGCTATGCTTTCGCCTGGATATGTTGTCTTCTATAACATTTGCCTTTTCTTTGATTTTCCTAATTTCTATCCCAAAAGGTTTAATTGATCCAGGTAATTGATTCAGCTATCTTATTGCTAATCTATTTGGTTATTGTCAGTAAATCTTGGAGAAGATATTAAAGGAACATTTTTTTTGTTATTTTATTTTTAAAGCAATTGCCGGCTTAGCTGTGACATATGGGCTCAATCTAAACACGCTACAAGCTTGGGTCATATGGAATCTTTGCAATCTTGAGAACAAGATTATTTCAGTTGAGAGAATACTTCAATACACTTGTATTCCTAGTGAGCCACCTCTTGTATTAGAAGAAAATCGGCCCAAACGTTCTTGGCCGTCACATGGAGAAGTTGACATCTGTGGTCTACAGGTAACTCTACTGGTTTTATTCTTCCAGTCTCTCATTCCTCTGTGACATGCATACTAATGATTATGGTTTGGGTGTAGGTTCGCTATGCCCCACAAATGCCTCTTGTGTTGCGAGGTCTCACTTGCACTTTTCCGGGAGGGATGAAAACTGGAATTGTAGGGAGAACTGGAAGTGGTAAATCTACTCTCATTCAAACACTTTTCCGAATTGTTGAGCCTGCAGCTGGTCAGATTATGATAGATGGCATCAATATCTTATCCATTGGACTGCATGATTTGCGGTCAAGACTAAGTATCATTCCTCAGGATCCAACCATGTTTGAAGGGACTGTTCGAAGCAATTTGGACCCCCTTGAAGAATACACAGACGAGGAAATTTGGGAGGTGGGTTGGTTTTAATTTGATTGTAGAATGAAATTTATACGCAGTAATTAAAATGGGATGCTAACATTTGTAAAAATGGTTTTAGGCTCTGGATAAGTCCCAACTTGGAGATGAAGTTAGAAAGAAGGAAGAGAAACTAGATTCCAAAGGTCTGTCTCCTCTTCTTCCTGTTCTGTGATTTGTAAATTTTTCGAACTTAATTAAGGCACACATATTTCATTGTTTATGGTTAAATGGTTTTTGTAGTTACTGAGAATGGAGAAAATTGGAGTATGGGTCAGAGGCAGTTGGTGTGTCTTGGACGTGTGCTACTAAAGAAAAGTAAGGTCTTGGTGCTTGATGAAGCTACTGCATCTGTTGACACCGCTACAGATAATCTGATTCAACAAACTCTCCGGCAGCACTTTTCAGACTGCACAGTCATAACAATTGCTCATCGCATAACTTCTGTTATTGATAGCGATATGGTTCTACTTCTAAATAATGGTTAGTATGGTCGCTGAATTTAATTTACCAATAGATTTGTTAGTTTGACATATTCTTGATTTTGCATTACATCTCTGTGTAGGACTTATTGAGGAATATGATTCTCCGTCAAAGTTGCTAGAAAATAAGTCATCGTCTTTTGCACAGCTCGTTGCAGAGTACAGTGTGAGATCCAATTCCAGTTTTGAGAAGTAACAGGAATTTGAAGGTGAAACCTTTATAAAACACAGTTCAGATGAGTTTCTTTATGATGACAAAAACAGTTACTGTGTAAATTTTTATTATGTTGTACCAACAAAAAGCCAGAGATCTTGAAGATCCGGTTAGAAGTTGTTAGTGTAATCTTAGTGATGCTTTATTGCAGATTATGTACACTAGTAAACTTTTGATCTCAATAATCTACTTGAATGCAAATCAGAGTTTTTCACATTTCAGTTTCTGTTGTGTGCATGGTGCTTGATGTTTAAAATCTGTGTTTATGGTAATACTTATATTAGAATTTGACAAAGCCTTGGTAAAACCACATGGCCAAAGGACTATGTCCCACCCAAGATATACTGTAATGTCAAGTGTCCCCTTTTTATCTATGATAACACCAAATGCCCACCCATCAGCAGTTAAAATTAATGGAACCCTAATTCCTTGAAATTTTATCTCATTTTGTCCTCCTAAATTTTAAAAACTAAAAATTTCCCCAAGCTTAAGTTTTAAAAAATAGAAGTTTCATCCTAAGGTTTCGTTTTGAATTCTTCGGCGTCATCTCCGGCTCTATTGTCGGTGGCCTCTCTCTCCTGAAGCATCCTCTCCCTCCGGCGGTCTCTTTTCTCTTATTTGGATGCCTGATTGACATCGGAAGAGCGGTGGAAAACGAAGAACTTCGTTGAGAAAGATGAAATTCTTCATCTGGGAAGACGATCTTCTTCCCAGAAGAAGACCTCTGGGAAGATGACCATCTTCCTAGACGAAGATTGGACGTTCAACGTCGATCAGGTGTCTAAATAGGAGAAAAGAGACTATCGGAGGGAAATGATGCTTCGGGAGGGAGAGACCGCCGGCAATGGAGCCGGAGATGACGCCGGAGATTTCAAAACGAAACCCTAGGGTGAAATTGCTTTTTTTTAAAATTAGGCCGGGGAAAACTTTTAGTTTTTAAAGTTTAGGGGGGTAAAAAGAGATTATATTTTAGTTTATTTTTAATATTATAGAGAAAATGATGATTTTACCTTTACTGCCGTTAATTTTAACTGCTGATGAGTGAACATTTAGTGTTATCATAGATAAAAGGGGGACACTTGACATTGTAGTATACCTTGGGTGGGAAATAGTCCTTTGGCCAAACCACATCCCAAAAGGTAATTATTGAGATTGAAACGGAGAGTCCAAAATCATATAAATTCTATACCAAAAGTCAACACTTTTCACTGTAGGATTTAAGTCACATATCTTATATTTGGGATCGCAATAGAATTGAACAGTAGTGACAGTAGTGATACATATGAAGATTATGTGTTGAAATAACATATTATCATAGGTTGAATGTTCATGTATCCATTTCCAGATTATGATGTTACAGTAAATTTCCCACTGTCTTTTCTCTGGAAACTGAAGTATTACATGAAACAATTCAATGAGTACTTAATATAAACAATTGTAAAGTGGTTTGTGTGTCGCCATGATAATTTTTCAAAGCTTTCGACACCCGAAATAAAATCTAATAGATTTCAGGGTCCCACTTGTATTTAGGAGATAGCAGAAAAGGAGTAATTCGGCTATGCTTGTTGGAATTCTATTAAAATGGAAAAGGAAACTGATATAGAATACGTTATTAATGAATTAATCAAATATAAGGTGAGTAGACAAAAATATAGCATTAAAATTCTATGTAATTTTAAATTAAAAAAACTTTCCAGTCACATATGGGCCTGTACTGATCAAACGATAGATCAACACTCGGGCAACTGTTCAATTTATATCAGCATTTACAAAATCCTGTTTGCGTAATTACCAAATAAATAGGAATATTAAAAGTAAAATGTAAAATATAAACTCAAAATAAGGTTAAAAATGTAAATTCATATATTCTCTATCCGAAGATTTATGAGTATTGGAGCTACTGAAAGCTGTTGCAGATTGCCGCCACTGGGTTAATGCCACGTTGAATTAATGCCAAAAGTAGTTGGAGAGTTTGACTTAAAAAAGAAAGATATCTGTTTACGAACAACAAGAAATTTGTGTTAACTTTAGTTGAAATATTTTGAGTCTTAATCTCTGTTTGTTTTTCAGATTTGTCCTCAGTTCTATCACCCGAAGTTCCAATGCTGTAGCCATCACTGATACAGAAACAAGAAAGTAAATTTTATATTAATTCTATAAAGATATAAAAAGACATATCATCTTTGCTAAATCTTATGAGGAAGTAAGATGTGGGGATTGTTGTGCCATACTCTAGTTCCAGGCCTCCTATCCTTGTTCTTGCATTTCCAATAGGTTCTTTCATCCTCTTTGAACTCTATTTCTCCATCAGTGCCAGTTTTCTCCCCGCAACAGAGCCATGCCTTACTCCAATTCAAGAACACCATTTCAATTTCACAATTCAGCTTCTAGTCACTGTCATGAATATTCTTATCCTAAGACCAACTCCTGGAAAAACGGTAGTGATTGTTGCTCCTGGAATGGGGTCACTTGTGATAGCGTTGGTGGTAATGTCATTGGCCTTGACCTAAGTTCTAGCTGGCTGATTGCCTCTATCTTCGACAATAGCAGCCTTTTCCTCCTTCACAATCATCAGAAGCTCAACCCAGCTTGTAATGATTTCCGTGAATCGAACATCTCAGCGAAGTTTGGTGAGTTCATAGAATTGAGACATCTTGATCTTTCTTCATCCTATTTCTCTGGCCAAGTTCCTGCTGAAATTTTCCACCTATCTAAACTTGTTACAATTGACCTTTCTTCCAAGGATTTCTCTGGAGTATTACTAGAACTGCACCAAGGTGATCTCAACCAAAGATGTAAATATGTCTTCTGTTGCACTTCTTTGGCAAACCTGTCTTCTTTTTCTTTGATATCTTACTCTTAGAAACGGTTTTTTGCATGGGGATTTTCCAAATGATCTTTTCCGCCTTCCATTCCTCCAGTACCTAAGTTTATCTGCAAATGTTTTGTTAGGTAATTTACCAATCTCTAACTGGAGTAGTCCCCCAGGTTTTTGGATCTCTCAGACACAAGTTTCTTAGGAATATTGCCTGAAACAATCGATAATCTTTTGTTCTTGAATGAGCTAGATCTTTTGGGCTGCAGAATTGAAGGGTTAATTCCAGCATCACTTGGGAACCTCACACTTCTCACTGTTTTGGACTTGTCTTTCAATCATTTTACTGGTCAAGTCCCAGAATCTCTATCTAACTTGGGGGGACTCACAAATTTATCTTTGGCAAATAATTTTTTTTTGGGGCCAATTCCAGATGTTTTTGGCAACCTCAGCAAATTAATTGATCTAGATCTTTCATCCAATAATTTCAGTGGTCCGTTGCCATCATCAGCATTCAACCTCCCAAGTCTTTCTGTTTTAGACATTTCTAAAAACCAACTTGAGGGTTAAATTCCCGTTCAGGTTAGTGGGCTTTTAAATCTTACTGAAATACAATTGTATGATAATTATTTGAATGGTGGAATACCAACTTGGTTGTTTACCCTACCGTCTTTGAATATGTCAGATCTTAGCGAAAACAAACTCAAGGGTCCTATTGATGAGTTCCAACAGTTTGCACCATTGCAATTTATTTCTTTGGCGGGCAATGAGATTCGGGGTTCAGTTCCAAAAGCCATGTTTGAACTTTTGAACCTCTCTTTTCTTGACCTTTCAATAAACAACTTGAGTGGCATTCTGATGTCAGAAATGTTTCAAAGACTTGAAAAAATACAAGTAATTGTACTTTCATATAATAGCCTACTAGAATTAGCCTGCAATACTCACAACTTCACCTTGCCCAACCTTTTCTTTTTCAGTTTCTCTCATTGCAGCTTAACTGATTTCCTACTTTCTTAAAGAATTCGAGGAATCTGCAATATTTAGATGTTTCTAGCAACAGAATTTCAAGACAAATCACCAGACATGAAACAGAATTTTGGAGCAAATTGTACTTCCTAAGTCTCTCTCACAATTCCTTTGCAAGTTTTGAGCAAAATCCATCCATGATGAGCCTACAATTTCTTGACCTTCAATCAAACTTGCTTCAAGGGCCACTCCTATTTGTACCACCTTCCATGATTTTTCTTTCAGCTGCAAACAATAAATTCTCTGGACTGATCCCTTCATGGTTTTGTAGCTTAACATCTATTACATATCTGGACCTGTTTAATAATAGCTTGAGTGGACCAATCACCCAATGCTTAGGAAATTTAGGTGAGCTATGGCTCTTGAATTTGGGAACGAATAACTTCAGTGGTAGTATCCCTCAAATATTCAATTCAACAGGCTACATCAGATATATTAACCTTAATGGTAATAAGTTGGAGGGACCATTGCCCCCTTTGGCTAATTGCTTGAGGTTGGAAGTGTTTGATGCCGGAAATAACATGATTGATGACAAATTTCTTGAATGAATAGGAAGTCTTCAATATTTGCAAGTAGTTGTTTTGAGATGTAATAGACTTTATGGTCCCATTGCCGACCTTGATACAAATTCCGCCTTCTCTAAGTTGCAAATGCTTAACCTTTCTTACAATCAGTTCACTGGAAAGCTGCCAACAAGATATCTTGAAAATTTTAAAGCTATGATGGAAGGGGATAAAAATAATGCTGGACTAAGTTATTTGGAGTCAAATTTTCATTCATATTATTCTATTGTTTTCACACTGAAAAGAGTTTACCTAGACATGGAGAAAATTTTAATCAGTTTCATAGCTTTGGATTTGTCAAGCAACCAATTTCAAGGACCAATTCCCAAAGCCATTGGAAAACTTGATTCACTTGTAGTCCTCAATGTTTCTCACAATAACCTGATAGATTATGTTCTATCATTAATTGGAAATTTAACACAACTTGAATCATTAGACTCCGTTTTCAATAGACTTTCAAGACAAATTCCTAATCAATTGGCGAATCTATCATTTTTTTCAGTATTAAACCTTTCTTACAACCAATTTGTGAGATCAATACTTGAAGGAAGTCAATTCAAAACATTTTCAAATGACTCCTTCATTGGAAACCTTGGGTTTTGTGGTCTGCCATTATCAGAGTTGTGGTAATGATGGGTTAACATCACCAACAACAGAAGATAATGCATTGAGGTTGTTTGATTGGAAAATTGCTTTGATGGGTTATGGATGTGGGTTGGTGTTAGGCATTTCCGTGGGATATATTGTATTCACAACAAGAAAACCACGATGATCTGTACACAGATGGTTGAACAACACCAAACAGTGACTGTGAGAAGGTTGAAGAGAAGATTCAAGGGTCGAAGAAATTAGTATGTTCAAGTGGATCGATTGTACTAGTTTTCACTGATCTATTGTAACAGAATGTCCGGTTTCTTGAAATGCAGGAGAAGTAGCATGTATCAAAGTATTACTATTGTGAGCTACAATTTTCTCTTTTCAGAGGAAGCTTATATTCATCTCATCACCTTCACAATTCATATACACAAACATCTCTAATCACTGAAAAGGGCAGGAAGTATAGTTATTGACTGAAAATTCATCTTACTGTTTGCAAATCTATCAAATATCAAATATATATATTCTAGTTTTCTAGAAAAAAAACATCCAAGAAAGTGAGTTCCAGCTATAAAGGTCCCTTTTTTCTCTTCCTATGATGACTTACCGTAATCCAAGTGAAAGAAATAGAATAATGCTTTTAAAAGTATAATTTTTCTTCATATGAAACAATCTTCATATTAATATATAAGAATTAATGGGAGCATTGGAAAGTAGGCACAATGTCTCTTAGTCGATAGACCAAGTTTTGGTGCTTATTGAACTATTTAAACGATCAATCAGTCCGCTAACCCTTCCTCACTGCATAAGCTAAAATATAGTATAATTGTAAAAAGTTTGCCCATCAAATGTTTAATGTACATGTTGTTTGGACCTTTCCTAAAACAATTTAACAAGAGCAAGGAGCATAACCTATTGAGTCAACATTATTTATATTATCCTTCAGCTGTACGTTACCTGCTAGTTTTCAAGGTAAAACTCAATTTCCATAGATAATTTTGATTCGGTCAGGAAAAATGTCAAAATTTGTCCTAGGTGTGACTCACAAATTATATTCATAAACATCTACAATTCAGGAAAAACAGAATGCATAAAGCGTAGTAGTATGTTTTGATACTGTAGCGTCTATGAATTTGGTAAAATATGAATATTGTGTGCATATTCCATGTATCATGTGATCACATTATTCAAATGAGTTACTTTATACCTGACAATGTATTTTGTCTTTTTATAGGTGTAACATCTTATTGTAGAGCACAATTTCTTGTTGGACAGGGGTCATCTTTTTGTTCATGTGTGCTGGATGTCTGGATGGGTGAACCTAGAGAGTTTACTTTTGTCATTTTTCTTTATCCTGGTTACTAGGTTCTATAATTTTGGTCTGCTCTTTGATTATTTTCTCACAAATTATTATAAATTATCTTATCAAACAGATTGTGAGACACAACTGCTGTCTGGTTCTTGAAGGGTCTTTGTCAAATCCATAGACTAGAGGGATTCCAGCAACGAACAGTTCGAGGAGAGCTTGAACTTATCTAAGCTGGAAGCTGAGAAACCAAAGGGAACTTGGTTTGAGTGTTTCAGATCCTTAAATAGGTGATAGTAGAAGTGCATGTGAATAAATGATTTGAACAAGCTATGTGTGAGCTTTCTATTTCTTAACTTATTCTTGTAACAGACCTTACTTTGATTTTATAGTGGATTTGAGTTATTTGGACAAGGTCCCATAGTTGTAGGCTATCTTTATAGATGATCCATGTAAAAATTGTTGTCTCCTTTACATTTCTGTTTTAGTTTATTTTTGTTGATTGTTTGTCTGTTGAATCTTCAAAGCTTTCAACAATTCAATCCTATAGTGAAATTTCAGATACCACCTTGATTAAATTATATACCAGAGATATTACAACCAAAAAATGTGACAATAAGAGCAATACAGTGATTTCCAGCTTCTTCTCTACTTCATAAATTTAACAACCAGTGAGGCAGTGGAGAAAAATACTTGTTGAATAATGGTAGCCTCGGTCATGCACTACCTATTGACTTTAATTGAGTGGTTCTTACCAATGGATGACTAAGACTTGGTTTTGTAACGAGTGCAGTGAATGAAGCTCAGAAGGTTGAATTGTGCTATTTTTCAATGGTAGAAAAAGAATTTTGTCTTTTTTTCTTTGATTAGCTGTGTTTGGTTTAATCTATTGTCAAAAACTCATAACTTTGATCTCCATTTTTCAGATTTCAGAGTCTGATTGGCTGGGATAGTAGCATCCGTGAGGCAGCATGAGATGCTAACAGAAGTAATCTTTAAACTTGAATATAGTAGTTGAAAATTTAAATGTTTCTACTGTTCGAATAATCAAATATTCAAAGTTCCTGCAATGTACTCTAATTAAGTAGTCAAAATTCCTGATGTTTGAAGCATTTCAGTTTATAGAAGTGACTGATATTTCTGCACACCTTACATTGTTATGGAGCTTACTCTTATCTTTACTTTGAATTCCCTGCCCTGTGATAATATATGAACACGAGAATGGAAATGTAATACAAAACTAATAGACCAAGACTTGATCAGGGTGGTTGTACTGGTCCATCATCACTTGGAAGCTTGAATGCTCTTGAATTTTTAGACCTCCCTTCCAATAAGCTTGATGGAAAAATTCCATGGCAGTTGGTAAATTTGAATTTTGATACCTTCCCAAATATTTCATAAGCTGGAAACTTGGGGTTGCGTGGATTTCCTCTTTCAAAAAATGCAGTGGTGATGGAACACTACAACCACCCTGAATATTAGAAGAAGATGAAAAGTCTTGAAGACAGTAAATGGAGACAGAGACATGTTTGATTCCAAGACAGGAGACCAAGACTTCATACCAGCTAACTAAATTACACTAAATGTTTGTGCAGAAATTGTCTCAACTCATGCCTCTTGGCTCTTGGAGATGACAATTACGCGATAGAAAAATACTAGAAACTAACAGCTACCTAATTAATAAGCTCTTCCTATTTCTTCACTGCATGCTTTTTATATTTATGATGGCCAGATTTTCCACATTACATATAACCTCCATCAGCAAGGTTTATGAAATTTCTGCTATGGTGTTCTATAGCAAATTATTTTTTGCCTCTAACAGTCAGTGTTAAATGCAGAAAATAATTTTAAGTTTAACCGATTACCTTCAAAATCTTAAGTTCATAAATATTTGCAGTTACAGGATCTTGATCTTTGACTCTAAATGAATAGAAACAAGGGAAATATAGAAAAAAAATGTATGAGATGAGAAATGTCTAATGTATTTCAAGGAATAATGATAAACCATACATATTTCAACCTTATCATATCGTTGCCGATCTATGTCTCTTTGGCAATATCTGTGATCAATTGGACTTTCACTTTTGCTTGTGACTTACTGTTCACTTAAGATATCTCAAGCACTACAAGAGTGCTTTTCTTCATAAGACAAATTAGATGAATTGAGAAGGGAAAATAAGGAGAACAGATTCACAGTTTATTTTAAACTCACTACTTGTGCAAACTACTCCGCTGTTGTGCCATAAAACTAACCTTTGACATTATCGAATTCATTTAGTGAGACCAAGACTTTGTGCCTATAAAATTATTGAAAAAGACTGATAAGGCCATTAATTGTTACTATTTTGATTTATAATTCCCTTGTGTTATGTGGAAATTTGATTTAATCTAATGGAATTACTTATCTTTTTGCATTTAGGAAGCTTTGAGCAATTTTGGAATAAATAGGGCCAAAAAGAGGAAAAACTGCAGCAAATATATTAAACTGGAAATTTCGTAATGCAGACTAGGCGTGGGCACGTGAAAGATGAGAGCAGAATCCGGAAAGCAGATCTGAATGTCCAGATCTGTTACAAGAGTCCATAAAAAATTAAGATTTGCTTCCAAGGAAAGGGATAATCACCAGCTGGAAAAGAGGATTAATTGAGCTAGATAAGGAAGGAGATTTTAGGAAGAAGGATATATATTAAAGATACATATCTTTTCCTTTCTTTTTGGGAAGATATGTATCACTTTGCTTGATTGGATTAGGATTCAATTTCCAGATTTTTAGTAGGAAGATAATATATATATATATATATATTCTTATTTTTTTATTGGAGAATTATCAACCATTGTACTTAGAGAATTAGAGAGAAAAACATGGTCTACAGTGGCTGAATAATTTATCTTGGTTGAAGGGATCTGAAACCATGGAACTACAATGATTGTGAGATTTATTTTTGTTCTTTAATGCATCTTTTAATTATTTGAGTATTGGTTATCTTTCTGAATTATTTTTCATGATTGTGTTGGTTGATTTCTAAAGTGCGCAATTAGTTTATCAATTAATATAATCTATTGCTAGTTTAGGTGCTGAATCCGTAATTGTTCAATCCACCTAATCGAAGTGGCAACTAGGTTTATCGTTTGCTGCGTCAGAAACTTTAATCCTAGGAAAATAATCAACTAGATTAAATGCAATGTCGTACGTTTGTGTTGTCTTGCTTCGTTGGTCTTTCTGATTCATAATGCTATTGTTTAATTAAATTCGAGATCGTATCCGAATTATTAATCAATAAGGGTTAATTGGAATACATGTTTTTGGTTAACTAATAGTAAGGAATGACAGGTTAATTCAATACCACAACGAATATTCAATTAATTAATTTGATATTTTTGGTTTCGATGATCAATCGTAGTTCCATTGGTGGATGTGACCGAAGACCAAGGTTTGTTAAATCAATTTATTCCTTTTAGATTACTTTTCTGAATTTTTATTTATTGTTTTCCATTATAATTTGCATTCAGTTCAAAACCCCCTTTTTATTTCTTTGTTTCGATTATTTGTAACGACGTACTAATCAAGGCTCTTCGAGGGATCGATCCCTACTTTCCTTTACTACATTTTTATTACAGGAATTTAGGATTTAATTTGGGTGTCAACGACAGCACGTACCAAAGACCTGTACACCAATCCTCACGCTCAACTTTCTTATTCTTTTTCAAGAAAATTTAATCCTTCTATGAGCAAATTCTGTTTATATTGATTCTGCTTACCACGTTCACAAGTTACTTTAACAAGCATCATTGTAACACCCCAGATTCTAACCTCACTTGAAAATGCAAAACTAATTTAATCTATGACTTCATTTTAAAAAAAAAAAATAATTCTATAGCATAACATATTCTTATTTTTGCCAAAATAATCCCCAAAAAGAAAATAATTAAACATAATCACACCTTATAAATAATCCACAATTACAATATTCATAAACAATAAAATCTAGACATCTAAACTCTTCAATCTCCCAACTCAGCTTGAGTTCATTTTATTCCACCCCTCCTAGCTAATCTAGAAAACTTATTCTACAAAATAAAGGAGACGAGGAGTGAGCCGTTAACTCGATAAATAAAAACAAACATAATACATAACTTTTTAATAAATAAACATCATAAAACGTCTTTATTTTCAAAATAATTAGTCAAAATAAATAAAAAAAACCCTTAATATTCCTTAACTATAACGGAACTAAAACATTTCCACAAATTTTAAGAAAAAAAAAAAACAATATAAACAAGTTCATATTCATTATCCTAAGGAGAAACAAACATAAATATTTTATATCAATCATAAGGGATAATCTTAAAATAGTTCATAAACATTACTCATAAAAAAACATAAAATTTGTACTTAGCCTTTGTCACATAGTGTCACCTACATTCGTGGTGACTTGGTTCGATTCTTATTCATATTAATCATAAGTCCGCAGACTTTTCATAATTCATATTGGTCTGCAGACCCTTCATCGTATTCATATTCGTAATAGGTCCGCAGACCTTTCATCGTTTTCATAATTGGTCCGCAGACCCTTCATTGAGTTCATATTTATAATTGGTCCGCAAACCTTTCATCATTCAACATATGTCCTTGGATGTTTTATGATCCGGTTATATTTATCGATCCATAAATCCTATGGACATTTGGCAAAATAATCTTATAAAACTTGTTTTTCTAACAAATCTTTATCTTTGAAAAATAGCATAAAATCTTTATTCAAGGAATTCATTCAAATATTTTTATCTTAACAACAGTATAATATAACATAAGTTTTCTTCTATAGAAAAATATCAAAATGCTTTTTAAAAGTAATTTAGATAACAAGATCATATACTTCTAAAACAAAACCATAATGTAACTTATCAATCTTAGTAAAAAGAATTTTATAACATAAATAATCATATAAACATTTTTCATATAGAACAAAAATCATTACATATTATATAAGCTTTTACTTACCTCAATACTTTCTAACTATGTCTTTAATCAACCAACGAGATACCAATATCTTCACGTTGTCCTAGCAATCATAATTCAAACTTAATACTATCAGATCTTAATCTTAGAAGTATCCATTAATAATCTATAAACCTTACAAATCATCACCCTAGTGTTAAATCATACTAAACTCCATTAAAACCAACTGTGCATATACAAACTTCTTACTGGACAGTTATGATTACAAGATTTTTAATAAATTACTCACTCATGGTAAATTCACAAAATTCGGACAAATTAAAGTAGACATGTAGTAAAATATTGACAAAAAGTTTCAAATGAAACAAAGTTAAATTTCGTTTTCAAAACGTTCAATAAAGAGAGCACATCAACCCTGTCAAAGAAACCAGATCTTTACTGGACAGCCCTTATTTCTTGATTTTTAAAAATTTCTATAGGCATTGAAACTTTATGAAATTTGGGCATGTATGAATAGGCATATAATACAATTTGCAGAAAAATTTTCAGATAAAATTGAGTTCAAATACTTTGTCAAAATGTTCAAGAAATCCAGATCATCAAATTGCCAGAATACAGATTGTTTTTTCTATTGAACAGTCATTGCTATAAGATTTTTAATAAATTCTGTAATTATAAAAAATTCACGAAAATTTGATATAATTGAAAACACATGTTATAAAATTTCCAGAAACTTTTTCGATTGCAAATAAAATAAATTTCTTCATCAAAACATTTAATAAAGATAAAATAACAAACTGTCCAGAATTTTTAGTTTCTAATATGCACAAACACAATTATTGACCTAACTATGATGCTAACATAATTTAAATCTAAATTTAACTAAACTAAATAAAATAAAATTGAAAGATTAAACTTACTCAAATCTCCAACCCTTTTTGTTGATCCAAATAACTTTACACCTCTCCATTTTTCAATTGCCAAGTATAAAAATAAAAACTAATATTGTTGATTTACTTATGAGGTCTAAACTTTTAGAGAAATAATTTTATAGCCAATAAAAATCTATTCAAAGGGATAAAAACTATTTCAATTAAAATCAATCAATATCTTCTTATCTCTCAATCAATCCAATCATATCCCTTCTTTCTATTTTAAAAAAAAATCCATCAAATCCTAAAATCCTTATTTATAATCCTCCAACACATAATTTCCTTAATTTTTGCTTTGCAACCATATCTATTTAATTTTAATATCTCTTAATATCTTCTTTATCAAAAAGTATACTTGTTTTCTTTTTCCCTTTATACAAAAACTGTATATTACAATCATATTCACAAAAGAGAAAAGAAAAGGCCTTCTAAAGGCAAAGTATTTTCATTGGCCACATAAATACTCACCTTACCTTTAAACTTGAATTGTTCAAATCTTCAGATTTTTGAATAGTCAAGTATCGAAAATTCCTGTAATGTACTCTCAAATAATTTAGTTTGAAGCATTTCAGTTTTATATTGCAATTCCTGTACACCTCACATTGATATGGAGCCTACTCCTATTTCTGTTAGATTCGAATCCTTATCTTGCATAAGCAAATCAAAGCAGAATTCCCTTCTCTTGTAACAGAATGCCTTGTTTCATATAAATACAGTTTATCATTTTAATCATACATATTAATCATCAAAACTCCCCTTATATCAACATTACGCTTTCGCTTCAGCGTGTGGCTTATTCTTCAAATTAGAGTATCTCAATACGAACCACAAAATAGGGAGAAGAAAATACTTGGTTAGAAAGTGACTTCAAGCACTGCAAAGATTCTTTTCTTATATTAATGTGCGATTGGAAATTAATGTAGACAATATTAATGGAGTCGTCCATTCCAATCCTCACGGCATCAACCTAAGAAAAAAATATAATAATAATTTCTGTCAATTCTCTAAATGACACAGTATTTCTTGGTGCTTTACTTTTCCATCTTTGCAGTTAGTAGAGCTTTAAAAGATCAAATTTTCCCACTTGCATTTGTTACTATCAACTTGGCTTACAAGTTTATGGCTGACAAGACTCAAATCAGATCCGATTGATGTGGCAATATTTTCTATGTAAATAGGAAGACAATGTAGCGACATATTGTACTGACCCTCCATTACTCTTCTATTTATTTTCTGATTCTTGAGATTTCACAAGCAGAGAAAATGGGCTTTCTTACGATGTTTTCTCAACTTGTTTTCCTCCTATTATTATATGTCTACTCTCCAAGCTCTGCAACACTCTGTTCACATGAGCAGAGTTCTGCACTGCTCCAGTTTAAGCATCACTTGTCTTTCATGAATCTTTCTTCCTCCATTTATTGTGAGAATTATAAATTTGAATACTTGTTTGGAAATGAAATATCACCATATTGTGATGGAAGGTGTCCTTATCCAAAAACAATGTCTTGGAAAGAAGATACGGATTGCTGCTCTTGGGATGGTGTCACTTGTGATAATTCAAATGGTCATGTGATTGGCCTCAACCTTAGTTGTGGATGGCTTCATGGCAACATTCTTTCCAACAGCACCCTCTTCCTCCTTCCTCACCTGCAAAGGCTGAATCTGGCTTTCAATGATTTCAATAACTCCCAAATTTCTTCTCATTTCAGTCACTTTCCTCGCTTGACACACCTCAACCTCTCCAACTCAAACTTTGGTCTATGTACACGGAAACGGAAACGGAGAAACGTGGAAACACGGAAACAGAAACGTGGAAATGCATTTTTTAAAAAATGTAGGAAACGGAAACGTGGGGAAACTTATAAATATAAAAAATATAAGGGTTTTTTTTTATAAATACTTAATTTTTTATAATAAAAATACATAAACTTGTATAATATAAAAATAAATAATAAAAAAAATAAAGAGAAAAAATACTATAAAATAGAATTATAGAACTTATTATAAATTGTTCTTAAGCAAACGCATATAGATATTTAAGAAAAAAACAATAATACACACTAATTTATATGATATGTCAGAGAAGAAATGAGTAACACATCAAAAAGTAGAGAAGAGATGAATTCAATATAAGATTTAAAGACATTTTCAATTTGAAAATATAAAATATGTGTTTAATCGATTTCATGATTTTTCTTCTAAAATAAATGTGTTTCAAAATTTTTCAAAAATTTTGAAATGACCCGAAATGTTTCCTACAAGTTTCCGGGAGTTTCGGAAATGGAAACGTTTCCGGGAGTTTCGGAAACGGAAACGTTTCCGAAACGTGGAAACGCATCCTATATAAGTTTGTTTCCGTGCTACTTAGACTTTGGTGGTAGAATTCCAACTGAGATCTCCCACTTGTCTAATTTGGTTTCTCTTGACCTCTCTGTTTCTCTCGAAATCTCACCTTGGCCAGAAATTCCCTTCTTGAGAATTGAAAGAGAAGTTTTTCAAGGGTTAGTTCAAAATCTGACAAAGTTAATTGAACTTCTTCTCAATGTTGTTGACATGTCTGCCATTGTACCTAGTTCCCTGAAAAACATTTCTTCTTCTCTAACATCTTTGAGTCTTGTGCATTGCAAGGGCACTTCCCAGATAGTATATTCTGCTTGCCAAATCTACAGATGCTTAGTTTAAAAGGGAACACCTACTTAACAAGTAAGTTTCCCAAGGCTAACTGGAGTAGCCCCCTTAATTATTTGGATGTCTCTTCCGTGAGTTTTTCGGGAGAATTACCTAATTCAATCGGCAACCTCATATCCTTGAGGCATTTGCATCTGAGTGGCTGCACTTTAGTGGGGTCAATTCCTATATCACTTGGCAACCTTACCCAGCTTAATGAGTTGAGACTCTCCGGGAACAATTTTAGCGGTAACATACCATCATTTCTTTCAAATTTTTTCAGATCCGTCATTTAGATCTTTCAGACAATAATATTACTGGTGAATTTCAAGATCTTTTTGTCAATTTGATGCAACTTTCTCTTTTAAGCTTCGCTAATAATCAACTTACTGGCCCCATCCCTTCTCATGCAAGTGGTCTTTCAAATTTAGTTACTATTTCCTTATATAATAACTCTCTCAATGGCACAATACCATCTTGGTTATTCACTTTACCATTATTGAAATACTTGAACCTTGCTTATAACCAATTAACTGGCCATATTGATCAATTTCAAAGTAAATCTTTGGAATTCATTCATTTGGGTAATAATAGATTGAATGGCTTTATTCCAAGTTCAATCTTTGAACAGGTGAATTTAATCGTTCTCTCACTTTCTTCAAACAATTTCAATGGAATTGTAGAACTTCACTTATTCTCAAAGCTGAAAAACATTATGGAGCTTGATCTTTCTCATAATAGTCTATTAGTCAACACTGCATCCAAAACCAACTCATCTTTTTCCAAGCTTCACTATTTGCATTTATCAGCTTGCAACATTAGTGAATTCCCAGACATCTTAAGAAGTCTAGATATTTTAGAGGAGCTAGATCTTTCAAAAAATAAAATTCAACGTCAAATTCCTAATTGGATGTTAGAAATTGGAAAAGATAGTCTCTATTGGCTAAATCTTTCCTTGAACTCTCTCAACGACACAATAGAGCTTCCATGGAGAAATCTTAGATATCTAGACCTTCATTCTAACATGCTTCGGGGATCACTTCCGATTCCACAACCTTCCATGAGATTAATTTCACTGTCAAACAACAATTTGACTGGGAAGATACCAGACTTGATCTGTAATATGAGTTTCATACAGATTATAGATGTTTCAAACAACAGTTTAAGTGGTATCATTCCTGAATGCATGGGAAATTCTAGTAGTCTTCATGTGTTGGATTTGCGGAAGAATAGATTTAATGGCTCCATTCCTGGAACATTTGCAAGGGGTAACAACTATAGGACCCTTAACTTCAACAATAATGAATTGGAAAGGTCAATTCCACAGTCATTGATCAACTGTTCAGCACTCGAAGTTCTTGATCTTGGAAACAACCAGTTAAATGACATGTTCCCATATTGGTTGGGAAATCTTCCAAAGCTGCAAGTTTTGGTTCTTCGTTCTAACAAATTGTATGGTTCTAATTGGGGTTGTTCAAAGACCAAAAATTGCTTTCCTAAATTGAAAATCTTTGATCTCTCCAACAATAAGCTTAGTGGTTTTTTGCCAGCCAGGTAATTCAAAAACCTTAATGCCATGATGGACTTTGGTAAAGCTGAGAGGAGGTTGCAATACATGGGTGAAGATTATTATCATGATTCTGTGATCGTAACTTGGAAAGGGCATGAGATTCAACTCATGAAAATTATAACTGTCCTCACAACCATTGATCTTTCAAATAACAATTTTCTTGGAGAGATTCCAGAAGTCATTGAAAAGCTTCATGCTCTTTGTCTTCTCAATCTTTCTCAAAACAACCTCACAGGTTGTATCCCACCATCTATTGGAAATATGATTGCTTTGGAATCCTTAGACCTCTCTTCAAATAAGCTTATTGGAAAAATTCCTAGTGAGTTGACCAAATTGAATTTTCTTCAAGTTCTAGACTTGTCACAAAACCATCTTAGCGGACCCATACCTCGAGACAATCACTTTGATACCTTCCCAAACAATTCATATGATGGGAATTTGGCATTATGTGGATTTCCTTTGTCAAACACATGTGAAACTTATGATGAGACACCACAACCACTCTTAAAATCAGGTGATGGAGAATCCTCAAATGGTTTTGGTTGGAAAGTTGTTTTGATTGGCTACGGATGTGGAATGGTATTAGGAGTTACGATGGGATATCTTGTGTTCTCAATAGGAAAGCCTTTGTGGCTTATAAGGATCGTTGAAGGAAGACAACCTAGAAAAAAGAGAAGGTTGAACAACAAACGTGGAAGAAGAAGCACTTAGTTGATTCAAAAAGTTCTCATGCGTGAGCATTAGTGCAAACTTGCTTGTTGAAAATATGCAGTATTTTTTTTCTTACTTTAAATCTTGTATTTTTTTTCGTGCAAATTGTCAATCGCTATATAGTAAATCCTTTAATAAAAAGTCAAAGTGTGGACTCTGTTGTGTGGTTCCTTCTTATCATTTAAATTAGTTAATCTCATCAAACAACATAACAACATATAATCTAATACTCTTATTTTGCATTCATTAACATTTGTAGTCATAGGAAACTTTACTTTAAAGTAGAAAATTAATATGAAGTCATGACTCATGAAGAACTGATAGAATTTGTATTCATAAATATTTATGTTTATTGAGTGACACGGATATTTTCGATTAATGAGAACTCTTCTGATTGTTTTATTCAGCTCATTCTGCTTTGTTCTTAGCATTCTTTCTATCAAATTAATTGTTTACATTCTGGAGACTATGAAATTGTTGAGGATTGTATCAGGGTCCTCTATCTTAATCCTCACTGCATCAACCTAAAAACAATTTCTGCATTTCAGACTAATACAAGAATGTTTAATAACCACAAATTTGTCTTATCATCTATTCATTTAATTTCTTTTTCAACAGTTGCAATTAAGCACTGTCAAAACCTGAGAAACTTTGGACCAAACGTCCTTCAACAACTATCTGCTCTTCATTAACAATTATATCCTTAGAAAGCTCTTCATTAACAACAGTTGCAATTAACTCCACACCCTGCATTAATTTTCTGCATTTTCCACAACAAAAAACTCTGAAGAGAAGGGTTTTAGTGTGTTGTGTATTGGTCAGTGAGAAAGAGATTTACCCTTAGAAAGCTCTTCATTAACAATTATATCCTTACAGTTTTCTTTCTAAATAATACAAATAAAGAGAGAAAAATACACGGATAGCAAAAATTAATCTTCATGATTTTGTTATAAGAGTGATTTTATTTAATGTTCATGATTTATAAGAAGTAAAAAACTGACAACAGAAGTAATTAGTTCAGAAATTAACTGCATTTTGTCGAGCAGAAAAAGTAGTAGCTTACCATCAACTCATGTCTTACAGCACTTCAAACCAAAAAAATAACAAACAAAATACTATTTCCAGAAACAATTGAAGCGCTTTAATTTTATGCTTTGATGGAAATTTGGATTTACCATGAAAGCTTCCTAATAAGTTATAATAGTCTGCTGAAAGAAAATATGTAGACCATGCTGATTCAATCGGTTGTGCTCCTCGCTCTTGTCAAGCAACTGTCTCTGAAAAGAAAAGAAGCTTGAAAAATCAATGGAGTTTATATTCAGATTCTCGCAGAAGCATATATAAAAAATGCATGCTATAAAAATCAAAACACTAACCTTGTTAAGAGCAACACTTGAAGTCATTAATTCCCTCTTCTGGGATGGGTTCTTTTCACTTTTGTTATGATTCAAAGTCTCACTCTTCCAACCGTTATTATAAACCATAAAGGTCTTCATGTTGTGAATATAATATGTGTTCGATATGGCGACTCAAATTCAAGAAAGATGTTTCAGATGATGAATTGGGAGTTTCGGTATCAAAATATGTGTTATGGTGAGGTGAATGTGCTTTCTAGGCATCCTAGCAAGTCAAAACAAAGTCGTTCCACCAATTGTTCATTGGTCATTCCACAAGGGTTTTGACCATTTGTGAATTCATTGCTAAGTTGAGAGAGACTTATTTGCATGGTTAGACTTTTATACGCTATATTCAAGAAGCTTATCAATCCCCTGCATTCTATTTGTAATTAAAATTCAGTACAGTGAACTTTACTAGCAATCAAGTAGAATTCTAACCATTCTAGTTTCTTAACTGTATTCGAAAATGTCTCAACTACATTTACATTGAACTTTTGATGTGTTAACTTTTGGCAATTATAATATATTTTTATTTCATGCAGAGAGGACAGGGTAGAGGACTGATTGATTATATCAATAGTCTGATTAGCACCAATGTCTTGGTCTATGGAGTACAATACATTGTGCCTACTTTCCAATGCTCAAATTTATTCTCATATATAGATATAAAGATTGTTTCATATGAAGAAAAAATACCACTTTTAAATGCATTATTCTATTTCTTTCTCTTGGATTTCCTTAAGTCATCATAGGAAAAGAAAAAGAAGGATCTTAATAGCTGGAACTCGCTTTCTTGGTTGTTTATGTAGAAAACTAGAATATGTGTGTATATATATATAGAGTTGACATTTGATACCATTTCTATTCCAACACTAGGATGAAATTTTAGTTACTAACTATTCCTCTTGCCATCTTCAGTGATTAGAGATGTTTGTGTATATGAATTGCGAAGGTGATGAGATAAATTTGGGCTTCCTCTGGAAAAAGAAACATGACATTCTGATGTGACTTGCTAAAGATCCTCTGAACTTAAAGGAAAGCACTATGCTCTAGTCCTGCCATTTTCAGTGATTTGAGATGTCTGTCAATATGAATTGTGAAGGTGATGAGATGAATATGAGCTTCCTTTGGAAAAAGAAAAGCACACAATAGCAATAATTTAATACATGCTACTTCCCCTGCATTTCAAGAAACAGGACATTCTGTTACAATTGATCAGTGAAAAATAATACACTTGAACATACTAATTTCTTCTTCTCTTCAACCTTCTCACAGTCATTGGTTGCCGTTGTTCAACCATCTGTACACACCATTGTGGTTTTCTTGTTGTGAGTACAATATATCCCATGGAAATGCCTAACACCAATCCGCATCCATAGCCCATCAAAGTGATTTTCCAATCAAACAACCTCCATGCATTGTCTGCTGTTATTGGTGACGGTGACTCATCATTATTACAGGTCTTTGATAATGGTGGACCACACAACCCAGGGTTTCCGATGAAGGAGTCATTTGGAAATGTTTTGAATTGATTTCCTTGAGGTATAGATTCCACAAATAGGTTGTATGAAAAGTTCAATATTGAAAGTTATGATAGATTCATCAATTGATTAAAAATTTTTCCTGAAAGTCTGTTAAAAATGAGTTCTAATGACTCAAGTTATGTTAAATTTTCTATTAATGACGGGACATGATCTGTCAAGTGAGAAAAATCGAGGACTATGAGTGAATCAAGCTTTCCAATGGCTTTAGGAATCGATTCTTGAAATTGGTCGCTTGACAAATCCAAAGCTATGAACGTGATTAGAATTTTGTGTATACCTAGGCTAACTCCTTTCAAAGTGAAAGTAATAGAATAATAAGAATAAAAAATTGACACCATATATCTGAGTCCAGCATTATTTTTATCCCCTGCAGCATAGCTTAAAAATTTTCAAATATCTTGTTGGCAGATTTCCAGTGAATTGATTGTAAGAAAGGTGAAGGATTTGCAACTTAGAGAAGGCGGAACTGGCATCAGGATCACCAGTAGGACATCTCAAGACAACTACTTGCAATTTTGGAAGATTTCCTATCCATTCAGGAAATCTGTCATTAATCATGTTTTTTCCGACATCAAACACTTCCAACCTCAAGCAATTAGCCAAATGGGGAAATGGTCCCTCCACCTTATTACCATTAAGGTTAACATATATGAAGTAGCGTGTTGAATTGAATATTTGAGGGATTCTACCACTGAAGTTATTCATTCCCAGATTCGAGACCCATAGATGGAGAAAATTTCCAAAGCACTGGGTAATTGGTCCACTCAAACTACTATTAAGCAATTCCAAATATTGAATAGATGTTAAGCTGCAAAACCATGAGGGGATCTGTCCAGAGATTTTATTGTTTGCACCTTTTCAATGTGGTTGTTTTTGCTCAAAAATCGATTCGATTCGGATGAGATTTCTCGTTATCAAAAAATTAGAGTTGACTGGTTTCACATTTGAGTGTTAAGTATGACTCAAATACCTGAATGACGCAAACCATCCAATTTAGAGCACTTTGATCTTCTGATATCTCTTCGTTCTACTCTTGACACAAACAATCCCCTATTTCACCTTAAAATTCAAACGTTGAAGGAGCCGGATTTTGATCCAAGACTTTGGAGCAATTAAAATGTGCTCAGGCCCAAGAAGGATATCTTCTTTCTTCTTGGGCCTGAGCCCATAAAATGAGTGAACATGAGAATTGCATAAACTTTTCCCCGTTAGTACACAAAGTGAGTATTCTCTTACATAATTTCGCTTCTGCTTCCGTGCAAAATCAAGCATTGAGTACAAGTACTGTAGAATACATAAAACAAGAAACAGTATGACATATAATAATTCAGTCTTATCTAATCATATCTACTCAATCAAGGTACCAATCAGAGCTCCAACACAATTTGGGTTCAGCAAACCTATCACCAAAACTTGATACACATTGTTAGACGTTTCTCAATTCATCTCACCAAGACTTGATATAGAGAGAATTCTAATCACTTTAATAGCTTTGGATTTGTCAAGCAACCAATTTTAAGGACTGCTTCCAAAAGATATATGAAAGCCTGATTTACTAGTAGTCCTCAACATTTTTCACAATAATCTAATAGATCTTGTCTCATCATTTCTAAAAAATTTTACACAACTTAAGTTATTAGACCTCTCTTTTAATGGTCTTTCAGGAGAAATTCCTAATCAGTTATCAAATGTATCATTTCTTTTAGTATTGAACCTCTTTTATAACTTATTTCTTTCAGGATTGTTAAAGGAGGACAACATAGAAAGGGGAGAATACTGAACAACAAACGTGAAAGAAGAAACACTTAGTTGATTCAATAATTTCACATGGCAGTATTTTATTTTTCTTGTTTTCAATATTTTGTTTTGTGTCAGTGTGAGCAATTAATTTCACTGTGTAGTACATCCTTCAATAAGATGTGAAGTGTTGACCTTGTTTTATTGATTCCTCATCCTCTTAAAATTTGATAATCTCATCAAATAACAGAACAATATTTGCTAATCTAATCCGCACAGTTTTTACATTCATTTACATTTGCAGAAAAATGTGACATCGAGTAAAACTTGAAAACTCCAGCCGTAAAATCTGTTAGTGCTGTTGGAAATCCCCATACAAGGTAACAGTTTCCTAAGTATGTGACTTGCTAATTATCCTTTGATGAACTTAAAGCAAAGCAATATGCTTTATTCCTGCCATTTTAAGTGATTAGAGATGTTTGTCAATGTGAATTGTGAAGGTTATGAGGGGAATATAAGCTTCCTCTGGAAAAAGAAAGGTAAAGCACACAATAGTAATAATTTAATACATGCTACTTCCCCTGCATTTCAAGAAACAGGACTTTATGATACAATTGATCTGTGAAAATAGTACACTTGAACATACCAATTTCTTCTCCCCTTGAATCTTCTCACAGTCATTGGTTGGAGTTGTTCAACCATCTGTAAAGGCATTGTGGTTTTCTTCTTGTGAATACTATGCAACCCATGGAAAAGCCTATCACCAACCCACATCCACAACCATCAAAGCGATTTTCCAATAAAAAAACCCCAATGCATTGTCTTCTGTTATCGGTGATGTTGACTCATCGTTATCACAGCTCTTTGATTAAATAATTTTGAATTAGAGGTAAAATAACACCAATCAAATAGTGACATATCATTATTAGTACCCAATTTAGTATTCATTTTAAGTATACATAGTATTGCTTATAGTTTAATAGTATATTAAGTTGGCCTCATGCTAATTCCACTAAATCTTGTCTCATTTAGTGTGCCATAACTTAATATTATGAATTTTCACTAGTGACTCACCTATAAAACCAATTCTCAGTGAGAGCCACTCCATCAAAGTCTTGGTCATGCACTGCCTAATGGAGAATAGGTAGTGCATGACCAAGACTACTATTATTCAGCAACTCTTCCCCTTGGTCTCACTCATTGCCATATATGCGAGTGAAGAATGAAGCTGGAAATCACTGCATTGCTGCTCGAAGTCGCATTTTTGGTTGTAATCTCTCTGGTATATAATTTAGTCTCTCTATTCATAGAAGTTGACATGACAAAGCATTCTAGTCTGCTTTTTGCTCATCAAAAGGATCATTAGCAGTTAAAATAAATATTAAGTGAACAACATTGATCTTTCACAGAAATATCTCTCTTCACATGTTTATCGGTAATGCAGTTTTGTCGTAGCATGTGACTAATGTTAAAATTTTTCAAACATTTTTTTTTTAAATTTAGTTTGAAAAAGCTTTTAAACCACATCAAACCATACCATGCACACCCCTAGTGAGATTGGAAATTAACATAGACACTGTTGCTTTCTAGTTAGTAGACCAAGACTTATAATCTCTGTTATTGCCTTATAATTAACATAGACAAAGTAGGTTTATTTTAGATATGTTGACTATTCCAAATTCTAAATGATATTTCTTAGAATGCATTTAGTGAAGACCAAGATTAATCAATAATTAATGAAGTAGTCCTTACTCCAAGAAAGGTATTTACTCTTTCCACGAAAATTATCTAGACAATAAGTTTTATGGCAGAGAGATGAAGAGAGGGAGATAGCAACAATTTAGGGTGGAAATGAGAGATTGTCAAAGACAGAGATGGTAGCCAAAGAGGTGAAGAAAAAAACGATGGGTTTGAGAGGGAGAAATATGACTTTTCAAAACTGAAAAACTTTAGGGAAAAGTGAAATTGTTTGTTTGTAAAATCTAAGGGAGGGGGAATTATAATAAATTATATATTTTTAATATTATTGTTAAAATAACGATTTTACCCTTCTATTTAATTGAGAATTTTAATAAAATTTGACTCATGGTTCAGACTTTAGGTTTTTTAAAATTGGTTGGTGGGGGTTTGGATTTACATCAAACCTTAGGTGGGAATAAGTCTTTTGGCCTTTTAGATATATTGGCTATTCCAACTCCTAAATGATATTTCTTGGAATTTATATGTAAAGACTATGACTAATCAATAATTCATGAAGTAGTCCTTACTCTGAAAAAGTAATTTACTGTTTCCAAGAAAATAATGTTGGAAAATAGTTTGTTTAATGATTTAGCTTTAGCATCAATATGGTCTAGTCATGCTAAAATATTTTTTTCTTTAACCTTTTAATAAAACGGGATAACATCGAATTATCATTTCTTTTTAATTGAAAATATTGACTTTTTTGTAATTCTAATTGAAGGTATCTTACAAACATAATTAGGATTATTTATTTTATTTTGTTTTAAAAGTAAGGCGATTAGTTTGACACCTTCAATTAAAAGAAAAAAAAGATTGTTTGTATTATCTATCAATTTATTTTGTCTTTCAAAATTTGGAATCAACTTTTGCGTCCATGCAAGACTTCCACGCATGACATAATTGAATGTGAACGTAGAACTTTCATTATTGGAGAAGTCATGCACCCCATTCTTCACTGCATCAGCTTAATTGTGAGTCATGCACCTTATTCTTCACTGCATCATCCTACTTGTAAGTCATGCACCCCATTTGATTTGTGAGATAAAATATATTTTAGAAAATACACAAATCAAATATTTAACAAAATATATGAAAGTTTAATCAATTATAATACTAATTTATAGCCGATAATATTTTAAAAGTATTTAAGTAAAATAATACTTTAATATTTTTTTTATTATTTCAATCAAATACAATAATCATTAACACATATTAAACTTTATACTTTTGTAATAATCTCTATTTTTTTATAAAATATTAATAGCACCAAACAATTAATTATTTTATACTATTTAAAATAATTAACAAAGTAAAAAAATTTAGTGATAAACTTATATCATTTAATTCCAAAAAATCTTAATCAACATTTCATGCCCTCTCTCATATCAGGTAATTCTAGGCCCCAAAATAAGCCATCAGGTGGGGTCTACTCTCATCCTATTTTGAATAAATTGGCACTTAAATTTAGAAAGCTACATGACGGAGAAATAAAAATTGTTTCATATGAAGAAAAAAATATCACTTTAAAATGCATTATTCTATTTCTTTCTCTTGGATTTCGGTGTGTCATCATAGGAATGTAAAAAAAAAAAAAAAATCTGAAAAGCTGGAACTCACTTTCTTGGTTGTTTATATAGAAAACTAGAATATATACATGTAGTTGATATTTGATACAATTTCTGTGCGAATACTAGGATGATTTTTTAGTAGATGACTATTCTTCTTGTCATTTTCAGTGATTGGAGATGTTTGTGTAAATGAATTGTGAAGGTGATGAGATGAGATGAATGTAGGCTTCCTCTGGAAAAGGAAAATTAAAGCTCACAATAGTAATGATTTGATACATGCTACTTCCCCTGCATTTCAAGAAACAGGACATTCTGTTACAACTGATCAGTGAAAAATAGTACACTTGAACATACTAATTTCTCCTTCTCACAGTCATTGGTTGCAGCTGTTCAACCATCTGTACAAACCATTGTGGTTTTCTTGTTATGAATACAATGTATCCCATGGAAATGCCTTACACCAATCCGCATCCATAACCCATCAAAGCGATTTTCCAATAAAAAAACCTCCATGCCTTGTCTTCTGTCATTGGTGATGGTGACTTATCATTATTGCAGGTCTTTGATTATGGAGGACCACACAACCTAGGGTTTCCAATGAAGTGATTAGAGTGATTAGACTTATTTGAGTTCATTACTAAGTTGATAGACTTATTTGAGTGATTAGAGTTTTGAGTTACACACTATACTCAAGGGGGCTATTAATCTCTTGCGTTCTCCTTATAAGTAAACTTAAGTATAGTGAATTTCTCTATCCTCTGCCTGTATTTGATTAGGCTAACAAGTAGGTAGAATTCTAACCATTCTAGTTACTCAAGTGTATTCGAAAAGGTCCAAACAATATGTACATTGCACTTGGATGTGTTAACGTATGAAAATTATACTATATTTTTAAGTTCATGCACAGAGGAAGGGGTAGAGAACTGATTGATTATATCAATAGTGTGATCAGCACCAATCTTTTGGTCTATTAAGTACAAGGCATTGTGCCTACTTTCCAATACTCAAATTTATTCTCATATATGGATATAAATATTGTTTCGTTTGAAGAAATAATATCACTTTTAAATGCATTAACAGCTATCAGTATTATTGTAATCATGAGCCCTGCCCTATGATAATATGAACATGAGAATGGAAATGTAATATGTTTTTGATAGACAAAGACTTGATGAGGGCTAAATTCATTATTTTAGAAGTCCTATAGCATGTTCCTCACACAATTTAACAGGTTGTATCCCATCATCTCTTGGAAGTTTGAACCCTCTTGAAGCTTTAGACCTCCCTTCCAACAAGCTTGGCGGAAAAATTCCATGGTAGTTGGTAGATTTAAACTTTCTTCAAGTGCTAGATTGGTCTACAAACCGACTCACAGGGCCCATTCAGTGGGCACCCCATTTTGATACCTTGTCAAATATTTCATATGCTGGAAACTTTGGATTGTATGGATTTCCTTAGTCAAAAGAATGCACAAGTGATGGACCACTACAACCACCCTCAATATCAGAAGATGATGAAAAGTCTTCAAGACAGCAGAAGCGGAGAGACATATTTGTGTCCAAGACAGTAGACCAAGACTTCATACAAGCTTAAATTACACTGGATGTTTATGCAGAAATTTTCTCAACGCATACCCCTTGGCCCATGGAAATGGAAATTACAAGATAGAAAAAAAAAGCTGGAAACTAACAGCCAGCAAATTAATAAGCCCTTCCTATTTCTTCACCGCAGGTTTTCTCCGTTTATAATGGCCAGATTTTCTGCGTTATATTACCAATCTCCATAAGCAAAGTTTGACTTTTCAGCTATGGTGTTCTATAGCAAATTATTTTTTGTATTTAACGTTCAGTGTAAAATGCAGAAAATAATTTTAGTTCATCTGATTACCTTCAAAATTTTAAGTTCATAAGTATTTGCAATCACAAGATCTGGATCTTTGACTCAAAAAATAAATAGAAAAGAAAAAAATAAATCATATTGTAGCCAATCTATGTTCTCTTTCACAAAATCTGTGATCATTTGGTCTTTTGCTTTTGCCTGCAACTTACTGTTCAATTTGGATGATCTCACGCACCACAAGAATTTTTTTTCCGTATAAAACAAACTAGATAGGATGTGAGATTGGAAATTAACATAGACAATATTGCTTTCTAGTTAGTAGACCAAGACTTACAATCTTTGTTATTGACTTATAATTAACATAGACAAAGTAGGTTTATTTTAAATATATTGACTATTCCAAGTCCTAAATGATATTTCTTGGAATGCATTTAATGAAGACGAAGACTAATCAATAATTCATGAAGTAGTTCTTACTCCAAGAAAGTATTTACTCTTTCCACAAAAATCATCTAAACGATGAGTTTTATAGCTGAAGAGGTGAATAGACGAAGACAGTGACGGTATATGGTGGAAAGAGAAGGTTGTTAAAGACAAAAATGGTGGGTAAAGAGGTGAAAAAAAGAAAACCCTAGGTTTGGGAGGAGGGAAATATGACTTTTCAAAACTAAAAAACTTTAGGTAAATGTGATGTTGTTAATTTTTAAAACCTAGGGAGGAATTATAGTAAATTATATATTTTTTAATATTATTGTTAAAATAACGACTTTATCCTTATATTTAATTGAAAATTTTAATCAAGTTTGACTCATAGTTGAGAGTTTGAGTTTTTCAAAGATGGTAGGGGGGTTTAGACTTATATCAAACCTTGGGTGGGAACAAGTCTTTTGGCCTTTTAGATATATTGACTATTCTAAGTTCTAAATGATATTTCTTGGAATATATATGTGAAGGCTACATGTGAAGACCAAGACTAATCAATAATTCATGAATTAGTCCCTACTCAAAAGAGTTATCTACTATTTCCAAGGAAAAAAGTTGGAAAGTCATTTGTATAATGATTTAACTTTAGCATCACTATGGTGTAGTCATGCTAATTGATTTTTTTTCTTTACTTTTCTAATAAAATTCAATAACGACATCGAGTGGTATTAAATTATCACTTTTTTTTTTAATTTAAAATGCTGACATTTTTATAATTCTGATTGAAGGTACCTTACATATACAACTAATATTATTTGTTTTGTTTTGTTTTGGAAGTTAAATGATTAATTTGATACCTTCAATAAAAAATAGTGAAAATTTAATCTTTTGAATGGAAAATTCTAAAACTTGGAAGTTCAATTATGTTAATATAAAAAAAAAAGATACTTTGATACCTTCAAATATTGTTTTCCCGTTTGTATTCATATGATATAGCAGCATGCAGTAGTGTGGCCATGTTACAGTATCATAGATAGGTTCAATATATATTTGAACAAGAGAGTGAGATTAAGCAATACATGAGTTTACATTTCTTACCAAGTTCACAAGAAAGATGATTTTCATAGACAGTTTGCCTGAAATCACAAATTCAATAAAATAAGAAGAAAAATGTGATATAAACAGAAAAATTTAGAAAATACATAATGATTTTTTGAAGAAAAAAAAAAACTGACAACGTGTAACACATTGGCTATTATTATTAGCATTTATTTTTCCTCTCCCCTATGACTTGCTTTCAATATATAAAAATGTTCAATCCTCTTAACCACTGTGAAAATATTACATTAAGTTGGCCTTATGCTAATTCCAGTAAATCTTATATCGTGCAGTGGAGATCCCATAACTTAATTGCATGAATTTTGACTAGTGACTTACTTATAAAACCAAGTCTTAGTCATCCACTAGGAAGAACCACTCCATTAAAGTCTTGGTCATGCATTGCCTAGTGGAGAATAGGTAGTGCATAACCAAGACTACTGTTATTCAACAACTATTCTCCTTTGTCTCACTCATTAATATGAAATTTCCCTCGAGTGTGAATTATATGGGGTTGGGATTTATCATATTGTAGCCAATCTGTGTTCTCTTTCGTAACATCTGTGATCATTTGGATATTTGCTTTAGCATACGACTGCCTATTCAAAATAGATTATCTCAAGCACTACAAGAGTTTTTCTTCGTGAAACAAATTAGATAAATAGGAAAGGGAAAATGAAAAGCACAGATTCACAGTTTATGTTAAACTCGCTACTTATGCAATCTACTTCGCTTGTTGTGAGACCAAGACTTGTGCTTGTTAAATTATTGAAGAAGACCTCTACCCCAATCTTCACGCTCAACTTTCTCTTTCTTTTTCAAGAAAATTTTAACCCTTTTTTGACAATATTATGGTTGTATTGATTCATGACGTTCACAATTTATATTCACTGGCATCATAATCACAAAAGAAAAAGGAAATGGTCTTTTAAAAGCATAGTATTATCATTAGCCACATATATATTCACCTTATCTTTAAACTTGAGTTGTACAAAGTTTCAGATTTTTGAATAATTAACCATCCAAAATTTTTCGAACATACTCTCAAATGATTTCATTATTGGAGAAATCATGTGCCCTATTCTTCGCCGCATCAGCCTAATTGTGAAAAAGGATGAATATATGTTGTGCTCAACGCACATGGACTCAGTAATTTTGCTTGTCTCAATAATTATACCGATGTGTTTGAGCAGAGAAGTTAAAAAGAAAAAAAAAAAAAGACATTAAATATCATAAACTTCTGCATAACATATATCTTAATCAACCTCCGTTAGTCTGGTAAATAAAGAGATTTCATATCTAATTTCTTTGGCACCACTTTAAAAATGACATTAGTCATAATATGACTTTTTAAAAAAGAAAAATTTTATACAAGGATAAAGTTGTTAATTTTTTAAATTAAAAATAATAATAAATTATATATATTTTAAAATATTATTGTTAAAATGATAACCCTTATATATAATTGAGAATTTTAATCAAATTTAACTTATAAGTGAGATTTTATGTTTTTAAAAATTGGGATAAGAATTTGAAATTACATCAATGATCAAACCTTTGAGTGGGAACAAGTCTTTTGGCCTTTTAGATATATTTACTATTCAAAGTCTTGAATGAAATTTCTTGGAACGTGTGTGAAGACCAAGACTAATCAATAATTTATGAAGTAGTCTTTACTCTGGAAAAGTTATTTCCTCTTTGACAATAGTAGGCTGCCCCAAATGCTAGGGGAAAATACATTAAATTTTGATAAGGTAGCTAAGTAATAATTTATTTTGCCAATCCAGGCAACATAACTTAATAAACAATTTGTTCAATTAATTATTACAGCCATACTTCTTAAGTTCATAGATGAATTGAACCTTCTGCGTTGAATTTTTCATATACAAAAAGTTGGGCATCACTCCATCCATAAAAATGAACAGGCATGCAAAAAAAGCCATAAATTCAATTTATTTAATATATTATATAGAACCTACTTCTGCGTAAATCTATCAGGTTAAAGTAAAATGACCAAAATTACAAGGGCCAATCAGAAGGCTATGATTCAAGACCCTTAAAAAGAGATGCAATCTGTTAATAGAAGCTAATGGTTACCAAGCATGATAAAAGTATGGTTATAACAATAAACATAAGACAACCACGAAAATACTAAGTTATACATATATAATAATTAAGCACACAACCACACAGGATAACAATATTAAGAGATAAGGAACTATCATCTTTTTTTCTTTTAATTAAAGATATTGAACTCTTTGTGATTTCGATTGAAGATATCTTACAAAACAATATTATTTATTCAATATTAAGGAAAATAACATTATTTTGTTAATAAAACATAAATTTGAATCTCAAATTTGAGTCATAAATTTAAGTCATACTCAAATTGAACTCTCTCTTGTTCAAATTTGACTTAGTTTTAAAAACGATTTGATTCTCTTAATTGAAACTTTGCTCAAATTTGAATTAAATAAACCTAAACTAAGTCGACTTCCAACATTGAGCTGGTTTGATTTGAATCCATCCCTCATTCTAAAAGAAAAAATATATATTTAATTCAACAAAGAAGAAATTATTAAAAAAAATGGGGCCCAAAATTTAGAGGGCAAGCATGGCATAATTTGAGTGTGTGTGGGTTGATGGGTCCAAGGCTTTCATTTAGTGGGCCCATAATAAATGATTAAATGAAAAATAAAATAAAAAAAAGAAACATAAAAATGAGAAGCACTTGTTCTATATCACTTTGATAATGACATCAGTAATTTATAAGAAGTTTACATATGGTTGACCAAGACTTTAAATTAGTTGCTGATATAGTGACCCTCCATTTTTCCTTTATATATATAATGATACATCTTCTTGTGATTTCATCATAATTAAGCAAAGATGGGTTGTCTAACATGCTCTTACCAATTTCTCTTCCTCCAATTTTTCCTCTTTTATTCTCAAACTTGTGCAACACTTTGTTCTCATCACCAGATTACTGCATTACTCCAATTCAAGCAACTCTTTTCTTTCAAAAATACTTCTACCTCCGATTGTGAATACAATCATGTCATTTCTTATCCAAAAATGATGTCTTGGAAAAAGGATATTGATTGTTGCTCTTGGGATGGGGTCGCATGTGATTTAGTGACTGGTCATGTGATTGGGCTCGACCTTAGTTGTAGTTGGCTTTATGGAAACATCCCTTCAAACACTAGCCTTTTTCTTCTTCCTCAATTGAAAAAACTCAATCTAGCTTTCAATAATTTTAAACTCTCTAAAATTTCCCCTGATTTTGGTCGAATAACCAGTTTGACACACCTGAATCTCTCATTTTCAAACTTTAGTGGTCATATTCCATTTGAAATCTCACATTTGTCAAAATTGGTTACACTAGATTTCTCCTCATACTATTTTGAGATTGACAGATTTTCAGTCAGAATTGAAAGACCAGTTTTTGAAAGGCTAGTTCAGAATTTGACGATGTTAAAAGACCTTGTTCTTAATTGTGTGGACATGTCCTCCATCGTGCCTAGTTCGATGAAGAATCTATCTTCCTCTCTAACTTATCTAAGTCTATGGTATTGTAAATTGCAAGGGAACTTTCCAGTTGATGTCTTTCGCCTACCAAATCTGCAGATCCTTCGGTTAGCAGGTAACTTCAACTTGACTGGTCATCTTCCCAAAGGTAATTGGAGTACACCACTCAAGTCTTTGTATGTCTCCGACATGTGCATGTTTGAACAGTTACCGAACTCAATCAGCAATCTCTTGTACTTGAGGGAATTGTCTCTTGAGAATTGCACTCTACAAGGATCAGTTCCTACAATACTTGGAAACCTTACACAACTTACATCTTTGAGTCTCTCATATAACAAATTCAATGGTCAAATACCATCATTTCTTTCAAATCTTGCCAATCTACTGGATTTATCTCTTTCGTACAATAATTTTATTGGTCAATTTCCTGAATTTTTTTTCAACTTAACACAACTTCAGTTTTTAGGCTTGTCAAGTAATCAACTCATTGGCCCAATACCATCATTTCTTTCAAACCTTACCAATCTTCATTTTTTAGATCTTTGGAACAATAGTTTTATTAGTCAATTTCCTGAATTTTTTTTCAACTTAACACAACTTCGGTTTTTAGACTTGTCAAGTAATCAACTCACTGGCCCAATTCCAGTTTGTTTTGTTAACTCATCGCATCTTTCTTATCTCTACTTGTCAAGTAATCAATTAACTGGTCCAATCCCAAGTTCAATCTCTGAACTTGTGAGTCTAAAATACCTTGATCTTTCTTCAAATAGTTTAAGTGGTATTACAGAGTTTCACATGTTTTCAAAGCTCAAAAACCTTTGGTACCTTGATCTTTCTCATAACAATTTGTCTGTGATCACTACCGGATTCAATGTCAACTCATCATTTCCTCAACTTGAATCTTTGTATTTATCTGCTTGCAACATCAGTGAATTCCCAGGTTTCTTAAGAAGACTAGATCATTTGTCTCAGCTAGATCTTTCTGAAAATAAAATCCATGGTCACATACCAAACTGGATGTTAGAGATTGGAAAGGATACTCTATCCTGGCTAAATCTTTCCCACAACTCTCTCACAGGCACAATCCAGCTTCCATGGAAAAATCTTCAATATCTAGACCTTCATTCTAACATGCTCCAGGGATCGCTTCCAATTTCACAGCCTTACTTGAGATTAATTTCACTGTCAAACAACAATTTGACTGGGGAGATACCAGACTTGATCTGTAGTATGAGCTTCATTAAGATTTTAGATCTATCAAATAACAGTTTATCTGGTAACATTCCAGAATGCATAGGAAATTTCAGTAGTCTTCATGTGTTAGATCTACGGAAGAATAGATTTAATGGCTCCATTCCAAGAACATTTGCAAGGGGAAACAACTATAGGACCCTTAACTTCAATAGCAATGAATTGAAAGGGTCAATTCCACAATCATTGATCAACTGTTCAAAGCTGGAAGTTCTTGATCTTGGAAACAACAAGATAAATGACATATTCCCATATTGGTTGGGAAATCTTCCAGAGCTACAAGTGTTGGTTCTTCGTTCCAACAAATTGTACGGTTCTAATTGGGGTTGTTCTAAGACCAAAAATTGTTTTCCTAAGTTGAGAATCTTTGATCTCTCAAACAACACAATTAGTGGTTCCTTGCCAGCCAGGTATTTCAAAAATCTTAATGCCATGATGGACTTTGGTGAAGCTGAGAGAAGGTTGCAATACATGGGTGAGAATTATTATCAAGATTCTGTGATGGTAACTTGGAAAGGATTTGACTATCAACTAGTGAAAATTATCACTGTTTTCACTACCATTGATTTCTCAAATAATCATTTTCATGGAGAGATTCCAAAAGTAATTGGGAAGCTTCATGCTCTTCGTCTTCTCAATCTTTCTCAAAACAACCTAATAGGTTGTATCCCACCATCTATTGGGAATATGAGTGATCTGGAATCCTTAGACCTTTCTTCAAATAAGTTGGTCGGGAAAATTCCTGGGCAATTGACCAAATTGAATTTTCTTGGATTTCTGAATTTGTCAAAAAATCATCTCAGCGGACCCATACCTCGAGACAACCACTTTGATACCTTCCCAAACAATTCATATGATGGGAATTTGGCATTATGTGGATTTCCTTTGTCAAACACATGTGAAACTTATAAGAAGATAGCACAACTACTCTTAAAATCAGATGATGGTGAATCTTCAAATGGTTTTGGTTGGAAAGCAGTGTTGATTGGCTACGGATGTGGAATGGTGTTAGGAGTTACGAAGGGATATCTTGTGTTCTCAACAAGAAAGCCTCTATGGGTTATAAGGATTGTTGAAGGAAGACAACCTGGAAAGGGGAGAAGGCTATACAACAAACGTGGAAGAAGCACTTAGTTGATTCAAAAAGTTCTCATGGGTGAGTATTAGTGCAAACTAGCTTGCTGATAATATGCAGTTTTTTTTTTCTTGCTTTGTATCTTGTGTATTTTTTTTCCATGCAAGCTGTCAATCGCTATATAGTAAATCCTTTAATAAAATGTCAGAAGTGTGGACTCTGTTATGTGGTTCCTTTTCATTATTTAAGTTAGTTAATCTCATCTAACGACATAACAGTATATAATCTTATACTCTTATTTTACATTCATTAACATTTACAGTCATAGGAAACTTTGTTGTCATGACTCTGTTGTCTTATCATCTATTCATTTAATTTCTTTTTCTGCAGTTGCAATTAAGCACTGTCAAAACCTGAGAAACTTTAAACCAAACATCCTTCAACAACAATCTGCTCTGTCCAACACTCCACACCCTGCATTAATTTTCTGCATTTTCCACAACAAAAAACTCTGAAGAGAAAGGTTTTGGTGTGTTGTGCATTGGTCGGTGAGAAAGAGATTTACCCTTAGAAAGCTCTTCATTAACGATTATATCCTTGCAGTTTTCTTTCTAAATAATACAAATAAAGAGAGAAAATTCTGACAATAGAAGTACTAAGTTCAGAAATTAACTGCATTTTGTAGAGCAGAAAAAGCAGTAGCTTACCATCAACTTATGTCTTACAGCACTTCAAACCACAAAAATAACAAACAAAAAACTATTTCCAGAAACAATTGAAGCACTTTAATTTTATGCTTTGATGGAAATTTGGATTTTCCATGAAAGCTTGCTTATAAGCTATAATAGTCTGCTGAATGATAATATATAGACCATGTTGATTCAGTCGGTTGTGCTCCTTGCTCTTGTCAAGCACCTGTCTCTGAAAAGAAAAGAAGCTTGAAAAATCAGTAGAGTTTATATTCAGATTCTCGCAGAAGCATATATAAATATGTATGCTATAAAAATCGAAGCACTAACGTTGTCAAGAGCAGCAAGTCATTAATTTCTTCTTCTTGGATGAGTTCTTTTCACTATTGTTATGATTCTGAGTATCGCTCTTTTAACCCTTATTACAAACTATGGAGGTCTTCCTGTTGTGAATACAATATATGTTAGATATGGTGACTCGAATTCAAGAAAGGTGTTTCAAATGAAGAATAGGGAGTTTTAGTATTATAAGAGCGTTCTGGTGAGGTGGACAATTGTTTTAGGCATCGTAGAAAGTGAAGATAAAGTCGTTCCATCAATTGTTCATTGGTTGTTCTAATTTCTAAAAGCGTTTTGGCTGTTTCAATCTGGAACAGGTGGTACGTGCTGTCGTTGACACCCAAATTAAATCCTAAATTCCTGTAACAAAAATGTAGTAAAGGAAAGTAGGGATCGATCCCTCGAAGAGCCTTGATTAGTACGTCGTTACAAATAATCGAAACAAAGAAATAAAAGGGGGGTTTTGAACTGAATGCAAATTATAATGGAAAACAATAAATAAAAATTCAGGAAAGTAATCTAAAAGGAATAAATTGATTTAACAAACCTTGGTCTTCGGTCACATCCACCAATGGAACTACGATTGATCATCGAAACAAAATATCAAATTAATTAATTGAATATTCGTTGTGGTATTAAATTTACCTGTCATTCCTTACGATTAGTTAACCAAAAACATGTATTCCAATTAACCCTTATTGATTAATAATTCGGATACGATCTCGAATTTAATTAAACAATAGCATTACGAATTAGAAAGACCAACGAAGCAAGACAACACAAACGTACGACGTTGCATTTAATCTAGTTGATTATTTTCCTAGGATTTAAAGTTTCTGACGCAGCAAACGATAAATCTAGTCGCCACTTCGATTAGATGGATTGAACAATTACGGATTCAGCACCTAAACTAGCAATAGATTATATTAATTGATAAACTAATTGCGCATCTTAGAAATCAACCAACACAATCATGAAATATAATTCAAAAAGATAACCAATACTCAAATAATTAAAAGATGCATTAAAGAACAAAAATAAATCTCACAATCATTGTAGTTCCATGGTTTCAGATCCCTTCAACCAAGATAAATAATTCAGCCACTGTAAACCATATTTTGCTCTCTAATTCTCTCAATACAATGGATTCTCATTCTCAAATAAAAATAAGAGTTTATATATATTTTCTTCCTACTAAAAATCTGGAAATTGAAACTAATCCTAATCTCCTAATCCAATCAAGCAAAGTGATACATATCTTCCCAAAAAGAAAGGAAAAGGAAAAGGAAAAGATATATATTTTTAATATAAATCCTTCTTCCAAAAATATCATTCCTTATTTAGCTCAATTAATCCTCTTTTCCAGCTGGTGATTATCCTTTTCCTAGGAAGCAAATCTTAATATTTTCTGGACTCTTGCAACAGATCTGGACGTTCAGATCTGCTTTCCGGATTCTGCTCTCATCTTCCACGTGCCCACGCCTAGTCTGCATTACGAAATTTCCAGTTTAATATGTCTGCTGCAGTTTTTCCTCTTTTTGGCCCTATTTATTCCAAAATTGCTCAAATCTTCCTAAATGCAAAAAGATAAGTAATTCCATTAGATTAAATCAAATTTCCACACAACACAAGGGAATTATAAATCAAAATAGTAACCATTATTGGCCTTATCAAATTCCCCCACACTTATCTTTTGCTCGTCCTCGAGTAAAACAAAAACAAAACAAAACAAACTCAAAAGGGGTTCCATCAATCTCTTTTCTCACGATACCAAAAAGTGTGCATACCTCAAAATTCAAACCAACCAAGATTCAAGCATCAACACACATCATTATCAAATTTTACAAGGAAATATGCACAAAGACAAATCAAGATAATCACATTCTAAAGCATGTGTAAAACTTCGGTGAATCATCCTCACGGTTATCACTCATATCACTCATGTGTTTAATGGTTCGGTGTTTCGCTCAAATTCTTCCAATGCAAACATTCTACCATAAGCTTGCTCATGCACCAAATCTTCACCACTTAGATTATATACATGCATAAATCAAAAGGACTTTATTTTAGGTTGTAATGGGGCTTTGGGTAAAGGTGAGGATTAATGGATACAAAAGGTTAAAACCATGAATATTAACAAAGCATTTAAACACTTAAGGGGAACAAAAATGTAAAGCTAAAGCCACCACATTCACCACATTTCTTTGCTACTTGCCATTGCCTTTCCCTTCTCTCTTTTTCAACTTCTTTTCTTTTTTTTTTTTTTTTTGAACAACTAAGAGAGTTGGGTAGCAAAGATAACAATATAAGGCAATCTCAATAGCACTCTTCAAGCCAACTTCTTTTCATCATCTCTTCTTATACAATTAAGTTCCCTTTTCCACCACACTTAAATTTCTCAAGATAACAAATTCACCAAGCAACAAATTTAAGTTTAAATGCCTTGCTCATTTTCATGGTTGGGTGAGGATTTTTACTTGAAGGCTTGGCTTTGTAATATGGTTTTAGCACAAAGAATCAAGGGCTTTGTAAGGCTCAAGGGGCTAACTAGGGAAATTTAAAATAGGTTGGCTTTTTAAGCTAAAGGGTTTAAACAAGAATGCCTTTATCATTTTCATGCATGCATATTTCAATGTGGTCTCGAAACGGTTCAAAGCAAGTTCTAGAGATATATTCACATGGAAGAATATCACTCATCAAAGAAAATATAGATTGATATGAATGTTTCAATCTTTTTCGGCTCAAAACTCACGAGTTAAATAAATTCACCTCAACTTCAAACAAACTCGAGCACTCAATTATCAAAATTTGTTTAAATGCATACCCCTAATTAATCTAACAAATCAGTGTACAATGCTCTCCTATTGAATCGGCTGAATTCCAAGGCATGCATAAAAATTAATTCATTCAAAGTGAGATTAATGGACTGTTTAGCTGACTAAAAACAGGGAGGGATACACTAGCTGCCATAAGAATCAAACTTTATCCAGCACGGAGCAGCAACATAGACGAAACAAAGCAGAAAATTTAGGCATAATAGAATAAGCATAACACAAAGAAGATAGAAAAAAAAACTGACGGAGAAACAAAACAAAATAAAAGCAGAACAAAGAAGAATAGAGCAGAGAAGAATAGAACAAGTAAATAAAACAGAGCAGGAAAAAAAAAATAAAATAAAACTGAAGGACAGAATAGTACACAACAGAAAAATAAACAGCAGAAAATTAAAACACAAATAAACCCTCCCCCACACTTAAACCAAACATTGTCCTCAATGTTGAAGCAAAATAAAATAATAATAAAACTGACATTTAAAAGAAAAAAGGAAGAAGAAACTTCTCTGGTTTTGTGGAGAAGGAAGAACAATTTGAATTATGGAGATGGTGGAGATGGCGGCGTGAATCGTTGGAATCGGACAACAGCTCTGGTGTGGATGGTCTCCGATGGCCGGATTTTGCTGCTCGATGACGCTGAGAACGGGTTCGGACCATGGTGTTCGGAATGGAGGAAAGGGGGCTGCTAGGGTTACGTTTTAGGTGGAGAGGAATTTTGGAGGCATGTGTTTATTGATTATGTCTCTGGAAGCAATTAACCCAGCCCTTTTAATCACACAAATTCATATGGCCCCCTTGGTTTCAAGCAAATATCAAAGCCAAAAGTTGGACTTTTGACAGAAATACATAACCCAGCTCCAGATTACCAAACTGCAGATTCCTCCCCACGTGAACATTTACAGAAGGCTAATTGAGACTGGCAGGAGGAAGAAGACGATTGAACAGTAACCTGAAAATAAAATAAAATAAACCCAATAAAAAAATCATAAAATAATTGCTAATTAACTATCTAAACCTACTAAAACCGAAATTTAAAACGAAAGATTGAACACATAAACCGAAATTAACGCAATTGTTGAGAAAATTAAAATTGAAACATTAATCAAAATTAAGATTGAAAGCTTGGGTTGCCTCCCAAGTAGCGCCTTTGTTTACAGTCGTCGGCTCGACGTAATGCCTTAATCTATTTATCCGGGATCTTTCAGCTCCACTTCTCTGATGTTTTCAACTGGCATTCCTTTGTAAAACAATTTGAGTCTATGGCCATTAACTTCAAATACTTTTGATGTCGCTAAGCTCTGAATCTCTAGCTTCTTCGGAATTTGCACCAGTTTCTCTTCTTGCTGCTCATTTAACTTGCTGGAAATGATCACTGGTAAGGTTTCCCCATCTCCAAGGTACACATATTTAAGGTGATTTGGAAGAGGTTTCAGCTCCAGCTCTGGTACCTGCAAAATAGAAGGTAACAATTTTTCATTAGGCACTGGTAGCTCAATATAAAATAAATTACCTGTATTTTTCAGCTCTCTGAATTCATTCATCTTTGTCCCTGCATTCTGCACATCTGAAATTAATTTAAATTCATCTCTTTCTTTCAAAATATTTTTATGGTTAGCCACCTTTAACTCATCATCACCATCAAGTATATCCTGCGCTAGAGAATCAATTAAATCAACTGAATACACAGGAAAATTCACATCAGAATATTTCATAGCATCACAAATATTAAATTGGACAGCTTCACCATCAAACTCCATGGTCAGTGTGCCTTTGTGAACATCAATTTTCGTTTTAGCTGTTTTCAGAAAGGGTCTTCCTAGTAAAATAGGTGCAGATTGACCATTATTTTCCATGTCAAGAACATAAAAATCAGCTGGAAAAATTAATTTATCATTAACCTGAACAAGAACATCTTCAATTAACCCCCTGGGATATACATTTGATTTATCGGCCAACTGAATAACTGTGCCAGTTTTTTCTAAAGGTCCAAGATTAAGAGCAGAATAAATGGAATATGGCATTACATTAATAGATGCTCCTAAATCTAACATGGCTTTTTCAATTTTTGTGCCTCCTATTGTGCAAGGGATGCAAAACATACCTGGATCTTTGCATTTTTCAGGAAGATTTTTGCGAATTATGGCTGAAACATTTTCTCCTACCTTTATTTTTTCATACCTTTTGAGTTTTTGCTTTCTTTTCAATGTACACAGCTCTTCCAAAAATTTAGCATAGCGAGGCACTTGTTTTATTGCATCAAACAGTGGAATATTGACTTCACACTCTCGAAAGGTCTCATATAAATCCGCATTGCTTTCGCACTTCAGTTTTAAAGCTTCAGGAAAAGGAGGAACAGGTTTGTATTCGCTGAAAGAAGGATATTTACCTGTCGCTACCTTTTCGGAAGAATTATTTTCTGCTGTCAATTTTTCTCTATTTTCTGCTGGCTGTGTTGGTGCAAGTTGTGCTTTAATTGGTATCTCCAGCTCATTTCCACTCCTCAACATTATGGCACTAACATTCTCCTTTGGGTTCATCACAGTTTGTGACGGTAGTTTGCTTGAATTTTGTGCCTCCAGCCTATTGATTGCGGTAGCCATCTGACTCATTTGATTTTCTAGATTTTGAATGCTGATTCTGGTTTCCTGTTGAAATTTCACAGTGTTAGTAGCCAAAGTTTTAACAATATCTTCAAGAGATGTACCTGAATCAGAATTTTGAGTTGGTTGCTGCTGTCTAGGAATATAAGGCTGCTGATACGGCTGAAAATTATTCGAAGGCTGATTCGCATTTACATTCCCATAACGAAAATTAGGATGATCTCTCCAACCGGAGTTGTAGGTATTCGAATAGGGATTATAATTATTACTTCGCTGCTGTCCTAAAAATCCGCCTACTGCATTAGCTTGTTCAGAGCAGTCATCCTGAAGTGTTGGGCACATATCAGTTGGATGTCCTCCTACCGAACAGATTCCACAAACTTTCGCTGTCTCTGTTTTTCCTACAGCTATTTGACGTACAAGAGTAGTTAGATCATCAAGTCGTCTTTCAAGAGAAGATACATTTACCTCATTGACACGCCGAGACGAATGGTCTAATCTATTCCCAAATTGTTGTGAATTCGACGCCATATTTGCAATTAAATTCCGGGCTGCTTCAGGTGTTTTGTCAGCCAATGCTCCACCACTCGCTGCATCAATCATATTTCTCTCATTTGATAGAAGTCCTTCATAGAAATATTGAATAAGCAGCTGGTCACTAATTTGGTGATGTGGACAGCTCGCACAGAGCTTTTTAAAGCGCTCCCAGTATTCGTATAAAGATTCTCCAGTATGCTGCCGAATGCCACAGATTTCTTTCCTTATGCTGGCTGCTCTTGATGCTGGAAAAAATTTCTGCAAAAATAATCTTTTCATCTCATGCCAAGTAGTGATACTTCCAGCGGGTAGATAATACAACCAATCTTGCGCATCATCTTTCAAAGAAAATGGAAAAGCCCTCATCTTGATTTGTTCTTCGGTTACTCCATTCGGTTTCATTCCGGTGCACACCACATGAAATTCTTGTAAATGTTTATGAGGATCTTCACCTGCGGAACCACGAAAAATAGGTAAAAGATGAATTAGTCCAGATTTTAATTCGAAGGTTGCATTAACATCTAAATTCGGAAAAGTGATGCAGTGTGGTTGTTGATTTAAATTTGGAGCAGCAAGCTCTCGTAAAGTCTGATTTTCAGCCATGTTTTCCTCTGTTTCGCAAGCAGATCTGTGTGCTTGCAGTCTTCTTTTCGCTTCTTTTCTCAGCCCTTTTGCAGTCTTTTCAATTTCTGGATCAAACTGTAAACTAGCTTGTTTCAAAGATCGCGTAACGAACATACAAATTAAAAACTCCCCGGCAACGGCGCCAAAATTTGGTACGTGCTGTCGTTGACACCCAAATTAAATCCTAAATTCCTGTAACAAAAATGTAGTAAAGGAAAGTAGGGATCGATCCCTCGAAGAGCCTTGATTAGTACGTCGTTACAAATAATCGAAACAAAGAAATAAAAGGGGGGTTTTGAACTGAATGCAAATTATAATGGAAAACAATAAATAAAAATTCAGGAAAGTAATCTAAAAGGAATAAATTGATTTAACAAACCTTAGTCTTCGGTCACATCCACCAATGGAACTACGATTGATCATCGAAACAAAATATCAAATTAATTAATTGAATATTCGTTGTGGTATTAAATTTACCTGTCATTCCTTACGATTAGTTAACCAAAAACATGTATTCCAATTAACCCTTATTGATTAATAATTCGGATACGATCTCGAATTTAATTAAACAATAGCATTACGAATTAGAAAGACCAACGAAGCAAGACAACACAAACGTACGACGTTGCATTTAATCTAGTTGATTATTTTCCTAGGATTTAAAGTTTCTGACGCAGCAAACGATAAACCTAGTCGCCACTTCGATTAGATGGATTGAACAATTACGGATTCAGCACCTAAACTAGCAATAGATTATATTAATTGATAAACTAATTGCGCATCTTAGAAATCAACCAACACAATCATGAAATATAATTCAAAAAGATAACCAATACTCAAATAATTAAAAGATGCATTAAAGAACAAAAATAAATCTCACAATCATTGTAGTTCCATGGTTTCAGATCCCTTCAACCAAGATAAATAATTCAGCCACTGTAAACCATATTTTGCTCTCTAATTCTCTCAATACAATGGATTCTCATTCTCAAATAAAAATAAGAGTTTATATATATTTTCTTCCTACTAAAAATCTGGAAATTGAAACTAATCCTAATCTCCTAATCCAATCAAGCAAAGTGATACATATCTTCCCAAAAAGAAAGGAAAAGGAAAAGGAAAAGATATATATTTTTAATATAAATCCTTCTTCCAAAAATATCATTCCTTATTTAGCTCAATTAATCCTCTTTTCCAGCTGGTGATTATCCTTTTCCTAGGAAGCAAATCTTAATATTTTCTGGACTCTTGCAACAGATCTGGACGTTCAGATCTGCTTTCCGGATTCTGCTCTCATCTTCCACGTGCCCACGCCTAGTCTGCATTACGAAATTTCCAGTTTAATATGTCTGCTGCAGTTTTTCCTCTTTTTGGCCCTATTTATTCCAAAATTGCTCAAATCTTCCTAAATGCAAAAAGATAAGTAATTCCATTAGATTAAATCAAATTTCCACACAACACAAGGGAATTATAAATCAAAATAGTAACCATTATTGGCCTTATCAACAGGACTGTTCCATTTGGAATGGTCTTCCATCTGAAAGAGGAGTTTCATCAAATGAAGTGAAAATTATGCGGTTTGTGAGTTCATTACTCAGTTGAGAGACTTATTTCAGTGGTTAGAGTTTTGAGTTATACACTATATTTAAGAGGACTATCAATCCCTTGCATTCTCTTTGTAATTAAACTTCAGTAAATTTTTCTATCCTCTGCCAGTATTTGATTAGACTAATAAGCAAGTAGAATTCTAACCATTCTAGTTACTCAAGTGTATTCAAAAAGGTCCAAAAAATATGTACATTGAACTTTTGAAGTGTCAACTTATTCTATTTCTCTCTCAGATTTCCTTAAGTCATCATAGGAAAAGAGACAGAAGGATCTTAATAGCTGGAACTCACTTTCTTGGTTGTTTATCTAGAAAACTAGAACATGTAACATAAACACACACACGCATATATATATATATATATATATATATATATATATATATATATATATATATATATATATATATAGCTGACGTTTGATACAATTTCTGTTCTAACACTAGGATGAATTTTTAGTTACTAACTGTTCTTCTTAACATCTTCAGTGATTAGAGATGTTTGTGTATATGAATTGTGAAGATGATGAGATAAATTTAGGCTTCCTCTGGAAAAAGAAACATGACATTCTGATGTGAGTTGCTAATGATCCTTTGAAATTAAAGCAAAGCAGTATGCTTTGCTCCTGCCATTTTCAGTGATCAGAGATGTCTGTCAATATGAACTGTGAAGGTGATGAGATGAATATAAGCTTCCTTCGGAAAAAGAAATTTAAAGCACATAATAGTAATAATTTAATACCTGCTACTTCCCCTGCATTTCAAGAAACAGGAAATTCTGTTACAATTGATCAGTGAAAAATAGTACTGTTGAACATACTAATTTCTTCTTCTCTTCAACCTTCTCAGAGTCATTAGTTGCAGTTGTTCAACCATCTGTACAAACCATTGTGGTTTTCTTTTTGTGAGTACAATATATCCCATGGAAATGCCTAACACCAATCCGCATACATAACCCATCAAAGTGTTTTTCCAATCAAACAACCTCCATGCATTGTCTGTTGTTATTGGTGATGGTGGCTCATCATTATTACAGGTCTTTGATAATGGTGGACCACACAACCCAGGGTTTCCAATGAAGGAGTTATTTGGAAATGTTTTGAACTGATTTCCTTGAGGTATAGATCTCACAAATAAGTTGTAAAAACAGTTTAATACTGAAAGAAATGATAGATTCATCAACTGATTCGGAATTTCTCTTGAAAGTCTATTAAAAGAGAGGTCTAACGACTGAAGTTGCGTTAAATTTCCTATTAATGATGAGACATGATCTATCAAGTTATTGTGAGAAACATGGAAGACCATGAGTGAATCAAGCTTTCCGATGGCTTCAGGAATTGACCCTTGAAATTGGTTGCTTGACAATCCAAGGCTATGATACTGATTAGAATTCTCTCTAAATCTCGGTCAACTCCTTTCAAAGTGAAAATAATAGAATAATATAAATCCAAACCTGACTCCAAATAATTGAGTCCAACATTATTTTTATCCCCTTGCATCATAGCTTTAAAATTTTCAAGATATTTTGCTGGCAGATATCCAGTGAACTGATTGTATGAGAGATCAACTATTCGCAACTTAGATAAGGCAGTTGTTGTATAAGGATCGCCAATGGGACCATAAAATCTGTTACATCTCAAGACAACTACTCGTAAATATGGAAGATTTACCATCCATTCAGGAAATTTGTCATTAATCATGTTATTTCCAACATCAAACACTTCCAACATCAAGCAGTTAGCCAGAGAAGGCAATGGTCCCTCCAACTTATTACCATTAAGGTTGATATAATTGATCTTGCCTGTCGAATTGAATATTTAAGGGATGCTACCATTGATGTTATTCATTCCCAGATTCAAGACCCATAGCTCACGAAAAATTTCGTAAGCATTGGGTAATTGGTCCACTCAAGCTATTATTAAACGCTTCCAGATATTGAACGGATGTTAAGCTGCAAAACCATGAAGGGATCAGTCTAGAGAGTTTATTGTTTGCAACTGAAAGAACAATCATGGAAGGTGGTACAAATGGAAGTGGCCCTTGAAGCAAGTTTGTTCTAAGGTCAAGATATTGCAGGTTTATCATGGATGGATTTTGCTCAAAACTTGTAAAGGAATTGTGAGAGAGATTTAGGAAGTACAATTTGCTCCACAACTCTGTTTCATGTCGGGTAATTTGCCCAGAAATTGTGTTGCTAGAAACGTCCAAATACTGCAGATTTCTCGAATTCTTCAAGAAATAAGGGAATCCAATTAAGTTGCAATGAGAGAAACTGAAAAACCAAAGGTTTGGCAAGGTGAAGTTGAGAGTATTGTGGGCTAATTCTAGTAGGCTATTATATGAAAGTACCATTACTCGGAGTTTTTGAAATTTTTGAAACATTTCTGACATCAGAATACTGTTGTTTTTTTTGTTAAGCAAAGTTCACTCAAGCTTACTTCACGAAACAGAGGCAGAAAATACAGAGAAAACAGAAGCTACTGGAAGTATATTTTTTCCAGAGAGAAAGCTTAATTGTATTGATAAACTAAAGATTACATATACAAGCATTAGAGTAATTCTTTTATATTGTGATAAGTACATTGAGACCATACTTTGCTGCAAAAAGAATGCTTAATTTATGGATCACCATACATGTCATCACCAACTATACCTAATCTAGTTGGACTTTAGTTTAAACCAAAAAATAGCTTAGTTCAAAAACAAACTCAACTAACTAACACTCCTCCTTTGAGATTGTTTTTAAGACACCAAGCTTCAGCCTCAAATTTTCAAATTGAGGTTTAGGAAGAGCCTTGGTCATAATGTCAGCTAGCTGATTTGATGAGTTGCAATGTTCCAAAACAATTTCTCCCATTTTGGCAGCTTCTCTTATGGCATGATATTTGACATTAATATGCTTAGTTCTACCATGCTGAATTGGATTTCTGGAGATGGCTATGGCAGCTTTGTTATCAACATAAATTGTTACTCCTTTGTCCATGGACTGATCTAGATCAGTTAATAGTTTTTTTCAGCCATATAGCCTGATTGCTTGCTGCTGCTAGTGCCACATATTCTGCTTCAGCAGTTGACTGTGCCACAATATCTTGTTTCTTTGAATTCCAACAGAAAATGGTTTCACCAAATGAAAAACAGAAACCTGAGGTGCTTTTGTAGTCATCATTACTGCCAGCCCAGTCACTGTCTGAATATCCAATTAGATTTATGCTTTGATGGTTTGAAAACCATAGGCCATAGTTGATTGTACCTTTGACATATCTTAGTATTCTTTTTGCTGCACTCCAGTGAAGATTGCTTGGTTCTTGCATAAATCTGGATAGCAATGAAGTAGCAAACATGATGTCTGGTCTACTTGTACAAAGGTATAACAAGCAGCCTATAAGTCTTCTGAATTTAGTTGCATCAGTCTTTTCTGCTCCATCATTCTTCATTAATTTTTCATTCATTGCCAAGGGAGTAGCAACTTCCTTACATTCATTCATATGAAACTTCCATATTAGATCTCTAGAATATTTGCTTTGTGACACAAAAATCCCATTAGATTTTTGAAGAATTTCTAAGCCTAAGAAATACTTCATCTCACCCAAGTCAGACATATCAAACTCTTGCTGCATTTCTTGCTTGAATTTTTGAATTGAAAGCAAATCTCCTCCTGTCACTAGGAGATCATCAACATACAAGGACACAATTATTTTCACTTCACTATTGATCCTTTTAACATACAAGGTGACTTCATTTTGGCTGCAAGAAAAACCTTGATGCAGTAGGTAAGCATGAATTCTGATATACCAAGCTTTGGGGGCTTGTTTGAGTCCATATAAAGCTTTATGTAGCTTATATACATGATCCTCTTTGCCTTGAACTTTAAAGCCTTCAGGTTGATCTATGTATATTTCTTCTTCCAGCAGGCCATTTAAGAATGCTGACTTTATATCTAAATGATACAGCTTCCATCCATGTTTGGCAGACAAGGCAATCAAAAGTCTTATGGTATCATATCTTGCAACAGGAGAAAAAGTGTCAGAAAAATCTGTTCCAGCTTGCTGTTGATATCCTTTAACCACAAGTCTTGCTTTAAGCTTGTTGACTGTACCATTAGGATTCAGCTTGGTTCTAAAAACCCATTTAACACCAATAACTTTATGGTTTGCTGGTTTGTGAACTAAACTCCAAGTGCAGTTTTTAGTTATCATATTAAGTTCTTCCTTCATGGCTTCTGTCCAGGCCTGATTGCTGGAAGCTTCTTCATAGGTTTCTGGCTCAGTTAACCCCAGGTTGCATCTTTCATATATATCATCAAGTGATCTTATTCTGGACTCTGGAATTTCCTCCTCATCATCACTTATGTCAAAAGAATTTGATGGTTCCATGATCAGTTTTGGCTTGACACTTATATCAGAAGGATTTTCAGACTTTTCTTCCCAATTTAGAACTCCATATTCATCAAACTTTACATCCCTACTAACCAAGATAGTTTTGGTTTGAGGATTGTAAACTCTATAGCCTTTGGTAACATGGCTATAGCCAATGAATATTCCCATTTCAGCTTTGGTGTCAAGTTTGTTCCTTTTTTCTTTTGGAATAGAGACATAACAAGGGCTTCCAAATACTTTCAGATGATCCACTGAAGGTATCCTCTCATGCCAAGCTTGATAAGGTGTTGAATGTTTTAAGGTTCTTGTTGGAAGCAAGTTTAACAAATAAATGGCAGTGTTAGCAGCTTCTGCCCAAAACACCTTAGGTAATTTCTTCTCAAATAGCAGACATCTAGTCATGTCCAAGACTGATCTATTCTTTCTTTCACTCACTCCATTTTGCTGAGGAGTGTAAGGAGTTGTTAATTGATGGATGATTCCTTCAGAGTTACAAAAATCAGTAAACAACTTGGAGGAATATTCAGAACCATTATCTGTTCTGAGCACTTTTAATTTGCAGCCTGATTGAGTTTCAACTTCAGTCTTGAACCTTTTAAAGGTTTCAAAAACTTCTGCCTTTTGTTTCAAAAAATAACCCCAGCAGAACCTAGTCATATCATCAATGAACAAAAGCATATATTTACTACCATTCAATGAAGGTATGCTGAAAGGACCACAAAGGTCAGAGTGAATGAGTTCCAGCTTCTGTTTTGATCTCCATTTGCTGTTTGAGAAAGGGAGTCTGGTTTGTTTACCTAATTGACATACCTCACAAATGTCATTTTCTGATTTTATGTCAGGTAAGTCAGTTACCAGCTCTTCATCATGCATTGATTTTAAGGTTGAGTAGCTAAAGTGTCCTAGTCTTTTATGCCATAAGCTAGAACTATCATTGCCACATCTAGCTACATTTGCATGTGAATTTTCGAAATTGATAGCAAAACTCTTATCTTTCATCTTAACTGTCATGAGTTCACTGCCTTTAGAATCAGAAATAATGCAACAGTCTTTTTTGAATTGCAAAGTGTAGCCTCTTTTCATCATTTGACCAACACTAAGCAAATTAAAATTTATTTTAGGCACATAAAGTACATCATGGATAACTTTTGTACCTGAGCTTGTGCTTATTGAGGCAGAACCTTTACCTTTCACATCAAGAAGGTCCCCATTTCCAATTCTAACCTTGGAGATGAAGCTTTCATCCAAATCAACAAGGAGTGTAGAATCATAAGTCATATGACTTGAGCATCCACTGTCAAGCAGCCATGAAGTTTGAGTATTTTGAGTTGCACAGCAGGTGGCCACAAATAAACTTTCACTTGATATTTCTTGTTTCTCCACAACTTGAGCTTGTTGAGGAGTTTGATTTTGGCTTCCCTGTTTGCTTTTGCATACTTTATCAACATGACCATATTGATAGCAAATTCTACATTTAACATTAGGTCTGAACCAGCAATAATTTGGTGAATGGCCCTTCTTCTTGCAGTGAGGGCAAGGTTTATACTTTCCCTTTTTTTCACCTTGGAATTTTCCTTTCTCCTTTTTATCCTCCTTCTTGTCACTGCTCTGCCTTTTGCTTGAATTTGTGCTTATATTCTGCTCTTGCATCTTTACTGCTAAAGCACTTTCAATTTGCTCCTCCAGCCTTAATGCTCTCCTCTGGTCCTGAGCCTTAAGAGCATTAATCACTTCTGAAACAGTTAATTCAGTGAAGCTTTTTGAATCTTCCAAAGAGGAGATTTTTGCTTCATATCTTTCAGGTACACTTACTAAGAGTTTTTCAACTATTCTCTTGTCTTCAAGTGTTTCTCCCAAGAGCCTTATTTGATTTACTACATTCTGAATTCGATCAGAATATTCTTTTATGGTTTCTGACTCCTTCATCTTCAGCATTTCAAACTCTTTTCTCAAATTCAAGACATTCATCAATCTTGATCTCTCACTGCCTAATGAATCCTCCTTTAACTTATCCCAAGCCTCTTTTGCTGTCTCACATGCCATAATCTTAGTGAAGACAGCATCAGTTACACTTTGGTGAATGGTTGACAATGCTCTTGGAGCCTTGGTTAATTCCTCCTCATGCATCCTTATTTGATTCAAGGTTGGATTTGGCCCCAAAGTTGGAGGTTCCTTTTCTTCCTCTACAAACTGCCATAGTCCCAATCCTCTCAAAAAAGCCTTCATTTTTACAGCCCAGATTTGGTAATTTTCACCATTATATAATGGAGGTGAAAGAGAGGAATGAGTTGATGAGGAAGCCATTGCAGGGAGGATAGTTAAGTAGCTGATTATAAAAGAAACAGAGGCAAGAAAAGATTTGAAGCAGCAGGATTCAGGAGACACACCCCTTAAGACCTCAGCAGCTCTGATACCATGTTGTTTTTTTTGTTAAGCAAAGTTCACTCAAGCTTACTTCACGAAACAGAGGCAGAAAATACAGAGAAAACAGAAGCTACTGGAAGTATATTTTTTCCAGAGAGAAAGCTTAATTGTATTGATAAACTAAAGATTACATATACAAGCATTAGAGTAATTCTTTTATATTGTGATAAGTACATTGAGACCATACTTTGCTGCAAAAAGAATGCTTAATTTATGGATCACCATACATGTCATCACCAACTATACCTAATCTAGTTGGACTTTAGTTTAAACCAAAAAATAGCTTAGTTCAAAAACAAACTCAACTAACTAACAAATACCTCTCAAGTTGTTAACTGAAAGGTCAAGAAAAGAGAGGTTCAAAAATTCAAACATGGCGTTTGGAACTGGACCTTGAATCTCATTACCGGCCAAAGAAACATATTGCAATGGCGCAAACTGCTGGAACTCTTCAATAGGACCTTGAGTTTGTTTTCACTAAGATCTAATATATTCAAAGACGGTAGAGCAAACATCCCAGTTAGTATTCCACCATTCAGATAATTATGATACAATTGTAGCTCAGTAAGATTTAAAAGTCCACTTACCTGAATGGGAATTTGACCATCAAGTTGATTTTCGGAAAAGTCTGAAACAGAAAGCCTTGTAAGGTTGAATGCTGATGGTGGCAATGGACCACTGAAATTATTGGATGAAAGATCCAGATAAATTAATTTGCTGAGGTCGCCAAAAACATCTGGAATCGGCCCAAAAAGACTATTATTTCCAGGAGATAGATTTGTGAATTTCCCCAAGTTAGATAGTGATTTTGGGACTTGACCAATAAAATTATTGAATGAAAGATCCAATGCAGTGAGAAGAGTGAGGTTCCCAAGTGATGCTGGAATTAACCCTTCAAATCTGCAAACAGAAAGATCTAGTTCATTTAAGAACAAAAGATTACCGATTGTTTCAGGTAATATTCCCGAGAAACTTGTGTAAGAGAGATCCAAAAACCTGAGGGGACTGCTCCAGTTAGAGATTGGTAAATTAGCAAACAAATCATTTCCAGCTAAATTTAGGTTCTGGAGGAATGGAAGGTGGAAAGATCATTTGGTAAATCCCCATGCAAAAAAGTGTTTCTCAGAGTAAGAGATATCAAAGAAAAAGAGGACAAGTTTGCCAAGGAAGAAGGTGCAACCGAAGACACGTCTATATTGTCAAGATGAAGATATCTTAATTCCGTTAGATTCTGGAAGAGATTATTAAAATCATCTTGGTGCAGTTCTAGTAACACTCCAGAGAAATCATTGGAAGAAAGGTCAAGAGTTACAAGTTTAGATAGGTAGAAAATTTCAGCAGGAACTTGGCCAGAGAAATAGGATGATGAAAGATCAAGATGTCTCAATTCTGTAAGCTCGCTAAACTTCTCTGTGATCTTTGATTCACGGAAATTATTACAAGCTAGATTGAGCTCCTGAAGATTGTGAAGGAGGAAGAGGCTGCTATTGTTGAAGATAGAGGTAACAAGGCAACTAGAACTTGTTGAAGCTATGAAGCTGTGAAGTTGGCTGCTGAAAATTCTGAATTTTTGAAGATGGTTCTGCTGCAGAAAGCTGAAGATGATATGGATTATTTTCTGCAGCCTTAAAATGGTGACAAACTTCCTTAACCATTTTGTAATGTTTTTAGTTAGAATGCAACCAAACTAAATTGTACTTGTTATGTTAGGTGTACTTTGACTTAAAGTTTGGTTGGCTTGTAAGAATTTGTGTGGATAAGCTTAATTTAAGCTGCTTTTGTACAGGGGTTAGGAAAGCTATGTAAATATACATGTGTGGCAAAAAAATGACAATGTTTTTCTTGTCACAAAAGCAAAGGAAAAGCAAACTTCCGTTCCAGCTCTCTGTTTTGTTTTTTTTTTCTGCTTTTTAATTTTTCTTGCTTTTCTTTGCTTCCAGATCTCCATTAAAAAATCAACAATTGGTATCAGAGCCTTCAGTTCTTTGTAAAAACCTATGCCAAGGAAGAAGTTTGAAGAAAAGGGAAGGCTAGTATATGCAATAGGGAGAAGAAACTGAGCACACAAACCATGGCTTCAAGCTGTTTTACAGGGGTATCTGCACCAGTTTTTTCTAGTGAAAATTATGCAGCATGGGCAGTGAAGATGAAAGCCTACTTAAGAGCTTTTGATTTGTGGGATGTGGTTGAGATAGATAAGCAACCAAATCCACTGCCAGAAAACCCAACACTGAATCAAATTAAGCACCATTCTGAAGAAGTGGCTAAGAGATACAAAGCTTTGTCTTGTATCCATTCAGCAGTTTCAGAGATGATGTTTGCAAAGATCATGGCTTGTGAGACAGCAAAGGAAGCATGGGATAAGTTGAGATTGGAATTCCATGGAAGTGACAAATCAAAGCAAATGCAAATTTTCAATTTAAAAAGGGAATTTGCTCTGCTTAGAATGAAAGATGGTGAATCAATTAAAGACTACATTGATAGGCTAATGAAAATTATGAACCAGTTGACTCTTCTTGGAGAAGTAATTTCTAAAAATAAGGTTGCGGAGCAAGTATTGGTGAGTTTGCTAGAAAAATTTGAGGCAAAGATCTCATCTTTGGAAGATTCGAAAGACATAAGCACCATGACAATTTCAGAACTTTCAAACTCTTTACAAGCTGTGGAATTGAGACAAGCTTTCAGAGATGGAGTCATAATATCTGAAGGAGCTTTTGTTGCAAACCAAACAACAAAAATGCATGCTGGTTCCAGTTCAAATAAGCAGCAATTTGGCAAGAAAGGCAAAGAAAAGAAGGAGAGCTTTGATAGAAGACAAAAAGGGAAGAAAGGTAGATTTCCACCCTGCCAACATTGTAAAAAAACCAGCCATACAGAGAGGTACTGCTGGTATAGACCTGAAATACAATGTAGAGGGTGTAAAGAATTTGGTCATATGGAGAAAGTTTGCAAGAACAAAGGTAAAACAAATCAGCAGCAAGCTCAAGTTGCTGAAAAGTTACAGGAGAAGGAAGAGCAACCTGAAGAGCAATTGTTTACAGCAGGCTGCTATGAAGCTCAAGTCCATTCTCAAACCTGGTTATTGGACAGTGGATGCACCAACCATATGACTTCAGATGAAAGCTGTAACATCCCTCCCTAGAAGTACTACCCACCGAAGGAGGAATGTTACGAATTAATATTCGTAGCGTCTATTTTTTTCTTTTTAAAAATACTTTACAATAAACGCATCTTTAAAAGTGTTTAGAAAGTATTCCAAGAAAACTGAAAATCTGGAAGCGAACAAAAGATGTATATACTCATATGAAGACTCATATGAAAGTATCTGAAAATAGGGAGTAATCATATGTAACTGTACCATAATCTCAAAAAGTCAAAAGTCGATAAAAACATGCCACTGTATGCATGTAATATAAACCAGAGATAACCTGCTCCAGCCGGATCTACCTACGCTGACCTGACCCTGCCTCGCAGCTACCTCGATCACCTGTACCTGCAATCAGGAAAGAAAAGGGAGTGAGTGATAAGAACACTCAGTAAGGGGAAAAATTAAGTAAACTATCCCTTTTTCCTGTTCTAACTCACTTTTGGGACTCAACCCCACATCCTAACCTCTATAAGAGATTAAGGGGGTAATTTAGTTCACTCTTTACTATTTGGGTTATACTTTGTCCCATCTGGTGTCTATTTAATACTTTCTGGAAGCTAACTATAGGGATTTGACACTTTTTTTTTTTAAGCTCAAGCTCTTTTTCTTTCACTACACTATTTCTGACTCTGAATTAAGCTCTACTGCGAGCATGCTCTACTGCGAGCGGACCCTACTGGGAGTCTATGTCCTACTACGGACGTGTCCTACTACGGACGTGCCCTACTGCGGGCGGTGTAGTGTAAAGTGCCCCCTCATAGTTTATAGCATACATACGGGTCTTATATTTTACTACATTTGCTTCCATTTAATTTTATTCATAACTCACCAGACATTACTCTTGGGACAACCCCTAAATCTTGAGTCCTAAATTCTTTTTCTTATTTTTCTTTCTTTTTCTTTCCTTCTTTTCTTTCCTTTCCTTTCCTTTCTTCTTCCTTTTCTTTCTTTCTTTCTTTCTTTCCTTCTATCCTTCTTTCCTTCTTTCTTTCCTGCCCAAAATTGCAAAACACTGTTCACAGAACAGTCATTTAACAGGGCAACCTTCTTTTTCATACAATTTAACATCCCAAACGGTTTCTAATTCATACAAGCTATATATCATTGGAAAGAGGATTCAAAGAGCTTTCCAACGACCTATAATAGCACTCATAATTTAATAGATAAGGCAGTCAAAACGTGAGCTAAACTCAGTGATAAAATTACGAAATACTGTTCACAGAACAGACATTTAGCAGGGCAGCATACTTTTTATACAATTTAACAGCCCAAATGGTTTCTAATTCATACAAACTATATATCGTTGAAAAGAGGATTCCAAGATCTTTCCAACAAGCTATAATAGCACTCATAATTCATTCAATCAGGCAGTCAAAACAGCAGATAAAGTCAGTGGCAAAAACTGCCTCCCCTGTTTTTCTTTAGTAAAACAGTCCTTTCGGTTTATACAATCTTTAACAGTCCAAATGATCTCTAATTCATACAAGCTATATATCATTGGAAAGAGGATTCAAACATCTTTCCAACAAGATATAATAGCACTCATAATTCATTCAATAAGGCAGCCAAAACATGGGACGAACGCAGTGGCAAAAACTGTAAATATCATGCAACTCTCTGCCTTAAACCAAATCACACACATAGACATCCCAGATGGCAAAACAACATTCCTCAACTTCAAAATCACCATTTATAACATAGATCCGAGGAATCAAAAGCTTAAAACATGCAACATATCAATAATGATTCCCCTTACCTTGTTTCAAGTCAGATCTTTGCAAATTGGTTTCCTTCTCTTTGTTTTGCTTCCTTTATCACCAAAATCACTTTAAATCAATACCAAAACACTCTAACATATTCACATAACATGCATATAAACATAGATAAAAGAAGAAGGAAGGAGATCTTTGGTTACCAAAGCTTCCAAGTGCTTCCTCTTCTTTTTCTTTTTCTTATTTATCTTCCAAAAGCCTTCCAAATTACTCACTGTGCAGCAAAGAAAGGAAGAAGATTGTCTTCTTCTCTGAGGGTATTACAACTCTTCCCCCCTCACAAGAATTTCGTCCTCGGAATTCACAAAAACAACTCTGGATGCTTCTCCTTCATGGTTTGCTCCATTTCCCAGGTAGCCTCCTCTAACTTCTGGCTTCTCCACAAGACTTTTACTAGAGGAATTTGTCGATTCCTTAGTTGTTTGATTCTTCTGTCAAGTATCTGAATCGGTTTTTCTTCATAACTAAGGTCTTCTGATAACTTAATATCTTCTGTATTCACAACCTGGGAATGATCACCAAGACATTTTCTTAACGATGAGACATGAAATACATCATGAATCCGGTCCATATTCGCTGGTAAGGCTAATCTGTAAGCCACTTTACCAACTCTCTTAAGTATCTCATATGGACCAATAAATCTGGGAGCTAGCTTTCCCTTCTTTCCGAATCTCATCAAATGCTTGAATGGAGCAACCTTTACAAATACAAATTCACCTACATTGAATTCCAAGTCTCGACGTCGATGATCTGCATAGCTTTTCTGTCGATCTTGAGCCTGTTTTATTCTCTGCCTGATCAGTTGGACATCATCAATCATTTTTTTGGGTCAATTCGGGCCCAAGGGATTGGGATAACACATCTCTCTCTCCTATCCCATCCCAATGAAGAGGAGAACGACACCTCCTACCATATAATGCCTCATAAGGTGCCATCTGAATAGTCGTCTGGTAGCTATTATTGTAAGCAAACTCCACCAAGGGCAACATTTCTACCCACGTGGCTTTATGATCTAGGCAACAAGCTCTCAACATGTCTTCCAAAATCTGATTAACCCTCTCCGTCTGACCATCTGTCTGAGGATGATAGGCTGTACTAAATGCCAAATTAGTACCCAAGGATCTTTGGAGACTCTTCCAGAAAGCTGATACAAATCTTGTATCACGATCAGATACTATGGTCCTGGGTACACCATGTAATCTAATAATCTCCCTAACATATAATCTCCCCAACTGATCTGTGGTAGTAGTATCTTTGATGGACAAGAAATGAGCTGACTTGGTTAATCTATCAACAATCACCCAAATAGCATTACATCCATTCTGAGCTCTAGGGAGTCCACTAATGAAATCCATGGAGATATGCTCCCATTTCCATTCTGGAATAGGTAGAGGCTGAAGTAACCCTGCAGGTCTCTGGTGTTCGGCCTTAATTTGCTAACAGGTGAGACATCTAGTAACAAACTCACCTATATCCTTTTTCATGCCTGACCACCAAAAATATCTTTTTAAATCTTGATACATCTTTACACCCCCAGGGTGGGCAGTGTAAAGAGAACTATGAGCCTCTGTAAGAATTTTCTATCTCAAATCAGTTATCTGGGGAACATATACTCGATCTCTGAATTTGAGAATTTCATTCGATACTTGAAAATCTGTCTCAAGACCCTCTTGAACCTTTTGAAGTTTCTGTTGACACCATACATCTTGTGTCTGAGCCTCTCGAATCTCATCTAGGAGAGTGGGTTGAATCTCTAACTTGGCGAGGGCCCCAATCACAAGCTCAATCTGCTCTCGGTCCATCTCTCTCTGAATTTCTCTCTGGACCGTCAATTGTGATATCATCACGTTTCTACTAAGGGCGTCTGCAACCACATTAGCCTTACCTGGATGGTATTTAATATCACAATCATAGTCTTTTACTAGCTCGAGCCATCGCCTCTGCCTCATATTTAATTCCTTCTGAGTGAAGAAATATTTGAGGCTCTTATGATCAGTATAAATATTACATTTTACCCCATACAAATAGTGTCTCCAAATTTTCAAAGCAAAAACCACCGCTGCTAACTCCAAATCATGAGTGGGGTATCGTGTTTCAAATTCTTTCAATTGTCTTGAGGCATATGCTATCACCTTGCCTCGCTGCATCAACACTGCTCCTAAACCACCATGTGAGGCATCCGTGTATAAATCATACTCAACTCCTTCCTCTGGAAGTGATAACACTGGAGCAGTAGTCAATCTTCTTTTCAATTCTTGGAAGCTTGTCTCACAGGCATCTGACCACTGAAATGGTATTGTTTTCTTTGGGAGGGTTGTAAGAGGTCTAGCTAATCTGGCAAATCCTTCCACAAACCTCCGATAATACCCTGCCAAACCTAGGAAACTCCGAACCTCTTTGACTGTCTTTGGTCTTTGCCATTCAACTATTGCCTCAATCTTACTGGAATCTACTGATATACCTTCTGTTGAAATCACATGCCCCAAAAAGGTAACTCTATCTAGCCAAAATTCACATTTTGAGAATTTGGCATATAGTTGTTTCTCTCTCAATCTCTGAAGGGTAAACCTCAAGTGTTGTTCATGCTCCTCTCGACTGCAAGAATATACTAAGATATCATCAATGAATACCACAATAAATTTATCCAGACAGTCGTGAAATACCCTGTTCATCAAATCCATAAATACTGCAGGGGCATTTGTCAATCCGAATGGTATCACTACAAACTCAAAGTGGCCATACCTCGTTCGGAAAGCTGTCTTAGGTATATCCTTCTCTGTCACTCTCACCTGGTGATAACCAGATCTCAAATCTATCTTGGAGAAGACCACAGATCCTTTCAACTGATCAAATAAATCATCAATCCTGGGTAACGGGTACTTGTTCTTAACTGTGGCCTTATTTAGCTCTCTGTAATCAATGCACATTCTCATAGACCCGTCTTTCTTTTTCACAAATAGGATGGGAGCTCCCCAAGGAGAATGGCTCGGTCTGATAAAACCATGTTCTAATAACTCTTGAAGCTGTTTTTTTAATTCTTGTAACTCGGCAGGGGCCATTCGATAGGGTGCTCTTGAAATAGGTGCTGTGCCAGGTGCCAACTCTATGCTAAACTCAATCTCTCTCTCGGGAGCTAATCCCGGTAGCTCACTTGAAAACACATCTGGAAACTCACGTACCACTGGTGTTTCCTCAATAGTTGGGCCTGACTCAACCTTGCTCACTATATGAGCCAAATATCCTGTACACCCTTTTTTCAATATTTTACTAGCTTTTAACATACTGATCATTAAACTCCGGATATGACCCTCACCGAACTCGAATTGATCTCCAGAGTCTAGGTTAAATCTCACTTTCTTCTTTTTACAATCAATTTCAGCTCCGTATCTCCCCAAAAAGTCTATCCCTAAAATCATGTCAAAATCTGGCATTTCAAACACAATCAGGTCCACTAGTAACTGTCGACCCTGAATCATAATACTCTGTCCTAGTAGCATCATCTCACTAATGACTGACCCTCCATCAGGCAATTCAATCATAATCCTCTGGGCTATTCTAACAGGTTGTAACTTTAACCTCTCAAGCAAACCTTTGGCTATAAAACAATGAGTAGCCCCACAATCAATTAAAACATAAATAGGAGTATCAAGATAAAGAATCTGACCCGTAACTGCTGATAGGTTAGCCTCTGCTGGGCCCTGAGTGATCGTATAAACTCTGGCTGTGGCCCCTCCTATAGGCTGATGCTGCTCTACTCTAACTAGGGCAGCTGTACAGAAACGAGCGATATGTCCAGGCTGACGACATCTGAAACAAACTGCCTGACCTGTCAAACACTCTCCTCTATGGTGCTTCCCACATTTCTGGCAAGCTGGTATCTCAGGTACTCTTTGTTTCTTTTCACTTTTCCAGTTCTTTTTCATGCCTCTGAACTGGAGAGGTCGTTTACCTTTCCTGTCTCGCTCTGGAGGAGGGCCTCTCTGTACTGAAGCTGAACCACTACTCACCGGGGGAGCTGGCATGGTAGAAGGAGGTGTAACCTTTTGCCCTGTAGTCTGACCAAACCTCCTCCTAACAAAAACCTCTGCCCTCAAAGCTCTATCAAGGGCTTCTGCATAAGTTTTGGGTGGTTGCGCCCCGGTCATAACGTCTCGAGCTATCTCTGGATCCAGCCCGTACACAAACTTCTGCATACGCCCCATTTCTGTGCTAGCTATCTCAGGGGCATACTGGGACAATTGATTAAACTTTGTGGAATATTCTTTTACAGAGTCTGTCCCTTGCACTAGACTGATAAACTCCTGGGCCCTGATACAAGTAACATCGGCGCCCCTGTACTCTGCCTCGAATTGGCGCCTAAACTCGGTCCATGTCATTTCTGAGACATTGACCGTCTCCCTGACTAAGTTCCACCATATTCTTGCCCCTGACTTGAAAAGATAAGTGACATATCTCACTCTTTCTTGGTCAGTCATGTCAAACAAGGCCATGGCACTCTCTACTGATTCTAACCACTCTTCAGCTGCTATTGGGTCCTTTGCACCATCAAATTTTTGAGGTTGGTGCATACTAGGGAGGTTGAAAATAGGATGTAATTGAGTCCTCACTGGGGCTGCTGTAGATGCTGAAGTAACCTCCCTCATATCATGCCCCTGGATTGGCGGCGTATGAGCCGTCTCACTTCCCTGTGTAGGAGCACCTTTGTGCTCTCTCATCATCTCTCTGAAAATTTCTCGCACATCATGTGCACTGATTGCCCCCTGGGGTACCTGAGGGGCTGTTCCTTCATTTTGGCCCCTCTGAGAGGGATCTACCGGTGTTTGACTCATAGGTCCTGAAAATGAACACATTAGTTTCATAAAACTTAGCAGGTATAAATGAAAACTTAACTTACAGTGATCGGCTGCGAGGGTGGTCAGCGTGGCTGAAGGGTATTTCATCTCTGTGTTACTTTGATTACTCCATTTTGTTTTAGAAAACATCTTTTGGGTTCCAAAATCATGCTCTGATACCAACTGTAACATCCCTCCCTAGAAGTACTACCCACCGAAGGAGGAATGTTACGAATTAATATTCGTAGCGTCTATTTTTTTCTTTTTAAAAATACTTTACAATAAACGCATCTTTAAAAGTGTTTAGAAAGTATTCCAAGAAAACTGAAAATCTGGAAGCGAACAAAAGATGTATATACTCATATGAAGACTCATATGAAAGTATCTGAAAATAGGGAGTAATCATATGTAACTGTACCATAATCTCAAAAAGTCAAAAGTCGATAAAAACATGCCACTGTATGCATGTAATATAAACCAGAGATAACCTGCTCCAGCCGGATCTACCTACGCTGACCTGACCCTGCCTCGCAGCTACCTCGATCACCTGTACCTGCAATCAGGAAAGAAAAGGGAGTGAGTGATAAGAACACTCAGTAAGGGGAAAAATTAAGTAAACTATCCCTTTTTCCTGTTCTAACTCACTTTTGGGACTCAACCCCACATCCTAACCTCTATAAGAGATTAAGGGGGTAATTTAGTTCACTCTTTACTATTTGGGTTATACTTTGTCCCATCTGGTGTCTATTTAATACTTTCTGGAAGCTAACTATAGGGATTTGACACTTTTTTTTTTTAAGCTCAAGCTCTTTTTCTTTCACTACACTATTTCTGACTCTGAATTAAGCTCTACTGCGAGCATGCTCTACTGCGAGCGGACCCTACTGGGAGTCTATGTCCTACTACGGACGTGTCCTACTACGGACGTGCCCTACTGCGGGCGGTGTAGTGTAAAGTGCCCCCTCATAGTTTATAGCATACATACGGGTCTTATATTTTACTACATTTGCTTCCATTTAATTTTATTCATAACTCACCAGACATTACTCTTGGGACAACCCCTAAATCTTGAGTCCTAAATTCTTTTTCTTATTTTTCTTTCTTTTTCTTTCCTTCTTTTCTTTCCTTTCCTTTCCTTTCTTCTTCCTTTTCTTTCTTTCTTTCTTTCTTTCCTTCTATCCTTCTTTCCTTCTTTCTTTCCTGCCCAAAATTGCAAAACACTGTTCACAGAACAGTCATTTAACAGGGCAACCTTCTTTTTCATACAATTTAACATCCCAAACGGTTTCTAATTCATACAAGCTATATATCATTGGAAAGAGGATTCAAAGAGCTTTCCAACGACCTATAATAGCACTCATAATTTAATAGATAAGGCAGTCAAAACGTGAGCTAAACTCAGTGATAAAATTACGAAATACTGTTCACAGAACAGACATTTAGCAGGGCAGCATACTTTTTATACAATTTAACAGCCCAAATGGTTTCTAATTCATACAAACTATATATCGTTGAAAAGAGGATTCCAAGATCTTTCCAACAAGCTATAATAGCACTCATAATTCATTCAATCAGGCAGTCAAAACAGCAGATAAAGTCAGTGGCAAAAACTGCCTCCCCTGTTTTTCTTTAGTAAAACAGTCCTTTCGGTTTATACAATCTTTAACAGTCCAAATGATCTCTAATTCATACAAGCTATATATCATTGGAAAGAGGATTCAAACATCTTTCCAACAAGATATAATAGCACTCATAATTCATTCAATAAGGCAGCCAAAACATGGGACGAACGCAGTGGCAAAAACTGTAAATATCATGCAACTCTCTGCCTTAAACCAAATCACACACATAGACATCCCAGATGGCAAAACAACATTCCTCAACTTCAAAATCACCATTTATAACATAGATCTGAGGAATCAAAAGCTTAAAACATGCAACATATCAATAATGATTCCCCTTACCTTGTTTCAAGTCAGATCTTTGCAAATTGGTTTCCTTCTCTTTGTTTTGCTTCCTTTATCATCAAAATCACTTTAAATCAATACCAAAACACTCTAACATATTCACATAACATGCATATAAACATAGATAAAAGAAGAAGGAAGGAGATCTTTGGTTACCAAAGCTTCCAAGTGCTTCCTCTTCTTTTTCTTTTTCTTATTTATCTTCCAAAAGCCTTCCAAATTACTCACTGTGCAGCAAAGAAAGGAAGAAGATTGTCTTCTTCTCTGAGGGTATTACAAAAGCCTTTTTGTCAACATGAAGAAGAGCAGAATCTCTAGAGTAAAAATTGGAAATGGAGATTTTTTGCAAGTGAAAGGAGTTGGTACAGTTTCTATCACTACATCATCAGGTACAAAAATGATTAATGATGTTTTGTTTGTGCTTGGTATAGCTCTTAATTTATTGAGTATTGGTCAGATGCTAGAGAAAAATTACTCCTTAAAATTTGATAATAAAAAATGTCATGTTTATGATTCAAGAGGAGTAGAAGTAATGGTGGTAAATATGATGCATAGAAGTTTTTGCTTAGAGTTAAATGAGTTGAATGCTTAAGCACTTTTTAGTAATGATCAAGAGTCAATTAAATGACATAAAAGACTAGGCCACTTTCATGAAAAAGGGCTCAAACTTTTGTATAAAAAGGAGTTCACTGTTGGAGTGCCAAAGGTGGCAATGATGAAAGGAGTATGTGAAGCTTGTCAATTAGGCAAGCAAACAAGACTTTCATTCTCAAGTAATGAAGCATGGAAAGCCAAGGAGAAGCTGCAGTTAGTACACACTGATGTGTGTGGCCCCATGACAGAAAATTCCTTAAATGGCAGTAGGTATTTTATTCTATTTATTGATGATCTTAGTAGAATGTGCTGGGTTTACTTCATTAAGCTGAAATCTGAAGTTTCAGATGTGTTTCTGAATTTTAAGAGACTTGTAGAGAATGAAAGTGGATGTAAAATAAGAATGGTAAGGAGTGATAATAGAGGGGAATATACCAGTGAAAAATTCAGAAAAATTTGCATGGAAAATGGCATTAAACATCAACTCACAACTCCTTACAACCCTCAACAAAATGGGGTGAGTGAGAGGAAGAATAGGACTATGATGGAAATGGCAAGATGTCATTTGTTTGAAGCTAATTTGCCAAAAAGCTTTTGGGCAGAAGCTGTGAATACAGTAGTGCATTTACTTAACAAATTACCAACAAAAGCCTTGAAGGAAATCACACCTTATGAGGCTTGGTTTGGTTCAAAGCCAAATGTGAGTTATGTGAAGATATTTGGCTGTATTTGCTGGACTTATATACCAGAAATTAGGAGAGAAAAGTTGAGTAAGAAAGCTAAATTAGGCATCTTTGTTGGCTATAGTGACTTGTCAAAAGCATATAGAGTATATCATCCTTTAACTAGAAAAATTAGCATCCACAGAGATCTAAAATTTGATGAAGATTCAGTGTGGAATTGGGAAGCCAATGAAGTTCAAGTGAAGGTGAAAAATGAGCCTAACTTGCAAAGTGAAAAGGTGGTAGAAGATAAGCTTCAAGCTAGTAGTGATGATGAAGATAAAACACCCAAAATGAAATCACTTTCTGAAATTTATAGCAGGTGTAATACAACTATATTAGAGCCTGCAACATTTGAAGAAGCATCAAGGTTTCCTACTTGGAGGGCTACAATGCAGGAGGAGATAAAGATGATTGAAAAGAATCAGACTTGGAAGCTTATAGAGAGACCTCCTAATAAGCATATAATAGGTGTTAAATGGGTGTACAGAACAAAAATGAATGCTAATGGTTCTGTAAACAAACTAAAGGCAAGGCTTGTAGTGAAAGGATATGCTCAAAAGGAAGGTGAAGACTACTTTGAAACCTTTGCTCCTGTTGCAAGGTTTGACACCATCAAACTCCTTATTGAATTAGCAGTATAAAAAGGTTGGAATCTCTACCAACTTGATGTTAAATCAGCATTCCTCAATGGTGAATTAAGTGAAGAAGTGTACATTGAACAAGCTCTTGGATTTGTAAAGAAAGGTGAAGAAAATAAAGTGTGCCTACTTAGAAAGGCCTTGTATGGCCTAAAACAAGCTCCTAGAACATAGTATAGCAAGGTGAATGCATACTTGCTGAAGCTTGGCTTTGTAAAGAGCCTAAATGAGGCTACATTATATGTGAAATTTGTTGAAGAAAATGTGCTAATTGTATCCATTTACGTGGATGATCTTCTGGTCATAGGAAGCAATGAAGAATTGATTGCTTGGTTGAAATTGGAGATGCAGAATGCCTTCGAAATGACAGACTTGGGAAAGCTCAACTTCTTTTTAGGAATTGAAGTAATTCAATCTGATGTTGGGACCTTTATTGGTCAAGAAAAATATGCAAAGGAGATACTGAAAAGGTTTGGCATGGAAAATGCAAAAGGAGTTGATAATCCTTTAGTGCTAAACCAAAAGCTGGAAAAGAATGATGGATTTCTGGAGGTTGAACTATCTATTTATAGAAGCTTGGTAGGTTGTTTGCTTTATCTAACAACAGCTAGACCAGATATAATGTATGCCACAAGTTTACTTTTCAGGTTTATGCAAAAGCCAAGCCAACAACACTTCAAAACAACCAAAAGGGTACTTAGATATGTCAAAAATACAGCTAACCTTGGAATTTTTTATAACAGAAAATTGGAGCTGAATTTATGTGGCTATGTTGATAGTGACTGGGGTGGTTCAATTGATGACTTTAAAAGCACTTCTAGTTATATATTTTCTCTTGGATCCGGTGTTATATGCTAGAACTCTAAAAAGCAAAGTGTGGTAGCTCATAGTACAGTAGAAGCTGAATACATAGCTGTTGCTTCAGCTGTAAATCAAACCACTTGGCTGAGAAAAATTTTAGATGATTTGCATGAAAAGCAAGTGGAAGCTACACCTATTTATTGTGATAACAAAGCTGCAGTAGCCATAACAAAAAATCCTGTTTTCCATGGTAAAACAAAGCATATCAAGATCAAGTATCATGCCATTAGGCAAGCAGAAGAAGAATCAGAGGTGAGGCTAATTCACTGCAGCTCAGATGAGCAATTAGCTGACATTTTGACCAAGACATTAAATACCAAAAGGTTTGTTCAAATGAGAAAGAAGTTGGGTATGATAAGCAAGTTTGTCAAGGAGGAGTGTTGAAGCTATGAAGTTGTGAACTTGGCTGCTGAAAATTCTGAATTTTTGAAGATGGTTTTGCTACAGAAAGCTGAAGATGATATGGATTATTTTCTGCAGCCTTAAAATGGTGACAAACTTCCTTAACCATTTTGTAATGTTTTTAGTTAGAATGCAACCAAACTAAATTGTATTTGTTATGTTAGGTGTACTTTGACTTAAAGTTTGGTTAGCTTGTAAGAATTTGTGTGGATAAACTTAATTTAAGTTGCTTTTGTACAGGGGTTAGGAAAGCTATCTAAATATACATATATGGCAAAGAAATGACAATGTTTTTCTTGTCACAAAAGCAAAAGAAAAGCAGACTTCCGTTCCAGCTCTCTGTTTTGTTTTTTTTTTCTGCTTTTTCATTTTTCCTGCTTTTCTTTGCTTCCAGATCTCCATTAAAAAATCAACAGAACTAAGGTCAAGGCCAATGACATCACCTGTAAAGCTATCACAAGTGACCCAATCGCAGGAGCAACGATTGCTACCCTTTTTCCAGGAGTTGGTCTTAGGATAATAATGTTCATCACAGTGACTAGAAGCTGAACTGTGAATTGAAATGGTGTTCTTGAAATGGAGTAAGGCATGACTTTGTTGAGGAGAGCAAATTGGCAAGAAGAGTTTAAAGAGGATGAAAGAGCAAACTGAAAATGCGAGAACAAGGATAGGAGGCATGGCACTAGACTCTGGCAATAAAATCCCCACTTGTTACTTACTTCTTCATATGATTTTGGGAAGATGATATGTCTATCTGTATCTTTATAGAAATAATATAAAAACTTCTTTCTTGTTCTGTCTCATTAAAAACTGGCTACAACATTGGAACTTCCATTGGGAGAACTGTGGACAAAACTGAAGAACAAACAAAGATGAAGAATAAAAATATATTTCAATTAAAGTTGAATTAAATTTCTTGGTTGCTTGTGCAAACATTTTGGCCGGCAAAAGCAAATATTGTTGAGTGATATATACCAATTCACCTTTACGGATTTTCCAATGCATGCAGTCCTCCCTCAACAATCCTTACAACCCACTTGTTCTTCCTTTTTGAGAACACACGATATCCCATCGTCACTCTTAATATCATTTCACATCCATAGCCAATCAACACTTCTTTCCAATCGAATCCAAATGAAGATTCCTCGTAATCTTCTAATTTTGAGACTGGGGGTGGTGTCTCATCATAAGTGTCACCTTTATTTGACAAGGGAAATCAAGATAATGCCAAATTCCTGCCAAATGGACTGTTTGGGAAGGTATCAAAGGGATGGTCTCGTGTTATAGGCCCGTTGAGGCTGTTTTGTGACAAATTCAGAGCTTGAAGAAAAACTAATCCTAAAAGTTTATTTGAAGAGGATCTAAGGATTTAGAGTAATCATATTTCCAACAGTCTGGATACAACCCATTAGGTTGTTTTGAGAAAAATTGAGAAGACAAAGAGCATGAAATTTTCCAATTGCTTTTGGAATCTTTTTATGAAAACAATAATTTAAGAAATCAATGGTAGTGAAGATAGTTCAGGACTACTTCTTGAATTATTGATCAGTCTTGGTCTTCACTATATAAATTTGAAGAAATATCATTCAGGACTCAAAATAGTCAAGATCTCAAGGATAAACCTAATTTATTAATGTTAATTATAAGTTAATAACTCAATTATAAGCCTTGGTCTACTAACTAGAAAACAATATTGTCTATGTTGATTTCCAATCTCACATTTTATCTAATTTGTTTTATGCAGAAAAAGAAATTTGTAACGCTTGAGATAATCTAATTTGAACAATAAACCACACGCCAAAGCAGAAGTCCAGATGTTCACAGATGTTGCAAAAGAGAAAATAGATACTTTGAAATTGATCAATATGGCCAATCAAACACGTATGAAATATTAAGATCTCTAAAATAAGCCTTCACAAACGAACAAGGCTGCTGAACTGGTAAATGAAACCTGGGAATTTTTTCTGTTGCATCAAACAAGTAGCTTTTTCTCTGACTGTAAAATAGCACAATTGATCCACTTGGACTTGCTAATTTCTTCTTCCCCTATATCTTCTCTTCAACCTTCTCTCATTCATTGGTAGCAGTTTTTCAACTATCCATATAAACCACTGAGGTTCTCTCATAAAGAACACAATATATCCTATGGAAAAGCCTAACACCAATCCACATCCGTAACCCATCAAAGCGATTTTCCAATCAAACAAGCTCAATGCATTGTCTTCTTCCTGGAAGATTGATGTTGTTGGTGATGGTGGCTCAGTTACTACATTCTTTGACAATGGCGGTCCACACAACCCAAAATTTCCAATATAGGAATCACTTGAAAATGTATTAAACTGATTTCCTTGAGGAATAGATCCCACAAGTTGGTTGTATGCAAGGCAACACGAAAAGAAATGTTAAACTTGCCAACTGACTAGGAATCTTTCCTAAAAGCTTGTTGCAGGAGAGATCTAATGATTCAACTTCCGTTAAATTTTAGAACAGAGATGGAATACTATTGGTAATATTATTGTGAGATAAGTTGAGCACTTCGAGAAACTTAAGCTTTCCAACCATATCTGGAATTTGTCCTTGAAATAGATTACTTGACAAATCCAAAGCTGTGAAAGTGATCAGAATTCTCTGGGTTTCCTGGTCAACTCCTTTCAAAGTAAAAGTCATAGAATAATATGAATCAAAACCTGAATGCAGATTACTCAATCCAACAGTACATAATGCCCTTGCATCATAGCTTTAAAGTTTTCAAAATACCTCATCGGCAAAAGACCAGTGAACTGATTATGAGACTGGTCGAGTACTAGCAACTTAGGGAATGGAAACCTTCCATTGAAATTGCCTGTAGGACCATGAAATCTATTAGATCTTAGGATAGCAACTTTCAAAAGTGGAAGAGTTCCTAACCAATGAGGAAATGTGTCAGTAATCATGCTATTTCCAACATCCAGCACTTCCAATATACTGCAATTAACCAAAGAAGGTGGCAATGGTCCCTCCAGCTGATTCCCATTAAGTTTAAGATATTCTATGCTGCCCTTTGAAGTGAATGTTGTATGGATTCTACCATGGAAATTGTTCATTCGTAGATTCAACACTGATAGCTTGTCTAAATTTCCTAAACATTGTGGAATGGTTCCACTCAGTTTGTTATTAAACAAGTCAAGATATTGAACGGAGCTCAAATTGCAAAACCATAAGGGGATCTGTCCGAAGAATTTATTATTTGAAACTGAAAAATAAACTGTGGAAGGTGGACGAAATGGAAGGGGTCCTTAGAACAAGTTGTTTTGAAGTTCAAGAAATTGCAGGCTTATCATTGATGGAGTTTGCTCAAAACTTGTCAGAAAATTGTGAGAGATTTAGGATGTACAATTTCTGCCACAATTTTGATTCCATCTGAGGAATTTGGCCAGAAATTCTGTTGTTGGAAATGTCCAAAAGCTGCAAAGTTTTGGAATTCCTTAAGAAACTTGGGAATTGAGTTAAGTCGCAAGAACAGAAACCGAACAGCATAAGCTTGAGCAAGGTAAAGTTGATACTGTTGTGGGTTAGCTTCAGTTGGCTATTATATGAAAGTTCAAATACTTCAAGATGTTTAAGTTTCGGTAACAATTCTGACTTGACTGTGCTACTTAAGTTGTTTACTGTCAAGTCAAGAACTGTAGATTGTAAACATATTGTACTTTACCCTAGCTTCGTTTCTTCTTTGTTTTACTTCTCCTCACTTCAAAGTGTCTTAGTTTTGATAAAAGATCAAATGGTGTTCCAGAGTTTAGGTTTGATTAGTTAAAACAGTTATGTTTGAACAGTGCTGATTTAGATGGCAAGTCTGGCAGCTGATTTGTTGTATAAATTCTGTGTAAAAACCTAAATCGAATCAATTTAAAAAGTGTGGAGGAATATTCAGTAACTGGCGTATTCTTTCATTCTATTGCTCTGTTTTTTTTTTCCATTTCTTGTTTGGCTACTTTTATTTCTGCTAATTCTTGGAATCTTTCATTAAATGATGTTGGAATTGCTCCTTCGAACAGACACTGTGAAAGGTCATGGCCAGTCACTGAATCACATGTGTTGACATCCCAAGAGCAGTAGTCATTATCCTCTTTCCATGACATCATTTTTGGATAAGAAAGGACATTATTATATTCACAAGAGGAGAAGTGTTTTTGAAGGAAAAAAGTTGCTTGAGCTGCAGTATTGCAGCAGAACTCTGGTGATGAGTTGCACAAGTTTGAGAATAAAAGAGGAATGGAATGAGAATAAATTATACATTATAGCTGCTAATTCCAGCTCCAAAATTATTTAGAATGGTATGATAAGACTGTGTAAAGACTCCAAGATTCCTCTACAATATCAAAACAATTGCAAGGACAGTCAAAATTATTAATTAGTCAATAAAATCATGCTTATAATTCTGCCACTCAAAGAATAAGCATTTAAATGCATCACCTTCTCAAAAGGTGGCAATTTCACTTCCACAATGTTAGATTTTTAATTAATTCAAAGGAAGATATTGTAAACCTAACAACCCATTTAGGGTTTCCTTTCCCATTGAGAATCCTAGATATCCCATCGTCACTCCTAATACCATTTCAAATCCATGTCCTATAGCTAAAATTTTCCAACCAAATCAATTTAAGGACTCTGCATAATTGACTATGGTGAGTGTCCTATCATCAATGCCATCTTTATTTGTGACACAATAATTGAACTGGTTGTCTCAATGGGGAAGAGGAAATCACTCTATTAATTGCTCAAAGTAAGATTGTTGGTTGTAATCTTTAGTAAATAATTAAAATTTATTTAAGTTCTGGCCATAGATACGCTTGGCTCATTCAATGCCTCATCAAATAACCATTTTAAAAATCTTACTAAACAGAAAATTTTCGAAATTACATAATGATTCTTTAAAAGAAAACTTACAGTGTGCAACACATTGGCTATTATTATAAAAATGTTCAATGCTGTTCACCAGTGTGAAAATATTACATTAAGTTGGCCTTATGCTAATTCCACTAAATCTTGTCTCATGTAGTGGAGATCCCATAACTAATTAGTATGAATTTTGACTAGTGAGTCAGCTATAAAACCAAGTCATACTCATCCACTAGTAAGAACCACTCCATTAAAGTCTTGGTCGTGCACTATCTAGTGGAGAATAGGTAGTGCATAACCAAGACTACCATTATTCAACAACTATTCTTTGTCTCACTCGTTGTCCAATTTGTGTAGTGGAGAACGAAGCTGAATATCACTGTATTGCCACTCAAAGTCACAGTTTTGGTTGTAATCTCTCTAGTATATAATTTAATTAGGATGAAATCTGAAATTTTGCTCGAGTGTGAATAATATGGGATTGGGATTTATCATATTGTAGCCAATCTATGTTCTCTTTCGCAACATCTGTGATCATTTGGACTTTTGCTTTGGCATATGACTTCTTGCTCAAAATAAAATATCTCAAGCACTACAAGAATTTTTCTTCGTGGAACAAATTAGATAATTTGGAAAGGGAAAATGAAAAGCACAGATTCAGAGTTTTTACTTGTTCAAACTACTCTTATTGTTGTGAGACAAAGACTTTGTGCTTGTTAAATTATTGAAGAAGACCACTACGACTACCACAATCCTCACGCTCAACTTTCTTTTTCTTTTTCAAGAAAATTTTAATCCTTTTATGATAATATTATGCTTGTATTGATTCATAACGTTCACAATTTATATTCACAGGCATCATAATCACAAAAGAAAAAGGAAATGGTCTTTTAAAAGCATAGTATTATCATTGGTCACATATATATTCACCTTATCTTTAAACTTGAGTTGTACAAAATTTCAGATTTTTGAATGATTAACTATCCAAAATTATTCGAATATACTCTAAAATGATTTCGTTATTGGAGAAGTCATGCACCCTATTCTTCACCGCATCAGCCTAATTGTGAACAAGTATGAATATATGTTGTGATCAACACACATGGACTCAGTAATTTTGCTTGTATCATTAATTATACTGATGTGTTTGAGAAGAGAAGTTAAAAATAAAAAAAAAAGACATTAAATATCATAAACTTCTGCATAACATATATCTCAATCAACCTCTGTTAGTCATAAATAAGGACATTAGTCATAACATGATTTTTTAAAAACGAAAAACTTTATACAAAAATAAAGTTATTAATTTTTAAAATCTAAAAAAAATATAATAAATTATATATTTTTTTAAATATTATTTTTAAAATGATAACCCTTATATATAATTAAGAATTTTAATCAAATTTAACTTATAAGTGACATTTTATGTTTTTAAAAATCAGCGTAAGAATTTGAAATTACATCAATGATCAAACCTTTGAGTGGGAACAAGTCTTTTGGCCTTTTAGATATATTTACTATTCTAAGTCCTAAATGATATTTCCTGGAATGTAATGTGAAGGGCAAGACTAATCAATAATTTATGAAGTAGTCTTTACTCTGGAAAAGTTATTTCCTCTTTGACAATGTAGGCTGCCCCAAATGCTAGGGGAAAATACATTAAATTTTGAAAAAGGTAGCCAAGTAATAATTTATTTTGCCAATCCAGGCAACATAACTTAATAAACAATTTGTTCAATTAATTATTACAGCCATACTTATTAAGTTCATAGACGAATTGAACCTTCTGCGTTGAATTTTTCATATACAAAAAGTTGGGCATCACTCCATCCATAATAATGAACAGGCATGCAAAAAATCCATAAAATTCAATTTATTTAATATATTATATAGATGCGACTTCTGCATAAATCTGTCAGGTTAAAGTAAAATCACCAAAATTACAAGGGCCAATCAGAGGGCTATGATTCAAGACCCTTAAAAAGAGGTGCAATCTGTTAATAGAAGCTAATTTTTACCAAGCATGTCAAAAGTATGGTTATAACAATAAGCATGAGACAACACGAAAATACTAAGTTATACATATATAATAATTAAACGCACAACCACACAGGATAACAATATTAAGAGATGAGGAACTATCATGTTTTTTTTTTTTTTAATTAAAGGTATTGAACTCTTTGTGATTTCGATTGAAGATATCTCACAAAACAATATCATTTATTCAATAATAAGGAAAATAACATTATTTTGTTAATAAAACACAAATTTGAGTCACAAATTTAAGTTATGAATTTAAGTCATACTCAAATCGAACTCTTTCTTACTCAAATTTGACTCGATTTAAAAAGCGATTTGATTCTCTTAATTGAAACTTTGCTCAAATTTGAATTAAATAAACTTAAACTAAATTGACTTCTAAGATTGAGTTGATTCGATTTGAATCTATCTCTCGTCCTAAAAGGCAAAATATATATTTAACCTAACAAAAAAGAAATTATTAAAAAAATGGGACCCAAAATTTAGAGGGCAAGCGTGGCATAATTTGAGCGTGTGTGGGTTGATGGACCCAAGGCTTTCATTTAGTGGGCCCATAATAAATGATTAAATAAAAAATAAAATAAAGGAAAGAAACATAAAAATGAGAAGCACTGTGTTCTACATCACTTTGATAATGACATCAGTAATTTATAAGAAGTTTACATATGGTTGACCAAGACTTTAAATTAGTTGCTGATGTAGTGACCCCCCATTTTTCCTTTCTATATATAATGATACATCTTCTTGTGATTTCTTCATAATTAAGCAAAGATGGGTTGTCTAACATGCTCTTATCAACTTCTTTTCCTCCAATTTTTCCTCTTTTATTTTCAAACTTGTGCAACACTCTGTTCGCATCACCAGACTGCTGCATTGCTCCAGTTCAAGCAACTATTTTCTTTCAAAAATACTTCTACCTCTTATTGTGAATATAATCATGTCATTTCTTATCCAAAAATGATGTCTTGGAAAAAGGATAATGATTGTTGCTCTTGGGATGGGGTCACATGTGATTCAATGACTGGTCATGTGATTGACCTCGACCTTAGCTGTGGTTAGCTTTATGGAAACATCCCTTCAAACACTAGCCTTTTTCTTCTTCCTCAATTGAAAACACTCAATCTAGCTTTTAATGATTTTAAACTCTCTAAAATTTCCCCTGATTTTGGTCGAATAACTAGTTTGACACATCTGAATCTCTTATTTTCAAACTTTAGTGGTCATATTCCATTTGAAATCTCACATTTGTCAAAATTGGTTACACTAGACTTGTCCTCAAACTATTTTGAGATTGACAGTTTTTCAATCAGAATTGAAAGACCAATTTTCAAAAGGCTAGTTCAGAATTTGACGGTGTTAATAAACCTTGTTCTTGATGGTGTGGACATGTCCTTCATTGTGCCTAGTTCGATGAAGAATCTCTCTTCCTCTCTAACTTATCTAAGTCTATGGTATTGTAAATTGCAAGGGAACTTTCCAGTTGATGTCTTTCGCCTACCAAATTTACAGATCCTTTGGTTAGGAGGTAACTTCAACTTGACAGGTTATCTTCCCAAAGGTAATTGGAGTACACCACTCAAGTCTTTGTATGTCTCTGACATGTGCATGTCCGAACAGTTACCAAACTCAATCAGCAATCTCTTGTACTTGAGGATATTGAGTCTTCAGAATTGCACTCTACAAGGATCAATTCCTCCAGTACTTGGAAACCTTACACAACTTACATCTTTGGACCTCTCATGTAACAATTTTAATGGTCAAATACCATCATTTCTTTCAAATCTTGCCAATCTTGAGGATTTATCACTTTCGTACAACAATTTTATTGGTAAATTTCCTGAATTTTTTTCAAACTTAACACAACTTCAGTTTTTAGCCTTGTCAAGTAATCAACTCACTGGCCCAATACCAACATTTCTTTCAAACCTTGCCAATCTTCATAGTTTATATCTTTATAACAATAGTTTCATTGGTCAATTTCCTAAATTTCTTTCCAACTTAACACAACTTCAGTCTTTAGACTTGTCGAGTAATCAACTCATTGGCCCAATTCCAGTTTGTTTTGTTAACTTATCGCAATTTTCTTATCTCTACTTGTCAAGTAATCAATTAACTGGTCCAATCCCAAGTTCGATCTTTGAACTTGTGAGTTTAACATACCTTGATCTTTCTTCAAATAGTTTAAGTGGTATTATAGAGTTTCACATGTTTTCAAAGCTCAAAAACCTTAGGTACCTTTCTCTTTCTCATAACAATTTGTCTGTGACCACTACCAGATTCAATGTCAACTCATCATTTCTTCAACTTGAATCTTTGTATTTATCCACTTGCAACATTAGTGAATTCCCAGGTTTCTTAAGAAGCCTAGATCATTTATATCAGTTAGATCTTTCTGAAAATAAAATTCGTGGTCATATACCTAACTGGATGTTGGAGATTGGAAAGGATTCTCTGTTCTGGCTAAATCTTTCCCACAACTCTCTCACAGGCACAATACAACTTCCATGGAAAAATCTCCTATATTTAGACCTTCATTCTAACATGCTCCATGGATCGCTTCCAATTCCACAACCTTACTTAAGGTTAATTTCACTGCCAAACAACAATTTGACTGGGGAGATACCAAACTTGATCTGTAGTATGAGCTTCATTAAGATTTTAGATCTATCAAATGACAGTTTAAGTGGTAACATTCCAGAATGCATGGGAAATTTTAATAGTCTTCATGTGTTAGATCTACGGAAGAATAGATTTAATGGCTCCATTCCAAGAACATTTGCAAGGGGAAACAACTATAGGACCCTTAACTTCAACAACAATGAATTGAAAGGGTCAATTCCACAATCATTGATCAACTGTTCAAGGCTCGAAGTTCTTGATCTTGGAAACAACAAGATAAATGACACATTCCCATATTGGTTGGGAAATCTTCCAGAGCTACAAGTGTTGGTTCTTCGTTCCAACAAATTGTACGGTTCTAATTGGGGTTGTTCTAAGAAGAAAAATTGCTTTCCTAAGTTGAGAATCTTTGATCTCTCAAACAACACAATTAGTGGTTCTTTGCCAGCTAGGTATTTCAAAAATCTTAATGCCATGATGGACTTTGGTGAAACTGAGAGAAGGTTGCAATACATGGGTGAGAATTATTATCAAGATTCTGTGATGGTAACTTGGAAAGGATTTGAGTATCAACTAGTGAAGATTATCACTATTTTCACTACCATTGATTTTTCAAATAACAATTTTCATGGAGAGATTCCAGAAGTAATTGGGAAGCTTCATGCTCTTCGTCTTCTCAATCTTCCTCAAAACAACCTAATAGGTTGTATCCCACCATCTATTGGGAATATGAGTGACTTGGAATCCTTAGACCTTTCTTCAAATAAGTTAGTTGGGAAAATTCCTCGGCAATTGACCAAATTGAATTTTCTTGGATTTCTCAATTTGTCAAAAAACCATCTCAGCGGACCCATACCTCGAGACAACCACTTCGATACCTTTCCAAACAATTTATATGATGGGAATTTGGCATTATGTGGATTTCCTCTGTCAAACACATGTGAAACTTATGAGAAGACACCACAACCACTCTCAAAATCAGATGATGGAGAATCTTCAAATGGTTTTGGTTGGAAAGCAGTATTGATTGGCTACAAATGTGGAATGGTATTAGGAGTTACGATGGGATATCTTGTGTTCTCAACAGGAAAGCCTCTGTGGGTTATAAGGATTGTTGAAGGAAGACAACCTGAAGAGGGGAGAAGGTTGAACAACAAACGTGGAAGAAGAAGTACTTAATTGATTCAAAAAGTTCTCATGGGTGAGTAGTAGTGCAAACTAGCTTGTTGATAATATGCAGTATTTTTTTTTCTCTTGCTTTGAATCTTGTGTATTTTTTTTCCATACAAGCTGTCAATCGCTATGTAATAAATCCTTTAATAAAATGTTGAAGGGTGGACTCTGTTGTGTGATTTCTTTTCATTATTTAAATTAGTTAATCTCTTCAAACAACATAACAATATACAATCTAATACTCTTATTTTACATTCATTAACATTTACAGTCATAGGAAACTTTACTTTAAAGTAGAAAATTAATATGAAGTCATGACTCATGAAGAACTGATGGAATTTGTATTCATAAATATTTTTGTTTACTGAGTGACATGGATATTTTCGATTAATGAAAACTCTTCTCATTGTTCTATTCAGCTCATTCTCCTTTCTCTTAGCATTCTTTCTATCAAATTAATTGTTTACATTCTGGAAACTGTATGAAATTGTTGAGGATTGTTTCAGAGTTCTCTACCTCAATCCTCACTGCATCAACTTAAGAACAATTTCTGCATTTCAGACTAATACAAGAATGTTTAATAACCACAAATTTGTCTTATCATCTATTCATTTAATTTCTTTTTCAACAGTTGCAATTAAGAACTGTCAAAACCTGAGAAACTTTGGACCAAACATCCTTCAACGACAATCTGCTCTGTCCATAACTCCACACCCTCCATTAATTTTCTGCATTTTCCACAACAAAAAACTCTGAAAAGAAGGGTTTAGTGTGTTGTGTATTGGTCGGTGAGAAAGAGATTCACCCTTAGAGATGTTTGTGTATATGAATTGCGAAGGTGATGAGATGAATTTAGGCCTCCTTTGGAAAAAGAAACATGACATTCTGATACATGCTACTCCCTCTGCATTTCAAGAAACAGGACATTCTGTTACAATTGATCAGTGAAAAATAGTACACTTGAACATACTAATTTCTTCTTCTCTTCGACCTTCTCACAGTCATTCGTTGCAACTGTTCAACCATCTGTACAAACCATTGTGGTTTTCTTGTTCACTCGGTCAACTGTTCAATTAATATCAGCATTTACAAAATCCTGTTTGCGTAATTACCAAATAAATAGGAATATTAAAAGTAAAATTTAAAATATAAATTCAAAATAAGGTTAAAAATGTTAATTTATAGTATTCTCTATCTTAAGAATTATGAGTATTGGAGCTACTGAAAGCCGTTGCAGATTGCCGCCACTGGGTTAACGCGACACTGAATTAATGCCAAAAGTAGTTGGAGAGTTTGACTTAAAAAGAAAGAAATTTATGTGAACTTTAGTTGAAAAATATTTTGAGTCTTAATCTCTGTTTGTTTTTCAGATTTGTCCTCAGTTCTACCACCGGAAGTTCCAATGCTGCAGCCATCAATGATACACAGGAGCACTCGTTGGTACCAACTCACCAATTATTGTAGAATTTCGTATCAAATTGTAGTTCCATAAAGTCAATTCACTTGGATCTCATTTGGTATGCATATGCGAATGATGAATAAACTCTTCTCTCGTATCATCCAGGTAGATGCTTTTAGTTTTACTAGACGCAATCCTTGAATGACATCCAACCCCCTTTATCTTGTTTTCAATACAAAATTTCTTGTTCGATATGGAAGGCTCCTTGGAACAGAGTTATGCTATTTGCTGGGCCCTGATGGTGGAACTGGCATTTTTGGGGGGAAGAAAGCGGCCCCCTTTTGCGGCAGAGTGGAACCCTCCATAGCAGATTTCCCAGAACATACGAATTTCTTCTCCCCTTGAATCTTCTCACGGTCATTGGTTGCAGCTAGATTAGTCTCAAAACCGAATCACAGGGCCAATTCCACAGGCACCCCATTTTGATGCCTTCCCAAATTTTTCATACGCTGAAAACTTGGGATTGCGTGGATTTCCTTTGTCAAAAGAATGCAGAAGTGATGGACCACTACAACCACCCTGAATATTAGAAGATGATGAAAAGTCTTGAAGACAGTAAATGGAGAGAGAGCCATATTTGTTTCCAAGAAAGTAGACCAAGACTTCATACAAACTAATTAAATTACACTGGATGTTCGTGCAGAAATTGTCTCAACTCATGCCCCTTGGTTCATGGAGATGACAATTACACGATAGAAAAATACTGCAAACTAACAGCCACCTAATTGAAAAGCCCTTCCTATTTCTTCACTGCATGCTTTTTCTGTTTATAATGGCCAGATTTTCCACATTATATATAATCTCCATCAGCAAAGTTTATGAAGTTTCAGCTATGGTGTTCTATAGCAAATTATTTTTTGCGTTTAACATTCAGTGTTAAATGCAGAAAATAATTTGAAGTTTAACTTATTACCTTCAAAATTTTAAGTTCATAAGTATTTGCAGTCACAGGATCTTGACCTTTGACTCAAAAAATAAATGCAAAGGAAACAAATAATGATAACCATACGCATATCAACCTTATCATATTATGGCCAATCTATGTTCTCTTTCTCAGTATCTATGATCATTTGGGCTTTTGCTTTTGCCTGCAACTTACCTGTTCAAATTGGATTATCTCACACACTACAAGAATTTTTTTCCCGTATAAAACAAAACAAACTAGATGGGATGTGAGAATGGAAATTAACATAGACAATATTGCTTTCTAGATAGTAGACCAAGACTTACAATCTTTGTTATTGTCTTATAATTAACATAGACAAAGTAGGTTTATTTTAGATATATTGACTATTCCAAGTCCTAAATGATATTTCTTGGAATGTATATGTGAAGACCAAGACTAATCAATAATTCCTGAAGTAGTCCTTACTCCAAGAAAGGTATTTACTCTTTCCATGAAAATCGTCTAGACAACAAGTTTCATGGCTGGAGAGGTGAAGAAACAAAGACGACGATGGTTTAGGGTGAAAATAGGGGTGAAGTTGTTAGTTTTTAAAATTTAGGAGAGAATTATAATAAATTATATTTTTTTAATATTATTATTAAAATGAAGATTTTACTTTTATATCTAATCGAGAATTTTAATACAATTTAACTTATGATTGGGACTTTGGATTTCTTAAAGTCAGTAGGTGGGACTTTAAGCCCTAGGAAAGGGAATGCAACTTTTCAAAACTGGAAAACTTTAGACAAGGGTGAAGTTTTAGTTTTTAAAACCTAAGAAAGAATTATAATAAATTATATATTTTTAATATTATTGTTAAAATAATAATTTTACTCTAATATCTAATTTAAAATTTAAAAAAAAATTCGACTTATTATTTGAACTTTGGGTTTTTTAAGTTGGTAGGTGCGGGTTTGAAATTACATCAAATCTTGGGCGGGAACAAGTCTTTTGGCCTTTTAGATATATTGACTATGCCAAGTACTAAATGATATTTCTTGGAATATATATGTGAATACCAAGACTAATCAATAATTCATGAAGTAGTCCTTACTCAAAGAAAGGTATTTACTCTTTCGATGAAAATCATCTAGACGATGAGTTTCATGGCTGGAGAGGTGAAGAGACAAAGACAACAATGGTTTAGGGTAGAAATAGGGGTGAAGTTGTTAGTTTTTAAAACCTATGGAAGAATTATAATAAATTATTTTTTAAATATTATTGTTAAAATAAAGATTTTACTCTTATATCTAATTGAGAATTTTAATAGAATTTAACTCATGATTGGGACTTTGGGTTTCTTAAAATTGGTAGGTGGGAGTTTGGAATTACATCAAACCTTGGGTGGGAACAAGTCTTTTGGCCTTTTAGATATATTGACTATTCCAAGTCCTCGATATTTTTTGGAATGTATATGTGAAGACCAAGACTAATCAAATGAATAATTCATGAAATAGTCCCTACTCTAAAACGTTATCTACTCTTTTCATGGAAAAAAGGTTGGAAAGTCGTTTGTATAATGATTTAGCTTTAGCATCACTATGGTGTAGTCTGGCTAAGTGAATTTTTTCCTTTACCTTTTTAATAAAATGGGGTATCAAATTATGAATTTTTTTTTAATTTACGATACTAACCTTTCTATAATTCTGATTGAAAGTACCTTACAAACACAATTAATATTATTCGTTTTATTTTGTTTTGAAAGTAAGACAATTAGTTTGATACCTTCTATAAAAAATAGTGAAAGTTTAATCTCTTGAATGAGAAAATCTAAAAGTTTGATACTTTTAATAGAAAAACTTGAAAGTTTAATTATTTTAATAATAAAAAAAAGATAATTTGATACCTTTAACTATTGTTTTCCCATTTATATTCACATAATATAGCAGAATGCAGTAGTGTGGCCATATTATAGTATTATATATAGGTTCAATATATATTTGAACAAGAGAAATTGAGATTAAGCAATACATGAGTTTACATTTTCTTATCAAGTTCACAAGAATGATGATTTCATAGACAATTTGCCTGAAATCACAAATTCAATCAAATAAGAAGAAAAATGTGATATAAACAGAAAATTTTCGAAAATACATAATGATTCTTTGAACAAACAAAAAAAAAAGTAACAACGTGCAACACATTGGCTATTATTATTAGCATTTATTTTTCCTTTCCCCGCATGACTTGCTTTCAATATATAAAAATGTTCAATCCTCTTAACCACTGTGAAAATATTACATTAAGTTGGCCTTATGCTAATTCTACTAAATCTTATCTCATGTAAAGGAGATGCCATAACTTAATTGCATGAATTTTGACTAGTGACTCACTTATAAAACCAAGTCTTAGTCATCCACTAGGAAGAACCACTCCATTAAAGTCTTGGTCATGCACTAGCTAGTGGAGAATAGGTAGTGCATATCCAAGACTACTGTTATTCAACTACTATTCTCCTTTGTCTCACTCGTCAAATTTGTGAAGTAAAGAATGAAGCTGATCTGAAATTTCACTCGAGTGTGAATGATATGGGGTTGGGATTTATCATATTGTAGGCAATCTAAGTTCTCTTTCGCAACATCTGTGATCATTTGGACCGTTGCTTTGGCATAAATTGTAAAGGGAAAATGAAAAGCACCGATTCACAGTTTATGTTAAACTCACTACTTGTGCAAACTACTCCGCTTGTTGTGAAAGCAAGACTGTGTGCTTCTTAAATTATTGAAGAAGACCGCTACGACTACCCCAATCCTCACGCTCAACTTTCTCTTTCTTTTTCAAGAAAATTTTAACCCTTTTATGACAATATTATGGTTGTATTGATTCATAACGTTCACAATTTATATTCACAGGCATCATAATCACAAAAGAAAAAGGAAATGGAATTTTTAAAAGCATAGTATTATCATTGGTCACATATGTATTCACCTTATCTTTAAACTTGAGTTGTACAAAGTTTCAGATTTTTGAATTATTAACTATCCAAAATTTTTCGAATATAATCTAAAATGATTTCATTATGGGAAAAGTCATGTACCCTATTCTTCACCGCATCAGCCTAATTGTGAACAAGGATGAATATATATTGTGATCAACACAAATGGACTCAGTAATTTTGCTTGTATCATTAATTATACTGATGCGTTTGAGAAGAGAAAAGTTAAAAAAAAAAAAAAAAGACATTAAACATCATTAACTTTTGCATAAGATATATCTCAATTAGTCTCCCTTAGTTTGGTCAATATGGGGATTCCATATCTAATTTCTTTGGCACCACTTCGAAAATGACATTGGTCATAATCAAGGAAATTAGTCATAATGTAACTTTTGAAAACTAAAAAACTACATATAAGAGTAAAGTTATTAGTTTTTAAAATTTGAAAGAGATATAATAAATTATATATTTTTAATACTATTATTAAAATAACGATTTTATCTTTAAATCTAAGTAAACATTTTAACCGAATATGACTTACAAGTAAGATTTTGGATTTTTAAAAATTGATAGATAAAATTTTAAAATTACATCAATGATCAAACCTTGGGCGGCGGGAACAACTCTTTTGGGCTTTTAGATATATTTACCATTCCAAGTCCTAAATGATATTTCCTGGAATGTATATGTGAAGACCAAGACTAATTAATAATTCATGAAGTAGTCCCTACTCTGAAAAAGTAATTTACTGTTTCCAAGAAAATAATGTTGGAAAGTAGTTTGTATAATGATTTAGCTTTAGCATCAATATGGTCTAGTCATGCTAAGTTATGCTTTTCTTTAATGTTTTAATAAAACAGGATAACAACACCGAGAGTTATCGAAATATCACTTTTTTGGTTGGTTGAAAATACTGATCTTTTTGTAATTTTGATTAAAGATATCTTACAAACATAATTAGAATTATTTGTTTTATTTTGTTTTGAAAGTAAGATGATTAGTTTGGTACCTTCAATAAAAAAAATAGTAAAATTAATCATTTCAATAGAAAAATTTCAAAGTGTAGTATCTTCAATAGAAAAACTTGAAAGATCCACTGTTTTAATATTAAAAAAAGACAGTTCGATACTTTCAAATATTGTTATCCCATTTATATTCATATAATATAGTGGTATGCAGAGTATTATATATAGGTTCAATATATATTTGAACAAGAGAAAGTGAGATTAAGCAAAACATGAGTTTACATTTTTCTTACCAAGTTCACAAGAATGATGATTTTCGTAGACAATATGCCTGAAATCACAAGTTCAACAAAATAAGAAGAAAAATGTGATGTAAACTAAACCACATATTAGACATAAATTGCATGTGATCGAACGAGATGGAGACATATAATTGTTTTCTTGTCGGTAGACCAAGACCTTGTGCTGATTAAATTATTGGAGTCCTCAAATTGCATGTGATCGAACGAGATGGAGACATATAATTGTTTTCTTGTCGGTAGACCAAGACCTTGTGCTGATTAAATTATTGGAGTCCTCTACCCCGATCTTCAAGATTGTTTATATCATCTATCAATTTATTTTGTCTTTCAAAAGTTGTAATCAATTGGACTTTTGCTTCCACTCATTACATAATTGTATGTGAACGCAGGACTTTCATTATTGGAGAAGTCATGCACCCCGTTCTACACGGCATCAACTTAATTGTGAACAAAACAACATGGACTTGGTAATTTTGTTTATTTGACCAAGTACACTGATGTGTTTGAGAAGAGAAAACTTAAAACAAACACATTAAACATCATTAACTTCTGCATAAGATATATCTCAGTTTTTTATTAGTGATTAAAAAAACAATTTAATTAGATTGACAACATAAAAAAATTCTTATATATTATTAAGATAAAATTATTTTAGAAAATACAGATATCAAATATTTAATTTCAAAGAAAAAGAAGTTAGTGATAAACTTATTAAGGTAATTTTGGACCCCAAAATAAGCTATCAGGTGGGGTCTACTCTCTTCCTTTTTTTGAATAAATTGGCCCTTAAATTGTGGAAGCTACATGATGAATGATGCTTATGCTATTTAAAATATTGCTTTGTAGTTAGTAGACCAAGACTTACAATCTTTGTTATTGTCTTATAATTAACATAGACAAAGTAGGTTTATTGTAGATATATTGACTATTCCAAGTCCTAAATGATATTTCTTGGAATGTACATGTGAAGACCAAGACTAATTAATAATTCATGAAGTAGTCCTTACTCCAAGAAAGATATTTACTCTTTCCATGAAAATCATCTAGAAGACGAGTTTCATGGCCGAAAAGGTGAAGAGAAGAAGACGGTGACAGTCTAGGGTGGAAAGGGGAGGTCGTTGAAAATGGAAATAGTAACCAAACAGGTGAAGAGAAAAATGCTAGGTTTGGAAAGAGGGATTATGACTTTTCAAAACTGAAAAACTTTAGATAAGAGTGAAATTATTAGTTTTTAAAACATAAGGAAAGAGAAATTATAATAAATTATATTTTTTTAATATTATTGTTAAAATATCGATTTCTCCTTTATATCTAATTGAGAATTTTAATAGAATTTGATCATTGCTGAGACTTTGGGTTTTTAAAAGTTGGCAGGTGAAAGTTTGGAATTACATCAAACCTTGGGTGGGAACAAGACTTTTGGCTTTTTAGATATATTGACTATTCCAACTCCTAAATGATATTTCTTAAAATGTATATGTGAAAATCAATACTAATCAATAATTCATGAAGTAGTCCTTACCCTAGAAAAGTAATTTACTATTTCCAAGAAAATAATGTTGGAAAGTAGTTTGTATAATGATTTAGCTTTACCATCAATATGGTCTAGTCATGCTAAATTATTTTTTTCTTTAACTTTTTAATAAAATGGGATGATAATACTGAGAGTTATTAAACTATCAATTTTTTTTAATTGAAAATACTGACTTTTTTATAATTATGATTGAAGTTATCTTACAAACACAATTAAGATTATTTGTTTTATAGTGTTTTGAAAGTAAGATAATTAGTTTGGTATCTTCAATTAAAAAAAAATAGTGAAATTAATTATTCCAATGGAAAATTTTCAAAGTGTAATAACTTTAAAATAAAAACTTGAAAGATCAATTCTTTTAATATATAAAAAAAAAAAAGATAGTTCAATACGTTCCAATATTATTATCCATTAATATTCATGTAATATAGAAGTATGCAGTAGTATGGCCATATTATAGTATTATATATATTTGAACAAGAGAAAGTGAGATTAAACAATACATGAGTTTACATTTTTCTTATCAAGTTCACAAGAATGATGATTTTCATAGACAATATGCCTGAAACCACAAATTCAACAAAATAAGAAGAAAAATGTAATGTAAACTAAACCACATATTGGAGAAAAAAGATTAAAACTAGAGATAAATTGCATGTGATCGAACGAGATGGAGACATATAATTGTTTTCTTGTCAGTAGACCAAGACCTTGTGCTTATTAAATTATTGGAGTCCTCTACCCCGATCTTCATGATTGTTTATATCATCTATCAATATATTTTGTCTTTCAAAAGTTGTAATCAATTGGATTTTTGCTTCCATGCATGACAAAATTGTATGTGAACGTAGGACTTTCATTATTGGAGAAGTCATGCACCCCATTCTACACGGCATCAATTTAATTGTGAACAAAACACATGATGTCATGATGGATGGATGGGGTCTACTCTCTTCCTTTTTTTGAATAAATTGGCACTTAAATTGTGGAAGCTACGTGATGGATGATGCTTATGCTGTTTGAAAATGACATCATTAATCTATAAGAAGTTTACATATGGTTGATCAAGACTTTAAATCAGTTTCTGATGTAGTGACCCCTCCATTTTTCCTTTCTATATATAATGATACATCTTCTTGTGATTTCATCATAATTAAGGAAAGATGGGTTGTCTGACATGCTCTTATCAACTTCTCTTCCTCCAATTTTTCCTCTTTTATTCTCAAACTTATGCAACACTCTGTTCTCATCACCAAACTATTGCATTACTCCAGTTCAAACAACTTTTTTCCTTTAGAAACACTTCTTCCTCTGTTTGTGAAGATAATCATGTCATTTCTTATCCAAAAATGATGTCTTGGAAAGAGGATGATGATTGTTGCACTTGGGATGGGGTCACATGTGATTCAGTGACTGGTCGTGTGATTGGCCTCGACCTTAGCTGTAGTTGGCTTTATGGAAATATCCCTTCAAACACTAGCCTTTTTCTTCTTCCTCAATTGAAAACACTCAACCTATCTTTTAATGATTTTAAACTCTCTAAAATTTTCCCTGATTTTGGTCGAATATCTAGTTTGACACACCTTAACCTTTCCACCTCAAACTTTAGTGGTCATATTCCATTTGAAATCTCACATTTGTCTAAATTGGTTACACTAGACATCTCAAACTACTTCGGGAGTAATGATTTTCATGTGAGAATTGAAAGACTAGTTTTCGAAAGGCTAGTTCAAAATTTGACAGTGTTAACCGAGCTTGTTCTTGATGGTGTGGACATGTCCTCCATTGTGCCTAGTTCGATGAAGAATCTATCTTCCTCTCTAAATTATCTAAGTCTATGGCATTGTAAATTGCAAGGGAACGTCCCAGTTGACATATTTCGCCTACCCAATTTGCAGTTCCTTTGGTTAGGATATAACTTCAACTTGACAGGTAATCTTCCCAAAGTTAATTGGAGTACACCACTCAAGATTTTGGATGTCTCTGACATGAGCATGTCAGAACAATTACCTAATTCAATCAGCAATCTCTTTTCCTTGAGGAAGTTGTATCTCAGCAATTGTACTCTAGTGGGATCGATTCCAGCAGCACTTAGAAACCTTACACAACTTACATCTTTGAGTCTCTCAAATAACAAATTCAATGGTCAAATACCATCATTTCTTTCAAATCTTGCCAATCTTCAGCATTTATTTCTTAGGAACAATAATTTTATTGGTCAATTTCCTGAATTTGTTTTCAACTCAACACTGCTTCAGTCTTTAGACTTGTCAAGTAATCAATTAACTGGTCCAATACCATCATTTCTTTCAAATCTTGCCAATCTTTACTATTTATCTCTTTCGAACAATAATTTTATTGGTCAATTTCCTAAATTTTTTTTCAACTTAACACAACTTTTTCAATTAGACTTGTCAAGTAACCAACTCACCGGCCTAATTCCAGTTTGTTTTATCAACTCATCGCAGCTTTCCCATCTCTACTTGTCAAGTAATCAGTTAACTGGTCCAATACCATCATTTCTTTTAAACCTTGCCAATCTTCATGATTTATCTCTTTGGAACAATAATTTTATTGGTCAATTTCCTGAATTTTTTTTCAACTTATCACAACTTCAGTCTTTAGACTTGTCAAGTAATCAATTAATTGGTCCAATCTCAAGTTCAATCTTTGAACTTGTGAGTCTAACTTTCCTTGATCTTTCTTCAAATAGTTTAAACGGTATTATAGAGTTTCACATGTTTTCAAAACTCAAAAACCTTAGGTACCTTTCTCTTTCTAATAACAATTTGTCTGTGACCACTACCGGATTCAATGTCAACTCATCGTTTCCTCAACTTGGATCTTTGTTTTTATCTGCTTGCAACATTAGTGAATTCCCAGGTTTCTTAAGAAGCCTAGATCATTTATCTCAGCTAGATCTTTCTGAAAATAAAATCCATGGTCATATACCTAATTGGATGTTGGAGATTGGAAAAGAGACTCTGTCCTGGCTAAATCTTTCCCACAACTCTCTCACAGGCACAATACAGCTTCCATGGAAAAATCTCATATATCTAGACCTTCATTCTAACATGTTCCAGGGATTGCTTCCAATTCCACAGCCTTACATGAGATTAATATTACTGTCAAACAACAATTTGGCTGGGGAGATACCAAACTTGATCTGTAATATGAGCTTCATTGAGATTTTAGATCTGTCAAATAACAGTTTAAGTGGTATCATTCCAGAATGCATGGGAAATTTCAGTACTCTTCATGTGTTGGATCTGCGGAAGAATAGATTTAATGGCTCCATTCCAAGAACATTCGCAAAGGGAAACAACTATAGGACCCTTAACTTCAACAACAATAAATTGAAAGGGTCAATTCCATGGTCATTGATCAACTGTTCAAAACTCGAAGTTCTTGATCTTGGAAACAACAAGTTAAATGGCATGTTCCCATATTGGTTGGGAAATCTTTCAAAGCTACAAGTGTTGGTTCTTCGTTCCAACAAATTATATGGTTCTAATTGGGGTTGTTCAAAGACCAAAAATTGTTTTCCTAAGTTGAAAATTTTTGATCTTTCAAACAACAAGATTAGTGGTATTTTGCCAGCTAGGTATTTCAAAAATCTTTATGCCATGACAGACTTTGGTGATGCTCAGAGGAGGTTGCAATACATGGGTGAAGATTATTATCAAGATTCTGTGATGGTAACATGGAAAGGATTTGAGTATCAACTGGTGAAAATTATAACTATTTTCACTACCATTGATTTCTCAAATAACAATTTTCATGGGGAGATTCCAGAAGTAATTGGGAAGCTTCGTGCTCTTCATCTTCTCAATCTTTCTCAAAATAACCTAACAGGTTGTATCCCACCTTCTATTGGAAATATGAGTGCTCTGGAATCCTTGGACCTCTCTTCAAATAAGCTAGTTGGGAAAATTCCTTGGCAATTGACCAAATTGAATTTTCTTGGATTTTTGAATTTGTCAAAAAACCATCTCACCGGACCCATACCTCGAGACAACCACTTTGATACCTTCCCAAACAATTCATATGATGGGAATTTGGCATTATGTGGATTTCCTTTGTCAAACACATGTGGAACTTATGATGAGACAACACAACTACTCTCAAAATCAGATGATGGAAAATCTTCATATAGTTTTGGTTGGAAAGAAGTATTGATTGGCTACGGATGCGGAAAGGTGTTAGGAGTTACGATGGGATATCTTGTGTTCTCAACAGGAAAGCCTCAGTGGGTTATAAGAATTGTTGAAGGAGAACAGCCAAGAAAGAGGAGAACGCTGAACAACAAACATGGAAGAAGAAGTCCCATGGGTGAGTATTAGTGCAAACTAGCTTGTTGATAACATGCAGTATTTTTTTTCTTACTTTGAATCTTGTTTTTTTTTTTTTTTCAATGCAAGTTATCAATTGCCATGTAGTAAATCCTTTAATAAAATGTCAAAGTGTGGACTCTGTTGTGTCATACCTTTTCATTATTTAAATTAGTTAATCTCATCAAACAATATAAAAATATATATAATTTAATCCTCTTATTTTACATTCATTAACATTTACAGTCATAGGATACTTTACTTTAAAGTAGAAAATTAATATGAAGTCATGACTCTTGAAGAACTGATAAAATTTGCATTCATAAATATTTGTATACACCAGAAAATGCTTGGTTAAAGCATATGTTAGCATATACCTCAAATCATAAATTCAACAAAATTGAAAAATCATGTGATATAAACATAGACCATTTTTGGTTTTGGAGGGCACTGGCCTCTCGAATCGCCATTTTTGGTTATGCTTTTTTTTTTTTTATAATTTCTTCATTTATATTTCCGATTAATGAAAACTCTTCTGATTGCTTTATCCAGCTCATTCTCCTTTGTTGTTAGGATTCTTTCTATTGAATCAACTGTTTGCATTCTGGAAACAGTATGAAATTGTTGAGGATTGTATCAGAGTCCTCTACCTCAATCCTCACTGCATCAACCTAAGAACAATTTCTTCATTTCAGACTAATACAAGAGTGTCTAATAACCACGTATTCGTCTTCTCATCTATTCTTTTAATTTCTTTTTCAACAGCTGCAATCCATGCTCTTTAAGTACTTTCAAAACCTGAGAAACTTTGGACCAAACATCCTTCTACAACAATCTGCTCTGTCCATTACTCCACACCCTGCATTAATTTTCTGCACTTTCCACAACAAAAAACTCCAAAGAGAACGGCTTTAGTGTGTTGTGTATTGGTCGGTGAGAAAGAGATTTGCCCTTAGAAAGCTCTTCATTAACAATTATATCCTCACAGTTTTCTTTCTAAATAATACAAATAAAGAGAGAGAAATGCACGGATGGCAAAAAATAATCTTCATGATTTTGTTATAAGAGTGATTTTATTTAATGTTCATGATTTATAAGAAATAAAAAACTGAAAATAGAAGTAATAAGTTCAGAAATTAACTGCATTTTGTAGAGCAGAAAGAGTAGTAGCTTACCATCAACTTATGTCTTACAGCACTTCAAACCACAAAAATAACAAACAAAATACTATTTCCAGAAACAATTGAAGCACTTTAATTTTATGCTTTGATGGAAATGTGGATTTGCCATGAAAGCTTGCTTATAAGTTATAATAGTCTGCTGAAAGATAATATATAGACCATGCTGATTGAATCGGTTGTGCTCCTTGCTCTTGTGAAGCACCTGTCTCTGAAAGGAAAAGAAGCTTGAAAAATCAATGGAGTTTATATTCAGATTCTCGCAGAAGCATATATAAAAATGTATGCTATAAAAATCGAAGCACTAACCTTGTTAAGAGCAGCACTTGAAGTCATTAATTTCTTCTTCTTGGATGAGTTCTTTTCACTATTGCTATGATTCTAAGTCTCACTCTTTTAACTCTTATTACAAACTATAGAGGTCTTCCTGTTGTAAATACTATAGATATTAGATATGGTGACTCCAATTCAAGAAAGGTGTTTCAAATGAAGAATCAGGAGTTTTAGTATTAGAACAGGCATTCTGGTGAGGCGGACTATTGTTTCAGGCACCATAGGAAGTCAAAATAAGGTCGTTCCATCAATTGTTCTAATTTTTAAAAACGTTTTGGCTGTTCCATTCTGGAACAGGACTATTCCATTTGGAACAGTCTTCCATCCGAAATAGGAGTTTCATCAAATGGAATGGCCCTTTTGTCTCAGATAAAAATTATGCACTTTGTGTGTTCATTACTAAGTTGAGAGACTTATTTTAGTGGTTAGAGCTTTGAGTAATACACTATATTCAAGAGGACTATCAATCCCTTGCATTCTCCTTGTAATTAAACTTTAGTGTAGTAAATTTCTCTATCCTCTGCTAGTATTTGATTAGACTAATAAGCAAGCAGAATTCTAACCATTCTAGTTACTTTTGATGTGTTAACTTTTGACAACTATACCATATTTTTTGTTCATCCAGTGAGGAACAGGTAGGGAACTGATTGATTATATCAATAGTCTGGTCAGCACCGATGTCTTGGTCTATTGAGTACAAGAGATTGTGCCTACTTTCCAATGCTCAAATTTATTCTCATATATAGATATGAAGAAAAAATATCACTTTTAAATGCATTATTCTATTTCTTTCTCTTGGATTTCCTTAAGTCATCATAGGAAAAGAAAAAGAAGGATCTTAATAGCTGGAACTCACTTTCTTGGTTGTTTATCTAGAAAACTAGAATATATATATATATATAGAGTTGACGCTTGATAAAATTTCTGTACTAACACTAGGATGAATTTGTAGGATGGCTTTCTTGTGTTTTGGTGAGTTGCTTCTTGCATTTCTTTCCAATGTAAGAAGGCTTAGAGTTTGTGGTTGGTGTTGTTACTTTGTTTTGTTGTACATGTGTAAATGGATGTATATGGTTGCTTTTGTTTATGGTTGTAGATGTGTTTTGGGTTGGTTTGTTCTTTGGTCTTTGTGTGCAGTGCACTCTCTTGTTTTCAATCTAGTTATTGCTTGGCAGGATAGAAAGTAAGAGAGTGGTGTTCTTGGTTTTTTGTTTGTCCCTTGAGCTCGGGCTTCTCCTAGTTTTGGGTCTTGGATTGTTGTTTGTCTTTGACTCTGCCGTTTCCTTTGTTTCGGGCTTTCGGGTCCCTTTGTTTTGTTCAATAGATACTTACTTTGCAAAAAAGAAATAAATCTATTCTTCTTGCCATCTTCAGTGATTAGAGATGTTTGTGTATATGAATTGTGAAGGTGATGAGATAAATTTAGGGTTCCTCTGGAAAAAGAAACATGACATTCTGATGTGATTTGCTAATGATCCTTTGAACTTAAAGGTAAGCAGTATGTTTAAGTCCTGCCATTTTCAGTGATTAGAGATGTCTGTCAATATGAATTGTGAAGGTGATGAGATGAATATAAGCTTCCTTTGGAAAAAGAAAAGTAAAGCACACAATAGTGATAATTTAATACATGCTACTTCCCCTGCATTTCAAGAAACAGGACATTCTGTTACAATTGATCAGTGAAAAATAGTACACTTGAACATACTAGTGGTTGCAGCTGTTCAACCATCTGTACAAACCATTGTGGTTTTCTTGTTGTGAATACAATGTATCCCATGGAAATTCCTTACACCAATCCACTTCCGTAACCCATCAAAGAGATTTTCCAATGAAACAACCTCAATGCATTGTCTTCTGCCACTGGTGATGGTGACCCATCATTATTACAAAACTCTCTTGCAACCGAACACCGAAACCCAATTTATCAAAATCTAAACTTTCTCTAAGTTTGAATAAAAGGTCAACATTTTTTTCACCACCCAGTTCTAGTATTCTTGTTCAGTGATTTGCTGGGCTCTCAAGAGGAGGGTTTTAGTGTGTTGTGTATTGGTCGGTGAGAAAGAGATTTGCCCTTATATTGTTCTTCATTAACAATTATATCCTTACAGTTTTCTTTCTAAATAATACAAATAAAGAGAGAAAAATACACGGATGGCAAAAAATGATATTCATGATTTTCTTATAAGAGTGATTTCATTTAATGTTCATGATTTATAAGAAATAAAGCAATTACAATAGAAGTAACAAGTTCAGATATTAACTGCATTTTGTGAAGCAGAAAAAAGTAGTAGCTTACCATCAACATATGTCTTACAGCACTTCAAACGACAAAAATAACAAACAAAATACTATTTAAAGAAACAATTGAAGCACTTTTTTATGCTTTTATGGAAATTTGGATTTACCATGAAAACTTGCAAATAACAGACTGTGGAAATATTATATATAGACCATGCTGATTCAATCGGTTGTGCTCCTTGCTCTTGTCAAGCATCTGTCTCTGAAAAGAAAAGAAGCTTGAAAAATCAATGGAGTTTATATTCAGATTCTCGCAGAAGCATATATAAAAATGTATGCCATAAAAATCGAAGCACTAACCTTGTTAAGAGCAGCACTTGAAGTCATTAATTTCTTCTTCTTGGATGAGTTCTTTTCACTATTGTTATGATTCTTGGATGAGTTCTTTTAACTGTTATTACACACTAAAGAGGTCTTCCTATTGTGAATACAATATATGTTAGATATGGTGACTCCAATTCAAGAAAGCTGTTTCAGATGATGAATTGGGAGTTCTAGTATCAGAACAGGCGTTCAATTGTTCATTGGTCGCTCCAGAAGCATTTTGGCCATTCCAGTCTGGAAAATGACTATTACATTTGGAACGGGCTTCCTCCATCCAAAATAGGCCTTTCATAAGATGGAATGGCCGTTTTGGTGCAGATAAAAATACTGCAATTCGTGAGTTCATTACTAAGTTGAGAGACTTATTTGCGTGATTAGAGTTTCAAGTTATACTCTATATTCAAGAGGGCTATCAATCTCTTACATTGTCCTTGTAATTAAACTAAGTATAGTAAATTTCTCTGTCCTTTGCCAGTATTTGATTAGGCTAGCAAGCTGGTAGAATTCTAACAATTCTAGTTACTCAAGGGTATTCGAAAAGGTCCAAACAATATGTACCTCAAACTTTGATGTGTTAACTTACAAAATTTATTCTATATTTTTAAGTTCATGCACAGAGGAAGGGGTAGAGGACTGAATGATTATATCAATAGTCTGATCAGCACCAATGTCTTGGTCTATTGAGTACAAGACATTGTGCCTACTTTCCAATATTCAAATTTATTCTTATATATAGATATAAAGATTGTTTCATATGAAGAAATAATATCGCTTTTAAATGCATTAACATCTATCAGTATTGTAACCATGAGCCCTGCCCTATGATAATATGAACATGAGAATGGAAATGCAATATGTTTTTAATAGGCCAAGACTTGATGAGGGCTAAATTCATTATTTTAGAAGTCCTATAGCATGTTCCTCAAACAATTTAACAGGTTGTATCCCATCATCTCTTGGAAGTTTGAACCGTCTTGAAGCTTTAGACTTCCCTTCCAACAAGCTTTGTGGAAAAATTCCATGGCAGTTGGTAGATTTATACTTTCTTCAAAGTGCTAGATTTGTCTCAAAACCGACTCACAGGGCCCATTCAACGGGAGCCCCTTTTTAATACCTTGTCAGATACTTCATTTGCTGGAAACTTTGGATTGTATGGATTTCCTTAGTCAAAAAAATGCACAAGTGATGGACCACTACAACCACCCTCAAAATCAGAAGATGATGAAAAGTCTTCAAGACAGCAGAAGCGGGGTGACATATTTGTGTCCAGGACAGTAGACCAAGACTTCATACAAGATTAAATTACACTGGATGTTTATGCAGAAATTTTCTCAACGCATACCCCTTGGCCCATGGAAATGGCAATTACAAGATAGAAAAAAAAAAGCTGGAAACTAACAGCCAGCAAATTAAAAAGCCCTTCCTATTTCTTCACCACAGGTTTTCTCTGTTTATAATGGCAAGATTTTCTGCGTTATTTTACCAATCTCAATAAGCAAAGTTTGACTTTTCAGCTATGGTGTTCTATAGCAAATTATTTTTTGTATTTAACGTTCAGTGTAAAATGCAGAAAATAATTTTAGTTCATCTGATTACCTTCAAAATTTTAAGTTCATAAGTATTTGCAGTCACAAGATCTTGATCTTTGACTCAAAAAATAAATAGAAAAGAAAAAAATAAATCATATTGTAGCCAATCTATGTTCTCTTTCACAAAATCTGTGATCATTTGGTCTTTTGCTTTCGCCTGCAACTTACTGTTCAAATTGGATGATCTCACGCACCACAAGAATTTTTTTTCCGTATAAAACAAACTAGATAGGATGTGAGATTGGAAATTAACATAGACAATATTGCTTTCTAGTTAGTAGACCAAGACTTGTAATCTTTGTGATTGACTTATAATTAACATAGACAAAGTAGGCTTATTTTATATATATTGACTATTCCAAGTCCTAAATGATATTTCTTAGAATGCATTTAGTGAAGACCAAGACTAATCAATAATTCATGAAGTAGTCCTTACTCCAAGAAAAGTATTTACTTTTTCCATGAAAACCATCTAGACGATGAGTTTTATAACCGGAGAGGTTAAGAGACGAACACAGTGACAATATATGATGGAAAGAGGAGGTCGTCGGAGACAAAGATGATGGCCAAAAAGGTGAAAAAAAAAAACCTTAGGTTTAAGAGGGAGGAAAGGTGACTTTCCAAATCTGAAAAATTTTAAATAAGGATGAAATTGTTAATTTTTAAAACCTAAGAAGGAATCATAATGAATTATATATTTTTTAATATTATTATTAAAATAACGATTTTACTCTTATATCTAATTGAAAATTTTAATCAAATTTGACTCATAGTTGGGACTTTGAGTTTTTCAAAGATGGTAGGTAGGGGTTTGGAGTTATATCAAACCTTGGGTGGGAACAAGCGTTTTGGATATATTGACTATTCTAAGTCCTACATGATATTTCTTGGAATGTGTATGTGAAGATCAAGACTAATCAATATTTCATGAAGTAGTCTTTACTCTGAAAAAGTTATCTACTCTTTCCAAGGAAAAAATGTTGGAAAGTCGTTTGTATAGTGATTTAGCTTTAGCATCACCATGGTGTAGTCATGCGAAGTGATTTTTTTCCTTTACCTTTTTAATAAAATGGGATAACAACATTGAGAGATATGGAATTATCAGTTTTTTTTTTTTTTAATTTAAGATACTGATCTTTCTATAATTCTGATTGAAGGTACTTTACAAATACAATAAATATTATTTGTTTTGTTTTGTTTTGGAAGTAATACTACCTTTATTCAACAGCTATTCTCCTTTGTCTCACTCATCAAAATTGTGATGCAGAGAATGAAGCTAATCTGAAATTTCACTCGTGTGTGAATGATATGGGGTTGGGATTTATCATATTATAGCCAATCTAAGTTCTCTTTCGCAACATCTGTGATCATTTGGACTTTTGCTTTGGCATATGACTTCCTGTTCAAAATAGATTATCTCAAGCACTATGAGAGTTTTTCTTCGTGGAACAAATTAGACAAATTGGAAAGGGAAAATGAGCTGCACAGATTCACAGTTTATGTTAAACACGCTACTTGTGCAAACTACTCCGCTTGTTGTGAGACCAAGACTTTGTGCTTGTTAAATTATTGAAGAAGACCTCTACCCCAATCCTCACGCTCAACTTTCTCTTTCTTTTTGAAGAAAATTTTAACCCTTTTTTGACAATATTATGGTTGTATTGATTCATATCGTTCACAATTTATATTCACAGGCATCATAATCACAAAAGAAAAAGGAAATGGTCTTTTAAAAGCATAGTATTTTTCGAATATACTCTAAAGTGATTTCATTATTGGAGAAGTCATGTACCCCATTCTTCACCGCATCAGCCTAATTGTGAACGTGGATGAATATATGTTGTGATCAACACACATGGACTCAGTAATTTTGCTTGTATCATTAATTGAACTGATATGTTTGAGAGGAGAAGTTAAAAAGGAAAAAAGAGACATTAAAATCATAAACTTCTGCATAACATGTATCTCTCAACCTTCGTTAGTCTGGTAAATAAAGAGATTCCATATCTAATTTTTTTTGCACCACTTTGAAAATGACATTAGTCATAATATAACTTTTTAAAAATGAAAAATTTTATACAAGGATAAAGTTGTTAATTTTTAAAATCTAAAAAAAATATAATAAATTATATATTTTTTAAAATATTATTGTTAAAATGATAACCCTTATATATAATTGAGAATTTTAATCAAATTTAACTTATAAGTGAGATTTTGTGTTTTTAAAAATTAGCATAAGAATTTGAAATTACATCAATGATCAAACCTTTGAGTGGGAACAAGTCTTTTGGCCTTTTAGATATATTTACTATTATAAGTCCTAAATGATATTTCTTAGAATGTGATGTGAAGACCAAGACTAATCAATAATTTATGAAGTAGTCTTTACTCTGGAAAAGTTATTTCCTCTTTGACAATGTAGGCTGCCCCAAATGCTAGGGGAAAATACATTAAATTTTGAAAAGGTAGCTAAGTAATAATTTATTTTGCCAATCCAGGCAACATAACTTAATAAACAATTTGTTCAATTAATTATTACAGCCATACTTATTAAGTTCATAGATGAATTGAACCTTCTGCGTTGAATTTTTCATATACAAAAAGTTGGGCATCACTCCATCCATAATAATTAACAGGCATGCAAAGAAAACAATAAATTCAATTTATTTAATATATTATATAGATCCTACTTCTGCGTAAATCTATCAGGTTAAAGTAAAATGACCAAAATTACAAGGGCCAATCAGAGGGCTATGATTCAAGACCCTTAAAAAGAGGTGCAATCTGTTAATAGAAGCTAATATTTACCAAGCATGTCAAAAGTACGGTTATAACAATAAACATGAGACAACCACGAAAATACTAAGTTATACATATATAATAATTAAGCACACAACCACACAGGATAACAATATTAAGAGATGAGGAAATATCATCTTTTTTTTTTTTTTTTGAGTGTGTGTGGGTTGATGGGCCCAAGGCTTTCATTTAGTGGTCCCGTAATAAATGATTAAATAAAAAATAAAATAAAAGAAAGAAACATAAAAATGAGAAGCACTATGTTCTATATCACTTTGAAAATGACATCAACAACTTATAAGAAGTTTACATATGGTTGACCAAGACTTTAAATTAGTTGTTGATATAGTGCCCCTCCATTTTTCCTTTCTATATATAATGATACATCTTCTTGTGATTTCATCATAATTAAGCAAAGATGGGTTGTCTAACATGCTCTTATCAACTTCTCTTCCTACAAATTTTCCTCTTTTATTCTCAAACTTGTGCAACACTCTGTTCTCATCACCAAACTGTTGCATTACTCCAGTTCAAGCAACTCTTTTCCTTCAAAAATACTTCTACCTCTGATTGTGAATACAATCATGTCATTTCTTATCCAAAAATGATGTCTTGGAAAAAGGATAAAGATTGTTGCTCTTGGGATGGGGTCACATGTGATTCAGTGACTGGTTATGTGATTGGTCTTGACCTTAGTTGTAGTTGGCTTTATGGAAATATCCCTTCAAACACTAGTTTCTTTCTTCTTCCTCAATTGAAAAAGCTCAATCTAGCTTTCAATGATTTTAAACTCTCTAAAATTTCCCCTGATTTTGGTCGAATAACCAGTTTGACACACCTGAATCTCTCATTTTCAAACTTTAGTGGTCACATTCCATTTGAAATCTCACATTTGTCTAAATTGGTTACACTAGACTTGTCCTCAAACTATTTTGAGATTGATAGTTTTTCTGTGAGAATTGAAAGACCAGTTTTTGAAAGGCTAGTTCAGAATTTGACGATGTTAAAAGACCTTGTTCTTCATCATGTGGACATGTCCTCCATTGTGCCTAGTTCGATGAAGAATCTATCTTCCTCTCTAACTTATCTAAGTCTATGGTATTGTAAATTGCAAGGGAACTTTCCAGTTGATGTCTTTCGCCTACCAAATTTGCAGATCCTTCAGTTAAGAGTTAACTTCAACTTGACAAGTCATTTTCCCAAAAGTAATTGGAGTACACCACTCAAGTCTTTGGATGTCTCCGACATGAGCATGTCCGAACAGTTACCAAACTCAATCAACAATCTCTTGTACTTAAAGGAGTTGTTTCTTGATAATTGCACTCTAGGGGGATCAGTTCCTACAATACTTAGAAACCTTACACAACTTACATCTTTGAGTCTCTCATATAACGAATTCAATGGTCAAATACCATCATTTCTTTCAAATCTTGCCAATCTTCAGGATTTATGTCTTTCGAACAACAATTTTATTGGTCAATTTCCTGAATTTTTTTTCAACTTAACACAACTTCAATCTTTATCCTTGTCACGTAATCAACTCACTGGCCCAATACCATCATTTCTTTTAAATCTTGTCAATCTTCAGCAGTTATATCTTCGGAACAATAGTTTTATTGGTCAACTTCCTGAATTTTTTTCCAACTTAACACAATTTCAGTATTTAGACTTGTCAATTAATCAATTAACTGGTCCAATTCCAAGTTCACTCTTTCAACTTGTGAGTCTAAAAGGCCTTGATCTTTCTTCTAATAGTTTAAGTGGTATTATAGAGTTTCACATGTTTTCAAAGCTCAAAAACCTTTGGTACCTTTCTCTTTCTCATAACAATTTGTTTGTGACCACTACCGGATTCAATGTCAACTCATCATTCCTCAACTTGAATCTTTGTATTTATCTGCTTGCAACATTAGTAAATTCCCAGGTTTCTTAAGAAGCCTAGATCATTTATATGAGCTAGATCTTTCTGAAAATAAAATCCATGGTCATATACCAAACTGGATGTTGGAGATTGGAAAGGATACTCTGTTCTGGCTAAATCTTTCCCACAACTCTCTCACAGGCAGCATATAGCTTCCATGGAAAAATCTCCAATATTTGGACCTTCATTCTAACATGCTCCAGGGATTGTTTCCAATTCCACAACCTTACTTGAGCTTAATTTCACTATCAAACAATAATTTGACTGGGGAGATACCAGACTTGATTTGTAGTATGAGCTTCATTGAGATTTTAGATCTATCAAATAACAGTTTAAGTGGTAACATTCCAGAATGCATGGGAAATTTTAATAGTCTTCATGTGTTAGATCTGCGGAAGAATAGATTTAATGGCTCTATTCCAAGAACATTTGCAAGGGGAAACAACTATAGGACCCTTAACTTCAATAACAATGAATTGAAAGGATCAATTCCACGGTCATTGATCAACTGTTCAAGGCTCGAAGTTCTTGATCTTGGAAACAACAAGATAAATGACACGTTCCCATATTGGTTGGGAAATCTTCCAGAGCTACAAGTGTTGGTTCTTCGTTCCAACAAATTATACGGTTCTAATTGGGGTTGTTCTAAGAAGAAAAATTGTTTTCCTAAGTTGAGAATCTTTGATCTCTCAAACAACACAATTAGTGGTTCTTTGCCAACGAGGTATTTCAAAAATCTTAATGCCATGATGGACTTTGGTGAAGCTGAGAGAAGGTTGCAATACATGGGTGAGAATTATTATCAAGATTCTGTGATGGTAACTTGGAAAGGATTTGAGTATCAACTAGTGAAGATTATCACTATTTTCACTACCATTGATTTTTCAAATAACAATTTTCATGGAGAGATTCCAGAAGTAATTGGGAAGCTTCATGCTCTTCGTCTTCTCAATCTTTCTCAAAACAACCTAATAGGTTGTATCCCACCATCTATTGGGAATATGAGTGACTTGGAATCCTTAGACCTTTCTTCAAATAAGTTAGTTGGGAAAATTCCTTGGCAATTGACCAAATTGAATTTTCTTGGGTTTCTCAATTTGTCAAAAAACCATCTCAACGGGCCCATACCTCGAGACAACCACTTTGATACCTTTCCAAACAATTCATATGATGGGAATTTGGCATTATGTGGATTTCCATTGTCAAACACATGTGAAACTTATGAGAAGACACCACAATCACTCTCAAAATCAAATGATGGAGAATCTTCAAATGGTTTTGGTTGGAAAGCAGTGTTGATTGGCTACGGATGTGGAATGGTATTAGGAGTTACGATGGGATATCTTGTGTTCTCAACTGGAAAGCCTCTATGGGTTATAAGGATTGTTGAAGGAAGGCAACCTAGGAAGGGAAGAAGGCTGAACAACAAACGTGGAAGAAGAAATACTTAATTGATTCAAAAAGTTCTCATGGGTGAGTATTAGTGCAAACTAGCTTGTTGATAATATGTAGTATTTTTTTTTTCTCTTGCTTTGAATCTTGTGTATTTTTTTTCCATAGAAACTGTCAATCGCTATGTAATAAATCCTTTAATAAAATGTTGAAGGGTGGACTCCGTTGTGTGGTTTCTTTTGATTATTTCAATTAGTTAATCTCATCAAACAACATAACAATATATAATCTAATACTCTCATTTTACATTCATTAACATTTACAGCCATAGGAAACTTTACTTTAAAGTAGAAAATTAAGATGAAGTCATGACTCATGAAGAACTGATGGAATTTGTATTCATAAATATTTTTGTTTACTGAGTGACATGGATATTTTCGATTAATGAAAACAGTAACTCTTCTCATTGTTCTATTCAGCTCATTCTCCTTTCTCTTAGCATTCTTTCCATCAAATTAATTGTTTACATTCTGGAAACTGTATGAAATTGTTGAGGATTGTATCAGAGTTCTCTACCTCAATCCTCACTGCATCAACTTAAGAACAATTTCTGCATTTCAGACTAATACAAGAATGTTTAATAACCACAAATTTGTCTCATTATCTATTCATTTAATTTCTTTTTCAACAGTTGCAATTAAGAACTGTCAAAACCTGAGAAACTTTGGACCAAACATCCCTCAATAACAATCTGCTCTGTCCATAACTCCACACCCTGCATTAATTTTCTGCATTTTCTATGACAAAAAACTCTGAAGAGAAGGGTTTAGTGTGTTGTGTATTGGTCGGTGAGAAAGAGATTCACCCTTAGAGATGTTTGTGTATATGAATTGCGAAGGTGATGAGATGAATTTAGGCCTCCTTTGGAAAAAGAAACATGTCATTCTGATACATGCTACTCCCTCTGCATTTCAAGAAACAGGACATTCTGTTACAATTGATCAGTGAAAAATAGTACACTTGAACATACTAATTTCTTCTTCTCTTCGACCTTCTCACAGTCATTCGTTGCAACTGTTCAACCATCTGTACAAACCATTGTGGTTTTCTTGTTCCCTCGGTCAACTGTTCAATTAATATCAGCATTTACAAAATGCTGTTTGCGTAATTACCAAATAAATAGGAATATTAAAAGTAAAATTTAAAATATAAATTCAAAATAAGGTTAAAAATGTAAATTCATAGTATTCTCTATCTTAAGAATTGTGAGTATTGGAGCTACTGAAAGCTGTTGCAGATTGCCGCCACTGGGTTAATGCGAGACTGAATTAATGCCAAAAGTAGTTGGAGAGTTTGACTTAAAAAGAAAGAAATTTATGTGAACTTTAGTTGAAAAATATTTTGTGTCTGTTTGTTTTTCAGATTTTTCCTCAGTTCTACCACCGGAAGTTCCAATGCTGCAGCCATCAATGATGCACAGGAGTACTCGTTGGTACCAACTTACCAATTATTGTAGAATTTCGTATCAAATTGTAGTTCCATAAAGTCAGTTAATCTTGAATCTCATTTGGTATGCATACGCGAATGATGAATAAACTTTTCTCTCGTGTCAGCCAGGTAGATGCTTTTAGCTTTACTAGATGCAATCTTTGAATGACATCCAACCCCCTTTATCTTGTTTTCAATACAAAATTTCTTGTTCGATATGGAAGGCTACTTGGAACAGAATTATGTTACTTGCTGGGCCCTGATGGTGGAACTGGCATTTTTGGGGGGAAGAAAGCGGCCCCCTTTTGCGGCAGAGTGGAACCCTCCATAGCAGATTTCCCAGAACATACGAATTTCTTCTCCCCTTGAATCTTCTCACGGTCATTGGTTGCAGTTGTTCAACCATCTGTATTAGCCATTGTGGTTTTCTCGATGGGAATACAATCTATCCCATGGCAATTGGTAAATTTAAACTTTCTTCAAGTGCTAGATTAGTCTCAAAACCGAATCACAGGGCCAATTCCACAGGCACCCCATTTTGATGCCTTCCCAAATACTTCATACGCTGAAAACTTGGGATTGTGTGGATTTCCTTTGTCAAAAGAATGCAGAAGTGATGGACCACTACGACCACCCTGAATATTAGAAGATGATGAAAAGTCTTGAAGAAAGTAAATGGAGAGAGAGCCATATTTGTTCCAAGAAAGTATAACAAGACTTCATACAAACTAATTAAATTACACTGGATGTTTGTGCAGAAATTGTCTCAACTCATGCCCCTTGGTTCATGGAGATGACAATTACACGATAGAAAAATACTGGAATCTAACAGCCACCTAATTAAAAAGCCCTTCCTATTACTTCACTACATGCTTTTTCTGTTTATAATGGTCAGAATTTCCACATTATATATAATCTCCATGTAACAACCCTGGTCCAATAACCCGGCCCACTGTTAAGATATTGTCCACTTTGGACACACAGTCCATCATGGGTTTGCTATTGGGCTTTGCAACCCAAAACGCGTCTTAACAGTTAAGGAGCTCACAGGCTATTTAACCAATCCAATTCTCCCACCACTAACCAATGTGGGATCCATAGACAGAGCACACACAGACCCAGCATCTCTCCCGTGCTTTGTCGATGTGAGATTCGCCTAAGGGTATCACATACACCCCCCCTTACGGGACTCAGCGTCCTCGCTGAGGTTTGCCCCACCATCGTTCAAGAGGACACGCGGAGTTGCTCTGATACCATTTGTAACAACCCTGGTCCAATAACCCGACCCACTGTTAAGATATTGTCCACTTTGGACACACAGTCCATCATGGGTTTGCTATTGGGCTTTGCAACCCAAAACGTGTCTTAACAGTTAAGGAGCTCACAGGCTATTTAACCAATCCAATTCTCCCACCACTAACCAATGTGGGATCCATAGACAGAGCACACACAGACCCAGCATCTCTCCCGTGCTTTGTCGATGTGAGATTCGCCTAAGGGTATCACACTCCATCAACAAAGTTTATGAAGTTTCAGCTATGGTGTTCTATAGCAAATTATTTTTTGCGTTTAACATTGAGTGTTAAATGCAGAAAATAATTTGAAGTTTAACTTATTACCTTCAAAATTTTAAGTTCATAAGTATTTGCAGTCACAGGATCTGACCTTTGACTCAAAAAATAAATACAAAGGAAACAAATAATGATAACCATACACATATCAACCTTATCATATTATGGCCAATCTATGTGCTCTTTCTCAGTATCTATGATCATTTGGGCTTTTGCTTTTGTCTGCAACTTACCTGTTCAAATTGGATTATCTCACGCACTACAAGAATTTTTTTCCCGTATAAAACAAAACAAACTAGATGGGATGTGAGAATGGAAATTAACATAGACAATATTGCTTTTCTAGATAGTAGACCAAGACTTACAATCTTTGTTATTGTCTTATAATTAGCATAGACAAAGTAGGTTTATTTTTGATATATTGACTATTCCAAGTCCTAAATGATATTTCTTGGAATGTATATGTGAAGACCAAGACTAATCAATAATTCATGAAGTAGTCATTTCCTTACTCCAAGAAAGGTATTTACTTTTTCCATGAAAATCGTCTAGACGACGAGTTTCATGGTCACAAAGGTGAAGAGACAAAGACGGCGGCAATTTAGGGTAAAAAGGAGAGGTGGTTGAGGATGGAGATGGCAGCCAAACAAGTGAAGAAAAAACCTTAGGTTTGGGCCGGAGGGGATGTGACATTTCAAAACCGAAAAATTTTAGGCAAGAGCAAAGTTGTTAGTTTTTAAAACCTAAGGAGGAATCATAATAAATTATATATTTTTAATATTATTGTTAAAATGGCAATTTGACTCTTATATCTAATTGAAAATTTTAAAAGAATTCGACTCATGATTTGAACTTTGGGTTTTTAAAGTTGGTAGGTGGGGGTATGGAATCACATCAAACCTTGGGTGGGAACAAGTCTTTTGGCCTTTTAGATATATTGACTATTCCAAGTCCTAAATGATATTTCTTGGAGTGTATACGTGAAGACCAAGACTAATCAATGATTCATGAAATAGTCCTTACTCCAAGAAAGGTATTTACTCTTTCCATGAAAATCGTTTAGACAACGAGTTTCATGGTTGGAGAGGGGAGAATGGAAATTAACATAGACAATATTGCTTTTCTAGATAGTAGACCAAGACTTACAATCTTTGTTATTGTCTTATAATTAACATAGACAAAGTAGGTTTATTTTTTATATATTGACTATTCCAAGTCCTAAATGATATTTCTTGGAATGTATATGTGAAGACCAAGACTAATCAATAATTCATGAAGTAGTCCTTACTCCAAGAAAGGTATTTACTTTTTCCATGAAAATCGTCTAGACGACGAGTTTCATGGTCACAAAGGTGAAGAGACAAAGACGGCGGCGATTTAAGGTGAAAAGGAGAGGTGGTCGAGGATGGAGATGGCAGCCAAATAGGTGAAGAAAAAACCTTAGGTTTGTGCCGGAGGGGATGTGACATTTCAAAACCGAAAAATTTTAGGCAAGAGCAAAGTTGTTAGTTTTTAAAACCTAAGAAGGAATCATAATAAATTATATATTTTTAATATTATTGTTAAAATGGCAATTTGACTCTTATATCTAATTGAAAATTTTAAAAGAATTCGACTCATGATTTGAACTTTGGGTTTTTTAAAGTTGGTAGGTGGGGGTATGGAATCACATCAAACCTTGGGTGGGAACAAGTCTTTTGGCCTTTTAGATATATTGACTATTCCAAGTCCTAAATGATATTTCTTGGAGTGTATACGTGAAGACCAAGACTAATCAATAATTCATGAGGTAGTCCTTACCCCAAGAAAGGTATTTACTCTTTCCATGAAAATCATTTAGACAACGAGTTTCATGGCTGGAGAGGTGAAGAAACAAAGACGACAATGGTATAAGGTGGAAATAGGGGTGAAGTTGTTAGTTTTTAAAATTTGGGAGAGAATTATAAGAAATTATATTTTTTTAATATTATTATTAAAATGAAGATTTTATCTTTATATCTAATCGAGAATTTTAATAAAATTTGACTTATAATTGGGACTTTGGGTTTCTTAAAGTCGGTAGGTGGGACTTTGGGCCCTGTAGGGAGGGGGGAGAAATGTGACTTTTCAAAATTGAAAAATTTTAGACAAAAGTAAAGTTGTTAGTTTTAAAACCTAAGGAGAAATTATAATAAATTATGTATTTTTAATATTATGGTTAAAATGATAATTTTACTCTTATATTTAATTGAAAATTTTAAAAAAATTTGACTTATGATTTGAACTTTAGGTTTTTTAAAGTTGGTAGGTGCAGGTTTGGAATTACATCAAACCTTGGGTGGGAACAAGTCTTTTGGCCTTTTAGATAAATTGACTATTCCAAGTACTAAATGATATTTCTTGCAATATATATGTGAAGACCAAGACTAATCAATAATTCATGAACTAGTCCTTACTCCAAGAAAGGTATTTACTTTTTCCATGAAAATCATCTAGACGATGAGTTTCATGGCTGGAGAGGTGAAAAGACAAAAACAACAATGGTTTAGGGTGAAAATAGGGGTGAAGTTTTTAGTTTTTAAAACCTAGGGGAGAATTATAATAAATTATTTTTTAAATATTATTGTTAAAATAAAAAATTTACCCTTATATCTAATTGAGAATTTTAATAGAATTTAACTCATGATTGGGACTTTAGGTTTCTTAAAGTTGGTAGGTAGGAGTTTGGAACTATATCGAACCTTGGGTGGGACCAAGTCTTTTGGCCTTTTAGATATATTGACTATTCCAAATCATAAATAATATTTTTTGGAATGTATATGTGAAGACCAAGGCTAATCAATAATTCATGAAGTAGTCCTTACTCCAAGAAAGGTGTTTACTCTTTCCACAAAAATAGTCTGGATGACGAGTTTCGTGGCTAGAGAGGTGAAGAGATGAAGATATAGTGACGGTATAGGGTAAAAAGGGGAGGTCGTCGGAGATAGAGATGGTGGCTAAAGAGGTGAAGAAAAAAAACCCTAGGTTTGGGGGAAGCGGCAGAAATGTGACTTTTCAAAACTAAAAAACTTTACGTTAAGGTGAAGTTGTTAATTTTTAAAACTTATGGGGGCAATTATAATAAATTATATTTTTTTAATATTATTATTAAAATTATGATTTTGCTCTTAAATCTAATTGAGAATTTTAACTAAATTTGACTCATAGTTGGGACTTTGGGTTTTTTAAAGATGGTAGGTGGGGGTTTGGAATTATATCAAAGCTTGGGTGGGAACAAGTCTTTTGGCCTTTTAGATATATTGACTATTCCAAGTCCTAAATATATTTCTTGGAATGTATATGTGAAGAACAAGGCTAATCAATAATTCATGAAGTAGTCCCTACTTTGAAAAAGTTATCTACTCTTTCCAAGGAAAAAATGTTGGAGAGTAGTTTGTATAATAATTTAGCTTTAGCATCACCATGGTGTAGTCATACTAGGTGATTTTTTCCTTTACTTTGATAACAACATTGAGATATATCAAATTATTACTTTTTTTTTTTAATTTAAGATATTGACCTTTTTATAATTCTAATTGAAGGTATCTTATAAACACAATTAATATTATTTGTTTTGTTTTGTTTTGGAAGTAAGACAATTAGTTTGATACCTTCAATAAAAAATAATGAACGTTTAATCTCTTAAATGGGAAAATCTAAAAATATGATACCTTTAATAGAAGAACTTGAAAGTTCAATTATTTTAATAGAAAAAAAAATGATAATTTGATTCCTTCAAATATTGTTTTCCCATTTATATTCATATAATATAGCAGCATGCAGTAGTGTGGCCATATTATAGTATTATATATAGGTTCAATATATATTTGAACAAGAGAAAGTGAGATTAAGCAATACATGAGTTTACATTTTCTTATCAAGTTCACAAGAATGATGATTTTCACAGACAATTTGCCTGAAATCACAAATTCAATCAAATAAGAAGAAAAATGTAATGTAAACAGAAAAATTTTGAAAATACATAATGATTCTTTGAAAAAAAAAAACAAGTAACAACGTGCAACACATTGGCTATTATTATTAGCATTTATTTTTCCTTTCCCCGCATGACTTGCTTTCAATATATAAAAATGTTCAATCCTCTTAACCAGTGTGAAAATATTACATTAAGTTGGCCTTATGCTAATTCCAGTAAATCTTATATCGTGCAGTGGAGATGCCATAACTTAATTGCATGAATTTTGACTAGTGACTTACTTATAAAACCAAGTCTTAGTCATCCACTAGGAAGAACCACTCCATTAAAGTCTTGGTCATGCATTGCCTAGTGGAGAATAGGTAGTGCATAACCAAGACTACTGTTATTCAACAACTATTCTCCTTTGTCTCACTCATTAATATGAAATTTCCCTCGAGTGTGAATTATATGGGGTTGGGATTTATCATATTGTAGCCAATCTGTGTTCTCTTTCGTAACATCTGTGATCATTTGGATATTTGCTTTAGCATACGACTGCCTATTCAAAATAGATTATCTCAAGCACTACAAGAGTTTTTCTTCGTGAAACAAATTAGATAAATAGGAAAGGGAAAATGAAAAGCACAGATTCACAGTTTATGTTAAACTCGCTACTTATGCAATCTACTTCGCTTGTTGTGAGACCAAGACTTGTGCTTGTTAAATTATTGAAGAAGACCTCTACCCCAATCTTCACGCTCAACTTTCTCTTTCTTTTTCAAGAAAATTTTAACCCTTTTTTGACAATATTATGGTTGTATTGATTCATGACGTTCACAATTTATATTCACTGGCATCATAATCACAAAAGAAAAAGGAAATGGTCTTTTAAAAGCATAGTATTATCATTAGCCACATATATATTCACCTTATCTTTAAACTTGAGTTGTACAAAGTTTCAGATTTTTGAATAATTAACCATCCAAAATTTTTCGAACATACTCTCAAATGATTTCATTATTGGAGAAATCATGTGCCCTATTCTTCGCCGCATCAGCCTAATTGTGAAAAAGGATGAATATATGTTGTGCTCAACGCACATGGACTCAGTAATTTTGCTTGTCTCAATAATTATACCGATGTGTTTGAGCAGAGAAGTTAAAAAGAAAAAAAAAAAAAGACATTAAATATCATAAACTTCTGCATAACATATATCTTAATCAACCTCCGTTAGTCTGGTAAATAAAGAGATTTCATATCTAATTTCTTTGGCACCACTTTAAAAATGACATTAGTCATAATATGACTTTTTAAAAAAGAAAAATTTTATACAAGGATAAAGTTGTTAATTTTTTAAATTAAAAATAATAATAAATTATATATATTTTAAAATATTATTGTTAAAATGATAACCCTTATATATAATTGAGAATTTTAATCAAATTTAACTTATAAGTGAGATTTTATGTTTTTAAAAATTGGGATAAGAATTTGAAATTACATCAATGATCAAACCTTTGAGTGGGAACAAGTCTTTTGGCCTTTTAGATATATTTACTATTCAAAGTCTTGAATGAAATTTCTTGGAACGTGTGTGAAGACCAAGACTAATCAATAATTTATGAAGTAGTCTTTACTCTGGAAAAGTTATTTCCTCTTTGACAATAGTAGGCTGCCCCAAATGCTAGGGGAAAATACATTAAATTTTGATAAGGTAGCTAAGTAATAATTTATTTTGCCAATCCAGGCAACATAACTTAATAAACAATTTGTTCAATTAATTATTACAGCCATACTTCTTAAGTTCATAGATGAATTGAACCTTCTGCGTTGAATTTTTCATATACAAAAAGTTGGGCATCACTCCATCCATAAAAATGAACAGGCATGCAAAAAAAGCCATAAATTCAATTTATTTAATATATTATATAGAACCTACTTCTGCGTAAATCTATCAGGTTAAAGTAAAATGACCAAAATTACAAGGGCCAATCAGAAGGCTATGATTCAAGACCCTTAAAAAGAGATGCAATCTGTTAATAGAAGCTAATGGTTACCAAGCATGATAAAAGTATGGTTATAACAATAAACATAAGACAACCACGAAAATACTAAGTTATACATATATAATAATTAAGCACACAACCACACAGGATAACAATATTAAGAGATAAGGAACTATCATCTTTTTTTCTTTTAATTAAAGATATTGAACTCTTTGTGATTTCGATTGAAGATATCTTACAAAACAATATTATTTATTCAATATTAAGGAAAATAACATTATTTTGTTAATAAAACATAAATTTGAATCTCAAATTTGAGTCATAAATTTAAGTCATACTCAAATTGAACTCTCTCTTGTTCAAATTTGACTTAGTTTTAAAAACGATTTGATTCTCTTAATTGAAACTTTGCTCAAATTTGAATTAAATAAACCTAAACTAAGTCGACTTCCAACATTGAGCTGGTTTGATTTGAATCCATCCCTCATTCTAAAAGAAAAAATATATATTTAATTCAACAAAGAAGAAATTATTAAAAAAAATGGGGCCCAAAATTTAGAGGGCAAGCATGGCATAATTTGAGTGTGTGTGGGTTGATGGGTCCAAGGCTTTCATTTAGTGGGCCCATAATAAATGATTAAATGAAAAATAAAATAAAAAAAAGAAACATAAAAATGAGAAGCACTTGTTCTATATCACTTTGATAATGACATCAGTAATTTATAAGAAGTTTACATATGGTTGACCAAGACTTTAAATTAGTTGCTGATATAGTGACCCTCCATTTTTCCTTTATATATATAATGATACATCTTCTTGTGATTTCATCATAATTAAGCAAAGATGGGTTGTCTAACATGCTCTTACCAATTTCTCTTCCTCCAATTTTTCCTCTTTTATTCTCAAACTTGTGCAACACTTTGTTCTCATCACCAGATTACTGCATTACTCCAATTCAAGCAACTCTTTTCTTTCAAAAATACTTCTACCTCCGATTGTGAATACAATCATGTCATTTCTTATCCAAAAATGATGTCTTGGAAAAAGGATATTGATTGTTGCTCTTGGGATGGGGTCGCATGTGATTTAGTGACTGGTCATGTGATTGGGCTCGACCTTAGTTGTAGTTGGCTTTATGGAAACATCCCTTCAAACACTAGCCTTTTTCTTCTTCCTCAATTGAAAAAACTCAATCTAGCTTTCAATAATTTTAAACTCTCTAAAATTTCCCCTGATTTTGGTCGAATAACCAGTTTGACACACCTGAATCTCTCATTTTCAAACTTTAGTGGTCATATTCCATTTGAAATCTCACATTTGTCAAAATTGGTTACACTAGATTTCTCCTCATACTATTTTGAGATTGACAGATTTTCAGTCAGAATTGAAAGACCAGTTTTTGAAAGGCTAGTTCAGAATTTGACGATGTTAAAAGACCTTGTTCTTAATTGTGTGGACATGTCCTCCATCGTGCCTAGTTCGATGAAGAATCTATCTTCCTCTCTAACTTATCTAAGTCTATGGTATTGTAAATTGCAAGGGAACTTTCCAGTTGATGTCTTTCGCCTACCAAATCTGCAGATCCTTCGGTTAGCAGGTAACTTCAACTTGACTGGTCATCTTCCCAAAGGTAATTGGAGTACACCACTTAAGTCTTTGTATGTCTCCGACATGTGCATGTTTGAACAGTTACCGAACTCAATCAGCAATCTCTTGTACTTGAGGGAATTGTCTCTTGAGAATTGCACTCTACAAGGATCAGTTCCTACAATACTTGGAAACCTTACACAACTTACATCTTTGAGTCTCTCATATAACAAATTCAATGGTCAAATACCATCATTTCTTTCAAATCTTGCCAATCTACTGGATTTATCTCTTTCGTACAATAATTTTATTGGTCAATTTCCTGAATTTTTTTTCAACTTAACACAACTTCAGTTTTTAGGCTTGTCAAGTAATCAACTCATTGGCCCAATACCATCATTTCTTTCAAACCTTACCAATCTTCATTTTTTAGATCTTTGGAACAATAGTTTTATTAGTCAATTTCCTGAATTTTTTTTCAACTTAACACAACTTCGGTTTTTAGACTTGTCAAGTAATCAACTCACTGGCCCAATTCCAGTTTGTTTTGTTAACTCATCGCATCTTTCTTATCTCTACTTGTCAAGTAATCAATTAACTGGTCCAATCCCAAGTTCAATCTCTGAACTTGTGAGTCTAAAATACCTTGATCTTTCTTCAAATAGTTTAAGTGGTATTACAGAGTTTCACATGTTTTCAAAGCTCAAAAACCTTTGGTACCTTGATCTTTCTCATAACAATTTGTCTGTGATCACTACCGGATTCAATGTCAACTCATCATTTCCTCAACTTGAATCTTTGTATTTATCTGCTTGCAACATCAGTGAATTCCCAGGTTTCTTAAGAAGACTAGATCATTTGTCTCAGCTAGATCTTTCTGAAAATAAAATCCATGGTCACATACCAAACTGGATGTTAGAGATTGGAAAGGATACTCTATCCTGGCTAAATCTTTCCCACAACTCTCTCACAGGCACAATCCAGCTTCCATGGAAAAATCTTCAATATCTAGACCTTCATTCTAACATGCTCCAGGGATCGCTTCCAATTTCACAGCCTTACTTGAGATTAATTTCACTGTCAAACAACAATTTGACTGGGGAGATACCAGACTTGATCTGTAGTATGAGCTTCATTAAGATTTTAGATCTATCAAATAACAGTTTATCTGGTAACATTCCAGAATGCATAGGAAATTTCAGTAGTCTTCATGTGTTAGATCTACGGAAGAATAGATTTAATGGCTCCATTCCAAGAACATTTGCAAGGGGAAACAACTATAGGACCCTTAACTTCAATAGCAATGAATTGAAAGGGTCAATTCCACAATCATTGATCAACTGTTCAAAGCTGGAAGTTCTTGATCTTGGAAACAACAAGATAAATGACATATTCCCATATTGGTTGGGAAATCTTCCAGAGCTACAAGTGTTGGTTCTTCGTTCCAACAAATTGTACGGTTCTAATTGGGGTTGTTCTAAGACCAAAAATTGTTTTCCTAAGTTGAGAATCTTTGATCTCTCAAACAACACAATTAGTGGTTCCTTGCCAGCCAGGTATTTCAAAAATCTTAATGCCATGATGGACTTTGGTGAAGCTGAGAGAAGGTTGCAATACATGGGTGAGAATTATTATCAAGATTCTGTGATGGTAACTTGGAAAGGATTTGACTATCAACTAGTGAAAATTATCACTGTTTTCACTACCATTGATTTCTCAAATAATCATTTTCATGGAGAGATTCCAAAAGTAATTGGGAAGCTTCATGCTCTTCGTCTTCTCAATCTTTCTCAAAACAACCTAATAGGTTGTATCCCACCATCTATTGGGAATATGAGTGATCTGGAATCCTTAGACCTTTCTTCAAATAAGTTGGTCGGGAAAATTCCTGGGCAATTGACCAAATTGAATTTTCTTGGATTTCTGAATTTGTCAAAAAATCATCTCAGCGGACCCATACCTCGAGACAACCACTTTGATACCTTCCCAAACAATTCATATGATGGGAATTTGGCATTATGTGGATTTCCTTTGTCAAACACATGTGAAACTTATAAGAAGATAGCACAACTACTCTTAAAATCAGATGATGGTGAATCTTCAAATGGTTTTGGTTGGAAAGCAGTGTTGATTGGCTACGGATGTGGAATGGTGTTAGGAGTTACGAAGGGATATCTTGTGTTCTCAACAAGAAAGCCTCTATGGGTTATAAGGATTGTTGAAGGAAGACAACCTGGAAAGGGGAGAAGGCTATACAACAAACGTGGAAGAAGCACTTAGTTGATTCAAAAAGTTCTCATGGGTGAGTATTAGTGCAAACTAGCTTGCTGATAATATGCAGTTTTTTTTTTCTTGCTTTGTATCTTGTGTATTTTTTTTCCATGCAAGCTGTCAATCGCTATATAGTAAATCCTTTAATAAAATGTCAGAAGTGTGGACTCTGTTATGTGGTTCCTTTTCATTATTTAAGTTAGTTAATCTCATCTAACGACATAACAGTATATAATCTTATACTCTTATTTTACATTCATTAACATTTACAGTCATAGGAAACTTTGTTGTCATGACTCTGTTGTCTTATCATCTATTCATTTAATTTCTTTTTCTGCAGTTGCAATTAAGCACTGTCAAAACCTGAGAAACTTTAAACCAAACATCCTTCAACAACAATCTGCTCTGTCCAACACTCCACACCCTGCATTAATTTTCTGCATTTTCCACAACAAAAAACTCTGAAGAGAAAGGTTTTGGTGTGTTGTGCATTGGTCGGTGAGAAAGAGATTTACCCTTAGAAAGCTCTTCATTAACGATTATATCCTTGCAGTTTTCTTTCTAAATAATACAAATAAAGAGAGAAAATTCTGACAATAGAAGTACTAAGTTCAGAAATTAACTGCATTTTGTAGAGCAGAAAAAGCAGTAGCTTACCATCAACTTATGTCTTACAGCACTTCAAACCACAAAAATAACAAACAAAAAACTATTTCCAGAAACAATTGAAGCACTTTAATTTTATGCTTTGATGGAAATTTGGATTTTCCATGAAAGCTTGCTTATAAGCTATAATAGTCTGCTGAATGATAATATATAGACCATGTTGATTCAGTCGGTTGTGCTCCTTGCTCTTGTCAAGCACCTGTCTCTGAAAAGAAAAGAAGCTTGAAAAATCAGTAGAGTTTATATTCAGATTCTCGCAGAAGCATATATAAATATGTATGCTATAAAAATCGAAGCACTAACGTTGTCAAGAGCAGCAAGTCATTAATTTCTTCTTCTTGGATGAGTTCTTTTCACTATTGTTATGATTCTGAGTATCGCTCTTTTAACCCTTATTACAAACTATGGAGGTCTTCCTGTTGTGAATACAATATATGTTAGATATGGTGACTCGAATTCAAGAAAGGTGTTTCAAATGAAGAATAGGGAGTTTTAGTATTATAAGAGCGTTCTGGTGAGGTGGACAATTGTTTTAGGCATCGTAGAAAGTGAAGATAAAGTCGTTCCATCAATTGTTCATTGGTTGTTCTAATTTCTAAAAGCGTTTTGGCTGTTTCAATCTGGAACAGGACTGTTCCATTTGGAATGGTCTTCCATCTGAAAGAGGAGTTTCATCAAATGAAGTGAAAATTATGCGGTTTGTGAGTTCATTACTCAGTTGAGAGACTTATTTCAGTGGTTAGAGTTTTGAGTTATACACTATATTTAAGAGGACTATCAATCCCTTGCATTCTCTTTGTAATTAAACTTCAGTAAATTTTTCTATCCTCTGCCAGTATTTGATTAGACTAATAAGCAAGTAGAATTCTAACCATTCTAGTTACTCAAGTGTATTCAAAAAGGTCCAAAAAATATGTACATTGAACTTTTGAAGTGTCAACTTATTCTATTTCTCTCTCAGATTTCCTTAAGTCATCATAGGAAAAGAGACAGAAGGATCTTAATAGCTGGAACTCACTTTCTTGGTTGTTTATCTAGAAAACTAGAACATGTAACATAAACACACACACACACATATATATATATATATATATATATATATATATATATATATATATATATATATATAGCTGACGTTTGATACAATTTCTGTTCTAACACTAGGATGAATTTTTAGTTACTAACTGTTCTTCTTAACATCTTCAGTGATTAGAGATGTTTGTGTATATGAATTGTGAAGATGATGAGATAAATTTAGGCTTCCTCTGGAAAAAGAAACATGACATTCTGATGTGAGTTGCTAATGATCCTTTGAAATTAAAGCAAAGCAGTATGCTTTGCTCCTGCCATTTTCAGTGATCAGAGATGTCTGTCAATATGAACTGTGAAGGTGATGAGATGAATATAAGCTTCCTTCGGAAAAAGAAATTTAAAGCACATAATAGTAATAATTTAATACCTGCTACTTCCCCTGCATTTCAAGAAACAGGAAATTCTGTTACAATTGATCAGTGAAAAATAGTACTGTTGAACATACTAATTTCTTCTTCTCTTCAACCTTCTCAGAGTCATTAGTTGCAGTTGTTCAACCATCTGTACAAACCATTGTGGTTTTCTTTTTGTGAGTACAATATATCCCATGGAAATGCCTAACACCAATCCGCATACATAACCCATCAAAGTGTTTTTCCAATCAAACAACCTCCATGCATTGTCTGTTGTTATTGGTGATGGTGGCTCATCATTATTACAGGTCTTTGATAATGGTGGACCACACAACCCAGGGTTTCCAATGAAGGAGTTATTTGGAAATGTTTTGAACTGATTTCCTTGAGGTATAGATCTCACAAATAAGTTGTAAAAACAGTTTAATACTGAAAGAAATGATAGATTCATCAACTGATTCGGAATTTCTCTTGAAAGTCTATTAAAAGAGAGGTCTAACGACTGAAGTTGCGTTAAATTTCCTATTAATGATGAGACATGATCTATCAAGTTATTGTGAGAAACATGGAAGACCATGAGTGAATCAAGCTTTCCGATGGCTTCAGGAATTGACCCTTGAAATTGGTTGCTTGACAATCCAAGGCTATGATACTGATTAGAATTCTCTCTAAATCTCGGTCAACTCCTTTCAAAGTGAAAATAATAGAATAATATAAATCCAAACCTGACTCCAAATAATTGAGTCCAACATTATTTTTATCCCCTTGCATCATAGCTTTAAAATTTTCAAGATATTTTGCTGGCAGATATCCAGTGAACTGATTGTATGAGAGATCAACTATTCGCAACTTAGATAAGGCAGTTGTTGTATAAGGATCGCCAATGGGACCATAAAATCTGTTACATCTCAAGACAACTACTCGTAAATATGGAAGATTTACCATCCATTCAGGAAATTTGTCATTAATCATGTTATTTCCAACATCAAACACTTCCAACATCAAGCAGTTAGCCAGAGAAGGCAATGGTCCCTCCAACTTATTACCATTAAGGTTGATATAATTGATCTTGCCTGTCGAATTGAATATTTAAGGGATGCTACCATTGATGTTATTCATTCCCAGATTCAAGACCCATAGCTCACGAAAAATTTCGTAAGCATTGGGTAATTGGTCCACTCAAGCTATTATTAAACGCTTCCAGATATTGAACGGATGTTAAGCTGCAAAACCATGAAGGGATCAGTCTAGAGAGTTTATTGTTTGCAACTGAAAGAACAATCATGGAAGGTGGTACAAATGGAAGTGGCCCTTGAAGCAAGTTTGTTCTAAGGTCAAGATATTGCAGGTTTATCATGGATGGATTTTGCTCAAAACTTGTAAAGGAATTGTGAGAGAGATTTAGGAAGTACAATTTGCTCCACAACTCTGTTTCATGTCGGGTAATTTGCCCAGAAATTGTGTTGCTAGAAACGTCCAAATACTGCAGATTTCTCGAATTCTTCAAGAAATAAGGGAATCCAATTAAGTTGCAATGAGAGAAACTGAAAAACCAAAGGTTTGGCAAGGTGAAGTTGAGAGTATTGTGGGCTAATTCTAGTAGGCTATTATATGAAAGTACCATTACTCGGAGTTTTTGAAATTTTTGAAACATTTCTGACATCAGAATACCTCTCAAGTTGTTAACTGAAAGGTCAAGAAAAGAGAGGTTCAAAAATTCAAACATGGCGTTTGGAACTGGACCTTGAATCTCATTACCGGCCAAAGAAACATATTGCAATGGCGCAAACTGCTGGAACTCTTCAATAGGACCTTGAGTTTGTTTTCACTAAGATCTAATATATTCAAAGACGGTAGAGCAAACATCCCAGTTAGTATTCCACCATTCAGATAATTATGATACAATTGTAGCTCAGTAAGATTTAAAAGTCCACTTACCTGAATGGGAATTTGACCATCAAGTTGATTTTCGGAAAAGTCTGAAACAGAAAGCCTTGTAAGGTTGAATGCTGATGGTGGCAATGGACCACTGAAATTATTGGATGAAAGATCCAGATAAATTAATTTGCTGAGGTCGCCAAAAACATCTGGAATCGGCCCAAAAAGACTATTATTTCCAGGAGATAGATTTGTGAATTTCCCCAAGTTAGATAGTGATTTTGGGACTTGACCAATAAAATTATTGAATGAAAGATCCAATGCAGTGAGAAGAGTGAGGTTCCCAAGTGATGCTGGAATTAACCCTTCAAATCTGCAAACAGAAAGATCTAGTTCATTTAAGAACAAAAGATTACCGATTGTTTCAGGTAATATTCCCGAGAAACTTGTGTAAGAGAGATCCAAAAACCTGAGGGGACTGCTCCAGTTAGAGATTGGTAAATTAGCAAACAAATCATTTCCAGCTAAATTTAGGTTCTGGAGGAATGGAAGGTGGAAAGATCATTTGGTAAATCCCCATGCAAAAAAGTGTTTCTCAGAGTAAGAGATATCAAAGAAAAAGAGGACAAGTTTGCCAAGGAAGAAGGTGCAACCGAAGACACGTCTATATTGTCAAGATGAAGATATCTTAATTCCGTTAGATTCTGGAAGAGATTATTAAAATCATCTTGGTGCAGTTCTAGTAACACTCCAGAGAAATCATTGGAAGAAAGGTCAAGAGTTACAAGTTTAGATAGGTAGAAAATTTCAGCAGGAACTTGGCCAGAGAAATAGGATGATGAAAGATCAAGATGTCTCAATTCTGTAAGCTCGCTAAACTTCTCTGTGATCTTTGATTCACGGAAATTATTACAAGCTAGATTGAGCTCCTGAAGATTGTGAAGGAGGAAGAGGCTGCTATTGTTGAAGATAGAGGTAACAAGGCAACTAGAACTTGTTGAAGCTATGAAGCTGTGAAGTTGGCTGCTGAAAATTCTGAATTTTTGAAGATGGTTTTGCTGCAGAAAGCTGAAGATGATATGGATTATTTTCTGCAGCCTTAAAATGGTGACAAACTTCCTTAACCATTTTGTAATGTTTTTAGTTAGAATGCAACCAAACTAAATTGTACTTGTTATGTTAGGTGTACTTTGACTTAAAGTTTGGTTGGCTTGTAAGAATTTGTGTGGATAAGCTTAATTTAAGCTGCTTTTGTACAGGGGTTAGGAAAGCTATGTAAATATACATGTGTGGCAAAAAAATGACAATGTTTTTCTTGTCACAAAAGCAAAGGAAAAGCAAACTTCCGTTCCAGCTCTCTGTTTTGTTTTTTTTTTCTGCTTTTTAATTTTTCTTGCTTTTCTTTGCTTCCAGATCTCCATTAAAAAATCAACAATTGGTATCAGAGCCTTCAGTTCTTTGTAAAAACCTATGCCAAGGAAGAAGTTTGAAGAAAAGGGAAGGCTAGTATATGCAATAGGGAGAAGAAACTGAGCACACAAACCATGGCTTCAAGCTGTTTTACAGGGGTATCTGCACCAGTTTTTTCTAGTGAAAATTATGCAGCATGGGCAGTGAAGATGAAAGCCTACTTAAGAGCTTTTGATTTGTGGGATGTGGTTGAGATAGATAAGCAACCAAATCCACTGCCAGAAAACCCAACACTGAATCAAATTAAGCACCATTCTGAAGAAGTGGCTAAGAGATACAAAGCTTTGTCTTGTATCCATTCAGCAGTTTCAGAGATGATGTTTGCAAAGATCATGGCTTGTGAGACAGCAAAGGAAGCATGGGATAAGTTGAGATTGGAATTCCATGGAAGTGACAAATCAAAGCAAATGCAAATTTTCAATTTAAAAAGGGAATTTGCTCTGCTTAGAATGAAAGATGGTGAATCAATTAAAGACTACATTGATAGGCTAATGAAAATTATGAACCAGTTGACTCTTCTTGGAGAAGTAATTTCTAAAAATAAGGTTGCGGAGCAAGTATTGGTGAGTTTGCTAGAAAAATTTGAGGCAAAGATCTCATCTTTGGAAGATTCGAAAGACATAAGCACCATGACAATTTCAGAACTTTCAAACTCTTTACAAGCTGTGGAATTGAGACAAGCTTTCAGAGATGGAGTCATAATATCTGAAGGAGCTTTTGTTGCAAACCAAACAACAAAAATGCATGCTGGTTCCAGTTCAAATAAGCAGCAATTTGGCAAGAAAGGCAAAGAAAAGAAGGAGAGCTTTGATAGAAGACAAAAAGGGAAGAAAGGTAGATTTCCACCCTGCCAACATTGTAAAAAAAACCAGCCATACAGAGAGGTACTGCTGGTATAGACCTGAAATACAATGTAGAGGGTGTAAAGAATTTGGTCATATGGAGAAAGTTTGCAAGAACAAAGGTAAAACAAATCAGCAGCAAGCTCAAGTTGCTGAAAAGTTACAGGAGAAGGAAGAGCAACCTGAAGAGCAATTGTTTACAGCAGGCTGCTATGAAGCTCAAGTCCATTCTCAAACCTGGTTATTGGACAGTGGATGCACCAACCATATGACTTCAGATGAAAGCTGTAACATCCCTCCCTAGAAGTACTACCCACCGAAGGAGGAATGTTACGAATTAATATTCGTAGCGTCTATTTTTTTCTTTTTAAAAATACTTTACAATAAACGCATCTTTAAAAGTGTTTAGAAAGTATTCCAAGAAAACTGAAAATCTGGAAGCGAACAAAAGATGTATATACTCATATGAAGACTCATCTGAAAGTATCTGAAAATAGGGAGTAATCATATGTAACTGTACCATAATCTCAAAAAGTCAAAAGTCGATAAAAACATGCCACTGTATGCATGTAATATAAACCAGAGATAACCTGCTCCAGCCGGATCTACCTACGCTGACCTGACCCTGCCTCGCAGCTACCTCGATCACCTGTACCTGCAATCAGGAAAGAAAAGGGAGTGAGTGATAAGAACACTCAGTAAGGGGAAAAATTAAGTAAACTATCCCTTTTTCCTGTTCTAACTCACTTTTGGGACTCAACCCCACATCCTAACCTCTATAAGAGATTAAGGGGGTAATTTAGTTCACTCTTTACTATTTGGGTTATACTTTGTCCCATCTGGTGTCTATTTAATACTTTCTGGAAGCTAACTATAGGGATTTGACACTTTTTTTTTTTAAGCTCAAGCTCTTTTTCTTTCACTACACTATTTCTGACTCTGAATTAAGCTCTACTGCGAGCATGCTCTACTGCGAGCGGACCCTACTGGGAGTCTATGTCCTACTACGGACGTGTCCTACTACGGACGTGCCCTACTGCGGGCGGTGTAGTGTAAAGTGCCCCCTCATAGTTTATAGCATACATACGGGTCTTATATTTTACTACATTTGCTTCCATTTAATTTTATTCATAACTCACCAGACATTACTCTTGGGACAACCCCTAAATCTTGAGTCCTAAATTCTTTTTCTTATTTTTCTTTCTTTTTCTTTCCTTCTTTTCTTTCCTTTCCTTTCCTTTCTTCTTCCTTTTCTTTCTTTCTTTCTTTCTTTCCTTCTATCCTTCTTTCCTTCTTTCTTTCCTGCCCAAAATTGCAAAACACTGTTCACAGAACAGTCATTTAACAGGGCAACCTTCTTTTTCATACAATTTAACATCCCAACGGTTTCTAATTCATACAAGCTATATATCATTGGAAAGAGGATTCAAAGAGCTTTCCAACGACCTATAATAGCACTCATAATTTAATAGATAAGACAGTCAAAACGTGAGCTAAACTCAGTGATAAAATTACGAAATACTGTTCACAGAACAGACATTTAGCAGGGCAGCATACTTTTTATACAATTTAACAGCCCAAATGGTTTCTAATTCATACAAACTATATATCGTTGAAAAGAGGATTCCAAGATCTTTCCAACAAGCTATAATAGCACTCATAATTCATTCAATCAGGCAGTCAAAACAGCAGATAAAGTCAGTGGCAAAAACTGCCTCCCCTGTTTTTCTTTAGTAAAACAGTCCTTTCGGTTTATACAATCTTTAACAGTCCAAATGATCTCTAATTCATACAAGCTATATATCATTGGAAAGAGGATTCAAACATCTTTCCAACAAGATATAATAGCACTCATAATTCATTCAATAAGGCAGCCAAAACATGGGACGAACGCAGTGGCAAAAACTGTAAATATCATGCAACTCTCTGCCTTAAACCAAATCACACACATAGACATCCCAGATGGCAAAACAACATTCCTCAACTTCAAAATCACCATTTATAACATAGATCCGAGGAATCAAAAGCTTAAAACATGCAACATATCAATAATGATTCCCCTTACCTTGTTTCAAGTCAGATCTTTGCAAATTGGTTTCCTTCTCTTTGTTTTGCTTCCTTTATCACCAAAATCACTTTAAATCAATACCAAAACACTCTAACATATTCACATAACATGCATATAAACATAGATAAAAGAAGAAGGAAGGAGATCTTTGGTTACCAAAGCTTCCAAGTGCTTCCTCTTCTTTTTCTTTTTCTTATTTATCTTCCAAAAGCCTTCCAAATTACTCACTGTGCAGCAAAGAAAGGAAGAAGATTGTCTTCTTCTCTGAGGGTATTACAACTCTTCCCCCCTCACAAGAATTTCGTCCTCGGAATTCACAAAAACAACTCTGGATGCTTCTCCTTCATGGTTTGCTCCATTTCCCAGGTAGCCTCCTCTAACTTCTGGCTTCTCCACAAGACTTTTACTAGAGGAATTTGTCGATTCCTTAGTTGTTTGATTCTTCTGTCAAGTATCTGAATCGGTTTTTCTTCATAACTAAGGTCTTCTGATAACTTAATATCTTCTGTATTCACAACCTGGGAATGATCACCAAGACATTTTCTTAACGATGAGACATGAAATACATCATGAATCCGGTCCATACTCGCTGGTAAGGCTAATCTGTAAGCCACTTTACCAACTCTCTTAAGTATCTCATATGGACCAATAAATCTGGGAGCTAGCTTTCCCTTCTTTCCGAATCTCATCAAATGCTTGAATGGAGCAACCTTTACAAATACAAATTCACCTACATTGAATTCCAAGTCTCGACGTCGATGATCTGCATAGCTTTTCTGTCGATCTTGAGCCTGTTTTATTCTCTGCCTGATCAGTTGGACATCATCAATCATTTTTTTGGGTCAATTCGGGCCCAAGGGATTGGGATAACACATCTCTCTCTCCTATCCCATCCCAATGAAGAGGAGAACGACACCTCCTACCATATAATGCCTCATAAGGTGCCATCTGAATAGTCGTCTGGTAGCTATTATTGTAAGCAAACTCCACCAAGGGCAACATTTCTACCCACGTGGCTTTATGATCTAGGCAACAAGCTCTCAACATGTCTTCCAAAATCTGATTAACCCTCTCCGTCTGACCATCTGTCTGAGGATGATAGGCTGTACTAAATGCCAAATTAGTACCCAAGGATCTTTGGAGACTCTTCCAGAAAGCTGATACAAATCTTGTATCACGATCAGATACTATGGTCCTGGGTACACCATGTAATCTAATAATCTCCCTAACATATAATCTCCCCAACTGATCTGTGGTAGTAGTATCTTTGATGGACAAGAAATGAGCTGACTTGGTTAATCTATCAACAATCACCCAAATAGCATTACATCCATTCTGAGCTCTAGGGAGTCCACTAATGAAATCCATGGAGATATGCTCCCATTTCCATTCTGGAATAGGTAGAGGCTGAAGTAACCCTGCAGGTCTCTGGTGTTCGGCCTTAATTTGCTAACAGGTGAGACATCTAGTAACAAACTCACCTATATCCTTTTTCATGCCTGACCACCAAAAATATCTTTTTAAATCTTGATACATCTTTACACCCCCAGGGTGGGCAGTGTAAAGAGAACTATGAGCCTCTGTAAGAATTTTCTATCTCAAATCAGTTATCTGGGGAACATATACTCGATCTCTGAATTTGAGAATTTCATTCGATACTTGAAAATCTGTCTCAAGACCCTCTTGAACCTTTTGAAGTTTCTGTTGACACCATACATCTTGTGTCTGAGCCTCTCGAATCTCATCTAGGAGAGTGGGTTGAATCTCTAACTTGGCGAGGGCCCCAATCACAAGCTCAATCTGCTCTCGGTCCATCTCTCTCTGAATTTCTCTCTGGACCGTCAATTGTGATATCATCACGTTTCTACTAAGGGCGTCTGCAACCACATTAGCCTTACCTGGATGGTATTTAATATCACAATCATAGTCTTTTACTAGCTCGAGCCATCGCCTCTGCCTCATATTTAATTCCTTCTGAGTGAAGAAATATTTGAGGCTCTTATGATCAGTATAAATATTACATTTTACCCCATACAAATAGTGTCTCCAAATTTTCAAAGCAAAAACCACCGCTGCTAACTCCAAATCATGAGTGGGGTATCGTGTTTCAAATTCTTTCAATTGTCTTGAGGCATATGCTATCACCTTGCCTCGCTGCATCAACACTGCTCCTAAACCACCATGTGAGGCATCCGTGTATAAATCATACTCAACTCCTTCCTCTGGAAGTGATAACACTGGAGCAGTAGTCAATCTTCTTTTCAATTCTTGGAAGCTTGTCTCACAGGCATCTGACCACTGAAATGGTATTGTTTTCTTTGGGAGGGTTGTAAGAGGTCTAGCTAATCTGGCAAATCCTTCCACAAACCTCCGATAATACCCTGCCAAACCTAGGAAACTCCGAACCTCTTTGACTGTCTTTGGTCTTTGCCATTCAACTATTGCCTCAATCTTACTGGAATCTACTGATATACCTTCTGTTGAAATCACATGCCCCAAAAAGGTAACTCTATCTAGCCAAAATTCACATTTTGAGAATTTGGCATATAGTTGTTTCTCTCTCAATCTCTGAAGGGTAAACCTCAAGTGTTGTTCATGCTCCTCTCGACTGCAAGAATATACTAAGATATCATCAATGAATACCACAATAAATTTATCCAGACAGTCGTGAAATACCCTGTTCATCAAATCCATAAATACTGCAGGGGCATTTGTCAATCCGAATGGTATCACTACAAACTCAAAGTGGCCATACCTCGTTCGGAAAGCTGTCTTAGGTATATCCTTCTCTGTCACTCTCACCTGGTGATAACCAGATCTCAAATCTATCTTGGAGAAGACCACAGATCCTTTCAACTGATCAAATAAATCATCAATCCTGGGTAACGGGTACTTGTTCTTAACTGTGGCCTTATTTAGCTCTCTGTAATCAATGCACATTCTCATAGACCCGTCTTTCTTTTTCACAAATAGGATGGGAGCTCCCCAAGGAGAATGGCTCGGTCTGATAAAACCATGTTCTAATAACTCTTGAAGCTGTTTTTTTAATTCTTGTAACTCGGCAGGGGCCATTCGATAGGGTGCTCTTGAAATAGGTGCTGTGCCAGGTGCCAACTCTATGCTAAACTCAATCTCTCTCTCGGGAGCTAATCCCGGTAGCTCACTTGAAAACACATCTGGAAACTCACGTACCACTGGTGTTTCCTCAATAGTTGGGCCTGACTCAACCTTGCTCACTATATGAGCCAAATATCCTGTACACCCTTTTTTCAATATTTTACTAGCTTTTAACATACTGATCATTAAACTCCGGATATGACCCTCACCGAACTCGAATTGATCTCCAGAGTCTAGGTTAAATCTCACTTTCTTCTTTTTACAATCAATTTCAGCTCCGTATCTCCCCAAAAAGTCTATCCCTAAAATCATGTCAAAATCTGGCATTTCAAACACAATCAGGTCCACTAGTAACTGTCGACCCTGAATCATAATACTCTGTCCTAGTAGCATCATCTCACTAATGACTGACCCTCCATCAGGCAATTCAATCATAATCCTCTGGGCTATTCTAACAGGTTGTAACTTTAACCTCTCAAGCAAACCTTTGGCTATAAAACAATGAGTAGCCCCACAATCAATTAAAACATAAATAGGAGTATCAAGATAGAGAATCTGACCCGTAACTGCTGATAGGTTAGCCTCTGCTGGGCCCTGAGTGATCGTATAAACTCTGGCTGTGGCCCCTCCTATAGGCTGATGCTGCTCTACTCTAACTAGGGCAGCTGTACAGAAACGAGCGATATGTCCAGGCTGACGACATCTGAAACAAACTGCCTGACCTGTCAAACACTCTCCTCTATGGTGCTTCCCATATTTCTGGCAAGCTGGTATCTCAGGTACTCTTTGTTTCTTTCCACTCTTCCAGTTCTTTTTCATGCCTCTGAACTGGAGAGGTCGTTTACCTTTCCTGTCTCGCTCTGGAGGAGGGCCTCTCTGTACTGAAGCTGAACCACTACTCACCGGGGGAGCTGGCATGGTAGAAGGAGGTGTAACCTTTTGCCCTGTAGTCTGACCAAACCTCCTCCTAACAAAAACCTCTGCCCTCAAAGCTCTATCAAGGGCTTCTGCATAAGTTTTGGGTGGTTGCGCCCCGGTCATAACGTCTCGAGCTATCTCTGGATCCAGCCCGTACACAAACTTCTGCATACGCCCCATTTCTGTGCTAGCTATCTCAGGGGCATACTGGGACAATTGATTAAACTTTGTGGAATATTCTTTTACAGAGTCTGTCCCTTGCACTAGACTGATAAACTCCTGGGCCCTGATACAAGTAACATCGGCGCCCCTGTACTCTGCCTCGAATCGGCGCCTAAACTCGGTCCATGTCATTTCTGAGACATTGACCGTCTCCCTGACTAAGTTCCACCATATTCTTGCCCCTGACTTGAAAAGATAAGTGACATATCTCACTCTTTCTTGGTCAGTCATGTCAAACAAGGCCATGGCACTCTCTACTGATTCTAACCACTCTTCAGCTGCTATTGGGTCCTTTGCACCATCAAATTTTTGAGGTTGGTGCATACTAGGGAGGTTGAAAATAGGATGTAATTGAGTCCTCACTGGGGCTGCTGTAGATGCTGAAGTAACCTCCCTCATATCATGCCCCTGGATTGGCGGCGTATGAGCCGTCTCACTTCCCTGTGTAGGAGCACCTTTGTGCTCTCTCATCATCTCTCTGAAAATTTCTCGCACATCATGTGCACTGATTGCCCCCTGGGGTACCTGAGGGGCTGTTCCTTCATTTTGGCCCCTCTGAGAGGGATCTACCGGTGTTTGACTCATAGGTCCTGAAAATGAACACATTAGTTTCATAAAACTCAGCAGGTATAAATGAAAACTTAACTTACAGTGATCGGCTGCGAGGGTGGTCAGCGTGGCTGAAGGGTATTTCATCTCTGTGTTACTTTGATTACTCCATTTTGTTTTAGAAAACATCTTTTGGGTTCCAAAATCATGCTCTGATACCAACTGTAACATCCCTCCCTAGAAGTACTACCCACCGAAGGAGGAATGTTACGAATTAATATTCGTAGCGTCTATTTTTTTCTTTTTAAAAATACTTTACAATAAACGCATCTTTAAAAGTGTTTAGAAAGTATTCCAAGAAAACTGAAAATCTGGAAGCGAACAAAAGATGTATATACTCATATGAAGACTCATCTGAAAGTATCTGAAAATAGGGAGTAATCATACGTAACTGTACCATAATCTCAAAAAGTCAAAAGTCGATAAAAACATGCCACTGTATGCATGTAATATAAACCAGAGATAACCTGCTCCAGCCGGATCTACCTACGCTGACCTGACCCTGCCTCGCAGCTACCTCGATCACCTGTACCTGCAATCAGGAAAGAAAAGGGAGTGAGTGATAAGAACACTCAGTAAGGGGAAAAATTAAGTAAACTATCCCTTTTTCCTGTTCTAACTCACTTTTGGGACTCAACCCCACATCCTAACCTTTATAAGAGATTAAGGGGGTAATTTAGTTCACTCTTTACTATTTGGGTTATACTTTGTCCCATCTGGTGTCTATTTAATACTTTCTGGAAGCTAACTATAGGGATTTGGCACTTTTTTTTTTTTAAGCTCAAGCTTTTTTTCTTTCACTACACTATTTCTGACTCTGAATTAAACTCTACTGCGAGCATGCTCTACTGCGAGCGGACCCTACTGGGAGTCTATGTCCTACTACGGACGTGTCCTACTACGGACGTGCCCTACTGCGGGCGGTGTAGTGTAAAGTGCCCCCTCATAGTTTATAGCATACATACGGGTCTTATATTTTACTACATTTGCTTCCATTTAATTTTATTCATAACTCACCAGACATTACTCTTGGGACAACCCCTAAATCTTGAGTCCTAAATTCTTTTTCTTATTTTTCTTTCTTTTTCTTTCCTTCTTTTCTTTCCTTTCCTTTCCTTTCTTCTTCCTTTTCTTTCTTTCTTTCTTTCTTTCCTTCTATCCTTCTTTCCTTCTTTCTTTCCTGCCCAAAATTGCAAAACACTGTTCACAGAACAGTCATTTAACAGGGCAACCTTCTTTTTCATACAATTTAACATCCCAAACGGTTTCTAATTCATACAAGCTATATATCATTGGAAAGAGGATTCAAAGAGCTTTCCAACGACCTATAATAGCACTCATAATTTAATAGATAAGGCAGTCAAAACGTGAGCTAAACTCAGTGATAAAATTACGAAATACTGTTCACAGAACAGACATTTAGCAGGGCAGCATACTTTTTATACAATTTAACAGCCCAAATGGTTTCTAATTCATACAAACTATATATCGTTGAAAAGAGGATTCCAAGATCTTTCCAACAAGCTATAATAGCACTCATAATTCATTCAATCAGGCAGTCAAAACAGCAGATAAAGTCAGTGGCAAAAACTGCCTCCCCTGTTTTTCTTTAGTAAAACAGTCCTTTCGGTTTATACAATCTTTAACAGTCCAAATGATCTCTAATTCATACAAGCTATATATCATTGGAAAGAGGATTCAAACATCTTTCCAACAAGATATAATAGCACTCATAATTCATTCAATAAGGCAGCCAAAACATGGGACGAACGCAGTGGCAAAAACTGTAAATATCATGCAACTCTCTGCCTTAAACCAAATCACACACATAGACATCCCAGATGGCAAAACAACATTCCTCAACTTCAAAATCACCATTTATAACATAGATCTGAGGAATCAAAAGCTTAAAACATGCAACATATCAATAATGATTCCCCTTACCTTGTTTCAAGTCAGATCTTTGCAAATTGGTTTCCTTCTCTTTGTTTTGCTTCCTTTATCATCAAAATCACTTTAAATCAATACCAAAACACTCTAACATATTCACATAACATGCATATAAACATAGATAAAAGAAGAAGGAAGGAGATCTTTGGTTACCAAAGCTTCCAAGTGCTTCCTCTTCTTTTTCTTTTTCTTATTTATCTTCCAAAAGCCTTCCAAATTACTCACTGTGCAGCAAAGAAAGGAAGAAGATTGTCTTCTTCTCTGAGGGTATTACAAAAGCCTTTTTGTCAACATGAAGAAGAGCAGAATCTCTAGAGTAAAAATTGGAAATGGAGATTTTTTGCAAGTGAAAGGAGTTGGTACAGTTTCTATCACTACATCATCAGGTACAAAAATGATTAATGATGTTTTGTTTGTGCTTGGTATAGCTCTTAATTTATTGAGTATTGGTCAGATGCTAGAGAAAAATTACTCCTTAAAATTTGATAATAAAAAATGTCATGTTTATGATTCAAGAGGAGTAGAAGTAATGGTGGTAAATATGATGCATAGAAGTTTTTGCTTAGAGTTAAATGAGTTGAATGCTTAAGCACTTTTTAGTAATGATCAAGAGTCAATTAAATGACATAAAAGACTAGGCCACTTTCATGAAAAAGGGCTCAAACTTTTGTATAAAAAGGAGTTCACTGTTGGAGTGCCAAAGGTGGCAATGATGAAAGGAGTATGTGAAGCTTGTCAATTAGGCAAGCAAACAAGACTTTCATTCTCAAGTAATGAAGCATGGAAAGCCAAGGAGAAGCTGCAGTTAGTACACACTGATGTGTGTGGCCCCATGACAGAAAATTCCTTAAATGGCAGTAGGTATTTTATTCTATTTATTGATGATCTTAGTAGAATGTGCTGGGTTTACTTCATTAAGCTGAAATCTGAAGTTTCAGATGTGTTTCTGAATTTTAAGAGACTTGTAGAGAATGAAAGTGGATGTAAAATAAGAATGGTAAGGAGTGATAATAGAGGGGAATATACCAGTGAAAAATTCAGAAAAATTTGCATGGAAAATGGCATTAAACATCAACTCACAACTCCTTACAACCCTCAACAAAATGGGGTGAGTGAGAGGAAGAATAGGACTATGATGGAAATGGCAAGATGTCATTTGTTTGAAGCTAATTTGCCAAAAAGCTTTTGGGCAGAAGCTGTGAATACAGTAGTGCATTTACTTAACAAATTACCAACAAAAGCCTTGAAGGAAATCACACCTTATGAGGCTTGGTTTGGTTCAAAGCCAAATGTGAGTTATGTGAAGATATTTGGCTGTATTTGCTGGACTTATATACCAGAAATTAGGAGAGAAAAGTTGAGTAAGAAAGCTAAATTAGGCATCTTTGTTGGCTATAGTGACTTGTCAAAAGCATATAGAGTATATCATCCTTTAACTAGAAAAATTAGCATCCACAGAGATCTAAAATTTGATGAAGATTCAGTGTGGAATTGGGAAGCCAATGAAGTTCAAGTGAAGGTGAAAAATGAGCCTAACTTGCAAAGTGAAAAGGTGGTAGAAGATAAGCTTCAAGCTAGTAGTGATGATGAAGATAAAACACCCAAAATGAAATCACTTTCTGAAATTTATAGCAGGTGTAATACAACTATATTAGAGCCTGCAACATTTGAAGAAGCATCAAGGTTTCCTACTTGGAGGGCTACAATGCAGGAGGAGATAAAGATGATTGAAAAGAATCAGACTTGGAAGCTTATAGAGAGACCTCCTAATAAGCATATAATAGGTGTTAAATGGGTGTACAGAACAAAAATGAATGCTAATGGTTCTGTAAACAAACTAAAGGCAAGGCTTGTAGTGAAAGGATATGCTCAAAAGGAAGGTGAAGACTACTTTGAAACCTTTGCTCCTGTTGCAAGGTTTGACACCATCAAACTCCTTATTGAATTAGCAGTATAAAAAGGTTGGAATCTCTACCAACTTGATGTTAAATCAGCATTCCTCAATGGTGAATTAAGTGAAGAAGTGTACATTGAACAAGCTCTTGGATTTGTAAAGAAAGGTGAAGAAAATAAAGTGTGCCTACTTAGAAAGGCCTTGTATGGCCTAAAACAAGCTCCTAGAACATAGTATAGCAAGGTGAATGCATACTTGCTGAAGCTTGGCTTTGTAAAGAGCCTAAATGAGGCTACATTATATGTGAAATTTGTTGAAGAAAATGTGCTAATTGTATCCATTTACGTGGATGATCTTCTGGTCATAGGAAGCAATGAAGAATTGATTGCTTGGTTGAAATTGGAGATGCAGAATGCCTTCGAAATGACAGACTTGGGAAAGCTCAACTTCTTTTTAGGAATTGAAGTAATTCAATCTGATGTTGGGACCTTTATTGGTCAAGAAAAATATGCAAAGGAGATACTGAAAAGGTTTGGCATGGAAAATGCAAAAGGAGTTGATAATCCTTTAGTGCTAAACCAAAAGCTGGAAAAGAATGATGGATTTCTGGAGGTTGAACTATCTATTTATAGAAGCTTGGTAGGTTGTTTGCTTTATCTAACAACAGCTAGACCAGATATAATGTATGCCACAAGTTTACTTTTCAGGTTTATGCAAAAGCCAAGCCAACAACACTTCAAAACAACCAAAAGGGTACTTAGATATGTCAAAAATACAGCTAACCTTGGAATTTTTTATAACAGAAAATTGGAGCTGAATTTATGTGGCTATGTTGATAGTGACTGGGGTGGTTCAATTGATGACTTTAAAAGCACTTCTAGTTATATATTTTCTCTTGGATCCGGTGTTATATGCTAGAACTCTAAAAAGCAAAGTGTGGTAGCTCATAGTACAGTAGAAGCTGAATACATAGCTGTTGCTTCAGCTGTAAATCAAACCACTTGGCTGAGAAAAATTTTAGATGATTTGCATGAAAAGCAAGTGGAAGCTACACCTATTTATTGTGATAACAAAGCTGCAGTAGCCATAACAAAAAATCCTGTTTTCCATGGTAAAACAAAGCATATCAAGATCAAGTATCATGCCATTAGGCAAGCAGAAGAAGAATCAGAGGTGAGGCTAATTCACTGCAGCTCAGATGAGCAATTAGCTGACATTTTGACCAAGACATTAAATACCAAAAGGTTTGTTCAAATGAGAAAGAAGTTGGGTATGATAAGCAAGTTTGTCAAGGAGGAGTGTTGAAGCTATGAAGTTGTGAACTTGGCTGCTGAAAATTCTGAATTTTTGAAGATGGTTTTGCTACAGAAAGCTGAAGATGATATGGATTATTTTCTGCAGCCTTAAAATGGTGACAAACTTCCTTAACCATTTTGTAATGTTTTTAGTTAGAATGCAACCAAACTAAATTGTATTTGTTATGTTAGGTGTACTTTGACTTAAAGTTTGGTTAGCTTGTAAGAATTTGTGTGGATAAACTTAATTTAAGTTGCTTTTGTACAGGGGTTAGGAAAGCTATCTAAATATACATATATGGCAAAGAAATGACAATGTTTTTCTTGTCACAAAAGCAAAAGAAAAGCAGACTTCCGTTCCAGCTCTCTGTTTTGTTTTTTTTTTCTGCTTTTTCATTTTTCCTGCTTTTCTTTGCTTCCAGATCTCCATTAAAAAATCAACAGAACTAAGGTCAAGGCCAATGACATCACCTGTAAAGCTATCACAAGTGACCCAATCGCAGGAGCAACGATTGCTACCCTTTTTCCAGGAGTTGGTCTTAGGATAATAATGTTCATCACAGTGACTAGAAGCTGAACTGTGAATTGAAATGGTGTTCTTGAAATGGAGTAAGGCATGACTTTGTTGAGGAGAGCAAATTGGCAAGAAGAGTTTAAAGAGGATGAAAGAGCAAACTGAAAATGCGAGAACAAGGATAGGAGGCATGGCACTAGACTCTGGCAATAAAATCCCCACTTGTTACTTACTTCTTCATATGATTTTGGGAAGATGATATGTCTATCTGTATCTTTATAGAAATAATATAAAAACTTCTTTCTTGTTCTGTCTCATTAAAAACTGGCTACAACATTGGAACTTCCATTGGGAGAACTGTGGACAAAACTGAAGAACAAACAAAGATGAAGAATAAAAATATATTTCAATTAAAGTTGAATTAAATTTCTTGGTTGCTTGTGCAAACATTTTGGCCGGCAAAAGCAAATATTGTTGAGTGATATATACCAATTCACCTTTACGGATTTTCCAATGCATGCAGTCCTCCCTCAACAATCCTTACAACCCACTTGTTCTTCCTTTTTGAGAACACACGATATCCCATCGTCACTCTTAATATCATTTCACATCCATAGCCAATCAACACTTCTTTCCAATCGAATCCAAATGAAGATTCCTCGTAATCTTCTAATTTTGAGACTGGGGGTGGTGTCTCATCATAAGTGTCACCTTTATTTGACAAGGGAAATCAAGATAATGCCAAATTCCTGCCAAATGGACTGTTTGGGAAGGTATCAAAGGGATGGTCTCGTGTTATAGGCCCGTTGAGGCTGTTTTGTGACAAATTCAGAGCTTGAAGAAAAACTAATCCTAAAAGTTTATTTGAAGAGGATCTAAGGATTTAGAGTAATCATATTTCCAACAGTCTGGATACAACCCATTAGGTTGTTTTGAGAAAAATTGAGAAGACAAAGAGCATGAAATTTTCCAATTGCTTTTGGAATCTTTTTATGAAAACAATAATTTAAGAAATCAATGGTAGTGAAGATAGTTCAGGACTACTTCTTGAATTATTGATCAGTCTTGGTCTTCACTATATAAATTTGAAGAAATATCATTCAGGACTCAAAATAGTCAAGATCTCAAGGATAAACCTAATTTATTAATGTTAATTATAAGTTAATAACTCAATTATAAGCCTTGGTCTACTAACTAGAAAACAATATTGTCTATGTTGATTTCCAATCTCACATTTTATCTAATTTGTTTTATGCAGAAAAAGAAATTTGTAACGCTTGAGATAATCTAATTTGAACAATAAACCACACGCCAAAGCAGAAGTCCAGATGTTCACAGATGTTGCAAAAGAGAAAATAGATACTTTGAAATTGATCAATATGGCCAATCAAACACGTATGAAATATTAAGATCTCTAAAATAAGCCTTCACAAACGAACAAGGCTGCTGAACTGGTAAATGAAACCTGGGAATTTTTTCTGTTGCATCAAACAAGTAGCTTTTTCTCTGACTGTAAAATAGCACAATTGATCCACTTGGACTTGCTAATTTCTTCTTCCCCTATATCTTCTCTTCAACCTTCTCTCATTCATTGGTAGCAGTTTTTCAACTATCCATATAAACCACTGAGGTTCTCTCATAAAGAACACAATATATCCTATGGAAAAGCCTAACACCAATCCACATCCGTAACCCATCAAAGCGATTTTCCAATCAAACAAGCTCAATGCATTGTCTTCTTCCTGGAAGATTGATGTTGTTGGTGATGGTGGCTCAGTTACTACATTCTTTGACAATGGCGGTCCACACAACCCAAAATTTCCAATATAGGAATCACTTGAAAATGTATTAAACTGATTTCCTTGAGGAATAGATCCCACAAGTTGGTTGTATGCAAGGCAACACGAAAAGAAATGTTAAACTTGCCAACTGACTAGGAATCTTTCCTAAAAGCTTGTTGCAGGAGAGATCTAATGATTCAACTTCCGTTAAATTTTAGAACAGAGATGGAATACTATTGGTAATATTATTGTGAGATAAGTTGAGCACTTCGAGAAACTTAAGCTTTCCAACCATATCTGGAATTTGTCCTTGAAATAGATTACTTGACAAATCCAAAGCTGTGAAAGTGATCAGAATTCTCTGGGTTTCCTGGTCAACTCCTTTCAAAGTAAAAGTCATAGAATAATATGAATCAAAACCTGAATGCAGATTACTCAATCCAACAGTACATAATGCCCTTGCATCATAGCTTTAAAGTTTTCAAAATACCTCATCGGCAAAAGACCAGTGAACTGATTATGAGACTGGTCGAGTACTAGCAACTTAGGGAATGGAAACCTTCCATTGAAATTGCCTGTAGGACCATGAAATCTATTAGATCTTAGGATAGCAACTTTCAAAAGTGGAAGAGTTCCTAACCAATGAGGAAATGTGTCAGTAATCATGCTATTTCCAACATCCAGCACTTCCAATATACTGCAATTAACCAAAGAAGGTGGCAATGGTCCCTCCAGCTGATTCCCATTAAGTTTAAGATATTCTATGCTGCCCTTTGAAGTGAATGTTGTATGGATTCTACCATGGAAATTGTTCATTCGTAGATTCAACACTGATAGCTTGTCTAAATTTCCTAAACATTGTGGAATGGTTCCACTCAGTTTGTTATTAAACAAGTCAAGATATTGAACGGAGCTCAAATTGCAAAACCATAAGGGGATCTGTCCGAAGAATTTATTATTTGAAACTGAAAAATAAACTGTGGAAGGTGGACGAAATGGAAGGGGTCCTTAGAACAAGTTGTTTTGAAGTTCAAGAAATTGCAGGCTTATCATTGATGGAGTTTGCTCAAAACTTGTCAGAAAATTGTGAGAGATTTAGGATGTACAATTTCTGCCACAATTTTGATTCCATCTGAGGAATTTGGCCAGAAATTCTGTTGTTGGAAATGTCCAAAAGCTGCAAAGTTTTGGAATTCCTTAAGAAACTTGGGAATTGAGTTAAGTCGCAAGAACAGAAACCGAACAGCATAAGCTTGAGCAAGGTAAAGTTGATACTGTTGTGGGTTAGCTTCAGTTGGCTATTATATGAAAGTTCAAATACTTCAAGATGTTTAAGTTTCGGTAACAATTCTGACTTGACTGTGCTACTTAAGTTGTTTACTGTCAAGTCAAGAACTGTAGATTGTAAACATATTGTACTTTACCCTAGCTTCGTTTCTTCTTTGTTTTACTTCTCCTCACTTCAAAGTGTCTTAGTTTTGATAAAAGATCAAATGGTGTTCCAGAGTTTAGGTTTGATTAGTTAAAACAGTTATGTTTGAACAGTGCTGATTTAGATGGCAAGTCTGGCAGCTGATTTGTTGTATAAATTCTGTGTAAAAACCTAAATCGAATCAATTTAAAAAGTGTGGAGGAATATTCAGTAACTGGCGTATTCTTTCATTCTATTGCTCTGTTTTTTTTTTCCATTTCTTGTTTGGCTACTTTTATTTCTGCTAATTCTTGGAATCTTTCATTAAATGATGTTGGAATTGCTCCTTCGAACAGACACTGTGAAAGGTCATGGCCAGTCACTGAATCACATGTGTTGACATCCCAAGAGCAGTAGTCATTATCCTCTTTCCATGACATCATTTTTGGATAAGAAAGGACATTATTATATTCACAAGAGGAGAAGTGTTTTTGAAGGAAAAAAGTTGCTTGAGCTGCAGTATTGCAGCAGAACTCTGGTGATGAGTTGCACAAGTTTGAGAATAAAAGAGGAATGGAATGAGAATAAATTATACATTATAGCTGCTAATTCCAGCTCCAAAATTATTTAGAATGGTATGATAAGACTGTGTAAAGACTCCAAGATTCCTCTACAATATCAAAACAATTGCAAGGACAGTCAAAATTATTAATTAGTCAATAAAATCATGCTTATAATTCTGCCACTCAAAGAATAAGCATTTAAATGCATCACCTTCTCAAAAGGTGGCAATTTCACTTCCACAATGTTAGATTTTTAATTAATTCAAAGGAAGATATTGTAAACCTAACAACCCATTTAGGGTTTCCTTTCCCATTGAGAATCCTAGATATCCCATCGTCACTCCTAATACCATTTCAAATCCATGTCCTATAGCTAAAATTTTCCAACCAAATCAATTTAAGGACTCTGCATAATTGACTATGGTGAGTGTCCTATCATCAATGCCATCTTTATTTGTGACACAATAATTGAACTGGTTGTCTCAATGGGGAAGAGGAAATCACTCTATTAATTGCTCAAAGTAAGATTGTTGGTTGTAATCTTTAGTAAATAATTAAAATTTATTTAAGTTCTGGCCATAGATACGCTTGGCTCATTCAATGCCTCATCAAATAACCATTTTAAAAATCTTACTAAACAGAAAATTTTCGAAATTACATAATGATTCTTTAAAAGAAAACTTACAGTGTGCAACACATTGGCTATTATTATAAAAATGTTCAATGCTGTTCACCAGTGTGAAAATATTACATTAAGTTGGCCTTATGCTAATTCCACTAAATCTTGTCTCATGTAGTGGAGATCCCATAACTAATTAGTATGAATTTTGACTAGTGAGTCAGCTATAAAACCAAGTCATACTCATCCACTAGTAAGAACCACTCCATTAAAGTCTTGGTCGTGCACTATCTAGTGGAGAATAGGTAGTGCATAACCAAGACTACCATTATTCAACAACTATTCTTTGTCTCACTCGTTGTCCAATTTGTGTAGTGGAGAACGAAGCTGAATATCACTGTATTGCCACTCAAAGTCACAGTTTTGGTTGTAATCTCTCTAGTATATAATTTAATTAGGATGAAATCTGAAATTTTGCTCGAGTGTGAATAATATGGGATTGGGATTTATCATATTGTAGCCAATCTATGTTCTCTTTCGCAACATCTGTGATCATTTGGACTTTTGCTTTGGCATATGACTTCTTGCTCAAAATAAAATATCTCAAGCACTACAAGAATTTTTCTTCGTGGAACAAATTAGATAATTTGGAAAGGGAAAATGAAAAGCACAGATTCAGAGTTTTTACTTGTTCAAACTACTCTTATTGTTGTGAGACAAAGACTTTGTGCTTGTTAAATTATTGAAGAAGACCACTACGACTACCACAATCCTCACGCTCAACTTTCTTTTTCTTTTTCAAGAAAATTTTAATCCTTTTATGATAATATTATGCTTGTATTGATTCATAACGTTCACAATTTATATTCACAGGCATCATAATCACAAAAGAAAAAGGAAATGGTCTTTTAAAAGCATAGTATTATCATTGGTCACATATATATTCACCTTATCTTTAAACTTGAGTTGTACAAAATTTCAGATTTTTGAATGATTAACTATCCAAAATTATTCGAATATACTCTAAAATGATTTCGTTATTGGAGAAGTCATGCACCCTATTCTTCACCGCATCAGCCTAATTGTGAACAAGTATGAATATATGTTGTGATCAACACACATGGACTCAGTAATTTTGCTTGTATCATTAATTATACTGATGTGTTTGAGAAGAGAAGTTAAAAATAAAAAAAAAAGACATTAAATATCATAAACTTCTGCATAACATATATCTCAATCAACCTCTGTTAGTCATAAATAAGGACATTAGTCATAACATGATTTTTTAAAAACGAAAAACTTTATACAAAAATAAAGTTATTAATTTTTAAAATCTAAAAAAAATATAATAAATTATATATTTTTTTAAATATTATTTTTAAAATGATAACCCTTATATATAATTAAGAATTTTAATCAAATTTAACTTATAAGTGACATTTTATGTTTTTAAAAATCAGCGTAAGAATTTGAAATTACATCAATGATCAAACCTTTGAGTGGGAACAAGTCTTTTGGCCTTTTAGATATATTTACTATTCTAAGTCCTAAATGATATTTCCTGGAATGTAATGTGAAGGGCAAGACTAATCAATAATTTATGAAGTAGTCTTTACTCTGGAAAAGTTATTTCCTCTTTGACAATGTAGGCTGCCCCAAATGCTAGGGGAAAATACATTAAATTTTGAAAAAGGTAGCCAAGTAATAATTTATTTTGCCAATCCAGGCAACATAACTTAATAAACAATTTGTTCAATTAATTATTACAGCCATACTTATTAAGTTCATAGACGAATTGAACCTTCTGCGTTGAATTTTTCATATACAAAAAGTTGGGCATCACTCCATCCATAATAATGAACAGGCATGCAAAAAATCCATAAAATTCAATTTATTTAATATATTATATAGATGCGACTTCTGCATAAATCTGTCAGGTTAAAGTAAAATCACCAAAATTACAAGGGCCAATCAGAGGGCTATGATTCAAGACCCTTAAAAAGAGGTGCAATCTGTTAATAGAAGCTAATTTTTACCAAGCATGTCAAAAGTATGGTTATAACAATAAGCATGAGACAACACGAAAATACTAAGTTATACATATATAATAATTAAACGCACAACCACACAGGATAACAATATTAAGAGATGAGGAACTATCATGTTTTTTTTTTTTTTAATTAAAGGTATTGAACTCTTTGTGATTTCGATTGAAGATATCTCACAAAACAATATCATTTATTCAATAATAAGGAAAATAACATTATTTTGTTAATAAAACACAAATTTGAGTCACAAATTTAAGTTATGAATTTAAGTCATACTCAAATTGAACTCTCTCTTACTCAAATTTGACTCGATTTAAAAAGCGATTTGATTCTCTTAATTGAAACTTTGCTCAAATTTGAATTAAATAAACTTAAACTAAATTGACTTCTAAGATTGAGTTGATTCGATTTGAATCTATCTCTCGTCCTAAAAGGCAAAATATATATTTAACCTAACAAAAAAGAAATTATTAAAAAAATGGGACCCAAAATTTAGAGGGCAAGCGTGGCATAATTTGAGCGTGTGTGGGTTGATGGACCCAAGGCTTTCATTTAGTGGGCCCATAATAAATGATTAAATAAAAAATAAAATAAAGGAAAGAAACATAAAAATGAGAAGCACTGTGTTCTACATCACTTTGATAATGACATCAGTAATTTATAAGAAGTTTACATATGGTTGACCAAGACTTTAAATTAGTTGCTGATGTAGTGACCCCCCATTTTTCCTTTCTATATATAATGATACATCTTCTTGTGATTTCTTCATAATTAAGCAAAGATGGGTTGTCTAACATGCTCTTATCAACTTCTTTTCCTCCAATTTTTCCTCTTTTATTTTCAAACTTGTGCAACACTCTGTTCGCATCACCAGACTGCTGCATTGCTCCAGTTCAAGCAACTATTTTCTTTCAAAAATACTTCTACCTCTTATTGTGAATATAATCATGTCATTTCTTATCCAAAAATGATGTCTTGGAAAAAGGATAATGATTGTTGCTCTTGGGATGGGGTCACATGTGATTCAATGACTGGTCATGTGATTGACCTCGACCTTAGCTGTGGTTAGCTTTATGGAAACATCCCTTCAAACACTAGCCTTTTTCTTCTTCCTCAATTGAAAACACTCAATCTAGCTTTTAATGATTTTAAACTCTCTAAAATTTCCCCTGATTTTGGTCGAATAACTAGTTTGACACATCTGAATCTCTTATTTTCAAACTTTAGTGGTCATATTCCATTTGAAATCTCACATTTGTCAAAATTGGTTACACTAGACTTGTCCTCAAACTATTTTGAGATTGACAGTTTTTCAATCAGAATTGAAAGACCAATTTTCAAAAGGCTAGTTCAGAATTTGACGGTGTTAATAAACCTTGTTCTTGATGGTGTGGACATGTCCTTCATTGTGCCTAGTTCGATGAAGAATCTCTCTTCCTCTCTAACTTATCTAAGTCTATGGTATTGTAAATTGCAAGGGAACTTTCCAGTTGATGTCTTTCGCCTACCAAATTTACAGATCCTTTGGTTAGGAGGTAACTTCAACTTGACAGGTTATCTTCCCAAAGGTAATTGGAGTACACCACTCAAGTCTTTGTATGTCTCTGACATGTGCATGTCCGAACAGTTACCAAACTCAATCAGCAATCTCTTGTACTTGAGGATATTGAGTCTTCAGAATTGCACTCTACAAGGATCAATTCCTCCAGTACTTGGAAACCTTACACAACTTACATCTTTGGACCTCTCATGTAACAATTTTAATGGTCAAATACCATCATTTCTTTCAAATCTTGCCAATCTTGAGGATTTATCACTTTCGTACAACAATTTTATTGGTAAATTTCCTGAATTTTTTTCAAACTTAACACAACTTCAGTTTTTAGCCTTGTCAAGTAATCAACTCACTGGCCCAATACCAACATTTCTTTCAAACCTTGCCAATCTTCATAGTTTATATCTTTATAACAATAGTTTCATTGGTCAATTTCCTAAATTTCTTTCCAACTTAACACAACTTCAGTCTTTAGACTTGTCGAGTAATCAACTCATTGGCCCAATTCCAGTTTGTTTTGTTAACTTATCGCAATTTTCTTATCTCTACTTGTCAAGTAATCAATTAACTGGTCCAATCCCAAGTTCGATCTTTGAACTTGTGAGTTTAACATACCTTGATCTTTCTTCAAATAGTTTAAGTGGTATTATAGAGTTTCACATGTTTTCAAAGCTCAAAAACCTTAGGTACCTTTCTCTTTCTCATAACAATTTGTCTGTGACCACTACCAGATTCAATGTCAACTCATCATTTCTTCAACTTGAATCTTTGTATTTATCCACTTGCAACATTAGTGAATTCCCAGGTTTCTTAAGAAGCCTAGATCATTTATATCAGTTAGATCTTTCTGAAAATAAAATTCGTGGTCATATACCTAACTGGATGTTGGAGATTGGAAAGGATTCTCTGTTCTGGCTAAATCTTTCCCACAACTCTCTCACAGGCACAATACAACTTCCATGGAAAAATCTCCTATATTTAGACCTTCATTCTAACATGCTCCATGGATCGCTTCCAATTCCACAACCTTACTTAAGGTTAATTTCACTGTCAAACAACAATTTGACTGGGGAGATACCAAACTTGATCTGTAGTATGAGCTTCATTAAGATTTTAGATCTATCAAATGACAGTTTAAGTGGTAACATTCCAGAATGCATGGGAAATTTTAATAGTCTTCATGTGTTAGATCTACGGAAGAATAGATTTAATGGCTCCATTCCAAGAACATTTGCAAGGGGAAACAACTATAGGACCCTTAACTTCAACAACAATGAATTGAAAGGGTCAATTCCACAATCATTGATCAACTGTTCAAGGCTCGAAGTTCTTGATCTTGGAAACAACAAGATAAATGACACATTCCCATATTGGTTGGGAAATCTTCCAGAGCTACAAGTGTTGGTTCTTCGTTCCAACAAATTGTACGGTTCTAATTGGGGTTGTTCTAAGAAGAAAAATTGCTTTCCTAAGTTGAGAATCTTTGATCTCTCAAACAACACAATTAGTGGTTCTTTGCCAGCTAGGTATTTCAAAAATCTTAATGCCATGATGGACTTTGGTGAAACTGAGAGAAGGTTGCAATACATGGGTGAGAATTATTATCAAGATTCTGTGATGGTAACTTGGAAAGGATTTGAGTATCAACTAGTGAAGATTATCACTATTTTCACTACCATTGATTTTTCAAATAACAATTTTCATGGAGAGATTCCAGAAGTAATTGGGAAGCTTCATGCTCTTCGTCTTCTCAATCTTCCTCAAAACAACCTAATAGGTTGTATCCCACCATCTATTGGGAATATGAGTGACTTGGAATCCTTAGACCTTTCTTCAAATAAGTTAGTTGGGAAAATTCCTCGGCAATTGACCAAATTGAATTTTCTTGGATTTCTCAATTTGTCAAAAAACCATCTCAGCGGACCCATACCTCGAGACAACCACTTCGATACCTTTCCAAACAATTTATATGATGGGAATTTGGCATTATGTGGATTTCCTCTGTCAAACACATGTGAAACTTATGAGAAGACACCACAACCACTCTCAAAATCAGATGATGGAGAATCTTCAAATGGTTTTGGTTGGAAAGCAGTATTGATTGGCTACAAATGTGGAATGGTATTAGGAGTTACGATGGGATATCTTGTGTTCTCAACAGGAAAGCCTCTGTGGGTTATAAGGATTGTTGAAGGAAGACAACCTGAAGAGGGGAGAAGGTTGAACAACAAACGTGGAAGAAGAAGTACTTAATTGATTCAAAAAGTTCTCATGGGTGAGTAGTAGTGCAAACTAGCTTGTTGATAATATGCAGTATTTTTTTTTCTCTTGCTTTGAATCTTGTGTATTTTTTTTCCATACAAGCTGTCAATCGCTATGTAATAAATCCTTTAATAAAATGTTGAAGGGTGGACTCTGTTGTGTGATTTCTTTTCATTATTTAAATTAGTTAATCTCTTCAAACAACATAACAATATACAATCTAATACTCTTATTTTACATTCATTAACATTTACAGTCATAGGAAACTTTACTTTAAAGTAGAAAATTAATATGAAGTCATGACTCATGAAGAACTGATGGAATTTGTATTCATAAATATTTTTGTTTACTGAGTGACATGGATATTTTCGATTAATGAAAACTCTTCTCATTGTTCTATTCAGCTCATTCTCCTTTCTCTTAGCATTCTTTCTATCAAATTAATTGTTTACATTCTGGAAACTGTATGAAATTGTTGAGGATTGTTTCAGAGTTCTCTACCTCAATCCTCACTGCATCAACTTAAGAACAATTTCTGCATTTCAGACTAATACAAGAATGTTTAATAACCACAAATTTGTCTTATCATCTATTCATTTAATTTCTTTTTCAACAGTTGCAATTAAGAACTGTCAAAACCTGAGAAACTTTGGACCAAACATCCTTCAACGACAATCTGCTCTGTCCATAACTCCACACCCTCCATTAATTTTCTGCATTTTCCACAACAAAAAACTCTGAAAAGAAGGGTTTAGTGTGTTGTGTATTGGTCGGTGAGAAAGAGATTCACCCTTAGAGATGTTTGTGTATATGAATTGCGAAGGTGATGAGATGAATTTAGGCCTCCTTTGGAAAAAGAAACATGACATTCTGATACATGCTACTCCCTCTGCATTTCAAGAAACAGGACATTCTGTTACAATTGATCAGTGAAAAATAGTACACTTGAACATACTAATTTCTTCTTCTCTTCGACCTTCTCACAGTCATTCGTTGCAACTGTTCAACCATCTGTACAAACCATTGTGGTTTTCTTGTTCACTCGGTCAACTGTTCAATTAATATCAGCATTTACAAAATCCTGTTTGCGTAATTACCAAATAAATAGGAATATTAAAAGTAAAATTTAAAATATAAATTCAAAATAAGGTTAAAAATGTTAATTTATAGTATTCTCTATCTTAAGAATTATGAGTATTGGAGCTACTGAAAGCCGTTGCAGATTGCCGCCACTGGGTTAACGCGACACTGAATTAATGCCAAAAGTAGTTGGAGAGTTTGACTTAAAAAGAAAGAAATTTATGTGAACTTTAGTTGAAAAATATTTTGAGTCTTAATCTCTGTTTGTTTTTCAGATTTGTCCTCAGTTCTACCACCGGAAGTTCCAATGCTGCAGCCATCAATGATACACAGGAGCACTCGTTGGTACCAACTCACCAATTATTGTAGAATTTCGTATCAAATTGTAGTTCCATAAAGTCAATTCACTTGGATCTCATTTGGTATGCATATGCGAATGATGAATAAACTCTTCTCTCGTATCATCCAGGTAGATGCTTTTAGTTTTACTAGACGCAATCCTTGAATGACATCCAACCCCCTTTATCTTGTTTTCAATACAAAATTTCTTGTTCGATATGGAAGGCTCCTTGGAACAGAGTTATGCTATTTGCTGGGCCCTGATGGTGGAACTGGCATTTTTGGGGGGAAGAAAGCGGCCCCCTTTTGCGGCAGAGTGGAACCCTCCATAGCAGATTTCCCAGAACATACGAATTTCTTCTCCCCTTGAATCTTCTCACGGTCATTGGTTGCAGCTAGATTAGTCTCAAAACCGAATCACAGGGCCAATTCCACAGGCACCCCATTTTGATGCCTTCCCAAATTTTTCATACGCTGAAAACTTGGGATTGCGTGGATTTCCTTTGTCAAAAGAATGCAGAAGTGATGGACCACTACAACCACCCTGAATATTAGAAGATGATGAAAAGTCTTGAAGACAGTAAATGGAGAGAGAGCCATATTTGTTTCCAAGAAAGTAGACCAAGACTTCATACAAACTAATTAAATTACACTGGATGTTCGTGCAGAAATTGTCTCAACTCATGCCCCTTGGTTCATGGAGATGACAATTACACGATAGAAAAATACTGCAAACTAACAGCCACCTAATTGAAAAGCCCTTCCTATTTCTTCACTGCATGCTTTTTCTGTTTATAATGGCCAGATTTTCCACATTATATATAATCTCCATCAGCAAAGTTTATGAAGTTTCAGCTATGGTGTTCTATAGCAAATTATTTTTTGCGTTTAACATTCAGTGTTAAATGCAGAAAATAATTTGAAGTTTAACTTATTACCTTCAAAATTTTAAGTTCATAAGTATTTGCAGTCACAGGATCTTGACCTTTGACTCAAAAAATAAATGCAAAGGAAACAAATAATGATAACCATACGCATATCAACCTTATCATATTATGGCCAATCTATGTTCTCTTTCTCAGTATCTATGATCATTTGGGCTTTTGCTTTTGCCTGCAACTTACCTGTTCAAATTGGATTATCTCACACACTACAAGAATTTTTTTCCCGTATAAAACAAAACAAACTAGATGGGATGTGAGAATGGAAATTAACATAGACAATATTGCTTTCTAGATAGTAGACCAAGACTTACAATCTTTGTTATTGTCTTATAATTAACATAGACAAAGTAGGTTTATTTTAGATATATTGACTATTCCAAGTCCTAAATGATATTTCTTGGAATGTATATGTGAAGACCAAGACTAATCAATAATTCCTGAAGTAGTCCTTACTCCAAGAAAGGTATTTACTCTTTCCATGAAAATCGTCTAGACAACAAGTTTCATGGCTGGAGAGGTGAAGAAACAAAGACGACGATGGTTTAGGGTGAAAATAGGGGTGAAGTTGTTAGTTTTTAAAATTTAGGAGAGAATTATAATAAATTATATTTTTTTAATATTATTATTAAAATGAAGATTTTACTTTTATATCTAATCGAGAATTTTAATACAATTTGACTTATGATTGGGACTTTGGATTTCTTAAAGTCAGTAGGTGGGACTTTAAGCCCTAGGAAAGGGAATGCAATTTTTCAAAATTGGAAAACTTTAGACAAGGGTGAAGTTTTAGTTTTTAAAACCTAAGAAAGAATTATAATAAATTATATATTTTTAATATTATTGTTAAAATAATAATTTTACTCTAATATCTAATTTAAAATTTAAAAAAAAATTCGACTTATTATTTGAACTTTGGGTTTTTTAAGTTGGTAGGTGCGGGTTTGAAATTACATCAAATCTTGGGCGGGAACAAGTCTTTTGGCCTTTTAGATATATTGACTATGCCAAGTACTAAATGATATTTCTTGGAATATATATGTGAATACCAAGACTAATCAATAATTCATGAAGTAGTCCTTACTCAAAGAAAGGTATTTACTCTTTCGATGAAAATCATCTAGACGATGAGTTTCATGGCTGGAGAGGTGAAGAGACAAAGACAACAATGGTTTAGGGTAGAAATAGGGGTGAAGTTGTTAGTTTTTAAAACCTATGGAAGAATTATAATAAATTATTTTTTAAATATTATTGTTAAAATAAAGATTTTACTCTTATATCTAATTGAGAATTTTAATAGAATTTAACTCATGATTGGGACTTTGGGTTTCTTAAAATTGGTAGGTGGGAGTTTGGAATTACATCAAACCTTGGGTGGGAACAAGTCTTTTGGCCTTTTAGATATATTGACTATTCCAAGTCCTCGATATTTTTTGGAATGTATATGTGAAGACCAAGACTAATCAAATGAATAATTCATGAAATAGTCCCTACTCTAAAACGTTATCTACTCTTTTCATGGAAAAAAGGTTGGAAAGTCGTTTGTATAATGATTTAGCTTTAGCATCACTATAGTGTAGTCTGGCTAAGTGAATTTTTTCCTTTACCTTTTTAATAAAATGGGGTATCAAATTATGAATTTTTTTTTAATTTACGATACTAACCTTTCTATAATTCTGATTGAAAGTACCTTACAAACACAATTAATATTATTCGTTTTATTTTGTTTTGAAAGTAAGACAATTAGTTTGATACCTTCTATAAAAAATAGTGAAAGTTTAATCTCTTGAATGAGAAAATCTAAAAGTTTGATACTTTTAATAGAAAAACTTGAAAGTTTAATTATTTTAATAATAAAAAAAAGATAATTTGATACCTTTAACTATTGTTTTCCCATTTATATTCACATAATATAGCAGAATGCAGTAGTGTGGCCATATTATAGTATTATATATAGGTTCAATATATATTTGAACAAGAGAAATTGAGATTAAGCAATACATGAGTTTACATTTTCTTATCAAGTTCACAAGAATGATGATTTCATAGACAATTTGCCTGAAATCACAAATTCAATCAAATAAGAAGAAAAATGTGATATAAACAGAAAATTTTCGAAAATACATAATGATTCTTTGAACAAACAAAAAAAAAAGTAACAACGTGCAACACATTGGCTATTATTATTAGCATTTATTTTTCCTTTCCCCGCATGACTTGCTTTCAATATATAAAAATGTTCAATCCTCTTAACCACTGTGAAAATATTACATTAAGTTGGCCTTATGCTAATTCTACTAAATCTTATCTCATGTAAAGGAGATGCCATAACTTAATTGCATGAATTTTGACTAGTGACTCACTTATAAAACCAAGTCTTAGTCATCCACTAGGAAGAACCACTCCATTAAAGTCTTGGTCATGCACTAGCTAGTGGAGAATAGGTAGTGCATATCCAAGACTACTGTTATTCAACTACTATTCTCCTTTGTCTCACTCGTCAAATTTGTGAAGTAAAGAATGAAGCTGATCTGAAATTTCACTCGAGTGTGAATGATATGGGGTTGGGATTTATCATATTGTAGGCAATCTAAGTTCTCTTTCGCAACATCTGTGATCATTTGGACCGTTTGGCATAAATTGTAAAGGGAAAATGAAAAGCACCGATTCACAGTTTATGTTAAACTCACTACTTGTGCAAACTACTCCGCTTGTTGTGAAAGCAAGACTGTGTGCTTCTTAAATTATTGAAGAAGACCGCTACGACTACCCCAATCCTCACGCTCAACTTTCTCTTTCTTTTTCAAGAAAATTTTAACCCTTTTATGACAATATTATGGTTGTATTGATTCATAACGTTCACAATTTATATTCACAGGCATCATAATCACAAAAGAAAAAGGAAATGGAATTTTTAAAAGCATAGTATTATCATTGGTCACATATGTATTCACCTTATCTTTAAACTTGAGTTGTACAAAGTTTCAGATTTTTGAATTATTAACTATCCAAAATTTTTCGAATATAATCTAAAATGATTTCATTATGGGAAAAGTCATGTACCCTATTCTTCACCGCATCAGCCTAATTGTGAACAAGGATGAATATATATTGTGATCAACACAAATGGACTCAGTAATTTTGCTTGTATCATTAATTATACTGATGCGTTTGAGAAGAGAAAAGTTAAAAAAAAAAAAAAAAGACATTAAACATCATTAACTTTTGCATAAGATATATCTCAATTAGTCTCCCTTAGTTTGGTCAATATGGGGATTCCATATCTAATTTCTTTGGCACCACTTCGAAAATGACATTGGTCATAATCAAGGAAATTAGTCATAATGTAACTTTTGAAAACTAAAAAACTACATATAAGAGTAAAGTTATTAGTTTTTAAAATTTGAAAGAGATATAATAAATTATATATTTTTAATACTATTATTAAAATAACGATTTTATCTTTAAATCTAAGTAAACATTTTAACCGAATATGACTTACAAGTAAGATTTTGGATTTTTAAAAATTGATAGATAAAATTTTAAAATTACATCAATGATCAAACCTTGGGCGGCGGGAACAACTCTTTTGGGCTTTTAGATATATTTACCATTCCAAGTCCTAAATGATATTTCCTGGAATGTATATGTGAAGACCAAGACTAATTAATAATTCATGAAGTAGTCCCTACTCTGAAAAAGTAATTTACTGTTTCCAAGAAAATAATGTTGGAAAGTAGTTTGTATAATGATTTAGCTTTAGCATCAATATGGTCTAGTCATGCTAAGTTATGCTTTTCTTTAATGTTTTAATAAAACAGGATAACAACACCGAGAGTTATCGAAATATCACTTTTTTGGTTGGTTGAAAATACTGATCTTTTTGTAATTTTGATTAAAGATATCTTACAAACATAATTAGAATTATTTGTTTTATTTTGTTTTGAAAGTAAGATGATTAGTTTGGTACCTTCAATAAAAAAAATAGTAAAATTAATCATTTCAATAGAAAAATTTCAAAGTGTAGTATCTTCAATAGAAAAACTTGAAAGATCCACTGTTTTAATATTAAAAAAAGACAGTTCGATACTTTCAAATATTGTTATCCCATTTATATTCATATAATATAGTGGTATGCAGAGTATTATATATAGGTTCAATATATATTTGAACAAGAGAAAGTGAGATTAAGCAAAACATGAGTTTACATTTTTCTTACCAAGTTCACAAGAATGATGATTTTCGTAGACAATATGCCTGAAATCACAAGTTCAACAAAATAAGAAGAAAAATGTGATGTAAACTAAACCACATATTAGACATAAATTGCATGTGATCGAACGAGATGGAGACATATAATTGTTTTCTTGTCGGTAGACCAAGACCTTGTGCTGATTAAATTATTGGAGTCCTCAAATTGCATGTGATCGAACGAGATGGAGACATATAATTGTTTTCTTGTCGGTAGACCAAGACCTTGTGCTGATTAAATTATTGGAGTCCTCTACCCCGATCTTCAAGATTGTTTATATCATCTATCAATTTATTTTGTCTTTCAAAAGTTGTAATCAATTGGACTTTTGCTTCCACTCATTACATAATTGTATGTGAACGCAGGACTTTCATTATTGGAGAAGTCATGCACCCCGTTCTACACGGCATCAACTTAATTGTGAACAAAACAACATGGACTTGGTAATTTTGTTTATTTGACCAAGTACACTGATGTGTTTGAGAAGAGAAAACTTAAAACAAACACATTAAACATCATTAACTTCTGCATAAGATATATCTCAGTTTTTTATTAGTGATTAAAAAAACAATTTAATTAGATTGACAACATAAAAAAATTCTTATATATTATTAAGATAAAATTATTTTAGAAAATACAGATATCAAATATTTAATTTCAAAGAAAAAGAAGTTAGTGATAAACTTATATCATTTAATTCCAAAAAATCTTAATCGCCATTTCACACCTTTTCTCACTCAAGGCAATTTTGGACCGCAAAATAATTTATCAGGTGGGGTCTGCTCTCATTCCTTTTTTTGAATAAATTGGCACTTAAATTGTGGAAGCTACATGATGGCTGATGCTTATGCTGTTTAAAAATGACATCAATAATCTATAAGAAGTTCACATATGGTTGACCAAGACTTTAAATTAGTTTATGATGTAGTGACCCTCCATTTTTCCTTTCTATATATAATGATACATCTTCTTGTGATTTCATCATAATTAAGCAAAGATGGGTTGTCTAACATGCTCTTATCAACTTCTCTTCCTCCAATTTTTCCTCTTTTATTCTCAAACTTGTGCAACACTATGTTCTCATCACCAGAGTGTTGCATTGCTCCAATTCAAACGACTTTTTTCCTTCAAAAACACTTCTACCTCCTTTCCCTATTGTGAACATAATCATGTCATTTCTTATCCAAAAATGATGTCTTGGAAAGAGGATAATGATTGTTGTTCTTGGGATGGGGTCACATGTGATTCAGTGACGGGTCATGTGATTGGACTTGACCTTAGCTGTAGTTGGCTTTATGGAAATATCCCTTCAAACACTAGCCTCTTTCTTCTTTCTCAATTGAAAAGACTCAACCTAGCTTTTAATGATTTTAAACTCTCTAAAATTTTCCCTGATTTTGGTCGAATATCTAGTTTGACACACCTTAACCTTTCCACCTCAAACTTTAGTGGTCATATTCCATTTGAAATCTCACATTTGTCTAAATTGGTTACACTAGACATCTCAAACTACATTGCGATTGATAGTTTTCCTGTGAGAATTGAAAGACCAGTTTTTGAAAGGCTAGTTCATAATTTGACGGTGTTAATAGACCTTGTTCTTGATGGTGTGGACATGTCCTCCATCGTGCCTAGTTCGATGAAGAATCTATCTTCCTCTCTAACTTATCTAAGTCTCTCGGATTGTAAATTGCAAGGGAACTTCCTGACTCATGTCTTTCATCTACCAAATTTGCAAGTGCTTTGCTTAGGAGGTAACTTCAACTTGACAGGTAATTTTCCCAAAGTTAATTGGAGTACGCCACTCAAGATTTTGGATGTCTCTGACATAAGCATGTCGGAACAACTACCAAACTCAATCGGCAATCTCTTGCATTTAAGGGAATTGTATCTTCAGAACTGCACTCTACAAGGATCAATTCCCCCAGTACTTGAAAATCTTACACAACTTACATATTTGAGTCTTGAGAATAACAAATTCAATGGTCAAATACCATCATTTCTTTCAAATCTTGCCAATCTTTACTATTTATCTCTTTCGAACAATAATTTTAGTGGTCAATTTCCTGAATTTTTTTTCAATTTAACACAACTTTTTTATTTAGACTTGTCAAGTAACCAACTCACTGGTCTAATTCCAGTTTGTTTTGTCAACTCGTCACAACTTTCTTATCTATACTTGTCAAGTAATCAGTTAACTGGTCCAATACCATCATTTCTTTCAAATCTTACCAATCTTTACTATTTATCTCTTCCGAGAAATAATTTTATTGGTCAATTTCCTGAATTTTTTTTCTTCTTAGCACACCTTTCTTACTTAGACTTGTCAAGTAACCAACTCACTGGCCCAATTCCAGTTTGTTTTGTCAACTCATCGCAGCTTTCTCATCTCTACTTGTCATGTAATCAGTTAACTGGTCCAATACCATCATTTCTTTCAAACCTTGCCAATCTTCATGATTTATCTCTCTGGAACAATAATTTTATTGGCCAATTTCCTGATTTGTTTCTCAACTTAACACAACTTTATTATTTAGACTTGTCAAATAACCAACTGACCGGCCCAATTCCAAGTTCAATCTTTGAATTTGTGAGTCTAACTACCCTTGCTCTTTCTTCAAATAGTTTAAGTGGTATTATAGAGTTTCACATGTTTTCAAAGCTCAAAGACCTTAGGTACCTTTCTCTTTCTCATAACAATTTGTCTGTGACCACTACTGAATTCAATGTCAACTCATCATTTCCTCAGCTTGAATCTTTGTATTTATCTGCCTGCAACATTAGTGAATTCCCAGGTTTCTTAAGAAGCCTAGATCACTTAGATCATCTAGATCTTTCTGAAAATAAAATCCATGGTCATATACCAAACTGGATGTTGGAGATTGGAAAGGATACTCTGTCCTGGCTAAATCTTTCCCACAACTCTCTCACGGGCACAATACAACTTCCATGGAAAAATTTGGAATATCTGGACCTTCATTCTAACACGCTGCAGGGATTGCTTCCAATTCCACAGCCCTACATGAGATTAATTTCACTGTCAAACAACAATTTCACTGGGGAGATACCAGACTTGATCTGTAATATGAGCTTCATTGAGATTTTAGATCTATCAAATAATAGTTTAAGTGGTAATATTCCAGAATGCATGGGAAATTTTAGTAGCCTTCATGTGTTGGATCTGCGGAAGAATAGATTTAATGGTTCCATTCCAAGAACATTTGCAAAGGGAAACAACTATAGGACCCTTAACTTCAACAACAATGAATTGAAAGGGTCAATTCCACGATCATTGATCAACTGTTCAAGGCTCGAAGTTCTTGATCTTGGAAACAACAAGATAAATGACACGTTCCCATATTGGTTGGGAAATCTTCCAGAGCTACAAGTGTTGGTTCTTCGTTCCAACAAAATATACGGTTCTAATTGGGGTTGTTCTAAGACCAAAAATTGTTTTTCTAAGTTGAGAATCTTTGATCTCTCAAACAACATGATTAGTGGTTTTTTGCCAGCCAAGTATTTCAAAAATCTTAATGCCATGATGGACTTTGGTGACGCTGAGAGGAGGTTGCAATACATGGGTGAAGATTATTATCAAGATTCTGTAATGGTAACTTGGAAAGGATTTGAGTATCAATTAGTGAAAATTATCACTATTTTCACTACCATTGATTTCTCAAATAACAATTTTCATGGAGAGATTCCAAAAGTAATTGGGAAGCTTCATGCTCTTCGTCTTCTCAATCTTTCTCAAAACAACCTAACAGGTTGTATTCCACCATCTATTGGAAATATGAGCGATCTGGAATCTTTAGACCTCTCTTCAAATAAGCTAGTTGGGAAAATTCCTTGGCAGTTAATCAAATTGAATTTTCTTGGATTTCTCAATTTGTCAGAAAACCATCTCAGCGGACTTGTACCTCGAGACAACCACTTTGATACCTTCCCAAACAATTCATATGATGGGAATTTGGCATTGTGTGGATTTCCTTTGTCAAACACATGTGAAACTTATGATGAGACACCACGACCACTCTCAAAATCAGATGATGGAGAATCTTCAAATAGTTTTGGTTGGAAAGCAGTATTGATTGGCTACGGATGTGGAATGGTATTAGGAGTTATGTTGGGATATCTTGTGTTCTCAACAGGAAAGCCTCAATGGGTTATTAGGATTGTTGAAGGAAGACAACGTAGAAAGGGGAGAAGGCTGAACAACAAAGGTGGAAGAGGAAGCAGTTAGTTGATTCAAGAAGTTCCCATGGGTGAATATTAGTGCAAACTAGCTTGTCGATAATATGCAGTATTTTTTTTCTTGCTTTGAATCTTGTGTTTTTTTCTTTTAGTGCAAGCCATTAATCGCTATGTAGTAAATCCTTTAATAAAAGGTCGAAGTATGGATTCTATTGTGTCATTCCCTTTCATTATTTAAATTAGTTAATCTCATCAAACAACATAACAATATATATAATCTAAACCACTTATTTCACATTCATTAACATTTACAGTCACAGGAAAGTTTACTTTAAATTAGAAATTTAATATGAAGTCATGACTCATGAAGAACTGATAGAATTTGCATTCATAAATATTTGTATACACCAGAAAATGCTTGGTTAAAGCATATGTTGTGTTCAGTTTGGCATAAAGAACTCACTGCTGAACTTATCTTTGTCTAAGAAAATATACCTACAATCACAAATTCAACAAAATAAAAAAATCGTGTGATATATTCATAAACACATATTAGAGATGAATGATTAAAAACTAGAGTTAAATTCTATGTGAATGAACAAAATACTATTTCCAGAAACAATTGAAGCACTTTTATTTTCCGCTTTGATGGAAATTTGGATTTACCATGAAAGCTTGCTAATAACAGACTGCTGAAACATAATATATAGACCATGCTGATTCAATCGGTTGTACTCCTTGCTCTTGTCAAGCACCTGTCTCTGAAAAGAAAAGAAGCTTGAAAGATTAATGCAGTTTATTTTCAGATTCTCACAGAAGAATATATATATATGGATGCTGTAAAAATCCAAGCACTAACCTTGTTAAGAGCAGCACTTAATGTCATTAATTTCTTAATATTGGATTAGTTCTTTTCACTTTTGTTATGATTCTAAGTCTCACTCTTTCAACTGTTATTACAAACCATAGAGGTCTTCCTGTAGTGATTACAATATATGTTAGATCTAGTGATTCAAATTCAAGAAAGGTGTTTTAGATGAAGAATTGAGAGTTTCACCACCAGAACAGACATTTCAGACATCGAAGCAAGTCAAAACGAGGTTGTTCCACCTGTTGTTCATTGGTCCTTTCAAAAGTGTTTTGGCCATTTGTGAATTTATTACTTAGTTGGGAGAGTTAAGTTATACAATATATTCACGAAGGCTATCAATCCTTTGCATTCTTTTTGTAATTAAACATCAATATAGTGAAATTTCTCTATCCTCTACCTGTGTTTGACTAGACTAACAAGCAAGTAGAGTTCTAACCATTCCAATTACTCAAGTGTATACGGAAAGGTCCAAACAATATGCACATTGAACTTTTGATCTGTTAACTTTTGACAGTTATACTATATTTTTAGCTCTTGCAGTAAGGAGTAGAGGAGTGATTGATTATATCAATAGTGTCTTGGTCTATTGAGTACAAGACATTGTGCCTACTTTCCAGTGCTCACATTTATTCTTGTAAAATGATATAAAGATTGTTTCATATGAAGGAAAAATATCAGTTTAAAATGCATTATTCTATTTCTTTCTCTTGGGTTTCAGTAAGTCATCATAGGAAAAGAAAAAACAAAGGATATTCATAGTTGGAACTCACTTTCTTGGTTCCTTATCTAGTAAACTAGAATATATATATGATATTTGATACAATTTCTGTGCGAACACTAAGATGAATTTTTAGTAAATAACCATTTTCAGTGGCCATTTTTAGTAAATAACTATTCATAAGATGAATTTCTGTTTGTGAATATGAATTGTGAAGGTGAGAAGATTAATATAGGCTTCCTCTGGAAAAAGAAAATTAAAGCTCACAATAGTATTAATTTGATACATGCTACTTTCTCTGCATTTAAAGAAACAGGGCATTCTGTTTTACAATTGATCATCTTAAACATACTAATTTCTTCTTCCCTTGAATCTTCTCTTCAACCTTCTCACAGTCATTGGTTGGTGTTGTTCAACCATTTGTACAAACCATTGTGGTTTTCTTGTTGTGAATACAATTTATCCCATGGAAACGCCTAGCACCAATCTGCATTCATAACCCATCAAAGCGATTTTCCAATGAAACAACCTCAATACATTGTCTTCTGTTATTGGTGATTTTAACCCATCATTACCACGGCTCTTTGATAATGGCAGACCACACAACCCAGGGTTTCCAATGAAGGAGTCATTTGAAAATGTTTTAAATTGATTTCCTTGAAGTATTGATCTCACAAATAGGTTGTAAAAAAGGTTCAATACTGAAAAAAATGATAGATTCGTTAATTGATTAGATATTTCTCCTAAGAGCCAGTTGAAAGAGAGGTCTAATGACTGAAGTTGTGTTAAATTTTCTAGTGATGATGGGATATGATCAATCGGGTTATTGTGAGAAACATTGAGGACTATGAGTGAATCAAGCTTTCCAATGGCTTTTCAAATCGGTCCTTGAAATTTATTGCTTGACAAATCCAAACCTGTGAAAGTGATTGGAATTCTGTCCATGTCCAGGTAAACTCCTTTCAATGTAAAAAACATAGAATAATATAAGTCAAAACCCGACACCAAATAACTGAATCCAACATTATGTTTATCCCCTTGGATCATAGCTTTAAAATTTTCAAGATATCTTGTTGGCAGATTTCCAGTGAACTGATTGTAAGAGAGGTCAAGGATTTGCAACTCAGAGAAGGCAGAACTTGCATCAGGATCACCAATGGGACCATAAAATCTATTACATCCCAAAGCAACTACTTGCAAATATGGAAGACTTCCTATCCATTCAGGGAATTTGTCATCAATCATGTTATTTCCGACATCAAACACTTCCAACCTCAAGAATTAGCCAAAGGGGGCAATGGTACCTCCAACTTATTACCATTAAGGTTAATATATCTGATGTAGCCTATTGAATTGAATATTTGAGGGTTACTACCACTGAAGTTATTCATTCCCAAATTCAAGACCCATAGCTCACCTAAATTTCCTAAGCATTGGGTGATTGGTCCACTCAAGCTATTATTAAACAGGTCCAGATATGTAATAGATGTTGAGTTGCTAAACCATGAAGGGATCAGTCCAAAGAGTTTATTTTTTGCGGCTGAAAGAAAAATCATGGAAGGAGTTACAAATGGGAGTGGCCCTTGAGGCAAGTTTGCTCGAAGGTCAAGAAATTGTAGGCTTATCATGGATGGATTTTGCTCAAAACTTGTAAAGGAATTGTGAGAGAGATTTAGGAAGAACAATTCCCTCCACAATTCTGTTTCATATCGGGTAATTTGTACTGAAATTCTATTGCTAGAAACATCTAAATATTGCAGGTTTCTTGAATTCTTTAAGAAAGAAGAGAATTCAGTTTAGCTGCAATAAGAGAAACTGAAAAACAAAAGGTTGGGCATGGTGAAGCTGAGAGTATTGTGGCCTAATTCTAGTAGGCTATTATAGGAAAGTACAATTATTTAGAGTTTTGCAAGTTTCTGAAACATTTCTGACATCAGAATGCCTCTCAAGTTGTTTATTGAAAGGTCAAGAAAAGATAGGTTCAAAAGTTCAAACATGGTGTTTGGAACCGGATCATGAATCTTATTACCCGCCAAAGAAACATATTGCAGTATAATTGTAAAAAGTTAACACATCAAATGTTTAATGTACATGTTGTTTGGACCTTCCCGAATATAATTAGCAATGGTTAGGATTCTATCTGCTTGTTAGTCTAATGAAATAGAGTGGATGCAATCAATGGATTGGAGTGATCTGTTGCAGTGTAATTACAACCTGATGGGGAAATGCGATCTACGAGTACATGTGTAAAACATCTGTCATCTAGGATTTGTGTATATAGAAAGTCATATTAAAGTGTATGCAAAGAGAGGGAATGACACAAAAATAGAGTGAGCTAAGATTAAGAGCTCACACAGAGAGAAAACAAAATATTTTCTTGTCTCATTATCTTTTTCATTCATAGTGAAATTTTTCCATTGTCCATCTATCGTTTTTCTTGTATTAAGTTTTCCTCATAAATACTCCTGTATTTGAAAAATTTGTAATTGATTATCTATACATATAAATAATATAATAGAAAAATAAGTATTGACCATAGATGAGTTAATGAGTCAAATTACCCATGCAATACGATCTTTTAAGCTCATGCATGTAACTTTGGATCAGAAGATAATTCAAATCCATCTCGAATATGACTTAAATGATGTGTTATTCATTTCATTAGAATCTGGTGTTTTTCCATTTCTAACCAGCTTATTCTACACGGTGCATAAAATATATCTCTGCTTTTTCACTTTGAATGATGGCAGGTGGACGACTAAAATAGATAGTCAAGGCTTTTGTGCGAATTAGAGAAAATTTTGGTACCCAAAATGACTTTTAGCTTCAGCAATGCCACTGGTGTCAATATTTTAAACCTTTATGTTCAAATGACGCAACATTTAGTACCAAAAGATAGATATTTCAACATACAGAAATTTTAAGTTCATATGTATTTGCTGTCACAGAATCTTGATCTTTGACTCAAAAAATAAATAGAAACAGGGGAAATATAGAAAAAAATGTATGAGATGAGAAATGTATGAGTGCTTTTCTTCATTAAACAAATTAGATAAATTGAAAAGGGAAAATAGGGAGCACAGATTCACAGTTTAGGTTAAACTCACTAACCTCTGACATTATTGAATTCATTTAGTGAGACCAAGACTTTGTGCCTGTTAAATTATTGAAGAAGACCTCTACACCAATCCTCACGCTCTAGAAAAATTTAATCCTTTTATGACCAAATTATGGTTATACTAAATCAGCTTATCACGTTCACAAATTATTTTCACAAGCATCGTAATCACAAAAGAGATAAGAGAAGGCCTTCTAAAAGCATAGTATTAGCATTGGTCACATATATGTTCATCTTATCTCTAAGCTTGAATTGTTCAAAGCTTCAGATTTTTAACTAGTTAAGTATCCAAAATTCCTGTACTGTACTCTAAAATAATTTAGTTTGAAGCATTTCAGTTTTATATCGCAATTCCTGTACACCTTACATTGATATAGAGCCTACTCCTATTTCTGTTAGATTTGAATCCCTATCTTGCATAAGCAAATCAAAGCAGGATCCCCTTCTCTTGTAACAGAATGCCTTGTATCATATAGATACAGTTTATCATTTTAATCATCTAAACTCCCTTTTTCAACATTAAGCTTTCGCTTCAGCGTGTGGCTTACTCTTCAAATTATATTCCCAGATAGTATATTCTGCTTGCCAAATCTACGGATGCTTAGTTTAAGAGGGAACTCACAGGATCTTGATCTTTGACTCAAAATAAATTGAATTTTCCAGAAGTTCTGAATTTTCTTCAAAATTTTAAGTTTATAAGTATTTGCAGTCACAGGATTTTGATCTTTGACTCAAAAAATAAATAGAAAGGAAACAAATAATGATAACCATACACATATCAGCCTTATCATATTATGGCCAATCTATGTTCTCTTTCGCAGTATCTATGATCATTTGGGGTTTTGCTTTTGCTTGCAACTTGTTCAAATTGGATTATCTCACGCACTACAAGAATTTTTTTTCCCGTATAAAACAAAACAAACTAGATAGGATGTGAGATTGGAAATTAACATAGACAATATTGCTTTCTAGTTAGTAGGCCAAGACTTACAAACTTTTTTATTGTCTTATAATTAACATAGACAAAGCAGGTTTATTTTAGATATATTGACTATACCAAGTCCTAAATAATGTTTCTTGGAATGTATATGTGAAAATCAAGACTAATCAATTATTCATGAAATAGTCCTTACTCCAACAAAGTATTTACTTTTTCTACTAAAATCATCTAGACAACGAGTTTCATGGCCAGAGAGGTGAAGAGACAAAGACAACAATGAAAGGAAAGGTCATCGAAGATGGAGATGGTAGCTGGAGAGGTGAAGAAAAAAAAAATCTTAGGTTTGGGGGGGGGGGGGGGGGGGGGGGGGGGGGGAGAAAGAGGGAGAGGAGGATGTGACTTTTCAAAACTAAAAAACTTTAGGCAAATGTGAAGTTGTTAGTTTCTAAAACCTATGGAGAATTATAATAAATTATATAATTTTTAATAATATTATTAAAATGACGATTTTACTTTTATATTGAATTAAAAATTTTAACAGAATTCAACTAACGGTTGGGATTTTGGATTTTTTAAAGTTGGTAGGTGGGGGTTTGGAATTACATCAAACCTTAGGTGAGAACAAGTCTTTTGGCCCTTTATATATATTGACTATTCCAAGTCCCAAATGATCTTTGTCTTCATCTCTCAAGCTTTATTTGATGTCAATTGGATGTCCGACTAAGTGGAGAGAGTCACCAGAGAGAGAGGAAGCTTTCGGGGGGAAAGGTTGCCAATAATAGAGGTGGAGTTTGAAAACTTAACCTTGAGAGAGAAATGTCATTTTTTAAAACTTAATCTATAAGAGAAATGATTAGTTTTTACGGTTTAGGGGGAGAAAAAGAAATAAAATTTTAAGGGGTTGAGGTTCCTTTAATTTTAACCTCTTATGGGTAAGTAAATGAGAAATAGTGTGAAGACCCTTTTTTAAAGTTGGTAGGTGGAGGTTTCGAATTACATCAAACCTTGGGTGGGAACAAGTCTTTTGGCCTTTTAGATATATTGACTATTCCAACTCCTACATAATATTTCTTGGAATATATGTGTGAAGACCAAGACTAATCAATAATTCAAGAAGTAGTCCCTACTCTGAAAAAGTAATTTACTCTTTCCAAGAAAATAATGTTGGAAAGTAGTTTGTATAATGATTTAGCTTTAGCATCAATATGGTCTAGTCATGCTAACTTATTTTTTTGCTTTAACTTTTTAATAAAATGGGATAACAACACCAAAAATTATCAAACTATCACTTTTTTTTTTTAAAATACTGACCTTTCTATAATTTTGATTGACGGTATCTTACAAACACAATTATAATTATTTATTTTATTTTGTTTTGAAAATAAGGTGATTAATTTGATACCTTCAAGTAGTATCTTTAATAGAAAAACTTGAATAATTTATTCTTTTAATTAAAAACCAAAGATTAATTCAGTACCTTCAAATATTGTTATCCCATTTATATTCATATAATATAGAAGTATGCACTAAGTAGTGTGGCCATACTATAGTATTATATATAGGTTCAATATATATTTGAACAAGAGAAATTATTTTTCTTATCAAGTTCACAAGAATGAAGATTTTCATAGACAATATGCCGGAAATCACAAATTCAACAAAATAAGAAGAAAAATGTGATGTAAACAAAACCACTTATAAGATTATTAGTGATTTAAAAAAATAATTTAATTAGATTGACAACATAAAAAATTCTTATATATTATTAAGATAAAATATATTTTAGAAAATACACAAATCAAATATTTAACATTATATATGATAGTTTAACCAATTACAATACTAATTTATAACCGATAATATTTTAAAAGTATTTAAATAAAATAATATTTTAATAATTTTTTTATTATTTCAATCAAATGCTATAATCATTAGTACATATTAAACTTTATTAAAATTAATAATAATTTATATTTAATAATATTATAACACAATTTAATTTTGTAATAATCTCTATTTTTTATAAAATATTAATAACACCGAACAATTAATTATTTTATGCTATTCAAAATAATTAACAAAAAAAAAAAGTTAACGATAAACTTATATCATTTAATTTTAGAAAATCTTAATCGGCATTTCACACCCTCTCTCACTCAAGGTATTCTAGGCCCCAAATAAGCTATCAGGTGGGGTCAACTCTCATCCTATTTTAAATAAATTAGCACTTAAATTTTGAAAGCTACATGATGGATGATGCTTCTGTCGTTTGAAAACAACATAAGTAATTTATAAGAAGTTTACATATAGTTGACCATGACTTTAAATTAGTTTCTGATGTAGTGACTCTCCATTTTTCCTCTCTATATATAATGATACATCTTCCTGTGATTTCATCATAATTAAGGAAAGATGGGTTGTCTAACATGCTATTATCAACTTCTTTTCCTCCAATTTTTCCTTTTTTACTCTCAAACTTGTGCAACACTTTGTTCTCATTGCCAAATTGTTGCATTACTCCAGTTCAAGCAACTCTTTTCCTTCAAAAACACTTCTACCTCCTATCTCTATTGTGAATATAATGATGTCATTTCTTATTAAAAAATGATGTCTTGGAAAGAGAATAATGATTGTTGCTCTTGGGATAGGGTCACATGTGATTTAGTAACTAGTCATGTGATTGGTCTTGATATTAGTTGTAGTTGGCTTTATGGAAATATCCCTTCAAACACTAGCCTCTCTCTTCTTCCTCAATTGGAAACACTTAATCTAGCTTTCAATGATTTTAAACTCTCTGAAATTTCCCCTGATTTTGGTCGAATAACTAGTTTGATACACCTTAATCTCTCCTTTTCAAACTTTAGTGGTCATATTCCATTTGAAATCTCACATTTGTCTAAATTGGTTACACTAGGCATCTCAAACAACTTCTGGATTGATAGTTTTCTTGTGAGAATTGAAAGACCAATTTTCGAAAGTCTAGTTCAGAATTTGACAGTGTTAATAGACCTTGTTCTTGATGGTGTGGACATTTCCTCCATCGTGCCTAGTTCGATGAAGAATCTCTCTTCCTCTCTAACTTATCTAAGTCTATGGCATTGTAAATTGCAAGGGAACTTCCCAGTTGATGTCTTTCGCCTACCAAATCTACTGATCCATCAATTAAGATCTAACTTCAACTTGACAAGTAATTTCCCCAAAGGTAATTGGAGTACACCACTCGAGTATTTGTATGTCTCCAACATGAGAATGCTTGAACAGTTACCAAACTCAATCAGCAATCTCCTGTACTTGAGGAAATTGGGTCTTCGGAACTGCACTCTACAGGGATCAATTCCTCCAGCACTTGGAAATCTTACGCAACTTACATATTTGAGTCTCTCGTGTAATAAATTCAATGGTCAAATACCATCATTTCTTTCAAATCTTGCCAATCTTCAAGATTTATTTCTGCGTGACAATAATTTTATTGGTCAATTTCCCGAATTGTTTTTCAACTTAACACAACTTCAGTCTTTAGACTTGTCAAGTAATCAACTTATTGGCCTAATACCATAAGTTCTTTCAAACCTTGCCAATCTTCATGAATTAGAACTTCGGAACAATAGTTTTATTGGTCAATTTCCTAAATTTTTTTTCAACTTAACACAACTTCAGTTTCTAGACTTGTCGAGTAATCAACTCACTGGCCCAATTCCAGTTTGTTTTGTTAACTCAGTGCAACTTTCTTATCTCTACTTATCAAGTAATCAATTAACTGGTCTAATCCCAAGTTCAATCTTTGAACTTGTGAGTCTAACAGTCCTTGATCTTTCTTCAAATAGTTTAAGTGGTATTACAGAGTTTCCCATGTTTTCAAAGCTCAAAAACCTTCGGCACCTTTCTCTTTCTCATAACAATTTGTCTGTGATCACTACCAGATTCAATGTCAACTCATCATTTCTTCAACTTGAATCTTTGTATTTATTCGCTTGCAACATTAGTGAATTCCCAGGTTTCTTAAAAAGCCTAGATCATTTACGTGAGCTAGATCTTTCTAAAAATAAAATCTGTGGTCATATACCAAACTGGATGTTGGAGATTGGAAATGATGCTTTGTCCTGGCTAAATCTTTCCTACAACTCTCTCACAGGCACAATCCAACTTCCATGGAAAAATCTTAAATATCTAGACCTTCATTCTAACATGCTCCAGGGATCGCTTCCAATTCCACAAACTTACTTGAGCTTAATTTCACAGTCAAACAACAATTTGACTAGGGAGATACCAAACTTCATCTGTAGTATGAGATTCATTGAAATTTTAGATCTGTCAAATAATAGTTTAAGTGGTAACATTCTGGAATGCATGGGAAATTTTAATAGTCTTCATGTGTTAGATCTGCGGAAGAATAGATTTAATGGCTCCATTCCAAGAACATTTGCAAGAGGAAACAAGTATCAATTGTTCAAGGCTCGAAGTTCTTGATCTTGGAAACAACAAGATAAATGACACATTCCCATATTGGTTGGGAAATCTTCTAGAGCTACAAGTGTTGGTTCTTCGTTCCAACAAATTATACGGTTCTAATTGGGGTTGTTCAAAGACCAAAAATTGCTTTCCTAAATTGAAAATCTTTGATCTCTCCAACAACAAGCTTAGTGATTTCTTGCCAGCCAAGTATTTCAAAAATCTTAATGCCATGATGGACTTTGGTGAAGTTGAGAGGAGGTTGCAATACATGGGCGAGGATTATTATCAAGATTCTGTGATGGTAACATGGAAAGGATTTAAGCATCAACTAGTGAAAATTATCACTATTTTCACTACCATTGATTTCTCAAATAACAATTTTCATGTAGAGATTCCAAAATTAATTGGGAAGCTTCATGCTCTTCGTCTTCTCAATCTTTCTCAAAACAACCTAATAGGCTGTATCCCACCATCTAGCGGGAATATGCGTGACTTGGAATCCTTAGACCTTTCTTCAAATAAGTTAGTTGGGAAAATTCCTTGGCAATTGACCAAATTGAACTTTCTTGGATTTCTAAATTTGTCAAAAAACCATCTCAATGGACCCATACCTCGAGACAACCACTTCAATACCTTCTCAAACAATTCATATGATGGGAATTTGGCATTATGTGGATTTCCTCTGTCAAACACATGTGAAACTTATGAGAAGACACCACAACCACTCTCAAAATCAGATGATAGAGAATCTTCAAATGGTTTTGGTTGGAAAGCAGTGTTGATTGGCTACGAATGTGGAATGGTATTAGGAGTTACGATGGGATATCTTGTGTTCTCAACAGGAAAGCCTCTGTGGGTTATAAGGATTGTTGAAGGAAGACAACCTAAAAGGAGAAGACTGAACAACAAACGTGGAAGAATAAGCACTTAGTTGATTCAAAAAGTTCTCATGGGTGAGTATTAGTGCAAACTAGCTTGTTGATAATATGCAGTATATTATTTTTCTCTTGCTTTGAATCTTGTGTAATCTTTTTTTTATACAAGCTGTTGATCGCTATGTAGTAAATCCTTTAATAAAACGTTGAAGTGTGGACTCTGTTGTGTGTTTTTTTTTTATTATTTAAATTAGTTAATCTCATCAAACAACGTAACAATATATAATCAAATATTCTTATTTTACATTCATTAACATTTACAGTCATAGGAAACCTTAAAGTAGAAAATTAATATGAAGTCATGACTCATGAAGAACTGATAGAATTCGTATTCCTAAATATTTATGTTTATTGAGTGACATGGATATTTTCTATTAATGAAAACTCTTCTCATTGTTCTATTCAGCTCATTCTCCTTTGTTCTTAGCATTCTTTCCATCAAATTAATTGTTTACATTCTGGGAACCGTATGAAATTGATAAGGATTGTATCAGAGTCCTCTGCCTCAATCCTCACTGCATCAACTTAAGAACAATTTCTGCATTTCAGACTAATACAAGAATGTTTAATAACCACAAATTTGTCTTATCATCTATTCATTTAATTTCCTTCTCAACAGTTGCAATTAAGAACTGTCAAAACCTGAGAAACTTTGGACCAAACATCCTTCAACAACAATCTGCTCTGTCCATAACTCCACACCCTGCATTAATTTTCTGCATTTTCCATGACAAAAAACTCTGAAGAGAAGGGTTTAGTGTGTTGTGTATTGGTCGGTGAGAAAGAGATTCACCCTTAGAGATGTTTGTGTATATGAATTGCGAAGGTGATGAGATGAATTTAGGCCTCCTTTGGAAAAGGAAACATGACATTCTGATACATGCTACTCCCTCTGCATTTCAAGAAACAGGACATTCTGTTACAATTGATCAGTGAAAAATAGTACCCTTGAACATACTAATTTCTTCTTCTCTTCAACCTTCTCACAGTCATTCGTTGCAACTGTTCAACCATCTGTACAAACCGTTGTGGTTTTCTTGTTCACTCGGTCAACTATTCAATTAATATCAGCATTTACAAAATCCTGTTTGCGTAATTACCAAATAAAGAGGAATATTAAAAGTAAAATTTAAAATATAAATTCAAAATAAGGTTAATGCGACACTGACTGAATTAATGCCAAAAGTAGTTGGAGAGTTTGACTTAAAAAGAAAGAAATTTATGTGAACTTTAGTTGAAAAATATTTTGAGTCTTAATCTCTGTTTGTTTTTCAGATTTGTCCGCAGTTCTACCACCGGAAGTTCCAATGCTGCAGCCATCAATGATACACAGGAGCACTCGTTGGTACCAACTTACCAATTATTGTAGAATTTCGTATCAAATTGTGGTTCCATAAAGTCAATTCATCTTGGATCTCATTTGGTATACATACGCGAATGATGAATAAACTCTTCTCTCGCATCATCCAGGTAGATGCTTTTAGCATTACTTGATGCAATCCTTGAATGACATCCAACCCCCTTTATCTTGTTTTCAATACAAAATTTCTTGTTCGATATGGAAGGCTGCTTGGAACAGAATTATGCTACTTGCTGGGCCCTGATGGTGGAACTGGCATTTTTGGGGGGAAGAAAGCGGCCCCCTTTTGCGGCAGAGTGGAACCCTCCATAGCAGATTTCCCAGAACATACGAATTTCTTCTCCCCTTGAATCTTCTCACGGTCATTTGTTGCAGTTGTTCAACCATCTGTATAAGCCATTGTGGTTTTCTTGATGGGAATACAATATATCCCATGGCAATTGGTAAATTTAAACTTTCTTCAAGTGCTAGATTAGTCTCAAAACCGAATCACAGGGCCAATTCCACAGGCACCCCAGTTTGATGCCTTCCCAAATACTGCATACGCTGAAAACTCGGGATTGCGTGGATTTCCTTTGTCAAAAGAATGCAGAAGTGATGGAACACTACAACCACCCTGAATATTAGAAGATGATGAAAAGTCTTCAAGACAGTAAATGGAGAGAGAGCCATGTTTGTTTCCAAGAAAGTAGACCAAGACTTCAAACAAGCTAATTAAAATACACTGGATGTTTGTGCAGAAATTGTCTCAACTCATGCCCCTTGGTTCATGGAGATGACAATTACACGATAGAAAAATACTGGAAACTAACAGCCACCTAATCAATAAGCCCTTCCTATTTCTTCAATACAAGCTTTTTCTGTTTATAATGGCCAGATTTTCCACATTATATATAGTCTCCATGGCAAAGTTTACGAAGTTTCAGCTATGGCGTTCTATAGCAAATTAATTTTTGCGTTTAACATTCAGTGTTAAATGCTGAAAATAATTTGAAGTTTAACTTATTACCTTCAAAATTTTAAGTTCATAAGTATTTGCAGTCACAGGATCTTGATCTTTGACTCAAAAAATAAATAGAAAGGAAACAAATCAAGATAACCGTACACATATCAACCTTATCATATTATGGCCAATTTATGTTCTCTTTCACAGTACCTATGATCATTTGGGCATTTTCTTTTGCTTGCAACTTACCTGTTCAAATTGGATTATTTCACGCACTACAAGAATTTTTTTTCCCGTATAAAACAAACTAGATAGGATGTGAGATTGGAAATTAACATAGAAAATATTGCCTTGTAGTTAGTAGACCAAGACTTACAATCTTTGTTATTGTCTTATAATTAACATAGACAAAGTACGTTTATTTTAGATATATTGACTATTCCAAATCCTAAATGATATTTCTTGGAATGTACATGTGAAGACCAAGACTAATTAATAATTCATGAAGTAGTCCTTACTCCAAGAAAGGTATTTACTCTTTCCATGAAAATCATCTAGAAGACAAGTTTCGTGGCTGAAAAGGTGAAGAGAGGAAGATGATGACAATCTAAGGTGGAAAGGGGAGGTCGTTGAAGACGGAAATGGTGACCAAACAGGTGAAGAGAAAAACGCTAGGTTTCAGAAGGGGGATTGTGACTTTTCAAAACTGAAAAACTTTAGGTAAGAGTGAAATTGTTAATTTTTAAATCCTAAGGGAAGGGAAATTATAATAAATTATATTTTTTGAATATTATTGTTAAAATATCGATTTCTCCTTTATATCTAATTGAGAATTTTAATAGAATTTGATCATTGTTGAGACTTTGGGTTTTTAAAAGTTGATAGATGGGAGTTTGGAATTACATCAAACCTTGGGTGGGAAAAAGTCTTTTGGCTTTTCAGATATATTGACTATTCCAACTCCTAAATGATATTTCTGAGAATGTATATGTGAAAATCAATACTAATCAATAATTCATAATTCATGAAGTAGTCCTTACCTTGGAAAAGTAATTTAGTGTTTCCAAGAAAATAATGTTGGAAAGTAGTTTGTGTAATGATTTAGCTTTAGCATCAACATGGTCTAGTCATGCTAAATTATTTTTTTCTTTAACTTTTTAATAAAACGGGATAATAATATTGAGAGTTATCAAACTATCAATTTTTTTTAATTGAAAGTACTGACTTTTCTGTAATTCCGATTGCAGGTATCTTACAAACACAATTAAGATTATTTGTTTTATAGTGTTTTGAAAGTAAGATAATTAGTTTGGTACCTTCAATTAAAAAAAAATAGTGAAATTAATTATTCCAATAGAAAATTTTCAAAGTGTAATACCTTTAAAATAAAAACTTGAAAGATCAATTCTTTTAATTTAAAAAAAAAAAAAGAGATAGTTCAATACGTTCCAATATTATTATCTATTAATATTCATGTAATATAGAAGTATGCAGTAGTATGGCCATATTATAGTATTATATATATTTGAACAAGAGAAAGTGAGATTAAACAATACATGAGTTTACATTTTTCTTATCAAGTTCACAAGAATGATGATTTTCATAGACAATTTGCCTGAAATCACAAATTCAACAAAATAAGAAGAAAAATGTAATGTAAACTAAACCACATATTGGAGAAAAAAGATTAAAACTAGAGATAAATTGCATGTGATCGAACGAGATGGAGACATATAATTGTTTTCTTGTCAGTAGACCAAGACCTTGTGCTTATTAAATTATTGGAGTCCTCTACCCTGATCTTCAAGATTGTTTATATCATCTATCAATTTATTTTGTCTTTCAAAAATTGTAATCAATTGGACTTTTGCTTCCACGCATGACATATTTGTATGTGAACGTAGGACTTTCATTATTGGAGAAGTCATGCACCCCATTCTACACGGCATCAATTTAATTGTGAACAAAACACATGGACTTGGTAATTTTGTTTATTTGACCAAGTACACAGATGTGTTTGAGAAGAGAAAACTTAAAACAAACACATTAAACATCATTAACTTCTGCATAAGATATATCTCAGTTTTTTTATTAGTGATTAAAAAACAATTTAATTATATTGACAACAAAAAAAAATTCTTATATATTATTAAGATAAAATTATTTTAGAAAATACAGATATCAAATATTTAACATAATTTAACCAATTACAATACTAATTTATAACCAATAATATTTTTAAAACATTTAAATAAAATAATCCTTTAATATTTTTTATTGTTTCAATCAAATACAATAATCATTAATACATATTAAACTTAATCATACATAATAATAATTTATATTTAATAATATTATAAAACAACTTAATTTTGTAATAATCTCAATTCTTTTATAAAATATTAATAACACCCAACAATTAATTATTTTATGCTTTTGAAAATAATTAACAAAGAAAAAAAAAGTTAATGATAAACTTATATCATTTAATTCCAAAAAATCTTAATCAACATTTCACACCCTCTCTCACTCAACGTAATTCTGGGCTCCAGAATAAGGTATCAGGTGGGGTCTACTTTCATCCTATTTTAAATAAATTGGCACTTTAATTTTGAAAGCTACATGATGGATGATGCTTATGCCGACTGAAAATGACATCAGTAATCTATAAGAAGTTTACATATGGTTGACCAAGACTTTAAATTAGTTTATGATGTAATGACCCTCTATTTTTCCTTTCTATATATAATGATACATCTTCTTGTGATTTCATCATAATTAAGCAAAGATGGGTTGTCTAACATGCTCTTATCAACTTCTCTTCCTCCAATTTTTCCTCTTTTATTCTCAAACTTATGCAACACCCTGTTCTCATCACCAAACTATTGCATTACTCCAGTTCAAACAACTTTTTTCCTTTAGAAACACTTCTTCCTCTGTTTGTGAAGATAATCATGTCATTTCTTATCCAAAAATGATGTCTTGGAAAGAGGATGATGATTGTTGCACTTGGGATGGGGTCACATGTGATTCAGTGACTGGTCATGTGATTGGCCTCGACCTTAGCTGTAGTTGGCTTTATGGAAATATTCCTTCAAACACTAGCCTTTTTCTTCTTCCTCAATTGAAAACACTCAACCTATCTTTTAATGATTTTAAACTCTCTAAAATTTTCCCTGATTTTGGTCGAATATCTAGTTTGACACACCTTAACCTTTCCACCTCAAACTTTGGTGGTCATATTCCATTTGAAATCTCACATTTGTCTAAATTGGTTACATTAGACATCTCAAACTACTTCGGGAATGATAATTTTTATGTGAGAATTGAAAGACCAGTTTTCGAAAGGCTAGTTCAGAATTTGACGGTGTTAATAGACCTTGTTCTTGATGGTGTGGACATGTCCTCCATCATGCCTAGTTCGATGAAGAATCTATCTTCCTCTCTAAATTATCTAAGTCTCTGGGATTGTAAATTGCAAGGGAACTTCCCAACTCATGTCTTTCGTTTGCCAAATCTGCAAGTGCTTTTGTTAGGAGCTAACGCTAACTTGACAGGTAATTTTCCCAAAGTTAATTGGAGTATGCCACTCAAGATTTTGGATGTCTCTGACATGAGCATGTCGGAACAGCTACCGAACTCAATTAGCAATCTCTTGTACTTGAGGGAATTGTATCTTGACAGCTGCACTCTACAAGGATCAGTTCCTGCAATACTTGGAAACCTTACACAACTTACATCTTTGAGACTCTCAAATAACAAATTCAATGGTCAAATACCATCATTTCTTTCAAATCTTGCCAATCTTCAGGATTTATTTCTTCATAAAAATAATTTTACTGGTCAATTTCCTAAATTTTTTTCTAACTTAACACAACTTCAGTCTTTAGACTTGTCAAGTAATCAACTGACTGGCTCAATACCATCATTTTTTTCAAACCTTGTCAATCTTCATGATTTATATCTTCAGAACAATAGTTTTATTGGTCAATTTCCTGAATTTTTTTCCAATTTAACACAACTTCAGTCTTTAGACTTGTCAAGTAATCAACTCACTGGCCCAATTCTAGATTGTTTTGTTAACTCATCGCAGCTTTTTCATCTCCACTTGTCAAGTAATCAATTAACTGGTCCAATCCCAAGTTCACTCTTTCAACTTGTGAGTCTAAAAGACCTTGATCTTTCTTCTAATAGTTTAAGTGGTATTATAGAGTTTCACATGTTTTCAAAGCTTAAAAACCTTAGGTACCTTTGTCTTTCTCAAAACAAGTTGTCTGTGACCACTACTGGATTCAATGTCAACTCAGCATTTCCTCAGCTTGAATATTTTTCTTTATCTGATTGCAACATTTGTGAATTCCCAGGTTTCTTAAGAAGCCTAGATCATTTATATCACCTAGATCTTTCCGAAAATAAAATCCACGGCCATATACCAAACTGGATGTCAGAGATTGGAAAGGATACACTGTCCTTGCTAAATCTTTCCCACAACTCCCTCACAGGCACAATACAGCTTCCATGAAAAAATCTCATATATCTAGACCTTCATTCTAACATGCTCCAAGGATCGCTTCCAATTCCACAACCTTACATAAGATTACTTTTAGTGTCAAACAACAATTTTACTGGGGAGATACCATACTTGATCTGTAACATGAATTTCATTGAGATTTTAGATCTGTCAACTAACAGTTTAAGTGGTAACATTCCAGAATGCATGGGAAATTTTAGTAGTCTTCATGTGTTGGATTTGCAGAAGAATAGATTTAATGGCTCCATTCCAAGATCATTTGCAAAGGGAAACAACTATAGGACCCTTAACTTCAACAACAATGAATTGGAAGGGTCAATTCCACAGTCATTGATCAACTGTTCAGCACTCGAAGTTCTTGATCTTGGAAACAACAAGATAAATGACACATTCCCATATTGGTTGGGAAATCTTCCAAAGCTACAAGTTTTGGTTCTTCGTTCCAACAAATTGTACGGTTCTAATTGGGGTTGTTCAAAGACCAAAAATTGCTTTCCTAAATTGAAAATCTTTGATCTCTCCAACAACAAGCTTAGTGGTTTCTTGCCAGCCAAGTATTTCAAAACTCTTAATGCCATGATGGACTTTGGTGAAGCTGAGAAAAGCTTGCAATACATGGGTGAGAATTATTATCAAGATTCTGTGATGGTAACTTGGAAAGGATTTGAGTATCAACTTGTGAAAATTATCACTACTTTCAGTACCATTGATTTCTCAAATAACAATTTTAATGGAGAGATTCCAGAAGTAATTGGGAAGCTTCATGCTCTACATCTTCTCAATCTTTCTCAAAACAACCTAATAGGTTGTATCCCACCATCTATTGGGAATATGAGTGATTTGAGAAATCAATGGTACTGAAATTAGTTGGTAAAATTCCTTGGCAATTGACCAAATTGAATTTTCTTGGATTTTTGAATTTGTCAAAAAACCATCTCAATGAACCCATACCTCGAGACAACCACTTTGATACCTTTCCAAACAATTCATATGATGGGAATTTGGCATTATGTGGATTTCCTTTGTCAAACACATGTGAAACTTATGAGGAGACACCACAATCACTCTCAAAATCAGATGATGGAGAATCTTCAAATGGCTTTGGTTGGAAAGCAGTGTTGATTGGCTATGGATGTGGAATGGTACTAGGAGTTACAATGGGATATCTTGTGTTCTCAACGGGAAAGCCTCTGTGGGTTATAAGGATTGTTGAAGGAAGACAACCTAGAAAGGAGAGAAGACTGAACAACAAACGTGGAAGAAGAAGCACTTAGTTGATTCAAAAAGTTCTCATGGGTGAGTATTAGTGCAAACTAGCTTGTTGAAAATATGCAGTATTTTTTTTTCTTGCTTTGAATCTTGTGTTTTTTTTTTTTTTTGTGCAAACTGTCAATTGCTATATAGCAAATCCTTTAATAAAATGACAAAGTGTGGACTCTGTTGTGTGGTTCCTTCTTATTATTTAAATTAGTTAATCTCATCAAACAACATAACAATATATAATCTAATACTCTTATTTTACATTCATTAACATTTACAGTGATAGGAAACTTTACTTTAAAGTAGAAAGTTAATATAAAGTCATGAATCATGAAGAACTGATAGAATTTGTATTCATAAATATTTATGTTTATTGAGTGACATGGATATTTTCGATTAATGAAAACTCTTCTGATTGTTTTATTTAGCTCATTCTGCTTTGTTCTTAGCATTCTTTCTATCAAATTAATTGTTTACATTCTGGAAACTGTATGAAATTGTTGAGGATTGTATCAGGGTCCTCTATCTCAATCCTCACTGCATCAACCTAAAAACAATTTCTGCATTTCAGACTAATACAAGAATGTTTAATAACCACAAATTTGTCTTATCATCTGTTCATTTAATTTCTTTTTCAACAGTTGCAATTAAGCACTGTCAAAACCTGAGAAACTTTGGACCAAACGTCCTTCAAAAACTTTCTGCTCTTCGTTAACAATTGTATCCTTAGAAAGCTCTTCATTAACAACAGTTGCAATTAACTCCACACCCTGCATTAATTTTCTGCATTTTCCACAACAAAAAACTCTGAAGAGAAGGGTTTTAGTGTAATATACAGTTTTTGTATAAAGGGAAAAAGGAAACAAGTATACTTTTTGATAAGAAGATATGAAGAGATATTAAGAGTAAATAGATATGGTTGCAAAACAAAAATTAAGGAAATTATGTGTTGGAGGATTATAAATAAGGATTTTAGGATTTGATGGATTTTTTTTAAAATAGAAAGAAGGGATATGATTGGATTGATTGAGAGATAAGAAGATATTGATTGATTTTAATTAAAATAGTATTTATCCCTTTGAATAAATTTTTATTGGCTATAAAATTATTTCTCTAAAAGTTTAGACCTCATAAGTAAATCAACAATATTAGTTTTTATTTTTATACTTGGCAATTGAAAAAGGGAGAGGTGTAAAGTTATTTGGATCAACAAAAAGGGTTGGAGATTTAAGTAAGTTTAATCTTTCAATTTTATTTTATTTAGTTAAGTTAAATTTAGATTTAAATTATGTTAGCATCATAGTTAGGTCAATAATTGTGTTTGTGCATATTAGAAACTAAAAATTCTGGACAGTTTGTTATTCTATCTTTATTAAATGTTTTGATGAAGAAATTTATTTTATTTGCAATCGAAAAAGTTTCTGGAAATTTTATAACATGTGTTTTTAATTATAGCAAATTTTCGTGAATTTTTGATAATTACAGAATTTATTAAAAATCTTATAGCTATGACTGTTCAATAGAAAAAAATCTGCATTCTGGCAATTTGATGATCTGAATTTCTTGAACATTTTGACAAAGTATTTGAACTCAATTTTATCTGAAAATTTTTCTGCAAATTGTATTATATGCCTATTCATACATGCCCAAATTTCATAAAGTTTCAATGCGTATAGAAATTTTTAAAAATCAAGAAATAAGGGCTGTCCAGTAAAGATCTGGTTTCTTTGACAGTGTTGATGTGCTCTCTTTATTGAACGTTTTGAAAACGAAATTTAACTTTGTTTCATTTGAAACTTTTTGTCAATATTTTACTACATGTCTACTTTAATTTGTCCGAATTTTGTGAATTTACCATGAGTGAGTAATTTATTAAAAATCTTGCAATCATAACTGTCCAGTAAGAAGTTTGTATATGCACAGTTGGGTTTAATGGAGTTTAGTATGATTTAACACTAGGGTGATGATTTGTAAGGTTTATAGGTTTTTAATGGATACTTCTAAGATTAAGATCTGATAGTATTAAGTTTGAATTATGATTGCTAGGACAACGTGAAGATATTGATATCTCGTTGGTTGATTAAAGGCATAGTTAGAAATTATTGAGGTAAGTAAAAGCTTACATAATACGTAATGATTTTTGCTCTGTATGAAAAATGTTTATATGGTTATTTATGTTATAAAATTCTTTTACTATGATTGATAAATTATGTTATGGTTTTATTTTAGAAGTATATGATCTTGTTACCTAAAATACTTTCGAAAAGTGTTTTGATATTTTTCTATAGAAGAAAACTTATGTTATATTATATGATTATTAAGATAAAAATATTTGAAAGAATTTCTTGAATAAAGTTTATGCTATTTTTCAGAGATAAAGATTTCTTAGAAAAACAAGTTTTGTAAGATTATTTTGCCAAATGTCCATAAGATTTATGGATCGATAAATATGACCGGATCATAAAACATCCAGGGACATATGTTGAATGATGAAAGGTCTGCGGACCAATTATGAATATGAACATAATGAAGGGTCTGCGGACTAATTATGAAAACGATGAAAGGTCTGCGGACCTATTATGAATATGAATACGATGAAGAGTCTGCGGACCAATATGAATAAGAATATGAATTATGAAAAGTCTGCGGACTTATGATGAATATGAATAAGAATCGAACCAAGTCACCACGAATGTAGGTGACACTATGTGACAAAGGCTAAGTACAAATTTTATGTTTTTTTATGAGTAATGTTTATGAACTATTTTAAGATTATCCCTTATGATTGATATAAAATATTTATGTTTGTTTCTCCTTAGGATAATGACTATGAACTTGTTTATATTGTTTTTTTTCTTAAAATTTGTGGAAATGTTTTAGTTCCGTTATAGTTAAGGAATATCAAGGGTTTTATTTATTTATTTTGACTAATTATTTTGAAAATAAAGACGTTTTATGATGTTTATTTATTAAAAAGTTATGTATTATGTTTGTTTTTATTTACCGAGTTGACGGCTCACTCCTCGTCTCCTTTATTTTGCAGAATAAGTTTTCTAGATTAGCTAGGAGGGGTGGAATAAAATGAACTCAAGCTGAGTTGGGAGATTGAAGAGTTTTGATGTCTAGATTTTATTGTTTATGAATATTGTAATTGTGAATTATTTATAAGACATTATTATGTTTAATTATTTTTTTCTTTTGGGGATTATTTTTGGCAAGAATAAGAATATTTTATGCTATAGAATTATTTCTTTTAGAATGAAGTCATGGATTAAATTAGTTTTGCATTTTCAAGTGAGGTTAGAATCTAGGGTGTTACATTTAGTGTGTTGTGTATTGGTCAGTGAGAAAGAGATTTACCCTTAGAAGGCTCTTCATTAACAATTAATCCTTACAGTTTTCTTTCTAAATAAAAAGAGAAAAATACAGAGATAGCAAAAATTAATCTTCATGATTTTGTTATAAGAGTGATTTTATTTAATGTTCATGATTTATAAGAAATAAAAAACTGACAATAGAAGTAATAAGTTCAGAAATTAACTGTATTTTGTAGAGCAGAAAAAGTAGTAGCTTACCATCAACTTATGTCTTACAGCACTTCAAAGCAAAAAAAAAACAAACAAAATACTATTTCCAAAAACAATTGAAGCGCTTTAATTTTATGCTTTGATGGAAATTTGGATTTACCATGAAAGCTTCCTTGTAATAGTCTGCTGAAAGATAATATATAGACCATGCTGATTCAATCGGTTGGGCTCCTTGCTCTTGCCAAGCAACTGTCTCTGAAAAGAAAAGAAGCTTGAAAATCCAATGGAGTTTATATTCAGATTCTCGCAGAAGCATGTATAAAAATGCATGCTATAAATGTCAAAACACTAACCTTGTTATGATTCTAGGCCACACTCTTTCAACCGTTATTATAAACCATAGAGGTCTTCATGTTGTGAATATAATATGTATTCAATATGGCGACTCAAATTCAAGAAAGGCGTTTCAGATGATGAATTGGGAGTTTCAATATCAAAATAGGTGTTATGGTGAGGTGAATGTGCATTCTAGGCATCCTAGCAAGTCAAAACGAAGTCGTTTCACCAATTGTTCATTGGTCATTCCAGAAGGGTTTTGACCATTTGTGAATTCATTACTAAGTTGAGAGAGACTTATTTGCATGGTTAGAGTTTTATACTTTTTATTCAAGAAGCTTATCAATCCCCTGCATTCTATTTGTAATTAAAATTCAGTATAGTGAACTTTACTAACAAGCAAGTAGAATTCTAACCATTCTAGTTTCTTAACTGTATTCGAAAATGTCTCAACTACATTTACATTGAACTTTTGATGTGTTAACTTTTGACAATTATAATATATTTTTATTTCATGTTGCGAGGACGGGGTAGAGGACCGATTGATTATATCAATAGTCTGGTCAGCACCAATGTCTTGGTCTATTGAGTTCAATACATTGTGACTATTTTCCAATGCTCAAATTTATTCTCATATATAGATATGAAGATTGTTTCATATGAATAAAAAATACCACTTCTAAATGCATTATTCTATTTCTTTCTCTTGGATTTCCTTAAGTCATCATAGGAAAAGAAAAAGAAGGATCTTAATTGCTGGAACTCGCTTTCTTGGTTGTTTATGTAGAAAACTAGAATATGTGTGTGTGTGTATATATATATATATTTAGAGTTGACATTTGATAACATTTCTATTCCAACACTAGGATGAATTTTTAGTTACTAACTATTCTTCTTGCCATCTTCAGTGATTAGAGATGTTTGTGTATATGAATTGTGAAGGTGATGAGATAAATTTAGGCTTCCTCTGGAAAAAGAAACATGACATTCTGATGTGACTTGCTAAAGATCCTTTGAACTTAAAGGAAAGCAGTATGCTCTAGTCCTGCCATTTTCAGTGATTAGAGATGCCTGTCAATATGAATTGTGAAGGTTATGAGATGAATATGAGCTTCCTTTGGAAAAAGAGAAGCACACAATAGCAAAAATTTAATACATGCTACTTCCCCTGCATTTCAAGAAACAGGACATTCTGTTACAATTGATCAGTGAAAAATAGTACACTTGAACATACTAATTTCTTCTTCTCTTCAACCTTCTCACAGTCATTGGTTGCAGTTGTTCAACCATCTGTACAAACCATTGTGGTTTCTTGTTGTGAGTACAATATATCCCATGGAAGTGCCTAAAACCAATCCGCATCCATAGCCCATCAAAGTAATTTTCCAATCAAACAACCTCCATACATTGTCTGCTATTATTGGTGATGGTGACTCATCATTATTACAGGTCTTTGATAATGGTGGACCACACAACCCAGGGTTTCCAATGAAGGAGTCATTTGGAAATGTTTTGAATTGATTTCCTTGAGGTATAGATCCCACAAATAGGTTGTAAGAAAAGTTCTATACTGAAAGATATGATAGATTCATCAATTAATTAGAAATTTTTCCTGAAAGTCAGTTGAAAATAAGGTCTAATGGCTGAAGTTATGTAAAATTTTCTATTAATGACGGACATGACCTGTCAAGTGAGAAAAATTGAGGACTATGAGTGAATCAAACTTTCCAATGGCTTTTGGAATCGATTCTTGAAATTGGTCGTTTGACAAATCCAAAGCTGTCAAAGTGATTAGAATTTTGTGTATAACTAGGCTAACTCCTTTCAAAGTGAAAGTAATAGAATAATAAGAATAAAAAATTGACACCATATATCTGAGTCCAGCATTATTTTTATCCCTGCAGCATAGCTTTAAAATTTTCAAATATCTTGTTGGCAGATTTCCAGTGAATTGATTGTAAGAAAGGTGAAGGATTTGCAACTTAGAGAAGGCAGAACTGGCATCAGGATCACCAATAGGACATCTCAAGACAACTACTTGCAATTTTGGAAGATTTCCTATCCATGCAGGAAATCTGTCATTAATGATGTTTTTTCCGACATCAAACACTTCCAACCTCAAGCAATTAGCCAAATGGGGAAATGGTCCCTCCATCTTATTACCATTAAGGTTAACATATGTGATGTAGCGTGTTGAATTGAATATTTGAGGGATTCTACCACTGAAGTTATTCATTCCCAGATTCGAGACCCATAGATCGAGAAAATTTCCTAAGCACTGGGTAATTGGTCCACTCAAGCTACTATTAAGCAATTCCAAATATTGAATAGATGTTAAGCTGCAAAACCATGAAGGGATCTGTCCAGAGATTTTATTGTTTGCACCTTTTCAATGTGGTTGTTTTTGCTCAAAAATCGATTTGATTCGGATGAGATTTCTAGTTATCAAAAAATTAGAGTTGACTGGTTTCACATTTGAGTGTTAAGTATGACTCAAATACCTGAATGACCCAAACCATCCAATTTAGAGCACTTTGATCTTCTGATATCTCTTCGTTCTACTCTTGACACAAACAATCACCTATTTCTCATTAAAATTCAAATGTTGGAGCCGGATTTTGATCCAAGACTTTGGGCCAATTAAAATGTGCTCAGGCCCAAGAAGGAGCCCTTGTGCAAGAAGAAGAGAGAGAGAAAGGTAGAGTCGGGTTTTTGGTGTACTGAAAGTACATCACTACCGCTTATGGAGGAGCCCTTGTGCCATTTATATTGTTGGCACAAATTCTCTTTCAGATACTTCAAATTGGCAGCAATTATTGGATGGCTTGGGCAACTCCTGTGTCTGAGGATGCGAAATCACCTGTTGGGGGCTCTACCCCGATAATTGTGTATGTTGCATTGTCTGTTGGCAGTTCCTTTTGCATCCTTAGCAGAGCAACACTTCTTGCAACGGCTGGATACAAAACAGCCAGTATTCTCTTTAATTAAATGCATCTTTGCATTTTCCGTGTCCCCAAGTCCTTCTTTGATGCGATCCCAAGTGGACAAATTGTAAACAAAGTGTATATGTATCTTTCTCTGTGATATCAGGTGATTGAACATTGGCAGAATTGTATTTAAAATTATCTTCTCTGCTTGGGGCAGAGTAGCACTTTTCTGTCTTTTCTTAATTCTGTGAAGAACAATATTATACCAGATATTGAATTTTCTTCCTTTTTGTGCTTTTAATTGTATATGCTTCCACCGATCAAAGTGCATTGGACATGAACTTTCCATATCAAGTTGGGGCTTTTGCATTCTCAATAATCCAGCATCTAGGAATCATTATTGTGATGTCTCAGGTTGCATGGAAGGTTTTTTTTATTTTATCCCTGTGTTAGCCACCAGCATTTGGTATCAGGTAATCCTTCTGCTCTTGGCGATTCTTCTGAAGCTATTCCAAATTATGGCTTCAAATCAATTCTCCTATGCGATCTTGACTATTACTGCATGGTTTTCTGTATTGTCTTTTGTTTTATTTTGTTTGTCAATGAGAATTGTTGATGTTCTAGATTATGCATTACCTATAATTGCTTGTAAAACAGATGCCGTTACAGAATTTCCAAGGAAGAATCACAGAAGAGTTAATATAATGTGAGTATGTTAAGTCTGTTCATTGGGATATTTTCTTACCATTTTCCGATGTGTGATTTCTGACAGTGATATAATTTTGCAGCAATATTACATACCTTGGCATGAGAACTGTCACGGTTAGTTGGAGTATGCAATGCTCCAGTGATACAGCAATTTGCTGAAACAATTTCAGAATCAACAACTATCAGGAGCTTTGATCAAGAAACAAGGTTCCAAGACACAAATATGTGGCTGAATGATGCATATTGACGACCCAAGTTTCATATTGCTGGTGCAATGGAATGTCTATGCTTTCACCTGGATATGATGTCTTCTATAACATTTGACTTTTCTTTGATTTCCCTAATTTCTATCCTGAAACGTTTAATTGATCCGGGTAATTGATTCTGCTATCTTATTGGTAATCTATTTGGCTATTGACAATAAATCTCGAAGAAGTTATTAAGGGAACATTTTTTTTGTTATTTTATTTTTAAAGCAATTGCTGGATTAGCTGTGACATATGGGCTCAATCTAAACATGTTACAAGCTTGGGTCATATGGAATCTTTGCAATCTTGAGACCAAGATTATTTCAGTTGAGAGAATACTTCAATACACTTGTATTCCTAGTAAGCCACCTCTTGTAATAGATGAAAATCGGCCCGACCGTTCTTGGCCGTCGCATGGAGAAGTTGACATCTGTGGTCTACAGGAAACTCTACTGGTTTTATACTTCCATTCTCTCATTCTTCTGTGACAGGCATACCAATGATTATGGTTTGGGTGTAGGTCTGCTATGCCCCACATATGCCTCTTGTGTGGCGAGGTCTCACTTGCACTTTCCAGGAGGGATGAAAACTGGCATTGTAGGGAGAACTGGAAGCGGTAAATCTACTCTCATTCAAACACTTTTTCGGATTTTTGAGCCTGCAGCTGGTCAGATTATGATAGATGGCACCAGTATCTCATCCATTGGACTGCATGATTTGCGGTCAAGTCTAAGTATCATTCCTCAGGATCCAACCATGTTCGAAGGGACTGTTCAAAGCAATTTGGATCCCCATGAAGAATACACAGATGAGGAAATTTGGGAGGTGGGTTGGTTTTAATTTGATTGTAGAATCAAATTTATGTGCAGTAATTAAAATGGGATGCTAACATTTGTAAAAATGGTTTTAGGCTCTGTATAAGTGCCAACTTGGAGATGAAGTTAGAAAGAAGGGAGGGAAACTAGATTCCAAAGGTCCGTCTCCTCTTCTTCCTGTTCTGTGATTTGTAAATTTTTTGAACTTAAGGCACCTATATTTTATTGTATATGGTTAAATGGCATTTGCAGTTACTGAGAATGGAGAAATTGGAGTATGGGTCAGAGGCACTTGGTGTGGTCTTGGTGTTTGATGAAGCTATCGCATCTGTTGACACCGCTACAGAAAATCTGATTCAACAAACTCTCTGGCAGCACTTTTCAGACTTCACAGTCATGACAATCGTTCATCGCATAACTTCTGTTATTGATAGCGATATGGTTCTACTTCTAAAAAATGGTTAGGATAGTCATTGAATTTAATTTACCAATAGATTTGTTAGTGTGACATATTTTTGATTTTTCATTACATCTCTGTGTAAGACTTATCAAGGAAAGTGATGCTCCGTCAAAGTTGTTAGAATATAAGTCATCGTCCTTGGCACAGCTTGTAGCAGAGTACAGTGTGAGATCCAATTCCAGTTTTGAGAAGTAACAGGAATTCGAAGGTGAAACCTTTATAAAACACAGTTCGGATGAGTTTCTTTATGATGACAAAAATAGTTACTGTGTTAATTTTGATTATGTTGTGAAAACAAAAAGCCAGAGATCTTGAAGATCCAGTTAGAAGTTGTTAGTGTAATCTTAGTGATGCTTTATTACAGATTATGTACACTAGTAAACTTTTGATCTCAATAATCTACTTGAATGCAAATCAGAGTTTTTCACATTTCAGTTTCTGTTGTGTGCATAGTATTTGATGTGTAAGATCTCTGTTTATGATAATGCAATATTATAATTTGACAAAACCTGTGAAAAACCACATCTTTAAAGTTAACTATTGAGATTGAAATGAAGAGTCCAAAATCATATAAATTTAACACGAAGAGTCAACATTTTCTGATGTGGGATTTAAGTCGCATATCTACTATCTGAATAATCAAATATTCAAAGTTCCTGCAATGTACTCTAATTAAGTAGTCAAAATTCCTGATGTTTGAAGCATTTCAGTTTATAGAAGTGATTGATATTTCTGTACACCTTACATTGTTCTGGGGCTTACTTTATCTCTACTTTGAATTCCCTCAAGACAGAATCCTCTTCTCGCACAAAATGCGGGGGAAATAATTAACATCTGTCAGCATTGTGATAATGAGCCCTGTCCTGTGAAAATATGTGAACATGAGAATGCCAATGTATTGTGAAATTAATTGACCAAAACTTGATGAGGGTGGTTGTAGTGGTCCATCATCACTTGGAAGCTTGAATGCTCTTGAACTTTTAGACCTCCCCTCCAATAAGCTTGGTGGAAAAATTCCATGGCAGTTGGTAAATTTAAACTTTCTTCAAGTTCTATATTTGTCTTGAAACCAGCTCACGGGGCCCATTCCATGGGCACCCCATTTTGATACCTTCCCAAATACTTCATAAGCTGGAAACTTGGGATTGCGTGGATTTCCTTCGTCAAAAAATATAGAAGTGATGGACCACAACAACCACCCTCATTATTAGAAGATGATAGAAAGTCTCGAAGTGTGATACCCTTAGGCGAATCCCACATCGACAAAGCACGGAAGAGATGCTGGGTCTGTCTATGTATCCCACATTGGTTAGTGGTGAGAGAATTTGAGTGGTTAAATAGCCTGTGAACTCCTTAACTGTTAAGACGCGTTTTGGGTTGTAAAGCCCAGAAGCAAACCCATGATGGACTGTGTGTCCAAAGTGGACAATATCTTGACAGTGGGCCGGGTTATTGGACCAGAGATGTTACAAATGGTATCAGAGCAACTCCGCGTGTCCTCTTGAACGATGGTGGGACAAACCTCAGCGAGGACGCTGAGTCCCGTAAGGGGGGGTGTATGTGATACCCTTAGGCGAATCCCACATCGACAAAGCACGAGAGAAATGCTGGGTCTGTCTATGTATCTCACATTGGTTAGTGGTAAGAGAATTTGAGTGGTTAAATAGTCTGTGAACTCCTTAACTGTTAAAACGCGTTTTGGGTTGCAAAGCCCAGAAGCAAACCCATAATGGACTGTGTGTCCAAAGTGAACAATATCTTGACAGTGGACCGGGTTATTGGACTAGGGATGTTACACGAAGAGAGTAAATGGAGACACAAACATATTTGTTTCCAAGACAGTAGACCAAGACTTCATACAAGCTAATTAAATTACACTAAATGTTTGTGCAGAAATTGTCTCAACTCATGCCCCTTGGCTCATGGAGACGACAATTACACGATAGAAAATTACTGGAAACTAACAGCCACCTAATTAATAAGCCCTTCCTATTTCTTCACTACATGCTTTTTTCTGTTTATGATGGCCAGATTTTCCACATCACATATAATCTGCATCAGCAAAGTTTATAAAGTTTCAGCTATGGTAATCTATAGCAAATTATTTTTTGTATTTAACATTCAGTGTAAAATGCAGAAAATAATTTTAGTTCATCTGATTACCTTCAAAATTTTAGGTTCATAAGTATTTGCAGTCACAAGATCTTAATCTTTGACTCAACAAATAAATAAAAAAGGAAAAAATAAATCATATTGTAGCCAATCTATGTCCTCTTTCACAATATCTGTGATCATTTGGACTTTTGCCTTTGCCTGCAACTTACTGTTCAAATTGGATTATCTCACGCACTAAAAGAATTTTTTTTAAATTGGTAGGTAAGAGTTTGAAATTACATCAAACCTCGGGTAGGAACATGTCTTTTGGCCTTTTAGATATATTGAAATTACATCCAACTCCTAAATGATATTTCTTGAAATCTATATGTGAAGACTATGACTAATCAATAATTCATGAAATAGTCCCTACTCTGAAAAAGTAATTTACTGTTTCCAAGAAAATAATGTTGGGAAGTAGTTTGTGTAATGATTTAGCTTTAGCATCAATATGGTCTAGTCATGCTAAGATTTGTTTTCTTTAACTTTTGAATAAAACGGGATAACAACACTGAGAGTTATCGAAAAATAGAAATGAAAAAAAAGTCATCATAGGAAATGAAAAAAAAAAAAAAAGATCTCAAAAGCTGGAACTCACTTTCTTGGTTGTTTATATAGAAAACTAGAATATACACATAGTTGACATTTGATACAATTTCTGTGCGAACACTAAGATGAATTTTTAGTAGATAACTATTCTTGTTGCCATTTTCAGTGATTGGAGATGTTTGTGTAAATGAATTGTGGAGGTGATGAGATGAATATAGGCTTCCTCTGGAAAAAGAAAATTAAAGCTCACAATTGTAATGATTTGATACATGCTACTTCCCCTGCATTTCAAGAAACAGGACATTCTGTTACAATTGATCAGTGAAAAATAGTACACTTGAACATACTAATTTCTTCTTCTCTTCAACCTTCTCACAGTCATTGGTTGCAGCTGTTCAACCATCTGTGAAAACCATTGTGGTTTTCTTGTTGTGAATACAATTTATCCCATGGAAAAGCCTAACACCAATCCACTTCCATAACCCATCAAAGAGATTTTCCAATGAAACAACCTCAATGCATTGTCTTCTGTTGTTGGTGATGGTGAACCATCATTACTACAAAACTCTCTTGCAACCGAACACCAAAACCAAATTGATCAAAATCTAAACTTTCTCTAAATTTGAATAAAAGATCAACATTTTTTTCACCGCCCACTTCTAGTATTCTTGTTCAGTGATTTGCTGGGCTCTGAACAGAAGTGTTTTAGTGTGTTGTGTATTGGTCGGCAAGAAAGAGATTTACCCTTAGAAAGCTCTTCATTAACAATCATATCCTTACAGTTTTCTTTCTAAATAATGCAAATAAAGAGAGAAAAATACACGGATAGCAAAAAATGATCTTCATGATTTTCTTGTAAGAGTGATTTTATTTAATGTTCATGATTTGTAAGACATAAAGCACATACAATGTAAGTAACAAGTTCAGATATTAACTGCATTTTGTGGAGCAGAAAGAAGTTGTAGCTTACCATCAACTTATGTCTTACAGCACTTCAAACAACAAAAATAACAAACAAAATACTATTTACAGAAACAAATGAAGCACTTTCATTTTATGCTTTGATGGAAATTTGGATTTACCGTGAAAACTTGCAAATAAAGGACTGCAGAAATATTATATATAGACCATGCTGATTCAATCGGTTGCGCTTCTTGCTCTTGTGAAGCACCTGTCTATGAAAAGAAAAGAAGCTTGAAAAATTTACGGAGTTTATATTCAGATTCTCGCAGAAGCGTTAATAAAAAAGTATACTATAAAAATCAAAGCACTAACATTGTTAAGTGCAGCACTTGAAGTAATTAATTTCTTCTTCTTAGATGAGTTCTTTTCACTATTTTTATGACTCTATGTCTCACTCTTTTAACCGTTATTACAAACTATAGAGGTCTTCCTGTTGTGAATACAATATATGTTAGATATGGTGACTCCAATTCAAGAAAGGTGTTTCAAATGAAGAATTGGGAGTTCTAGTATCAGAACAGGTGTTCAGTTGTTCATTGGTCACTCCAGAAGCGTTCTAGCCATTCCAGTCTGAACAGAACTGTTCCATTTGGAATGGGCTTCTTCCGTCTGAAATAGGCGTTTCATAAGATGGAATGGCCGTTTTCTCACAGATAAAAAAGCTGCAATTCATGAGTTCATTACTAAGTTGGGAGACTTATTTCAGTGATTAGAGTTTTGAGTAATACACTATATTCAATGGGGCTATTAATCTCTTGCATTCTCCTTGTAAGTAAACTTAAGTAAAGTAAATTTCTCTATCCTCTGCCCATATTGATTAGGCTAACAAGTAGGTAGAATTCTAACCATTCTAGTTACTCAAGTGTATTCGAAGAGGTCCAAACAATATGTACATTGAACCCGGATGTGTTAACTTCTGAAAATTATACTATATTTTTTAGTTCATGCAGAAAGGGGTAGAGGACTGAATGATTATATCAATAGTCTGACCAGCACCAATGTCTTGATATTTTTTAACTTATGAAAATAGGCGTTTCATAAGAAGGATGGAGATTATATGATGAAAATTATACTATATTTCCAGCATATATTTTTTAGTTCATGCAGAAAGTGATTGATATTTCTGTACACCTTACATTGTTATGGAGCTTACTTTATCTCTACTTTGAATTCCCTCAAGACAGAATCCTCTTCTTGCACAAAATGCGGGGGAAATAATTAACATCTGTTAGTATTGTGATAATGAGCCCTGTTCTGTGAAAATATATGAACATGAGAATGCAAATGTGTTGTGAAATTAATAGACCAAAACTTGATGAGGGTGGTTGTAGTGGTCCATCATCACTTGGAAGCTTGAATGCTCTTGAACTTTTAGACCTCCCTTCCAATAAGCTTGGTGGAAAATTTCCATGGCAGTTGGTAAATTTAAACTTTCTTCAAGTTCAATATTTGTCTCGAAACCAGCTCACGGGGCCCATTCCATGGGCACCCCATTTTGATGCCTTCCCAAATACTTCATAAGCTGGAAACTTGGGATTGCGTGGATTTCCTTCGTCAAAAAATATAGAAGTGATGGACCACAACAACCACCCTCATTATTAGAAGATGATAGAAAGTCTCGAAGACAGTAAATGGAGACACAGACATATTTGTTTCCAAGACAGTAGACCAAGACTTCATACAAGCTAATTAAATTACACTAAATGTTTGTGCAGAAATTGTCTCAACTCATGCCCCTTGGCTCATGGAGACGACAATTACACGATAGAAAATTACTGGAAACTAACAGCCACCTAATTAATAAGCCCTTCCTATTTCTTCACTACATGCTTTTTTCCGTTTATGATGGCCAGATTTTCCACATCACATATAATCTGCATCAGCAAAGTTTGACTTTTCAGCTATGGTGTTCTATAGCAAATTATTTTTTGTATTTAACGTTCAGTGTAAAATGCAGAAAATAATTTTAGTTCATCTGATTACCTTCAAAATTTTAAGTTCATAAGTATTTGCAATCACAAGATCTTGATCTTTGACTAAAAAAATAAATAGAAAAGAAAAAAATAAATCATATTGTAGCCAATCTATGTTCTCTTTCACAAAATCTGTGATCATTTGGTCTTTTGCTTTTGCCTGCAACTTACTGTTCAAATTGGATGATCTCACGCACCACAAGAATTTTTTTTCCGTATAAAACAAACTAGATAGGATGTGAGATTGGAAATTAACATAGACAATATTGCTTTCTAGTTAGTAGACCAAGATTTATAATCTTTGTTATTGACTTATAATTAACATAGACAAAGTAGGCTTATTTTAGATATACTGACTATTCCAAGTGCTAAACGATATTCTTGGAATGCATTTAGTGAAGGCCAACACTAATCAATAATTCATGAAGTAGTCCTTACTCCAAAAAATGTATTTACTTTTTCCATGAAAACCATCTAGACGATGAGTTTTATAGCCGGAGAGGTTAAGAGACGAATACAGTGACAGTATATGATGGAAAGAAGAGGTCGTTGGAGACAAAGATGATGGTCGAGGTGAAAAAAAAAAAAAACCCTAGGTTTAGGGGGGAGGAAATATGACTTTCCAAAATTGAAAAACTTTAAGTAAGGGTGAAATGATTGGTTTTTTAAAACCTAAGGGTGAATTATAATGAATTATATATTTTTTAATATTATTTAAAAAAAACAATTTTATCCTTATATCTAATTGAAAATTTTAACTAAATTTGACTCACAATTAAGACTTTAAGTTTTTTAAAGATGGCAGGTGGGGGTTTAGAATTATATCAAACCTTGGGTGGGAACAAGTCCTTGGGATATATTGACTATTCCAAGTCCTAAATGATATTTTCTAGAATGTATTGTGAAGACTAAGACTAATCAATATTTCATGAAGTAGTCCCTTCTCTGAAAAAGTTATCAACTCTTTTCGAGGAAAAAATGTTGGAAAGTCATATGTATAATGATTTAGCTTTAGCATCACCATGGTGTAGTCATGCTAAGTGAATTTTTTTTTTACCTTTTTAATAAAATGGGATAACAACATTGAGAGATATCAAATTATCACTTTTTTTTTTTAATTTAAGATACTAACCTTTCTATAATTCTGATTGAAGGTACCTTACAAATACAATTAATTTTTTTTGTTTTGTTTTGTTTTGGAAGTAAGACTACTATTATTTAACAACTATTCTCCTTTGTCTCACTCTTCAAATTTGTGTTGTAGAGAATGAAGCTAATCTGAAATTTCACTCATGTGTGAATGATATGGGGTTGGGATTTATCATATTATAACCAATCTAAGTTCTCTTTCGCAACATTTGTGATCATTTGGACTTTTGCTTCGGCTTATGACTTCCTGTTCAAAATAGATTATCTCAAGCACTATGCAAGTTTTTCTTCGTGGAACAAATTATACAAATTGGAAAGGGAAAATGAAAAGCACAGATCACAGTTTATGTTAAACGCGCTACTTGTGCAATCTACTCCGCTTGTTGTGAGACCAAGACTTCGTGCATGTTAAATTATTGAAGAAGACCTCTACCCCAATCCTCACGCTCAACTTTCTCTTTCTTTTTCAAGAAAATTTTAACCCTTTTTTGACAATATTATGGTTGTATTGACTCATAACGTTCACAATTTATATTCACAGGCATCGTAATCACAAAAGAAAAAGGAAACGGTCCTTTAAAAGCATAATCTTATCATTGGTCACATATGTATTCACCTTATCTTTAAACTTGAGTTGTACAAAGTTTCAGATTTTTGAATTATTAACTATCCAAAATTTTTCGAATATACTCTCAAATGATTTCATTGTGGGAAAAGTCATGTACCCTATTCTTCACCGCATCAGCCTAATTGTGAACAAGGATGAATATATATTGTGATCAACACAAATGGACTCAGTAATTTTGCTTGTATCATTAATTATACTGATGCGTTTGAGAAGAGAAAAGTTTAAAAAAAAAAAAAAGACATTAAACATCATTAACTTTTGCATAAGATATATCTCAATTAGTCTCCCTTAGTTTGGTCAATATGGGGATTCCATATCTAATTTCTTTGGCACCACTTTGAAAATGACATTGGTCATAATCAAGGAAATTAATCATAATGTAACTTTTGAAAACTGAAAAACTACATATAAGAGTGAAGTTATTAGTTTTTAAAATTTAAAAGAGATATAATAAATTATATATTTTTAATACTATTATTAAAATAACGATTTTATCCTTAAATCTAATTAAAAATTTTAACCGAATATGACTTACAAGTAAGATTTTGGATTTTTAAAAATTGATAGATAAAATTTTAAAATTACATCAATGATCAAACCTTGGGTGGGAACAACTCTTTTGGGCTTTTAGATATATTTACCATTCCAAGTCGACTAATTAATAATTCATGAAGTAATCCCTACTACTCTGAAAAAGTAATTTACTCTTTCCAAGAAAATAATGTTGGAAAGTAGTTTGTATAATGATTTAGCTTTAGCATCAATATGGTCTAGTCATGCTAAGTTATGCTTTTCTTTAATGTTTTAATATAACGGGATAACAACATCGAGAATTATCGAAATATCACTTTTTTGGTTGGTTGAAAGTACTGATCTTTTTGTAATTTTGATTAAAGGTATCTTGCAAACACAATTAGAATTATTTGTTTTATTTTGTTTTGAAAGTAAGATGATTAGCTTGGTACCTTCAATAAAAAAAATAGTGAAATTACTCATTTCAATAGAAAAACTTGAAAGATCCACTATTTTAATATTAAAAAAAGACACTTCGATACTTTCAAATATTGTTATCCCATTTATATTCATATAATATAGTGGTATGCAGAGTATTATATATAGGTTCAATATATATTTGAACAAGAGAAAGTGAGATTAAGCAAAACATGAGTTTACATTTTTCTTACCAAGTTCACAAGAATGATGATTTTCGTAGACAATATGCCTGAAATCACAAATTCAACAAAATAAGAAGAAAAATGTGATGTAAACTAAACCACATATTAGACATAAATTGCGTGTGATTGAACGAAATGGAGACATATAATTGTTTTCTTGTCGGTAGACCAAGAACTTGTGCTGATTAAATTATTGGAGTCCTCTACCCCGATCTTCATGATTATTTATATCATCTATCAATTTATTTTGTCTTTCAAAAGTTGTAATCAATTGGATAGGGCTAGATTCAAGCCGAACTGAGCTCGGCTTGCAACTAGTTCGGGCTCGGCTCGATTCATATATAGGCGGCTCGAGCTCGATTCGGTTCGGCTCGGTTCGGCTCGTTTTTTATTATCAAAACGACATCATTTTTAATATATATTGATCAAAACGATGTCGTTTTATATAAAAAAATTTTTAAAAAAATTTACCGAGCCAGCTCGATCGAGCCGAGCTGAGTCCGGCTATTTTCGGGCTCAACCGAGCCGAGCCCGAGCTCGAGTCCAGCCCTACAATTGGACTTTTGCTTCCATGCATGACAAAATTGGACTTTTGCTTTCATTATTGGAGAAGTCATGCACTCCCCATTCTTCACTGCATCAGCTTAATTGTGAACAACTCACATGGACTTAGTAATTTTTTTCATTTGACCAAGTATACTGATGTGTTTGAGAAGAGAAAAGTTAAAACAAACACATTAAACATCATTAACTTCTGCATAAGATATATCTCAGTCTTTTATTAGTGATTTCAAAAAATAATTTAATTAGATTGACAACGTAAAATAACTCTTATATATTTTAGAAAATACACAAATCAAATATTTAACATAATATATGATAATTTAATCAATTACAATGCTAATTTATAATTGAAAATATTTTAAAAGCATTTAAGTAAAATAATACTTAGTATTTTTTTATTATTTTAATTAAATACAATAATCATTAATACATATTAAACTTTATCAAACATAATAATAATTTATATTTAATAATCTTATAAAACAACTTACTTTTGTAATAATCTCTATTTTTTTATAAAATATTAATTACACCAAACAATTAACTATTTTATACTATTCAAAATAATTAACAAAGAAAAAAAAGTTAGTGACAAACTTATATCATTTAATTCCAGAAAATCTTAATCGACATTTCTCACCCTCTCTCACTCAACGTAATTTTAGGCCCAAATTAAGCTATCAGGTGGGATCTACTCTCATCCTATTTTGAATAAATTGGCACTTAAATTTTGAAAGCTACATGAAGGATGATGCTTATGCCCTTTGAAAATGACATTAGTAATTTATAAGAAGTTTACATATGGTTGGCCAAGACTTTAAATTAGTTTCTGATGTAGTGATCCTCCATTTTTCATTTCTATATATAATGATACATCTTCTTGTGATTTCACCATAATTAAGTAAAGATGGGTTGTCTAACATACTCTTATCAACTTCTCTTCCTCCAATTTTTCCTCTTCTATTCTCAAACTTGTGCAACACTTTGTTCTCATCACCAGACTGTTGCATTACTCCAGTTCAAACAACTCTTTTCCTTCAAAAATACTTCTACCTCTTATTGTGAAAATAGGCATGTCATTTCTTATCCAAAAATGATGTCTTGGAAAGAGGATGTTGATTGTTGCTATTGGGATGGGGTCACATGTGATTCAGTGACTAATCATGTGATTGGCCTCGATCTTAGTTGTAGTTGGCTTTATGGAAACATCCCTTCAAACACTAGCCTCTTTCTTCTTCCTCAATTGAAAACACTCAATCTAGCTTTCAATGATTTTAAACTCTCTAAAATTTCCCCTGATTTTGGTCGAATGACCAGTTTGACATGCCTAAATCTCTCATTTTCAAACTTTAGTGGTCACATTCCATTTGAGATCTCACATTTGTCTAAATTGGTTACACTAGACTTGTCCTCAAACTATTTTGAGATTTATAGTTTTCCTGTGAGAATTGAAAGACCAGTTTTTGAAATGCTAGTTCAAAATTTGACGATGTTAATAGACCTTGTTCTTGATTTTGTGGACATGTCCTCCATCATGCCTAGTTCAATGAAGAATCTATCTTCCTCTCTGACTTCTCTAAGCCTATGGTATTGTAAATTGCAAGGGAACTTTCCAATTGATGTCTTTCGCCTACCAAATTTGCAGATCCTTTCATTAGGACGTAACTTCAACTTAACAGGTAATTTTCCCAAAGTTAATTGGAGTACACCACTCAAGTCTTTGTATGTCTTTGACATGAGCATGTCGGAACAGTTACCAAACTCAATCAGTAATCTCTTGTACTTGAGGGAACTAGGTCTTCAGAACTGCACTCTACAAGGATCAGTTCCTGCAATACTTGGAAACCTTACACAACTTACATCTTTGGATCTCTCATATAACAATTTTAATGGTCAAATACCATCATTTCTTTCACATCTTGCCAATCTTCAAGATTTATCTCTTTCATACAACAATTTTGTTGGTCAATTTCCTAAATTTTTTTTCAACTTAACACAACTTCAGCATTTACACTTGTCAAGTAATCAACTCACTGGCCCAATACCATCATTTCTTTCAAATCTTGCCAATCTTCAGGATTTATCACTTTCGTACAACAATTTTATTGGTAGATTTCCTAAATTTTTTTTTAACTTAACACAACTTCAGTTTTTATCCTTGTCAGATAATCAACTCACTGGCCCAATACCATCATTTTTTTCAAACCTTGCCAATCTTCATGATTTACATCTTCAGAACAATAGTTTTATTGGTCAATTTCCTGAATTTTTTTCCAACTTAACAAAACTTCAGTCTTTAGACTTGTCGAGTAATCAACTCACTGGCCCAATTCCAGTTTGTTTTGTTAACTCATCACAACTTTCTTATCTCTCCTTGTCAAGTAATCAATTAACTGGCCCAATCCCAAGTTCAATCTCTGAACTTGTGAGTCTAAAATACCTTGATCTTTCTTCAAATAGTTTAAGTGGTATTACAGAGTTTCACATGTTTTCAAAGGTCAAAAACCTTAGGTACCTTTCTCTTTCTCATAACAATTTGTATGTGATCACTACCGGATTCAATGTCAACTCATCATTTCCTCAATTTGAATCTTTGCATTTATCTGCTTGCAACATCAGTGAATTCCCAGGTTTCTTAAGAAGACTAGATCATTTATCTCAGCTAGATCTTTCTGAAAATAAAATCCATGGTCACATACCAAACTGGATGTTAGAGATTGGAAAGGATACTTTATCCGGGCTAAATCTTTCCCACAACTCTCTCACAGGCACAATCCAGCTTCTATGGAAAAATCTTCAATATCTAGACCTTCATTCTAACATGCTCCAGGGATCGCTTCCAATTCCACAGCCTTACATGAGAATAATTTCACTGTCGAACAACAATTTGATTGGGGAGATACCAGACTTGATCTGTAATATGAGCTTCATTGAGATTTTAGATCTGTCAAATAATAGTTTAAGTGGTATCATTCCAGAATGCATGGGGAATATTAGTAGTCTTCATGTGTTGGATCTGCGGAAGAATAGATTTAATGGCTCCATTCCAAGAACATTTGCAAAGGGAAACAACTATAGGACCCTTAACTTCAACAACAATGAATTGAAAGGGTCAATTCCACGATCATTGATCAACTGTTCAAGGCTCGAAGTTCTTGATCTTGGAAATAACAAGATAAATGACATGTTCCCACATTGGTTAGGAAATCTTCCAGAGCTACAAGTGTTGGTTCTTCGTTCCAACAAATTACACGGTTCTAATTGGGGTTGTTCTAATACCAAAAATTGTTTTCCTAAGTTGAGAATCTTTGATCTCTCAAACAACACAATTAGTGGTCTTTTGCCAACCAGGTATTTCAAAAGTCTTACTGCCATGATGGACTTTGGTGAAGCTGAGAGGAGGTTGCAATACATGGGTGAGAATTATTATCAAGATTCTGTGATGGTAACTTGGAAAGGATTTGAGTATCAACTAGTGAAAATTATCACTATTTTCACTACTATTGATTTCTCAAATAACAATTTTCATGGAGAGATTCCAGAAGTAATTGGGAAGCTTCATGCTCTTCGTCTTCTCAATCTTTCTCAAAACAACCTAATAGGTTGTATCCCACCATCTATTGGGAATATGAGTGACTTGGAATCCTTAGACCTTTCTTCAAATAAGTTAGTTGGGAAAATTCCTTGGCAATTGACCAAATTGAATTTTCTTGGATTTCTGAATTTGTCAAAAAACCATCTCAGTGGACCCATACCTCGAGACAACCATTTCGATACCTTCCCAAACAATTCATATGATGGGAATTTGGCATTATGTGGATTTCCTTTGTCAAACACATGTGAAACTTATGAGAAGACACCACAACCACTCTCAAAATCAGATGATGGAGAATCTTCAAATGGTTTTGGTTGGAAAGCAATGTTGATTGGCTACGGATGTGGAATGGTATTAGGAGTTACGATGGGATATCTTGTGTTCTCAACAGGAAAGCCTCTATGGGTTATAAGGATTGTTGAAAGAAGGCAACCTAGGAAGGGGAGAAGGTTGAACAACAAACGTGGAAGAAGAAGCACTTAATTGATTCAAAAAGTTCTCATGGGTGAGTATTAGTGCAAACTAGCTTGTTGATAATATGCAGTATTTTTTTTTTTCTCTTGCTTTGAATCTTGTGTATTTTTTTTTCCATACAAGCTGTCAATCGCTATGTAATAAATCCTTTAATAAAATGTTGAAGGGTGGACTCTGTCGTGTGGTTTCTTTTCATTATTTAAATTAGTTAATCTCATCAAACAACATAACAATATATAATCTAATACTCTTATTTTACATTCATTAACATTTACAGTCATAGGAAACTTTACTTTAAAGTAGAAAATTAATATGAAGTCATGACTCATTAAGAACTGATGGAATTTGTATTCATAAATATTTTTGTTTACTGAGTGACATGGATATTTTCGATTAATGAAAACTCTTCTCATTGTTCTATTCAGCTCATTCTCCTTTCTCTTAGCATTCTTTCCATCAAATTAATTGTTTACATTCTGGAAACCGTATGAAATTGTTGAGTATTGTATCAGAGTCCTCTAGCTCAATCCTCACTGCATCAACCTACGGACAATTTCTGCATTTCAGACTAATACAAGAATGTTTAATAACCACAAATTTGTCTTATCATCTATTCATTTAATTTCGTTTTCAACAGTTGCAATTAAGAACTGTCAAAACCTGAGAAACTTTGGATCAAACATCCTTCAACAACAATCTGTTCTGTCCATAACTCCACACCCTACATTAATTTTCTGCATTTTCCACAACAAAAAACTCTGAAAAGAAGGGTTTAGTGTGTTGTGTATTGGTCGGTGAGAAAGAGATTCACCCTTAGAGATGTTTGTGTATATGAATTGCGAAGGTGATGAGATGAATTTAGGCCTCCTTTGGAAAGAGAAACATGACATTCTGATACATGCTACTCCCTCTGCATTTCAAGAAACAGGACATTCTGTTACAATTGATTAGTGAAAAATAATACACTTGAACATACTAATTTCTTCTTCTCTTCGACCTTCTCACAGTCATTCGTTGCAACTGTTCAACCATCTGTACAAACCATTGTGGTTTTCTTGTTGCGAATACAATATATCCCATGGATATTCCTGACACCAATCCACATCGATAACCCATCAAAGAGATTTTCCAATCAAACAACCTCTATGCATTGTCTGCTGTTATTGGTGATGGTGACCCATCATTATTACAGGTCTTTGACAATGGCGGACCACACAACCCGGGGTTTCTGATGAAGGAGTCATTTGGAAATGTTTTGAGTTGATTTCCTTGAGGTATAGATCTCATAATAAGTTGTAAGAAAGGTTCAATACCGAAAGAAATGATAAATTTGCCAATTGATTAAAAATTTCTCCTGAAAGCTTGTTGAAAGAGAGGTCTAATAACTCAAGTTGTGTTAAATTTCCTGTTAATGATGGGACATAATCTCTTAGATTATTGTGAGAAATGTTGAAGACTATGAGTGAATTAAGCTTTCCAATGGCTTCTGGAATCAACCCTCGAAATTGGTTGCTTGACAAATCCAAAGCTATGAAGTGATTAGAACTCTCTCTATATCTAGGTCAGCTCCTTTCAAAGTGAAAATAATAGAATAATATGAACCAAAACCTGAGTGCAACATTATTCTTATCCCCTTGCATCATAGATTTAAAATTTTCAAGATATCTTGTTGGCAGATTTCCAGTGAACTGATTGTAAGAAAGGTCAAGGATTTGCAACTCAGACAAGACAGAACTTGTATCAGGATCACCAATGGGACCATAAAATCTATTACATCTCAAGACAACTACTTGCAAATATGGAAGATTTCCTATCCATTCAGGAAATTTATCATTAATCATGTTAGTTCCAACATCAAACACTTCCAACCACAAGCAATTAGCCAAAGGGTGCAATGGTCCCTCCAACTTATTACCATGTATCTGATGTAGCGTGTTGAATTGAATACTTGCCAAAGCATTGGGTAATAGGTCCACTCAAGCTAATATTAAATAATTCCAGTTATTGAATAGATGATAAGCTGCAAAACCATGAAGGGATCAGTCCAGAGAGTTTATTGTTTGCAACTGAAAGAAGAATCATTGAAGCAAGTTTGATCTAAGGTCAAGATATTGCAGGTTTATCATGGATGGATTTTGCTCAAAACTTGTAAAGGAATTCTGAAAGAGATTTAGGAAGTACAGTTTCCTCCACAATTCTGTTTCATGTTGGGCAATTTGACCATAAATTCTGTTGCTAGAAATGTCCAAATATTGCAGATTTCTCGAATTCTTTAAGAAATAAGGGAATCCAGTTAAGCTGCAATGAGAGGAACTGAAAAACCAAAGGTTCAGCAAGGTGAAGTTGAGAGTATTGTGGGCTAATTCTAGTAGGCTATTATATGAAAGTACAATTACTTGGAGTTTTTCAAGTTTTTGAAACATTTCAGACATCAGAATCTCACTCAAGTTGTTTAATGAAAGGTCAACAGAAGAGAGGTTCAAAAATTCAAACATGGCATTTGGAACTGGACCTTGAATCCCATTACCCACCACACCCCCACCACCCCCACCGCACCCCCCGCCCCTACACCACCACCCCCACCCCCCCACCCCCCCCCCCCCCCCCCCCCCCACCCCCCCCCCACATTACTTAGATAAACATTACTTAGTTTATCTAAGTAATGTTCTCTTATCGGTTTTTTTCCAATCCATAAATCTATTTCTGAAATTTTTTTAATCAGTGAGCCATATGTTACTGAAGATGAGTTGAAGCTGATGTTGCATGGAGCTGAGTTGAGTGGGGCAATAGAGGAGGAAGAACAGGTAGTAAAATTAACTAATTATATTTTTCTTCTATTTTCATGTTTTGACATTAAATATAAGTAATCTTGTTTAGTTTCCGAACTGTGGTAATCAGAGAAATCTGTAAAGCCATGAATTTTATTCTTCATCCTATTGCCTTCTTGCCATTTCTTGGCAGAATAGATTGCTGACTAGTTAATTGTCCTTATCCAAGTTGATATGGCTCATTTTGTTTATTTCACTTTTTTTTTTATAGCTAAAGGGGCATTTTTTATTAAAACGAACTTACTACCTACAAAGTATTGTCATCTATTTGTGATTTTTTTAACTGCTTATTACCTCAAGAAATTATATAAAACTTTCCAAGAATTTGTTTTTATGGTTCAAATGCTCTTTTCTTAAGAATTTCTTTGCAGGATATGATTGAAAATGTGTTAGAGATAAAGGATACACACGTTAGAGAGGTGATGACGCCTCTTGTTGATGTAGTTGCAATTGATGCCAGTACCACTCTTGTTGATTTCCACAACTTGTGGGTGACTCATCAGTATTCAAGGTAAACTAATTCTTACTTGTAGTTTGTTTCAGTGACTGCATATCAAAACAGTGAAGAAGTCTGAGGATGGTTGTTTAGGGTTCCTGTGTTTGAGCAACGCGTTGACAATATTGTGGGCATTGCTTACGCAATGGATCTGCTGGATTATGCTCAGAAGGTCAGGGGATTTCTATTTTTGTTTCTCCCTCTCTTAGGTTAGTAGCACGTTTCTTATTGATTTTATGCAACAATCTCATAGTGTGCAGAATTTTTTATCTTTCAATTTTGAAGGGGGATCTCCTAGAAAGTACTGCAGTGGGGACATCGCCCAAAAACCTGCATACTTCGTGCCTGGTAATCCTTATGGCCAATTTTGAGTTGATGCTTTGTTTTTTAAATGAAACTTATTGTATTATTTTTTTTATGTGAGTCAGTTGTTTATATCATCTGTCTGAATTTAATAGGATTTTGTTATTGGTTTTGAAGATTCAATGTCAGTTTGGAATCTTCTCAGAGAGTTTCGCATTAGGAAAGTTCATATGGCTGTTGCTCTAAATGAGTCTGGTGGAACTGTGGGGGTATGTACTTGGATAACTCAGATAGTACTTTTGACCTTCAGTTTTGATGGCCTAACCCTGGAAGATGTTGTTGAGGAAATTGTTGATGAAATCTTTGACAAAAATGATTCAAAAGTAAATCTCACTGTTAATATTTCTCTTTGTAATAACTTTGCTCAATGATAGACATAATACAGGTTTTCAGTAATTTTTCATCATTATATGGATTTATTTGCATTATCTGCCCTTTATCATTCAATAAGAGGAGGAGATCCAGAAAAAAACTGGCTACATTGTGATGCGAGCAGAGGGAATAGATGATGTGGATGCTAATACATCTATTGATCAGCTCTCTGAAGACTTAAATATCAAAATGCTGGAGGTATGATATTCCTTCAAGTAATGCTGTGTTGATGCCAGTATTAATGCCTCTCTAATGTTTATGTTAAAATGTATATTGATTAGCTAGGACGTGAAGTACTTATGGTGGCAGGATTACCCTGTCACATTTATAATTGTGAAGCATCCTTAATTCCCCTTCATCTGTAGAAACCTGTTGATGGATAAACTTTATTGAGATTATCCCTTTATCCCTATTTGAGGGACTAGTACTGGTAATTCTTATGATAATTTAGTAGTATTTCATTACGGCCAAAAAGAATTTGATTAATCACAGTAATACACTATATGTTTACCATGATCTGTTGACTGATCTGAGACTATTTAACTACTGGGTTATGCATTGATGTCAATGGGTAAAAGCTGTATCGTGATAGTCTTCCTTGTGCACATTGGGGCTACTATCTGATGTTTCAACTGAAGAAATTGTACTTGATTATATGCTGTTTTAAGTCTCCATGATTGCTTAATTTCACAGAGTTACCTTTTTCTTTCCTATTAATTTATAGGATCATCAGTATGAGGTTTTATATGTGAGGCCTTTGGATACATTCCAAGGACTGGTGAGAGTTTGAAAGTGGTCCTTGAAAAGGAAAACCAGGAAGAAAACGAAGAACATGATGAATCTGGATCTGACTGCCAAGAATTGAAAGAAAAGCATCTAATTTACAAGCTCGAGGTATGGTCTCAATCCATTTGTGCTACATTTACTCATGGAAGATCCAGCAAGTAAAATTGTGGCTATGGTTTTATTTTAGGGCTTAGGGTCTCAAGCTTGCAACCTTGTAGCTCATCAAGTTTGAGCTCAAGCTTTGCCTAAATACAATTGAGTTAAGTAATACTTGGCTAAATTGCATATCTAGTAATCAATACCAAAAGAATCAACTATATCTTCCCTTGTTTAGTATCATGCATGGTGAACTATGTTTTCCCTGTGTGTAAGTAAACCTTCAGATCCCAGTACTATCAATCTATCATTTGTTTTTTCTACCATGTTTTGTGTTACGTGGGTTTGGTCGATAAGATAAGACAGCGGTGTCCACGGATTTTAGATTCTTGAAATAACCTATGAATTTATACATGTGGATCATACTTATAGTGGTTGCAAGTCCTGTGAAATATCATTTGACCATTAGTTCAAGCATGTTATTTTATTCTGATTTTCTAGTATGCTAAATTTAAAGATTTTAGAATCTGATGAGTCCTACTCCGAACACACTACAAGATTCACTGAATAACTTCTCCTTTCAATCCTTATAAGTGCATGCTCAAACAAGTCTTTTTTTTTTTATTATTAGTAGCTTTAACCGTTATTCTTGTTGTCGTCAATGCAGATACTAGCCGGAAATGCCAGAAACGTTAGTGCTGTTCGGTTTGAAAGGATAAACAATGATGAAGCGAAGTTTAAGGCAAAAGAAGAAACTCGCTTGGTTCCTAAACTCGTGAAGAGAAAATGGAGCAGTGACGATGAATCAGACAGTAACGATTATGACAGTGATGCATACTCAAAAAGACTAGAGGATGATCCCTCTGGTGACCATGTAATTTCTGAACATGTGGGTGGTCGTTATGACACCACTGTAAAAACATAGTTACATCGCACTTTTTTCATTAACAAAACTATGTTCACTAACAAAGAATATTAATTTTTATTCTTACACTAACATGAACAGTGGTTAAAACATTGAGAAGTTAATGAATTTTAATTTTTTTTCTTTTCAACTAAAAAGAAGTATCAACAGCTTAACAATGGCAGTTTTTTCTACAGGGCCATAAGTAGTTCCCTGGAAGAAAAGTATGTGTGGTCTGAAGGGCAGAATACCTGCTCAAAGAAATAGCCATGGAGAGGTTCTTATCTTAAGTGGTGTGTGTGTTCGCAAAAACCCTTTTAGAACTAAAGCTAGAATATGTTGACTTCATAAAATATATTGACTTGAAGAATTCCAACTTCCATCATGTACTTAGCGTAATAAAGTATGTCAACTTCGTGCACATCCATTCTATACAGTTGAATGGACTTGAACTCATAACAGTGCTGGCAATTCGTAGAACCAAAGCAAGATTACATTAGCTTAGTGTCAATGAAAGGAAGTCGTTCATATAATCCATAAAAGGTGGATCTTCAGTTCTTGAAACTTGCTTAATATTCCATATACACCATGTGCAACATTTACTGGGCAAATTCTCAAGTGTTGGTCTTTCCATTTAAAGTTCAAAATGAAGCTCCTTTTCTTCATATCATATTGCAAAACATCAATTCTTTAGAATCTCTAAACAATAGCCTAACTGTATTTTTGGCTGGCTAATATGAAGGTAAGAAAGAAGCTTCATTATTCTATCTATAATTTGCATGGACTCTAAGGAAATCCCACATCGACGATGCTAAGAGAAGATGGGTTAAATTTCGGTGTGTTCAGAGTGTTTCATTATGATGGTAATGTTATTTGATATTTAATTTTGCAGCAAAGGATAGTCACAAAGGTGCAAGTGACACGTGAGAAATGCAGGTCCAAGACCATGGAGACAGCCGCCGCCGCAGATGGTATTAAATTTTGATAAAATAATAAATAAAAATCAGCCATTTGCCAATATTTTATTATCTTTATATTGTTTAATTTTTTGTGACTGATGTAATATAATATAGGTGTAATCTCTGTGGCATTAGAGGGGGAAAAACAAAGACAAATTGGTGGTGGTCGCTGATGGAGTTGATGCAGCCGACTTGACAATCCAACTGAGCAAGAAGCTTGGCCATGCGAGCTTAAAAATGGTGGAACAAGTAGAGGAGAAACAAGACAACAAAATTGAAGCCGAAGAAACAAAACCATCTACCAGTTCAAGTCCTCCGACCTCACCATATCCATCAAGTTATTATCATGGCAGTGGTGAGTATGAGCTATGGAAAGTTTTTTACGATCCTCAGCCTGCAGCTGGCCCCTGTGCAATCATGTAAATTCAACTTCTATTCAATTCTTTTCCCCTCTTCTTCTTCACACTATATGGTATGAAACTTCCGTATTTATATGTAGTGTAACTTATAATAAGAGCTTCAACAGGAATGCATATACATTTACCAAATCAAGATCATATGTTAAATCAATAAAAGCAAAGATTTTTACTGAAGTATACTTCCTCATTAGTAAATATGGGAATGGAAAAAAAAACAGTATGTGAATTGTACTAGTGTAATACAATAAATAATGAAAAATACATTTGTAAAAAAAGACCGATAAAATTTGTATACGGGAAAAGTACAGAAATGTATATACGGATTTAATACGACACATCATCAATAATATGTTTCTAAAAATACAGTAATATCATAATTATTTTAGTATTTTTCATGAATCTACTATTGAAAATTAAAAATTCTTTTGAATGTATTTAATACACAAATAATACACATATTTATTTACTATAGTATATTTGCATCAATACAGTATAAACTCACGTGAATAATCGTCTTCCATATCTAAAATTTACAAAGATTGTAAAAGGAATACTTGAATCAAAGGAAGTATTATCGAAGAATAAAATATATAAAATAATCTATAATGTGTAATAAAATGTCTAGTCCTTCACGTTCTTTAAACAAATATAACAAATTAAGTTTATTTTCATCCAATTATATATTTAATTATAAATTATATAAAATTATTTTGAATATTATTTTTAAGCAGTTAAATAGTTCAATTTTTAATTTAACCAGACTATCCCTTCCACTAGGTTGACATTTAATCCAATTCTGAAAACATTAGTTTAAATATATTCTTTTACCACCAATGTGTTTTTATGATTGTAATATACAATTGATGCGTTTCATATAAAAGCATATAGGATTGATAGATCAATGCATTAAAATTTGGCATAACAATATATTAAGTTGTCATATATATATAAATACATATATATACATATCTACCATTTCTGCTTATTACAAAATTCTGAATGGACTAAGTTAACAGTTTAATAACAATCATTCCCCCAACTCTAAGTGATTCCATCAAGATACTATCGAAATTTTCTACTGGTTCTGGTAATTGACTTATAAAATGTTGACTTCAAATCAATTTTATAAATTGGCTTGAACTCAAGACACTGTTGAATCTATTAAAAGTCAAGCAAGCAAAACTATATCAACTCACATGTATTAAAGGAATTATATTGGTAAATAAAATCCATAAAGTGTGGATCTTGCGCTCTTGAAACTTAATTTGCATGCAATGCAAGTTCATTAACTTGGCCAAACTCACATGCATTTACATAATATATTGGATTCAATATCTATATATAGCTGTTTTAATTTGTTCTTTATCATAAGGTGACACAGCCAGTTCATTATAATCTCTATGCAATAACAAACACAGGCTGAATAACTATGAAGGTAAGCTAGCTATGACATTATCAATCTGTCTCTTTGATTGATCCTTTTTTTTTTCAAGGAAGATGATCTTTTTTTTTTTTGGTTGTTGTTGTTGTTAGCTTCATTGTAATGCATGTTAGTACTTTGATGGTGCAGCAAAGGATAGCGATCAAGGTGGACGTTATAAAATGTGACAACTGCAGGTCCAAGGCCATGGAGACAGCCTCCAGCATGGATGGTATATATGTTGAATTTTGATAAGAAAATGGAGGAAACGCAAACCATTTTGCCACATTTTGATGTTAATCTAAAGTGTTTTGTGATATGATAATAGGTGTAATCTCAGTTAGATTGGAGAAGAGAGAAAATATAATGGTGATTGGAGATGGAGTTAATGCAGCTAAATTGTGCAAGAACTTGAGAAAGAGACTTGGGTTTGCAAGCTTAGAAATTCTGGAGGATGTGAAAGAGGAAACTGAAGATAATTATGAGGCAAATGAAAATCCAAATACATTTGCATCATATACATCAAGTTGCGAAAAGTGTAGAGATCCTGACTCATGCTGTTGCACCATTCTTTGATGTAAAATATTCCTTCCTTTCCCCTTTCTAAAATTTATAGCCCTGTTTGTTTTTTAATTGTACATAGGAAAATGTGTTTAATTCGTTGATTCCTCGACATTACTTTAATTGTTTCTTAATGTACCCCTAAGTATATCCTTTTATACGAGATTTTTTATATTAATACAATTTTGTAATTAATTAAGGGGTTGGGCCTCGCATTATGTCTGTAAATAATGTTATCTTGATCTCTAAATAGTAGAAAGTGATGAATTATTTGTTTTAAACTTTGTCAGTTTCACAATTTTTGTCCTTAAAAGACGTTCTGTAAGGAAGAGAGTTACGATAAGTTTATATCGGCACAATCCTCTCCACCCGTCGGATACGGTATTTTTAGTAATCAACAAGAAGAAATTTAAGGAATAGGAAGGATATATGTCATAAGGAATATTATTTTTTCCTCGTCAATTTGCCTTGAACAAGAAGCGGATGTTGTCATAATCTTCAACAAGGCATATCAAGTTCCAAGCATTAGAAGGATAAAGATTTCAGCATCAGCATAATACCTTTATATATGAAAAGCCAACACTGTCATGAAAAACACTTGTTTTTAGAACTGATATAACAATAAAGTTCCGAGCATTTAGTAGTGAATAATCGTGTTTGTCAGTAAAAGAACAAGGAAGATAAAAGGGAAGTCGAGGCAATACTTCATACACATGACATCGTGCATGATGCACACCAGCAATAAAATATGACCTAATTATGAGTCACAGTCTATAATATATAAGGAATGGCCATGTGATAATATGATACAGCTTTAAGAGAATCACCAATTTCAGCATCATCACATGGCTTCATGCTAAGTTAAATATTTGTATACAGAAAGTCAATACACGATATAATTTCAACTTGTTCATTCAGAAAAAAAATATTTTCTTGATTATGAATGAAAATTGTTTCAGTCTTCTCTCTCAAATAGATAAGCTCAATTCCTATCTATCCAATATTTTTTTGATCTGTAGCAAAGTCTCATTCATGGCCGTGTAAATTGTATTTCTGATGATATTTGGTTTATTTGAATTTCTCATAGAATAATTGTAACACAATTTGTCATGATTTTATTTTAATTCAAAGGCTATTTTAACTAATTTCTTACGATAGAAGATACTTATATATATTTAATATTTCTCATATTTTGTCGATATGAGATTTAATTATGAATATTACTATATAACTAATTTTTTGTAATATGAGATTTTCATACATATTTATGATGTCTCTTATGTTTTATGATATTTGACTAGGAACATTACAATAAACATATCCATAAAAAATCAAAAACAAAAATTAAGTATATCTTCTTGAAAGATTAGGCCAGATTCCGGTAGAACTAAATTATTGATAAATACCAAAACTTGGTCATGTATGTTTTAATTTCTTGCCTAAACAGCTTTAAGAACATAAAAATACAATGTCACAAGAACAATTACAAATAAACTAAAGAAAGATAAGCCTTTTTCTGCTAATTATAAAATTCTAAATAAACTTAATTTCAATTAAATAAAAACATTCCAGTTTTCATAACATGTGATCATCCAAGTTTTTATACTATTTTCATAATTGACTTAAAATCTATACCAAACAATTGACTTAAACCAATGACAGTGATGAATTCATTGGAATTCAAGCAATTCTAGTTAGCTCGGTGTGAATGGACATTATAATTGTACATAAAATCCATAAAATCTGGATCTTGAGTTCTTCAAACCTTAAAATATTCCTTTTACTATATTAAATAATTGACCATGTTTGTGCATGAACTCATTTGGAGGCTTCTCCTGTGTTGACATATATATATAGGAATCAGGAGCTGTTATTCTTCATCAGGTTGCGACACATTCAAGTCAAATACTTGTGGTTGTGGCTGGCAAATATGAAGGTTTGTAAGCTCTAACATGATGAATAATTTTTCCTTCTTGTTTGAGGGTTTATTTGATTTAATTTTGCAGCAAAAGATAGTTATAAAGGTGCAAGTGAGATGTAAGAAATGCAGGGCCAAGGCCATGGAGACAGCCGCCGGAGCAGATGGTATGTGCAGCATGCATATTTAAATAAATCCGTTTTAGAATAAATTTGATCAGTAAAAGTGATGAAAGACAGCCCCAGTTGCCCACTATTATGTTCTTCAAGCTGCTTAATGATTTTGTGATATGATATAGGTGTAATATCGGTGGCATTGGAAGGGGAAAACAAAGACAAAGTAGTGGTGATCGGAGATGGAGTTGATGCAGCAGACTTGACGATGGAATTGGATAGGAAGCTTGGCCATGCGAGCTTGGAAATAGTGGAAGAAATGCAGGAGAAAAAGGAGCAGAAAGATGACAAACCACCTGCTCCCACTCCAACTCCAATCACATATTCGTTTGCAGAAACTTATCAACCTCAGTATGAAATACATAGAATTGCTTATGATCCTCCGCCAGGCCGCTGCATCATCATGTAAAACTTAAATAATTTCTTATTGCAAAGAGTGTAATTCTTATATATTTGTTTGCGAAATTTTTCTTCATGCATAAGAGTTTTCACCTTCTGCTGTCATGGTATTGATTTTTGGCATGCCAAGATATTATCCTATTTGGTCATACAACCCATCATGATTTTGTATTTGAGTTTTATAATCTTAAAACATCTTCAAAGTATAAGAAGCCACATGTTATTTCACCAGTTTTGGGTTAAAATTCTAAACCATATATATATATACATACACACAGAATCTCTCTATTATGCTTCCATGTTGTCCCATTGAAACTAGGGATGGACAAGTCGAATTAAAATAAAAGAAATTTCAGATCAAGATCAAAGTCTTGCCGATGTTGTCTGTACTGGAGCTTGCCTATTCTTGTTCTTCTCGTACTTCACCTTAATTTATATTCCTGTAATTAATGTGTCACGTGCAAGGATGATTACGAATAAATCAGAGAATTTAATTTAGTTGTAAGCCTATAATTAATATGTATATAAAATTCTAATGAACTCAATTTCCAATTAAATAAGAACCATTCTCAGCCTCTTAAGTGATGCCAATATCATATGGTTGAATCTTAATACTGATTCTCAAATTGTGGACTAAATTATAATCAAGTTCTATGCATACTTAAAAAACTAGAGTAGGATTCCATTTGAACTATTCAAGCTCAAATTTAAGATTATATCGAACAAGCTGAGTTTAAATTAAAGATTGAGTTTAAATTGTTTTTAATCAAATTTAAGTCTTAACTAGTCAATTTCGAATTAACTTTTTTATATTTAAATCAATCTTGGGATAGGTCTTGTTTAGAATCGAATTCTAGTCTAGTTAAAACTCACGGGAGTGGTGAATATATTAGAAGCCAAGCAAGAGTATATGTTAATGCAGATTGAATGGAATTGCATTTATCAGTACATACGATCCATAAAAAGTGGATCTTGATGAAACATTCAGAAATTCCTTAGGCTAGTGGGATGTTCATTTTTCACCATGTTCAAGTTAATTTATTCAGCAAAACTCACATGCGTTGACATATATTATTTTCTTCAACTCAATTCGTTCATAAGTCTACAAAATAACAGCACAACATTTCCAGAGCAACTCGTTCATTCATCTAGTGATACTATTCACCATGTTGATGACATTATTTGTCCCATCAGCACTCTAAAGACATAGTATATCAATTTAAACAAATTCAAACTCAAATAAAAAATTATGGATTTGATCTGAACTTGAGCCAACCCTAGATTCAGTTCAAATCAAATCTAGCCCTACATGAAAAGAAAGATGAAATGTTATTTCTTTTAATGACAGGAAAAGAAATAAATGGGGAACTTGAACAAAAATGAGAAGTTAGTTAGTAGCCTTGGATGAATACGATTGAAGAACAGACCAGGTTTGCCGTTGACCTTCAGGTTCCGGCAACCTGACGTTAGGTGCCGTGTAGGGGTAGATGAATTTCCAAGGTCAAAATCATCTAGATCTCTTTCGGAGTGCGTTTGTAATTATAAGAAGTTGAAAGGGGTTCTGTGTAATCATTTTACTATTATGGGGTTATTTAAACAGACAAAAATACAGGGGTAATTGATATCAGGAGAAGATGATGGTCGGTTTAGTTTTACTTTTAACCCATACACTTTTGCTCCTGGTGAAGCCCATAATGTTTTAAAACTAACATAAACTCCCCCACTTTCACTCTCCATTCTCCGACTGTCTTGAATCATTGTTCGGCTTAAACAAACCAAACTTGAATCATTGTTCGGCTTAAACAAACCAAACTTGAGGTTAAGTTTCTACTTGACAATCGACACTTCACCGATGTCATTGCAACACCGAAGCTTGTCTCACCAACAATTCCCCTTTTCTGACAACTCTTCTTCTCCGACGTCACTAAATGTTCAACAGACTCTATCTCAGCTAACCCCTATTAGACTTCGAATATGTTCGAATCAACCCCAACTAACTTTACTTAATCTTTCTTTCCCTGGTTTTTTTATCTGCAATTGGGTACATATTTCACAGATTTAACCTGTCACTAATACTATAAAAAATAATATCCATTCAAAGCCCAGAAAGGCAATTTTAACGCTGCCTCAAATATCAAAACAAAATTGAGTATAAAGAACAATGTCAAGCAATTGGGACACACCTCTCTACAGAAAGCAAATGCCTAAGGGTTCTTAAAAATATAAAACACAAGTAAAAATTTTACTGACAATAAGTTATGCTACCAAACAAAAAATTTATCTGCTGCATTTCATTATGAAAAAAAGGAAATTATCCTATAGTGAAGCAACAGATTGTCGTCTGCAAATCCTTCCAGTGTACATGATCATTATCGACAACTCGACCATCCACATTTTGCAGGGAACTTGGGGTGGAAATCAAAGGTTATGCACGGTATTGAACAAATGCTCATATCATCTTCTCAATGAAGCACAGAACAAGCCACCGGTATCTCTGCAGCATTAGAGTGAAGATTAGAAGATACCAAATGTAGAACTTGATTTATAAAAATTGGCAGTCATGCCAATAGAAACACTGAAATTTATTTTTGAACTCCGGATATCATTGTGCATTCTTCCAGTGTAAACAACATTTTTGAAGCAGCCTCTACAATAAAGAGGTTGGTAGTTTTAAGTTATTACCTTCGTACTACGGATTTTGCTGTACTTGTCGATGTATCTGCAGAACCCAATCAACATAACCGCTGCTACCACCGATCTGGTCCTCAACAAGGTTTGTAAGGAGAAAGAAGCCTTCTCTGGGCTGTTCACCTTGTCTAACAAGATGACACAGCTGATAATAGGAAAGGTCAATCATTCGAAGTCCCTCCAATATCTTCAAGAACTTTCTTGACATTTCGCTATCACGCTTACCAAGGGTAACCTGATTCAAAGAATTAAAAAAGAACATAATACCAAGTTAATTCAATTACAGCCTCATCAAGAAGAGGCACAGAGAAACAGGAAAATTGATTTATCATGAGATAAACGTTTACACACATAAAGTCTTCAACATTCAATTAAACAAAACAAACAAAATTAAAGATCAAATTATCAAGGCCACAATATAGGGACACTGGACAGCTAAGGCTAAACTTTATATGGGTTCCACTTTCTTTTTAGTGTTTCAGAAATTTCAATTTTTGAAACTTCAATATTATCACTAGATCAATTATGTTACAAATGATCACAACCTACATGATTCAAACCCCAACTTTCATTTATTTTATGAACTCAAGTAAAAAGTCTATCAAATAATCAATCATCCACCATAATAAACCTACATATATGTCCAAGATCAATATCCATGTTGGTATATTAAACTCTAAACACCGACAACATTCAGTATGGACTACAAAAATGGCATAACATACCTTAGATAACTCAGCCGCGAAGTCTTGGCCAAGCAGATTCATTGCTACATCAGGCGGGAGCATTTTACCAAACCATATAACAAAACGGAAACCATCATCGTATATATAAAGTCCTCTAGAATCTAGACTGTCTGCAGCCAGTGGTAACCTCTTCATGTTGTCTAAAAACTCCTTAACGTCACCAGATGGCTGCATATATCAAATGCAAACTGTTAATTCTGTTAAAATTTTATTTTAAAAGTTTAGATGCACAAAATTCTTTTACCTTTAAGAGAAAATCATCAACTCGTATCAAGCTGGGGTACAAAAGTTTCAACAAGTTTTTAACAGGTAATGCCATCATTGTGTAACCTGCTGCACACCGTTCATCAAGTGAAGCATCAGCATATCCTCCCCGTAGTGGCGTTGATTTACAAAGTGCTAAACCATACAAAGGCAAATACTTCAGAGATTCAGGATATATCATCCTGGCTCCCAAGCGATGCTGCACAGCATGGAGATTTCGATATTCCTTCAGAGCTTTGACAATCCTTTGCTGCATGGCGTTCCGTGCATCTTCCAGCTTATTTGATAATGTTTTCTCAATTGCTGAAAATTATTTCGAGTTCATTGACAAATATACTGAAAATTATTTTGAGTTCATCAACATATATATAACCAAGAACCAACTGGAAAAAAAAAAATGATTACACATGGCAGTACTAGCATAGGTATAGATCAACCTACCTAACCTAGAAAATAAAGAAACAATGGCACCAGTGTCTGCCTGGCGATACATCTCACTTAGATCTGAAACAACAGGAGCTGATAACGTATGTACCCGGATACGCCTCTCTCCACAAGATGCAGTGTATCTTTTAATTGTCAAAGAAACATCAATAAGTGGTACACCTTTTTCTTTATTTATTTATATTTTTTAAAATTAAAAGTTCCACTTTTGTTACAAAAAATATTACCTCACCATTATAGGCAAACAAATTAAAAAAAAAAAATGATTTATTCTTTCATTATTCAAAAAACTAAAATCACTCACTATAAGAATTTAACGCAAGAATACAAGGGAGGTAAGACAGCAGTGAGGATCAATGTCTTACAGAAAAGTCGAGGAAATATGAGAAATCAAGATTTCAAACAGGAGAGAAATTAAAAAACAGACATTCTAATACCTAACACAAATTTTGGATGGAGGGCAATATCCTGAGTATTCAGAACAGGAAATGGTTTAACTCTTGGTCGACAAATTAAAAGAAAATAAGATCAAGTATAAATTATATTTTACAGGAAACAGCCCCAAGTAGATAAATGCTAGAAAAAGGTTATCTCATAAGAAAAGGAAAACATGCAATAATTAATGTAGGCCAATCTTAAGAATGTGGCATATTTTCTCTATTTCTTATTCTGCTATTCTTACTCACTGACTCCAAAATTTCATAAGGAAATGACAAATACAAAATTAACAAACCCTAAATTCAAAATTTATAACGTAAAATTGATACTTTGGGTGTGAAAAGGAATGTAATCAGATTCTTAAGTACCTATATATTGAAACCAACTGAGTAGAATTTTCACTTAGCAGAATCATTTCACATTTCTTAAGCATGCACAGCCATCACATATGCATCTATTTGTAGTTTGGATTTCAAATGGATGCTGATTTCTAACTCAAGAGGATACAGCAGAGCAACTTGAAAATATACTGTCTGAGTTGACAGTAACGTCTCTTCAAGAGATAACTGCATTGCATATGCTTTATCACAATCCACAGCTGGAAGAGCTAATAAATCAGTGGACCTCAACATAAAGTTTCCATGATAAGACGTAAACCGAATCCCTAGAAGCACGAAAGACAAAAAAGAATCAGCTCCATCCACATAATAACCATAAATGACTGCAACTGTATGTGTCTTCGATAGAACAGACATTCATATATAAAAATGAGCTGACCTTTTCCACATCTTATGCGCATGACAGCCTCCCAAGCAGTTTCCCTGGTTAGATCTCGTGATAACTCATGTGTCAACTTGGCTCCATGAAGGGATGACTGGAAGTTTGGGTAGTAATATACCTGACCTCCAGTGTATTTTGCCAAAGTACCTATACGAGAAAAAAAAATTATCACCCGAATTGCTACTAAGTTCAAAACTCAGGAAGGACTTTTTCCAGTTCACATAGCTTGGAATAATTAATGCCCAAAACAACAACCACTCACCTAAAGAGGCTATATCAGTGTATTTGTCACTGAATGCATACAAATTCACAGCTATCTGGAACTTGGTCAAATCAGCAGCCATTTGCTTATAGAAGGGATCTTCAGGTATTCTTAATGTATGTTCTTTGTCAGTCCCATATACACGAACATCATCTCCCCTCAGCTTCAAACGCCCAACACCAAGAGAAGGCAAGGTGTTCTGAAATATTAGCAACTTTCCTCCAAGTCGACTCTGTTTACAGACAGACAGAGAAATGATAAAAGGGAATGAATTAACAAGGTCATCATGGTTCAAACTACTTTAAAATGGCATAAAAGGTGAATCAAAAGCAACAATACCCTGGAAATGAAATCACTATCAAAAATTTTAAAGGGAGAAAAGAATTATCAATTGAAGAAGTTCAAAGTAATGGAGAGCATTATACAAACCATAACCATAAATGCTGCTTTAAGAGCTGAGCCAAAAGCAGACTCTACATTGACATTGTCCTGAAACATGGTCGGTAAGCTATCTAAGAATGTTCCCACTACATTTCTAGATTCAGACAAGTTGACAAGGAGATCATCTGGCAATGGGACGAATACGTCATCTAGATCAGAGACCACCATCATCTGAGGATGTGTCAAAGAAGACTGCATGGTCAAACCAAGAATTTGTTTAGCATGATAAATTGTTTGAAACTGAAAAAATGGTAGAATTACATGAAAAAAAAAAAACAATTTTAAGATGATTTAAGTTACTTGCCTTCATATTATAAAAATGAATTGTGCTATCATAAGTAATAAACCCAATCTGAGTTCTGGGGAAGCCTGGCAAGTCATCCAAACATGACTTAATAGTTTCAGCCACAACCTGCACAAAAATCAAAGAAATTTTTGTTTGATTATGTGAACCAAATTAATCATCACCCAAATGAGAGAGGAAAATATTAGCATCATTCCCATTTTCAGATATACTTTCAAACCTTACCAAAAGCCCATGGGATTAATAATTCATCCCATCAATTAATTCACTAGCCAAGACTTGGCCTCTTACAAGCAAACCTTACCTTATTGATTCTGGACATGCCCAAGTCAGTCCAACTGTGATCAATCCTATTATTCTACCACTAGCAATGTATACAATCATAAAATATACTAAAAATTTATTCCCAATATTTTAGGATGATTCTAAGAAGCTGTCTTAACAAATGCATATAATGAAAGAGAAACAACCTGAGTGTTATTACATCAGATAAAAATGCAACATATAAATCTCAGATTAAATAGCCCCAACATTTTGTGGTTATTTTAGCACATCCTAAGCTGAAAGTGCTTACCTCAAGCATACCACTTCTAACTGCAGATATTGACACATCAATGAGAAAAAAGTATATAGGCGGCATTGGAGGCCGCACCATATACTCAGTAGGAGCAACAAATTCTACACTGCCCTTCGTAAGCTCAGGTCGCTGATCAAGATCAATTCTTCTGCCAGTAGCATCTAAATGGGCAAAATAATCACCTGGAACTGAACAGAAAATTGAAGTCAATTAGCCACTATCAGTTGTCCCAGAAAATGATAAACCACCAAACAACCACTTTCTGTTCATTATCATTATTTAGAAAAATATCAGGTCATGGCATTTGAACTTCAGAGAAAAACTTTTAAACCAAAGAAAAAATGACAAACCATAACTAATAAGCATCAAGTACATGAAAATTATCAAACATGAAATTATTCTACTAAGCCAACTAGTAATCAAAGATTCCAAGCAATGGCTTACAGAAGTTGGCTACAGAGTCACTTCAAGCTTAATTCAAAATTTTGTTTCTAAGACATTTTAGAGGCTTACCATCATTAAGTAAAGAACAGATGTTGCAACGCCACTTTCGTCCAGCATCAGTAAATGTCACATAAGGATTCACATATGTCCTACATCTCCGACAACGAATAATCCCAGTTGAAGCAAAATTAACTATGGGCACTTCCTCCTGACAAACAAAAGAGTAAATATTGATGAAAACAAAAGAAAAATCCAATAACTGCCAATTAGTACATCAAAATTCAATCTTGTCAGAAAACAGAGAAACTAACCCCTGAAGGAGCTTCAGCAAGAGGACAAACAACTGCTCCTAGAGGCAAATGCCACCTTGAAACCAAAGATGAGGAATTCGGTATTGCCGTAGTAGTAAGCCTTAGATATCTAGAATGGCAATTCAAGGGGTACATCTCAGCAAATGAATTTGGCTCCACATCCCCCTCCAATGGCCTTGGTAATGCTTTCAAATCAACTCCAGGTTCAATTGATCCTGGATGAGACCCAAAAGAGAGAGAACTGAATTCTTCTGCTAAACCTTGCATGACACCACCAGGGGGCCTGGATGTTGGGAAAACATGCCTGGTGCAGTTGCGGCTGACATAGGTGAGGCAAAAGCTCCCTGATGAGCAGGAAAAGAAGAAGCCAATGTTTGTGGAGGAGGTACGTAACTTCCTCGATAAGAAGGATAAGAAGATGGCATAGTTGGCAATTGGGAGACTGCATTAGGCTGTGTGTTCACATATCCAGGCAAAGGAGGCTGCAAAGTGGCTCTTGCAGAAGGATACGATGAATCCACAGAAGTAATTGAAGGCTGAGTGCTTGGCCAAGGAGCTGAAAATGAAGAATCAGAAAAAGATTGTGGAACATTCATACTAGGTTGTGCAAAACTTGCTCTTTGAGCTGGAGATCCCATCGGCACTGAAGGAGGCTGTGGACGAAATGAAACTGGAGGAGTTGAAACTTGACTAGCAAATGGCTGAACCAGTGGTGGGCCAACAGGCGGAGCACGTGCTGGTGGACCTTGGGTTGTTGAAGGAAATTGAGGTGTAGGAAAACGCTGGAAAGGTCCACCAGTGGGTGGGATGTATGTTGTTGGTGTAGATGGGAGGTATGTTGTTGTTGTAGAAGACACTGGTGGGCCATTGAACCTCGGTGGTGCAGTAGGTCTGAAACCAGAGCCATCTGATCCAACTGCTGGTCCAGATGGCACAAAAGGCCCGGTAGCCTGAGGAGGGGCAGGTGGAGTAGGCCTATAACTAGAGACCTCTGGTCCAGCCAAAGGACTGGATGACAAAAAAGGTGTCACTATTGGAGGTGCAGAGGCAAAAGGTGAAGGCGAAGGTCTTACGGGAAAACTTGGACGACCAGAATTTTCTGTCCCCATGGAATTGATTAATATTACTTGGTCCAATAGCTATAATCAAGCTTCCATCACCTAAACCTGCCAAAACACACAAATCAACAATTTGACAAACAGAATAAAGTTTTCATTTCAAAATGGCATAGAATATATGAGTGTCGACAGAATACTAAATGATAGAGAGGACACACACATTATGGCTATTAACAAAGAAAGCAAAAATTTTCAAACATGAAAATAAGATTTTAATAATTGCCCAAAGGAAAAGGCATAGTATCTAAGTCATGAATCAACAGAAAACAGTTGAGAAATTTTTTCTTCTGAGCTGTAACCCTTTTTTTTATAACTGAGTATTCCCATAATAATACCAACGATAATCAGTTCTCACATTTCTAAAACGATGGAGCTGAAACACTACAATTTATGAGTTCAAATTTTCAGAGTCAAATTCTACAATTTTATGTTTGACATTCTTTGCTCAGCAACTACATTTTACACTGCTTACCCAAAAACGCCAGAAACTCTATCAAAGGAGTAGAGTAGAGAATCTAGTTTGTTTTAAAGCTCTATCAAACTGTCACATCCCACCAACACCTAGCAAATGAGCCCGGGATTCCCTGCTCAAAAGCAAACCCATGCAGGTAGGGGCCCAAAGTGTACTAGTTCTACCTGTTTAGACAAGGAGTTAGAAACAACATTCGAAATCGGCTCACTTCCACTCACTATTTTCTTTGCCCAAAAACAAAAAAAGCCTAAGTTTTATGGTATGCACCATACTACCCGTTGATCAATAGACGTTAACATGAGAAGGCTAACATCATCCATTCCCAATAAAAAAAAAAAATCATAAGCACCTTTTTAACCATAAAACTCTCTGTCTATGCAGTATTATAACCCGAAATATTTAAAATACGAAAAGGTCAATCCTGGTCATCCTACAAAGTTTCAAACTATTGATTCAATGCGTAAATTAAGTCATCAGAACAGTTCTCCACACCCAATTGCAAATTTCTCTAAATGACACAAATTCATTCAAAAACTATCGAATATCGATCCCAGCCGTCAATTCCCGGACGAACACAAATTCAAATAAACATTAAAACGAGAACAATAACAAATATATACGTAATAATTACAAGTACCCAATTGACAAATTGATCCAAAAAACAAATCCCAGTTCACAAAAAACATAGATCAAACCTAGAATCCCTCACTCACTGAAACATAAAAGTGAAGTCGAAGATTCAGAGAATTACCTGATCACAGAACAATTCACGTGAGAAAGCTACAGAATTTTGACTCAGTAGAGACAAATAAGCTAGACCCAGATGGCAAATAAGTGAAAGAGGACCTGCAGTAAGTTTAGGCTGACCAAAAAAAACTCAGGAAAGATGGCGATTTAGATCGAAGAAGCAGAGACTGGTGACGGTGAGTGTAAACAGAAAAGAGGAGGGCCCAAGTTCAGATCCAACGAGGAGGCAAAAACCAAGTAGGTAGTAGGCGATCAATTGAGAAGAAAAAACGGAAGAGGAGAGAGAGAGAGAGAGAGCAAGTGACACACTATGACGATTCAACGCTCGGGTTTAGCGGCTCCGGCCCATCTGACTTATGACCCGTTTAAGTTTAACATCACTTAATATTTAACTATTCTTTTTAATGAAAAAGAACTGACCCCCGGATTTCTTTATCGAAGATCTGAATAAACCGAATTTTATTGTTTTTGTATAAAAGAAATCAAGCTTTTGAGAATTTTTTATTAAAAATATAAAACAAACATAATTAAAAAAAATTATTTTGTTTTAGAAGAAAAGTTATTAATTTAACATCTTTGTTAAAAATAGTGATATAAGAAAATTAAAAAATTAAACCAAAATAACTCGATTTGATATTTGACTTGATTTATATTAAATTTAACTTAAAATTTTTATTTGGTAGCTAAGCTAAAATCTCTCACGGATGTCATTATTTATACTATCGATAATACTATCCATCTCATCAATAACCCATAAGAAAACTCAAGTCAACCATTTGAATTTAACTCAACTTAAAATCCATTGCAATGCTTCAAATGGTGGAAAAACCTCTTGCCACTCAGCCTTGTTTTGGCTGCTCCACGGATGGCTTGAAAGTTTCGTAAGGTTTTAGGAGAACTAATAAAAAAAATTTTAGTGTTGGATACATGCTATTGGATCTCTCTCCCATCCCAATAAACTAGAAACTAGCTTAAGATTGAGACTTTCCTAACACTTGTACACCCACATACAATCAGTGTTTTATCTCAACTACTATTTTGACCTCAAAACTATAGTTTCCTTGAGTTCTTTTCCCTTCCACTTTTGGGTATCTAAAGAGAGCAACAATGTCATTATCATCCATGTACAAGTAAAAAACCTAACAGGAAAGCTCAAAGCTCTGAAGCTCAGCAATTCAATTCATTTACACAAACAGATTGACCAAATATAAAAGCGAAAATGGCGTCTTCATTAGGCTAGAAAGAACGAAGATTAATGAACAACATACATCACATTTTGAGGAACAAGAAGACACCTGGGACTAGGTCAAAAACACAGCTTGAAAATGACATCCTGCCTCTCCTGGTTCCCCAAGGAACTGTTGAATATTGAATATTGAATATTTTGCATTAGTTGGCCAATTCCTAGAGGAAGACAACTATCAACCTTTCAGCTGAGGAATCCAATAGATCTGCCTTCTGATAAACAAATTCTGATGAGACCTACCAACAAACTTAAAACTGACAAAAAAACAGCCTAAGTACTCTACTTTGTGAAGGATTCTGCAAGGAAATAGAAGATCTGATGCTTTTGTTCATGTACAAGCACATTGCTTCAATAATCAGCAATCCAGCCTAACATAGAAAAGGTTAAGGTATGCTTTAGCAGCCAGGTAACAAATACACATAAAAAACATGAGAAGGAGTAACCTGGAAAAGCATATTTACACTTTTTCAAGTGTCCAACCAATTTTACATTTAATAGAGATACAAAAATAATTTTATCTAGCAGGAAGTATCGGCAGGGCAAAAAATAATTATATTTGAACCATAAGAAAAAAGAAGTATATGTGTCCATCGGTTTGGGAAAACTTGCAGTTTATACAACTTGCTCCTTCCAAAAGTATTCTTGATAAAATATAACTAGGCTGCAGCAGCCTGCAATCGGTCAGGTAACAATCAGAAAATGCGAATTTGTAACAAGTGCTACACACATAGAAGATCTGAAGACAAGAGACATTACCAGAAATAATTCAGTAAAGATCTTAGCATACAGTAGAACATGTAAAATAAATAGGAATATAAAGCTTTCTCCTAATAATTGAATCTTTCTAAAAATGTAGTCATCTAATGGTGTACAAGCATAATGCCAAACTAGTACGACATTTAAATAGTGAGGAATTACATGCCAAAGAAATAACAGTATTTATATTCATGCACACTACCATCGTCTAATATTCAGCTAGAATTTCTACAACTCCAACCCAAATCTCCAAAAACTAACCTTGTTTTTATGTACTATACTTGAAATATTTTATCTTCATACATAAGCAGTTAGTAAAATATTCTCATCTGAATGCCTCCAAGAGAAAGTTTAAATGACAAGTGAAATAAACAAATATCTGGATCAACTCCTGCATACAATATGACACCAAATACCATGTCATAATCATAAATCTATTATATTCTAAAATGCAAAACACAAAGGATTATTTGACAGAAATTGACCCAATGGCTTACCAGTGCTAATATTACTTCTGTAACCACTCCACAAAACCAGCTTCACCGGTCCCTTAAATTGGGGAATGATAACTCTGCTACTACAAAACTTTGGTAGTATAAACAAAGAACAAAATGGGAAAATATATTATTCCCGTTTATCATATTTATTAGCAAAATCCTTGAGTAGCAACCTCTGCCGAAATGCCAAATATTCATCTAAACTAGTACCAGCCCACTGCTGGCAAAAGCTTTCATCTGTTGGAACCAGTGAGCTTAGAGGAAATGGCCCTTTTGGAGCTTTCTTAAGGGAAACCAAGAATCTGTGTCGTGGTCTAATTCTCTGGTCCAAGGACAAGCTTAAGTACATGGGATATTTGGTCAAGGACTTCACCTCATTGCGAAGCTCATTAACCAGGTATGAGTACTTCGGTTTTAGATTATCTTCCAGTGAGAGGGACAATACCTGCAACACATTTAACAATAGATTCAATCAAGGATAATGGTATGATATTAGAGAAACAGAATGAAGGTAAACAATACATTGCAAATTCAAAAAAGAGTGTTGAGAAAACAACTCTATTTCTTTTGATATGAAGATGTTCAAAGGAAAAGAAGAGAAAGCTCAAGAGTGGCCACTAACCTGTGTAAGGCTTGTCAAGACTTTCAAGATTTCAGAATTATGCATTCCAATACTTCTCAGGAAATTTATCCTTGGTAGTAATCCATCATCAATGCTGTAATGAAGGAGTTGAGGATGTTTTGTTACCATCTTGACTATACTATCTCTAGGAGCTCCCAGTTCTTCTGAAAGAAAAAGATAACGAGTGTTCCAGGACATATCAATCCGCTGAACCAGAATTTGAGGGCTCAGTTGCACAACTTTACCGATACTCTTTTCGTTAATGCCAACCTCTTCAACTAAGTATCTCACTGTTGGTTTTAGTGATTTCTCAATACTGTAAGAAAAAAGGGATGGAGCAGCAACAATTATCTGTCCTATTCTGGTACTTGGGATACCCAAATTCATCAAGAAATTTACATGGGACTTCAAATTGTTATCAACAGTATATTCCAAAATCTGTGGTTGTCTCAGAAGAATCCTCCTGACATCTCTCTGTTTGACACCAACACTTAACAAGTATTCCAACCTTTCCTGTGCAGAACATACATTTATCTGAAGGGAAGGCATGTGCCTCTCATACATTTGGATAAAGTGAGATTCACTGAACCCAAACGTGCTTAGATAATCAAGAAGTGGGAGCCATTTCTCATCCAACTCTATTTCTTCAGATAGCAATTGATATCTATTCTCCATGGAACTCCTTGTCATATGCTGCAACCAAAGGAAACATGTAAAGCTCCTTTTTCCATTTGCACAGTTCATAAAAACACTTGACAGAAATCATACCTTTCCTCCACCATCAAATGAATTAACTTCCTTAGTATAGTAGGAAGCATGATAAGGATTTCCATTACTATTCTTCCCTAGAGTATTTCTTCTATTTCTTCCATCCAATTGGTTTTCAGCAATTCTAAGGCTTCCACCAGATTTTAATGACCCAATGCTCCTGCCTGTAACTGGTGATCTCTGACTGCCTGAACAAAAGAAGTTATGTTTTAACCAGTCTCTTCCTAAATTTTTTGGGAAGCTATTTTGAAAGCATACCTATTTTAGAATTCCATCTCTTCTGTGACTTATACTTCTTTCCATTGACAACATATTCCTTAACTTCTGCAAAGTCATCCTGAAGAAAATATCACAACTAACCGTAAGAACCAAAGACATGACAAACAATAATAATCTTTGAATCCAGGTAAATTGTAGATAACATAAATTAAAAAAAAAAAACATATTAACATGTAAAACAAGAAAGATGCCCAAATGCTATAGGATCAATTCCGGTAACCTTAATCATGGATATCAAAGCACAGTCTTTGCTAATCAGCAACATGTTGCTTTGGAACAACACTAGGAAACTAAGTTCTCCTACAATGGAAATGATGAATTTCTAATTGATATGCAGAACTGAGGTAATGAAATGACTTTCAATGCAAAATAATTGTTTCGTCATAATGCCAACCAAGACAAAGACTTGAAGACACCACCACACCAATCTGACGACTAGAAAAAATAAAGCACTATATGAACCCAAAGAAAGAGAAACAATAAGATACAAAATTTAAATTCTATTAGTGAATTATTCCCAGTTGGCTCTCAAAAACCAAAATTTCAGCAAAAAGAAAGTAGCTTCTGCTTTCAAAAAACCGGAAAACACTTACAAGAAAACCTTACAAAAGGAGGGAAATTAAAATACGAAAACAAAAAGTTTAGCTTTGGAAAAGCAAAGCCAAGCAAAGCCACCTAAAAGAGTAAACTAACAACAGCAAAACAATGAAGAAACAAAAACTCACATCATCATCGACCAACCAATCATCTTCTTCCACGTCATCTTCATCTTCTTCCTCCTCTTCCTCTATATCCTCTTCACTATTATCATACATAGACAGTTGCCGTCCATACCTCGACTTCCTGTTAGTCTTAATAATCTTAGCGTTGGAGTGAGTGGATAAGGCCACAAAACGGCGAGTTTTAGCTCTCGTCTGACCAACAGAGTGAAGTGGGGAGTGAAGAACTCTTGGGTTACTACTGAAAACTGGGAAGAGAGACAAAAGTGACATGGTTTCACAGATAAACGAATGAAAGAGTTAAAGAGAATATACCCAAAAACCCTAAACCAGAAAAATATCTAAAAGCTTTAGCTTATATTTCTTTCTTGCTCTGCTACTGTCTCCGTCATTTCATTTCCCTTACCTGTCTGAGTTTTCTGGGTAAAAGATGGAAGGCATTTTCTTTGTCCACATCTTTTAAAACAGTAGCGGCAGTAACTTGAAAGTTTTATTACAGACTGGAATCTTTATGTTCTCTTGACAAACTATAGGGTCAAATATCCACACACTTCTGACCTCAGATTCATTTGGAAGCCGATAAAATATTATGTGCATTTTGATATTTACAAATGGCTATAAAATATCAGGGTGTGGTTGTGGCGGCCCATAAATTTTGTGCATTACCCAAGTTTGGTTCAGTTCACAAAATTACGAGTCCAGTCAAGGCCGTAAATGAATCGGTCCATGTAGAACTCTCACGTGAAGGCCCATAGATCAGTTTGATACAATTTGCAAAAAATTAATCAAAATTTGTGGGCCGATATAGTCCTTTGGAGCCCGCATTTTTAGAGGTCTTAGCATAGCACAGCCGGTAACATGAGGACCACGCCAATTTTCACTAGGCCTAGTGTCGACTTGGTGATATTTAGCCTTCTAGCGAAAACACTTTTAAATTTAGAATCAGTAAATTCAAATCAAGTTAATTTGATTCGAATCGATATTTGGTATTGGTTAATTAATTGATTTTAAGTTGTTAATTATTAACTTAACTTATTGAATGTGAAGTTAAGTCAATAATTTCTATGAAAAAATATAATTAATTGTTTTAACAGTTTTTCATTGAGGATCTTCGATAAAATTATAATAGGATCTTCTTTAATAATCTTTAGCTTGACTTATGTTAATACGTGAATCAAAATGCATTTAAGCATGGTCATTATATCAAGATGGTCTTAACAAAAGAATTATTAGTAGATAAGGTTAGATTCCATTTAGATTAAACTCAAATAATATTAAGTACCACCTTGTATAAATGTATCTATATTAATTAATTACCTACTATTAATCAATTTTTTTCTGAGATTTTTACATATCCAAAACATTAAAAATAAAAACCATTCCCCAATCGAATTTTTAGAATTAGAGGACAAAAAAATCTTACAAATAAAAACCATGTACAAAATCTTCCACAAAATCCACCAGATGAATCCCAATCTAGAAGCTTTAACATGCATGAAACTGACACCGGTTGTTTCCAAATGGAGGCAACTGGACCTCTGCGGCCTAATAAATACATCCCTCAACAGTAACCATAGAGATCTCTGCCTCCTTCAATCTATCTTCCTCTTCTGAAACTATTAGGGTTACGGTTAGGGTTGAGCTTTATTTCATTCTCATCACCAAGAGAATTAAAAAAATGGCTCAAACTTTTGGAATTTCATGGGCTGATCTCCCACCAGACCTCCTTTCTCTCATTGAAAAACGCCTGGATACCCGCATTGACACGCTCCAATTTCGAGCTGTGTGTTACTCATGGAGATTCTTGACTCCTCGCTCTGAGAAACCTCCTCCTTCACTACCCAAACATATACTGTGTCCTATCAATAATGCTCCAACTGTGAGCCCTCCTATGGCTCCTTTCACTTTGTTCAAAACCAAAGTCCTTCGCCTTGAAGTCCCTAATACCTTCCCCAAAAAGAGCTGGTTGATGAAGGTCAGTGAGCCAGTTGAAAACAAATACCGTCTCATTAGTCCATTTTCAACTTCCCCCGTTCACAACCTTCCTGACGGCGAAGTCTTTCCTCAGAATTTAAACCTGCTCAACTTAGGCGTCTCAAAGGTTTCCGAAAACTTCTTCCTGAAAAACGATAGCCCTAACGTAGACCATCGTATCTCCAGGAATTTCTTCGAGGTGGGCTTGTCCAGCCTCTTCGATTCAAACAAAAAGTTCGTCCTCATCGAACAAACAGACCTGCTGTGCGTCACAATTGGTGAAAACATATGGCGGCCGGTGGAAAGACGCTATGGAATCAATGATTTTATACGCTACAAGAACCATTTCTTCACTGTAGATCGAGATGGCATCGTCAAAGTCGTCGACGACAAAACATTTAGATCAGTTCTGACGGTCCCTCGATCATTACCTCGCTACGGAGAGTGGTACATGGTAAAATCCCGTGGATATCTTTACTTTGTAGTTAGAGATCTTCAATCTTGCGATGGCCAAGTCTTTTTTCATTTAGCCCTTTTACGCAATGTTAATCTTGATCCAAGGCGTCCACTTTCAGTGCAATTCAAAGTGTTTAAGTTGGATGATCGTCACGGTGTGTATAGAGCTAGATGGAGGGAGGTCACCGATTTGGGAGATGAAATCTTTTTCATCAGTCGTGATTCTTCATATGCGTTTTCAGCTTCTGATTTTGCCGGCGTTAGAGGGAATAAGATCATTTTCGTGGATGAAATTAAAACTTTAACTGATTATGCTCGGGGTTTACGTGATCATGGCCAAGTGATGGAATCTTTAATCGATGGAAGAGTGAGAGTTGGTGTGTATGATTTAGCAAATGGAAGCAGTGCACCCCTTATGGCTCTCCCTAACTATTTTCAAATGTTCTGGCCACCTCCGGCTTGGCTCATGAGGCCACCACCGGCTGATGATCTGAGTTCGTCGTTGTCCGATCTGGGTGTTTCATCATCGGCTCCATCTTCATCTTCATCTTCATCTTCAGGATGAAGTCATAAGCTTAATAAGGTATAAATAAATTCATCCGTTCTCTTATGAAGCATCTTAATTTTACATTTTATTCTCTTCAAAGAGATAAATTTAGTCTATATTTTGATCATTTTGAACAATTTTATGCAATTTGAACATTTTGAAGGCACAAACAGGCCAGAACTTGGTGCTTCAGTACTCTAGGTAAGAAAGCACTTATTGTTATTGAAATGAAATTCAGTCATTCTGATAATATATGAAGAAACCCTTTAATCTGTGGCAGGTTTCTGTCGATGAAGATGATCCCTTGAGAAGTGAAAGATGCTAGGAATGCAATGTTGAAGTGGATTCATCGTCTCAATGAGCATGCCTAGATTATTGTTGTTTTAGTGTTTGTGTTATGTTTTATCTTATATATTTACCTTTAATAAAGAACTTATATGTAGCTAAACTTGGAGCTTTGCTCCTTAAGTTTATGTTTCAAGAAGAGGGTTTGTTAATTTGCTTTGATTTTGATGTCACTTTCTCGTTTCTCTATCGATTATACTAATTAACTTTTCAGCTTATATAAATAAGTTAATAAGTATAGTTTTATCTTCTTCTTTTTTTTAATTTACTTCTTTTTTTTTATTTTCTTATAAGTTTTTTAACTTTTGAGGATCACATACAACTTTCAATGTCCTTAGAAAAAGAAGTCTGTTCCAACGCAATCTTAAGATTTTAAGACATTGTTATCAATTTAGTTTATTTGGTTCTGATGGCATTGATTTAATTTATTAAATCTACTTATATATGAAAGTGGTCAAAAATATGGTACTTAATTACTTCAATTTCAAATATAATACTCCCTTATGAAGCATATAGGATTACTTTCCTTTTATTGTTATGATACTTGAAAAAATGTAGAGACTTTTTTCATTTGTAATACTTATATATGATCATTATATATTACATATGGTAACATATATTTGAGTTTTTTTTAATGTGGCATGCACAAGTACGAAAAGATTTCTATTTATTTAATGAAGCGAAAACATAAATTATCAATGTATTTATTTATTTTTATTTTTATAATACTTATAAAAATATTTTTGAATTTCTAGCTAGTACTTAATTGTATATACTCATCATTTAATTTAAAATCAATAGTCATATGAATTATTTATATGAAATAATAAATTTTTGCATGTTGACACGCAAAAGTACGTAGCATTTTCTATTTATTTAGTTAAGGGCAATCATAAGTTATCGAGGTATTTATTTATTTTTATTTTTATAATACCTAAAATTACATTTAAAAATATTTTTGAATTTCTAGCTAGTACTTAATTATATATACTCATCATTTTATTTAAAATCAATAGTTATATGAATTATTTACATGAAATAATAAATTTTTGCATGCGGCATGCACAAATACGTAGCATTATCTATCTATGTAACAAAACAACAATACTAAGCATTAAATTACTATTTTTAAGATCATTTATAATATATAATATCTCGTTTTTCCTTTTTTACCCTTCTTTACGACATAAAATTATGTTTGAGTTATATTTTTCCCCCTACCACAATTGTTATCATCTCATTGCCACTTATTTAATACTTTATGATCATTATATTATTTTTAGGGGTTGTTTGGTCAAATGCTTATAAAAATTATTCTAGTAATCTCTTTTATTAGTTATATTCTTTGTTTGGTTTATAAATAATAAAATATTTTAGTAATCTTCTATTACTAATGGTGATGTGGTAAGTAATATAAGAGGTAATCTGATTACCACTTCTACCTTAGCTACTAAAAGATTACTAAAGTAATCTTAATTTTATTATAATTATATTTTTATTTATTAATTTTTTAAGGTAAAAATAATCACATTTTTAATTAATATAACAAATAACATAAAAATATTTTTAAAATAATTAAGCATTTAAGTAAAATAATATACTAGAATTCTTTTATTACCTTCAACCAAACATAATAATTATTTATACCTACTCATTTTTATTAAATTTTATCAAATATAGTAATAATTTTTACCCAGTAATATTCAAAGTAATTTATTTTTAAAGTAATCTTTTCATTTTAGTAATAAAATAATTCCCCAAACCAAATACCCCCTTAGTAGGTTATGGATAAGTTCTTTTTACATGAGCTTATTTTAGTACTTTGAGTTATATGTTCCGCCATTATCGCAAACATTACCATCACCACAACCACCGATAGGATCATTGTATTATATTTAGTAACTTGTATATAAGTTATTTTATATGAAATAGTAGATTTTTGTATACATCATGCATAAATACGTAGCGTTTTCTATTTAGGTAATTAAACGCAATTGATCATAAGTTATCAATTATTAATCTATTACAAGATTCAAAGAAAATTCTTAATATATATATATATATATATATTACTTTTGATATTTCGTTTTCTAAAACCCTTTGCAATATGTAACATTTTTAAAATTTTAACCATTTTTTCATAATCAGATTTTTTTGGATCTCATATGGCAATATATTCAAGTGTAACTAATTACATGTGTGTGTGTATATATATATATTTTTCATTTTTATAATACTTAAAATTACATATGAAAATATTTTAATTCATTTTTAGTACTTATAAATACTCATCGATATTTATTTTAAAAAATTAATAATTCTAAGAATTATTTACTTGAAATAATGAATTTTTGCATGCGACATGCATAAATAGGTAGAGTTTTCTACCTACATAACTAAACAATAACGCTAAGCATAAAATCACTTTTTTTATAGATTAATTTCAATATATAACATATTGTGTTTCCTTTTCACACTGTTTATATCATAAAGTTTTTAAATTTGAATTGTAATTTTTTCGTTATCGCTACCATCATCAACATTATCATTATTAATTCTTTACATTAGTCTTCTCCACATCAACTGTTATATATCACAATCTCTTCAGCTTGTCACAATTTTCTCTTAATTCAATTTATAAAAAATTTAAAGAAATTATCATGAAAAATACCAAACAAGTGTAATTATTAATTAATTACATGGAAATAAACAATAAGTTTTTTCTTCATTTTTTTGTTATTTTTCAGGAAATAGAATCTCACCAACGCCTCATACGTTACAATGACAGGGCTGACACACAGTGGTCATCCGTCAGCTGGACCTCTTCTGGCCTACAAATATCACCCCTCTCTTGGACACTGAACACAGAGATATCCACCTTCTTCAACACTCATAGTTAGGGTTTGCGAACATGCTTAGAGCCAGAAACATGAGTCCTTCCAATATTTCTTGGGCTGATCTCACTCCTGATGCCATTCTCACCATCTCTGAATGCCTTGATACCCATTCAGACCGTCTCCGATTCCGGGCTGTTTGTCATTCCTGGAGAAAGCCCGTTCCCCCTCCCCAAGACAAACATCTCTTGCCCAAAGAAATGGTTTTTCCATCAAACATTAATGTGATGGAGCAGTTTAGCTATAGGTACGTTTTATTTCAATCGACGATCTACCGTCTGGAAGATCCGGAGGGCCCTCCGAACGACGGTTGGTTGATCATGGTGAATGAATCAGGCGAACAAGGCAAGTTCTCTCTTCTTAATCCATTCACAATGCAAGAAATTGAAGATTTGACAGAGGCATACTTCCCCAAAGAGCTCAACTCGCTCGGGTTTCGCGTCACTGAAGTGACTAAGAGTTTCACTCTTAGTTGGGTCAGAAATGAACCCAACAATCCTCAACAATTCTTAATTGGCGGCGCTAATGACCTCAGAGAACTCGAACACAAGGCAGTTTTATCATCAGATTTTGAATCTGATAAGAGATTTTATGTGATAAGTGACTCTCGCTTATGTTCAATAACAGTCGGGGAAGACTATTGGTCACTTTTGTATCGAAATATAGAGTATCGCGACCTCGCAAGCTACAATGGTTTTGTCTACGGTGTTGATCGTTTCGGAGTTGTAGTTGAAACCGATGAATGGAGTCACGACAGCATCACAATTCCGTCTCCTTATCCATTTATGGGCGATTGGTACCTTGTAAAGTCAGGTGGAGATCTTCTTTTGGTGGGCAGAGACTATTCTGTGTGTCATGATCAAGTCTATTATCTTAACTCCACCGACAGTTTCATCAAAAGGCCTGGTGTTCGAGAGGATGTGTTTGTGGATTTCAAAATTTGTCGGCTGGAGGAGATGGAGGACGGCGAGAATCAATGGGAGGACGTTGACGACTTGGGAGATACTGTGTTAGTCCTCAGCCGCAAGTGGTCGTTCGCCATTGATGCTTCGGACTTTGATGGGATTAAAGGCAATCGCATCATCTTTGTGGATGAAGTGAAGTATCCGGAGTACAGCGATGCTGATGACAGAGAGGGTGATGAATTTTTAAGACTTCTGTTGCAAGATGTCAAAGTTCGTGTCTTCGATGTCGAAGACAACTTTGATGTACCTATCGAAAGTCGCCCCGAATATCATAGCATTTTCTGGCCACCACCGGATTGGTTGATGGATCACCGCCCCCTGCCGCCTCATCAGACCGGCCGCCAGTAGCCACTGAATGTAAGTCTGAGGCACACTATTATTATTACAGGTCTTGTATTGATGAAAGATACCATTAATTAACTTTGATACTTTTTCTCTAACTTGATTCTTCTTATTGTCCAAGATCACAACAGTGTCTTTTGTTCATATAAGGTTCAGATCAGAAGAGGGTTTTGAACTTAAGTATTTACAATTTTTTATACAATTTTTGTTGTAAAGTTGTAGTGTGTGTCAGCTTTTTAATTTAGGGTTTCCTTTGCTTGCAGCTGTGTTTCTCAGTGGATGTTCAGCCCCCTGCAAATGTGTTCTCCTGTAGCCTGGATGGAGAAGAGATGAAGGGCATGCAGTTTCCTTCTATTCTTTTTTTTTTTTTTCATGTTTTAATTTGTCATTGTTTTCGTCTTTTTATCTTTATAATGAATGGTGGGAACTGTTGTATACCACCCTGCCGGACAATTAAGCTTTCTTCTCTTGTTGTTGAATAAACTTTGAAACACCTTGCAGCTGGGTATTATATCATGATGTGTGTGGTCAACTTTTATTTTATATTTTGTTTTATTTTATTTTAATAAAAAAATCTTACGCGAATAACTTTCTTCGCATATAGTTAAGAGTTATATTTTCAATCTAATCAATTTAAATTAACTACGACAAACAAAAGTAAACTCGATCAAATAACTCTTATATCTTTTTATAAAATTTATGAATAAAAATTTTTTTGCATCGAAAACAAAATTCCTTCCTCTTCTCATCAAAACTTAATGGGATTCATCAATGGATTATCTACCCCTCTCTACCACAACTTCAACACCACATGAAATTATCCCCCAACACCTTAGATTTCAGTAATGGCTTTAGAAGAATTTGATGCTTCTTTCTTGGGTCCTATTATCTTCTCTTTCTGAGGAAGTCTTCTCTTATGTCATTGGCTTAACCTCATCACAAGCCATATAGAGTGCTCTTGCCAATACCTTTGGTTCCATCTATCAAAATCGTCAAAGGATTTTGACAGAAATGATCTCATTGTCTCAGTATTTGCAGCATGCCAAATCTTTTGTTGATGAACTCACTACACTAGAGGGTCCATGTCTTTCCCAGAATTCATTACCATCATTTATCGCAATATTGATCATGAATTTCATAGCATCATTACTGCTTTAAATCTACTTCCTGACCCATTATCCCCCATTATCCTTTTGCCAATCTTGCACACAAACCACCTAAATCAACCTCTACATCGTCGACTCCATTCTTACATATCCCAACTAACAATCCTTCTTCTCCGAGACCTTCATAACCATACTTGTCTTTATGTCATAATCATGAACCTTGTCAAATTTGTGGCATTCGCAATCATACAATAGATGTCGACGTCGAAATGAACTACATTGAAATTTCATTCCACTGGCAAATGTAGTTGTCATAGGTGCCTTCTCTCCTAACAATTCAGCCTTCTGTCCGTTCTCTCATAATGGTTGATACTAATGCTACTCATCACACAACACCAAATTTAACAAATTTAACTGGTGCAAATCAGCAACGGGTTGGTAATAGTCAAGGTTTGCGCATGTATATCTCACACTGGAAATGCTATTCTACCCTCTAGTTCTCAAAAGTTTGTTCTTAAAACATCCTGGATGTCCCTAATATTTCCAAAATTTTATTATCATGTTGTTGTGACAACTCATGCTTCTTGGTCTTCTTACCTCTTTGTGAAGGATCAAACAACCAAGTGGAAACTCCTCTAAAGCATGAATGAGCACGGCCTATATGTTTTGCTAAAAGCACGATCCAACGAAGTTCATGTAGCTTGTATTACTCCCTTTAATGCACGGCATCCTAGGCTAGCTAGGCCACCCTAAGTTTCATATCACGACCAAAATAATTCAAGATAATCACTTGTTATCGTCTTCTCTACTTCTCCAAATTCTCTGTGTTCGTCTCAATATTTAGAAAAGCTAGCTTGTATTCCTATAGCTTCAATTGCTCAACATGGCACTGAACTTCTTCTGATTGTTCATTTTGATGCATGGGACACTTCCCTTATTTTATCCAATATTAATTATTATTTTTTCGTTTTATTTATTGATGACTATACTAGATATACCTGATTGTACTTTCTTAAAATTAAAATGATTTCTATAAATCTTTTATAAATTTTAAGGCTTTTGTTGAGGAACAATTTGCCACATCTATAAAAGCCTTTATTTGAAATTGGGGCGGCCAATACCAAGAACTTTATAATTTTTCTTCGAGGCCATGGAGTTATTCATCACCTAGAATGTCTATATACACATGAACAACACAACACTACCAAAAGAAATATTGGACATATTGTTGATACCAATCTCACCTTTCTTGCTCACAGTCCTGTACCGTTTTGTTATTGGTCCTATGCCTTTGGTGCCATCTAGTCTCTCATTGACTATATTTGCCTACTCCAATTCTCAAAGACAATTCTCCCTTTTATCTTCTTTTCATCCGGAGGCCTAGATTTGACTCATTTAAAATTTTTCGGGTGCTTAAGTTTTCCACTTCTTCGTCCATACCATAACTATAAAGTTTCCTTTCTTAGTAAACCTTTTGTCCATCTTGGTCCATCTCATAAACATTTTGTCCATAGCTAGGTGTCTGACCCTCCAACCAATAAAATTTACATTGCTCAGCATGTCAAATTTGATGAAACATGTGCATTGGATTCAGATTAGTGGCACACACCACATGGTTCTACTCACGAACCAGGTGATTCTACTGATCCTTCTTTGACTCAACAATCCCCTGCTTGAATTACCCATCCTATTCTCCATTTATCTGATGATTTCCAGTCATTATTTCTTGCCGGCCACTCTCTGGCGTTATTCATCTCACATTCAATCTTGTTTTTCATGCTCGGACTTTAGCATATTGAATTGAATTATCATTTTATGCGAGAGCAAATAACAAATGGGAGACGTTAAGATAACTTTGATAGTTACAATGATCAAATTGTCTATGTTTTCATGAAGCCTTTGGGTGCTTTTTGTTTTCAAATTTCTTTATAACAAACGTTGCCTCTTCCCTTGCCCTCAATCACCTTGTAAGAGTGTGTAGACATATATTTTGTGTAAACTTTTAATTGTCAAATCTTTATAGTCGTTAAATTATCTCTTTGATGTAGTTTATTAAGATTAAAAAGTCTAAAGTTATATAAATTTCACACTAAAAGTTTATACTTTCTAATATGGAATTTAAAATCCTACTTAGGATCCTAACATAAAGCTTACAATTAATTCCTCTTCTAAACCTTACAATGACATGTTTTGTCTTGCTACGAAGACTTACGGGCATGTCAAAACTTCCCTTGTGTGCTAGGAAAAGCTACCTTTCTGACTTATGTCTTGTGCTTGTTTTCACTTTTCTCCTGTAATGTTTCTTCCTCCACTTGACTAATATACATCAAGATAATTACAAGAGGTAAAAAATACTACTTTTATAATTGAAGTTATGTCTTTAATTTGACAATATTGAAAGCAAAACTATACTGTTTATGCTTGTTGGTAATTCAGTTCAAAATTAGTTTGTTTAATTATACAATAATACTATTAATTTTATCTACAATATTACTTATTATTTTAATAATACTATTTAACCCATCATCAGTCCTATAATAATATTATATATCAGTTCGGATAAAATTAAATTTAAATTGGGGCAGTCCAATTTATCCCAAATTTTTCTAAAATTTTTTATCAATTAATCCCAGAAACTATCAGTATGACATAATTGATTACAATTGCACATCACTAATTATAATGCTTACATGTGATAATCAATTATATTGTGCTGTGGAAAATTGATTGCACGGCAGATTTCGCTTCGTTATATAGCTACAATAAATATATTTCTGTATATTCTCGTTTTTCTAGTTTGCCATCGACCTGGTCTCTTTCACTTTAGACTTGATGTCAACATTTATTAATATTGGGTTAAGTGAATTCAACTCAAAGGACATTATCAATTTTCAAAGTTTTACTTTTAAGGTGTGATTTGGCTGACAACTAATATTCCATTTCCAGATTATCCAAAAGCAAGGATAGGGGTGCAATCAAATCAAGTTAGTTTCAGCTTAAATTTATATTGTTTTCAAGAAATTAAATTTAAGTTAAAGTTTTAATTTAATAATTTAATTCAGTTTCGATTCATTTATTTCTTTAATAATATTATTTATTAGTTGATATTATTATTTATTTTATTAATAATATTATTTTTGTCAATAACTTTCTAATAAAATTGTATAAGAATTCAAACAAGTTAATAATCAAACTCAAAGTATGCATTTAGCTTTAAGTCAGATTTGATCTAGTTGTAATCCACCTTCAAAAGAGAATCTTTATGAATTGGGAATCAATTATAAAATTATTTTTTTTGTTGGTTTTATTATAATTTCTATAAATTAAGCATTAGTACATAATATATTTGATTTAATGATAAAAAATATGAATTACAAATAACCAGAAATGTTTCTATTTATGTTTGTCTTAAATAAGTTGATATTGAATTAAAACTTTAGTTTAGTTTAACATCGATTTATTTATTTATCTAATAATATTAGTCATTTCACAGATAATACTATTTATTTTTTTAATGACATTATTAATTTTGTCGACAATTCTTTTTAATATAATTTAAATCAAGTACTATAAATTCAAATCCAAATTAACTTTAAACTTAACTCTATTTGGATTGCATGCATAGCTCAAAACAATATAATTGTTTCAAATAAAAATATTCTTAAATTAGTGAGACAGTTTGGTCAAAATATTTGACTATAAACCAAATAATTTGATTAAAAAAAATGGCGTGAGCCATGAAGTCATGAAACTGCTCCTATTCAACTCTGCATAATAAATGGTCGACAAGAAGGCCCAAGTCTTTGAAAAATAAAAATCAATTTTATCATGTTACATGGTTGAATCGAACAAAAAATTGGAAAAAAGATAAACTAATAATAATAACGATAACGATATCAATTTTGTTTTGACTCAAAAGTCAATATTTCTTTATCAAAGTAGACGTCATTCCTGATGCAAGACTTGCCCTATATCACCATTGACAAACCTTCATCTTCATATTGACCTGTTTGTTGGTTCATTTATTTATTTATTTTTTCCTGTTTCTCTTTATTCAAACCAACAGCTTCCCTTTTTTAATGTCTTAAGTTTTGTTTGAAATTCTGCCCACTTTCTAAGATGATGAGATTATTATAATTAATTCTTTCTCTTGCCGCATTCTTGATATAAAAATGTTTGTTCGTTGAGACTTTGGGAAAGAGGGTAAGTCATCTTAACTATGTTAAAAGTCAGTCATCTTATCATTCTTCATTTCGACTCTTGGTATTTTCGTACTCAAAACTCATTTATTTGGTGTACTTACCCTGTGTTTATTTATACTATCATGTATGAATTGGGTTTACTTTAGGTTAATTATATTTAATTTACTAATAAAACAAGTTGGGGGTAGTTGTTTTCTGACCTTGAATATGATTTTGACCAGATATTTGGTGAGGATGAAGTACGATCAAATATTAAACATATATCTAATAATATTTCAAGTATTTTATGATAAGATTGGACTATAGTTTATCAAAATAAAATCCTTATTTCAAGTCAGAATAATGGAGACAATATGGTGGAATTATATTTAAATATGATCATTCCACCTACCATAGGACCCTTCATGGTCGGTGAAACCATGCAAAGCCATACAAAGTCATCTAATCAAGCATTAAACATTATTATTTACCTAAATTTTCCATGTTTAACTAAGGGTTGGATATGGGTTGGCTCAATTCCAATTCAAAACCACTGTGATTAGTTAGTCAAACCAACTTTCAATCAAATTTGAGTTGATTAAAGATATCATTAAAAGGTTGTTAGTAACATGACTAATATTATTGACGATAAACAATAAATAATATCATCAATATAATAAATAGTATCATTAAAGAAAGATTCAAATTTAATTTGAATTTGAATTAAGTTGTTAAATTAAAATTTTAATTCAAATCAAGTTAAGTTTGAATCACCTCTATATAAACTTGACATAGTATTCAATTAGATGGGATTTACTTTCTTGGGATCCTTTGAGATTGAGAGACAATCTGAAAAGCATTAAGTTGGCATCAATATTGGAAGATAAAGAAGTGCGCCACTCAACATAATTTGATTATAACATCTCCATTAATGGTAAAATTTCTGCATTCTAAAATTACAAATAAAATCAAGATCCTGTCTTTGAATTTAAGGATTACTGTAATTCAATATAATTTGAATTTATAACTTACAAAAGTAAATGAATTATTCTTAAACGACAATGATTATCATATTAATGGTGCAAATAAACAGTTTTTCGATGATATTATATACTTGTTTAAATAAATTTGAATTTGAATATTATAATTTTTATTCAAATTGAAATCACCCACAAACTTTTTTCTAACTCAAGTTGTATCTAATTATAAAAAAAAAAAAAAATTCAATTTAACTAAGATTAAATCTATCTTTATATTCGTTCGTGAATTAAATCTATCTAAAATCAAAATAACAATGATAAGAAAGATAATAAACATTTATAACTACCAAAATGTGCTTCTTCCTTGAATATCAAAGGCATATGGGGATCGACAAACCCATCTAGAAGGCCAATAAAATAAGGGAAAGGAAAACGCGTAGTAAAATCAAAGGATATTCATGAAATAAATAGTTGGTTTCATGTTCATGTTGATGACGAGGGAGAGACGGCAATGACCATCATAACAAAGTCGAAAGGCGTTCACTTTAATTAAGATGAAAAAGAAGAATCAAAATCGATCAAATAAAATAAATAATTAAACCGTGTGGGTCCTTTTTATCATTCATCATCTTTCTCCTACCCACACGTTGGTCTCTGGACTCCCTCCCTCCCCTCTCAAATTTCGGCTAGTCCCAAAGCTCGTCTTTGTTCCCATTGGAGCTCTCAAAGGCGGCTCTGTTAAGCCTCCATTAATGCCTTAATTATGCATTTATCTTGACACTTTAAAGAGTAAACTCTTGGGCTAATTATGACTCAAACTTTTATTAATATTCAACTAACGTGTAACACATTATTTGACCACAAAGAAAATGAGTAAGTAGGGTTGAAACCACATTGAATAATTCAATTTGATATTTGATTTGATTTGATTGAAATTAAAATTTAATTAGAGTTTTAATTTAATAGTTTTACATAAATTTTTTTAAAATGATATTATTTATTATATTATTTATCTTATTAATGATTTTTTAATAATATTTTTAACTAATTTGAATAAATTTGAATTGGGTATTATAAATTTAAGTTAAATTCGAATCAAATCATATTCAGGTTTGACTTAAATCTAATCTTGTGAATAATACTATATATACAAATAATTAATATAAATCATTGCAAATAAATTAATATATCATAATATAATTTAATTATTTATTTCATCTTTAATTAAAAATTATTTAATTATTATGATACACTAATTTATTTACCTATTTTAATACTCATCATTTATAATTAAATTAAAGCAAGTGGAAGCAAATCAAATATTTATTTTTTGCTCTATTTATTTATTGATGGGAAAACCTTTCTTCATTATTATTTATGTATAAATATAGAAATGAAGAAGTCGTTGTAACTAATTACTTAAAAATTTTCACATAATAGAAGATTAATTTGAATCTAATCACATAATTACAATGTTAATTAGGCAAAAGGTGACGCCAAAATGCTGAGGTTTACAGGTGAGTGGCATATATGTAATTAGCTCAACAAAGGAGACTATTTGATAAAAGTGTTTTACTATAATAAAGATGCATCCACTGATCGTACTTAAACAAACTCAGAGACATGGATATTTGCAGATCTTTGTCTCATCTTTGAATCGGAATCAAACGCCAAATCTTAAGCACGACAAGGTTCAACATAAGGTCAGATTAAAACCCTTTCCTTTTGCGTTCATTTCATCATGATTTTCGCTTGATTTTCAGCTGGTTTTGGAGATTACTCTTGTGAGTTTGTGCTTGTTTAATGGTTTTTTTTTTTTTTACTGAGTTTGACTGTGTTTTGGTGATAGCTATGTGGTTTTTGTTTAGAAAATTTTGATCTTTTTACTTGTTTACTGAAGCCTTTCAGGATCTCTGATTCACTTGCTTGTCAGTTTTGGGATTCATGAAGCTGGAAGTCATGGATGATCTCTGTTGAAATTTTCTCCTTTTTATGATTTTACAGTTGGGGGGCAGAGTGAGAACTTTCCTTTCTTTTTACAAAGAGATTGGGGGAAGTTATTGATTTAGAAATGAAAATTTTCTCTATTGAATTTGTTTTTTTCAGAGCTTTTGAAATCATCATAGATTATTTTTTTCTTTTTAATGTTGTCTAGAATCTTTGATTGATACTTTAGAAAGATAGTCTGCAATGTTTTTTCATCTTTAACTGTTTCATTTCTTTGGGTACAAATAATTGGGTCATATCTCCTTACTGGCCCGGTAATTGAGCCGAGCCAGTTTCTTCCTTTAGATCATGGTCATATTTACCTTGTTCAGATCTTGACAATGATCAAATGGGTAGAAACTAGCCCTGTAACATTACCGTTCCAGTAATATAATAACCTAAATTGTCAGATGTTAGTGCAGGAAATGAATTCTGGGTACAAGACTTCGCTTACCAAACCAATCAATAAGCCTCCAAGTTAGGTGGGAGTTTTTGGGGAATTTCTTCATATAAGATTTTTAATAGCTTGTTAGCCCTTTTGCAAGTTAATCTGCTTGTGTTTGTGATCTGTACTTGTCCTAGAACACTCTAATTGAGATGAGAAATCATGTCTATTGAGTAAATTTTAGAGTCCAAAACATATTTTTCAGCTATTTGCTATTTTTTTCTTTCTTCTGTTTTCATCATTACCCTTGGAACTGCCTATACATGGACCAAGATGCCTCTATTTTGATGTTTGATTGGCCAGGGTTTCTGTATTTGGAGCTAAGAATGTGGTTTTTTGTTTCTCATGACTTATCCTTTTCGTGTCTACCAATGTTGATCCACAGATTGTCTTTCCTTTTGTATGATAATTGGTTTAACCTTCCCTGCAGAATATGTTAGTTTGCTGATATATATTCTACATCAAGTTGGTATGTCGTACATGTCTAAGTGATGATGAGAATACATTATGTAGAGTAACCAAAGTTTGAGAAAATTCTTGCCTGAACTTTTCTGGTTTGCTTCAGGCCGAAGTCTCCTTTTGTTGTTATAGATCAAAGAATTAGCCTTATCCAATGCGAACATCTCAGAAACATACATTTTCAGATGGGAGTCAGAAGTTTTTCAACCAGCCCGTGCAAGAGGTAACCTCGTTTGTTAGGCCTCCCCTTCAGAATTTAGACCACAGCTTATGCTCTGATGATAGCAGTGAAGGAGCGCACCTTTCTGTGGAGACTTTTGAACAATACTGCACCCTTGATTCTTCCTCCGGAACAGGTGGTTACCCTGCTGTTAATTCTCCATCTACTGCCAGTTTTTCACCTCCAAAGAGCCCAAGTTCATGGCCAAACTCTCAGTTGTACGCCTCGGACCTAAAACATTCACCTGACGAAACTAGCCAGTCACCAGTACATGACTCTTGTGTTATAGATGATGAGGATGACCTGAGGCACAAGATAAAAGAATTAGAAAGTGTTATGCTTGGACCTGATTCAGACAACTGTGACGTATACAGCAACAGCAGTCCAAGTGGACTCCAAATCTTGCCAGAGTCAGAAAAGTGGAACTACGTGATTGAGATGTTGTCCAGAGGAGACTTAAGAGAGGTGCTTTGCAGTTGTGCAAAGTCTATAGAGAATAGTGATATGTACACAACCGAATGTTTGATGACAGAATTACGCCAGATGGTGTCTGTTTCTGGTGAGCCTGTCCAACGTTTAGGAGCTTACATGTTGGAGGGGCTTGTTGCAAAGTTAGCCTCCACAGGAAGTTCTATCTACAAAGCCCTGAGATGCAAAGAGCCTGCTAGTGCTGAACTCTTCTCATACATGCACTTACTGTACGAAATATGCCCATACTTCAAGTTTGGATATATGTCAGCAAATGGAGCAATTGCTGAAGCCATGAAGGATGAAAGTGAAGTCCACATAATTGATTTTCAAATTGCACAAGGAACCCAGTGGATCATACTTATTATTGCTCTTGCTTCTCGGCCAGGAGGGCCTCCAAAGGTCCGAATTACAGGCATTGATGATTCAACATCAGCTTATGCCAGGGGAGGAGGACTTGAAATTGTGGGCAAAAGACTGTCAAAGTTGGCAGAAGCATACAAGGTACCTTTCGAGTTCCATCCTGCTGCAATGTCGGGCTCCGATATCCAACTTGAAAACCTTGGAGTTCGACCTGGTGAAGCTATTGCTGTGAATTTTGCTTTGATGCTACACCACATGCCAGATGAAAGTGTGAGCACCCTGAATCATCGAGACAGACTTCTGAGGTTGGCGAAGAGCTTATCTCCTAAGGTGGTCACTCTTGTTGAACAAGAAGCGAATACAAATACTGCCCCATTTTTCAATCGTTTCCTTGAGACAATGAATCATTATGCAGCTATCTTTGAATCAGTTGATGTTGCTCTACCAAGAGATCACAAGGATCGAATCAATGTTGAGCAGCACTGCCTGGCCCGGGAGATTGTCAACATTATAGCATGTGAAGGACCTGACAGAGTGGAACGTCATGAGCTTCTAGGCAAGTGGAGATACCGTTTCCTGATGGCAGGGTTTACACCTTATCCATTAAGTCCTGTTGTGAATGCAACCATCAAAACTCTGCTGGAGAGCTACAACAACAAATACACGCTTGAAGAAAGAGATGGGGCACTCTTTCTTGGCTGGAAAAACCAAGCTATAGTCACTTCTTGTGCATGGAGTTGATAGGCCACTCTGATTGATGGATATTCACAGGTCTTTGTTTATGACTTTTGAGGTAGAACTTTTGGAAGCATATCATGTTATTTCTTGTCTTATAGCTTGATGCTGTTGTATGAGTATGGTTTTCCTTTTGCTAAATAAATTAGCTTCCCGGCTTCCCAACACTCTACAAAATGTCTTACATTTTGTTTACTACATGAATTAAGAGTTTGACTAATAAACGGCATTCGGAATAGCTTAAACGGTACTGACTAGAGTATGTTATGTTGCAGCTAGACTAGAGTTTTGAGTTTTGCAAGATGTAGTGATACATTGGTGACCAAGTTCAACATTTTTCTTGTTTTCTGCAAACAGTATGCTCTTTTATATACCTAAATGGAGCAAGCCTTGTTGAAAAATAACTAAAAACAAGTAAAAAACTATAAACCAATTCCTAAACAGAAAAAAACACTTGCTGATAACACTACAAGAACTAAATTTACTGATTGTCAGGATACGACTGGCAAAGCAGGAAAGAACAGCACAGGGATTTGTCACAATCAAATTTTTGGAATTGGAGCGCAGTCCTCTTGCAGTCCTCTACTTCTGATTGAATCACAATCTTCATATGCTCATTCTGCCTTGTTAGCAATTGTCCGGCAAACTATGACAGCCCATTTGGTATTCTTCAACTTTGTCAAGGCAATCGTAATAACGTCACACAATGTTTCACTACTTGAACTCTCATTGTGCCATAGAATCCTAGACATGGAGATGTTGGAGTTGGCGATCACTTCGTCTATAAGACACATGGGTTTCACATCCTAGTTAGTGGGTAGGAAAGAGGTAGTACTCCATGTCCGTGAGTGGTTTAAGTTTAATTCATAAAAAACCGTTTTAAAATTCTTTTATAGATAAAAATCTTAATAAGGTTTCTTGAAAAAAAAAAAAATACTAGTGGTGTATGTTTTAAAGATAAAAATCCTATATAAAACACATTACTTTTTTCCAGTATGAGTAATATAATACATTGGTTTGGAAATGAGAAAATGTTAAAGTAATAATGACATGTTTTGGATTAACAAAGATAAATGAAACATTCTGTTCTCTTTACCATTTGTTGAATTAAGTTTTTTTGTTTTATTCAAAATGTATATTTTCCCAAAATAATGAGATTCTGGGAACACTTTTAAAGAATATATGCTTTTATAAAATCAGTCAAGTTCAAATTGATCTGAACAATCAAATTCAAACAAACTTGCTAAATTTCTATTTTAATATATAACTTTCTAATACTAAAACATCCCTTGAATCTAACTGGTTTTAGGAAGATGGAATTATTATTTGTTCTGAAAATTTAAGGATTTGTGTTGTGTGTTGCTGAACAGCCTTATAATGTGTTAATGTGTGTGTGAAAAGCTGTTTGCCAAGTTGCTTCACATGCACCAGAAAACAGTTATTTTGGACCATCCCAGAGAGCAAGGTTTATCGTTGCTTTGGTCCTTGTCCCCTAACAAAACAACAAAGTAATCTGAATTCAATGATCTACATTTTGTCATCATCTGGACCAGAAGCAAATTGCAACTGAAAAACAAAGTAACACAACATTAATAGTCTCGATTACTTCTCTCAAAAGTTCATACAAAAACACCGTATGGAATACATTTCTTACAAATTCCATTTCCCTAACTTGTTTTACAATACTGTTTTTCTTTCAAGAAAAATAATACCAGTATCAGTTTCACATTTGTACACAGCATTGAGCTCTGAGAAGTTAATACGGACAGTAAACATTTATAAGTGGGAAGGCCTTTTAGCAAATGCGGCATTTAACAACACCATTATCATCAGCCCATACGGCAAGTATCACATACAGAAAATTCATGCTTTCCAAACAGGATTCTATCCCCTTTTGTCTTTCTTACTAGCTGAAAGGAAGAAAAGGAAATACTCAAAGCAACTTTTTTTGATTTTTATTTTCATCAGCGTCGTGAGAAGAAATTCAGGGACCCATAAGTATTCTTCCAATGTTTTGAGGATAGGGGTAAGAAGAATGGTTCAATGGTGGAATGTTGATTCTACGCCGGTCAATGGGATTTTCTCTTGAACCATATTGATCCATGCCACCGTTTAAGACACCATAATATGTCGTCACTGGGGTTGCTTGAATTATTTTAAAATTGGAACTGCTAGCATGAGGTTGAACTTGGGCAAGTTGAGAATGCAGTGCCTGTGACTGCTCATTTGATCTATTCTCCGCAGCAGAACTGATCCCAACCCCAAGGTCAAGGCTAATTGTGTCACTTTCTTCTGCTACAATCCTCGAGGGTCCAGCCCCAGCTGGCGGTCCAGCAGTGTCATGACTACTTGTTCTTGCAGTAGGTACAACATGATTGTGCTTCCCCTCATAAGTTGTTATAACTGCTTTTGGATCATGTGATGCCCTCTCCACATGCTTTCTAACCGGGCATCCAGCATTTGTGCACTTGTAATAACTCCTGCATTCCATTGTGAGCATAGTGCAGGTGAAAAACACTTACGGCCAGAACATCAATTGTGCACATGAACCACAAAGTACATCCATTTGAATTACATACATTATCAAAATATCAGAATACAAAATTTGCAAATTAAGCTAAATTTTAAACAGCAACTAAAAAGTACTTGAACGTTGTGCATAAGTGTGACTTGAAATATTAAAAACAAACTTGGTTAAATTTTAGATCCATTGTCATCAACGATGAAACAGATTTAATCAATTAATGAGAATACACAACTATAATTATCAAAATTAACTCATACCTAGGATTAGGATTTCCTCTCACCACTTTTTGTCCATATTTGCGCCATCTATATCCATCATCTAGTATATCAACCTCACTAACTGTCTGAACAACTACACGTGGTTCCCGGATGGGCTTGACCACTGGAGTGACATCAGCCATCATGGTGTCCAACTTTCTGTTCGATGAAATATCAAACATCCTGATTAGATAAATATTTAGATGTACTAGTGAATGCATATGAGTCTTTATTGAACTATAATACCTCCGCTTTGAAAATGGATCATCATCATCACCCTCAGCCTCTTCTGCACCATCGTCATTTGCAGCTGCAGGTGACAGATCAGATAGGCCATTTGTCTCCATGGTATGTGACATCTGACCAGGCATGCTAGGTGACTTATCTAATATGCCAAATACAGGACAGAATGGAAGAGGCACATCAGTCTTTGGATAAAATAACAACAGACACAAACCACTTTGAAATTTATTTCTCACCATCTCGACGAGTTAGAGACGAAAGTTTGTCAGATCTTTCATCTTGGATGGACATGATGGTACCAGCAGAATATCGACGGCTTGGTTGAGGTTTAGGATGATCATGTGTTCCCTTGTATATTATCTCTGTTATCTGCCCATCATGAGAACGCTCAAATAGCTTTTTCACTTCACAATTAGGATGTGTACATTTGTAATAACTGCGTGGGAATTCACTCCCTTTAACATGCTTCTGACCGTATTTACGCCAATTAAATCCATCATCAGCTGGAACAGAAGACCCACTCCCTTTATAGTCAGCATGTAATGGCTGGATCATACTACTTGGGTTCCCTATCTGCTTTAGATCATCTGCATCAACTTCAAGAGGCACAGTAGCCCCTGAAGTACCCATCTGAAGAGGTGCTGACAGATTCAACTCATTTGACAAGACGGCCATCTCACTTTTAATGGTAGGTGAAGCAAGGGGCAGATTTTGGCACTGACCTTGTGTTTGCATATGTTGCTCACTTCTTTGGCAGTTAAGATCTGCAGGAACCTTGAAATAGATGAAAGACTTGTAAGTGACAACTCATTACCACAGTATTCAATACTTGTGAACGGTATACTGAACAAAATAAGCACATCAATCTTAGTAATTATGATTCAGATAGAGAAGAGAAGGCAATTCAGGTCCAAAGGTTGCTTCATCTATCTCCTTCCTATTCCATCCTTCAACTAATATTATCAGAAAAGACAAATACAGATGTACTTGCAGCACCGAGAAAAACATAGAACTATAACTAGAAATCACACTAAATATTCATTAACTAATTCTAGTACTAGACCAAACAAATAAGCAAGGATCACCACGATAAATTATTCATGATAATATTAGCTACCAAAGTACAAAAACACTAAATATATCTCTGAAATATCAAATCTCCGGGCAGAGTTAAAAATAACCTCAGTCTTCACTAACTAACTAGTCAATTATCAACACCTAAACAAGTAATACTGAAATGTTGTTTACAGATTTCAATCATAGAAGGTTAATATGAATATAAGTAAATCATTAGGCCATACCATATTTGATCTAGAAGTGGGTCTAAACTCAAAACAATTGGATTGTCCTTCATTTGACTTATTTAAACAAACTGTTGTAGCCAAATATGTACCGGAACCGGCAGTTGCATGAACTGACTGAGGTTTAAAAAGTGAACCAGTTGTTGGGGAAGGTTCAGCCTACAAGAACCAAAAAAAGCAAATAGAATTAACTTGCAAAGCTTCTTCATTTAAAAACTAATTAAGAGAGAAAAACATCAGAGTTGATAATGAAAATACAGGATATTTGCATCATCACTGCAATTCCTAGACATAGGATCAGCCAGTAACTTAGATATGATTTCAATATAACTGTTTCACATCCATCCACAAAGAGGAAATTGCTAGCAGATATCCAGATATGCTTTAATCAACATCAATAAATTTTTAAAGCGAACTCACCCAATCATCCAATATAAACATACTAACTCTAGCAAGTCTATATAATACCAAAGAAATTCAAGTTACAGCAAAGCGAGATTCTAAAGGAAACTCCTAAACAAGAGAAAGTAAAATCCCTGTATTCATTATCCATATATATCTAATTACCCAGCCACATACACAACTACCCGTGCTTTGCTCTATGAAACTTCTCTCCAACATCTCATCTCTATCTGAGGTCATATCTCGACTAAATTTTTCACAATCATATATCTCCTCTTTGTCTTGACCCACATGCTTCCTAGCCCAATCTAGCCTACTCTTTCTTATTGTCATCACAGCAAATTTAACAATTCTAATATAATCCACTCCACGTCAACAAAGGCATTTATTCCATATTCTACATACAAAATGGAAATGTTCTTTGTACGGCCAACAACACTGTTAAATAAAAAACAAAAAGGCCAACCAGCTCCACCAACGAAAGGAAGATTCATCATTATGTGAAAAAACAAAACTGGGCATTATAAAATGAAAAAGGTTAAGAATCTTAAACAAAAGCCATATTCTGGAGAACACACCACCTGGACAACAATGTGCCAATACAGAGAGTATTGTATTGACAAGCATCAGAATCTTGTTAAGGTCCCAAACATGAGCACAACCATATGTGATATCTAATCGTTGAGACACATAACCAACAAAATATAATAAAACAAAGTTCGAATATCTACCAGAAAAATGAGCATCTTGGAGCTCACAATTAAACCCAACTCACCTTACTCAAGTCTACAAAATTCTCCACTAAACCCACACTTGTACATCAATATACCCATTACAAGTAAAACTTCCAAAAACTTGACACGAAGCCAAATGTTAGACCGTCCTTTATGTCATAATCAAATTTTAGTCACTGTACAGTAAATCAAAAATCAAAACTTTGAATCTCAACATTTGGAAAAATTCTTCACTTCACTGATATCCCAAAAAAGAAAGTTAAGGCCAAGTTTGGCTGACTTTAATCTACATCACCAGACCAGATCTTGAACTAAAGAAGAAAAATCCTTTCCACTGTTCAATTAGCAACCGAACCAAACAACAGCTAAGCTAAAAGACAAAATTCCATTTTACTCTACTTTCTCCCATTTTCCCCCACTTTCTCAGCAACCACACAACTAAAAACCTCATCTTTCAACTTCAAACATGCTCAACTCCCAAAATTACCAAACCCTAACCTTAAAAAAAAATCCCCACTTCTCTCAATTCCTCAGCAACCAAACAGAATCAGAACCTAAAAACCAAAACCCCACAAAGCAGTAAACTCAAAAACAAACCTTGACATTAGAGAGAAGAACCGGGGACTCCAAAAAAGACGTCGGAGAGAGGCCAGGAGGGATCGTAATACAGGGCGAGCGCGAGATCGGTAACTTGGCCGGCGACATGAGCTTGTACCTAGCTCCAACACTTGCGGAGGCAGTGTCAACGGTGGAACCAACACGTGGCGGATCGGCCGTATCGAGAACGTCGTCGCACCCGCCCACTCCAACCTCAGTCGCCTCCATTAATTAGAAAAAAAAAAAAAAGTTCGCGTCTGTGTGTGTGTGTGTGTGTGAGAGAGAGAGAGAGTTAAAAGCGAGTTTAGTGGCGAGTCAAAACGGGGAGGAGTATTTTTGTAATTTCATTTAAGTGTTTTTTTTATTTTTATTGTTTTTGTTTTGTGAGCGAGAAACTGTCCGACAGTTTGCAAGTTTGGATGTAAGTTGAAGAGAAGACTGAAGACGAGTTTAAATAGTTTTGGCCCCTGATATATGAGTACTTACTGTAAGTCCTATAAAATGTTATAATAACATTTAGGTCCTTATTTTTAGTTGACAATACTTCGAAAATTTCTTAGAAGTAAATACCCTTACTTTGTTAAATTTTTATTCTCTTATGATTAAGAGAATTATTCCAAATTATTGATAGAGCACAATTTATATAAATTTTAGATTTTACAAATGGATTTTCTCATGCTTATTAAAAAGATATTGCATAAATTAAATTAAAAGAATCAGTCTTCTGTTTCTAATCAATGGATTTCACTTCAATTTTTATCCATTGGTTTCTTATATATTTCTCTAATGCCAATTTCTGAAAAAGGCATTATATGAATTGGATTAAAATAATTGTTAATTAAAACAGTTAAACTTGTACAAATCAATAAAGGGTTACTTTAGATTCTAATGGACTTGATGACTAAATATAAGATGCCAACATGTATTAGGGAGGGGTGGGAGAGGGGTAGTTTGGTAATTTAAATGGGGAAAGTGTTTTTGTTATGTATGTTTTTAATTTTGGATAGCAAGAGTTTGAAAGAGAAAGAGAGAGAGAGGGAGAGATGACTTGATACATTGAATTAGGGCATGGAGTCATTGCATTGTCATTTTTCTTGTGCTTTATGTTGTTTCTTTTTATTTTCACTTTTCTCATTCATTTAACCATTCCCATCTTTATTCTTTTCTTGTTTTTAGTATACCCCTAAAGTTTTGCATAATGTTATTGACTATAACAAATAAAGCACAATAATAAAGTTTTTTAAGGTGGTTTGACCTTATATCTATGACTATATTATTTATTTGTTGGCAAAGTGTTAATAATATTTACAAAAGGATTATCCTAAAAAGTATATAAGTATCTAAATTACTCTCATAATAGTATTTATATTACTTTGAGGGATTTTTTATCGATCTCATCTTCAATTTCTTTTTTCTACAGATCTTAACGAAGAAAGAAATTGATTCATCATCTCTTATTAGAATTTTTTATCATTATTAATATTATAAGTGAATAGTTTTATGTTTACCTTTAAGTTTATAGTTATAATTTTTGTAATATTTAGAAATTATAAGTCTTTTTAATTTTTTTTATTTTATAATTATGCTAAAAATACCCATTACAATTCATACAAGGATTTCTTAATAATTAATTTCATAATCTTTTCAAATATCCAATGCAAATTTTAATCCAATTATTTTATATTCTGGTTTTGATCTAATCGACCTAAAAATTTTATAATTATTAAGATTTAATTCAGAATTCCAATTATTACATTTTCAAGGTTGCTTTTCCTTTTTATAAAATTTTATAATTGTTAAAATTCTAATGTGACACCCCATTAAGGCACATGATTATATGTGCCACTAAACCAAATTTGATTTTGATTTATACAATTTGGATTTCCAGATTAATGGTTAAATAAATAAATTCGTTTTGAATATTATCTAAAATTTATTTATTTAATTCATTGTTTCGATTGTCAGTCGGATCAAGATAAACTTAAGACAGCCCCTTGAGTAAGTTAAAGCTCGATTTAGGTTCGAAAACATTATATTAAATAAAAATAATAATTAAAAACTAAATATAACAACTGTAAAATCGATAACAATTCTTTAAAATAAAATTACAGAATTGGATATTAAGTGTCATGTTAATCCACAATTGAGGGATCAATTTCATTACTAAGATATCCATGTTCAACTTGAATAAAACTTTATAGAATGACAATCCACCCTCCAACGACTTGAATGTCCCTTATGCTTTCCTCTTCTAGACAACCAAAGGCTGAAACAAGGACATTCTGGAAGCTTAGATAGCTCAAAATGTTTCTTCTTAATTATGCCTTCAAATCTTCATACATTAGTTGCTCCTCCTTGTTTCAACTAGACACTCACCCAATTTGAGAGACAAGAGTTTGAAACAATGTCACCCCTGAAGTTGAGATGATCACACCGTCACCCCTATATATATTTGGTATGAAAACTAACAATTTTCCCAAATAGCAATACCAGTGTAGAGAAAGATATTTTAGATAAACGGATGACAATCTCAAACAAACAACTAGAAGTTTAAGCAAAACAGTTGTCCTCTTGAACCACGATGGCGATTCTTTATATATGGTCCTTGGACAAAGTTGACAAAAATTCAATTCTACCAGCATTTTCTTTCAGAAAGCTTTGTCAATTTTTTCCTTAGATATGGCTAGACAAGGAAAGACGTACTGTGCTGAACAAAAACAGTGAACACAGTTGTTTTGTCATTCTATTGTTAGTTCAGGCTGCTTCAGAACAAATCCTCTACCTGGGGTGTTTTTCTTTCACCAGAAAACAGCCTGCTCAGCACAAACAGTACACGCTAAATTTCTGCCCTTCTATAAACTATATCCCCTAGCAAAATTCTGTTGTCACCATCAGCAACCTAAGATTCGTGACAAATGCACATGCTTGTGTGAGACAAAGAAAGGGACAATAAGGCATCAGACAAGATAGTAAAATAGATATATGTCTGATCTCTATCTGAAAAAGAGTGAAGATGAACAACATGGATTTGCATCATGAAACCAGGATCAAGGTAAATGATGAACAATAACAAAATATGCTGCTATTCTGACAATCTTGTTAACAGAAGCCATAGAAATGTAAATGTTAAGATTACCTGCAAAGTGTGTTCCATTCATGCTAACAAGTTTCAAAACCGCACGAATATTCCAGATGACATCGATATATACCATGAAGAAAGACTAAAAAGAAAAAGGATGAAATCCTCCTGCTCTATATATAGAAGCAAAACAAACACTGAATCAAGCAGATACCTTGAAGATTACCTGTGAAGCGTGTTCCATTCATACTAACAGGTTTCACAACTGCATGAGTATTCCAGATAACATCAATATATACAAAGAAGAAAGACTACAAAGAAAAAGGATGCAAACTTCCTGCTCTATATATAGAAGCAAAACAAACACTGAAGCAAGCATATACCTTGATCATACTTCTTTTAAAAAAAACAAAAAAAAGCAAAGATTGAAGAAAACTTTCACTCCATATAGCAGTATAGACATTCCCTTTTTCCAGTGGCTGGCTGGTGAGGGATCAAAGGTCCTAATACAACCTGTAACTAATGAGAGTGGCAGAAAATTGCCACCTGCACAATAAAGGGATGAGAAAAAGAAATAAAATAAACCATAGCAAGTTTATTTTTGTTGCTATTCACAGTTGGGAACTGTGAAGTAAAAGAAAAAAAAATTACCATAAAAAACTGTTTGGTACTATAGTTATGAAAAATTTGATCAATATTAAGCATTAAGGTCTATATGTAAAACCAAATTCGACCCATCTCAAAAATCTAACTAGATAAAAAGGCTTTAAAATTACCAAAAATAAATAAATGAGTAATACTGAAGGCATTTGCTGAATCCCAATAAATTCAGAATTGACCAAAAATACTCTGGACATCCGCAGAACACATCCACAGATATCATTCTGCAGATCTAGTTGCTTTGCTACAATCATAGTGATAACAAAGGCAAGGTATGCTTACTGAAGACCAGCAACACAAAATCAGGCAAAGGCTACAACACTATCCTGGCTTATACTATTATAAAAACAAAACACTAGCAAGAGCTACTGAGGGTAGTAAGATGGATGGTATTGAGGTGCGAAACTATATCCACCATAAGTAGTTGACCTATCATAATACCCAGAAGGCATCTGTGACTCTGAAGAATATAAATGTGAGGCAGCAAGATCTGAGCTCCCAGGGAAACCCACCTGGGCTCCTGTCAAAGCATACGACCTGCTGGCTGAACCTGCATAAGGGGCAACTACAGGAGTGGAGCCCACCAAGCCGTAAGGCCCAGCTGGTGTGCCCAAATATGGAGCAGAATTCTCAGGTAATAAACCTGCTGGCTGCAAATGGGGTTGTGGGAATAGGGGAACACTTAGATTGGCTGCAACAACAGTTGGTGCTGTGTGGCCAATGGATCCAGTTTTTCGAGGACGCTTGTTTCCAATCTTTTGTGGCTTCCTTGGTTGCCAGTGTAGCTTCTTAGGCTGCTGCTGAGGCTTGGGAGCAGGAGCAGGGCGTTTTCTGTCTGCCTTCAGCTTCTCTAGCACCTCTACACGGTTCTGAAGTATGTCTTTGGGGTACTCAGATTCAAGTTTGTAATCTTCAACTACTTTGATCACTGCTTTCAGGGCACCAACTTCTTTGGCTGTGGCCTCATTCTGCATGATAAGCTCGATGAGTATACATGCAACTAATAATTCAAAATTGAAGTCTAAAAGGTACTATGAAAATTATGCAAAGAACCAAAATACCTGTGATCTAAGGGAGTTTCTTCCATCCTCGCGAAGTTGCTTTGCAAGCCTCTGGGACTCGCTCAGATAGGCTTTCAGGAGTGGGACAGGTGGGTATTTTTCAGTCAGCTCAAACTCAAAAATATATTTCAGAGCCAGAATTTGCTTTCCATTGACCATAAGTTTCTGAATGAGATCTGCAATGCACAGGATAAGTATACATTCATCAGAGTCAACCTAATAGAGACAAAGGTTACACAACATTGAGGCCTAGAAAATTTTAAAGTCATTCAGATTCACTTCATTCCATAAGTTCTAACTTGAATTAACTGCATAGACACGTCTCAGTTACATCTTAATCCAAACCATTCTTCCTCCAATTACACCAAACCATGTAAGCTATCTATGTGTTTAATCGACAATAGTTATTGATAAAACAGGGAATTACAAACTTTGAAATAAACTAGTGGGTTACTGTTTCTGGCCTGCAACTAATGCCATAAGTAGTTAAAAAGCCACAGCCCCCGGAATAATTCAGATTTGTTAACCTATTCAATATGCAAGTATTATTAACCCATTACTCATTAATTAACAAAACCTTTCCCAATCAATGAGATTAGACAATGCACTTCCATAAAGGCATCGTACCCTTTCCCCCAACCCCACTATGTAAAGCTAATACCTTCGGTTCCCAACTTTAAAATTCACACTAGATCATTTAACAATTTTTCAACTTTAAAATTAATACAAAACAATAACAAAAGCATAATAAAATATCAAGGAATCATATCAACTTTAATCGCCCTTAATTGTCATACCTTGAACATTATCTCCTAAATCAATTGCCTTGCTCAACACAATACCTTGCCGGTACTTTGCAGCAGGCACACATAAGTCCACAAGAAAATTCTTCTCAAACTCACTTCCCAACCCATATGCAGCCACCAAATGCAAGAACCCCAACAACTCTAAACCATTTTCTCCATGCAAATTCAACTTCTTTCTCCAATCAAAAGCCAAACTTTTTGCTCTATCCCTCACTTCTTCACCAATATTTGCATTAATTCCTAAGAAAACCTCCAATAACAACAAACAAGCCCTCCTTGTCCCCCACAATTCTGGGTCATTGTCACTTTTCAACTCGTTATCAACTCCATAAAACCCCTCCATTGCATCCAAAACCATCAAACCAGGATCCGGAGATACCCGGATTGCACTTGGGAGCTCAACCCGAACTTTTTCCCGGACATTTCGACTCTCGTTTATGTATTTTCTTAACCCTTTACCGTCCATTTTCTCACATAGCGTTCTCAACTCGGGTAGAGCCACATCCAAGTCAACTCGGTCTTGACTCGGGGGGTTCGAAGACGATGGCTGGTACGGTTGAGCGTCACAATGGGTTGTTAATACTGACTCCACTGGGACTACACTCGGTGGGTTAGACGAAGATGGGTCTTTTACAGTGGATAAATTTAACTCGCGCTGAGCCGGTTCCGCTACCGGATCAGATGGAGACGGGCCTCCGTCTGGGTCTTCCTCCGTGTCCTCCTCAGGATCCTCTTCTGGGTCTTCTTCCGGGTCCGTCTCTGGCGCCAATGACGGAGACAGAGACGGTAAATCTAATTGGGGTTGCTGAACCGGCTGAGACTGAGTAGACTCGAGCGATTCGAGAAGACGGAATCGTTGAGTAATGGAGTTCTCTATTTGGGTGAAGTGGGCATCTAAATTGGACCAGGAGAGGGAGAAAGAAGACAGAAGAAAGGAGTGTGATTGGAGTTCATCGAAGGCCTTTTTAAGATCTTCTTTTTTAGAGGGTATTTGTTTAATGGCAGCTGCAATTGTTTCCAGTGTCGCCATTGTTTATGATTTTTCTGTCTTTTTTCTTAATTTCGTTCCTGAAGCAAACAGAACCGCCATAAATAGACAACAGAGAGAGAAGGTCTCCGACCCCGAATGTGAAAAACGGTAAGGCTTTGAAATGGCCCAAGTTGAGCCCATTTCAAAACTCATCTATATGTGGGCTTCAAAAGCAGCCCAATAAATTCTAATTGGGCCGCATAAAGATTTTGTCTATAGGTTGCCCATGGGCCATGGCTGATTCTGAGCTACCCTTTTCTTAGTAATATGCACTTGGTTTCAATTCTCACATGTCAGGGTAATTTTAAATTAATAATAAAATAATATTTAACTATATAATAATATATATATAAATTAGTGTTCATTATTAATTTTTCTCCTATAATAAAGGAATAGAAGACATTAATGCACATTTTGTAAAATCAAAATCGATAATATTATTTTATATTCCTAATATCACTATATCATTTTTTACATACATCCTGTTATCGTAACAAGATTGTAGAATTATCTACTATTTTAATGGGATAATATAATTAATTGTTGTCAATTACATGTCTATATTCATCGTATTCGAATATAAATATATCTAATTATGTAATTATTCAATTAAGTTGTCCTTTTTTTCTATAAATTCAGTATAATATGAAAGCTGAGGGATATCATTTTGTAACCACACTAGTTGCTATGCCAAATTTACACTCAAAATTATCACTAACATAACGGTAGATATAAACTCTCGGATAATATGTCAAACCATCTTAAAAATTTTTCGTATCAACAAAAACCATAAAATTAATGGAAGACGATGAATGCATGGACATGGGCATCTTAACTAATGGTGTGAATGCAATCTATAACATTAATCCTCCATAATAAGAGTAAGTTGAAATTGAGAAAAGAAGGGACATGGGGGCAGGTGCTCCAACTATATGATATAAATCCACATCCGTTATTTTTGTGTCTAGTGATGGACACCAAATGCCTACTCCTCTACTCATTAATTATAAAGAGGTCTTACACTATTTGCATTTAATTTGGGTCAAATTACAATAGTTTATTCAAAACCCTAGCTAAATTGGGGTTTTGAATGACACTACTCCAATGCAATGTAATCAGAATTGTTCAATTTTGATGCGATTTTGGTTAAAATTGTATTTGAATCACACAATTCTAATGTGATAATTTTCTTTATAAACTGGGGTTGAAAAGTTATGTAATCAAATTTGTGGGCAAAATGTTATCTAATTTTAGTAACATTGAAAGTAATAAAGGATAATTTTGCCTTTTTAGGGTAATTATCCTAAAAATTAATGAATTTTATATATTGTTCTTGATCAAAAGTCAAAAATATTATTTTTTTTATTATAAAGATAAGAACTTACCGTTTAAGTGGAAAACATTCATTCTCCTTTTTAAATGTGATTGGACCATATACCATCAAACTAAAAACATTTATTATTGTTCAATAAATATATTTAAATAGTTGACATACAAACCAACTCTTTGATAGGGTCAAAGCTCTATTCAAGTTTAAAACCTTTAACTTTATCTAGGTTGTCACACTTAATAATTCTTATATAAGTATAATATATTATGAATCAAACCAGTATATCTATTGAGAAAAGGGATATTTATATGACCAAATGGTTCAATATGAAACTAGTTGGATTGGTTGACTAAACTTGGCCAATTAGTGTCTTTCTCAACTCCCTCATAAACACAATGCCCCAGTATGAAACTGGAAGGATGCTTCATCATCTTGGTTAGGAGTTAAGACCTTGTCAAACACCTTAATCTAATGGTAAACTATTGGATGAATTGATTGTCCTCATCATTTTGAATCTTTTTAGCTATATTCATATGCAGAGATTACAAATTTGGTCCGTGAAGGTTTTAAAAAAAGCGACATTCTTACTGTTCAAAGCCCTCATCGTATGTTATAGCCAAATTGGCATCATTGAAAACTTAAGAGTGGCATGCTTTATGTTATGTTTAAGATTGGTTGTGTAACCCTTGTTATGTACTGTCAAAACTTTGTTTTTAAATTCGAATTGGATTAGTTAGCTGAACCAGAACCCGTCAGTATGTCCAGTCTTGAATCATGTCTATATTAATTATTAGACCAAACTGATCTGGGGTTGAATTGGATGAATCAAAGTTCAACTATCGAGATTAAATTTTAATTTAGTTTGTTTTAAAGCTGACCAAGTTGAAGAGTGAATAATTTTGCAATATAGATTGGTAAGAAATATACACGATATACCACAATATTATAATTCTTTTTGGATCAATACTAGTCTAATGTTTATCTAAACAGTTTACTAATTTGATCATTGGTCGAACCAATAGGTGACCTAAACTAATATTTTGACTGAATCAAAGTCCAATCCAAATATGAAAACGTTGGTAAAAACACGTTAATTAGAATCATTTTACCATGACACCGTTAATATCATATGAACCCTAAATAAGAAAATGTTGAACTCAAATTAAAATCTTCACTGATAGATCACCTTAACATATATTTAGGTTAAATTAGAATTTATCTCAATGTAATGACATTTAAAATTTTCTATTCATGCAAATTCCAAAAAGCCTCTTTTTGTTTTTAATTTTTTAATTTTTATAACAATTAAAATATACTGCAAATTTGTTAGGCCACAAAAATAACAAAGCCATGTGTTCTCGTGTTTATTGTGAGATCAACTTTATAATTAATTTCAGTGTTAATTTTAGTAATTTAATTACACTAATTAAGCTTTAATTAATCCAAATTAATTAATAATTAATCTTGAAACTTAAGACGTGAATTGTGAACAAGATGAGGGAAGCCTTTATGATTTCACATGCTTCACATGTGACAAGAATGCAAATGGGGGCAATGGCCACCACTACCAGCCAGCTTGTCTTCAATCACAGGTTCCTTTGTGGATTCATTCATTATTTTATGCACAAGATGCCAACCAACTTAGATTGCATAATTTTTTGCATCTCAATGCCTAATAACTTGAATTAATTTCTTATTTTAATTAATTATTTGGTTGGTAAGATAATTAAAACTAATACTTAGCAAATTCAATCAAAGTTATGGCTAAAACCCATCTTAGTGATAAGCCTGGATTGATCAGCAATTGAATTAGATTAGATCAGGTCAGATATGTTAACACCATTCTTATGCTTTGTTGGTTGGATCAATTGACACGTGTACTAGTCCTTTGGCCCAATTTAAATACATTGTATGTGTCTGGTTAACTTGGATGTGTATACATATCATGTAATTTTTAGGTATGACATGCTAATGTAACGGCTCCGCTTGGCCGATTGGATCAATTGACCCGCATATTGGCCTTCTGATTCGGTCCATTTTCTTTATTGATCAATAAGAATATTCTAATTTTCTTGGCAGCCAAACAAGCAATATCAAAATTCAGAACACCAGCTGTTACCAATTGACCCTAGTAACCGAAGAAGACTAGACTTCTTCTCCCAATCTACCGGAACCCTCTAGTTGCATCTACGCCCTCCATGACCCCAAGCCCGCCAAAATGTGCTGATGTGTACGGTTAAGATTGAAAGTTCCAAGGTACCGGCAAAGTTGACTTCCAATCTCAATATCCTAGGGTTTCGCTTTCCCTTTCCCCAACAACAAAAAAAGAAGCGAATCCCTGAAACCACGCAAACCCTAAATCAAAATGGACAGCTGTCAGTTGCCCAGTTAAAAATCTTAAGCGAAAACGGCTTTTAAACCTTCCTAATGGGCAATTAATTACCTAATTAACATTAAATTTCTCATAAAACTTTACCCTAGTCCAAGTCCAATTTCAACTTCAATTCCCTGTATAAATACCCGTCTCCAAAACCCTTCAGCTTTTCCATGCCTCCTGCTTTCTTATCCTGCTTTTGCTTTTGCTCGTTTTGCGCTTCTCATTGCTGCGTTTTATGGTAAGTTCCATGATCACCATCAACCTCTTTGTCACTTTTGTTTTTATCTTTTAACTTTTTTCTCAGTTTTGTTTGAGCTTTAATGGCGTCTTCATGATTTTGAGTTTAAATTTCGTCTTATTATGTCTCTGGTTTGTTTTTATACTTGTCAGGTTTCTGGGTTTTTTTTTTGTTTTTTGTTTATATTTTTTTCTTTTTTTTTCTCTCTCTCTGATCTGATCAGATCTGGGTTGGTTTCAAGTTACATCTTTGACAGTGTCTTTTGATCTGAATTTGTTGAAGGGTTCTTGTTATGATTAAAGTTGTGGATGTTAAGTCTTCAATTTTGTTTAATTATTTATAATTTAAATACATATTTTCATAATTTATTTTGCATGGGTTTTGTTATTTAGATGCCGAGCGTTAATCCCGATGCAATCGACAAGGATTCGGAGCCGTTCGTGGAAGTTGATCCTACCGGCCGATACGGCCGATACAATGAACTTCTCGGGTCAGGCGCGGTGAAGAAAGTGTACCGGGCATTTGACCAAGAAGAAGGCATTGAAGTTGCGTGGAATCAAGTGAAATTGCGCAACTTTTGCGACAATCCGGCGATGATCGAGCGGCTTTACTCGGAAGTACGGTTGCTCAGAACCCTAATGAACAAAAACATCATCTCCTTGCACAATGTCTGGCGTGATGAAGAGCACAACACGCTGAATTTCATCACCGAAGTTTGCACTTCGGGCAACCTGAGAGACTACCGGAAAAAGCACCGGCAAGTCTCCAAGAAAGCCCTGAAAAAATGGTCCAAACAAATCCTCAAGGGATTGCATTATTTACACACGCACGAGCCGTGTATAATTCACAGAGATCTCAATTGCAGCAACGTTTTTGTCAACGGAAACGTTGGCCAGGTAGGCGTTTTCATAATCTTTAATATAATAAGCTCTCTCTGAACTGAATATGGCTTTTTCCCACAGGTTAAAATCGGCGATCTGGGGATGGCGGCGATAGTAGGAAAGAACCATTCAGCGCATTCGATTCTGGGTACGCCAGAGTTCATGGCGCCGGAGCTTTACGACGAAGATTATACAGAACTGGTGGATATATATTCATTCGGGATGTGTGTTTTGGAGATGGTGACACTTGAAATTCCCTATAGCGAATGTGACAATATTGCAAAGATTTACAAGAAGGTTTCCTCTGGGGTGAGGCCGGCGGCTTTGAGCAAGATCAAGGATCAAGAAGTGAAGGAGTTCATCGAGAGGTGTCTTGCTCAGCCGAGGGCTCGGCCTTCGGCGGCGCAGCTCCTTAATGATCCGTTCTTTGATGGCATTGATGATGACGAAATTGAAGATAATGTTTGTTCATGATTAGGTTTCATTTGAAGTAGCTTTCGATTTAAGTTTTCTTTTTTTGATGTTTTTATTAATGGATTGAATTTTCTCTTTTTAGGATAAGAGTTGTAGTAGTTGGGCATTGGGATATTAAGAGAATTGTTTCTTGGAGATGATAATGTTTTTTTTTTTTTTTTCTAATTGTACATATATTTTTCAACATATATATATTTAAAAATTTTAGTAAGAAATTTGTGTGTGTGTTTTTTTTTTTTTCTTGTGACAATATTTTAGATTCAATATTGTATGCTATTTTGGAATTGACTAAAATGGGTATTCAGAGCGACAAACAAATTATGTATCACCGTTGATTAAATAATCTAATTGTTTATTTCATCTTTAATTTAAAAACTAATGTGTTATTACTTAAATGCAACACATGTATAATGGTTGATGTGTCAATTATGTGATTTAATGTTAGTGTTTACATCCATATTTATACAATAAAACTATGTGCACCTAGTGTTATATGTATTCAATTTTGAGTACTCAATTATACTATGTATACCCAATCAATTTTGAGTACCCAATTGCATTTGTATAATAAAACCATGTTTAAATTGTGTTTGTATAATAAAACTATATAAACTCAGAGTTATACGTACTCAGTTTTGAGTATTCAATTATATTTGTATAATAAAACTATATTAAAATTGTGTTTGTATACTAAAACTATGTATATCCAATGTCATATGTATAAATTTTTAATACTCAATTGGGTATTTAAATAATATGATTGGATGTTATTTTAACATAACACTAAACTATAATGTTTGAAATTACAAAAAAAAAAACATTATATTATGCAACCCTTTTACATAATCAATCTATTTCATATGGATTTATTTGTACTCTTTCCAAATATAAACATCTTGTACTATTCAATATAATCCTCTAATAGTAGCAATTTATTCCAATCACTTGTAGAAAGCTATGCTTAACATACTTATGATATATTATATAATTTATTAGTTAGTTGAATTTTCGTTTATGATATAGTTCAAATTCAAGGATAAACATGAGTTGTAAAATTTGAAGTAAAGTCAAAGTAAAGGGAACATAAATAAAGAATAATAGGGAGAGGGAGAACCGAACGTAGAATAAAAGTGAAGTCAAAGAAATGAATTTCTCTATGTTCATATTAATTATTAATTGAAGTGCCAAACTTAGGGATTATTTATCAATTACATTATTATGTCTCTTTCTACTAATAATAATAATAAAAAGTTGGCGGCCAGATGAGTATTTCCCACCAAGGTTTGATGACAATTCACATCATTTATTTTTTAAAAACTATTTTCCCATCTATATGTTTAATAAATTTTAAAAAATGGTTAAAATTTTTTATAAAATTATTAAAAAGACAATAAAATCATCAAACTAAATAATGCATTATCCTAAAAATTTTTGTACTCATAATTTATATTAATTTTAATTTAAATTAATAAAGATGTTAAAAACATATAATTATATATTTGGAGACAAACTATAATTTTTGAACATATAAGGATGCCAATGAAATTTTTTATAGGGTTTATAAAATTCAAAAAAATATGAAGGTGTTTTTAAATTTTTCAAATTTTAGTATGCCTCACAATATTTAAAAAAAAAATAGTTACACCCCAAAAAATAAAACAAAATGCAATGAACTAAGAGTGTAAATGTTATTTACAAATTATTAAGACTATACTTATATTTTCAAAATGGATGAATACAATTATTTCCAAAATAAGGTAAGAGAAAATAACAATTTATTCTTACCCAAAATTTTATTGTGAATAAGGATGTATTTATCAAGTTTTCAAATTTGTAGGAGATTGTAAAGGTATTTTTGCTGGTTTTAAAATTACAAATATAAACTTGACATAGACTCGAAGCCCAAAATTTCTCAATGAGTTGGGTATGAACAAAAAAATTGAGAGTCAAATAGACAAACCTAAAGTTTAGACTTGAAATTTTTTTACAGTTTGAACTTAAACAAATCAGAACCAATTCAATGGCCTAATTTATGGGTTTATGCTAACTTTGTTATATGGATGGGGAAATAGCTTTTTAAAATTTGAAGGATGGAAACTATAGTTTTATCAAACCTTGTGTGGGAAATAGTCATTTGGCCTAATAAAGTTTCATAAATTATATATAAAAATTAATGAAATTACAAATGAATATATTATAATGGAAGGTGGAGTTTGAATGAAAAAGAAGCCAGCATAATTCTTTTCTGGCTGCCACCTCCAATTAAATTATTGGAATATATAATATATAAAGGGCCACATAAGGTTGCACGCGGTCGGTTCATCTAGTTGTGCCATTTTTTTTATGTTATGGTTTGGAAGATACTCAATATGAACACAATTGAAATTAAAAATCATATATATATATATATATATATATATATATATATATATATATATATATATATATATATATATATATATATATATATAAAATATGAACATAGCTCATTCTACAAATAAGCTGATATGATATGACTCAATTAACTGTTCTAATACGAAATGATATATTTTATATATTTTTCACTTATATATAATTTAAATTAGTTCAGTCTTATTTGTTTTGACACAAAATAACATAGTATAATACTTATATATAAAAAATATTTAAGTTATAAAAAATCGACCTGCCAAACATAACCTATTTAGCAAATAGTATGACACAAACATGACTTATTTGCTAATCAGGGTAAAAATACTTAACTCTAATTCGTCTTTTTTTATTGTAACCCAGCATCAAACTTTGCCAATGTTCCCACATTTAGTTATTCAAATTCTCCTTTTATTTTATTATTATTACAGAAATTAAACTAAGTGCAACTTTTATTTGTAATGTGTTTATTATTTTATTTGCAAATCTTTGGATTCTCAAATAGCCAGATCCATGGATATAAATGGCATATGCTTTGCTTGTAATGAGGAGTTCAAATCAAACAATGAATCATTTTTCAGTCTTAAGAAGGTAGTTGAATTTAATTTTCACCCCCAATCTATTGTGAAAGGATTCTCTCCCTTTAATTTATGGAAACATGTACAATCTATCCTAATTCACTTAATATAAGATTACATCTAGAAGGGTTAATATTATTTTTTATACTCTCATTTCTCTCGTTTCAATGAATGCATTTTCTGGTAAATTCTTATTTTTAAAAGATATTTATTATAATTCTTATTCTTAAGAGAATCCTTGTGTGCTTATTCGAGAGTAGATGCCACCCACTAACTAGACAATATGACACATAAGTATCATAATATCTTATAGATGAAATAATCGTTAATTCCAATAATTTGGACAAGTATTGTAACACCCAGTAACAATTGTGGTATTGGTAATAAAATATTTGGTATCACACCGTGGAAATAATCAATATTTGCACTGAAATTTTCATTGTCACTTACCTAGTTGATTCAATCTGTGAACGTTATGAAGTATCAACAATGTCTATTCTCTACATACGAAAATCTCCGTTACTGATAAAAATAATTACCACCATACAAGAACACAATGTCATCTTCGGAGCCACCATTTTTATCTGACCATAGAAAGTCCAAAAACCCTGCATTGAGTTCATCTTAATTCATATAGGGATGGATTTGATTTGGCAAAGTCCAGATAAAACCCAGTTCAAGATTTGTTTAAATCTAAAAGAACAAATTTGAGACAATGAGTTGAGACTTAAATTCAGTTTAAAAATAATTTAATTTTAGATTTAATTAAAGTCAGCTTATATTTGTATATTCAGATTAGTTCAAACTTGACTTATTTTATAAAAACAAGTCTAATCATTCGCTAAAATTTTGCTCATTCGATCTGAACTTGAATTTAAGCTCAAACAATTCATATCAAATCTAACCCTAATAATATAATTTCGTTAACTCCAAAAGAGAAAAACAGCAAAAGAGATCTATGAGTGCGACAATATTGCATTGAACATAACGAGTGATCATATATTTAGCAACGCTATGAATAATATTTATAATGCTAGAGAATATAGCCATGGCAGAACTTTGAAATATATGGTAGGAAAAACGTCTTCATCTGCTATACTTTATCAAAAGCACCAAGATGTTTTAACAATATCCGGTCACATTTTCAATCAACATTTCTAAACAATTAAAAGACGCCCCCCATCTGATGAACCAAAAGATTGTAATACAAGTAGAAACTGGCAAGATGCATAGCATGAGATCAGGTTCCAGGCTGCAGCTTCTGGAGGGACTAATTCTTGTTGTTGCAGTTCTTCATCTGTTGATTGTGGCGGCAGTCTCTGCCAGAGGTGATACGATGGAATCTCAGTCTTTTTATAGTTTCATCAGAGCTGTTGATCCTCAAAATGTGCTCAAAATTAACTGGAATGGGCTGCTGCCTCATCCCTGCTCACATAAGTTGAAGGGTCCTGTGAAGTGCAATGTGCAGACCGGTGCCATAACAGAAATAAGACTTGAAAGATTGAGCCTGAGTGGGAGAATTAATGGAAAGTCTCTCTGCAAGCTTCAGAATCTACAAGTTCTCAGCTTAGCAAACAATTTTGTTCATGGAAGTATTCCTGATTCGATCTCAAACTGTGCCGCGCTGACATATCTAAACCTCAGCAGCAATCTTTTGAGTGGAAGGATTCCTTCTGCTCTAAGAAAGATGAAAAATCTGAGGACCTTGGACATCTCTACCAATTTTTTTACAACTCCTAATTTTCGAAAATATGTCATGAACTTCGATGCATTTGCTGCAGAAGCAAGTGCTTCTCAGCCAACAGGATCAAATATTAGCTCTTCTCTTGACAAAGGAAAGCAAATTTGGGTGCCAACTTTACCACTTATAATTGGAATTTGTTTCTGCATATTGTTCACATACTTTATGGGGAAGAAATCTACAAAATTAGCTAGAGAAAAGGAGATACTTAAGGCCCTTAAGGATTCTCCTTCCAGGACACCTCCTGTGATGTTCACAGAGGAAGTGAAGCCAGAAGAAAAGCGCTCAGAGCTCGTGTTCTTTGTTGAGGAGAATGAAAAGTTCAAATTGGAGGATCTGCTTGAAGCCACAGCTGATTTGAGAAGCCAGAGCATCACAAGCAGCCTTTATAAGGTAAAACTTAAGAACAATGTGGTTTATGCTGTCAAAAGATTGAAGAAATTGCAGGTTTCCTTCGAGGAATTCTGTCAAACAATGAGGCAAATGGGGAACTTGAGACATCCAAACATCTTGCCTCTTGTTGGCTTCAATTCCACTGATGAAGAAAAGCTTCTAATCTACAAGTATCAAAGCAATGGCAGCCTACTGAACCTCATGGGGAGTAAGTTCAATGTGTCAAAATCAAACATTTCTGCCTCATACGCACATTTCTTGGCCTGCACACAATGTTTAACAGACAGATTTTTGTTGATAATTGGCAGATTACATAGAGGGCAAGAGGGATTTTCCATGGAAGCTTCGGCTATCAATAGCGAGAGGCATTGCAAAGGGCTTGGACTTCATATATCAAAGGTCTCATTTCCAGGAAGCCATCCCACATGGGAATCTGAAGCTTTCAAACATCCTGCTAGATGAAAATGAGGATCCATTGATAAGTGAATATGGCCTGTCAAAATTTATAGACTTGAAGAGGACATACTTGTTTCCATCAAATGCCTACATGGCCCCTGAGAAAACCCCATCCGAACAAGGTGATGTGTTCAGCTTTGGCATAATTCTTCTAGAGTTGCTTACAGGAAAAACTGTGGAAAAGAGTGGATTAGACCTGCCCAAATGGGTTAGGGCCATGGTTAGAGAGGAATGGACGGGCGAAGTCTTTGACAAAGAGGTGAGCAAATCTGGGAAGCAGTATGCATTTCCTCTGCTGAATGTTGCCCTCAAATGTGTATCAAATTCTCCCGATGATCGGCCAACCGTTGCAGAGGTCCTGGAAAGGATTTCAGAGGTTGTGAAAGCAAATGAAGACCATCATCATGAACAAGAACAAGAGCATGAACTTTCAATTTCATCTTTTTCTTCATTGGATTCTAATCATCAGGATTTACTTCACACTGTGATTCCTGAAACCTGTGATAGTCCAGGATCAAATTAGTAGAATTATGGTAGCTTTTTTCTGCATTAAGCAGGGTCAACTTGCTTGCCAGAATAATAATAAAACACAGCCCTTTTCGACCTAAGCTTGCAGTGACAGAATGGCCTCAGGTCCGTGTACATACTCAGATAGGGCTTAAGCCCGGTTTGTTGATTTTTTAGTTCCATCGGAACATTAACACTATTGATATAATACAAAATGGGAATAAAATATTATATTAAATAAAAATTAAAACAATATAATACGAAACAAAATTGTGGTATCGAGGTATGATTCATATTTTTGTAATTGTTATAACTCATGTTTAAGTGATTCATTTAATTCAATCACAGATGATCCAATCTAATGGCTATTACCAATTTAAAAATTGATTTAGATTAAATTGATCATTAGTCTCAATCAAACTAGTTTAATTAATCAATCTAGTTCTGGCTCAAAACATAGCTATTAACTAACAACGTTGTTTTTTTCAAAATTCATGTCAAACACACAAAAATCTTGAAAAGAAAGAGAAAGAAAAACTTAATTGGGAAAGCTCAGTTTCCACCGTTTTTGAAAACCTGGAAATAGAACCCAAGCTAGGCAATAATGAGTGCTTGAAAAAGGCCAGACAAATCTTCACAATCACAAATAGCTTAAAGATTAGTTTATGGATTTTCCCAAATTATATGGGTTGAGATAAGCCACCCACCAAGAAATAGAATCAAAATCACCTTTGAAATTTATCACATACTGCAAAAAAAAAAAAAAAATTTAAAAACCTTTAAATAGAAGGCAACTAAATTATTGCTTGAGGAACCCTCATTCATCTGAATCTTGACTGGTGAGCTTCAATGGCTACTAGCTGGGATTGGGACCTCTCTCTCTCTTTCTTTCACTCTCAGCCATATAGGTGAATGGTGACTTCATATGCTACTAATTTTGGTGTGTCAACATCAGAACCAATGTGAAGATATGAATCAATTGACAAATGGTAATTAAGAAATTACAGGACTTCAAATTGCCAACTTGAACATCATGAAATGAACTACCTATAGAGATGGAAACTTCCTTGCTTTCTCATAAGATTGGTTTGAATTCCCACCAAGAATTGGGCTAAATTTGTTAAAGGAGTTGAGTTTGAGTCAATTCGAATACTTGAATTCAAGCCAATTCGAATCAAGTATAAAGTTTTATTATTTTTTTACTCAAGTTTAAGTCAATTTTGTCCCTATAAATACTAATTGAAGTTATGGTCTCCCACTTTAATACAAATATACATCATAAGATATTAGTATATACCCTTAAATCCGTTTGTGGCAATGCAGAGTTAAACTTAAATACTCTATACTTATATTTAAAATCTTATACTTTAACCGATTATTTTATTTATTAAGAATATTCTCTGCAATTATTCACTTTTAGAGTTTCTCGAAGTGTTTTTTTCCCTCTCAAAATACATTTACTTTGCTAGAGAAACTTTTGATTTTGTATTTTATTAAGCCAATAATTAATCGCCTACTCTTGAATCTTACACTGAAATTTTCATTACATTCACATTGACTACTAACTTGTGTATATAAATGCTCAATTATTTGCTAATATTTAAACAGTTTTGAAGTGATGCTTCAACAATAACGCAAAGCCAAGGGCAACCCAAATTAAAGTTGTTTCACTTTCACTCTAAACCCAATTTAATTTGATATAATCCAAGTCAAACCCACAAATCATTTTACCAAATTCATCTTCAAGTAGATTACTTTTCATACATAAAGATTGGTCTAAAAGGGCTTTTTCATTTTTTGATAACATAAATAATATTTTTCCATCCAAAATCAAATTTTGTCATAAAAAAGTTAAATTATTATATTATCATTAATTGCATAGTTATTTTTATTATCACTCACATAGTTGTTTCATTCTCATTAACTACGGATAATTTTTAATATTATAGTAAAACTTTGTTGTATGTTGCTTTGTTTGGGACAAAGGAAAGTTCAAAACAAAGCAAAATATGACCTTTTATCTTTATCTTTTAGCTTATATCAAACAAAACTCAGGTCATATTGTTCACCTATCATATAATAAAATAAAATTCAAACTACCCTAGCAAACAAATGAAACTCAGCAAAAGTACCAACTTGATTTGGGCATATAATATTAATTATAATAGAGCTATTCTTGTAAAAAGTTCTAGAAAAGGGCATAATTAAGGGTGAATTTAATCGAGTGAGTCAAAATAGAGATCGGATCGAATTCTAAAAGTCCAGTTTGAGCTTGAGAAATTGTTGGAATGCATTGAAAAGAAGAAGGGTCATCAAAAATAAAAAAGAAGAAGAATCATTGAAAAAAATATGAAAAGTTATTGTAAAAGATAAGTTTACTAATGACTTTCTAACAACTCATTGAATTCTAATTAACTTTACTCGAACTCAAATTGGGGTTATCCCTAGTTAAATTTGACTTGTTCAAGCCAAATCATAAACCAAGACGGAAGTCTTAGTCATAGTGCCAAGTTGGTTACCCTTACCTAATTGCAAAATGGCATTGTCCTTAATTATGTAGTTGGCTTAACATGTAGACCCATATATCTTTGTTTGTTTGTATGCATACTAACGGTATTTCAAAAGTATTACATAACCCTATGGAAGAACATTTTACTATACAAACAGGATTTGTAAAATTTGTTTTGAAAATATTAAATATGGACAAAAATAACCAGATCGTTTTATAAGTAGATTACTTAAAAGATTACTGGATATAAATTATTACTATATTTGATAAAATTTAATAGATATAAATAATTATTGTATTTAGTTAAAGATAATAAAAGAATACCAGTAAATTGGTTTACTTAAATGCCCTTGAATATAATTATTTTTAAATATTTTTATATTATTTGTTATATTAATTAAAAATAAATTTATTTTTGTCACAAAAAATTAATAAATTATAGCATTGGTAATAAAAGATTATCATAATCTTTTATTATTGACAGACTAAACAAGATAATAAAAAATATATTACCATAGTAATCTTTAAATTCTGAAACCAAACAACCCCTTACAGGATTTGTGATCCACAATGAAAGTTATAAGTGCAAACGAAATTTATCAGTCATTTCTAAGATATATGTCTATAACCCATATTATAGCATAACACTAGTTTAGGGTTTTGGCTGATGAGTTTGGAATATTGTGTAAAATTATGAATTGTTTAGATGCTTGATTTTGGCATCATTATCATTTGTGCTTGATTGTGTTGCAATAAAAATATAGGGATGAAATGAAAACATTGAATTAAGTGGTCAGTCCAATCCAATCCAATCCACCTACATTGTAATGCCTTATAAAAGTAATAAAACTTTGCCAATTTGTGGCACATGAGAATGCCAAATTTCTGTATGAACTTTGGGCCCAAAAAGCCATAATAATGCCAAATTTCTGTATAAACTTTACATTAACAAAGAATTGATCAAAGAAAAAATATATATATATAATTAAATAAAAAAGCTAAAAGTTTCTTTAGAAAAAAATCCGCATTATTTAAGTTTGTTATGACATTAAACTTGAATATAAGTTAAGTCAAATTTCAATAAAAGTTATTTTAAATTTGATTTAAATTTTAAAAGTTCAATTCCAAATTACTCAAGTTGGTGATGAGATAATTGAAAAAACCAATAAGTGTCCAAAAAGAAGAGCAATCATCGGAAATAAGAAATAGAAGAATTATCGAAGAAAAAACTAAAATCAAAAAAATAAAAAATTATTGATGATTTGCTTAACTTAAATTGGTTTGACTCGAATTATCTTAATTTCAATTTAACATATTCAAGTCTAGTACCAAAGAAGATTAAACTAAATCGGTTGCAAGTCAAGCAAGTAATAAGATACTATGTTATATGCCCATGTGGCCAATATAATCAACCTTTAAAGAAAAAAATTAAAATATTATAATTTTAAAACAAAATTAATATTTTTGAAAACAAAAAAAAACCTTATTTTTTAGAAATTTATTATTTCATTTTATTTTATTTTCTACTTCCGCCAAATGCCATCACTCTTTTAGGCTCCTCCAAATATTCTTACACTAGAGGATTTGGCAACCTCTTTCTATTTTATATACAAAAATAAAAATAAATAAAATTCTCTGACTCTCTCTGTGCCTCTCTCTTTCTCCATCTATCTTTCTTACCCATCTCTTCCTACAAATTCCATTTCTTTTGATTTATTTATTAAGAGTGGAATAACCAAAGATAAAACAAATATAGAGAGAGACTGATTGAAAGAGAGAGAGAGAGAGAGAGAGAGAGAGAGAGAGAAACAGAGCTGAGTTTTTATTTTTATTTATTTATTTAGATATCATATCATATCATTATATAAAAGCACATATAAATGAACAACATCTCTGTTTGCATTACTCTTAATCCTCTATTCAGATCTTAGTTTCTCTCATTTCTCATCTGGGTTCTATTCAAACATGGTGAATTCCCTTTCTATCTCTTGTTTTTCTTTTCTGATCTTTGTTTTAAGCTATCTGGGTACTCATAAAGATAATTTTTTTAAGCTAAAGTTTGATCTTTTAATTTTGGTTGTCAGGACTCAAGGGTCTGCTTCTGATTGGTGCTTTAAGGATCTAATTATGATCCTTGATTGGATTTGACAATTTCCCACTTTTTATTTCACTGGATTGCCAATCAGATTCTATCAGTTTCATCACTTAAGGTGTGTTTTGTTTTGTTTCCTGTTTGATTGTTGTTCTTCCCACTTGGATTTGTTGGCTAAGCTTTTATAGGGAGAAAGTTGATTTTTTTTAAGTACCTAATCGTATGTCATCAATCAAATCATGTATGATTTCGATTGGTTTTGGTTAATGGAATTTTCTGTGTTCAATTGCTGCTGAGAATTTATTGAATTCTCGAATGTTTTCAATTCTTTTGGGCTTTGGATTAATTTGGGTGTTGTGTTTTATGGCTTTATGTTGTTATGTTAGGATTGGAATTTTTTTTTTTTTTTTTGATGAGGTGAATTGTGATTGATTGTAGTAGAAGAGATGGAATCAGATCTTGGTAAGCTCTTCATTGGTGGGATCTCTTGGGACACAGATGAAGAACGTCTCAAGGAATATTTTAGGAGCTATGGAGAAGTTCTGGAGGCTGTGATCATGAGAGATCGAGCCACAGGTCGTGCTCGTGGCTTTGGTTTCGTGGTGTTTTCCGATCCTGCTGTTGCTGAGAGGGTCATCATGGATAAGCACATGATTGATGGACGCACGGTGAGTAGCTTTGTGCAAATATGCTTGGTACATTGTGGAATTATTGAGATTCTCTCATTCATCTAATTTGAATTTAGTTGTAACTGCTTGAAAATGTAAACTTTTTGTCATGTAGTTGATTTCGGTTTGCTGTAACTCTGAAATTTTAGATGCTCTTTGTCATTTTATTATCATAACTTCATGCCTCTTAAGCAAGACAATGTTTGATCCTCATTTTCGGCATGGAACTTGAAATGACTTGTGGTTTTTTGATTTTAGTTATTGGCTTCACAATTTTCAGGTTGAAGCAAAGAAGGCTGTTCCTAGGGATGATCAGAGCATGGTGAATAGAAACACTGCCAGCATCCATGGTTCTCCTGTCCCTGGACGCACAAAAAAGATTTTTGTTGGAGGTTTAGCTTCAACAGTCACAGAGAATGACTTCAAGAAGTACTTTGATCAGTTTGGTACAATTACTGATGTGGTTGTAATGTATGATCACAACACTCAGAGGCCAAGAGGTTTTGGCTTCATTACGTATGATTCTGAGGAAGCAGTGGATAGAGTTTTACACAAAACATTCCATGAACTGAATGGGAAAATGGTTGAGGTCAAGAGAGCAGTACCAAAGGAGCTGTCTCCAGGGCCCATCCGCAGCCCTATGATAGGATATAGTAACTATGGTCTGAATAGAGCCACCAACCTCCTCAATAATTTTGCTCAGAGATATAATCTGAGCCCAGTTGGAGGTCTTGGAGTAAGGATGGATGGGAGGTTTAGTCCTCTTGCTACTGGTCGGACCGGATTTTCCCCATTTCGTATGGAAGAAGGGTTGAACCCAAGTTACGGTGGGACTTCGAGTTTTAACAATAGTCTAGGTTATGGACGAATGTTGAATCCTTACCCTAGTGGAACTGCAAATAGGTATACTACACCCATCGGGTATGGTGGGGGTGCTGGAAGAAATGACTCTGTTTTGAGCTCAACTTCCTGGAATGTCTGGGGAAATGGGGGCCTTAGTAATGCCTCAAATCCTGCCAGCCCTGGTGCTTACTTGGGTACTGGAAGTGGGAATTTCGGAGTTTCTTTTGGGAATAGTGGAGCCAATTGGGGTCCTGTTTCAGCTTCTGGTGGAGGAACTTCTTCTGGCTATGCTAGTGGGAACACAGGTTATGGGAGTGGTGATGGGAGCTATGGTCTGGGAGGAGGAGGCCTCGGAAGACACAGTAGCACTGGTGTGGTCCAAACTTCTTCATTTGCTGGGTCAACTGGTGGCTATGAGGGTTCATATGGGGACCTGTACGGAAGTGGCTCAACTTATGGTGACCCAACTTGGCGGTCTACCACTTCTGAACCAGATGTTTCTGGTGCATTCAGTTATGGACTCAACAGTATAACAGCTGATGTTGCTAAAAGTTCTGAGGATTTCATTGGAAGTTACAATGTTACAAGTCGACAGTCTAATAGAGGTAAGATTTTCTTCCTTTTCTTGATATTATTTCAATTTTACTTGTTGAGTTCTCTAGTTTATATCCAAATAGTCATTTGGCCACAAGCAATTATTAACCTAAAGTTTCTCGTTGAGGTTTCTCTTAACTCTGAGGAATACTTGTAGATACTGAGAAATGCTGTAGTAACTTCTAAACAGCTCATGATACTTGATGTTTCTGAGTTCCATTTCATATCTTCAAGTTCATTTATTTATGAGTGGGTTTTTTATTTTATTTAGGAAGCATTCTCGGAGGACTAATCACATTTTTGATATTGCATTGTGTTAATCTAATCCAAACATTTTATTTCTGAAATTACTCAGAATCTGAATAAATCGGTGTTAATTATCAATTGGAGCTTAAGTTTTCTTTCAGAAACTTACTAGCATTTCTTACTGACTATTTTGTCTGAAAAGTTGCTAAGTTGAATTCAATATTTGCTTATCTGTTGGGCGTTGAGCCTATCCATTCCTCCAAATGTGGACATCTATTCCTTCTTTACCTTAAAAAATGTACACATAATACATACAATAATGCATACCTGATGCTGCCGCATTTTATTGAATTAGATAGATCAAGAATTGACCAGTGCTATTTTTGTTGAACAAACATGGACTTAATCGACCTGAAATGCACATGTGATGTACAGAAAGGCAATTTTTTTCACACATGATTCTGAAAGAGTTGGCTCTTGGTTTTGTGCTTTTTTTTTTTTGTTTTGATATGTTGAGCCCTAAATTCTAGCCTTTATTTACATCAATTTCTTTCTTCTTTTATTGGAACAATACTTGTTTCAGGAATTGCTACGTAGGAGATTTGTCTTTCGGATATTAAATGGTACATTGTAGGTAAAGAGAATGAGGTCAACTGGACGAGGATTGTGAATTTCATACGTCTCCCTCATGTTACATTTAAGCTTATTACGAAGTCGGTCTTACATCTTTAACGGGGGTTCTTGATTTGAGGTATACACAACATTCAAAGAGAAGGAGTTACAAGGGAATTTGTGTAAGGTTTGAGATTTTTTTTTTTCTGATATAGCAAAAAAAAATTTAGGTTTCTTTCTTGGCGTTTGAATGAGGCGTAAAATCAGATTGCGGTATATACACTCAGGATGATTGGACAATTAACGTGTTATGCATATCTGGCTAGGCCTGCACAGTATTGCATTAAACAGTAGAGCTTTAAGTTTCTGATTTTTATTATTTTTACTGCTGCAGTACCCAGCAAAGTTGCTGGTTCTTGTACGTATATGTTTCCTCTTTATCTGGGATCAGTTTTTTGCCCAGATTGTATGTGAGGTTCTGTTTGATTTACTAGTGTGAAACTGAAACATCAAATAAGGTACTAGATGTTCTGATTCATTTTTTATTGAACATATTATCATACAAGCTTACACATACAATTCTCCCTATTCTTTTCTTCTTTCACCTTAATTCCAACAGAGTTTCAAACTGGCACTGTCATTATGACATTTAAGTTTCGCAAACTCTGCTTGATGAAGAAGTGTTGAAGGACGGGATTTTGTTAGGCAATTGTTTTTTGGATTGGATGGTGATGATGATGATGAGTGAGGGGGTTTGAAAAATGACAATGAAGCAATTAATGGGGTGGCATGTATCTTTCAATGTGTTTAATCTGCAAATAGATTCTGAGTTTCTGGACGTCTAAGGCTGGCTGGCTCTTCTGGTATTGTCTGTGTGGTCACACTTTGATTCTTATCCACACTTGATTAAAATAAGATATCTTGCTGGATTTCCAGCTCACTTTCCTTTCATTTTGCATTAAAAATTTGAATTCAATTTGGAAATAATTTAATTTTAAATTTAATCTGAATCAATTTAGACTTAAATGTTTGACTAGATTCGAATTCAATTTGTTATATGAAAACAAACCCAATTTTCAAATAAGAGCTATTTTGAAATCGATGAATTAAAGTTTAAATTTGGTTCAATAACAAATATAAATTTGGACTTAATAGACCTGTTTGAATTTTAACTTTGCGTTGAGTACTTGAATTTGACGACTTATTAGCTCAAGCAGGACAGGAGAATATAACGTTTTCTTGTGTGAAACGTTTATGTATTAAATTCTCCGGCCTACTTCCATCATTTAACCTGTTGCTCAAGGTTAATGGGCTTAAATCTATATTGTATCGGGCTTGTTATGTGCTGCCACTTTCCCCTACTCTCTAACCCTCACCCCATTAACGTTTAAACTCTTATAACCCTAATAATTAGAGGTGGATATCGAATCAGCTTATCTCCGAGTACTCTAAATTTACTCATTTATTTATTTAATATTATTATTTATTTTATTAATAATATTATTTATTTAATCGATAGTCTTTCAATAATATTATATACTAATTTGAATAAATTTAAATTCGAATAGAGTAATATAAATTTGATTCAAACTCGTATCAACTCTAAACTCGACTTATATTGAATCCACCTTTATCACTAATTATCTAAAATTCATACAAAATACTTTCGTGCATGTAATACACTTAACAATGAAAAAAATTTACTTACACTGGTATGATATATTATATTATTTGTCTATCTATGATTAAATTCAATACTAATCAAGTTTGAAAAAAATTTCATTTGAGATCAATTCAATTCTAATAGAATATGTTTAAGATCGGTTTGAGATCCATGTACTAAAATTTAAATTTAAAGCAAAATTAATTTAACTTTAAATTTAATCTAAACTAATTTGGACTCAAATATTTAAATTAACTCAAACTTGACATGTTTTTTAATAAAAGCAAACTCAATTTTTGATATTGGCAAATAGAAATGAACAATGCAACAAATTCGGCTAATAAGGGTAGATTTTTTTTTAAATATAATATTTTTTCTCTTTTTCCTGTCAGCATCATCTTTTATTGGACCAACTGAATAAATTAAGATAAGATCATAGATTCAACGGTCTTAATTGCACCGAATTAACAAATTATTATACCTATAAAAGGAAATGAGTCCATTGTAAAGAATAAAGAAATCCTATATCTATAATATCAATTGTTAAAAAAAGATTTAATTTGATATCACCTCAAATTTGATAAAGTATGTTTAAGATTGGTTTGTCATCGATATACTAAAATTTAAATTTAAAATAAAATTAATTTAACTTTAAATTTAATTTGAACTAATTTAAACTCAAATATTTAAATTAACTCAAACCTAACATGCTTTATATAAACACAAACTCAATTTTTAATATTACCAAATAGAAATGAAGAATGCAACAAATTCAACTAATAAGGGTATATTTTTTTAAATATAATATTTTTCTCTTTTTTCCATCAACATCATCTTTTATTGGGCCAACTGAATAAATTAAGATAAGATCATAGATTCAACGGTCCTGATTGCACCGAATTAACAAATGATTATACCTATAAAAGGAAATGAGTCCATTGTAAAGAATAAAAGAATCCTATATCTATAATATCAACTGTTAAAAAAAGATTTAATTTGATATCAGCTCAAATCTAATAGAGTATGTTTAAAACTGGTTTGACATCGATATACTAAAATTTAAATTTAAAGTAAAATTAATTTAACTTTAAATTTAATCTAAGCTAATTTGAGCTCAAATATTTAAATTAACTCAAACCTAACATGTTTTATATAAAAACAAACTCAATTTTTAATATTACCAAATAGAAATGAAGAATGCAACAAATTCAACTAATAAGGGTAGAATTTTTTAAATATAATATTTTTCTCTTTTTCCCGTCAACATCATATTTTATTGGGCCAACTAAATAACTTAAGATAAGATTATAGATTCAACGGTCTTGATTATACCAAATTAACAAATGATTATATCTATAAAAGAAAATGAGTTCATTGTAAAGAATAAATGAATCATATATCTATAATATCAACCGTTTGCTTGTTCATCAAAACAAATATAAAACATGTTAAAAGTAAGTGTAAGAAATGCAATGAACGTGAATTAACAAAATTATTTATACTTATAATTCCAACCTTTTCAACAAATAATTATTATTTAATTATTTATTTCTAAGAAAGTTCTTGTCATCCCTTAAAAAGAGAGCAATTTGTCCAAACACTCCAACACTTAAATGGAACTTTTTCTCTTTTTGTCTACTTTGTAGGATCTCTTATCAATTACCATGGGAAAACAAAGAAAATAAGAAGGATGAAACATGAAATGTTTTTTAAACAGCCCAAAAGGACAAAAAATTAGCCACCTCCCCCCTCCATTTTCTCCGATATGAAATTGAAAAATGATCAAACCCAAATTCGAGGCATGTCTTTTCATATTACATCATTTAGGGGGGGATAATATATTTGATTCGAGGGTGGCTCAACTTGAATCAATCATTCAATTCGAATAATTGAAACTCAAGATAAACCTCTAACTCGATATGTTTATCTTTTTGATAATACAATTCACTCTTTCTTAATAATGTTCACTTTATTAACAACATTGTTCATCTTATCAATAACTCTTTGATTATTAAGTATAATAATTCTAACAAGTTTGAACTCAAACTTGTTATTATAGATTCAAATTGAACTTTAGACGACCCTCAGCGTATCTAGGATCAAATCTTCCCCTAACATCATTTACATTGGTGAACAAGAGTTTAGAGTAATTTATAAGTGTCACATTCAGATAAAAAAAAAGACAACATCAATTTATTTTGATACATCATGCCATGTGCAATCAGAAGCAGAATAAACTTGATAAAATAATGCATCACATTGCATAGATGGGAAACAAAATGTGAACCAAGAGCATGTGTAAAGGGATGAATAACTTTGAAATAAAATAGTTGAAAGGAATTCTTAAGCAAGGAGTTGAGAATCTGTCAAATGCAGGCATCATTGCAAAGAAGCTCAAGCCCTCAAAAAGGCCTAATTATGCACCAGAACTCAGCTTTCAACTCTCAATAAAAAAATACGGCCATTTAGTTTGAATAATATTTTATTATCAAAAATAAAAAATTATTTTAAAAGTAGATTATTAAAAAAATTATTAGATATAAATTATTATTATATTTGATAAAATTTAATAAAAATTAGTAAATATAAATAATGATTATGTTTGATTAAAGGTAATAAAAAAATATTATAATATTATTTTACTTAAATGTTTTTTAGTATAATTATTTTAAAATATATTTCATATTACTTATTATATTAATTAAAAGTAAAGGTATTTTAGTCCTAAAAGATTAATAAATAAAAATAAAATTATAATAAAATCAAGATTACTTCGATATCCTTTTAATACCTAAAATGAAAATGATAATCAAATTATTATTTTCATTACTTACCACATCACTATTAGTAATATGATATTACCATAATCTTTTATTACTAAGAAACCAAATAAAGTAATACTAATAATAAAAGATAGATTATCGAAATAATATTTATATAATACAAACAAAACTGCCCCGGTGAGGAAAGCAAATAGTCGACTTGTATCTCTGTTTAATCGAACAGTTGAATTGAAACACAACCAACTTTCAAAATTGGCCTAGAAATGTATTCATCATGAAATTGTATTGTTGTTTGGCTTTCAGGGTAACCAAAACTCTGTGACAATGGCATCAAACCAGAATCTGAAAGATCTGCAATCAGCTCTGCAGGCGATCGAATCCGAAAGTGACAGCCTAAACCTGCACAGCATTTCCTTTTATATTGCTCAACCAACTTCAGGTTGTTATCGAGAAACAGAAAACTCCATCAAGATAAGCATTTGTGAAGATGAAATTTTGTTCTTTTCCCAGTTCATTATAGCAATGGCAACTGCTGAAAACATCAGAACTGTTGTCAGGAACTTAGAGTTTCACAATGTGGAATGGGAAATTCAGCTAGTAAACAGCCTTGGACTGTTGCTAGATATTAGCTCAAATGTCAAGCAAATTGTGTTTGAGAGAAATAAATTTGATGCAGAATGTTTAACCGAGATTTCAGGTGTAATCAAGAGAAATAAGGTGATCAAAGAGATCCTGTTTTCGGGATCAGGTATTAGAAATTTGGGGGCTGCACTTCTTTCTGATGTTCTTAAGGTGAATGACACCTTGGAAGAGTTGCAAATTTGGGAGGATTCAATAGGGTCCAAAGGTGCAGAGGAGCTTTCAAAGATGATTGAAGCGAACTCAACATTGAAGTCATTGACAATCTTTGATTCAGACACTCTTACTGCAACACCACTCATATCTGCTGTCATAGCAAGGAATCGAGCGATGGAAGTTCATGTTTCGAGTGGAGAAAATGGCGATAAAACTTCCAAGGTGGTTGAGTTTATACCTGAGAATTTCACACTAAGAATTTACAGGGTTGATGTTTCAGGTGCCTGCAGGGTTGCCTGCTCTCTCGGATGCAATTCAACCGTCAAGTCACTTGATCTGAGTGGAATCCGGCTGAAATCCAAGTGGGCGAAGGAGTTCAGATGGGTTTTGGAGCAGAATCAGACCCTTAAAGAGGTAATCTTATCAAAAACTTGCCTTAAAGATAAGGGAGTAGTGTATGTTTCAGCTGGATTATTCAAGAACCACAGTTTGGAAAGTTTACATCTTCATGGAAACTGGTTTAGTGGCATTGGCGTGGAGCATTTGCTATGCCCATTGAGTAGGTTCTCAGCTTTGCAATGCCAAGCAAATATCACACTCAAGTCAGTCACATTTGGAGGTGGGAGAACAAAAATTGGAAGGGATGGAATTACAGCCATCCTACGAATGTTGACAACGAATGAGACTGTGACACAGTTAGGGATATACGATGACGAGAGTTTGCGACCTGATGATTTTGTCAGAATCTTCAAGAGCCTGCAGAAGAATGTCAGTTTGAGACAACTGTCTTTGCAGGGGAGTTAGAGGAGACTTGTTACAGCAAGCTATAATGGAAACATTACAGGTAAATCCTTGGATTGAAGACATTGATCTCGAGAGAACTCCGCTGAAGAATTCTGGAAAAGCTGATGGTATTTACCAAAAATTAGGCCAAAAGGGAAAGAGTGAAAATGAATCAGAAATGGATTTGCTGAAAGACATGCCACTGACTGAACCAAAGAGCTGCCGCGTTTTCTTCTGTGGTCAAGAGTATGCTGGTAAGGTTTTGAAGAAATAGATTCAATTTATGGAACCGCATTAACCAAATCTCAAGTTAGGTGCTTAAACTAATCAACGTATGAATTGGCATTTTCAGGTAAGAATACACTCTGTAATTCCATTTCACAGAATTTTTCTTCTTCTTCTTCAAAGCTTCCCTATCTAGACCAAGTTAGAACATTAGTGAACCCAGTTGACCAAGCTGGTAGAACGGTTGGAATGAAGATAAAGACATTCAAAGATGAAGACACAAAGATTTCAATATGGAATCTTGCAGGCCAGCATGAGTTCTACTCTCTTCATGATCTGATGTTTCCAGGGCATGGCACCACATCATTCTTCCTTATCATATCCAGTTTGTTCAGGAAACCCACCAACAAAGAACCAAAAACCCCAGAAGAAGTAGAAGAAGACCTGCAGTATTGGCTCAGGTTCATAGTGTCCAACTCCGTAAGGGCACTGCAACAATGCATGCTACCAAATGTAACTGTGGTCCTCACACACCATGACAAAATCAATCAACCGTCACAAAATTTGCAGCTTGTTGTGAACTCAATACAGAGATTAAAAGACAAGTTCCAAGGCTTTGTTGACTTCTATCCAACTGTATTCACAATTGATGCTAGATCATCTGCGTCAGTCACTAAAGTCACACATCACATTCAAAAAACAAGCAAAACTATTCTTCAACGAGTTCCTCAAGTTTATCAGCTATGCAATGACCTGATACAGATATTATCAGACTGGAGAGCAGAGAACTATTGGAAGCCAACAATGAAGTGGATAGAATTTGATGAACTATGCCAAGTCAAGGTTCCGCCCTTGAGAATTCAGTCAAGGCATGAGAATAAGGAGAACATGGAAATGAGGAGAAAGGTTATTGCTACTTGTCTTCATCATAGAGGTGAGGTGATTTACTTCAATGAACTGGGGCTCTTAATTCTAGATTGTGAGTGGTTCTGTGGTGAAGTGCTCAGCAAACTGGTGAAACTAGAAGTTAGAAGGCAAAGCTGTGCAGAGAATAATGGCTTCATTAGCAGAAAAGAGTTGGAGAATAATGCCTTCATTAGCAGAAAAGCTCGAAAGTTCAAAATAGGTTTGATGGTTTGGCTAAAAAAATTATTTTAATCTATTAATTTTTAAATTATTTTCAAAAATTATAATTTATATACATAAATTATAATGTCTATAGATTTAAGTAGAATGATGGAAATTTCAACCCTTTAAACAAACGCACTTCTAATATATTCATTATTTATATAAAATATTAATTGATATATTCAAACAAACAATAAAACACTTATAATGAGTAAATCCCTAAAATCTTGATCTCTGACTTTGAATAAAAAAATAATTGATTTAACTATAATTTTTTAATCGAGATTGAGTCAATCGTTTCCATCATTTGCAACTTTATAATTTGTCAAGTTTGAGTTTTGTCTAAATGTAATCAAGTTTAACTAGAGCTAAACAATACTTAGTGATGATAACCCTAGTTTGAACTCAACCGAGTAAATATTACTTAGTTGAATCCTAAATGGATAAATTTATTTGGTTTTAGTTTTAGGTGTCTGGAAAACGTTAATTATTTACTAAAGACATTATGAAAATACATACAAATACGTTATTATCGATCTAATAAATGTTTTTGGTGGTAGCGGAGATGCTTTCAAAGATTTTTAAATTGATGGGGGCAAAACTAGTTAACAAGTCTTGGAAGATTGATGAAAGTTTCACATTATAAGAACATTTTAAGGGTTTTTCATGTATGGCTTACGAACACAAATGGGTTGTTGGAGAAGAGAGGCTGAAATTTTGGTGCTTTTTTAGCAGCCAAGAAAATGTCAAAAAAGCAGTTGGGCATTTAATTTGGAAACTCTTTAGAAGTCAGTAAGTGCTTCTTCTAGATAAGCTTTTTGAAATGAAGGACTGACTGGGCCGTGGAGAGTTAAAATAGTAGGACCAATTCCTTGGCAAACAACTACGGAATGATTATAACTGCTGTAAATGGGATGGGCCTGGAAAATTTGGGCTTAGGTACTAGGGAGTTTATGGGCTCAAGCCCATTACGACCAGCCCAAGCATAGTCTTGAAAGGATTGTGTAATAGCCTAGCCAAAGAAATGTATATGAACAAACACTGGAGTTTCTAAATTGAATTTAATATTTTCTCATGTTTTAGACATTGAGACACATCCAATCCACCGAATGTGGCCATTTCATGCCGAATGCTGCTGTTTTTTGTTGAATTGGATAGATCAAGAATTGGCGATTGCTAATTTTAATGAACAAACATGGACTTAATCGACCTGAAATGCACATGTGATTTACTGAAAGGCAGTGTCTCTCACACATGATTCTGAAAGAGTTAGCTCTTGGTTTCATGCATGTTTCCATTTTTTTTTTTTTTCTTTTCTTTTATTGGAATAATACTTGTTTCAGGAATGGCTACGTAGGAGATTTGTCTTTCGGATATTAAAAGGTACATTGTAGGTAAAGAGAATAAGGTCAAACGGACGGGGATTGTGAATTTCATACGTCTCCCTCATCTTACATTTAACGTGTTATGCATATCTGGCTAGGCCTGCACGGTATCGCATTAAACAGTAGAGTCTGATTTTTATTATTTTTGCTGCTGCAGTGTCCGGCAAAGTTGCTGGTTCTTGTACGTGTATGTTTCCTCTTTATCTGGGATCAGTTTTTTTCCCAGATTGTATGTGAGGTTCTGTTTGATTTGCCAGTGTGAAATGAACAATGAACAATGCCACAAATTCAACTAACAATTATAGAATTTTTTGAAATATGATATTTTTCTCTATTCTCCATCAAAGTTATCTTTTATTAGGTCCAACTAATCAAATTAAGATAAAGATCATAGATTTAACAATTCTGATTATACTGATTTAACAAATGATTATATCTATAAAAGAAATGAGTCTATTGTAAAGAATAAAATAATCTTATACCTATAATATCAATCATTTCCTCGTTCATCGCAACGAATATAAAATATAATAGAAGTAAGAGTAGAGAATGCAATTAATATCGAATTAACAAATTTATTTATTCTTATAATGCCAACCATTTCAACAAATAATTATTATTTGTTTATTTATTTCTAAGGAAAATGTTGGCATTGCTTAAAAAAGGGGGGGTGGTGTGGGTGGGGGTGGTGTTTGGTGTGGTGGTTCTTTCTTGATTTGAAGTATACACGACATTCAAATAAAAGGCAGTTACAAAATGACAATGAAGCAATTAATGGGGTGGTCTGTTTCTTTCAATGTGTTTAATCTGCAAGAAGATTTTGAGTTTCTGGACCTTTAAGGCTGGCTGGCTCTTCTGGTATTGGGTCTGTGTGGTCACACTCGGATTCTTATCCACAATGCACACTTGATTAGAATAAGATATCTGGCTGGATTTACAACTCACATTCCTTTCATTTTGTATTATGTAACGTGGCTTGTCGGATTTCCAAGTCATTCATGTCTAGGCTGGTTTGAGTTAGATTGAGTTTGAATAAGCTCTAACTTGATATCGATGAGTTGAAATTTAAATTCAATTTGAAAACAATTTTCCATTCAATCTAAGTAACTCAAATGTTTCAATTAGTTCAAATTCAACTCGTTTTATGAAAATAAATACTCAATTACATAATCGTATATCATATGTATACTTAAATCATATATTTAAAGTGTGAATATATAACATTATTTTATATACAATGATATTATTTATTCAGTCAATAATATTGTTTTTTTCATTGATAACTTAGTGATACTATACATTAATTTAAACAAATTTGAGTTTAAATTGAATATTTATAGTTTTGATTTGAATCCAAACCAACATCAGACTCAATTTGGATCGAATCTACTCTTACTATTAATCATCTAAAATTCATACAAAATACTTGTGTGTATCGTATAGCAATACAACTCATAAGTTAAAAAAAAATACGCTCTTACACTAATATCATATTCTATTTTATCTATTTATTATGAAGTTAAATTCAATATAGATTAAATTTGAATAAAATTTAATTTGAGTTCAATTTGAATATAAAAATATTAATTTAAAATTGATTTAAGATCGATAAGTTGAAGTTTAAATTTAACTTAAAAATAATTTATTTTTACATTCAATTCGGGCAGATCGAGCCCAAATACCTTTTGACTCGAATAAAAAATAATCCAACTCAAATTTAGCTCAAGTTAGTAGAGCCAAAATTAAGTTCGGCTTAAGTTCAATTCGGGTGAAAAATACTTCAATTTAGTTCTATTTGAGTTTAACTCGATTTTGTAGTTTGAATCAATAATTCGAATTCGTAACTCGCTTAAGCTGGAATTGATGGTTCGAATATATGATTCGGATTCATGACTTAAGTTTATAGTTTATTGATAAAATAAAGTCGTTTTACCTAAATAATATTAAAAAAATTTCCGAATAATATTCAAAAATTTTTATTTAAGCTGAATCAAGTCATGAATTCGAACTGTCAATTAAAACTATTAAATTTGAACTAAATCGAATTATGAATTTAAATCAAATCGAATCATGAATTTAAATTACTGATTTGAGCTATAAATTCAAACTGGATTTGAGTCGAATATCCCCTGACTCGAGTTTGGCTCAAATTAAAAACTAATCAAATCTTTTAATTCAAATTTAGGTCAAATTTTAATTAAATAAATTTAAATCAAACAAAATCAATTTTCAAGACTAAATCGGTTCGGCCTACCCAATTCTAAAATTAAAACCCAAAGTTGATATGAACAATAGAACAAATTCAACTATGCAGCGTGGAATTTGAAATATTTATATTTTTCCTTCTTCTCCGTCAATGCCATCTTCTAATGGACCCAAACTGAACAAGTTGAGAAAAAATCATAAATTGAACGGTTTTGATTGCACCGAATTAACAAAAACTTTTTATGGTCCCATTTCACATTTATCTAGGCATGCCTCCATGTGGGAGTGGCTGCAAGCAACTTAAACATTTTCAATGCAAACAAAAAGCAAACTCCTTTTTATTCAAATTTACAGTAAAATTTTATTTATTAAAATTATGAAAAAAGTTGTAAATAGGGGTAACTTTGGGCCCAAATTAGCTTGAATAAGTTAAATATAATTTATTTAATTGATAATTTTATTTATTTTGTGAACAGTATTTCATTCATATTATAGGATTTGAATGAGTTAGAGTTGAATATAAAAGATTTTAGCCAAATTTTATTTTACATATTTTAAATTTGATTCGATTCGAATTTACTCCTTGATTTAAGATTATATATCAATTTAAGATCGTTAATGATTAAATATTTGTTAAACAATATTACATATAAAAATGGTTATTAAAAATAAATTAATATATCATTATATAATTAAATATATTTTATTTTTTATAAAATTATTTTATTTATTACTGTCAAATTTATTTTCACCTATAATGGCAGGCATTTCAACAAATAATTATTATTTATTTATTATTATTATTATTATTCTAAGAAAGATGTTGGCATCCCTTAAAAAAGAGGCAATTTGTCCAACACTCAAATGTGTCTTTTTATTTTTGTCTACTTTATAGGATTCCTTTATTCTTTCCCATGGGAAAAGAAAGAAAATAAAAAGTTAAAAGATAAACAATTTTAAACAGCCCAAAAGGTCAAAAAATTAGCCCCCTCCCCCCTCCATTTTCTCCTTTACCCATCTCACGTCAACCTCAAACCCAGATTTTGCGCATCTCTTTTCATATCAATCACATCATTGAGAGGTGGGTAATGGATTTCATCCAGGCTTGTTTAATTTGAATGCATCATTCGGCTAAAATCAAAGATCGGTGCTTCAATTTGATTTACTTAGTTTTTGATAATATTATTTATTTTTTTAAAATATTATTTATTTTATCAAAAATGTTTTGATAATATTATATATCAATTCAAATGATTTTAAATAGTAACCAAGTATTATGGGTTTGAACATAACAAAACAGACAAAATTTATTTAATCTGATATGTATAATCAAAGCAAAAAAAAAACTTAATATAATAATGCATCACATTGCATAAATGTGAAAGAAAATGTAAACCAAGAACATGTGTAAAGGGATCAATACCTTTGAAAAAAAATAGATGAAAGGAATCCTTAGGCAAGAAGTTGAGTATCTGCCACAAGAAGGCATCATTGCAAAGAAGCTCAAGGCCCTCAACAAGGCATAATTATGCAACAGAACTCAACTTTCAACTTAATAAATAACTAAAAGTTGAGCAAATAGTGGACTTTCTATCTCTGTTTAATTGAACAACCACAACCAACTTTCAAAATTGGCCTACAAATGGATTCATCATGAACTATCTTCTTGTTTGGCTTTCAAGAAAACCAGAACTCTGTGATAATGGCATCAAACCAGAATCTGAAAGATCTGCAATCTGTTCTGCAGGCGATCGAATCCGAAAGCGACAGCCTAAACCTGCACAGCATTTCCTTCTATCTTGCTCAACCAACTTCAGGTTGTTATCGAGAAACAGAAAACTCCATCAAGATAAGCATTTGTGAAGATGAAATTTTGTTCTTTTGCCAGTTCATTATAGCAATGGTAACTGCTGAAAACATCAGAACTGGTGTCAGGAACTTGGAGTTTCACAATGTAGAATGGGAAATTCAGCTAGTAAACAGCCTTGGAGTACTGCTAGACATTAGCTCAAATGTCAAGCAACTTGTGTTTGAGAGAAATAAATTTGATGCAGAATGTTTAACCGAGATTTCGGATGTAATCAAGAGAAATAAGGTGATCAAAGAGATCATGTTTTCGGAATCAGGCATTAGAAATTTGGGGGCTGCACTTCTCGCTGATGCTCTTAAGGTGAATGACACATTGGAAGAGTTGCAAATTTGGGAAGATTCAATAGGGTCCAAAGGTGCAGAGGAGCTTTCAAAGATGATTGAAGCGAACTCAACATTGAAGTCATTGACAATCTTTGATTCAAACACTCTTACTGCAACACCACTCATATCTGCTGTCATAGCAAGGAATCGAGCGATGGAAGTTCATGTTTGGAGCGGAGAAAATGGCGATAAAACTTCCAAGGTGGTTGAGTTTATACCTGAGAATTTCACACTAAGAATTTACAGGGTTGATGTTTCAGGTGCCTGCAGGGTTGCCTGCTCTCTGGGATGCAATTCAACCGTCAAGTCACTTGATCTGAGTGGAGTCCGGCTGAAATCCAGGTGGGCGAAGGAGTTCAGATGGGTTTTGGAGCAGAATCAGACCCTTAAAGAGGTAATCTTATCAAAAACTTGCCTTAAAGATAAGGGAGTAGTGTATGTTTCAGCTGGATTATTCAAGAACCACAGTTTGGAAAGTTTACATCTTCATGGAAACTGGTTTAGTGGCATTGGTGTAGAGCATTTGCTATGCCCATTGAGTAGGTTCTCAGCTTTGCAATGCCAAGCAAATATCACACTCAAGTCAGTCACATTTGGAGGTGGGAGAACAAAAATTGGAAGGGATGGAATTACAGCCATCCTACGAATGTTGACAACGAATGAGACTGTGACACAGTTAGGGATATACGATGACGAGAGTTTGCGACCTGATGATTTTGTCAGAATCTTCAAGAGCTTGCAGAAGAATGCCAGTTTGAGACAATTGTCTTTGCAAGGCTGCAGGGGGGTTAGAGGAGACTTGTTACAGCAAGCTATAATGGAAACATTACAGGTAAATCCTTGGATTGAAGACATTGATCTCGAGAGAACTCCGCTGAAGAATTCTGGAAAAGCTGATGGTATTTACCAAAAATTAGGCCAAAAGGGAAAGAGTGAAAATGAATCAGAAATGGATTTGCTGAAAGACATGCCACTGACTGAACCAAAGAGCTGCCGCGTTTTCTTCTGTGGTCAAGAGTATGCTGGTAAGGTTTTGAAGAAATAGATTCAATTTATGGAACCGCATTAACCAAATCTCAATTTAGCTGCTTAAACTAATCAACGTATGAATTGGCATTTGCAGGTAAGAATACACTGTGTAATTCCATTTCACAGAATTTTTCTTCTTCTTCTTCAAAGCTTCCCTATCTAGACCAAGTTAGAACACTAGTGAACCCAGTTGACCAAGCTGTTAGAACGGTTGGAATGAAGATAAAGACATTCAAAGATGAAGACACAAAGATTTCAATATGGAATCTTGCAGGCCAGCATGAGTTCTACTCTCTTCATGATCTGATGTTTCCAGGGCATGGCAGTGCATCATTCTTCCTTATCATATCCAGTTTGTTCAGGAAACCCACCAACAAAGAACCAAAAACCCCAGAAGAAGTAGAAGAAGACCTGCAGTATTGGCTCAGGTTCATAGTTTCCAACTCCAGAAGGGCATTGCAACAATGCATGCTACCAAATGTAACTGTAGTCCTCACACACTATGACAAAATCAACCAACCATCACAAAATTTGCAGTTTGTTGTGAACTCAATACAGAGATTAAAAGATAAGTTCCAAGGCTTCGTTGACTTTTATCCAACCGTATTCACAATCGATGCTAGATCATCTGCATCAGTTACTAAGCTCACACATCACATTCGAAAGACAAGCAAGACTATTCTTCAACGAGTTCCTCAAGTTTATCAGCTATGCAATGACCTGATACAGATTTTATCAGACTGGAGATCAGAGAACTATGACAAGCCAGCAATGAAGTGGAAAGAATTTGATGAACTATGCCAAGTCAAGGTTCCAGCCTTGAGAATTCGATCAAGGCATGAGAATAAGGAGAACATGGAAATGAGGAGGAAGGTTGTTGCTACTTGTCTTCATCACATAGGTGAGGTGATTTACTTTAATGAATTGGGGTTCTTAATTCTAGATTGTGAGTGGTTCTGTGGTGAGGTGCTCAGCAAACTGGTGAAACTAGAAGTTAGAAGGCAAAGCGGTGCAGAGAATAATGGCTTCATTAGCAGAAAAGAGTTGGAGAAGATCGTGAGAGGAAGTTTACAAGGACCAATACCAGGGGTGGGTTCAAAAGTATTTGAGAACTTAGAGGCCAGTGACCTTGTGAGAATGATGCTGAAACTTGAACTATGCTATGAACAAGATCCATCAGACCCCAATTCCTTGTTACTGATCCCCTCAATCCTTGAAGAAGGAAGAGGAAAGCCTCAAAGATGGCAGATAAGTTCACCTGAATTTCTCTATGCCGGTCGCCATCTTGAGTGTCATGATTCAAGTCGCACGTTTCTCACACCAGGCTTCTTTCCTCGTTTGCAGGCAAGACTTCTGCTAGCTCCTCTCTCTTTTACCTTTCTTACTTAGCTTCTTTTTCTTTTTCTTTTTTAAAATTTTTGTTCATATGCAAATGCAGGTGCATCTCCACAACAGAATCATGGCATTGAAGAACCAACATGGAGCCATTTACAATCTTGAGAAGTACCTGATCACTATAAATATCAATGGCATTTATGTTAGAGTTGAACTTGGAGGACAATTGGGTTACCACATTGATGTTCTAGCTTGCTCTACCAAGAACCTGACAGAAACTCTTAGACTCATCCATCAACTCATAATTCCAGCCATTCAAAGTCTTTGCCATGGTATTACCTTGACCGAAAATATCATTAGGCCAGAATGTGTTAGAAATCTGACTCCACCAAGATACAGGAAAACTCAATTTGTATCTCTGCAACTACTGAAAGATGCATTGCTCTCAGTTCCTGCAGAGGGCATGTATGATTATCAGCATACCTGGGATCCAGTCTCGGACTCTGGCAAACCAATTCTACAAGCTGGGTTTGACTTAGCACGAGACCTCCTATCAGATGATGACTTTCGAGAAGTGTTGCACAGAAGGTATTATGACCTACACAACCTTGCTGTTGAACTGCAAGTTCCTCCAGAAAGCAGTCCTGATGGACAAGATCCTAACAATGATCCTGATGGCAAAGTTGAGCCAACATTTGGAGGACTTGCCAAGGGACTTGAAACAGTATTGCAGAGACTGAGGATCATTGAACAAGAAATAAAGGATGTCAAGCAAGAGATCCAGGGCTTGAGATATTATGAACACAGACTTCTCATTGAGCTGCACCGCAAAGTGAACTACATAGTGAACTTCAATGTGCAGCTCGAAGAGAGGAAAGTGCCCAACATGATTTATTTTGTCAAAACAGAAAACTACTCGAAGAGATTAATCACAAACATAATTTCTGGCATGACTGCACTCAGACTGCACATGTTGTGTGAATTCAGGAGAGAAATGCACATCGTTGAAGACCAGATAGGTTGTGAAATGATGCAGGTTGACAACAGGGCTGTGAAGAGTTTGGCTCCATATATGTCTACATTCATGAAATTGGTAACATTTGCACTCAAGATTGGAGCTCATCTAGCAGCTGGAATGGGACAATTGATACCAGATTTGAGCAGGGAAGTTGCCCATCTGGCTGACTCTTCCCTTATGTATGGGGCTGCTGGGGCTGTTGCAGCCGGAGCAGCGGGAGCAGCAGCAATGGGGCGTATGGATAGAAGCAGAAACAAGAATAGATCAGGAGATACCCAACAAGAACTTAGAGCAGTGCAGCAATGGATAACAGATTTCTTAAGGGAGCGAAGATGCTCAACAGGGAAGGACATTGCAGAGAAGTTTGGATTGTGGAGGGTGAGGTACAGGGATGATGGTCATATTGCTTGGATTTGTAGGAGGCATATGACTCTCAGAGCAAATGAAATCATTCAAGTACCCCTTTGAGAGTGATGCCTGAGAATGAATTCTTTTATGTTTGTTTGCTATGTTCAACATTCCCCATTAGACTACGAGGCATACAAATCCAGACATGAAGTAGTCACTTCATTTGTCAAAAGGCAAAAGCTTAGCGAAGTATAACTTTAATTTTCAATAAGATAAAGTACGAATTTGATGCTTAGGTCTAGATTTTTTGCTTTAAATGAGAAAATCACCATGGATTAAGTGGGACCAATATACAACACAATTTGATTACTTACATTATTGGCCTATTGTTAGATGGAATTTGGTTTTGCAATAATTGAGACTTGAAAGAAGTAGCAGCAGGTAGAGTTATGAAAGTGAAAACGTTCAAATATACTAACAGAAGTCGTAACAGAAATAAGACTAATAACAGGTACAGGGTCATGATTTTTCACCATCTGAAGCATCTCAACATACAAAGGAAAACACCACACTAATCATACATTATTACATTCACTATTAGCATTAGTCCTCATTCTAAAATCTAAAGTCACCTGTGTCTTCCTTTGAACCCCTTCAGTACATAAGCTCAGAAAAAGGCCCTACTCCCATAAAACACACGGGAACCAGTGGTCTTCGATGCCTGTAGTTTCTGATCAGTGCTTGAATTTCCTGAACTGGTTGGTCCACTGTCAATGTCCAGAGGAAGCTTCATCTTGGCCAATGACTCAGTGAACTGCTGCATGCTTTTCATATACATATCAACTATGTCTTGCTGCACCACATTCTGCTCAGGCACAAGGTTGACAGAGACAACAGGCTCAGCAACTTTGTCACTTGGCACCTCACCAGAAGATTCACTCTCACCATCTCCAACATCAACTTTTTTCTCTTTCAGGGCCGAAACTTGTTTCTGGTTTTGCGGCTTTGATACTGCTGGAGCATCAGAGGACTCAGAGCTTGCAGCAATTGAAGGGGAAGAGACCCCATTAGTCGACACACTGCTAGGAGGAGAATCGAGCTTGGCAAGCTGAACAGAGTCAACTGTAGCATTAGAGAAACTCTCCAAAATGCGGACACCCATTTCAGAACTATCATCATTCTGGGTATCAGAACTGACCAAACTCTCGGAGCTTTCACATGGGATCCCAAAATACTCAGAAACCATCATCTGGTTCTCATTCACAATCTTAGGATCCGGGAACTCAATCTTATCAAGAGATTCAGACATTTCTGAGGTTTCATCTACCGCTAAAGGCTTAGGCATAGCAGGAATAGCGATTACTTCCGGTGATGCCCCAGCATATGAAAGAGATAACTCAACAAATCCGGCTGGAGAATGAAAGAGATCAGTTGAGGAAAGAGAAAATTCTTTCTCCAATTTCCCGTTCTCGATGACTACTTCAGACAAAGGCACCAAAGCAAATCCCAGTAATTGGTCTTCCATATAATTCTTCACCCTGCTCATCATAAATATCTCACATTTGAGGGAGGACTCAACAGTTTTAACATTTAGTTGAACATTATCATTGAATACTGGATTCCTCCCCCCACCGTTGATGATTTTGGTGGAGACCGTCCTTTCCGGATCACTAGTGAGACAAAGCTTAGCATAAACATCTTGCTTGTGGTAAATGCAGATGTTTTGAATGTCCCTAGCCTTGTGTACGTAAACATCAAGAACACCAATGAAGTTATCCAGTTTAGACACAACAACTTCTTTCCTGTTCGCTTGAGCTTGAGCTCCCTTTGTTACACTGCCAGGGTGGACAAAAAAATCAGATGTCTGCTTCTCAGGCTCAGCAATAACAGAGGTCTTAAATGGTGAGACAACAGATTGTGGAGAGTCCATGGGAACACCAAGAGGTTAAATCTGGAAAATCACAAGAGGATCCAATTGAACAATCAGCACTACACAAGTGAAATCTGAAAGTTAAAGCTCAGAAATTGAGGCAAATCAAAAACACTAGCTGATACTTAGCAAAGATATTCATAGATTAATAACTAACTTTCAGAACATATTTGGTAATAATTTTAGGGCTGAGATCCAAAACTTGAGCAAAATTTTACAACAGTTAATATGCTTGGACCTAAAAGAACAGCAATGAATCAGTAGCCTGAACTAAAACAAAGACCAATTCAACACAAATTCAAAATTAATCAACCTTTAAAACTAAGGAGCAAACCACAACGACAAAAACCAACCTTAAGCGTACAATTGAATAAACCCCAGAGCTGAAACTCAATTCTAAATTAAAGCTTTACCTTAGCCTGAGCTGAAATTAGCAGACAATTCTCAAAACCCAGAAACAAAAAACCTCCAAAATGAAACCTTTCACATGAACCAAGTACCAAGTCCACAAAATTCTCAAAAACCAGAAGGAAAAAACCCTCAAAACTAGTAACTTTTTCTCTGAGTGAACTTCTCCAAAACCCAAAACACCAAGAACTTAAAAACAATCAAAGACCCACAAACAGTTATGCCTAGATTAGACCAGATTCCCATAAAGCAACCAGCTTTTCAACACAGAAACCGGAATCCAAGGAAGACTTAAACAGTCAAAGCCAAAAAAAAACAGTAACCCAGATCATGTCACACAATCCTAAAACATACCCACTAAAATTCGAAGCACAAAATTAAAAAAAAAAAACAACAACAAACAAAGTGATCATAAAACAACAAAGCGTGAGCTTTTTGTTGCTCATTAAATTTTTCACCTGCCCTTTAGCCTCAAAGTCAAAAACCCGTTAGAGTAAAGCTCTAGTTCAAGATCTCGCCACAACCCAGTTGGTTAAACGAGGCAGTATCCTGAGAAGTAAAGTGATAAAGAGTATAAAATCCAAACAAAACCCCAGAAGTCAGTTGCGTGTACAAAAAGTGGCTAGTATGATGCAAGTATATATGGGAAAAAATAGATTGTTTTTCTATAGATAAACAGTGAGGAAGGAAATAAAAAAAGAAAAAGAAAATATTAATTCTTTTTGGATATTAAAATAGAGTGTAGTGACAGACAAGGCAGTTCAGATAGAGAAACACCGCCCCACGCTCCTGGCTTGGCTTGCCTTAGGAGGCGATTGTGGACCAATTAGAGGAGAGATTGGTGCGTTCTTGCAGGTGGGACATGGAACACAGACTGAGTCTTGGAATACTGTTTCAACTGTATGCTCATTTGTCAATATTGTCAGTCTTTCTCTTTCTTTCGCCCTGTTCGTTGGGTTGACATGGATGAAATTCATTCCAGTTCGATTCAAAATAAATCGGTTTGAAACTGAAATTTTCACTCAACCATTTAACTCGAAATTAGCTCATATAATATTTATTCTATAGGCAATACTGTTTATTATTCAAATAATATTATTAATTCGAATAAATCCAAATTTAACTAAATTAAATCTACCCTGTTTGTTTATGACTTTCTCTTTCATTGTTGGGATTTTCTTTGTTGGAATTTTAAGATTTTTGCACGTCTTTTTCGCTTTTTCCACTTTTTCAATCTTTTCAACGTTAATTACATTTTTTTTAACTCACTTTCTCAACGTTAATACACATATAATACTCTCTTTTAATCACTTTTTTAGCGCTAACAGCGCTCTCTTTATCTTTTTCGATTAAACTAATCAGTTCTATTTAAATTTTAAAATATAATTGAGACATAAACTGATATCTTAATTAAATTAATATCTGATTCAAATATAAAAATATTTTTTTTATTCATGAATAGTTGTGAGTATTTCTCAGATTAAACGTGGGTATCAAAATACAAAATAAAAGCTTTTCAAAAAAATGAAAATGGATGAATGTTAACCATAATTAGGGTTTGAATTTACACAGGGCAATCATCATTCGCAGCATATGTTGAATTGTTGAAGCCCCGTGAGGTGAACCATCAAGCTTTTTATCTGTTCTACAGAGCAATGGAGGACTGTACTAAATTAAAATTTGCAGGACCATAACTTCTGGTTTCCCATGTGAGCCTTAGCAGATTTAACATGATCTTATCATTTCTTTTCAGTACTAGTACTGTTTATGAAACATCCACTTGCCCTAACAAATGTTTTTAATAACATAATCTTGAATGTGTTGTGTGTTCATCTTTTCCAAATGAAAAGCATTTTTTCAATGTTGATTGAAAAAATTATCGCCTTATAGGTTTAAGTAGCTTGATGGGAATTTCGACCCTTTGTCCGATTACGAATCGATGGTCAATCTAATCCAGGCTAATTATTGTTTATAGAGATATTAGCGTTTTTGTTTATTATAATTCCTTCTAATATTGATCATAGAAGACATGAATCAAACATTGGTATCAGGACAATGATTGAGTATAGACATCTTTAGGGTAGAAACATTTATCATACAACATTATCTAATAAATATGTTTAATAATTTTTTTAAAATTTTAGTTATATCATATTGACGTCATGAGTCCATTCAGTTGACCTATAGATTAACTTTTTATCCGAATCAAAGTCTGGTCCAAATTTAGAAACATTGATTAGATTTGGAAATAAGATAATAACAATAGCAAATATTAAAACAAATAATGGTCCAAAACGCACACTTAGTATATTCATTATTCATATACGATATTAATTTATATATTCAAACAAATAATAAAACATTTATAATGAATATCAATTTATGTATTAATGATAATGTATCGCTATCTGACTAGATGACACATTATCATTGGTACACATGGCAAGTGCACATAATATCACTCTTAAATAAATGTATTAAAATAAAGAATGTTGGTGTTAATGTGAAAACAAATTGTATTTAGTGGATTAAGAATTTTAAAACCTTGGTTATCTTTAGTTCACTCATATAATGACATGTTATCGTTAGTACATCAATTAATATTTATCATTAATGTTTTACTCAAAGGTGCAATCGAACTAAGCAGTGCTTGTCTTGAACTTGACTCGAAATTATTAAGGCAGAGCTTTAGTTGAAGCCTAAGACAAAAACAATTGATGTGAGCTTAGATAAAAATTATTTAATCCTCTCAGTTTTCAAAATATTACATTTAAACCTCATTACTTAAATGTTTATTAATTAACCCATACTTAAAGTCAATAAATAAAACTTTAGGAGTATAAGTGTAAAATTTGAAATTACTAAGAGTGTATTCATATTTGATCGGAGTCAAATTGTGAGTTTCCAATCTCACCAAACTAATTAATAGCAAACTTGACTCACTCTAGCTCAACCTGACAATAATCAAATTAAATCCAACTCATTCATTTTTTTTTTTAGTACAACAAAAAAAAAAGTTGAACCATAGAAAGAAATTGCGTTATATTCTAAACATTTAAGGCGATCGTATATTCTTGCAAATCAAGTGGATCCCAAGCTCGAAAATTGCATTATGAGTCCTCCTAATTGCACCAAACTCAAACCCGGTTCAATGTGAACTAAGCCACAAGTAACTCAAGTTGTTTGTAACCCTAATTTTACGTAAGTACAAAAAAAAAAATCAAACTATAGGAAAAAATTTTGTATTCTACATCTAAAGCTATCTTATAATTCTATTTGTTGCAAATCAAATGGACTCCAAGCTTTAATTCATGAGTCTTTGTTAAATATTTAGATTATGTGTTATCATATGATTAAGTATTATTTTATTATTGATTTAAAATTATTCTTTCACATCATGATATATTATTTAAATATTTAAATTTTTATATATAAAAATCGAACCAAGAGAGCCTCCCCTAGAGCTCCATCTAGATTTTGAATAAAAAAATGAGATATTAATTTTATGTTACTTTCAAGGGGTCAATTATTAGGTAGATTTAGACTATTCAACTTTATTTTAAAGACAAATAAGGATAAATAAATGAAAGGAAATTAAGAGAAATAGAGGCAAGAAAACAAATATATACATCAATGTTGTGAGATGACTTGTCTATTACTAGTCACCATAATTAGAACTTCTTTGTAGTATTTACTAATAAAATAAGTGTTAATGAATATTAACATTTAAGCACTATTATATGTGTAGAAGTTTAATTATTAATTTCATATTAAAAATTATCTAATTAGATAATAATATGTTAGTCATTAACAATTATTTTATAAAATACATAAAATATTATTGAAAAAGGTTTCAATAATAATATATAATTATATATTTATAAACAAACTGTAATTTTTTAAAATATTAGAAGCGTCAATAAATTTCTTTTAAGAGGTTTTTAGAAATTTGAAGAAAGTTTCAGGATGTTTTAAAAAAATTTAAAATTGCAATATGAACCTTAGTAGTTTCAAAACTAACAATTAAACTCTAAAGAACTAAATTAGATATAACAAATCAGGGGTGTAAAAGTCATTTTATAATTTATTAAAACTATAACATATTCTCAAAATATATGTGTGAATATAATAATTTTTGAAACAAGATAGCAACAAACATATATTTGTCTTTAATAAGTTTTAAAAAATGACATTTACATCGTATAATATTATTTACGTTTTAATATAGAGAGGTGTTAATTAATTTTTAAACCTTAGGAACAAAATAACAATTAAATACATCCATATTATAATATTTGAAAAAATGACATAAGTATTGTTTGAGTGTTAAAACTAATAATTAACTTTGATAAATGAGTGGAAAAATAACTTTTTTAAATTTAAGAGTGGAAATCATCATTTTATTAAACCTTGGGTGGGGAAGAGTCATTTAGCCTTCAATAAATAATAAAAGGATTCACAAGTGTAGATGCTCCATAAATCAAGAAGATCTAAAGGCAAAAGAATTATATGACTTACAAGAATTGGTATTTTAAAAGAGCATAAAATCCTCCACCAATAGGGAGAAGGCACTATCTTTTCTCCTTTTTATGGGCCCAATGACATGCTTCTTCCAAGAAGATCATCTTGCTTTGTTATTCAAACTAAAAAACAAATGTAAATCCAATTTGATAGAAATCAAACCCTAATTATAGTGGGGTTGTCTTTTGCTTTTTTAAATGAAGATAACTCATATGGGGTCACTCATCTCCTATACAATAATATTATTGAGATGATATCAATTATTGAATTTTGTTTTAATTTATTCTTATGATAATAGTGTATTAATCAAATAATATTATCAGTATTATAGCAATATAATGACTAAAAAACTTTATAATTCATTGAAAATAGACTTTCATGGGAATGGTAGATGACCTCTTTGACCATCTATCCAAAAAACGTATTTTCTCAAAATTTCAACATTTTTTATTTGGTCGATTACTCCTTATTTTCTTATGTTTTGATTTTTATTTTCCTTCATTTTGTCCTCTTGAAGGAAAATAAAGATAGAGGAGACTTCAATTTGATGAATTTATTAAACTCAAGTTAATTATTATAACACCTTTAAATTCTAAGCTTATCTTAATTAATGTAACCGTTAAACAAGATTCTATATTGTGTGTAAAATTACATGCACTGATAAGCAGTAATAATTTTGTGTATGAATGATGATATAATCGTGTATTATTATTTTATTTTTAATTTAAATTATTATATTAATACTCATTGTCAATACACATAATTTTATTAATTTTTGTTTATTATCACTACTCTAGATTTAACTTATCACCATGTTGACATTTTGCTCACCAAATTAGACTCAAATTCACAATTGGCTTAAAAGTCACTTTGAAATTTATATTGCCATTTTGATGATTGAATATTAAAGTTATGAACTCAATTTTCAACTTTCCCATTTTAAATAAGTTAGTTTTTTAAAGTTTTCATGTAATTACTTTTCAATTGTAATAGATTGAACTAGAGCTACAAATAAGATAAGTTGCTCATGGTTTGACTTGTATTAAGTTAGGCTCGATTTGATTATTGTTGAGCTAAGCTCAAATTCAAGCAGCTCGAGTTTAACTCTTGAGCTAAATTCAAGTTTGTTGTTGCTCTACTCGATAATCTCACTAGTTTATAGTTTGGCTTTGGCCTAAATAAAATATCAATAAACTTTTGAATGTTTAAAATTTAACACTTACATCCCTAAAAATCTTAATCTATGACTTTGCATATGAGAGTAATAGATAAATATATAAGTTATGAAATTTATCTATAATTTTTCTAATTAAACTTGAGTTAACCCTCTCCATCACTTGCAATTTCACAATTTGTCAAGTTTGAGTTTTGCCTAAATGCAATCAAGTCTAATAGAGCTAAACAATACTTAGTAATGAAAACCCTAGTTTGAATTCAATTGAATAAATATTATTCAGTTGAATCTTAAATAGGTAAATTTATTTGGTTTGAATATAGTTCATTAAAAGCATTTCGAAAATACATACAAATATGTTATTATCGGTCTAATGAACATTTTTGGTAGTAGCGGAAAAAATTTCAAAGATCTTTAAATTGATGGTGGCAAAACTAGTTAACAAGTCTTGGAAAATTAATGAAAGTTTCACATTATAAGAACATTTTTAGGGTTTTCCACGTATGACTTCTGAACCCAAGTGGGTTGTTGGAGAATAACGGTTGAAATTTTGGTGCTTTTTGGCCATCGAGAAAACGTCAAAAAAGCAGTTGGGCGTTTAATTTTATAACTCTTGAGAAGCCAATAAGCGCTTCTTCTAGATAAGCTTTTGAAATGAGGGGTCGAGTGGGCCATAGAGAGTTAAAATAGTACGACCAACTTTGCAAACAACAACAGAATGATGAGTCCTGTTATACATGGGCTGGGCCTGGAGGTATTGGGCTTGGGCATTAATTGAGTTAATGGGCTCAAGCCCAAGCCCAAGCCCAGCTTTTAAATCATAGTGTAATAGCCCAGCCAAAAAAATGTATATGGATGGTGACAAGGGTTAGATTTCATCTAGGCCAAACTCAAATAAGGGACCATTCCAATTTTAAAAAACCAGCTTAAGATCGGTGTAAATTGATAAGTTGAGATTTAAACTTAGCTTGATAATATTTAATTTTGGATTTAATCTGAATTAGTTCAAACTTAAAAGTTTTAATGGACTTGTTTATGAAAAAGAGTATAATTCATAGCTTGATCTCGACTCATTCAATCTAAATTCCAGTTGCTCGGAACAATGATTTTCCATAAATCTATTGAATGATGATTCTTGTTGTAAATAGGTTCGGCCATGAAGATATTGGGCGCCGGTACTAATGGAGTGGTTAATGGGGTTAAGGCCATTATGACCAGGCAAGCCAAGCCTTGAAAAATTTGTGTAATAGCCTTGCCAAATAAATGTATATGGATAGACACTTGAGCTGGATACCATTTGAACCAAACTGGAACAAGATCTAATTTGAATATAAAAAAATTAGTTTAAAATTAGTTTAAAATCAATAAATTAACGTTTAAATTTAACTTGAAATCAATTTAATTTTAAATTTGATCTAAGTCGATTAAACTTATATATTTGAATCAACTTATTTACGAAAACAAATTCGATTTTTAGTTCAAATTTGATTTGTTTAATTTGAGCTAGAGAGCTCAAACCCTAACGGACACGTTATGAATGAATGTAAACAATTCATGATTATTGCTAATTAAGATATTTAAAACTTTAATTCATGTTCGTTTGAACTAACTTTCCAAACCAAAGGTGACTTGCCACCGCCCTTCCCAACGGCTATATATTTTTGAATTTTGTTAAATGACGAAAAACTCCCCCCATTCCCCACGTCTCCAACGGTCATCTTCCTCCTCCATCCTCAAAAACGCTGCTCTTCACGCTCTTCCCTCTGTACTCACGAACATTCGAACTCATCTTTCTCTCTCTCTCTCCCCATCTCTTTCTGTGTTTCTGCAAATTGAGAAGATAAGAAAAACACAAACATGAAGCACAACACAAATTTATCAGTCCGAAATCTTCTCTCTAAATCTCTCTCCACAAAGCACAAGACCAGTCTTAAATTCCCCAAATCCAACAACGAAAACGACCCCCCACTCCACCCAAACGTCAAGCAACTCTCGCCTGCACCGTCACCGTCCAAATCGTTGAGTTTCAACAAACCCCAGATCGCCCCATCCGACGGTTACCAACCCGAAGAGTCCAAATCTCAGGACCCACCACTCAAGGTAATAATTATCCTAATTCACTCTTATTAGAACTTTCTATTCCATTTCTTGTTTAAAGTACAGTGAATTTTTTTTGGAATTTTTGAATTTATAGAGTCAAAATGAGATCTTGGAATCGGACGGTCACTGTGAAGTATCGCCGGTTTCAGATCCGCCGGTGAAGGTGCGTTGAATTATGTCTTAAACTTTTTTTTAATTATGAGAGGTTCAAATTAGTGTTTTTCGTGTGATTGGTTTTGTTTTTATGTGAAGGTTGTGGTGAGGGTTAGACCGATGAATGATCATGAAAGAGATGTGAATCGGACTGTGAGGAAGGTTTCTCCGGATTCCTTATCTGTTGGGGATCGTACATTTACATTTGATTCGGTTTTTGACTTGAATTCGAATCAGGTTTGATGCATATTTTTTGTGTGTCTTCTTATTTTCCTCCATTCTCTTGGCAACCAAACAGAAAATAAGAAATGGGATTGAAATAAGCTATTGTTTGATGCTTTCTAGGAGGAGATATTTCAGTCAGTCGGTGTCCCCTTGGTTAAAAACGCATTGGCTGGTTACAATGCTTCGATCTTGTCATATGGGCAGGTAAATTCAGGAAGTTTAGTGGTTTTCATGAGCTGTTTGATTGTGTATGTGCTGATTATTAACTGTTGTTGGATTCTTAAAAGACCGGAAGTGGGAAGACTTACACAATGTGGGGGCCTCCAAGTGCCATGGTGGAGGATCCTTCACCCAGAAGTCAGCAGGGCATTGCTCCCCGGCTATTTCAGAAGCTGTTCACTGAGATTCAGAGAGTATGTTTTGTTCTTTCCTGAACTTTGTTGTCTGCCTTGAGGAATGTTGAAATTTGGCTCTAGGTTGAGTGGCTTTAACTATTGTGTGCAGGAGCAAGACAACTCTGATGGCAAACAAATCAATTATCAGTGCCGCTGCTCTTTTCTTGAGGTGTGTGGAGCCTTTCAACATTATCAGGTGATGCATAGTTTATTGCTTTGCATACTGTAATGCGTTTGTTTTCTGCAGATATACAGTGAGCAAATTGGGGATCTACTCGATCCAACTCAGCGGAACCTTGAGGTGCAAATTTTACTGTCCCTTTCCTTGTTACCCTTTTATGTGCTCCTGGCATATGCTTGCGTTAAGAGCTGTTTTTGTCTACATTGTTGCAGACAAAAGATGACCCCAAAAATGGCTTCTATGTTGAGAATTTGACTGAAGAATATGTGACTAGTTATGAAGATGTAACTCAGATTTTGATCAAGGTAGATAATCAGACACCTCTAGGCCAATCTACTTTGCCTTTTCTGTTCTGTATAGATAATTTCTATCCTTGTGTGTTATGTAGGGGCTTTCAACTAGGAAGGTTGGAGCTACAAGCATCAATTCGAAGAGTTCGCGGTCCCATATTGTATTCACTTTCATTTTAGAGTCCTGGTGCAAGGTATCGCTGATTATTGCAGTTTCATTGTTGCTAATTCAATTGCAGGATACTTTTCTTTGTTCATGTTACTGAGAGTTACATATAATAAATATGGGTTGATTCCATGAATCAGGAAGCTTCATCAAAATTCAGTAGTTCAAAAACGAGCAGAATCAGCCTTATTGATCTTGCTGGAGCAGATAGGAACAAACTTGATGAAGTCGGTAGACAAAGTGTGAAGGAAGGGAAATATGTTAAGAAGTCCCTATCACAGCTTGGGTATAAATCCTTGAAATGAAGATCTTTTACTTTTAAATATTATAAAAGGAATGATCAACAATGGTGTCTTTGTTTCATTGGTGCAGGTATTTGGTGAATGCCCTGGTACAAGAAACTCAACCAGGAAAGCCTGAAGATGCTGTATGCAGAAATTCATGTTTAACTCATTTACTGCAAGAATCACTTGGTGGCAATGCAAAACTAACTGTTATCTGCAATGTCTCCCCAGATAACAAGTATGCCACTGTAACTTCATTTCGGTTGCTATTTACAGACCTTGCCAAGATGCTTATTCTCATGAAACTCTGCTTGAAATATCTGGTGTCATTTTCTTTGTTGTTGAATGCAGAAATATTGGTGAAATACTGAGCACCGTCAGATTTGGACAACGAATCAGATGCATAAGAAACGATCCGGTAGTAAATGAAATATCAGAGGATGATGTTAACGATTTGAGCGATCAGATTCGACAACTAAAGGTACAGATTCTCTCTTGCGGGAGTACAATTTTCTGTTTAGTTACAAAGTCTAGGGTCAAATGTATCATTTTGTTTGCAGGAAGAACTAATAAGAGCCAAGTGTGACGTATCTAAATCAGTTGCGAGCAGAAATGGTGGACACTTTAGAGGGAAAAATGTACGGGACAGCATTAATCAATTGAGAGTAAGCCTTAACCGGTCCTTAATACTCCCACGCATCGATAATGACTTCGAAGAAGAAGTGAATTATTACGATGAGGGTGATGTTAAGGAACTTCGCGAGCAGCTGGATAAGTTGCATAAGTCTGATGAGGAAGAAAGCTCCAGAGATGAAAGTTGTGAGGCAGACTTGATGAGTGAAGATGACATGATTTATCCACAAGAAAATGAATTAGAAGTGGAGAATCCTCAGAATGAACTTCCTACTGCACCCAAATCCATTAATCATGCATTCAGAAGTAGCATTTCAATTAGCTCATGCCATAACTCTACCATTTTCCAAGAACCAACTTTGTCTGAGTCTCCTAAAATTGGAAACATCCAAAGAAAGAGCATGGCCTTTAGATCAAGTCATTTGGCAAGTCAGAACAATTTGTCAGAGAGTTCCAAATCAGATGTTTTACGACAGTCGCTTAAACATAGTGAGCACCTGCGATCATCATTGCAGTCAAGTGCAACTGAATCCTTGGCTGCTAGCCTTCAAAGAGGCTTGCAAATCATAGACAATCACCAGCAGAACTCGCTAGCAAACAGAGCTTCAGTGGCCTTCTCCTTTGAGCACTTGATGTTGAAACCTTGTCCTGAAGTTGACAAAACTAATGCTTCCATTCAAAGATTGCCAGAAGAGACACCATCTGGTAGCATTTCACTGTGTGCATCTTGCCGACAAAAGATTGACCACAATTCCAATGAAGTCAATGAAGAAGGGATTTCCCAAGGGGCAAGAGTATGTTGTAGACTTAAACTCTCAGCAAGTGCCATAGAATACTCTATGTACTGTGTCCATATATTTATTTGTTTCTTCTGTATCAGGACGGTGCAGAGCCCATTAAGAGAGAGGAGCTTGAAAATATTTGCAAGAGGCAAGCAGCAAAAATTGAGCAGCTAACCCGCCTGGTGATTTTTTTTGTTTTTACCTCTACTTGTCTTCCAGTTGATAAATTGTCTTGTATATTACTGAAAACATTCTGAATTTCTTCAGGTAGAGCAGTGCAATCATGGTCAAGAAAGCAATGCTCTTTGTGTTGAGGCTCTGCAAAATGCAATAGTACCACTTGAAGAGGCTACTGACAAATGTGAAATAAAGGAAGTCCAGGAAGTCATGGACCATCATAAAGGACATACTTACTTTGATTTGAATGAGAAGGAAGCACTTTTAAGGGAAATAGAAAGTTTGAAGAGCAAGTTGCAGTCCAATACTGAGAATCTGAGATCCTCTTTGTTGTCAAGGTCCTTGCAACTGAGAAAGAGTGTAGATTGTCGACCTGATAATGCTGAAGAACTAGAGAAGGAAAGAGAGAGATGGACAGAAATGGAGAGTGAATGGATTTGTTTAACAGATGATTTAAGAGTTGATCTTGAATCCAGCAGACAGCATGCCGAAAAAGTGGAAATGGAACTGAGATCAGAGAAGCAATGCACTGAAGAATTAGATGATGCACTTAATAGAGCTGTGCTTGGACATGCCAGAATGGTTGAACACTATGCCGATTTACAAGAGAAGTACAATGACTTGGTTGGACGCCACCGGGCAATGATGGAAGGGATAGCAGAGTTGAAGAGAGCAGCAGCAAAGGCGGGCACAAAAGGTGGCTCACGTTTTGCCAAATCCCTCGCCGCAGAGCTCTCTGCCGTTAGAGTTGAGAGGGAGAGGGAAAGAGAATTCCTGAAGAAGGAAAACAAAAGTCTTAAAATCCAGCTTAGAGACACAGCAGAAGCTGTTCATGCTGCTGGAGAACTCCTTGTCAGGCTCAGAGAAGCCGAACATGCAGCCTCAGTTGCAGAGGTAACCCACCTCAAATTCTCTTAATTTTTCTTCTTACATGTTTTGCCATCTTCTGGACAAACACTGAGTTCTCCATCATGTTCTATACAGGAGAACTTTTCCAATGTTCAGCAAGAAAATGAGAAGTTAAAGAAGCAAATAGAGAAGGTGAAGATAAAGCACAAGATGGAGATAAACACAATGAAGCAGTATCTTGCAGAAAGCAGATTGCCAGAATCTGCGTTGAAACCTTTATATCGGGAGGATTCTGACGTAGCTGTACACAGCAGTACAACCCCAGATTATGATGATCAAGCATGGAGAGCAGAATTTGGAGCTATATATCAAGAGCATTACTAAGTTACTTAAAAAGGCTGAACATGAACTTGTATCAGAACAAAGTTACCATCCATTGATGTGCTTGCACCAGAGCAATGACCCTACTTGGGTCATCTTCTACCTGTTCTCTACTATTGGCTTTCTTCATTTTATTTTTCTACTATTGGCATTCAGTATTTGTTTTTGCAGCAACATTTTGTGATCTGAGATTGAAAATTATTGAATTCATCGTATGTTTGAATGTTTGTCTTATATTAAGAATATCCCTTCTCATAATCCTCCACTTATTGTACCAAGTAAGGAAATTTAATTTTCCAAATCATTTATCCTACAGTAGTCTAAGAAAATATATATATATTCGAGGTAAATATCACATACCCTTAAGTTACGAAATTTCTTTACGAAAAATCACACACCTTATATTTGAATGTCTTTATTGAGTCGATTTATTTCAATAAGATTATAATACAGTGATACATATCATACGATATGATATATTCACTAGTGATATTATTAATATAATAAAACTATATATACAATTAAGAATATATATTATATATCTTAAATATTACTTTATTCTTAACATAAAGTTATTTAATTATATAATGACATATAATTATATACCATAATTATATACATTAAGTGTGTATATATAATTTTATTGGCTTGAAATATACTAAACATCAAATATGTATTTTGCTGAAGTATAATTTACTTGGGGTGTTTTTTAACTCCTAAAGTTTGGTGCAATAACACTGTTCCCCTCAATTTTTAAAAAAATAACTTGATAATACTGCCAAAAGAGTTGTTTAGTAATATAAATAAAGTTAAGCATATAAATAATATGTATAACATACGACATGTCGTATCCGCTTCCATGTATAAATTCAACACGGTTTACGCTGGTTCAGTCTCTGTCCGCAGCCGGTGTGTATTCATCAGATAAATCGACAGAGAAAAAGAGATAAATTCTGATATTTAGGCATGGCAACGCCGGACGATTCTTCTTCTGCGAACCCCATCAATGATGATAGTTCCAATTTCGAAAGTAACCCTAACCCTAACCCTAACCCTAACCCCAGTTCTTCTAAAGCTTTAGTCTCTGTTCCCTCTGGTTCCCCTGCTGTGTGCCTCGTCCAGTTCGCGAGCGACTCCTTCGCCGGCGCTTTCATGGGCTCCATATTCGGCTACGGTATGTATATATACGTTCACCCCTATTTTTTTGATTATGGGTTTTATTTTTGCTTTCGTTTTTCTTTTCTTAGGATTGTATGGTAAAGCTTAAATTTTTGTTGGCTACAGTTGATGGGTTTGGTTTAGTTTTTTCGCTACATAGTTGTTTCTTGGATATAATGGTTAAAATATAGGAATTTTTTAAATTCTTTCATGGCATATTTTATATCTTGACGCCAGATAGTTGATTCTTTGATATAATGTGTAAATCTTAGGTTTTTTTTCGGCTTGCTTATATTGTGTTTTTGGATTGAATTGCTGGACAAAGCTCTAGTTTTTTGTCTACCTTCATGGTTTTGGTTTATTGTGGGTTGAAGGTACTTTTGTTCCTTTTGTGGGGCGGATTATCCATTTCAGAGTATTATATGATGTTAATGTTGACTGATTATTGTGTATTCGAAGGCTATGTGTTGAGCTTGAAATTATCTTGGTGGTGGGAGAACCTGGAATGTGGGCGCATTATTTCTTCAAAACTTAATATCACATATAATGATGATGGATTTGGGATTCATTTTTACTTTTCTACCGCTAATTTTAGTGCTGTAGATTTTTTTTTTTGTTTTTGCATTTTTCTGCTGTGCTGTCAGGAAACCATTTTTACATTGTAACTTGGATGTCCATAATGTTATTTAGTTAAAAGTATGTTGGAAATAAGTGTTAGTAGTTTTGCACATATAGAAGTTATTTTGCTTTGGTGATTGAGTGAAGCTTTGTAGCTTCTTTCAGCATTGAGGTGATTGCTCTATTGTACAAGTAGCTGGGCAGATTTTTGTTTTTCCATCATTGAGCTTTGTCATCAGGTGGAACTTTTAAGTTGGGAACTTGATTTTGGGGATGCTATCTTGTAATTTGTGTTGGGAATGCAGAGATGACTTATAAACTAGTGATTTAGTTTGCCTTGGAAGTTGTAGAAAAATGCTGTCTGATTGTATGTCTTTGATGCTTATGATAATCAACCTTATTGTGGTCATGCATTAAAATGCATTGCGGGGACTTGTTTCAGGTTCCGGGTTGATTAAGAGGAAAGGCTTCAAAGGATCCTTTGGAGAGGCAGGATCGTATGCCAAGGTATGTGGAATTCCACAGTTTTTATTGCTGGTTGGATTCAAAAGTCTTGCTAAATTTTGACTGAATGTCATTGTTTGATTAACAATATACTGTGTTTCCATATTTGATGGCTATAAAGATCTCATACATCTATAAATTTGCTTTTTAGACATTTGCAGTTTTGTCAGGAGTACACAGTTTGGTTGTCTGTTTCTTAAAGAGGTTGAGAGGGAAGGATGATGGTATGGCATGTAACAGTGGAAAATTTAACTATTTCTGGTTTATATTATAATCAATGTTATATCTCTGCAGTAATTAATGCTGGAGTGGCTGGATGTTGCACTGGTCTTGCTCTAAGTTTTCCGGGTAAACTAATAATATCTTTGGCCATGCACTATTTTATTTACTGTAAGCGAGGAAATAAACAATTTTTTAATTTATTTGAATATCTATATGCTTGTTTGGCTCAAAAATAATATATTAGCTGCTAGGAAAACTTCCTTCTGGACATTTTTCTTGATTTTTGTTTTGTTTATGTTTGCCATTTGCTTATGCAGGTGCACCCCAGGCTCTCTTACAGAGCTGTCTCACATTTGGAGCATTCTCATTTATTGTTGAAGGGCTAAACAAGCAGCAACCGGCAATGGCACAGTCATTGTCCATGAGAAGCATAAGCGGGCGGTTCAAGAGGCCTTCTTCCTTTGCTCTCCCTCTTTCACTCCCTCTTCCGGATGAATTGAAGGGTGCTTTCTCCTTTTTCTGCAAGACCTTGAGAAAACCTAAAGACAACTTTCCAACTTCCTGTTGATAAACTTGTCTATTTCATGTATTTCAGTCTATAATAGATTTACCTATGTGGTGACAATGTATTATGTAGGTTGTTAGTTGAGATTTTGACGCTTATTGCAAGCAGAATAACGAATTTACTTATTGTTTGTTTTTTAGTGCTGCTACATTTCTTGATTAGGCTGAGCTTTAAGTTTGATTTGACCAAAAGAGAAGCAGAAAAACACGGACAAATTGATATTAAAGATGTTTCTGCATGAACCCTTTATTTAGTTCTATTAATGAAGAGGATGATCAAGAATTTGAAGAGAAGAAGTGTCTTTTTTAGAGGAAAATAAAGAAAACAGAAAGATACCAACTTATGGTAGGATCCCTTAATAGAAAATATTCAGCAGGCAATAGTATATCTTAATTGAGCAACACTATGTATATTCACTTTTAGTATACAAATAGGTTTATACGTATGTGTGTGATTAAATATTATTTTATCCTTAATTCAATATTATCTAATAATATAATGATATATATGACGTATAAGTATACAGTTTTATTGATCTTAATTTGCTGCAAATATATTTAATAAATGGAACTAAAATCCTTTCAGACTCCTATATTAATTGCCACATCAAACAGGAGAAAGAATACTACATATGTTAAACTAGAGGAGAATAAAAAATGGAGAAATCCAAAAGAATCCGAAAATGTATTTAGCCTACTTATGCTGCACATTGAGGAACACAGAAACAATATTTTGAAACCTTATTATATCATATTATCTAATCTATAATAACCAAGTAACATCCAAACAATTGACAAAAAAGCAAACATTTTTCTCTCCTGCCAAAGAGCTTCTCACCTTGTTTTTAGAACATCAGAATGCGTTTCTTCAAACTGTGAAGCAAAAGTGGTTAAGTCTGTAATATGCATTTGATTATTTGTGTGGAAGATGTCTATATCTACATTTGCAGAAATGTAGTTTGAAGGTAGACACCTTTGATCCTGGATGAGTGGATGGTACATATCTATGACCAAAATTCTCAGGAGAATCAAGAATAATGTCACAAGTCTTTGCATTATCATAAGCATTTCACGATATCTCTGATTCCAAAATGGGAAATTAGTCTGAAGTCAGTTATTCAAAACTGAAAAGTGAATCTGATATCTGTGATTTAAAAAGGAAAGGGATTATGATCATGTTCAGAATCAGAGAGATACTTCAACAAACTTACCCCTCTCATTTTAACCATAGACCTTTATTTCACTTTCTCTGATTAGTTGCCAATCTGAAAAATGAATTGTGAAACTTCCATACTGGAAAAATACTTAAAACATCATAAACAACACTTTTCATTGCTAAATTTTAGAAGAACAAAGTACACAACTTTTCTTATGGACTCTTCATCCCAAGGATTCATGGTAACACTATCTCACACACCCATCTGCAGTTTCTTGTTTTTACTTTCATATGTATATTAATTTTTTTCCTTCTTTTGCATTGTTTATAATGTTGAAGAGTAGTATATTGATAGCAGAAACTGACTCTCCCGTTGGCATAAATCCATGATCACATTATTTTGCATTGTAGAAGGTACTTTCCTGGTCAATTCTGCTGCACCATTCACTCTCATCTTTTTGATGACTGTTATATGAACTGTTTGGCCGATTTTGAGATTTTTTTCAGGTGCATTCTACAGGACTGATGCAAGACAAGGTTATGCATATGTTTCAGGTAAAGTAGATTGAGTCGATTTTCTGTAGATAGTAGCAAAACTAAAAGAACATATACAACTCTATCATATGGCATATGGAATATGAAAAAGATAATTATTGGGACAATCTTCAAAATGAATACGTGTACATAGGCCATGAACACAACCAGCATTCTGCTGTGTCACTGGAAAATCTCCTGATTGACAAAACAATCGGATATGAAGAATCACAAACATAGCAAGCCTTGTTGCTGCTCTGTAATGTGAACAATATGGGAATGTGAACTGCTTGTTTTTCTAGGTTTTGAATAGACAACGCAGATGAGTTTCTCAGTTTAGTGCAAGTTCTTTTTCATTCGGAATTCCATCAAACTTGAAGAATAAGCAAAACTAGCACAAATTTCCTACCTGAATGTTTCATTCTAGAGATGCCAAAATATCAATCTCAATGTCTCACGATTAATAATAGTAAAACAACATTCTCAACTTCTTATTAGAAGTGGTTTTCTAATAGACTTCAAAATTTAATACCTATTTCCACTTGTACTTTCAAACTTAATTTCATGCCTGTCAATGGAAGGGATATCATAGAATTCTGTCAAGTAGGACAAAGCTTCTGAGTTGTTGTCACAGATTTTCCATAATGATGCAACCTCATTTCTTGCTAAAGTACCCCAATTCTCACAATCACCAAGAAAGTCAAATAGTTTGCCATAAAATGAGTCGTAATTCATCACAAGGAAAGGAACTGGAAGCTTTGATCCAATCCTTTCCAGCTGAATTAGCGCTAGAATCTCAAACATCTCATCTAGTGTACCAATCCCACCAGGGAGAGCCACCACCGCTGTTCTGTCAGAGCTATTATTTCTAACTGCAGCATCCACCAGGCCATGTTTTCTTGCAGAGAAAAACCTGCATTTTGTTTGTAGTAGTTTATGCAACTTAGAAACCTTTGAGACATGTTAATAAAAACTGTAGCAGCAGAATATTACTTGCACGAAAGATACGTTTCCGAAGGTAGGTATGGATGAAATTTAGAGGCTGTCCATTCACCGGCTTCTCTATCAATCTTAAGTCCACCAACTGGCTTTCCTGCTTGCAAAGCGCCTTTTGTCACAGCATCCATGAGCCCTGGACCAGCCCCTGACCACGTGGTGCAGTCCAAAAGGTTTGCAATCTGCTCAGTTACAATGGCAGTCAAATTTGAGATATCAGGGCAGGTTTTATTCAGTAACGGATCCTATATTTGTTTGTGATGCATCCAAATCCAAGTTGTGTACACACACATATTAAGAAAATTGTAATTTGAGAATAAAGCAAGAAAACTATGATATGAGATATCTTGCCTCTCTACTCAACTCATGAGCTTCTGCGTAATATAGATGATCAGGTCCCATCCTTGCAGAACCCAAATACACAACTCCCCTCCCTAGTCTGTGTATGAGTTCATAGCATTGTTCTATCTCTTTTCTGACCTTTCAAACAATGAACCCAATTTAGAGAATAAGCTTCCCCATGTTCATAGAAACAGTAAAGCACACCATATATTCATAATTAAGTGGCAAAGCGAGAATGAAGCTAATCATCTAACAAGCAAGCAATGGCACAATATGGCTCCATAGATGTGAAAACAAGCAACAATTTCATCATTAATCCAGCTATCATGCCATGAAACACAATAATGAATCTTCAAGAGGTTTTTCCCTCCACCAAGCATGCGAAAGAGAGACAACATGCTAAATGCAAAGTCCGACAGCATGCCAATATTCAATCCTTTTGAGGTCCGTTTGAATCTGAGAAAAACTAAACACTAAAAACGCAAATCAACAAATCGGTTCTTATTTTAAACTCATGCTGCAATACTTATTTTTTAACTCTACCTCAATATGACTTCTTCCGATCATTCAATTAAACTCTCTACTTCTACAATGCAACTGGCAATTCAAACCTAATAATCAACACTTATCATATAACAAATAGAACAACAATTCTCAAAACTTCGAAACATGAATAAACAAAGATTTTGAAATATTAGAAACTTCAGAGAAAGTAAGAACTCGGTTTACCTCTTGAGGGCTTGTTCTCTCTTCAAAGTCAACCAACTCACTCTTACAAAGCAAAGCTGAAGCTCTCCCTGGGCAAGACTTAGACTTCGAAACAAATTTAACACTGAACCTCTCTTTCTCACTTAAAGTTTGAAACTTTACAATCTTATGACAACATTCCTTTAACAAAACATGAGAACCAAAAGAACCCACCAAAGAAAACCCCATTCCAGAACCTTCAAATGAGTATAATACTGTTCTTATTTTAGTCAACGGGTTGTTTCTGAGCAAGTGTTTATGCTTGAAATTTGCATATATGGACCATCTGAAAACTTCTATAAGAATTTTGCAGAGAAAAGGAATAGGGTTCCTACTTGGACAGAATTTTACGCTGTTGTCAAGCAGAAAAGTTAGAAATGAAAATTTCAAAAGGAACAGAATACCATATTGGGGACGCGACATTCAAATTGGGATTCGAATGTCATTTTTATATATCAACAAAAATTTCTTTTATTTAAACAGAGTATTGAATATATATTCCAATTACATCGATCTTTATAGATTGACAAATTAAGTTATGTAAGTTTTATAATAATTCAGATCATTGTGGTAGGGTTTACAATGAGAAATTATGGGCTGTATTTGAATCAGGATTAAGCCTGGAATAAATCTCAATTGAAAATCGATTTGAATATAAAATAAAACAAGTTTAAGATTATCTGAAACATAAATCTCAGTTTAAAAATAATTTAATTTAATAAAATTATATATATATATTTATTTTAAATATATAAATTAAAATATATTTAATACATATTATTAAGTAATTGAGTAATTTGATTTAAGAATATAGCACCATCTAATAACATCTTAACATATATAAATATGTATATATATATTTATATATATATATGTGTGTGTGTATAGCATTACATGACAACTCTAATTCAAATAAACTATATGAATTGATTTGAATATGCCTCCTTATATGTAAATAAATTTAATATTTGAATTCAATTTATTCAATCTGAATTCAAATCCAAACTCGATCAGCTCATGTTGCATCAACTCTATTTAACCCAATGTAAAATGTAACATAATACATATTTTTTCATATAATAATTTAATCCAACCAAAATAAAATGTTTTTCAGCCCAATTTTTTTGTTGGGCCTAGTTTGAATCCTGGTCTTTAGCAACAAGCTTTACAACCTAGGCCCAATGTAACGACACCGTTTTCCTGTCGAATTGAAAGTGGAACTAGGGTTTTAGTTATGAAGTGCATCCATAAATACTCAGCCACCAGTAGCGTTCTCTTTCTCTGTGCCAAACCCCAAAGCTTCACAGCTTCTTCGTAGACAGAGGAGAAACTTGTGATTTCTCTACCTAAGCAAAATGGGTATGTGAGTTCTCATTCAATTACTTTTAATATTAGTTGTTTTCTGGTTTTTTTTTTTTTTTTGCCTTGTGATGCTTATAGTCTTAATAAAATGGCAGAAGGATGATTTTTTTTTTTTCATTCAACCTGTTGTTGATAGGTATTTCTCGTGATTCTATGCACAAGAGACGTGCCACTGGAGGCAAGAAGAAGGCTTGGAGGAAGAAGAGAAAGTAATGTTTAAATCTCGTTGCTGTTCTTTAATTCAAGTTTTAAATTTTATCACTGATATTGGTTTTTGTTTCTGGTTTGCATATGTTGCTTTTCTCTTAAATTGCTTAGGGTTTCGTTGTTTCGAAAGATTCGATTTTGATGAGTACTTGATTTATGTTATTTGTGAATTAAATCTTAAGCAAATTATTAGGTGTACTCAATTTCTTTTTTTGGCTTAATGTTAATGGGGTTGTGTCTTAATATAAAAAAAATTTAAAACACTTGAGATAGAACGCTGATTTAGTTTATTTGTTATTGTTATATAATTAAGGTATGAGCTTGGAAGGCAACCTGCTAACACCAAGCTGTCAAGCAACAAGACTGTTAGGAGGGTTAGGGTTAGAGGTGGAAATGTCAAGTGGCGTGCCTTGAGGCTTGACACAGGAAACTACTCATGGGGAAGTGAGGCAGTGACTCGTAAAACTAGAATTCTGGATGTGGTGTACAATGCCTCTAACAATGAATTGGTCCGTACTCAAACCCTGGTTAAGAGTGCCATTGTTCAGGTTGATGCAGCTCCATTCAAGCAGTGGTATCTCCAGCACTATGGTGTTGACATTGGTCGCAAGAAGAAGGCTGCAGCTTCAGCCAAGAAAGAAACAGAGGTAATCCGTGTACTAATGTTTAAATAGACTATTACATATGAGTTTTTGAGTTAGTGTTAATGACACTAAGATTTGTATGGTTAGATTAAATTTTTCTGGTGAATGGTTCATTCTCCCATCTATTACTATTGTTTGTTTGCATTTTAATCTTTTTTTTATAAAGATGATTTAACTTGCCTTTATAATTCTTGTCATTTTAAATGATAGTTTAATCTTGTAATAATGTTTGAGTAGCGTTCACATCCTTGAGTTATTTTACTTTATAGGAAGGTGAGGCTCCAGCTGCTACTGAAGAGACAAAGAAGAGCAACCATGTTGTACGAAAGCTGGAGAAGCGTCAAAATGAACGCAAGCTTGACTCACATATTGAAGAGCAATTTGGTGGTGGTCGTTTGTTAGCTTGTATCTCATCACGACCTGGCCAGTGTGGTCGTGCTGATGGGTATATAATTTCCCTTTTTACTTTAAATCATATATTGTTAAAGCCTGATGAATTATGAATTGCTTGCAAGTCCTTATTATTTCTCCATGTTCTCTATCGGCATGGACACCAAAAAAATGCGTAGCCTTTTCTTAATTTCATTTACACCTATTAGACCAAAGATATGCAAGAGCTATAGGTTTAATAACCAGTTCACGTCTTGGCTGGATTTGGGACTATTGGCAATAGTTGCCTTATCTTACTTTTTATTAATGTGATTGCAAATCTATTTGTGGCAGATACATCTTGGAAGGCAGAGAGCTGGAGTTCTACATGAAGAAATTACAGAGGAAGAAGGGCAAGGGAGCTGGTGCTGCATAAACCACTTCTTGCAGATCAATTTTTCCAGTTTCACCTTTGTGTTTTCTTTTTTAGATAAACACTGAGCTTGAGATGATGAGTTGTTAGACTTGATTTTTGAAACCTTGTTATTGTTTAATATTTAATTTTGGAAACTACCAGTTTTTCTTAGAGTTAATGGCACTTGAATTGTCCTTAATCTGTATGAGATCATTGATTTTACATGGTTTGGTTATTGTGTATGGTTTAAATGTTTGGGCATTAATTCATTCCAATCCATGAACTGTTACTTAGGTTAAGTAGATTTGGTTCCTCTTGTTTACTGTATTTTCCTGATTAATTGAGCGAGCAATACTAGACCTATTAACAATGGGCATAATCTGATAGGACAGGGGACACTTGTGTTTATCTTATATCTTAGATTTTACTATGAGAGGTAGTTAGGATTATTAAGAGGGAAGGGAAGAAAATAAATAGGGTTTTGTGTGTTACTTGCTCGGGACAGCCCTAAGACTGAGGTTGTAGGAGGATTATCTGATTGTAACCCTTTCTAAAAGTAGATCTTTGTGGCTGGAAATTGGAGGCATGAGGTTCTTTGAACTGTCCAATTTATTCGTTTGTAACCTTTTCTATCAATAAAATCATCATTTCCTTACAGTGTTTTCAGTTAAAGTACTGTTTTAGGTGAATAATGGGTTGAGATTCAAAAGTATATTTGTTATCGTGTGATGTATTAGAGATAAAATTAATTGTTATTTATCTCTGATCAATCGATGTTTGAGTCAAGTACCCATTTTAAGTGGGTGAGTCAAGTATTAGTGTAAATATCCACCCAAGATGCTTGTTATTGTTCCTGACTCAAGTGAAAAACAAGGTTTGTCAGAATGTCCAAGATATCAAAATATTCTGTGAAATGTTTTTATATGATTTAATTGTGGGATTCTTTCATAAACAGAAATCAACACGTTTGATAGGCTGTCAAAGATGTCAATGAACCTTGAAGTAAATGTATGATTGAATGTTCTCCAATGGCAGTAAGTGATCAACAAATGCATTTGATGATAAATAAGAAAATACAAACACATAATGGGCTAGACCGACAGCCGAAATTATTTGTTCCACGGTAGAATGTCGTTAACGAACTTTAAACCAAAATGAAAGTGCACGTGGGTGCTTGACATTTGCATGAGACTCTGTGTGGTCTATGGTTTGCCACACCCATATTTCTTTCTTAGCTTCTCTCTGATAGCTTCAGCGCGAGCTTTTGTTCTGGCTTGTTGAGGAGCAACGTTGGCATAAGACAGATGTGCGCCAACAGCAAAAAGAGCTCCTCCAAATATGAAGCAGCCCACATTCATTGCCAGCTTCCCGGGCGTTGAAGGATAGCACGAAACCATTTGCCTTCACCTACAATACAACCACGACGCCAAGGAAGAAGAAAATTCAATCAACTGAAATAAAAGTCTCCATGTAATATGTGCATATGCCCAATGAAAAAATCCCTGATGCATGACACGTAGGATTAAGGGTGCATTTCATCGTGCCGAACCGAGATGCTGGCCAGTTCTGTTGAGGACTCAAATAAAGAAGAGTCTCACATCTAATAAACTTAAGTAAAATGAGTGGTATATAAGTGTTGTGGATTGGACCTTAACATAAGCCAATTGGTTTTGTGTAATATGGGTTTCAATCTTCACACTTGTAAGCCCAATAGATATTTCCGACATGGTATCAGAGCATGAACCAAACGACGGGTTTAACAGCCTAAGTGTTCCTGGATACAAGTGATAACGCACCCAGCCAAGAATCGGCTGAGTCGAAAGGCAGGTTTAACAGCCTAGGTGCTTGCACTTAAGGGGGGGTGTTGAGGACTCAAATAAAGAAGAGTCCCACATCTAATAAACGTAAGTAAAATGAGTGGTATATAAGTGTTGTGGATTGGACCTTAACATAAGCCAATTGGTTTTGTGTAATATAGGTTTCAATCTTCACACTTGTAAGCCCAATAGATATTTCTGACAAGTTCGAGCTTAGAACAAAGGTAAAATACCTTGCTCGAGTTAAAACTCAATCGAGTAGGGGTAAAAAATCAACGGAGGGTCACAGACATGGAGCTTGGATAGAAGGCATAATATCATGTTCAAACTGAGCAATTGAGCGCAAGCTCTAACTCAAAATCGGCTCATTCGAACCGAGCCACTCCACATAGGATTGGTAAAAAAGTGGCAGCCATGTCTAAGAGGCATTTTATCATGCAATTGACAGGCATAAGACATTCAGTTTAAAACTTTCAAAACTTTAAAACTTTCAAAATTCAACTGTACTGAATGAAAGCAAGGAATTGTACATAAAACAAAGTGAAAGAGCCAAAATTACTTGCGTTTGGGAGACCCACCTGTGCAAAATCTTACCTTGAGGCTTGAGATCACCCCTCGAATATCAGAACGTAAAAATAAGAGGCTGCTTTTAGGGGTAATTAGAGAAGCAAGGCCTTTCCCAGGCTATGAAATTTTGGTTATACTTTGAAATTCCTTTTTTACCCCTTAGAATTATATAATTCATAACTAAAATTTAACCCTTTTCAGTTTAAAATCAGCCGTATGAATATTTGTTGATAAAAAATCGTATTAGAATTACATCCCATTCAAACTTCAACTTTAAATCCAACGAGTCAAAGTTTGAAATATAAATTAAGTTTAAATTACTGTAGATTAAATTTAAAATTAAATTATTTACTAATTAAGTTTAGATCTCAACTCTTCGATTTTAAATTAATTTTTTATTTAAACCGATCTTATACAAGAAATTATTTTGACTTACTTTTGATTAAATTCAAACTAATTTGAAGATGAAGCTCCAATAAATCTACTTTTGAATCAACATTATAACTTTACTGATATTACCATTGACATAATTTCAATAAGATTAAGTATAAATTCTCGAGAGAATTATAATCAAAACTGGTAAACAAAGAAAAAGATAAATGCGCAGAAGAATGTATGATTCCAAGAAATAATCAATTGAAGAGCAATTACAAAGAGCTTAATTTTGCGTTATTTCTAGAAGGGTTGTAAAGTCTGTCCTTGAAGAATCACTAGTTAGCTTGCAGTGCCAGTTCAGCAATTTCTGCCATCACCTGAGCTTTGTCTTCCTGAAACTGGGCATCCTCTGCAGCACAGATGAGACTCAAAAGTATTCATCACTCAAGATCAACTGCCAAGATATCAAAGTTGTGAGATTTTACTACCTTTGTCAGAGTTGAAATCAGCCAAAAATCGCAGAAGCTTGTCTTGGTTGGCAATTAGTAAATTCATAATTTCAGGAGGCTTATTTTGGTTTGCGGCAAATAGCTGCCAACAATGAAATACAAAAAGGAAACAAGCAAATCAATCAGGCATCAAAAGGTTCAAAATCTGTATGAACCATTTCAAAACAAACCTTAAATACATGGAAAGCATCCATCTGGATGTTCTTGCTTGATTGCTGTAACCAAGAAATCCCAAAGCATTACAGAAGGCAAAGGCAAAGGCAAGACTTTTCTATAAAATAACAAGTATCATAGCACATTGATAGGAACTTTAGAAGAATCCTAACCCAAAAATAAGCAATTGATTTTGGAGAGTTCAAAGTCATAAAAAATTCACACCAGAAACTTGTACTTTTGGATGTGAGATCCAAACATCAGACTTTGGACTTGGGAACAAAATATACCACCATGTTACACAGCCCTGGTGTCCACACAATATGGTTGTACACTAGCTCCTTGCCAACATTAGGCGAACATTGCAATAGTGCAATGTAGGCATGATAGTTTCTATATAAAATGATACGAACCTTAGAAAAATCACATCTCAAAAGCTAGTTATTGAGATTGGAAAACCTAAAGTTATATAAATCCTATAACAGAAGCTCATACTTTTCGATATAAGATCCAAATCTCATAATTTGCACTTAAGATGGTAACACATACCCTTAATAGATTCATTAGAATAATCAAGTTATCTTTGGAGCTAACATAACGCATCATCACAGCAGAGTTTGAACGTTCAAGTAGGATGTCACCGAGCAGCTGAAAAAGATTGTGGAGCAAGTCAAGAGGAAGATTCAAGGGAAGAAAGAAGATTGCCCAGAAGAAATACAGAAGAGTTAACATTAGGGAGCTCTCAATTACCTTGAGAGCTTGCCTTCTTGTGATATAATTTCTTGATTCGAGCAACTTGGTATTGTAGTCATGGAAAAACTGGAACCATATAAATAAACGGATTGAAAATAATTATGCTAGAAGAATCAGTAAACAGTGACATAATTTGTAATGTTCTTGACTGGATCCTGTACTCATTCCATCTAAAAACAGGAAACGATGTAAACATAGTAACAATCTTACCCAATCAAAATTAGTGGAAAGAAATCCAGCAACTGTTGATTTATGCCTAGTCAATAGCTCCTGCAAAAGCAGGGTGATAACCATAATTCAAGCAAAGGATCAGTAAACTTGTGCAAGTTCTGGGTTTAATGTGCATCAATACCAAGCACAATCAACCTTGAAAGTTGCTGTAGCATCTGCTGCAATATCAAATTGTGGGAGCTGTATATAGTCAAAAAACTTCCTGAAGGACTCTGATTCCAAGACACTCCTGTAAGTAAACAATCATCTGTATAAGCTACAATACAGAAATTTTCTTAAGGAGAGAGGCTTCAGAATCAGATCACTGTACCTTGCAATAATTTGATGTCTGATACATTCTGTCAACATATTACCATAATGCAAAGCTATCTCAGGGTCCTCATACCTAAATAAACTTCAGTATGAGAAACTGGCAAAAAGGTTAAAAGCAACATGAAATGTATCAAACTCCAAGAAGTGCTAGAAATAAGAGATTTGCATATCCTATCGAAACTGCTGCCTCGAAGAACAGCTAGCTTACCCAGAAACGAGACTTTCCAAAAGATCTAAGTTTTCTTCCAAATAAATAGGAGCAATTAACCTTCCATCAACATGTTGCCTCTGCAAATTTGCAACCACTTGGGTGGCATCTTTGCGAGCCTATAAAAATCATCATCTTTAGATAATGAAAAATGCTACAAATTTATAACCAACATAGATGCTCATTCAATTAAAAAATATGCGACTTTCAGAACCCACCTCCAAATTTAATCTTGGAAGACAGATAATGAGAAGGCGAAGGGTGTCCTCTTTGAAGAACTCTTCTGTCAACTTTTTACAAGCTTCAGCAACAGGCCCGGATTCAGCACTTCCGTAAAGAGTCAACTTCATATCCCGGATTAACTTATTTAGTTCAGCTATCTGAAACCAGGTCAGTGCCAAACAGTTTAAGTAAATTATATCAAATCTAAGCAAAATTATCAAACTTATGCACTCAGGTTCAATCAATCTTCAGCACATCATGAAGTACAATAAGGGACTATGCATAGTGGCTCACAACTATCTACAGAACAAAAAAATTTGATTTTATCAATATGATAACTACCCACCACTAAAATATGCCAAAACAATCCCCAATAACCAAAACCAACACACAAAAACACCTATAGTGGATGCCAATGTCTCACACCTGTTAGAAGTCGAATCTCTTGGCAAAATATAACTCTTTGGTCTCCCTCTCTTGGGTAAAATTGTGAAACGAATAATATCTTACAATTGAGCTAACGGTTTCCCTCTCTTTCACAAAATTGCCTCAAATGGGGGGTCTAATAAGACCCAAGCCCCTCAAATGGGGGTCTAATAAGACCCAAGCCCCTCAAATGGGGGATTGATGTCAATATCTCACATTGGTTAGGAGTTGAGGGCTTAGCAGAATAGAACTCTTTGGTTTCCCTCTTTGCTGACAACGAAGGCCAAAACTGATAATTCCTTGTCTTGAAATGTAACAATTGATGCAACATCAACACATATTAGGAACTCAAAATATGCTCTTCTCCCTTCATTGACATTGCGAAATTCAATGCATCGTGAAATATATAAAAATAATGTGCATGCAATGCAAATGCAAAATAATAATTTATATTTGCTTGCATTAATAACAGTATGATTGATCCTGATGATCATGATAATACCTTCTCATCACGTTTACGACTATCAGGTTCATTGGAGAGGAGAGAAACCAGCAGATTACGAGTTAGACGTACAACTTCATCGGAAGCTTTTGGGGATTTGGATTTGGATTTAAATAAAATTTTCATCCTCGTATAAATTATACGTATCTTCACTCTATACGGTTAGGGTTCCAAAGGGCATGGCTTATTTTTTTTATTTTTCCTCTTTTGTTTTCTTTCTTGCTCTTCCAGAGAGTAAGGAAAGTTGACCGTTTGTTTCCCACGAAAATCGGTGGATCATGTTTAAATCTTGGGAAAAGTACTATTTCCCACCCAAATTTTAGCCCAATCTCAAACCCACACCAATAGGAGATGAAAAATTCAAACTTTCACCCATGGCCAAACTTTTGGTAATTATTTTTGTTAAAGAGAGAGGCAAAATAGTTATTTTACTATTTATATTAAAAGTTATAAAGTTTATTACTTTTTCGTCCCCCAAGAATTTAGAACTAATCTTTCACATTTACCTAAAGTTTTTTAACTTTGAAAAATAATATTTTTACCCTCAAACCTAGGGTTTCCATATTTTTCACAATCTAGCCTCTCATAACTTTCAAAAATAGCAGTTTCACCCCCCACTCTTCAACTTTATCTTCTGGCGTCGTCTCTGACCTTTTTCTTCTCCTAGTGTGACGGTGATGGTATGACAAAGAGACGAAAATCTCTTCGTCACACAATCCAGATGACTAAGAAAGATGTTTTGTTGTCCTTCATCGCTCGTCATGTCGTCTAGACACAAGGATGAAGCGTCATCCTTTGTCTGTTCTTTTAGATTTAGACGATATTTCGTCATCCAGATCTGAGCAACAAAAGTTCATCCTTCGTCGTCCTCTGTTGCAGGAGAAGAGAGATCGATGGAAAGCGTCAACCGTCGGTTGTGGTCGGATAAGGAAACAAACCTTAGGGGTGAAATCTAAACTTTTTAAATTTTGAGAATGGGTTGAAATGTTAGTTTTTGGAACCTAGAGGGGGAAATGATTAAATTTTGAAGTTTTAAAGTTTATAGATGAAATGACAATTTTACCCATGTCTCTAACTAAAAATTTGTACAGTAGTTTGATCATAGGTGAAAATTTAAGTTTTTCATCTCTTATAGATATAACTTCAAAATTGGGCTAAAATTTTAGTGGGAAATAGTCCTTTTCCCTTAAATCTTTTTTCAACATTTCATTCTCATCAACCACATAAAACTGCCTAGAATTATATTTGAATCAAATCCATATAAGGCTCAACTTGAGATATGCTTGAATCCATTACAGTCATATCAAAATTGGTTCCATATGGATGAATTAATTTGAAAATAATTTAAATTTCAATTCAATGTGAGTCAATTCAAATTCGAATATTTAAATTAGTTTAAACTCAATACATTTAGCCTGAACTTCAATTATTTACAATTTTAAATCATTTAATAATATTTTATTTATATTTGTTAGGACTTATTGTTGTAAAATTAAATTTATCTTGTTATCTTACAAACCTGGGCGTGTTCATGCAGCTTAATCTCTCAATACAGTTGGATTTTATCCAATTTGTTTGCGTTTGAATCAAATCCAAACCAATCTGAACATTCAAGTTCAAACTGACTTAGATAGTACGCAAAATAGAATGACTCTCAAACCGAACTCAAATCACAACTCATCAATATCAGATCAATCTCAAATTGACTATTTTAGATCTGAACTTATCTCAAGTTTTCCTCATTCAGGTTTGACAAGATCGAATCCGGCCTTACTCCCAGTGGGGTAAATTATAGAGAATCGAAAAATCTGCTCTCAAAATTTTATTCTCTTGAACCACATAAATGTTGTCACCTCTATAAAAAGCCAAGTAACCGAAATATCCGGCCATTAATCTGCAGACTATAAAGCAACTGGGAAATTTGACAGCCACAAGTAAACCCAAATGGGTGCAGTAGCTTTCCATCAACATCATATACATTTCCAGAAGTTCAAAGACAATGCAAGGCCAAAAATCTGTGCCAGCAACAAAACTGATGTAGTTGTAAAAGCAAAAATGCTCATTTTTGGCTTCAATGAATATCAATATGTTAACACGATATATGATTCAGTTGGTGCAAACAAATTGAATGTGTCCAGTAATCGATCACAATAAGCAATCAGTGTGAATAAATTTAAAATTAGTTCTTGGAAAAATTACTCAAATTTGCCAGCCCTTCAGGTGAGGTCAGTCTGTCAGGTTAACATCTGCTGCCATTCTTAATCCTGATCTGCCCGAGCATGCCCAGAACATTTGCTAATTCAGATAAGGGTCCAGGATTCTATCTACCTGTGGCATTTCCTGACCAACCTGCTTGGTTTGACAAGATTTGATTGAACTCTTTAATACGATAAGACCCAGTTTGAGGATTTTCTGCACCAATCCTTTATTGAAAAATTTCATAATCAGCAGCAGCAGAGCTAACTGTATAAAAGAGAAGACAAAAATGATTTAGATCACTTCCAACTCCCTGCTCTCCACGAGAGGATGTGTCAATTGCAGGCAAAACCAAAAATAATTCAGCACCCAAGATTTTTCAATATGCTGCTAAGCTTGTCAGTAACAACAGCAGGTTTGGCATATGATCCATCAAGATAAATGGCATGATATTCCAAACCCTTCCACCGTGCAATCAGTTGAAAATGTGGGCGTCTATATTGGCTTGCAACTATCTCTAGAATCACGGTTTTCGGCAAAGCAGATACTATGTGAGTGAGACCAGCACCATGAGCACCGATAATAACTGAAGCATCTTGAATGGCTCGGACTTGATCCTTCATAGACATATGTGCAAACAATCCATTAACAAGATTTATTTTACATGCCAGATTATTAGATACCCAACTCTGTAAAGAATCAAACACTTCTTGTTCATTGCTTAGCCGCGACTCAACTTTTCCAGCGTGGCGTGGGTGGGCTAAATAATCTTCACGTCTAACAAAAAGGACATTGTGTCCTGAACCTGGCTTTTCAATGCGGTTTCTATTTACTTGAAACCCAAAAGATGCTCTAATCATTTCTCCAAACTCAGATATTCGTGCAGTTTTTTTATCATCAGGGTTTTGCCACAGCTCATGTGCAGGTGCTCCTTGACAAGCTATATCTTCACTCAGCCCTTTGAATAGTGGAGTTTCATATCCCAGAGGTGAAAGAATGGCATGGCGAAAACAAACTGCTCCACTAAAGTTTTTAGCATATCTAATGCTTGAAAACAGTGCTCGCCATGTCTCTTCCAACTGCGTCTGAACAGATGTCATTAAAAGAAAACAGTTCAGCAACAAAAACATGAATTATCAACACAGAGAACTGGGCATGAATCTAGCCTCACTAACTTACATGTATAAAACTATTACAAACTAGAGGCACAGCTTGTAATGTGAAATCTAAAAAGCACAAGAACCAAATCTAGCATCACTAAAATAAGTGTAAATAAACCAAATTTTATCTGCTTATCTATAGCCACCCCTACCAATGTGAACATAAAAATAATAAAGTAAAATAGTATATCCATATGTAAGATCAATATGACAAAAAAGATTATCGTAACTGCTATGCCTACCTACAATAAGTAAATGATAATTAAATCTAAGGCTAATTGATAACAGCAGATACTCAAAAATTTGTCCACAGAGCACCCGTATCGCTTCCATCTGGCAAGAAAACCACAGAAACTAGAAGCTATGGGAGAAAAAAGGATGGGAAAGTGACACTTCATTAGATGTTGATACATATTGAATTGACCATATGACAGCTAATTCCCATTTGTCTCAAAGCCATCATGATAGGTCTGACATTAAGTGTGCAACTATCCGTATGAATATGATTAAAGCATCTCAATGCTTTATATGTCCTACAATCAAAAAGCTTTTCACCAGATTTTGAACAATTACAAATTTATCCTGTTGACACTGTTTTTCTTTTTTTTTCTGGACAAAACTGGAGGTGCCATACAGTACCATTAGAGAAGGAAGAAACCAATAATTTGGTGGATGTTCAACATCATACTTACAAGTCAAAAGAATTGATAAATAAAGTAGGTTGATGAAAATGATTTTATCAATCTATTTCTAAATGAATCATAGATAGTCAATATATTTTCATCATAACTCACAACAATTAGAAATAAATCTCCTATAAGTTCCTCTGGAAACTAAATCTGGTCCAAAAGTGAATTCACTGACAAACTTCAGCTATTTTGTCAACAATTTCAGTAAATTATACCGAATATATACGCTTTTTTTTTTTCGGTTATTTAAATGATAACAAAAATTGTTAACTAATAAAACACTTATACAAAATAATCTATGCTACTGCACTTGCCATTTCCCGAGAATTACCCTCACATTTTAGGTAGATAAACGTCAAGCAGCACTGAAGAAAGAAATAAGTCATGCAAACTGAACACAAATACCTGAGAATGTCCATCAACAAAAACCACATGAGGTCGATTTGGCAAGCCTGTAACTCTTGAAGACACATATGCACTGTACCAATCTGTAAACGTGTGAAAAACATTTGCATACTCAAACCTGGTCACAAGAAGTGCCGGCTCCTCAACCCACTGCAAGTAAGCCTCCAATTTCAGAAACAAGAAAGGTAGTACAACAATAGACCACTAACTATAAGTAGATGCAAAGAAAAAGAAACCAAATACTCTAAATTTAGTTAAAACCTCGTTTCATTTCATTCTAAGCCTATTAACTGGAAAACTTTTTATATAACCCAGCAGCAACTTCTTTTCTAATTCGATTGATTGCTCAACAAAAATCTAACTTTTATAGCCAAAATTACGCTAAATTCCTGCCAAAAAAGTCATTAATCCAATTTACAATCAATCAATAAAATAAGGAGAACAAAAATGAATCATAAATGAACATTTATCCCTCCCCAAACCCTGGCATTCAATTCAACAAAACAGTACCAGATCACCAAATCCAACAGCAATAAAACCATGCACACAACTTTTGTGCATAACTTTATACACAAATAATGATGTCTCACCATGTAATTGGTTGTTATTTTATATTTAATTTTCAATTATCTAATCGCATATTTACACATATTGGTTGTGCACAAAGTTATGCACATAGCACTACTCATCCAACAAATATATCAATCAACAAATCATAATATCAACTTTAAACCCACATTAAATGCAATCAAACAAGCCCCAAATCAGAACAACAAAAAAGATCAAAACTTTAAAACTCAAACCTGCTCACACTCATCAAAAACCTTTGAATCCACAACCTCAATCGACCCAATCAACCCTCTCATTGTATGCATATCAATCCCGCCGCGCGGCACATATCTATTAAGAAAATCATCATTTACGAGCCTTTTCCCTAATCTCTTCCCTCGAAAACCCCTAACCCCATCTCCCTCAATCTGAAACGCACCGTTTTGATACTGCGGCAATTCCTCTTCATCTCTTCGACCAATCACATCCTCTATCCTTTCACCTCCCTTTGACATCGCAATCTTCTCATGGTTCATCTTCAATTTCCCCCTTCACAAATAGAACTCCTCAGGGTCTCACTGTAAAAGCAACGAAACCACCCACCTCCTCCAGCTCCCCCACCTCCGCCGTTCCCCGCGGTCGGAGCAGGGAGAACATCAACACGGGTTGTGAACCCATTTCCGAAATAGGCCTCGCAAGAGCGGAAACGGACTTTGGGGTTCTGAGACCACGGTAAGTAAGAGGGGAGAATCGGCCAGGCTTTCGAGAAATGGTGGGGTAGACGGAGGTTTGACCTCTCATTAAAACGGAGGTTGTCGTGGGAGTGGTGATTATGAGAATGAGAGTGAGAGAAGTAAAGATATAAAGAAAGAGAATTCAGAGCGAAGAGAGCCAGTAAGATCTTCACAAGTTTTGATGTGTTCCTATTCATGGCTTTGAGACTCTCGAGTTGCGATTATTTCTGGGTTCTGTCCCTGCCAAAAGAGGAGACAGGGAGTTCCTCAAAATGTGTACTTGGGGTGAAAGTCAAGTGACACAAATTGTTATGATAAAATACAAATGTGGGGTAGTTTTAATGGTAGCTTCTGGGGGTGTCCAAGGCGTGACAAAAGTTTAAAATCTAACAGAGAGATATTAAGGACATTAATTACAATACTTTATTTTTTTTTTCTTTTATATATATGAGTTATTTTTTTTCCTATTATATATATTTTTTAAAATATAAAATATTTAAAATACTTTTAAAATTTGTATTTATCTAATCAGATAGAAACATATAAAACTGATCCACTTACTCATCCTCTTTTTCTTATTATACATATATAGTTTAAAATATAAAATATTTAAAATATCTTTAGACTAAGATATAAAATAAAATTTCAACGATTTTGACAATAGAAAGATTGGTCAGGTGATTGACTGTTCAACCAAGCATCCACCATTTAATTTATTTTTAAAAAATTAACTGGTTAAATATTTGGCCAGTTAGCTAACCCATCCAATCAACCTTAAATCTCAGAATTTTTTCTTTTAAAGATAAAATCAAATTAAAAAATAGTTATATTTGTAAAATAAAAAATAAGTGATTATATATGTATAAAAGAACAAAAAAAAAAAGGCTATTGTAATTAATATCCCGATATTAATAATAGACTTTTTATTTTTTATAAAAGAAAAACTAATACAATTCTTTTTTGTGAAAATAAAGTCTTGAATTCAAGCTCGATTAGGGGTTGCGTTGATTTTAGGAAAATTTAACCATTTTAAATCGAATTGAATTTAAGTTAGTTTGAGCTCAGATTTGAATCAATTCAAATCTAATTTTATTCATAAGGTATATATATTCAATTTGAATAATATCATCAGTGAAACAATATCACATCCCTAAAAAGAGATGAATTTGAAATGATTCTAATCAAAAAGAGACAATTTAAGTTTGGCTCAAATTGACTCTAATAATGACATTGAAATTTAAAAAAAATTGTTAAAAAAAGTGAATTATTATAAAAAAAAAAAGAAAAACTATGTCAAAAAGAGTTTCAACGGAGAATCATCGATGAACTCTCGAACTCAAATAAAGCCATCAAGATGGAGCTTCAACTTAAATTCGATTTATTTGAATTAAACATAAACTCAAGTTTGAACTGACTCGATTCAAATTTATCTCTCACCCTACCATTACTAAATATATGTTGTCTTAGCAAAAGTATACACATTAGGTGTGAAGATTATTTGATAATATTTGATTGGCAATATGAATGCTTGCATTGCAAATAGGTGGAAATATGACATAGAATCTTGTTGAACAAGCCAAAGTTTTTTCCATGCTTTGCAAGCCAGGGTGAAGAATAGGGTGATTGACATTGACATTTAGCTTTGTGGGAACATGGGAAAAACTCAAGAGATGCTTTACTTGTGCAAGTTTCCATGGAATCTCGTTACTCCTTTATCATTTCATGAGAAAATATTTCTATGCTATCAGGTTTACAATCACGTGTGTATACTTATTGTGAGTGTTACCGTCGTTATTAATTATAATATATTATTATATAATTAAATATTATTTTATTAAATACATTATAATATATTATCATTAGTATCAAAATTATTTCTTATTAAAAGTGTTTATATTAAAATTATCAAATTTTTAATAATTCAAACTGTGATATAACTTAAAAATTTTATTTGTCCAGTACTTTTTGTACTTCCCTTCTGATAGGGGACCAATGCCTTCATAAGGGTTTAATTAATAGGTGGAAATATTAGAATTATTTAGTAAAGAGTTTAATTAATATAATAAATAAGATTTCCTTGTGATTAGGAAAGTTAAAATTCCTTCTTCTTATTAAATTTGTGTTCTTTTTCTTAAAAATATAAATAAATAACACCTAACTTTGTAATCTTCATTTAATTTTATTCAACTCTTTATCATTGAAATAGAATTTATTTCTCTTACAAACTCATGCACCTTATAAAATTGTTTCTTATTTATCATTTTTTGGTTGTAGGATATCAATTTCTTTTCCTTATTATAAACAAAATCATAAGCCGATTAACATTTGTCTTATATTACTCTCCCAAGTCTTGATCTCAAATAGTATTTTATAATGTCTTTTAGGTTAAAAAATAAAAGATATCTCTACTGCAAATGGTGGTTGGGCTGTGTCTGATAAGATTTCTTGTTAAAAAATAAACAAGAGATACACAAAATTTATGAAAAAATATAAAACTTTTAAAGGGTATAACATAATTCAAATATTAGAAATATTATGATAAAATACACTTAACTATCACAAAAGAAAATAATATGAGCTTCTGAGAGGAAGCCATGAAATAGATAGCAATTTCTGGTGTAATCTTGGACTATCATGTACATTTTTAGAGAGATTGGCAATTTTTATCACCTAATCTGAAAAGGAACCAATTAACTTCTCCCTAAATCCTGATCTAAAAATCAAGGCTAATTGCAGCTTCTGATCTCCAATGCCTGGCTTTTTCAAATCCATTAACATAATTCTCAAAATCATCAATGGTTTGGTCAATTTCTTCTTGTGTGTTCATGACAAATGGCCCCAATTGCGCTACAGGTTCACCTAATGGTTCCCCTCCCACTAGAATAAACCTGAGAGGCTTAGAGGACTTGTTCCAGGCCTCCAAGCCATCCCCTGATCCTAGCAGAAGCAAGTGATGTGCTGAAACTGGAGAAGATTTCATGCTTGAGAAGATACCGTCACCTTCCAAGACGTACACAAACGCATTCCAGGATTTCAGTATCGGTTGCTGCAGATGAGCTCCTGGTTTCAGAGTGAAATCCAAGTACATTGTTGGTGTTCTTGTGTAGACTGGTGATTTTGTCCCTAAGGCCTCTCCTGCTATAACTCTAACATGTATGCCATCTTTTTCAACTTCTGCAATGTCCTTACTCAAAATTTCCTGATACCTTGGCTCAATCCTGCATAAAAAGATTAATGAATGAAGGGTTATCTGCAAAATGTAAAATACAAAACAAAATGTATCGTATTCAGAAGCACTTTTTCCTCGATTTTCTTTCACTTACATTTTGTGTTTTGAAGAGAGGTTTATCCACAATTGTAAGCCCTTTTGGGTGCCTTGTGCTGCAGGCATTTCTGAATGAACAATCCCTCTGCCGGCAGTCATCCATTGCAAGTCTCCAGCTCCTATCGTCCCCTTGTGGCCCTCAAAATCTTCATGAGTAACAGCTCCCTGACAGCACAGAGTTACATTAATTCTGCTAACTCAATTAATCAAATCAATATCCACTTGAGATCTCAGATTTACACAGAACAAAAGTGGTCTTTAGAGGCATTATTTATTTATTATTATTATTATTATTATTATGTTGGGCTTTCAACTTTCCACGCAACAACCTGGCATATAATTGTGGCATTTTGTGCCTGCCACCGTTGGCCAGGCAGGCTGACCTTATGGCACCATGTCATCAGTGTGTTACTTTGAAGCTAACCAATGAGATGTGATTACCTAATAGACTAATCAGCTAACTTTATTATAATTTTATTTAACAAACAAGTAAGCTGTTTCCGAGTATGCTTTTTTATAGAAAGTTACCTGTAACATGTATGTCACTGTTTCAAATCCTGTAAAGAGAAAACAGAAGAATCAGAATCACTAAAATTCTGGACAAACAGAGTGAATTTTCCAAAGGAAAAATTAAAACAAAACAAAAACCTCTATGTGGATGATCAGGAAATCCAGCAGGAGCAGTGACTGCAATATTCCCAAAAATGAACATAAAAATCAACCCATTACATTTCATGAAGAACCCAGATCAACGAAGGATAAAAAAACAAAACCCACCTGAGAATTCATCCAAAACAAGAAAAGGATCAAAGTATCTCAACTCAAACCTGGAAAAAAAAAAAAAAGAAACCCAGTTAGAAGAACACCTCAAACTCTCCAAATAATCATTCTCCAAACTCCTTGAACGAATGATCACATACCTTCCTATGCTTCTTCTCACAATGGCGCCAAGGCCTTCATGTTGAGGCCTCGCCAGGAACTTTCTGACGACCAAGCGGGGTTCTTTAACAGCAAAGGAGATATCTTTCTCAGGCATTTTATATTTGTTTGGTTTGGGATGTGAAAATGTAGAAAGAGAGCGGGATATTTGCAGGTATTTATAGAGGGAAAGATGAAGATGGCGATGGAGATTTGTGTTGAAAACAGTTGGGGTCAAAGTGAAAATTGTTTGGCGGCCAATATAAGAGCCACATGGACATGGGAATTTCCTTAAGCTCAACTCAAGGGACATTCGAACGGGTTTCCATCTAAGCCTCGTTTTAAGGTTCATTTAAATTTATGTTTGTATTATGTCAGCATAACGTTTTTATGATGTCTGTTTTGCCTTTTTAATCTTGACCGTCGCATATTGCCACGTGGCAAATCACGAACTTTTCGCATAAAACATTTTATTAAATAAATTTAAACATAAATATTCCTAATTAACCAATATTTGTGTCTAATTATATGTACACAATAATTTGATTAACGTTTTAATTGGATTTAAATTAAGCTGAATACAAATAAAATTTAATCTAAAACCAATTCAAATCTATAAAATTAAACTGAACAAATTAACGATTAATTTCATTAAATAGATAAATAATTTTACCAAAAAAATAAATTAGATAAATTTAAACTAAATTATTGAATTTTAATTTAAATTTAATTCACCTAAACAGAACGTTGATTTATTCAATCAAGCGAAGTTATTGAATTCTAATTTGAGCAAACATAAAGTCAAGTTAGTGGATAAACTTTTCGCATAATTTAAGATAGAAATTAATTAATTAATTATAAAATTATAAATACATAATATGACACAAGGGTGAATGAATGATGATGCATGATCTAATGAAAGTGGAAGTGGGCCCTATTCGAGATCGGTGGCCACTTTTCATTTGGTCCCAAAACTTTGACTTTATTCAATTTGACCCTTTTGGCCCATCTCTTGCTTCAAGCTTACCTATTTATCATCATAAAATCAACAATTCTCTCCTCACTCGTTCCTTCTTGGAATTTTCCTTCCTATATATCATTTTTTTAATACTTGTTATTATCAACTTAAATAAAGCCACAAATAATTAAGCTACCACTAAAATATCTAAAAACTTTGATAGTTAGAGGTTGCTATTTATATTTAATGGATTAAACCAAAGCCATACATTACGAGCTTGTCAATTTCTCTTGACCGAATTCGATCATGCGTAATTAAAAGTACGTTTGCACTTGCGGTGATAATGATTTCCAACTAAAAAAATTAATGATGAATTATTATATATTAAAAATAATTGAAAAAAAAATATGATTCATGATTAAAAAAAATAAATTCAATATAACCTATACTTGTTATAATTAGATGTTACCTAATTGATAGAAACATGTATGATTATGTTTTTATTTATTAAATTAATAAAAATAGGGTTAATGGGTGGGCCATGGGCTTTGACATGGGCCATTGATTAGTGGGCCTAGGGGTTTTGAATTATGACATCATGAACACAGAAGCATGACGCAAGGAGAACCGTTGGATTAAAAAAATCAAGTCAAATCAGAGACTTTAGATGCATGTACTTAACTGTAAAACAATAACGTGTAGACTAAAAATTGCCAGTTCAAATAAATAGAGAGGTTTAAATAAATTAAATTATTATTACTTAGAATTGATGATCTATGAATTTCATCATCATGATCTAAAAATTACATTACAATTTCAATTTAGGAATTAAGAGTATTTATGGCCTCTTTATGCAAGAGGGTGGCTTTTGCTTTCCATAAGCTTCTCCCTGAACATTAGAACAAAAAGAAGTGGCAAGTTTTCCTGGAAGACCATGATAATCCATGTTTATGTCTCTAAGCACAATCTTTTGACATGGATTTGCTTGGCTGCATTCCAGGTCAACTGCAATTTTCGTTTTTGACATCCCCCATATATTGTTGAATGTAACATCACTTATCTTAACCTTTGATGAATCCTATAATAAAAAGACAAAAAACAGATTTTCTCGTCACTTATGTAGATAAATGTATAAACAACATAATATGTTATAAAATATATTACCTGTTTACAATCCTTGCGATGCGGGCAATAATATTGATCAATGATAATGGGGTTCGACACATTATTGACATGAATGTTATCGAAAATAATCTTGGAAGCAGTGTTTGGATAAGACGGCTGACTCGCAGTTTTGATCCTGACACCATTCATAGTTGATATGAAGTTGCAATCTTTGACGGTGATCCCATAAACATCCTCTTCATTTGGTCTCCTTCCTAGACTGCCAATGCTAATGCCATGGCCCGGGCCACATTTAATATTGGTAATGTTGATGGTTCTAGATCCAGGACCCACGGAAATACAGTCATCTCCTGTTGCTATTTTTGATTTAAATATTTGAATGTTGTTTGAATTTGATATATGAATTCCATCGGTGTTGGGACTAATATCAGGGGCTTGTATCTTGACATTGCTAATCGATATATTGCTACATCTGAAGAAACTCATGTGGAAACCCTTGCTATTCATTGACGTTATGTTGTTGATAATTGAATTGGTCACAAATTCAAACTTGAATGACTACATATTCATTCATGAATAAGTAAGAATACTTTTGTACAGAAGTATCTATATATAAATCAAGTTGAAATACTTACAGTAGCTAGAATTTTGCAATGCTCAAGTTTTCTGCTACAAGTGTTGTAGCTCCAAGCCGAGGGTCCTTGGCCATCAAGTGATCCACCACCATTGACATGCAATCGATCAACGTGTTTGAATCCAATCCAACAATTAAGAAATCGTGACGGTCCATCTGAAGGAGCTATGAGGGCTCCTTCGATATGAACATGAATTCGGCCTTTGCATGGCCCATCAAATGTCACCAATTGCACTTTATATGTCCCTTTTGGAATCCAAACTGTACTTTGACCATTAGAATTGCAAGCTTCCTTCCATGCACTATAAAATGCCTATATAATATGCATAATTATTCATAAAAATAATAAATATTTTTAAAAAAAATTAAATGGTATATTTGATATCAAATTTAAATGCATTTAATAATAAACTTTGTGAATTTTAATTACCTTGGAGTCATCTGATTTTCCATCAGCTTTAGCACCAAATTTCACCACATTGAAAATATTTTTTTGAGCTTGAACTTCAATATTTATGCATAAAAATAAAATGAAGAACATTAAAAGAATTGAACCCATTTCTTTTTCTTCCTCTTTCTCTCTTATATTTTCATGCAATTTGAGATATATTATCGTATTTATAATCTTATAGTAATTTAATTTCTTTTTAAATTTTGATGGGATTTTGTCTTTTGCATTAATAGAAACTTATTAATATTATTTTAATCTTGGATTTCAATTATAAATAATAATTAGTAAGAACACTAAACATAGAAACTTGGGATTCGATTTTATCTTTTAATTATAGAAAAATGGGAATTTTGAGATAAACCCTTTTTTTAGATTATCTTTATCTTTTCTAATTATTATTTTTCTAATACTATGGTATTTATAATCTTATTGTAATTCAATTTCTTGACCAATTGTATTTATACAAAAAAAAAAAAAAACCATTTGCTTGTAACTATGTACTTACATGGTTTGACTTAGATTTTATATTTTGCAAATATAGAAACTTATTAATATTATTTTGAACTTGGATTTCAATTATAAATAAATAGTATTTCATAAGAAGATAGCTAAAAATATCCTTTTCTGATACTTTGGTGGATTTTTTAAATCTTATAATAATTTATTCATAAATAAATCAAATGGAAGTAAAAATTCAAAATAATTAATTAATTTATTGCTAATTTTGTTGTGATTAAACTACGCATATATAGTTTTGATATATAATTTAGGATACTGATAATGTGCCATTATATAATTGGGTAGTTTGAATTGTGTGTTAAAAATATATACACTTAACATTACTCTAAACTTTAATAGAGTTTAATTAACTTCCCTAAAAACTATTTATTACATTAATTATTATATAAAGTGATTTAAGTAACATTCAATCATATAATGATACATCATCATTAGTACTAATAAATCGATAGCGTTGCCTCTTACCAACATAACAATTTTACTTGATTAAGCATAGTATTAGGGTTTTGTCTTTCAAGTTCTATGTTTTTTGTTAGTTTGTTCCCTTATTTGGCCTATAAGTAGACAATTTCTTATTAGCCTTGATATTTATAATGTTATATTTAGTAATATTTTGATAAGATTATATGTAACAATTGTAAATCAATTAATGTAAATGTTCAAATTAATCGAACTTGGATTATTCTACAATAGCCTCCTTATGCAAGAGGGTGGCTTTTGAATGCCATAAGCTTCTCCATAAACATTAGAACAAGAAGAAGTTGCAGGAAGACCATGATAAACCAGGTTTATGTCTCTAAGCTCAATGTTCTCACATGGATTTGCTTGGCTGCATTGCAGATTTACCGCAACTTGTGTACTTGTCGTCCCCCATATGTTTCTGTACGCAACACCACTTATCCTAACCCTTGAGAAACCCTTAAAGAAGAGACAAAAAAAAGAAAAAACATATTTCTATCATCACCTATATAAATGAACATACAAATAGCATGATATATTAGAAGATATATTACCTGTTTACAATGCATGTTGGGGCAATAATTTTGATCAATAATAATGGGGTTGGCCACATTATTGACATAAATGTGATCAAAGGTAAGGTTGGAGACAGTGTTTGGATAAGAGGGATTACTCCAAGTTTTGATCCTGACACCATTCTTAGTTGACGTGAGGTTGCACTTTGTTACAGTGATCCCATCAACAATATCTTCATTTGGAGCCTTTCCAAGGCTACCAATGCTGATGCCATGGCCAGGGCCACATTTAATATTAGTAACGTTGATGGTTCTAGATCCATCACCAATGGAAATGCAATCATCTCCTGTAGCTATTTCAGAGTCAAATATTTGGATGTATTTTGACTTAGCCATATGGATTCCATCGGTGTTGGGGCTATTGTCTGGGGCTTGCACCTTGACATTAATAATCATTACATCGCTACATTCGAACAAGCTCATGTGGAAACCCTTGCTGTTTATCGATGTTATGTTGCTAATTCTCGAACGTGTCATGTAAGCGAACTTGACTGACTATATTAATGTGTAAGTGTAAGTAAGAATTTTTGCATACAAAGAGATTTGTTTGTTCATTAAGTCAAATTACTTACAGTCGTCAAAGGTATGCAATGTTCAACTTTTCCGCTACACCTGTTGTAGGGCCAAGCCAAGGGCCCTTGGCCATCAAGTGATCCACCACCATTCATTTCCAATTGATCAATGTGTTTGAATCCAATCCAACAGTCAAGAAATAGTGAAGATTTTTCCGAAGGAGCTGTTAGGATCCCTTCCATTTGAAAATTAATTGGGCCTTTGCATGGCCCATTAAATGTCACTGGGTTCAACATATATGTTCCTTTGGGAATCCAAACCGCACTTGTGCCATTGGAATTGCAAGCTTTTATCCATGCACCATAGAATGCCTATATTATATATACATAATTATCCACAAAAAATAAATATTATAAAAATTAAAAAGAAAAAGAAAAAGAAAAATAGTTTTATTTGATATCAAAATTTATGTGCTTTTTTAAAACAATAAATAATCATTTTTAAATTAAAGAAAAAGATTATTAATATTATATCACGAACCAAATAGATCTAATTTTTATTTGCTTCTGAAATATGCTATACATAAATAATTTAGATGGTAAATTTAAAAAAATAATAATAATAAGTTTGGATTATTTAAATTACCTTGGAGTCATCTGATTTCCCATCAGCTTTGGCACCAAAATTCAGCACATTGAAAATATTATTTTGACCTTGAACTTCAATATTTATGCATGAAAATAATAAGAAGAACATCGAAATAATTGAACCCATTTCTTCTTCTTCTTCTTCTTCTTCTTCTTCTTCCTCTCTTATATTTTGCCCTCCATTGTGATATTAAATATTATGATATTTATTCAGAAGCAATATGAAGACAAAATTCAGAAGCATATTAAATATTATGAAGGCAAAAAAAAAATAATAATAATAAATGAAGCATTTAAGATGTAAATATGAAGACAAAAGCTTACTCCATTTGAATTTATTATTTACATTATCATTAATTAACATTAAATATTTTATACTATTATTTTACTGTAAATTATTATTGCTGAAGTAAATTTGTCATAAATTATTTTATGTAAGTTTTGTTTTATATTTTTCTCTTCTGAAATAACAATAATATTGAATTTGTTTATTTTATGTACACAAATAAATATATATATTCATATAATTAAGTAATTCTAAATTAATAATAAAGTAATATTTAATTATATACATAAATATGTATCTATTTATATACTTAAAATAAGCAGTATTGCTTGTTAAACAATATATTATATGATATTATTGAATTATTGTATCAATCAATAAAACATTTGATTAATGCAAAATAAAGTAAAACGCTAGCTGAAAAAGGCTCTTTTATTTGAAACTAAAATCTCCAAATCTTCATAGATAGGATTGGATGTGATTTGAATTCATTTTGATCGAACAAGTTGCATTCAAGCTCAGTTAAAGTTAAAATCAAGAATTGAATTTGTTTTTATAAACCAACCATACAAGTTCAAACTGGTTCAAATATTTGAATTAAAATTCGACTCAAATCGAGTAAAACTTATAATTATTTTTGAACCGAGTTCAACTAAAGAAATTTCAATTCATCAATCTCGAATTATCCCTTTAGGATTCAAACATATTTTGACCTAGCTTTTATTTGAATTCAATTTGAATTCAAATACAAATTAAAGCCCAACTTGAGTGATCCATTTTTAATTTCACATTAAAAGTTACCAACAAAAGACCCAATAAAAAATAATTGATTCAGTACATTTCTTATGTACACATAATCTTCATGAAATTAGATATGCTATAATTTTACAATAAACAAATAGTTAGATATTGATGAAACTAAAATAACATATTATCTTATGATTACATAATTTGAAATAAAGAAAAAATTAACTATTAGATCCAAAGAGTGTCTTGCTATGCAACAACCCAAAATACGGGTCCGTAGAAGCACATCTAACCAAAGGTAACGGAAGAATGACTCTTAAAAATTTCAGTCATTCCCACTATTCCCTTAATGTATCACGCCCTTTTCCTATTATTACATAATCACCTTCCAACTCTATCTTCTGCAATTATGATATAATAACCACTTCTACTCAATTATGAGATAATATTTATTTGAGTTAAACTATCTTTTTTGGATTTAATTAAGGGTTACTTTTTTTATATAATTAGGTCTAAACTAATTATATTAAACAAGTGAAATCTCATATTTAGTAATTAATCTCATAATTATTGTAAAAGTAGATAAGTAAAAAGTTTGATTTTATATATCGTCAACAGATTTCAAACTCATACCCTTTTTGTTACTTGGGAGGCAAGCTTTTTATGGTATGTTATTATAGGTCATGTTGGTTTTATAAAAAAACAGTGTTATGTATGCACACTTTACATACATAAATAGGTACATATTTTATATGTGTCATCAAGTAATTTGATAACATATATCAAATATATATTTGTTTATGTGTTTAAAGTGAACACACATAATTTTATTGTTTACGAAAAGTTGCCTAGGCAATACGGTAGATTTTGCATGCCATAAGCAACCCCATGAACAGTAGAACAAGAAGAAGTTGCAGGTCCTCCTCTTGGAAGGCCATGAAAAGCCATGTCTATATATGTCTCTAAGCTCAATCTTCTCACATGGTTTTGCTTGGCTTCGTAGCAGACTCACTGCAACTCTTGTACTCTCGAAGTTTTGCGGATTTTTTGGAAATAAATTTAGAGCAATACTTGATGCTCCCCTTCCGCTAAAGTATAAGGTTAATCTGTCCAAAATTTCATTATATGAGTTTTATTTTATATCTCTCTTTTCCCAAATTATATAGCATTACGGAACAAAGTTTGAAACTCATATTCAAAGTATTTGAATTTATTCATAAATAAACTAAGTTCGAATTATTTTCTACATTTGAATAAAAAACTTAGCACATAACAAGTCAAAAATGGAATTACTTCAAAACTACATTCAATCAAACATCTTTCAACTCATAGATCTCACATTGATCTTTTATGTATTTAAGTTGATCTTAAACAAGTTTTTTATCAAACTTATCATTTGTTTTTATATGATTCAAAATCTCATCCTTGTTCCCTGTGAATTTCACATTAGAAAGTGAAGATCAATTAACTAATATGTTATTATACAAACAATACAATTCAAAATTTTAACAGAAAAATAAATAATTACGGCAATTTTCAGTTCCTAAGAAATGAGGTGATGAAGTACATAATTCATTGCATAAATTGCACACAAAAGGACAATAGCAAATAGATATTTTATCTTACAGAAATGAAATGAGAAATGAATACGTCAAGAGACCTCTCAAGAAATTGGTGATCTGCAAAATACATGGGATAGAATGAACACACCTACAACAGGATGACAATAACCGGAAAAGAATCCGCTACTGTTTGGTGAAAAAAATTGGATTAGCCGTGAGACGGGGAAGCAGCAAAAACTCCAAGCCACTACTACTAGATATTCATGCAATGAGATGGCAAATACATGTGCATAAAATAATCACAAGGATCATTTATAGTGTCAAAGGAGAAGAGTGGAAACGAGTGTGACCAGAGACGAGAAGAAGATGCCTGCAGTGATTTTAGGCTGTCCATTTGGTTGAGGTGGCGCAGCTGTTGTACCGTTCCCAGGGCTGGGAGATTCTTTGTCTGCGACCGGGGGTAGTGGAGGCTCCATAACATCTGAATCTACCAGGAGAGGATTCGGTGCCTCAGCTGGTGGTATGTATTGAGAATTCCCGACGAGTTGCAAGAGACTACCAGGCTGAACCGGGCTCATGTATGTCGGAGTATTCGTGCCCAAATTTAAACATGCATTTTCTGTAAAAAGTAGTAGAACCATATTTTAGTGTAAAATTATGCGTAATTAGCATATAACATAAAGGCATTATTGTGGTTCAAGAAAATTTACTCGTATAACTGGGATAATGAATTCATGCATCACTGAAATAGAAAGAATATACGTTTTTAGTGCCCGCTTACTTCGATATCTATCAGCAGTCTTAGGGAACTCCGTAACGACACCATTAATGCCAGCACCCTGGTAGTACGAGTTGATCTCCACAGTTGCGTCTGAGAAGAAGTCCCATGCTTGAGAAACAAATTCATTTTGGAAAATTTCTACATATACCGAGAGGTTAAATGCTTGAAACTTTTGTACAACTTTAGTAGAACCACGAAGGAATTCCGCATTTTCAGTGAACACAGAATCCTTAGTTATGACCACAGCATGAGCAAACGACTTAATGTCCTCCACAGTGGAGTTAAGAACATCTCCAATAGGTTCATCAATCTTGTAGACAAGCTCATAGCTTTTATTGTCCTTGAATTTTGTTAGAACAGAGCTATCGGTGGACTGAATCATAACCTTTAAAGTCGTCTGATTATCATAACCAGCATCTTTCAAGGCTGCAATTACTGCATCAGTTACACCCATCCCGTTCTCCGCAAGGTAAGCTGCATGCTGAGAAGAACAGTGACAAAATGTGATTTTTACAAGAAAGATTTGAATCAAGCGAGAAAGATCTCATTTTGCATGCTGCACAGAAGGTCAGATTACAAATACCGTAGCCAAAAAGGAAATTCCATCAAGGATATTCTTTTCCCTGAGAGATTTAAATGTGGATAACCTTGTGCCGAAAGATTTAGTGTTGAATAGAAATTAAATATCATGCTTCAGAATGCATTACCTCAAAGCCTCAAGGGCATGATCTTCAAGGTAATGAAACCGGAAACCATCTTCAGCACATATAATTTTTGCAAATCAAAGTGCGACTTGAAATTTCTGTGAAAGTTCTTTGAAGAGGGTGGTATTTTGGAAATGGTAGAATGAACAATGGCATTTTGAATTGTCAGGAACTTTATGAAGTTAGGCTATTATTTGATCATGTAAATCAAAGTCTGAGTGATTGGGCCTCTTCTCAAGAATTCTAATAAGATGGTAAGCACCACCGCAGACAGTAAATGCTAGCTTCTAATAAATATATTTCAACAGATTCCGACCATTTTGTTCCATATATTTACACAAGGAATCTCTTTCACAACTCTGGTGCTGATATGATGATGCAACGACAACCAACAAGTGTAAATGCATTAAGCATACAGCATGACTACCTCTAATGGAGTAATACAGTTCAAATATGGTTCTTCAACAAGTACGTTGTCCAAAGGCAACAAAGCTTACCTCTATGCCGAGCAAGACACCAGAAAGAGTGCTTGCATTTTTTGCCAAAGCCAAAAAATCAGACAACTTCTGAAACTTTCCAGCAGTTTTGAACATTGGATTCCGGACCAATCCGTACTTATTGTACGGGGTTGATATTTCCACTACAGTAAAAAGAAAAATATATAAATACAGGATACTGAATATTTCATCACGAGAATAGTTCGGGGCCCCCATATCTATATCATGAAACAGAGCAGACAATCCAGGCAAACAGCAATACATGAACAGATTTTTAAGATAGAGGTGAGGCAAATTAAAGTAACTTACATTTTAGAGAGACTGAAATACACTATATTTTGGGCTCTTACATATGAACTTGAGCTTGTAGGTCAAATTATAATCCAACAAATGGAATCTCCGGTGCACATGCCTACATTTCTACTTGAATTGTTCTGATCTAAAGTGCATGTGAGTAGATCTGTCTAACCTATTAGCTTAAGTTACCGCAGACCCTCGCCATGATACATAGAGACTTAAGGTGTCCTAAAGGAGGAATTAATTTGTGCTTCTCTTTGGTATAAAATAATTATTTTACATTGATATCAAGACATACAAAATGTCTTAAACAGTTTTATAATTATTTCCAATGATAGAAGCCATTTAAACATACAAAATGAACTTTGACACCCATATGAGAAGTTCAAAGATAACCCAAATAGAAACAGTAAGAGCTCTTCTTTATGGTTTTTCTCTACAACTCTTATTTTCTCTTTACCTTTTAGTGCCTATTGGCAATTCATTCCAATTTTATAGAGGTAGCTTTCAAGTTTTGGCATACGGTTGTACATATGGCAATCCTATCAGAATTTAAGTGGGCAGTTATTAGGTATTGATTTGAAGCACCCTTATGCAATATCTATTTCTTTTTATATCTACAATATAACAATCATTGAAACACAAAAAGAAAGAAGAATCAGATTCAACTTACAGGTCAAGCTTTGAATCTCATCCCAATTCAAGCTAAAGGTAAATATACCACTGCCTATCTCTGGAATGTTCTTTGAAAGGCTATTAAAGATTGATTGAGCAGCATTTGTACTAGCAATAAGATTTATATCACTCAAGCAAAATGGTATTCCGTCCTTTGACATTTGCACAGAACAGTCAATAACATCTACACCATCTAAAATAGCTTGCTTATATGCTAAATCAGTACAACCAGGGAAGTCTCCACTTGCTCCATTCCTTGAGATGATTAAAAGATCTTTCACTGGAATAGACAATACATAAAAGTAATAGATTAATATAGATCTTTAAGAATTTTGGTGTTATTTTAATTAACAGCCACCAGCCTTCAACATCATTAAAGAAAAGGAAAAATGAAAATATTTATAGCAAAAAGCACTATGCAGTACAGGCATACCTGTTTTTGTAGCATTATTCCCTAGGTGAGAAAAGCAATCTGCAGTAAAAAAGAATAGATCAGATCTAATTTTATAGAACAGTATCTACAATTACAATGAACAGATTACCAAGTTGAAAATGTTGAACATGCCAAGAAATTGACACAGCAAGACATTAATCAGTAAAAGGGTCTGTGACCACAAAAGTTTTTATATTCATTTAGATGCGGTTACACCACAAATGCAGGTGGAGACTCAGATTGGTTGGTACAAACATACATATAACAGTGACTCAATGCTTAAGGTTTTCTATAAGACGTAACAGTAAAGCAACAAAAAACAGGATCATTTACCTGCTGCTGCTGACGGAGTTATTGGGAAGTCAGACAGTACACCATCAACAGAGAAATCGCCATTGTCAAAGAACGAAAGATACTCTGCTACTGGATCATAACTATAGTTGTAGCTAAATATATTATCATTTGCAAATTCGGATGCAAAAACTTGCAGCCCTTCTTTATGAGCATCCACAACAAGGGAGGTGTGAGCTTTTAAGTAAAGACTCTTGTCCACTGGCCATATGTAATCCTTAGGAACAAGAATCCCAGAGGCAAAAGTCTTGATAAATGTAAGATTCTTTAAGAGAGAACCATAAGTTTGGTTGGTTGTAGGCTCAGTTTCAGATTGTCCAAGAAACCTGAAGACCAGTTTTGTGATGTTTTGGTTGAACCGTGATACAATACTTCTCAAGAAATTCACCTCCGGCGATGAGATATAATTGACAACTACCCTTCTAGACACAGAAAGCACATAGCTTCTCATACTCAAGCTGTGTTGGGTGTAGAATGTATCATGCTGCAAGAGTAACAGATAAAAAGGTTGGCTCCATAAAAAAATATCAGGAGAGCAGATTACAAACAGAAATGGTGAAGAGAGTGACTGATAGAAAATAAAGCAATCACATTGAAAGTCAGTACTGGCTTAAAGTGGAAAAGAAGAATCAATCTACTACTTACTTGAATATTCAACCATAGGCCTGGTGGTTTCACTTGTGTGGACACATTTTCAACAGTGAGAATTGGGAGAAGATTGCCATCAAACCTATTAGTTCGACTATAGATTCCTTGAGTTACTGCCCAAATAACAATAAGTGTTTCAAAATTTTGAAAGTCAAACTTCAAACAAATTGTAGCAAACAGAACAATTTCAGTGTTCTCTACTATGAGCCACTGCTTCCGACAGGGATATGCCCAACCTGATTTTCCATTTTATAAAATGGATCATCTGTTTTCTGCTATTTCCATTAACTTGCTTAGCGCTTGACAAACTTTGAACATAAAGATTCCACTTCAATTTCGAAATCCACAAATTCCCCTAATAGCACATTTTAGATAACATTCATACTTAAGCACATCCAAAATAAAAATTACGACAATTGATTCACAAAATTTTAATTTGAGAGGCAAATACAGTATAGGCTTAGTAACCTTAACTGGCTAATTTCAATCCTGAATTGTTAGCATTCATCAATCAACCATCTTTTCTTACCGTTACTGCTATCAGTTTGTTACCCAGTTGTCCTTAAAATTTACTAGTATGAGTTAAATCAAGATACAAATTCCCAGCAACTTTATCAAGTAACTTAAATCAAATCAGAGGTATTCAACTGAGTCATAAAACCAAAAAGGAAAAAATTATAAACTTACAGCTTACACTTGATAGGGCATCCAGGGTGAAGTCTAAGGGAAACCATCCACTGACTGAGACACCATTAACAAGGTAAGTCTTTTGCCGATCTTTATAAATATCTTTAATGTTGGAATTATTGTTTAAATTAATATCAGGAAAGCAAATCCCAGTAGCATCTTTTGTCAATTGCACATCACACCATAAGATTACATCTTGTACACTCGTTATCAATGCAAAACTGTAAGCATAGTTACTAGAATCCGGAAACAGCCCTGAAAACCCACCACGTGCCACCACCAACGGTGGGTTTCCTGCAAGCACAACATAAACCAAAATATTTAGCTTGCCTAACAGTTATTTCATTTTACTCTTAGTCTATTTTATAAGGATCCGGCTTCTAAATTTGTAGCACTCAATATTCTAAATCCAGTAGTTATTTAAAATACACAAACTATATTAACGGTATTTTACAACTTCTATTTCATTCCACTTTCCTCCTTTTTATTTTTCTTTATGTAATATCCTAAGCTTCAAACATATACATCATCTGAATCTAGCAATTTCAAAGACATGCACTAAACAAAACACTTGATTCCCAACTTTTCCCTCACTTTCTCGGTAAACAAACACTGACACAAACTATAAAAACCGTTACTCGTTCATCCTCGGCTTCTAAACCAGCTAAAACAGACAATTTAAAAAAAAAAATCCAGTTTTAGTAACCTTAGAACCAACACTCAGATCAAACTCTCATTTTCTCAAATTTTTCTCGTTTTATTTTGCTCAACTTTCTCAGCAACCAAACAGAAAACAAAAACCGCACCGTTTAGTGTCTGCCATGGACTTGGCGTGTTAGATCCCTGAGCTGAGACATCATGAGCACACTGAATTACAACCAAAACAGCAGAAAGTACCACAACACTGAGAGCGCGTGTGCCGTACATTGCCGGAGAATAACAAGCTCCGCCGATCTTCTCAGTAAAGGTGCTACAGTCCTCTTTTGAGAGAGAGAGAGAGAACAGACAGCTATCAGTGCTGAAATCTTTCGAGCTGGCTTTGCGCAATTTTAATATTTATAGTATTACCTTTTTTTAAGTTTATTTAAAATAGTTTTTTATTATTTTAATAATAATTACGTGTTCTGATGTATGGAGTTTGTTGAGTGCCGGTTGAAATCGGCTACGAGAAGCCGAAGCCGAAGCTGAAGCTGAAGCCAATATTGTGTGTATGTGGAGCTGTCTGAAGGAATAGAAAGACGATTGAATTCTAACTATGGCCCATGGCTCTATCACGCGTTTACTTGATGTAAATCTATAACAATTAACACAATGACTCACTGTGTAAATGTGTATATATTTAAAATATATTATTATATAATTAAATAATTTTAAATTAAAATAATAATATTTAATTATTTAATAACATAATATTTATTTATATATTTAATATAATTTAAATTATAATTTTATCAAATATTAGGTAAATTTGAATTGAACTAATTTAAGTCCATAGCCTTTTTAAAATCAGTTTGAATCAAAATGGTAAACTTGAAATAGAGCTCATCTCACTTGACTGATTAGCTAAGTTTTTGAAGAATAAAATGAATTGTTAAAAAACAAAAAGAAAAAATTTCTTCAAAAAAATAAATTGTTAAAGAAAAAATTATTTAAAATTAGAACAATCATCAAAAAAGAATAAGAGAAATTGTTGGAGAGGCTTCTTCTAGTGTGGCGATATTGACAAGATACTGATCTCAAGCAAAATATGAACTCAAATTACTTCAATATAAACTCAGATTGAATTAAATTGAATATCATTATTAGCTTAAATCACAATTATTCTTATGTCTTTATATCAGTTTATTATTTAAAAAAAAAACTAAAGGTGCACATAATTCAATTTAAATCATAAAATCAGACAACACTACTTAAAAATTACTATTTTGTTTATAAAATTATTTTGTTTTGGTTGATAAATTTTTAAAAAGTAGTTTTTAATTTAGGTTACGATTTGTATAATTTTCAAACAAAACTAAATTATAAATTGTATTATTTTTAAAATACATATATATAATTATATTTGACAGATTTTTTAATAAATAATTAGGTATAAAACTTGTTTTTTATATTTATTTTATCATTTTTTATATGCATATTGTATATATATTTCTTATTTATTTTATATATTTTTATTATACTCTAAAAATTATCATTTAATTAATATTATTAAATAATATATAACTGAAAATAAATAATTTTATTAAGTTCTAATCGTAATCCAAATTATATATTTTTTAGTTTAATTTGATTCAATTTAAAATTTAAAATAATTTAATATAAAAATGTTTTTAATTTTTTTCAATTTAATTTAAAAAGACTTTTAAACGGTATCAAATCAATTCATATACACTTCTCAAAAAATAAATCTTGTTAAGGTAATAAATTGTAATAAACTCAAATCTTGTCCGGACTGTAACTGTTAAAACAGCCCCTATAGTTGAACCAGTCAAACCAGTCGCTCCCTGGGTCCTTTCCAGAAACTATTTCAAGAATTTCCTAGCTGATGTAAATGTTCCCAAATTCAACGAAGCAAACAAGTCAATGATAGCCAAATGTCCCCTGTCTTGCACCATGAGCCAGCCCGGTCCATGAATATTGAACCAGTCAAAACTAGTCCCTTCCTGGCTCCAGCTAGCCAGACCAATCCTACGCGGCAAGTTTCCTCAGCTGCTCTCTCTAATTGGGCGACAGCTAGATGCGGGCCATGACCAATCTGTTAATTTTAGACGTGGCGATAAAACATTGGACACTGAACACAAGTGCGCAAATTGGTCATGTTGGAAGTGGGACCCCACCATCACGAGTAGCAGAGGATCCAAATTTGAGCACGGATTATGACACATTTGGTTGCCGCGTTTAGAGATTAGACGGTAAATTGTAGTTAACTAGTGAAAACGACTGCGTTTTTATTTGGTCAATTTTACTAAGATTCTGTTAAGATCCACGTGGATTCAACACTTAATTTTAGCTTAAAATTATAGATGTATTATGAAATAACAATACTTGGGGTACGAAATGTAACTTTTTTTCTACTGAAAAAAAATCAAATTTTTTCTTTTTAAATTGAATATATTGAATTTTCATTTTTTTATCAAAAAAATTCAAACTTCTAAATTTTAACAATAAAAATAATCAAACTTTTAATATTTTCTATTAAAAATATCAAACACATATAATTAGAATTGTTTGTTTTATTTTGTTTTCAAAATGAAGTAAATTAGCTTAATACCTTTAGTAGATAATAATAAAAGTTTAGTTCATTTGATTAACAAAAAAAGGTAAGTTTGATTCGTTTTATAAAAGAATTTGAAAATTAGGTCTATTTAATTTAAAAAAATTGATCTCTTCAATATATATTAAAAAATAATAGTTCAATACCTCAAGGCATTGTTATCTATATATTGTTTAATAAGATGATTGCTCAAAATTTAATATTTTTCATAAATGATAAAAAAATATAGTTTATGAATTATAATAAAAAATTCCAAAATTTCATATTAAGATTGGATTGGATTTGAATTATTTTAACTCAAATTCAAGTTTGAATAAAACAAGTTGAGTTCGAACAAAGAATTAAGTTATTCTATAATAAAATGAGTCAAGTTTGAAATAATTTGAATAATCAAGTTTGAGTTATCTCTCTAAAATAAAATTATTTTTGAGTCTAGTTTGACTCTTAACTTATCGATCTCAAACTATATCTTTTGGATTCGAATATTTAGTGTTGTTCAAGCGCAATCCGAATCTAACTCTATTTTATATGTATTGTTTTCAACTAGATATGAGGAAAGGTTTATGAAATTCTCCCTTTGAATTAAATCAAGAATGTGAAAAAAAGACCTAATTTCTCAATGTTTGAGAAAAGTACGACACACCCAAAGGTTTCAAATAGTAACAATTACACCCAAAATGTTGATTAGTTTTTCATATAAAACTCCAATACCCTTTTATCCAATTATATATTATTTAAATTTTATTTTGAACATATAAAATACATAATTTTAAATTTTTGTTTAAAAATTATATCCTTTGTTTTTTACTTTATTACTCTTCCCTCTTCTTTATATTTTACTCACTTTTTAGTTGGGTTTTACTAAATTTAGGTTATATACTTTGATAAAGAGAACTATGGTAAGCAATAAATTATTTTGGTGCATTTGTTACTATCCGAAACCACTGGGTGTATTTGTTACTATCCAAATACCTTAAGGAGGAAATTGCAATAATCTAAAATTTGTATGGGTATTTTTAATAAAGAAAGCAACTCCCTAATAATGCCACCACTATTGACATCTAGAAATTATACAGAGCCAATTGGTGAAAAACAAAAAATCGATTCAATAAGAGAGGGATGAACAAGAAACCCCAAAAAGAAAATAACAAAATGGTCAATTTTATTGTCACTTTCATAATGCAAGTGACCATTGACCATTAAAAGTCTTAATTTATTATTTTATATTTTATAAAATTACTTGCGATGTTGTTTTTACTACTCAATTTTCCAATCCAATGATAAGTACTTGCAGTAAAGTTTGGGGTATTTCATTTTCACCTCCAAGGTTTGAAAAATAGGACCCCTGAGTTTTTCAAACTAACATCAACACTCTTAACGTTTTTTCTATCAATATTTGTTTAACGTTTACAATATTTGACAAATGACTTGTCCACATTTCATTCTTAAGATTAAGCGGAAAGATTTCAATCCTTTAGGTTTTGAAAAATGGACATTGACAACCCCAATATTACTTTTCATTAGTACCCACTTTTTCGACCATCTATAAACAATAATTTATTTAAGAGTAATATTATTTGTATCAATAATGAGATACAAGTATAAACATTAAAGTATTATTGCATGATTGAGTATTATTTTATCTCTAATTTAAAATCATTTATTCATAATGACATATCAACTTTTATACTCTTGAATATCTTGTTATTACATAAAGTAATATTGTTTATTTAATCTGTTGAATGAAACTACATATATAACTAATGTTTACAAACTGACATAATAACATATAAATTAGTTAATATAATTATTTATTTCTTCTCTTACTTCAAAATTATTCAATAACATTATTTCAATTATCATGTCAGGATGTACGATTAAATAATTAAGAATTGTTTGTATATAAAATATACTCATATTGTTTCTTAAAACGGGGGGTTCACGGTCTTTCCACTAAACATCAGGGGCGCCAAAAGTGCCTCCAAAAAATGATGTGAAACATTGACTCATGCCATACCACTAGCTTTTTAAGAATTGGGCAGCCAGCCATAACTCTAATGGATACAGCCATTTTCAAATTTTATATTTCATTGAAACTCCTTATTCTAATGCTTGGTTTTGCTCATATTAATAATTTAATTGCATGGGTAACGTGAGCGGTAACTTTCTCCAATGAAAAAAAATTAAGCCTTTCATTACAAGTGGAAATAGAAAATTTGGAATATAGAAAACGCGTTTCTTGCTACCCATAAACTATTTAATATGTTTTCAATAAAATTGATATTGCATGCAAAATTGTATATGACGTTGCTTCGTCAAAGAAGAAGTAGAAACGCATATATAATATGCGTTTTACAATAAAATATAATAATAAAATTATATATACTAAAATTTGAGTACCTAATTAAGTACTAAATGATATATTATTATACGATTGATTGATTTTAAATTAAAGATAAAATAACATTTAATTATATAATAACAGATTATATAAATATTCAAAACTTTGTATATATAACATTACTCAAAATATAAAAATAATATTGAGTGGTTGATGATGTTATAAATTCTTCATACATTAATAGATTTGTACTAATAGGTACAGATATGTTTAATATGTCATCATATAATTGAGTAATTTTAAATTATTAAAATAAATAAATAAATCACTTAATTATATGATGATAATTTAGTCACTAATACGCGTGGGTACTTATCCATTAATACAAATAATATTACTCTAATTTGATAATTTTGTACCCTAAAAACATTATGGGCCTTATATTATAATGAATTGTTAGACAAATTATTTTTATTTTAAAAAATAACTAAACGGCCAACTGTTGTTAAACCTTGCCCTAGATGTGATTGTAGAAAGTGCTAAATAAAACCTAGATGAAAGAAACTGCCCAAAATCAAGAGGTACATTGTTCTATTGTGTTGTCATGGTCTCCTACCTAATCAACTTTGAATTGAATAATTATAATCTATGACAATAATAATATATAAAACAGGGAGTCACGGTCAAACTTAGGGACAAAACCAGAGGCATATCTATTTATTAATAATATATGGATTTTGCCATTATTATATAATTGCATAAGAAGGTTCCCTTGATAACAACCTTTATGTGTTCCACATGGGTACATGTTATTAAACAATCAATAATGTTATATATATAATTGTTATATATAATTTTATTTACGAATGGTAATATATTATTATATAATTAGGTTTTATTTTATTTTTAATTTTTAATTATTTAATTATATAATAACACATTGTTATTTATACATAAAAATTATACATATAACACTACTCTTAAATATTTATAAAAAAAACCTATAATATGAAAAATTATAATAAAGTTATAAGTAAGGTTTGATTTGATTTAGGTCAAACTAGAAAAGATTCAATTTGAGTTTAGTTTAAATTTAAAAGAGTTGGTTTAAAATTGGTTTTGAGGTCGATGAGTTGAGGTTCAAAGTTTATTTGAAAACAATTTAACTTTTGTACTAATATCTTAGTTGGCTTAAACTCAAATATTTGGATGGATTTGAATCTAACTTGTTTTCTAAAAAAGATTAATATTAGTTTGAACTCGATTCAAATCTGTTATCAAATTTGAAGTTGTTTGAGTTGGTATAAAATGTTGTCAAAAAGTTATTAATAAAATGAACAATATTGTCAATTGGGTGAATAGGGTTTTCAAATGAGTAAACAATATTGTCATAGAGGAAAATGTGGCAAACTTAATATGAGTTAGAGTTCAAATTTGAGTTTAATTTGTTCGAGTCTAGATGTAACCACAAACCATTCTAGGCCTCGACGCACAGCCCATACCCCTTGGGTTGTGCCTTTGTGGGTTTTTAAGGTGACTCACGTGCTTTTTGGATTAACTTGCCAAAAATTTTTTTTATATATTTTAAAAATTTTTTATGGGTCAACAGGCCTTTTTCTCAGGTCTTGACATGACATATTACTATATTTATTCAAATCAAATAATAAATTTTATTTAAATCGATTCGGATTGAATTCATTTCTAACCCAATTTGACTCGTTTGATCAAAGCTTAAGAAACTCAAATCGAATGCAAGTTTAGTTATAAGTATAATCGGTTTTAATAAAAAGTTTTAAGTCTGAATATGTAGATATTGTTCACTTTATACCTATCTCAGGAAATTGATTCAAAAACTTTTGTTTGATAATTACCATTGATTTTAAAACCAGATCAAACCAATCGGTTCAATTGGTTAAACAGGAAACTGGCTCCAACCAAGTTCGGTTCAGTTAATATAAAAAATAATTATTTATTTTGAAATTTTAATTATTTTTTAGTAATTTGATTATTTTTTATTAGATTTGATGAATTTCTAAATGTTTGTGAGGAAAAATAAGTTCAAAAAAAAAAATATCTCATATCCATTGAAATGTTTTTTATAGACAATAATTTATAGAATTATTTTTTTCTATATAATGAGATTGAGACGCTTTTTATTTTAATTGTTTCATTAAAATCAAATGAATAATTATTATTCCTAAAAAAAGATATGTTCTAATCTTCATAGGTGTAAGTATCTTAATTCATTTTATTTCATATAAAATTTTAAGTAAAATTTATTTATTATAATTTAATAATAAGTTGAACCGGTCAATTTTTTAGTTAAATTGATCGAATAGATTAAACTATGAATCAGTAAAATGATCAATTTGATTATCGATCTAGTTTTAAAAATATTGATAATTACAATCAATGTGACAAATTTGAATAAAAATTGATTTATTGTACTTATTATACGATGTAACCTAATTTCGTGTCAAATAATGTTATGGAATCAAAATTATACGATAGAAAACTGTCCAACCGGCGATGATTTGGTGGGATGTTGATTTTATAATGCGAAAGAAAATTGAACCCCACAAACTTGTTTGAGCTCACGTTTGAGGAGGGCCACAAAGCAGAGATGTGGAGCACTAAGAGAGAGGCACTAGTGTGAAGAATTGTTCAAACGAAAAGGACTTTTTGAGCGGTCAATTCACGTTTATAGGACGAATTCATTTCATCTATTTTTGCGTTACAACATTTAATTTGAATATAAATTGAATTAAATTCATATTGAAAATATTTAATCTGAATACGATCCATTTGGCTTGTTTCGAAAACGGGTTCTAATGTAACATCATTTATTTTAATAAAAAACAATATATTTTATTTTTTTTCACTTATATATAAACTTATGGCTAAAAGATTATTTCTCACTTAAGTTTAAATACGTTTTTAAAGTCACATTCATAGGGTTTGAAAAACTAAAAGTCTCATTCATCCATTTAAAATCTTAATTAGAGTTAGAAGTAAAATTGTCATTTAATAAAAAAAATTAAAAAAACTATAATTTTATTACGTTTACTCTCTTAGTTTGGAAATTTCACAATTTCTCTCATCCAAAGTTTCAAAAATCAATATTTTTCCCCTAAGGTTTGTAAACCGTCACTAAAGACAACGAACTTCACTGTCTCTGACAACAATTTGTAAACCCTAGAGAAAAAAAATTGATTTTTCAAAATTTGGGGTGAAGGAATTGTAAGATTTTCGAACGGAGGAGGGTAAAAATAATACAATTTTAATTTTTTAAATTTTTTTATTAAATAACGATTTTACCTTTAATCATAACAGAGATTTTAAATAGATGAATGAAACTTTTAGCTTTTCAAACCTCACAGGTGTGATTTTGAAAATGCACTTAAACTTGGATGGAAAATAGACTTTTGGCCATAAACTTATTGATGAAATCTATCATGTATTGACACTAAACAAACAGTACAACTAGAACATAACATGATATTTATGGGTTGTGTTCTGGTTATAAAGGGTTTATCTGAACACGATTTGTTTTACAAACTGGTTGACATAAATATGATTAGTTTATTATTATTGTAAAAAATACTCAATTCAAATCCTTTTTTAATGTGTCGTGCCACAAATTGGATAATTTGTTCAAATGAGTTGAAATTATTTGATGATTATATGTTGTACTAACCTTTATTTTTTATGTGTGCCCTTATGAGATTAAGGTTGATCCCATATGGACAAAAAATTGAACTACCTTCCAATGATTTATCAATAATATGATTATGAACTTCCTAACACATTTGAAATGTTTTCAATGTAAATTGCTTTTGAAAAAAAGCAAATGACAAAAACTAAATCACTTCTAATGTGAAAAGCGCTTTGGAGAATCCAACACAAAAAAACATTGAAATTGTTTGGATTGGCAACTTGTAACAATGTCAAAGGCTGCCACAAACGTACTCAAATTTATGTTGAAAAATTATAAATCCTCTCAATGGACCCATTATGGTGGTAATAAGGGTAAATTTGTCATAGGTTGATTGCTCATTCAGTGCTATATGCCAACAACTTTTTGAGAGTCACTTGAAAAAATCTGTTGTTTCTAGAGTTTAGATTGGCTGCAGTGCCTCTTCGGCTTTGACTTGTGGGTTCAACACGCGGAATTGAGACTGGACACAAGACTATGCTATTGCATCTATTTTAGATGGGTGCAGGTTATATGCATTAGACAACTTGTGTCTAGTTCAAAACTGGTGGTGGAGGAGCTTAACATAATGTAAAAATATATACAAATAAATTAACATAACATCATATGATTAGATGATTTAATTATTTGTTTTGATCTCTTATTTTACTTTTTGGATACTTGACAGTTTGTACATTAAGTATTACGGATAAAAATATTGTATATTCATATTATTGAATTGTCAATTTTGTCCTCCTAACCAAAAAAAGGGGAACTCAAGCATGTGGTAGGGCATCTTGGCCAAAATCATAATTCAAGCCACTCAGGCCACGGCACATGCAGTTATTAATATTTATTATTTCACCAAGAATCTGCCATAAATGAAGAAATTACACAGCCTCTTAATTTAGTCTTTATTATACATTTCCCTACTTTATTATATTTCGTTTTACCCCCTCTGCTGTGTTAATTATGGTATGGGTCCTGGGTAATTAATAATCCATGCTTAAAAGAGAAGCTAGCAGATTATTATCGGCATTAGTTCCCAGTGCCCTTTTGGTAATACCAACATTATCATCGATTTAGCTAAATAATATAAATAATAATATAAATAATTTAGATCAAATTTAGCGTGATCTTTTATTATAGTTGAATCGTGCAATAATGTTTAGTTGGTAAAAAGTAGGATTAATTTGATGTTCCAGCTAAAAATGGCTAGGATAAGATGAGTTAGGTTATTGAGAATGTGACTTCTGCATGTGATTTGGCTGAAAAAGGCAGAAAAAAAGTGGTTGATTCATAAAAATTCCCCAAACAAAATTACATTATTATTTCTTGTTATTTAATATTTACATTTTTGTATTTCTATAATTATCAAGAAACTTATTTATATATATAATAATAAGTATCACATGTATACTTAATTTAAAAAATCTAATTGGGTATTTAAAATATATTATCATATAAATAAATAAATTTAAATTTAAAATAATATTCAATTATATAATAAAATATTATTATAACATCAATTAAATATTTAAAATAGAATATACTCAATTTTATTGATATATAAAAGAAGTAAAACAATTGATTATTTGAGTATAAATGAGTTTTATGATTTATGTTAGACCTAATTTGAGTTTATTTAAATTAATACAAAGTATTGTTGAGAGGATGAATAATACTATCGTAAATATAAATAAGCTGAATTCGAATCGAGTTATTAATTGGAACTCCAACTCAAATCTACATCTTATACACATCAATTATTCAATTTGTTTATTTCCATTAATAATGATGGTTTGAAAGGCTAATTAGGAGTGTTTTAATATTAATATTATTTTGAATTGACAGATAATTTGCGCATGGAGTTTCGGCAAACTTTGTTTAAAGAATTCGCATCAGAAGAAAGAAGCCAACCATTTTGGAATTTGGTGGGTGTAACTTCCGTACCTCAGAAAGCTGTATTCACATTGTCTTGAGATCTAGTTTCAAGAACTGGGCCAAGCAAAGGCCTATTTATGAACTGGGCCTCATTGAGGCCTTTATATGAGCCCACTCATCAAGTCGAGTTCACCAAAACATCAATCTCACGTCGAGTTCGAAGATTTGAAACTCCTAGCTAATAACACAATGACAACATTAATGCAGCAGCAACATGACGGTAACAATGCCTCGCCAGTAACGTAACGGCAATAAAATTGACATGACAAAGTGCCAAAAGAGACATGCTTCCTGTGACTCTCTTCTCTACCTCTGCGACTGCGAGGCAGAGATGAAACTCTTAAGTCCCAAGCCCACATCAATGAAGGTCGACATGTGGCATCCTCGTGTGCAAGTGATTCCCACGTGTCACTTCTGTTTTTAAACACTCGAGCTCCCATGTTTCCCGGGCAAATTTTATTTCTTGTGTGGATGTATATCAAACAAAAACAGAGATAAATACACCAAGAATTTTATATTTTCCATGTTAGATTGTGTACATCTTAGACATAAAATGAAGTAAAAAGGTGAGGTAAATGATGAATAAATTGATGGAAGTTGGAAGAAACTTATCGCATGACCATGCCCAAGTGGTGCCCATATCGGTGTTTGTGGCCATTCTTTGTCTTTGTTTGATCGTTGGTCACTTGCTTGAAGAGAGCCACTGGGTTAATGTGTCCATCACTGCCATCTTGATTGTAACTTCTTACTTCTTTGTTTTTGTTTTTGCTAATTTTGTATTGGGTCGTATGAAGGAGGCCTGTTTTGGAGTGTTTTTTTTTTTGATATGTGTGTGGTCATAAAAGACACAGCAGTTTATGATTTCTTACTTCTGGCTTGAATGCAATTTCATTTTGTGCAGCTGTTAGAGCTAAGCGGCATTCTCACTGTTTTCTTCTGCGGGATTTTTATGTCGCACTATGCATGGCATAATGTGACTGACAGTTCAAGAGTTACAACCAGGCATGTATTTCAGGATTAGCATAACTTGAGCTAACTTAGCTTGCTTAACTTGATTTATATATGATGGCTTGACTTCTCACTTCTCTTCTGTAGGCATATGTTTTCAATGATGTCATTTGTAGCTGAAACTTTTTATTTCTATATGTGGGAATGGACGCACTTGACATTGAGAAGTGGAAGATGAATAAGCTGGGGTAGTAGTTTTATTATTTAGAAGATGAATAAGCTGGGGTAGTAATTTTATTATTTAAAATTCTGTCCACTTTTCTCCTAGAAACTTATTCCTCAAAATTCAAGTGCAATGGACCATTGAACATGCCCTTTGTTGATGTTTTGTCATGTGCACTGTTACACCATTTGTGCCCTGTCCATCCAGTTTTGGTACACTTTTAGTTAAGCCAGCATGTCGTTTGAAATCCCTATTTGCAAAAGGAAAATTTTCAAACAGAAAGTCATTTTCTAATGAAGATCGTCCAGTAAATTTATTAGTACAAACTGAGAGGTGAAGTCTTTCTCTAGTTAATTTCCATTGACATAAAAATCATGACACAACTATGATATGTTATCAGATTATCAGTTTCAGGCCTTGTTCTTGCCAATTGTATTGCTAATATATTTATCGACTGGAGTCTTCTAAGATTATCAATATGCTATAACTTTTTATTGGCTGCAATTTTGGCACTTCTTTGGTCATCTATGGTTTCTTAGTCTTATTGATATTGCTTGGACATGTGGCATTTGTGTTTCCACTCTCTGCATTGTCCAATTATATTAAAGGACGCAGGACACCTTCAGTTACATTCAGGCACCAGATTAGGCAGTTTAAGCATTTATTATGGTAATCCATTATGCAATTATGACAAAAAATATTCCATTCTTTGTTAGTCACACGCTTCTGAAGTTGCTATTTATCTAGATAGTCATCTGGTGAGCTGGCCTCATGAGAGGTGCAGTTTCTATGGCTTAGGCTTTTAAGCAGGTATGTTTTTCTTCTCCTAGAAGTTTGTCTTTAGTTCAAGATAGTTTACTGAAGTGATCTTGCTAATTGGTTTATGACTAATAACATGATTACTGTAAACACTTCGCTTCCTGGCTTAATACCTCTCTTTGCTTGTGAAGTTCACATACACCGGTGTTATGTGGGATCCAGCTAGCGCTACAATGATTACCTGCACCATAATTGTCGTTCTCTTCACTATGCTAGTACACTTTTGCGAAATGATTTTTTTTTTCTTTTACCATTTAGGTATTCCTAATACTGAAAATACCAATCATAATTCCATTCTGGGGTAGAATTTAGTAGTTCTGCTGTCTTATATATTACAACTGTTTATAGAGTTTGACTGCACTGCTTCAACAATGCAGCATATAATTAGAATTTTAATCTATGTTCAAATGCCTCTAAGTGGGAAAGCATTAGTAATATCATCAATTTGATTACAGGAGTTTGGTTTTCTGACAAGGCTGCTTATACAATATCTGCTTCCTCACCGTGAGACTAACAACAGTAGTAGGTGTGAACTGATGTCCCCAAAAGAAGACATGACCCTGCCTTCTCTCTCCCTGGAGGAATCGACTACAACCAACCTTCTTTGTGCTAAGAATAGTTTGTCTATGCTTCTAGATCGTCCTGTATATACCAATCATTCATATTGGACGAGGTTTGATGATAACTATGTGAGACCAATATTTGGGGGATCTCTCAGAGATCAGCTGGAATGTTAGACAGGTAATCTTATGTCAACTTCATTAAAATGGTGTAATACTCCCCATCTCTATCAATTTAAGTTAATGTTGAGATTCAGGTAGTTGCTAAAATTCTCCTGAGATAAGGTTAAGGGGCTTATATGGCGTACAAGTAAGTTGGGGCTGTTTCTGTATATGGTTTCAAATTAGATCAGATGTCTTCGATAATACTTCAATGAAAAGAGTAGCTGAACATTGCATGGTTCAAGCACACACCAGTCATTTTCTTGCTATATCCTCACCTCTCATTAATCTTGTTCTATTTATGAGACTTTCAATAGAGTTGCTACACAGCTTCTTTATAATGCTTATCTATATATATACGACTAGACAAGGCTTGTAGAATCCTTGAATATGTTGATATAAAGCAGATCTGCTGCCTCAATGCACTGCAAACAAAAAGAAAGAAAAGTATTACAGAATAAATTTTGACATAAGACTTAAGCAAAACAAGCAAATAAGATTACTTGCATTTGCATTCAGGTGATGTTTTAAGGTCGCATTTCTTAGGCATAGCCAAGGCAAAGATATTCTTGGGAATAATCCCAATAGCAGGAAGAACATTCTTGTTGCTACAAAGACAAGTCAAATTAGCCTTGCTAACCACCTTGCAAAGTTTCTTGCTTGGTGGTTGAGGTGATATTATGATCCCAAATGTAAGGTAGGTATAAAATTTGAATCTCACATTGGAAAATATGTGTTTCTGGTGTGAGATTTTATGATAAGTTTTTTTAATTTCAATAACTAATCTTTAGAGTGTGGTTCTTGTGTTAGAATATTTAGCTGCGTCACGGGAAGAATAGTGTGGTTTTGGTCACAAAAGAGTTGAAGAAAACTAAAATAGATTGATGCTTTCATTATGTAATGTGGAATTACCAGTGCTAGTTTGGTAATCTAGTTGAGAATGAATCCTTTTGATAAAAGGGAGAATAATTGTTCACAGAAAGTTTGGAGTTCACAGGCGGGCTGGTTGTAGCTGTACAAACTGATTAAAGTTTGGAGTTTGAGCCTCAACTCTATGATCTTGGGTTGAGTTTTGTTTGAGTTCAGTTCAGATTGAATCCAACACTAGCTGATCTTGAGTTAGGAATTGTTTGAGTTTGACTCAGATAAAATCTAGCATTGGTGTGCATTTAGTTGAGTGCTTTTTCATTAAAAAATATGTGATAAATGATTTTTGAGATTAAGATATTTGAGATGTTTTCCACTAAATACTGTTGATTAATTTTTGTCCGTTTAAATGTGTAAGAGGAACATTCTTCTAGGCTGACCCGATTCGTTCTTCTGCTTCTTTTCCTACTCTTCCAAGTGTTTCTTTGAGTGCTCAGGACAAATCAAATCATAGCATGTGATGGAAGAGATCATATACCAGAAAACTGGTGTGAAAGCGAATTTTAATGGCTTTAGGCATGTGAGAATCATATGAAAAAGCTTCATTATTCATAATGTTATCCAACACATACTAGTTTGGTTCTTCTAAACTCAGTCTTAATAAAACATTTGAGCTGTTCTATAGTGATGATTCAAATTTTGTAAGGGGTTTTTCAAATTCATGAAATATGAATTTTGAAAAGTGAAGACAATATAAACCTTTCCGAAAATACTTAAGTGAATGTAATGATTAGGACTTTATCCTAGTTTAGTTGAATATAGTAGATACAACCTATAAACTGAAACGACTTATTGTAATGTGGGTATGACTTGTTTTAAAAATGTGACCAACAAATATCCTATAAGAGAATGTATATAAAATAAGTGAGAGGATGTCACAAAATAAAGATAATTAAAATTAAGAGTTGACACAAAGAGACAAATAAATCTTTTTTTCTTTATCTTTATAATATTATTCAGTTATAATGAATTTTTTCCTCATTGTTTGTCAATAGTTTTTCTCATATAGGGGTTTTTCATGTAAATTTTTGTTTGTCTGTATTACGTATTTGGTGTATTTTTTTTTTTGTTTTTTCGGGTTTCCTGACATGAGCAATCTACTTAGAAGATACATATGTAAAGGTTCTGAGTTGCAGTGTACGAATTGGGGTTTAAATCTTCATATTTGCAACAGATTTCTGAATCTTAATTAGGATTTTAACTGGTTCAGAGGGCTTTCACTTTTAGGGGTTAATTGATGCGTATAGAAGAGAGAAATGACTCCCTACAACATAAGGCAAGTTCATTTGGATTTATTTGGTTTATCAGCTTGGTTTAGAACCTAATCAAATTGAATTTGGTTCTTTTTTACCTTGAAATTCTATCCACCTTGAATATTCAATTTGATTTCTAAAAATTTAGATCTACTTTGATTATCTGGATTTGAACACCCCTAATTTCCCACATGCAACCCCGTCTTCTTCTTCTTTGACCACCCACCGTGACCAAAGCCTTTTTCATATTTTTGGAACAACAATGAAATTATAGAATTTGTAAAAGTAAAAGGTTATGCCAAAAGCCAAAATGTAGTTATTTGTTCAAAACCCACGTGGAGGAAGCCAAATTTGGTCGGTTAGGTCGGTGGGGCTAGGGGGTTGAATATGTGACCAAAGATTTGTTGCCCATTAAGGCCATTTTTTAATGCAATAAAGCTACAAATCTTGTCATTTGAATGCAATATTCTAAAGCCATCATCTTTTCTTGGACGCATGAAAATGACAATCTTTTCAATCTTTTGCCCTAGATTTCCCACAATCACAATTGGGATTGGATTGGCATGAAAGAAGCTTGTCATAAAGAGGTGTGAATTCAATAAAGAATTCTTTTTGGGATTCATTGGGCCATTATTAGGAGAGCCCCACCTTATTATAGATTAGATTTATTTGTGACCATGGGTTTTGTTTTTCAATAATATTACACCTACTCTTTTTTTTTTATTGATTTGTCTTGTATTTGATTCAAGCTATTCAAACTTGAATTTGAGTAATGAGTGATTGAATTTGATTTTATAAAAAATTTAAGTTCAAATCGATTATAAAATTTGAGTTTGAATTAATTTAAATTAAATTAAAAATTAAATTATTTTTGAATCAAGAATTTATTTATCTCGAACTAGTTTTTTGGATTCAAATTGATCTTACTTTATTTATATTCAATTGTTGGAATCCGACTCTAAGTTCAAACAATATAAATATTGATGATTTTGGGTAATTTCTATAATTTCCTTTATATATATAAAATTTATTTATTGAAGTGTTAAGAAAGCATGAATACTACCACCTTTGAAGCTTAATGATATTCATATAGGTACAATGCATTAACACATACTTGAAAATTAATGGTGAAGCAATTACATTAGTACACATATCTAACCACCGTATAATATTCTTCTTAATTAATTTCTCCAATCTATTTAATAAAAAATAATTAATTTTACTTCAACAATTATCTCTGCTTATTACAAAAATTTTTAGGAGACGTTTAGTTTGAGAGATATTTTATTATCAAAATTAAAAAATTATCTTAAAGATAAGTTATGCTGAAGATTATTGTGTATAAATTATTATTATATTTAATAAAATTTGATAAAATTAGATAGATATAAATAATTATTATATTTAATTAAAAATAATAAAAAAATATTAGTATATTATTTTACTTAAATACTTTTAAGTGTAATTATTTTAAAATATCTTTATGTTATTTATTATATTAATTGAAAATAAAAAATTTTTTGCCCATAATTATTAATAATAAAAAATTATCAAAATATTTTATTATTTATTTAAAAGTAATATAAGTAATTGTCCTTTATTCAGACTTCCCTTTAACGATATTATAATAATATAAATATATAAACTATAAAAATCAATAATTAATAATAGCAATGTGTATTATATCATAAAATTATTTTTTAAAAATAAAACAATAAAATAATAAAAAAATTAATTATATTAATAATATATTTAATATTTTATAATATACATCATATTATAAAATATATATATTATAATATTAATTTAATATATTTTATAATATAATAATATTATTTTAAGTACCATTCCATTTATGTCATAAGTTATCTCTTTGGATAAGAATTCACGAATTCAGGCGGTTTTCCTTGTTAACCGATTCGGCAATTACAGTTTTCGGTTGGGTGAATCAGAATTAACCTCCCCTGAAACCGGAGAGGTGGTGAGACTGGTAAGTACAAAAGAAACGCAAGTGGTTCGGCAAAAATCCCAAGCTTTAACTACGTGTAAACCCAAATCTACTTATGTGTCACACAGAGATAGCGAGTCTTCTGTAAATGTACACTCGCAACTACCCTAATTATCATCAAATGAGTTTCAAAGCCAGTATACTCTTGGCTGTCTCTTACGCTGTTGTACGGGAATAAACCCGGTTTCGTCTCTTTCTCTCACTTTGCTCTTTCGCGAAGTAAAATTGATCCTTTCGCGTTCATATTACTTGTCTCATAAGATTCATCGAAGAAAAATAGTCAAACCTTGAAACACACTTAATATGAAATCTTGGTTCTAACTTTTATCAGGTCTGCTCATCTGGTTCTGTTTGTTTTCTGTTTTCCTTGATGGGTTTGGTTCTAGTTTTTGTTGTATTGAAGAGTAAATGCTCGTGTAGCAATGCGATAAATGTGTTTTTATAGGTGAAAGTTTGTTCCTTTATCGTTGTTCTGAATATATGTGTTGTAAATGTGATTGAACAGTGTTTTCATTGCTGTTTTCTTGTTGCTTAACAGTTTTGGTTGATTTGGTTATTGTGAAAGTGGGCTCTTTTTTGTTTTGGAATCGGTATTTTGTTCTGTATTTTGATTGAATATCAGTTTTTTTGTTTTTGGGCCCTCTGTGATTTTATGTGCTTGTTAACCAGTTCTGATAACTAAGAATTATTTAGTCATTGTTTTGTGGTTTATATTTGTGTTCATTTTGGGCCTTATTTCATATTATTTTTTCCTTTTATGTTTTTCATATTTTTGCGTTGGATTTTGGTGTTCATGCAAGCTAAGCCACATAAAAGGGTGATTTGATAGTGGGTTATTGTCTTTTTCCTATCAGCATAGGATCTGAGCCTGAGTTCTTCATTGTGAAATTGGTTTTCGGAATCTGGGATTAAAGATTCCTGCAAAATTTTGTCGAGTTTTCTGTTGTTTGAAGAAGTTAAGCGTATAGTTACTGGTCTCCGTGTTATCAATTCTAGAGGATGTCAAGCTATGTTGGAGTTCTTGTTTCAGATCAATGGCTTCAAAGCCAGTTCACACAAGTTGAGCTTCGCAGCCTCAAGTCAAAAGTAAGATTTTCTTGTTTAATTTGGTAGCTGTTTATTGCTTGAATTTAGGAATGTAGTCAAATTTGTTCTGAATTATATTTCGGAAACTTTTCTGGTGATTCTTTTGTAGTTTATATCGGCAAAGAATCAAAATGGGAAAGTTACAGTGGAAGACTTGCCACCTTTCATGGTGAAATTGAAGGCCTTTAGTACGATGTTCACTGAGGAGGATATCAAGGGGATCTTGGCAGAGTCATATTCTGACTCAAGTGATGAGATTGATTTTGAAGCTTTTCTGAGGGTAAGTTATGATACTGCATTTACATAGTTTCATTTGTTCATTCTGTGTCAACTTTGACGTTATGGAACGGGCAGGCATATCTCAATTTGCAAGGTCGAGCTAGCACAAAATTGGGCAATGCAAAGAACTCTTCATCGTTTCTTAAGGCTTCCACAACCACACTTCTTCACACAATAAGTGAATCAGAGAAAGCATCTTATGTTGCTCACATAAATAGCTATCTTGGGGATGATCCTTTTCTGAAGCAGTTTCTTCCCTTAAACCCAGCTACAAATGATTTATTTGAGCTTGCAAAAGATGGAGTTCTCCTATGGTATTTTAGCAGGGTCTGCTTATTTACACAATGCTTTGTCAGCTAAAGCTGATACTCCGTAGTGTCAGTGTTGATGTTATCTTGTCATTTTCTGCAGTAAGCTAATCAATGTAGCTGTGCCCGGAACGATAGATGAACGAGCTATCAACACAAAACGGATACTCAACCCATGGGAGAGGAATGAGAATCACACTCTGTGCCTCAACTCTGCTAAGGCTATTGGCTGTACAGTCGTTAACATTGGTACACAAGATCTGGTTGAAGGAAGAGTACGTTTAGCTTATTCAGTTTTTTTGGACAAATTCAAATTTAATTGTCGTGTTTAGTAGGCTGAGGTTTTTTCCGGTTTTCATTTGTTTTTTTGTAGTCTCATCTGGTGCTTGGATTGATTTCCCAAATTATAAAGGTATGCTGATAAACTTCACTCTTATTTTCACTCACATAGAGTTGTGTAATTTTTGAAACTGGAAAATTCTGTTTAAGGTCCAAGTGTTGGGACGTGTTTTCTCACATATTTGTTTGCTCTTGCTTACTTATTGTGGCATCTTCAGATCCAATTGTTAGCCGATCTCAACCTTAAGAAGACACCTCAACTTGTGGAATTGGTGGAAGACAGCACTGTAATGAAATTTTCTTTATTGATGTCAATATGCCCAATAAAATTTATTCAAGGAGACGTTATGTGTCCATCTCTGATCATGCAACTTATATTATGCAGGATGTTGAGGAGCTTATGGGATTAGCCCCTGAGAAAGTCTTACTAAAATGGATGAATTTCCATCTGAAAAAGGCAGGATACAAGAAGCCTGTCACAAATTTTTCTTCTGATTTGAAGGTAATTTTCTTCCTAAGCTGTGCACCTGGTAGCACTCTTGATCAGTTATGACTCATACATTTGTTACCATTTCTCCGCATAATTTTTTTATTATTTTTCCCTTTTTCTACTACAATTGGAATGATGATTAATCATCTTTGTGATACAAAAATAGTTAAATGTTAACCTAGGATGCTAATATTGATTTCTTCTGCTTATGAACTTGCAGGATGGTGAGGCTTATGCTTACCTGCTTAATGTCCTTGCACCGGAACACTGTAGTCCAGCCACATTAGATGCTAAGGATGCCAGTGAAAGGGCTAAACTGGTACTTGACCATGCTGAGAAAATGGACTGCAAACGATATTTAACCCCAAAAGACATAGTTGAGGGATCGACAAACTTGAACCTTGCATTTGTGGCACAAATATTTCATCAAAGGTGAAAATGAACTAAACCATAGCATATTTCATTCCTTTCATTTTTTCCCCTTTCTGATTTGGCTGGAAACATATGCAGAAGTAATTTTTACTTTGAGCATGATTTGTTGTGGACGTTCTTAGACTAGACTTTAAGCATGTAGTTCATACCTTTGTCATTAGCAATGTAGATGGTAAAGGATTTCTGCACTGTTGCAGGAGTGGCCTGACTACAGACAGCAAAAAGGTTTCATTTGCCGAGATGATGACAGATGATGCGCTTACATCTAGAGAAGAGAGATGCTTTCGACTGTGGATTAACAGTCTTGGAGTTGCTACTTACTGTAATAATGTGTTTGAGGATGTCCGGACTGGGTAAGTGTTTGTTTGTTAGCGATTGTCACTATTGTGCCTTTCACAGATAGAATATAGCATAATTCTCATGAGGACTGGATTAGTTTTTTGTTTTCTTGTTGTGGGTAGGATCACGTGACGGATCATTTATGGTTGATTTTCTTATAAACTCATCAGTGAACAGTTTGTATACCATTTTTGTGCATTCAGATGGATTCTTCTGGAAGTGCTGGACAAAGTTTCCCCTGGATCGGTTAACTGGAAGCATGCATCAAAGCCACCAATTAAGATGCCGTTTAGAAAAGTAGAGAATTGCAATCAAGTTGTAAAGATTGGAAAGCAGCTGAAATTTTCTCTTGTGAATGTTGCTGGAAATGATATTGTACAAGGAAATAAGAAGCTCATTCTTGGTAATGCATCCATCTTGTCTTTATTGCTGTATTACTTCAGATATTGCTTGCCCTGCCTGATGTTTCTGTGCCTTGTGAACTTGCTACAGCTTTCCTATGGCAATTGATGAGATTCAACATGCTTCAACTGTTGAGAAACCTCCGGTCCCGCTCGCAAGGGAAGGAGATTACTGATGCCGATATCCTTAATTGGGCAAACAACAAAGTCAAAAGTACAGGCAGAACTTTGCAAATGGAGAGCTTCAAGGTTAAACAAAGTTTGGCATTGTTTCTTTAGTATTCAACTTTCGTTTAAAACTTTGATTTATTTGTGCTTATTGGGATTCTTCAGGATAAGAGCCTGTCTAGTGGACTATTCTTCCTTGAGCTTCTAAGCTCTGTGGAGCCGCGAGTGGTGAACTGGAACCTTGTCACCAAGGGTGAAAGTGGTATGATATTTGTTGATGATATTTAATGCTCTATTATTATTATTGTTTTTTTGTAGAGTATTTTTTTTTGCACATCAGGATAGAAATCCCTTTTCTTAACTGAGAAAAATACAGTATAAGCTCATCAGAACATTTCATTTTCACTATGATTGATATGGTAGACGAGGAAAAGAGGTTGAATGCTACATACATTATTAGCGTGGCGCGAAAACTTGGCTGTTCCATTTTCTTGTTACCTGAGGACATCATGGAGGTACGGATGCTAGTCTGACCTAATGGTGTTGTTATCATGTTGCTTTGAACAAAACAATGATAGTTCTAGGAAATTTATCAACTTATCAACAGAGCAAGAAAAATGAGCTTATGACTCTATTTGCTCATAATGTTTTGGCAGGTAAACCAGAAGATGATCCTCACATTAACTGCCAGCATAATGTACTGGAGCTTACAACAGCAAGTGGAAGAGGCAGATTCGTCTCCCTTCTCCTCGCCTGTGCCTTCCCCAACCACGGCTAATGGTCACAGTATGGCTACTCCCAAGGCATCCTCCACTAATGGCCACAGTATAGCTACTTCTGAGGCTTCCCCAGGAACATCTATCAGTGGTGAAGATGAAACATCATCTCTGGGTGGTGAAGTTTCAAACTTGACTGTTGAGGATACTGCCTCCTCTTTGTGTGGTGAAGTTTCAAATGTGACCATCGATGATACTGCCTCCTCTCTGGCTGGTGAAGTTTCAAACTTGACCAACGACGATGCTGTCTCTGACTCCACAGTTGAGAACGAGGAGGCTCTGGTTGGATAATGAACACAGGATACTTCCATGGGATTGGACATGATAAAAGCAAGAAAAAAGAGTGAAATGAAACATATTTACAGTTAGGTAAAACCTACATCACTTAACACTATCTGGAGAAAGCAGGGGAAAGAATTTTGTGAAGTTTGGTATACTTTCAGAAAGAAAGAGATGCTGCCAATATATGTTTTGGTAGACTAGTTTAGATGTATTCTTTAACAATAATGGCATTTGATGATGTTGAATACTGTAAATTAGTAAACATAATTTTGTATGAACAAGAGTTACTTCATAAATTCTTGAGATTTCTTTGCATCAACTGCTATGTTCATCTCAGGATCAACAAAAGTTTTTATTTATACAAGTCATGTGCCAAATTGAACATCAATAGAGGTAAATTCGAATTGAATCGAATTTGAACAAGAGTTAGTTTGGATCTAGAACAACCAGGTTGAAATCAAGCTTGATTTGTTCGAATCGCCGGAAAAGAAGAAGAATTGCTGAATAGTAATAAGAAGAAGAAAACCCAATATAGGGGACTAAAATGACAGTAACAATAATTGTGTTACGAGTTTTAGTTATAATGGTGTTAATTATTTACTTTCATGTATGTCCCCAGGGGTGACATTTTTCTGGTTTTGAAACTGAAACCAAACAGGATGGTCAACAGCGTTGATGTTCAAGATGACAAGGTTAACAGGGAAACCCAACCACTAACCGCCGTTGGGACAAAACTAACTGAACACCATCATTTAATTACGAAAAGTCTTTTTTGCCCTTAAACTGTAAAATTAAATTTAAATTAAAAGTAATTATTAAATAAATGTTAAAGAGTAAAAATTTTTTTCTTGTACAATTACTTTGTTACCCTTGGTCTTCTCAAAGTCTGAAATGCACGTCCACGTCGCCCATCTGATAAATTAGCGGTCGAATTTCTTTTTATACTGTTTCCTACTCGATTCAAATTTTTAATTGCTTTCTTCCAGGCGCCCTACTCGAAGTCTCTTTCTGGCGATTTTGGTTTCAATTACTAAGAATAATAATTCGAGTTGTTAATCATCAGGTAAGTGCAAAATTTACTGCATGATTACTGATTTTTTAAATTTTTATTATTGATTTTATTTTCGTCTTTGGGTTATCAATCGTAGGGTTTCTGTTTGGTTGCTCAGAAAATTTCGGAAAGGGAAAAGAAGTGAAGGAAAGAAAGTTCGAGGGTTATTTAGCCTCCGTCACGTAAGTCTTCCTGTATAACCGCGAAATAAAAGTATTGCGAAATTGGGAGAAGAAAAAAATAGGGTGGAAGTATTGGCGAGGTGACACCCTAATTCGTCAAATGTTTAGTTTAGTTTGTTATGTAGAATGTATGTGATTGAAATAACGATTTTTAGTATTATCGAATTTTGATTATTATTCATTGTTTCAATGTTCCTTAACTTGCTTGTGAAATTTGAAGTTTGGCATGTGTTGGTTAGGTGCATTGAGAAGTAAAGGGTGATGATGGCATCTTCAGATGATGAGAGTGAGGTTGGGCCAGTCTCAAATTACCATTTTCTAGACGAGAAAGACGAGCCTGTATCATTCTCTGTGTTGCCAGTTCAGTGGGATGAAGGTGAGAATGCTACTGGTAACAGAATGCATATATTCTTGGACGGAACTGCTGATAATGGGCTCCGGAAGATTTATAAGACCGTAGTAGGTTGGAGATTTGATCTTACTAATGCAAATCCTGAAATATGTGTGCTTTCTAAAGAGAAAAGTTGGATAAAACTTCAGAAACCTAGGAAAAGCTTTGAGGAAATTATTAGGACAATATTGATTACAGTGCATTGCCTTTCTTATGCAAAAAGAAATCCAGAAGCAACTGGGAAATCTATTTGGGACCGTTTGTCTAAGGTCTTCAGGTATAATTCTAACTTGTGAAAAATTTGGGTTTCATCTCATTTGACCTTTTTCTATATTTTGCTGATAGTTTCATTTGGTTTGCAGCTTGCATGAGGTGAGACCTTCACAAAATGATTTGGTGGACCACATGGATTTAGTCAGTGAAGCGCTTAAAAGGGATGTGACCTTAGGAAAGTCTAAGGTTTGTGTGTCTTTTCTGACTCATTGTCATTTGAATTGTATTGTGTAACTAGTATCTTATCAAGCGTATGATGGTAATTATATGGTATGAACAGTTTCTGCTCAAATTTTTAGAAGAGAAACCGAGGAAGAGGAGACTATCTGATGAGGTTTTACTTTGTGCTTCTGTTTAGTTATTCTTTGTGCATTTGCCTCTCTGAACCTTTTTTACTCTTTTCCTTTAGTATTTATTTTCAAAATTTAATATTGTTGAGTAAGCCCTCTAACTGATTTTTCAGGAACTTCAGTCTAAGACGACATCTAGTTTCATAGTTGATGATCAAGATGATATGATCGATGATACAGGGGATGATGACTCGAGTGAAGAGGAAGACTTATTTGATACTGTTTGTTCGATTTGTGATAATGGAGGTGAACTTTTGTGGTATGAGATTTTGATTAGTTAATCATCTATTTATATTTTATTACCTGTGCTTTACAACTCATCATCTTGTATTTTTATTGGTCTCCTAAGTTTGATTGATATTTTGCGCTCCTCGGGGTATCCTTTCTTGATGTTTTCATCATTATTATCATTATTGTGGCCTCATCAATATCGATGTTGTTGTGAAACTTATTGGCATCATTCTCATTGTCATCATCAATGATGATGCTGTCACCACTGACAATGAGAATGATGCTGTCATCACTGTAAGGGTTTATCAGCTTGTTTATTAAATTATGTTTCTACTTGGTTCATGTTGGTATGTGTTCTGTACATTATAATTGTGATGTAGAACCTATTTTAGTTCTATCCGATCTTCCTTCTGGAAAATGTTAACATGGTTAAAAAATTAGATACAAGCTTCTCTCTACATTTTAGTTGTTTTTTTTTCTTTTGTTTTGTTTTGTTTTTTGGTGGTATGTTACTGCATAATTTGATGAATTTGATTTTGATATCTTACAGTTGTGAAGGGAGGTGCATGAGGTCATTTCATGCAACTATAGAGGATGGTGAAGAATCGGAGTGTGTATCTCTTGGCCTTACTAAGGATGAAGTGGAAGTATGCTTTTGTTTCATATTTTGAATGTCATTTCTTTGTTTTCTAGAAGATGTAGGAGTGTATTTTTCAACTTGTTTTCTCCCTCAATGTGGCAGGCAATTCAGAACTTTTACTGTAAGAATTGTGAATATAAGCAACATCAGTGCTTTATTTGTGGAAAGTTAGGTTCCTCTGATAAGGCTTCTGGTGCAGAGGTATGAGTTATGTTTTTGTGACTATTAATTTCTATTTCACATTGGTTTGTTCATGGATTTACAAAATATTGGCTTTTTCTTTTTTCTTTTTTATGTTGTTAGCATTATGATTAAATGTTATTTGTCCGCACGTCAATTTCATGTGTATGGTTCCTTTTACTTCCATGTTCAAAAGAACTAGGTTTAATAGGCCTCTCCAGGGTGGCAATTTTAGTTAATTTGGTGAAAAGAAAGTTTTGTTGGTAATCAACCACCTCCCTCTCTCAACAAAAAGAGAAAAAAATGAAAACCATAAATCAGATAACTTCTTGATTTAGGCATTTTGCATGGTGTTTTTTATTTGCTTATTGCTTTTGCAATGTTGTTGTATTGGGGATTCTTTCTACCATACATGTCTTAATCCATAGGATGCCTTTCCATGCTTTTTTTCTCTGGCTTTTTTTTTTTTTCACAATTTGTTGCTGAGTGGCGATTCTCTTGTTCTTATCACTTGGCGAGGAATGTGCTTCTCAATATATCTGTCCCTGGTTTTCCTGCTCCATTTTTTCTGTATATCATTGATATTATGGGAGCCTTGCTGACCTGCTATCCTTTATTACTTCATTTCTGGCTTCAATTTTCCATAGTATTTCATATACTCATAAAATAATACTAGTATTTTATCTCTGGCTTTACTTTAAAGAAGTGAGAGTTTGTGTCCTTTTCTTTGCTTTCCCAAATAGTTTTCTGTAGAAAAAGTTTTGCGTGTTTTGATTAGCCTCTGTTACCCTGAACATCTTGTTCATGCTTGAGTCACTAGCTTTACAGTTTCAAGACAATCAACCTTTTTTTAATTTTTTGATCCTCTATCCTTGATAAGAAATGAATTATGATTGTTTAGATTTATCTTTCAGGTCTTTCCTTGTGTTTCTGCGACCTGTGGTCGCTTTTATCACCCCCATTGTGTCTCAAAATGGCTTTTGGGAAGTGATGAAGTTGCTGTGGAACAGCTTTGGAAAAGCATTTTTTCCGGAGAATCCTTTACATGTCCCATTCACAAATGCTGTGTTTGTAAACAAGGAGAGAATAAGAAGGACAGAGATCTGCAGTTTGCTTTGTGCAGGCGGTGCCCCAAGGCATACCACAGGAAATGCTTACCAAGGTACTACTGATTTTTTAAAAACTTCTTTCCCATTAGTTAACAGCATATTTTGTTTCACGGGTATTGAGATGCTTTATATTTGAATGTTTTTGTCAGGGACATTGTATTTGAGGATGAAGAAGAAGATGGTGTAATAGCCAGAGCTTGGGAGGGTCTATTGCCTAATCGCATTCTAATATATTGCACGTAAGTATTTACATTTGTTGCTTTTCTTCTTCCTTTAGTTGGCTTTAAACTTGCTAAATCTTTTACTCCCTATTTTGGGACAGAAAACATGAGATTGAAGAAGAAATGGGGACTCCAATTCGAGATCATATTAGTTTTCCCGGTATGGAATTAAAGAAGACAATTGTTGAGGGACTGAAGCAGAAACAGACGTTAGCAACACCTGCAAACAAGGAGAAATTTGTGTCAATGAAAAGCACTCTCAACTCAAAAGCAGGCACCTCAGCAAAACCTGCTGTGAATGTGCTTAAACGTTTACCTTCTATTCTTGAGCAGGGTGAATCTACTAGAAAAATTCAGAAGCTATCTGGTGGATCAGACCGATCAATGAAAATTAATGCAAAAGATGCTCACAGAAAGACTGTGAAGGAAACTATAAAGTCTGTCGCACTGGAGGTAGATAGGTCCTACATGCCTGATGCAAAGAAAACCTCCCTGTCTCCTGTCAATGAAATTCAGAAGAGTGTAACTGTTAAACCTACCAAAATGAAGTTGAATGAGCTGCCTTCGTTAGATGCTGAAACCGAGAGGAGGTGACCCTATTGTGTTACTGCCTTCATTTACAATAATTACAACACTTGCATTTAACTTGTGTTTAACTTTATTTCAAAAGCACTAGGCACATACAGTGGCTGACTGACCGAGTTTTAAGTATGATCCTCATGCTGTTTTGTGTCTTATTGTTTATGTATTTATGGCAATGTAGGTTACTTTCCTTGATGAAAGATGCTGCTTCCAAAATAACTTTGAAAGACATTCAAAAAAAGCACAGAATTCCATCTACACATACAAACTCCTTAAAAGCAGTTGTTGATAAGGCCATCTCGATGGGAAAGGTGGAGGGCTCAGTTGAGGTATATATACTGATTTTTAAAGTGTGGCCCATTGTATAGCAGTCCTTCCCTTTTTGAACTTGTATATTTTGTAACTTTATATGCATATGCAGGCTGTTCGAACTGCTTTAAAGAAACTAGAGGAAGAAGGAAGCAGTATTGAAGATGCAAAAGCTGTTTGTGAACCTGAGGTTATCAATCAGATCTTTAAGTGGAAGGTGGTGTACAATTCTTATTTTTATTATCCTACACCAATAAGGATTTATTGGGTTTTCTAGCATAGTTTGTAGAGGATTTTTTTTTTTTTTTTCCGTTTTGGCATTTATTTGAATTTATTAATCTTTTCTCTGTACTAATTCATTCAATGTTTCATTTTTTTACTTTATTGTATTTGATTCTTTCTCAATGTGTTTTTGTTACTTTTTGTTCTTTGTAATTTAGAGCAAACTTAAAGTGTATCTTGCTCCCTTTTTCCATGCTGCACGATATACATCATTTGGTCGCCATTTTACTAAACCGGAGAAACTTCAAGAGGTGAGTTAATCTTGTCAATTCCTCTAGGATATTTTGTATTTATATTTTCTTTAGTATCTCTTTAATCTATTAGATGTTTGCTTATAAGTTAAACTGGCCCTTTATAGATTCTGCGCATATCTTGTTTACATGGCTACTTTCAGACATGTAAATTCTGTTTCAAACCAGAGAAATAAAACATGCCTCTTAATGATAAAATTATTGTAGCTTAGTTGTTTTTTATGATATAGTTATGAAAGCAAATGTTGACCCTTGAAATAGTTTTCAGATTCAATATAACAAAAAGGTTCCTTTATTTAAAAAAAAAAAATTCCTCGTATCTTGTTGACTGTTTCAATAAGTGTTACATTTTTTATGTTTTATTCTAAGTTGTGGGTAAAGAGAATAGACTATGAAGGACAATATTTGTGGCAGAGGGAAATCAATGCGATAGCTTTTAGAATACAATACCTTGTGGGCCAGGAACAAGGAAAGGACAGGAGAGTGTAGTCTTGGTGGGATGCATGCAGTATGTTCATGCAGGCTTTTGCAGTTTAGATTATCAATTTCCCATCGTCAGTATATGTTGAATATTTTACCTTATGCTGACTTTATATTTCGTAAGCTATTCTGTAATTGTTGTTTCTATTATGAGTCTTGCTATTTTTTCTATTATTATTATTAAGATTGAAGAATGCTGAAGTATGACATCTGATTCGCAGATTGTTGATAAGCTTCATTGGTATGTACAAGATAGAGATATGGTAAGAATTTGTAACGCACTTATTGTCCTTTTACAGATGAAAACTAGAACTTGTTTACAGGAATGTAATAGATTATAAGGCAATTACATAGCAGTAGCATTTTAGTTTGTACATGATATTTTTTAGTATTTCTTGTCTTTGAAAATTCCAGCTGTAATCACATAAGAAATTTCAGTGTTTTACGATTCAATCTGCTCCCAATCTAAGTAACATCTAGTAATTCTCATGTAGTTTTATCAACATTTATATTTGCATCAATATTTTTATGTGAATTGCTTGTTTATTAGTTCTCCTTTGAGCAGATTGTTGACTTCTGTTGCGGTGCTAATGAGTTTAGTATCCTATTGAAAAAGAAGCTTGAAGAAACTGGGAAGAGATGCTTGTACAAAAATTTTGACATTTTGCAGGCTAAGGTAACCTTCAGTTTGCTGACTTATCTATATTTGTAGCCAGTGTTTATATGTGGAGCCATTTTTAATACAGATTAACAGTGCTGTTCCAATCTATAATTTCCCCCTTCCTTTTTTATTTTTTGTAATTTACAAATATAAACAAACCCTGGTGTGAGTAGGATTTGATCCAAAGACCTTTTGTGTAGCCAAGAGATTCAACCCGCTAATCTAACATGTTTTGACAATGTTTATTGATCAGTCCTTGTATTTGTTGGGGTGATTTGGAAGAGGTAGAATGGGTTTTTAGCACAAAAGAATGAGTTGCGTTCTTATTTTGTGCATACTGGCAACACAGGCCTTAAGAATTTTCTGGTTAAAAAGCTTGCATTTAAAATAATTGGAATTATAATATTATTGGCATACTTCTTGAAATGTGCCCACATATTTTTATTCTGTATGATTCATTCGCCTAATACAAAATTTTGCAAAGAAATAGGTTTCTTTCAGATTAGGTATTAAATTTAATTTTTTCTTTGAACTTTTAGTTTTTGAGACAATGAAACAGTCAATAAGCATCGAGTCTCTGCTCCTGATTCTTGGCTTCCTTCTTTTGTTTTATAATAATTTAATTTTTGCTTGGTTAATGGTTGTAGTTAATCATTTTTGTATTTGATTATATTCATTACTTTGTTTTATGTGCTCTTCTTCTCTTTATTGTGTGTATGGGCATGTGCTTGTTCACTTAAATTGTTAATTTGTTGTTTATATCTTCTTTTCTGGCAGAACGACTTCAATTTTGAGAAGAGAGACTGGATGACAGTTAAACCACAGGAGTTAGCTCCAGGGTCCCAATTGGTAAGGAAAGATAATATATCTTTTCCAGGAATCAGAATTCAATCATTAGTTCCAGAAACTTGTTGCAGACTGCTTCACAATTTCTTATTTGTGCTTTTTCAATAGATTATGGGACTAAATCCTCCTTTTGGAGTTAAAGCAGCTTTGGCAAACAAATTTATTAATAAAGCTCTGGAGTTTAACCCGAAGCTCCTTATTCTGATTGTTCCACCAGAGACAGAAAGGTATTGATATGTTGTCTTGCATCTCTTTCTTTGTGTGTCAGTGATTGTCTGAGTCTCATATGCACGCATTTGATTCCTTCAACCAGGCTGGACAAAAAGAAAACACCTTACGATCTGGTTTGGGAAGATGATCAGTTTCTCACAGGAAAGGTAAACTAGGATGCTTTGTGAACTTCCTTTTGGTATACTTCTGACAATTATTTTCTTTAACACTGGAGTTTTTATGGTGGCTTATTGTGGCACCTTCCTTTTTCAGTCGTTCTATCTTCCAGGATCTGTTGATGAGAAAGACAAGCAAATGGATCAGTGGAACTTAACAGTGCCACCGCTCTATCTTTGGAGTCACCCTGATTGGGCTTCCAGACACAAGGTTATAGCTGAAAAGCATGGCCACATATCCAGGCAACAGGAAGCATCAGATTTGGGAAGAAACTGCAATGTGTCTAATATCCTTTATCATCCGATGGCGGATGGTCATGGTGACAATGGTGATGCCTCTATGGTGACAGATCTTCCTTCACAAAATGTTCATGGTGATTATGTTGAAACCTCCATGCCGGGAGAACTCCCTTTGGAAAATATTCTTGGTCATTTTGAGGGTACTACCAAGCTGGCAGATTTTTCTCAAAACATTGAAATGGAGGTACCCATGCAAATATCAGATACTGATGAAGGAAATTCCCCTGACAAAATCAGTGGGGGAGAAAGCAATGGCAGTGGCTCTGGGGAGAATCAGTCTAGGAAGGCTTCAATGAAGAGGGAGCTGGATAAGAAGGCTGGAAGAGGAATGAGTGAAAAATCTCCTTTGGACAGACATACTGTTGGAAGGAATCTGGGAAGTGAGACATGCAAGGAAATTCCTCAAAGTCCCCCAGCCAGCATGATTGATGGAAGATCCTCTATGGAACAACACACGTCCAAATGTGCTGAGATACCTTCACATGTCGGATTGCCTCACTGTTCTCCAGCCAATGTGTTTGACAGAATATCAATGCTTGAGGGTCACTCTTCCAAATCTATTGAGGGGCCTTCTCATGCTGGACTTGGCGATGATAGTTATCAACATTTTGGTGACAAGGGAATGTCTTACCATTCATCCCTCAACATGATCCATGGAATGCCTTCATTGGACAGCCATCCATCCAAATCCATTGACATACCATCACGTACTGGATTTGGCAACAATAGTTATCGACATTTTGAGCCTACCACCTCTGGTTCACATATGCAGTTTGGAACACTATACCATGGAAACACCCTGCGTGATGATATGGGTTGGAGATATGGATTGAACAATAATGAGCCGTATTCAAGTCATAGATTTCCAGATCTAGCCACATCTCCTCCTCATTACGGTCAGAGGGGAGCATTTCCGCCTCCTACTTTTGGACACTTAGGTTCAGTACCTGAGTCATCTTACAGGATGAACATGTCAACCATGGATCAATACAATTCTCGACTGGGTGGTGCAAACCACCAAAGTGTAACTCATTTACGATCAGAACCACCCATGTTGCCTAGAGCAAGCTTTAATGATCTTAGAGCACCACCCGATACCAGATTTCCTTCGGGCATGGGTTTCGCTTCTGGTCCTTATGAACCAGGTACCCGAGGTTGGTTGGATCCATAATTCAGATCTTTTGCTGGTGGACTCTTTAGAGGTACGATCTAGTAGAATTTAAGAATTTGTAGAGAAATGCTATATGCTCTTTTACCTAGAATAATTATCATGATGATGCTTGCCCAAAATGATTAAATTGCTGTGCCTAGATTGTGAGAAAAAGAAGTATATTGAATAGTGTTGAAATGTTTCGTTATTTGTGAAATTTTTTGAAATCATTAAGCATTGTGCATTGATGCCCTGGAAGTGCTATTGGGTGATTTTTTTATTGAAGCCATCACATGCAAATAGAATAACTTATAAAGGAAAAGTAAGAGTAAGAATAAAAGAATTCGCACAAAGTTGAATGGACTTTTTGGAGTTTGAACTATGACAACACCAGCTAGGCCAATTTAGTCGATCGCAGAGACGAGCTTTCCCATGGATGGTGAGATCAAGAACTTCATTCAGGTATGGACCTTGGCCATAACTTGTCTCTGCTATTGCTTTTACGTAACACCTAGAATCCCTTCTGGTCTATCGAGACTCCTTTCTCTCCTCCCCATCTTTTAGCTCTTCATAATCCTTCCCTTGAATCTCACTTCTACAAATCTCGGCGGCTTCACTGCCTTCCTCCTAGTTTGGCTTGCCAACTTCAAGCTTCTCCTATTCGCCTTTGACCAAGGCCCTCTGTCTCCAGCCCCATCTAAGCTCTTCCACTTCATCTCCATCACATGTCTTCCCATAAAGATCAAACGAGAAGATGAAGAGAAATCTCATCAAACTCCCAAGTCAACCACCATAAGTCCGCCACTCTCTAAGCCTGTTTTGTTGGGCATCAAGTTAGTACTTTTGAGTTTCATCATTTATGCATATAACTACAAAAGGTATTTGCACCAAAATGTTCTCTTGGTGCTTTACTGTTGCCATGTTTACCTTCAACTTGAGATCACTTTAGCCATATGTGCGGCTCCCATTAGAGCCATTTTTGGGTTTGAGCTTGAACCACAATTTGATGAGCCTTACCTTGCAACCTCACTCCAAGACTTTTGGAGTTGCAGGTGGAATCTCGTGGTTACAAGTATTTTACGCTCCACTGTGTACACTCCTATACGACGGGTTTCTAATCACCTGATTGGGCGCACATTGGCTCCTCTTCCAGCTGTTATTGCGGCATTTGTGGTGTTGGGTTTGATGCACGAGATACTATTCTATTATCTAACACGTGCACCTCCCACGTGGGAGGTGACCTCATTTTTTATCCTACACGGTATGTGTGTGATCATGGAGGTGGCAGTAAAGAGGGTATTGACAGACAAGTGGCAGTTACACCCTGTGGTTACAGGGCCTCTGGTGGTGTTTGTGGCCGTGACTAGCGTTTGGCTGTTTTGGCCGCAACTATTGAGGAACGGTGTGGATGGCAGAGCCATAAGGGAGTTCTTCTGTACAATAGACTTCGTTAAGAACAAATTCTATCGATGATGCGGCATTAATTAAAATTAAAACTAGGACAGGAACCATTTCTTTTTCATTATTATTTTCTCTATTTTTATTTTTATTTTTTTAAGGAAATGGGAATGACTCCATTGATATTTAATTCATATTGAATGCTCCAAATTTGCATGTGATGCATCTTGTCTCATTATTATCAATAAAACTATGTAAGCTTAGTTTTAAGTATTTGAGTATTCAAATAATATCTTATTATGTAATTATATAATTTTAAATTAAGAATAAAGTAATATTTAATCACATACTAATATATAATATAAATACTTAATTGGATATTAAAAAATAAGCAAATAACAATTAAATCATCAAACTATATAATAATATGTATGTTTGTTTATAAAATATGACCTCTATTCTTATGGCCATATGCACACAATGATTTATCAAATATTAGTAGTTCGAGATAAATCATCAAGGGTTTGTCTTTAGTAGAAGTATATCGGAAAACTTGTTTTAACTATTTGATTAGATTAAATCAGTATTAAATTATGGTTCAACAATCAAACCAATTCGATTATTATTTTAATGTCAGTAACAGTATGATGACATTATGACTAAAATTTGTTTTAAACCTTCAATTTTGTTATGTTAGTGTCATAGGTTTGATGACCAATCCACGAAGAAACCCTTTGATCAATTCAACTGCTGTTTTCATCTCCATCAACAGAATTTTTGATATTTCTCTTCAACTGCGGTTTTCATCTCTGTCAACAGTTTTTTTTTATACATGATTTGTGGTAAACCGAAGAAGTGATGTGATAGATTGAGCATCAAGCTGAATTGAATTTAAACCAGGGTAAGTTAAAGTTGAATTTGACTTTATAATGGTTAGCTTGAAATCATGTTTGACTCATTTAAATTTTTAGTTAGACGGGAAGAAGAAGAATCATAAAGTGAGTCAAGTTGAACAATAATTCAAACAATGATCAATCTAAGTTACTCGAGTTTGGAGCAAATTCACCATAAACATTAAACATGCAATTTAAGCCCATTATTCAAGAATAGATACCATTTTAATTGAAAGAGGGCATCATTAAAGAACTACTAATTGAAGTAGTTTGTTTGGTAAGGATGGATTCGATTTGAGTTGACGCGATTGATTTGAAATAAGCTAGCCTTGAATAATCTCAATTTAGTAAACTCAAGTCTAAATATTTTATATTGTCAGATTTGAGTTTAAAAGTGTTTGGTTTGTTAAACTTACAAGTCTTAAAAAGTTTGGTTTGAAAAAGTTAAATGTTACTTTGATTAATACATGTCAAAATAACGTTGTTTTGATTAATTTTAACTTAATTATAATATCGAATTAAATATTGAGTTTAGTTTGAATTTAACTTGACATTATAATTGAACTTAAGTTTGACTTTTTTAAATTAAGTTAAACTTGAGTTGGTTTAAATTTGATCCCTGAGTTTACTTGGCTCAAATTAGCTCCAAAAGCCTAGTTGACCTATAATGATGATGTCAACAATTATTTGTTGGATTTAAACCCAAGCAATGGCACACGGCTAACTTAAAATTGATTTTTATGATATGTAACCCGAATTTTGTACTTTACCATTAAATAACAAAATTATTTCGCAAAATTTTGTTTTTGACGATATTCTAACTCTATCGTCAGGCCTCTACTCTCTGATTTAAATATTGATATAATTTTTGTTCAATTTATTTTAACTGATTGATACATATTTATAACATTTTCGATTCAATTGTTAGATGGACCTAGGGTTAGATTCAAATCAAGTCAGTTCAAACTCGATTTGGTAGAGTCCGAAAAGAGCCGGCCTTAGCCGAGTTCGGTCGAGTTCGAGCTCGAACTCGAGATAATTATATATGAACCGAATCGAGCTCGACTCAGTTCGAATCCAGCCCTAGGTGGACCGACGTTAACCTAATCTTGGTTAAATCCCAATTTGGCATAGAAACTAGGGTTAAAACAGAGTCGAACCGAGCTCAAATAAGGGATGACTTGTATTGGATTGGACTCACTGATCTCACTTAATCAAATGTTTGTGATTGAGTTCGTGTTCATTGTTTCGGATTCGTCTAAGTTAAACTTATTTTGAGCCTAAACAAACCCACCTTGAATTTAATCCTATTTTTAGATAAGATTAAAAACAATATCGTTTGTTAAGATTTCAAGTAAACTGTGTTTAACTCGTGAGCCAAATACGATTTGAGTTCAAATTTAGATTTCGATTCATTTCTAGTTTTACTTTTCAACTCGTACTTAGGTTTGTATTCATTATCTCGAGCTTATGTTTGGATTCATTTAAACTAAATTTGTTTCAAATTTAAACAAACTTTTCAAAATCATCCCTAACAAAAATTGTGTGAGATGAACATGATAAGGTTAACATGCCCCAAGTATTAGCCGCCATTAGACAAAACCAACTGAACACCATCATATGACTACAGAAAGTCTATTTTGCCCTTAAACTTTAAAATTAAATTTTAATTTTAATGAATTAATAAATAAATGTTTAAGAGAAAGAGGGGAAAAATCCTTTAAAATTACTTGATTACCCTTGGAATTCTCAAAGGCTGAAAGGGGTCCTCACGTGTCCACGTCCGCCTTCCAATAAATTAGCGGTTGAATTTCTCTTTATCAACTTCCTATTCGATTCAAAATTTTAATTGCTTTCTTCCAGAAGCCCTACTCGAAGTCTCTCTCTGGCGATTTTGGTTTTAATTACTTAGAATAATAATTCGAGTTGTTTATCATCAGGTAAGTGTAAAATTTCCTTTATGATTACTGACTTTTTTATTTTTATTATTGATTTTATTTTCCTCTTTGGGTTAATCGTGGTAGGCATTCTGTTTGGTTACTCAGAAAATTTCGGAAAGGGAAAATAAGTGAAGGAAAGAAAGTTCGAGGGCTTATTTCGCCTTCGCCACGTAACTCTTACTGTATAACCGCGAAATAATATTGCAAAATTGGGAGAAGAAAAATATAGAGTGGAAGCACCGGTGAGGTGACTCCCTAATTCGTCAAATGTTTAGTTTAGTTTGTTATGTAGAATGTATGTGATTGAAATAATGATTTTTAAATGTTTTAATTTTCAAGTGTTTGGTTGGTGAAACCCTTGAGGTGGCTTTTTTTTTTTTTTTTCCTTTAAATACGGTGTTAGTGGATGCTTTTTGTTTAGTGTTAGCTAATTTTGATTTTTACTCATTGTTTCAATGTTTCTTAACTTGCTTGTGAAATTTAAAGTTTGGCATGTGTTGTTTAGGTACAATTGAGAAGTCAAGGGTGATGATGGCATCTTCAGATGATGAGAGTGAGGTTGGGCCAGTTTCAAATTACAATTTTGTAGATGAGAAAGATGAGCCTGTTTCATTTTCTGTGTTGCCAGTTCAGTGGGATGAAGATGAGAATGCTACTGGTAACAAAATGCATATATTCTTGGACGGAACTGCTGATAATGGGCTCCAGAAGATTTATAAGCGCGTAGTAGGTTGGAGATTTGATCTTACTAATGAAAATCCTGAAATATATGTGCTTTCTAAAGAAAAAAGTTGGATAAAACTTCAGAAACCTAGGAAAAGCTTTGAGAAAATTATTAGGACAATATTGATCACAGTGCATTGCCTTTCTTATGCAAAAAGAAATCCAGAAGCAACTGGGAAATCTATTTGGGACCACTTGTCTAAGGTCTTCAGGTATACTTCTAACTCGTGAAAAATTTGGGTTTCATCTCATGTGACCTTTTTCTATATTTTGCTGATAGTTTCATTGGTTTGCAGCTTGCATGAGGTGAGACCTTCACAAAATGATTTGGTGGACCACATGGATTTAGTCAGTGAAGCGCTTAAAAGGGATGTGACCTTAGCAAAGTCTAAGGTTTGTGTGTCTGTTCTGACTCATTGTCATTTGAATTGTAATGTGTAATGAGCATCTTATCAAGTATATGAAGGCAATTATATGGTATGAACAGTTTCTGCTCAAATTTTTAGAAGAGAAGCCGAGGAAGAGGAGACTATCTGATGAGGTTTTGCTTTGTGCTTCTCTTTAGCTATTCTTTGTGCATTTGCCTCTCTGAACCATTTTTACTCTCTTCTTTTTGTATTTATTTTCAAAATTTAATATTGTAGAGTAACCCCTCTGACTGATTTTTCAGGATCTTCAATCTGTGATGAGATCTAGTTTCATAGTTGATGATCAAGATGATATGATCGATGATGGAGGGGATGATGACTCCAATAAAGAGGAAGACTTATTTGATACTGTTTGTTCGATTTGTGATAATGGTGGTGAACTCTTGTGGTATGAGATTTTGATTAGTTAATCATCTATTTATATTTTATTACCTGTGCTTTACAACTCATCATCTTGTATTTTTATTGGTCTCCTAAGTTTGATTGATATTTTGCGCTCCTTGGGGTATACTTTCTAGATGTTTTCATCATTATTATCACCATGGTGGCCTTATCAATATTGATGTTGTTGTGAAACTTATTGGCATCATTCTCATTGTCATCATCAATGATGATGCTTCCACTACTGTAAGGGTTTATCAGCTTGTTTATTAAGTTATGTTTCTACTCAGCTCATGTCGTTATGTGTTCTGTACATTATAATTGTGATGTAGAACCTATTTTAGTTCTATCCGATCTTCCCCCTGGAAAGTGTTAACATGGTTAAAAAATTAGATACAAGCTTCTCTTTACATTTTAGTTGTTTATTTTCTTTTGTTTTGTTTTTTGGTGGTATGTTACTGCATAATTTGATGAATTTGATTTTGATATCTTACAGTTGTGAAAAGGGGTGCAAGAGGTCATTTCATGCAACTGTAGAGGATGGTGAAGAATCGCAGTGTGTATCTCTTGGCCTTACTAAGGATGAAGTGGACGTATGCTTTTGTTTCATATTTTGAATGTCATTTCTTTGTTTTCTAGAACATGTAGGAGTGTATCTTTTAACGTGCTTTCCCCCTCAATATGGCAGGCAATTCGGAAATTTTCCTGTAAGAATTGTGAATATAAGCAACATCAGTGCTTTATTTGTGGAAAGTTAGGTTCCTCTGAAAAGGCTTCTGGTGCAGAGGTATGAGTTATGTTAGTATGACTTTTAATTTCTATTTCACATTGGTTTGTTCATGGATTTACAAAATAATGGCTTTTTCCTATATTTTTTTTATGGTTATTCGCATTATGATTAAATTTTATTTGTCCGCACATCAATTTCAGAAGTATGGTTCCTTCTGCTTCCATGTTCAAAAGAACTAGGTTTAATAGGCCTCTCTGGGGTGGTAATTTTAGTTAATTTGGTGAAAAGAAAGTTTTGTTGGTAATCAACCACCTCCTTCTCTTCACAAATGGAGAAAAAATGCAAACCAAAAATCAGATAACTTCTTGATTTAGGCATTTTGCATGGTGTTTTTTTATTTGCTTTTGTAATCTTGTTATATTGGGGGTTCTTTCTACCATACATGTTGTAATCCATAGGATGCCCTTCCACGCTTTTTTCCTCTGGCTATTTTTTTTTCACAATTTGTTACCAGTGGCGATTCTCTTGTTCTTATCACTTGGTGAGGAATGTGCTTCTCAATATTTTTCCTGCTCCATTTTTTCTGTATGTCATTGTTATTATGGGAGCCTTGCTGACCTGCTTTCCTTTTTTGCTTCATTTCTTGTTTCAATTTTCCATAGTATTTCAACACTTTTAAAATAATATTAGTATTTTATTGCTAGCTTTACTTTAAAGAAGTGAGAGTTTGTGTCTTTTTCTTTGTTTTCCAAAATAGTTTTCTCAGTAAAAAAAGTTTTGAATGGTTTGATTATCCTCTGTTACCCTGAGTCACTGGCTTTCATGCTTGAGTCACTAGCTTTACAGTTGCGAGACAGTCAACCTTTTGTATATTTTTTAATCCTCTATCCTTGATAAAAAATGCATTATGATTGTTTAGATGTTATCTTTCAGGTTTTTCGTTGTGATTCTGCGAGCTGTGGTCGCTTTTATCATCCCCATTGTGTCTCAAAATGGCTTTTGGGAGGTGATGAAGTTGCTGTGAAACAGTTTCAGGAAAGCATTTTTTCTGGAGAATCCTTTATATGTCCCATTCACAAATGCTATGTTTGTAAACAATTTGAGATTGAGAAGGACATAGATCTGCAGTTTGCTTTGTGCAGGCGGTGCCCCAAGGCTTACCACAGGAAATGCTTGCCAAGGTGCTACTGATTTTTTTAAACTTATTTCCAAGGTGCTACTGATTTTTTTAAACTTATTTCACTATAGTTACGAGATGCTTGATATTTGAATGTTTTTGTCAGGGACATTGTATTTGAGGGTGAAGAAGAAGATGGTGTAATAGCCAGAGCTTGGGAGGGTCTATTGCCTAATCGCATTTTGATATATTGTACGTAAGTATTTGCCTTAGTTGCTTTTCTTCTTCCTTTAGTTGGTCTAAACTTGCCAAATCTTTGACTCCCTATTTTTGGACAGAAAACATGAGATTGATGAAGACATGGGGACTCCAATTCGAGATCATATTAGTTTTCCTGGTATGGAATTAAAGAAGACTATTTTTGAGGGACTGAAACAAAAACAGACATCAGCAATACCTGCAACCAAGGAGAAATTTGTGTCAATGAAAAGCACTCTCAACTCAATAGCATGCACTTCAGCAAAACCTGCTGTGAATGTGCTTAAACGTTTTCCTTCTGTTGTGAAGCAGAGTGAATCTACTAGAAAAATTCAGAAGCTATCTGGTGGTTCAGACCAATCAATGAAAATTAAAGCAAAGGATGCTCACAGAAAGAATGTGAAGGAAACTGTAAAGTCTGTCTTACTGGAGGTAGATAGGTCCTACATGCCTGATGCAAAGAAAACCTCCCTGTCTCTTGTCAGTGAACTTCAGAAGAGTGTATCTGTTAAACCTACCAAAATGAAGTTGAGTGAGCTACCTTCGTTAGATGCTGAAACCGAGAGGAGGTGATCCTATTCTGTTACTGCCTTCTTTTACAATAATCACATCACTTGTGTTAGACTTTATATCGAATGCACTAGGCAGATACAGTGGCAGACTGACTGAGTTTTAAGTATGATCCTCATGCTGTATTGTGTCTTATTGTTTGATTTATTTACCGCAACGTAGGTTACTTTCTTTGATGAAAGATGCTGCTTCCAAAATAACTTTGAAAGACATTCAAAAAAGGCTCAGAATTCCATCTACGCATACAAATTCCTTAAAAGCAGTTGTTGACAAGGCCATCTCAATGGAAAAAGTGGAGGGCTCAGTTGAGGTATATATACTGATTTTTAAAGTGTGGCCCATTGCTGTAGATGGGTATAACAGTCCTTCCCTTTTTGAACTTGTATATTTGGTAATTTTACTTCATATGCATATGCAGGCTGTTCGAACTGCTTTAAAGAAACTAGAGGAAGAAGGAAGCAGTATTGAAGATTCAAAAGCTGTTTGTGAACCTGAGGTTGTCAATCAGATCTTTAAGTGGAAGGTGGTTTCCAATGCTTAATTTTATTACCCTACACCAAGAAGGATTTATTGGGATTTCTAGCATAGTTTGTACAGGATTTTGTTTTTTGTTTTGGCATTTATTTGAATTTATTAATTTTGTCTCTGTACTAATTCATTCAATGTTTCCTTTTTATTATATTGTATTTGATTATTTCTCAAGTTGTTTTTGTTCTTTATAATTTAGAGCAAACTTAAGGTGTATCTTGCTCCCTTTTTCCATGCTGCACGATATACATCATTTGGTCGCCATTTTACTAAAACAGAGAAACTTCAAGAGGTGACTTAATCTTATCAATTTCTCTTGGACATTTTGTATTTATATTTTTTTTGGTATCTCTTTAATCTATTAGATGTTTGCTTATAAGTTAAACCGGCCCTTTATAGATTCTGTGTATATCTTGTTTACATGTCTAATTACAGACATGTAAATTATGTTTTCCAACCACAGAAATAAAGCATTCCTCTTAATAATAAAATTATTGTACCTTAGTTGTTTTTTATGGTTTAGTTATGAAAGCAAATGTTGACTCTTGAGAAAGTTTTCAGATTCAACATAACAAAAAGGTTCGTTTATTGAAAAATAAATATTCTTAGTATCTTGTTGACTGTTTCAATGAATGTTACCTTTTTTATGTTTTATTCTAAGTTGTGGGTAACGAGAATAGACTATGAAGGACAATATTTGTGGCAGAGGGAAATCAATGCCATAGCTTTTAGAATGCAATACCTTGTGGGCCAAGAGCAAGGTCGGGAGAGTGCAGTCTTGGTAGGATGCATGCAGTATGTTCATGTAGTCCTTTGCAGTTTAGGTTATCGACTTCCCATCGTCAGTATACGTTGAATATGTTACCTCATGTTGACTTTATATTTCATTAGCTATTCTGTAATTGTTGTTTCCATTATGAGTCTTGTTATTATTATTATTATTATTTTTGATATCTATAGAATCACTGCCATTTAGATTAAAGAATGCTGAAGTATGAAATCTGATTCGCAGATTGTTGATAAGCTCCATTGGTATGTACAAGATGGAGATATGGTAAGAATTTGTAGCACACTTATTGTTTTTTACAGATGAAAACCAGAACATGTTTACAGAATTGTAATAGACTATGAGGCAATTACATAGCAGTAGAATTTTAGTTTGTACATGATAGTTTTTAGTATTTATTGTCTTTGGTAATTCCAGCTGTACTCACATAAGAATTTTCAGTGTTTTATGATTCAATCTGCTCCCAGTTTAAGTAACATCTAGTGATTCTGATGTAGTTTTATCATCAAGTCTAACATTTATTTTTGCATCAATATTTGTATGTGAATTGCTTGATTATTAGTTCTCCTTTGAGCAGATTGTTGATTTCTGTTGTGGCGCTAATGAGTTTAGTAGCCTATTGAAAAAGAAGCTTGAAGAAACTGGGAAGAGATGCTTTTACAAAAATTTTGACATCTTGCAGGCTAAGGTAACCTTCAATTTGCTGACTTGTCTATATTCGTACCCGGTGTTTTTATGTGGAGCCATTTTAAATGCAGATTAACAGTGCTGTTCCAATCCATAATTCCCCCTCCCTCTTTTATTTTTGTAATTTACAAATATAAACCAAACCCTGGTGTGAGTAGGATTTGATCCAAAGAACTTTTGTGTAGCCAAGAGATTCAAGCCGCTAATTTAACTAGTACCCATGTTTTGACAGTGTTTATTGATCAGTCCTTGTATTTGTTGGGTTGGGTGATTTGGAAGAGGGGAGAATGGGTATTTGATTATATTCAATACCTTGTTGTATGTGCTCTTCTTCTCTTTATTGTGTGTATGGGCATGTGCTTGTTCACTTAAATTGTTAATTTGTTTATATCTTCTCTTCTGGCAGAACAACTTCAATTTTGAGAAGAGAGACTGGATGACAGTTAAACCTCAAGAATTAGCTCCAGGGTCCCAATTGGTAAGGAAAGATGATATATCTTTTTCAGGAATCAGAATTCAATCATTAGTTCCAGAAACTTGTTGGAGACTGCTTCACAATTTCTTATTTGTGCTTTTTCAATAGATTATGGGACTAAATCCTCCTTTTGGAGTTAAAGCAGCTTTGGCAAACAAATTTATTAATAAAGCTCTGGAGTTTAACCCGAAGCTCCTTATTCTGATTGTTCCACCAGAGGCAGAAAGGTATTGATATGCTGTCTTGCATCTCTCTCTTTGTGTTTCTGTGAATGTCTGTCTGTCTCATTTGCTTGCATTTGCTTCCTTCAACCAGGCTGGACAAAAAGACAACACCTTATGTTCTGGTTTGGGAGGACGATCTGTTTCTCACTGGAAAGGTAAACTTGGATGCTTTGTGAACTTCCTTTTGGTATGCTTGTAACTATTCTTTTCTTTTAAACTGGAGTTTTTATGGTGGCTTCTTGTGGCACCTTCCTTTTTTAGTCATTCTATCTTCCTGGATCTGTTGATGAGAAGGACAAGCAAATGGATCAGTGGAACTTAACAGTGCCACCGCTCTATCTTTGGAGTCACCCTGATTGGGCTGCTGGACACAAGGTTATAGCTGAAAAGCATGGTCACATATCCAGGCAACAGGAAGCATCAGATTTGGGAAGAAACTGCAATGAGACTCATATCCTTGATCATCCAATGGAAGATGTTCACTGTGACGATGGTGATGCCTTTATGGCGACAGATCTTCTGTCACAAAATGTTCGTGGTGATTATGTTGAAACCTCCATGTGGGGAGATCTCTCTTTGGAAAATATTCTTGGTCATTTTGATGGTACTACCATGATGACAGGTCTTCCTCAAAACATTGAAATGGAGGTACCCATGCAAATATCAGATACTGATGAAGGAAATTCACCTGACAAAACTAGTGGGGGAGAAAGCAATGGCGGTGGCTCTGGGGAGAATCAGTCTAGGAAGGCTTCAATGAAGAGGGAGCGGGATAAGAAGGCTGGAAGAGGAATGAGTGAAAAATCTTCTTTGGACAGACATAATGTTGGGAGGAATCTGGGAAGTGAGACATACAAGGGAATTCCTCAAAGTCCACCAGCCAGCATGATTGATGGAAGATCCTCTGTGGAACAACACATGTCCAAATGTGCTGAGATACCTTCACATGTCGGATTTGGCGAAAATGGTCATCAACATTTTGATGAGCAGAGGTTGCCTCACTGTTCTCCAGCCAATGTGTTTGATAGAATATCAATGCTGGAGGGTCACTCTTCCAGATCTACTGAGGTGCCTCCACATGCTGGACTTGGCAATGATGGTTATCATCATTTTGGTGACAAGGGAATGTCTTACCATTCATCCCTCAACATGATCCAAGGAATGCCTTCATTGGACAGCCATCCATCCAAATCCATTGACATACCATCATGTACTGGTTTTGGCAACAATAGTTATCGACATTTTGAGCCTACCACCTCTGGTTCACATATGCAGTTTGGAACAGCATATCACGGAAACACCCAGCCTAGCTTCCCTGATGGTACGGGTTGGAGATACGGGATGAACAACAATGAGTCAGATCTAGCCACATCTCCTCCTCGTTATGGTCAGATGGGAGCATTTCTGCCTCCTACGTTTGGACACTTAGGTTCAATACCTGAGTCATCTTACAGGATGAACATGTCAACCATGGATCAGTACAATTCTCAACTGGGTGGTGCAAACCACCAGAGCGTAACTCATTTGCGATCAGAGCCACCCATGTTGCCTAGAACAAGCTTTAATGATCTTAGAGCACCCCCCGATACCGGATTCCCATCTGGCATGGGCTTTGCTTCTGGTCCTTATGAACCAGGTACCCAAGGTTGGTTGGACCCGTAATTCAGATTTTTTGTTGACTGACTCTTCGAAGGTACAATCTAGTCAAATTTAACAATTTGTGGAGAAATTTTATGTGCTCTCTTACCTAGAATAATTATCATGATTATGCTTACCCAACGATTGTGAGAAAAAGAAATATATTGAGTAGTGTTGAAATTTTTGTTTTTTTCGAAATATTTGACATCATTAAGCATTGTGCATTGATGCCCTCGAAGTGCTATTGGGTGATTTTATTATTGAAGCCATCACATGCGAATAGAATAACTTAAAAGCAAAAGGAAGAGTACGAATAAAAGAGTTCCCACAAAGTTCAATGGACTCTTTGGAGTATGAACCGTGACAACACCACCCAGGCTGATTCAGATGATAACAGAGACGAGCTTACCCATGGATGGTGAGATCAAGAGCTTCATTCAGGTATGGAACTTGGCCAGAACTTGTCTCTGCTATTGCTTTTACATAACACCTTGAATCCCTTCTGGTCTATTGAGGCTTCTTTCTCTCCACCCGATCTTTTTCCTCTTCATAATCTTTCCCTTGAATCTCAATTCCACCAGTCTTGGCAGTCTTGCTCACCAACTTCAAGCTGCTCCTCTGTGCCTTCGAACAAGGCCCTCTCTCCACCCCCATCTAAGCTCTTCTACCTCATATCTCTCGCATGTCTTCCCATCAAGATCAAACAAGAAGATGAAGAGAAATCTCAAGAAACTCCCAAGTCAACCACTATTAGCCCGCCGCTTCCGAGGCCAGTTTTGTTGGGCATCAATTTAGCGCTTTTGGATTTCATCACTTGTGTGTATAGCTATAAAAATTATTTGCACCAAAATGTTCTCTTGGTGCTCTACTGTTGCCATGTTTACCGTCAACTTGAGATCACTTTAGCCATATGTGCAGCCCCCATTAGAGCCATTTTTGGGTTTGAGCTTGAACCACAATTCGATGGGCCTCACCGTGCAGCCTCACTCCAAGACTTTTGGAGTTGCAGGTGGAATCTCATGGTTACGAGTATTCTACGCTCCACTATATACACTGTTACACGACGGGTTTCTACTCACCTGATCGGGCGCACATGGGCTCCTCTTCCCACTGTTATTGCGGTATTTGTGGTGTCGGCCTAATGCACGAGATACTTAAATATTATATAACACGAGCATCTCTCAGGTGGGAGGTGACTTCATTTTTTAATCCTACATGGAATGTGTGTGATCATGGAGGTGGCAGTAAAGAGGGTATCAAGTGGCTGTTACACCCAATGGTTATGAGGCCTCTGGTGGTGGTGTTTGTGGCAGTGACCATCGTTTGACTGTTTTGGCCGCAACTATTGAGGAATGGTAACCATAAGGGAGTTCTTAAATACAACAGACTTTGTTAAGAACAGATTTTATCGATAAAGCAACATTCATTAACATTAAAACTAAGACATGAATTTATTCTTTTCCGTTATCCTTTTCTCTAATTTTAATTTTTTTTACAAAATGTGAATGACTCCATCGATATTTAACTCATGTTGAATGTTCAACTGTGCATGTGATTCATCTTGTTCCATTATTATCAATAAAATACATAAGCCGGATTTTAAGTATTTGGGTATTCAAATGATATTTGATTATATAGTTAGATGATTTTAAATTAAAAATAAAATAATACTTAAATCATTTAAGTATTCAACCGGATATTAAAAAATAGATCATCAAATTATATAATGATATGTATGTTTGTTTATAAAATGTAACGTGTTAAAATGTGACCTCTCTTCTTGTAGCCATATTCACACAATAATTTATCAAATATGAGTGGTTTCAAGGATAAATCACCAATGGTCTGTTTTTTTAATATAAGCATATAAAAAAATTTATTTTAACAATTTGATCAAATTAAATCAGGATTGAATTAGGTAAATAATATTAAATTATAGTTTGATAATCAGATCAATTCGACTATAATATTAATGTCATGTTAACATCATGATGACATTACATAACTAAAGTTTGTGTGAAATCTTTAGTTTTGTTATGTTGATGTTATCAGCCCGATTGACTAGTCAACGAACAAACCCTTTGGTCAACCCAACATTTGATATATATTCATAAATATTGGTTGTGATTATTAATTTGATAAATAATATCCACTTTTATTAACTACATCAATTAAAACATAAGGCTGAAGATTATCCTTTTTCAAGTGTCATATTATTATTAAAATTTATTTTGCTCTTTAGGGTTTATCAATTAATACATAATTTTTCACCAAAATTATAGACTTTCATAGATATGATGTAATTTCCAAACTGAATTGATAAGAACAATATTGAACACACAAAATCCTTGTTTGCAAACAAAATGGCAATTATATGAATTTGAATAAATATAAAAGTAATGTTATATGTATATATTTTTTAGTATACAAATAAGTATATAAATTATGTATCATTATGTGATTTTATATTACTTGATCTTTATTTTAAAATCAATCAATCATATTATAATATATTTTTTATCACTCAATGCAACCCTCTGTCAATTTTGAGTTGATGTCGAATTAGGGCTTGTTTAGGCTCCACCTGATTGAATCCAACCTTACCTAAACTCTGTTGTTTATTCCAAATCAGGCTATTGGGCTCTTAGGTGCAACGGGTGGAGGCCCAAAGGCTCAAAACCATATCAGAAAACCAGGCCCAGCCCCATTTATTTGCCCCAAATTAATCCATTAGGGCTAGAAGTTCTGGCTTCTATCATCTGAACCACCACAAAGGACAGAGAGCGAGCGAGAGCGATATAGAGATATTGAAGGAGAGGATTTGATCTACTCAATCACCTGCTCGATCTGTTCTTTGAAAGGTTCCATTTTTATTTCGTTTTTGCCTTATAATTTCTTATTGACAAATCATCAGCTTTTTTTCCGGTTTAATGCTGTAACATTTAGCTTAGTTTTGGATTTTTTTTTTTAAAGTTTTTGCAGCTTTTCCTAATCTGAGTTTATCCCTAAAATTGTTTTTTCTCTGTAATAAACTATTACTCCTAGCTTCAGCTTCTGGATATGCTTATTTACGTTCATTTGTGAAAGTTCTCTTTGCATAGGTTCTCTAATTTATTTTTTCCGTATCTTGTTGTATTGTATTGGTTGTTTACAGCTAGTAGTTCCAAAGACAGAATACAGATTGGCCCATAAGCTTATTTCTAATGCTGCCCCTGATATGTTCAGCTTAGTGTAATTTTAATTGGATAAATTGAACCAAATTTAAACCTCTTGTTTGTCTCTTCATTTCTTTGCTGAGGGAGCTATCTTGTTGCATTCGGATTTTACCAAGTAGAGTGTTGTTTGCTCTTGTCGGTAATGGAATTAGTTATCAATTTATGGGTTGAATCTTGAATCAGTTATGGTTTGTACTTGTTGTCTTTTGAAACTTTTGGTGTAATATATAATAGCGGCTATTTGTTTGTAGTGGTATACAATGTCTAAACTGCTTTACATTGGTTTTAATTGTAATATTGGTATTTTATTTTAATCAGAACTGAGACATACATGCCAACAAATTGTGTACTGGGATAATGGCTATTGAGGCTTCTACTAAACCAAACATAGTCAGTGATTTTGACGACGATGACGATGATGGTCCAGTAGTTTTCAAAAGGAGTAACACAGCTGCTAAGCAGAACCAAGTGAATTCTGAAGGTAAGAAACCGTCATCATCCACAGCCAATGGTCAAAATGCCAATACTCAGAAGGGTAAGACAACGGTTCCATTTTCCAAGGCATCTCCTATGAGATCTCCCCCGCCTAGTCTAAAAGCATCATCTTCATCTGCCAAGGGGTCACCAGCGAAGTCACCTGTGCTCACTTCAAAGACACCAAGTCCTTTGGATGATCGGTTAAAGCAATCACCACAACCAAATGCATCAAGTTTGGACAAGAAGGAAGATGGTTCAGTTAGTAATGGCCTTGAAAATGATGATGAGGATTTTGAAGACCACAAGCCCTTGAGTGCTAGACTTAAGGGAAACAACAACAATGCTAATAGAGGGCCCAGTGCTCCTAAAGCTGATACATCACCAATTTCTAGGATCAATGTTAAAAGTGCTTTTGATGATTCTGATGATGAAGCTCCATTATCGTCAAGGTTCCCAAAGTCCTGTGGTGGAACATCGGGTGGAAAGCATAGTGATCCTGATGAGAAGAAACCTCTGACATCAAAACTTCAGCAGAATGGTTCAACCACATTGGACAAGCGGCAAAAGTCTTCCTTTGGGTCAATTAAGAGACCCTTAGATAAGGTGAGTTCAACAGGCACATCATCAGCTAAAAAGCCAAAGGTTTCCAATACTTACACAGAAATGAAAGTTAAACAAGTATCGGTAAAAGCAGAACAGAAAGCAGACGATGACGACCATATTCCCATAGCCCAGAGAATGAAGAAATCAATATCATCAGATATAAAAGCAAATTCTACAAAGATAACAAAAGTAACAAAAGTTGATTCGTCTTCATCAAAGAAAATTAACAAGAAGTCCAAGAAAATAATAAAAAATTCAAAATATTCAAAATCAACCAAAATGCTCCCTAGCTCTGGTGATGGGCAGAAAAAATGGACTACTCTTGTTCATAATGGTGTCATTTTTCCACCTCCATACACACCTCATGGAGTTAAGATGCTCTACAAGGGGAAGACAGTTGATTTGACTCCTGAACAGGAAGAGGTTTCACATTCTCTCAAAGACTTCATTTGCATGCTTGAATTTTATGTTCATTCCTGCCCACAATTACATTTGTGAGAAGATATCTACATTGCTACATCATACTTGCTTCAAGTTCATTGTTTTACATATGATGTCTTAAATCTGCAGGTTGCAACAATGTATGCGGTGATGCTAGAAACAGATTACATGCAGAAACCAAAATTCAAAGAGAACTTTTGGACTGATTGGCGTAAATTGCTGGGGAAAAACCATGTAATTCAGAACTTGACGGATTGTGATTTTAAGCCAATTTATGATTGGCATCAGCAGCAGAAGGAGATAAAGAAACAGATGAATTCTGAAGTAAGTTTGTTGCACTGTAAACTTGGTGGTTTGACATGCAAAATGACAAAATGTTGAGTTACTATTAGGTTCCTCATCCCTTGCCTCTGTAAACATTTCCTTTTTTCCCTAGTTTTTAATTTCTTGCCTGTGTCTCTGATACGAACCTTAGGAGAATTACACCTCAAAAGCTAGCTATTGAGATGGGAGAACCCAAGACCATATAAACCCCACACTAGTTGCCCATATTTTCCAATGTGGGATCCAAATCCCATACCTTGCACTTGGGATCCTAACATACCACCACGCTCCGTAGCCCCGGCACCTATGCGGGCTGGCTGTGCGCTAGCTCCCTGCTAGCCCCGGGCGAACACTACAATGCCGGCGTCACCACCTGCGCCGCACGATTGCAACTGAGAGACATGGTGATGACTTTGATACCAAATGATACGAACCTTAGGAGAACCACACCTCAAAAGCTATCTATTGAGATGGGAGAGCCCAAGACCATATAAACCCCACACTAGTTGCCCATACTTTCCAATGTGGGATCCAAGTCCCATACCTTGCACTTGGGATCCTAACAGTCTCATTAGTTGTTTTTTATCTTGTTGACTAGTTTACTTACAGGGCATTGACCAATGACCTTGACCCACCAATACAGCACTTAATTTTTCATTTTATTAGAACATTTTTGCATTTGTTTATCCAGTTCAAAGCATTGGAGTAAATGGTTGTTTACTTTGGTATGTTTATTGGTTCATGAGGAACTATGCCTTTTGTTAGAATAATGGAACTATGCATACCCATTTTGAGTACATATTTATGTATGTCAACATGTGATCGAGTGATTTTGAATTAATGAGAAAGTAACATCTAATCACATAATGACACATATAAGTGTGTACTAATTTGTGTACTCAAAGTGGGTACACATAGTATTACTCCTGTTAGAAATCAAGCATTTTCAATGGAGTTTGCAGGCTTCCAATTGCCACAATGGAAGACACTTCCCTTAAAATGAAGCATGTTTGCATATTACTAAGCTAAAGACTGTAAATCAGTTCGGGGGTACATCATAAAATTCTTCGTTGCTTTAAGTAGGAATTTGCGAAATTGCTTATCTAAGCTTTTGACCCTTTTTAGATAGGTTATGTTTGTGGATAATGGACTAAATTTTTTTTTCTCTAAATAATTTTAATGCCATAATCTCGGATTCTATCTCTTATTTCTGGGTTACCTGCTTTTGGGCTCTGAAACCATCTATCTTGCTCCATACTTGAATGGAATCTGATTCCTTTCCCTGATCTTCCTGATTTGCATTGCAATGGTAATTATAAATGTTTTTAGATTTGGTTACATGTCAGTTTTCACTTTATGACTGCTGTTAGTAGTCCTGTATTAAAACCAAGATTTGTGCTTTAATCTTCTTATTCCGGCAGAATTTATATAATCGTTCAGTTTGATAATAATTAATGTAAAAGCTTCTGTTCTTGTAGGAGAAGAAGGCTGTGAGAGAAGAGAAAATGAAACAAGAGGAGAAGTATATGTGGGCTATTGTTGATGGTGTCAAAGAGAAGGTTACCATTTATCTTGCTTTTTTTTTTTTTTCCTGAAGTCTCAGTTTCTGACTGTAGAGTGATTTATCTATGGACTATTTGTTGTGTTAGCCATTTCCACTTCTAGTTTGTGTAATTAACTTACTCTAGTAGTAGTAGATGATGAGCCCTATTCAGAATACAGCCTTAAGAAATTTCTTCTGTGTTTGATTGATTTTTTCTTTTTTGAGGTAGACTGAAGCCCATTAGACTCCTTTTTGTGATATTAGCAACATTCTCTTTGGGCTAACAGGTGATGCCATTCTACCATGACAGCTGCTCGGTGAAGTCTATCTTTGTGAATCCCTTCATCCTATATCTTTCAACATTTACTGTTTTTTTACACGGTGCCTTTCTTTTTAAGGAGGCTTACTGTGTTTAAGGTTGTCTTTTTTAATCGTTACTTCTTAAATATGTTAGGATTGAGATGAAATGGTTCTTTGGCTATCTTCTTTAGTTTATATGATCTTTTTTGCTGTCACTTTTGTCATGGTCTAGTGCCCTTGCCCATGTGTTTTGATTGCTACTTACTACTACTACTACTAATAGTTAGCTAATGTATGTGCTGTTGTCTGAAGTGTATGAATTTATGTTTGAGTAGTTAATTTTTCTTATTTCTAGAGGATTGGTGCTGATTGATAATGTATATCAGGTTGGGAATTTCAGAGTTGAACCACCTGGGCTATTTCGAGGCAGGGGAGAGCACCCAAAGGTTCTGCTGACATCTTTTGATAAATGATTGAAAATTAAGAACTGTTTACCGAAAGAGTGATGGTATTTATACTTTTAATGAGTACCAATTTGTGTACCAATGATGATATGTTATTACATGATTGAATGATTTTGAATTAAGAATAAAGTAATATCCAATCATATAGTGATATATCATTATAAGTATCCAAATTGGTATTCATTATAAGTGTATATAATATTGCTCTTACTGAAATATCATGGGTATCAATTAAATTTGCACTAGTCCTTACTGCTTCTGAAGGAAATTGATTTTTTTTCTTTGTTTGTTTTTTTGTTCTTAATAGATGGGGAAGCTGAAAAAACGTATCCGTCCAAGTGACATTACCATAAATATTGGGGAGGATGCCCCGATTCCTGAATGTCCGATCCCTGGTGAAAGGTTTATTTCTCAATATTTTTCATGGGGGAAGGGAAGGGATAGGCTTTTTCTATTTCAGATATTTAGGAACTCTTATTCTTTAGGTTTTTGTAACTCCTGAGTTTACCTTGGCAGCTGGAAGGAAGTAAAGCATGATAACACTGTCACATGGTTAGCTTTCTGGAATGATCCAATTAATCCAAAGGAATTCAAGTATGTGTTCCTGGCAGCTAGCAGTTCCTTGAAGGGACAAAGTGACAAAGAAAAATATGAGAAAGCAAGAAAGCTGAAGGTATTCACCTGCGTGCTTCTTTTCTTGGATAGCCAAGTTTTTTCTCTATGCTATTTTTCTTTTGGTAATATGTAACAAGTTTTCTGTAGCTAACCCTATGCTTAATTGCAGGATTACATAGAGAGCATTAGAGCATCTTACACTAAGGATTTTACTAGCAAAGATGTTTCAAGGAGGCAAATAGCAGTTGCGACCTATCTTATTGATAAATTAGCACTTAGGGCGGGTAACGAGAAGGTATTCTATGTGTGTGTATCGTATATATAATTCTGTTGATAGTTTTGAGTATGACAGCTCTTCTGTTACATTGAATTGTGTGGTATAGAGGTGTGGTTCTTTTCCTGGGTGCAAAGATGTTATGAGCAGCTCCAAGTTTTATGACTAGTACCATTCACATCTTGATTTATTTTTTCTTTTCCTCTTCACATTGCAAGAAGCTTTTCCAAATTAAGTTCTATTTATATCGTTTCAACTAGATAAAAGTTTGAACTATTTTAACCTTGTTTTGTTTCTGTGCTTTTGGATTGTATTGAGTTATATTCAATATTTTGTCATTGTTAGGATCAAATGTGTATTTATTTTCTGTCTGAAGTGTCATATACCTTGGGCTTTTCTATTTTTGGCTGTTTCTTTTTCTTGTTTCCTTGTGTGTTATTGGAACATGTGCCACCATTCTATATGTGGTGCTTACATTTACCTTCTGCATTTTGGGCTGCCAAAATTCTGATAGCTGTTGCACTGTTTATAAGAAATTTATGAAGGTTTCTTTGTTTTTTGGTTGACTTCAACAGGATGATGATGAAGCTGATACTGTTGGTTGCTGTACATTGAAAGTGGGGAATGTAGAGTGTATCCCTCCAAATAAGTTAAAGGTATTGTTGCTAATGTCTGACAAGATTCAACATTAGTGCATTTTATTTTATAAATACAAGATTGGAAAAGTTATGAGAAGAATGATTGAGAGCAATTGGTACCCGTGCTGGGAAACTTAACAAAGTTTATAGAAGTTCAATTTTTCACCTCCTAGCTAATAATATTCCACACCCTTTGGTTTTAGCCTTCTAGCTGGAAGTGTTAATATGTCTATTCCTGTTTGATCAATCAGTTTGACTTCCTTGGTAAAGATTCAATTCAATATGTAAACACAGTTGAAGTTGAGCTTCCTGTGTACAAGGCAATTGGGCAGTTTCAAACTGGTGAGTAAATGACCAATTACATTGGGTTACATGGATTTTTTTTATCATTATTGTGTCTTATGCGTGTTTTTTCTTTTGTCCAGGAAAGAAGCAAAATGATGATCTGTTCGACAAGCTGGATACAGCTAAACTGAATGCTCATCTGAAGGAACTCATGCCTGGTCTGACGGCTAAAGTTTTCCGTACATATAATGCCTCAATTACATTGGATGAGATGGTAAGTTGTTAGACAGAGAATGGAATCATCTTTCTGCCTTCATTGAGTAAATATCTATGGTTTTTTAATTTGTGGGAAAGAAGTTATAGGAAAACGTGATTACTGTGGGCATATAATTGTGTTTTGGAAATTTCCAAATATTTTTGTGGATAAGTAAAATAGCGTTAAAAACTATTAAGTTGGGCCTTATGTTTTGTTTTGCCCTTAACTATTTCATTGAAAGATTTGTTTGATCATTTTATAATTTTACACGGACATTATTTAGTATTTCTATCTAGCTTGATCTTTATTGGGTTTTGTTTTTCAATTTCCTGCTATGATATAAATCCTTCTGAATATTGTTTTGCCTTTTACAGTTGAGTAAGGAAACTAAAGAAGGTGATGTTGCAGAAAAGATTGTTGTTTACCAGACTGCTAACAAAGAGGTAAAGACGGGTACTAAAACAAAATTACTTGGCAAATGATGATGCTTATCATGATTTACATTATGACATTGATAAATATGGCTTTTTCTTTGCTGTAGGTTGCAATTATTTGTAACCATCAGCGGTCTGTTTCGAAATCACATGGTGCGCAGATGACAAGATTGACTGAGAAAATAGAAGAGCTCAAGGTAATACCACGTCTGGATCAGTGGGAAATTTAGAGCTCTCATGGTTGAGAAATATCATTGGTGGAAAATATTTATTTTTTGGTTGACTGTTCATAAATTTTCTGATGAAAAATAGGGATGTGTTTGTATACTTGGTGTTGGATTGGTGCTTGATGCTTCCATGTTTCAAGCCCCTTCTAAACATGCTCTTTGGAACTTCATTGATTCCACTCAGAACTTGTCGTGGTGGAACTGACTTTGTAATTTTGCTTGTAGGGTGTTCTGAAAGACCTGAAAATTGATTTGGACAGGGCTAGAAAAGGGAAGCCCCCATTGAAGGATTCTGATGGAAAGCGAAAGAGGAATCTGACCCCTGAAGCGTAATATAACTTTGCTACCGTATTTTTGGGCTCTTAATGCATTTTCATATGATGTTAAATTATTGTTTATGATTTAATGAACAGGATAGAGAGGAAGATAGCTCAAACCGATGTGAAGATTGAAAAAATGGAACGAGATATGAAGACTAAAGAGGATTTAAAAACTGTGGCTTTGGGCACATCCAAGATCAATTACCTTGACCCTAGAATCACAGTCGCATGGTGCAAGCGACATGAAGTTCCTATTGAGAAGGTAAATTACTTCCACAATTGGATTCAGGTTTAAGTAAATTTTCTTTTCCAACAATATCAGCTCTCGACTATCTGGACACAATTATGAAATTGCATCTAGTTTCAACCATGGTAATGTATTACAGCATGTTGCCCTTTAATCGGTTTGTCATCGGTTATCTGTTATCTTGCAGATTTTCAACAAGTCTCTTCTAGCAAAGTTTGCTTGGGCAATGGATGTCGATCCTGAGTTCAGATTCTGAAATTTCAGAGCGGTGCTTGCCTCTACACCCTCTCTTGACCAACCCAAAGGACCCAAAAAAGAAAAAGAAAAAAGAAAAAAGTAAAAAAGAAAAATAGGCCAGCTCCTTACCGGCTTCTTCACTTTCTTATTACAGTTACTCAATTTTTTTATCTCTGTTCAACCAGAAAATTCATGTTGTATGGTCATCTAATCTAATGAGTTAAAGTTCTTCCTTCATAGATTTTTCTTTTTAGACTATTACTGAAATTGTTGTTATAAACTTTCTAACACCTGCTACTAACAGTAAATGTCAAAAGTACATTCTAAAGTGCTTGAAAACAAAATCTTCTGTGTATTCTTCAATATCAGAGATTTCTGAACATTCTTTGTAAAGCATTTCTGGTAGACCAGTTGTTCTCTACTGCAGTTGCTTAGAAGCATGGAGATATGACTGCTGATACTGATACAATGGAATTTATGGTAACATTGAAATTATTCTAGGAGTGAAGGAAGCCATTCAAATTTATTCACGCCCAGATTTGGCTACGGAAACCTTATTTGTGACGCACTGTTGTAGGCTTGCGGCACACAAAAGAACCCGACAGGGGGGAATTAGGGATCAGTCTAGTCATATCTATCATCATCATTCTTATTGTTGTCATCATCGACATCAATGTCACGGTCACCTCCATGGCCGTAATTGTCGTGATCTTTTCTGCCGTTTCCGATTTTCTGGTTGTTCTGGGTGTCGCGGTCTCCACAACTGGATTCAGTTCCACCATTCAACACCAAAATTGGACTCTTTCACATTAGTTTCTCCAGTGCTCTTCTCTGCAAAAGAGATCAAATAACATAGAAAACATTAGTACTAGAAATCAGAAGCTAAATAATTAAGCTTGATGTATTATCAATGGGTACAAACCCCTCGCCGGTTTCTATAAGTATCATATTTCTCAGATACCGTACCCCTCGGAGGGAAATAATAAATGTGAAAGACGAGTTATACTACACTATGCTTGTCTTCTAAATTGTCATCATCTGGTGTCGTGGTGTAGTTGGTTATCACGTCAGTCTAACACACTGAAGGTCTCCGGTTCAAGTCCGGGCCACGCCACTTTTTCAATTTGAAAATGTTTTTGCATGCCATATATCTTTTCCTGGACTCTTCTCTGCGAAAAGACTACATCGTCTGCTTGTGTATGAAAAATTTAGGACGTCTACATAATGTAATCTCCTACATTCATATTTCTTCGAGTGAAAATTAGAGAATTAGAGGAATTGATAGGAGGGTTAATAATCTTTGTTTGATTACAATGAAATGTCTTAAGATGAAATATATAAATAAACTAAATATAGAAGTGAAGAGTGTTCTTTTAAAACCCGGCTCAGATTAATAGATTGGATCCAAAATCAAGATCATATCAAATTTAATTTAGGTCATGACTAAATTAAATCAAATTGAAATCAAAAAAATAGTTTCGAATTGTAGTTTAACTATTTAATCATATCAATCTTACCGTCATATTGATATTATGATAATATCATATGATAACCATATTATACTAATATCATTGATTCAATCAATCGATTAGATTAATCAACCCAGTAAATTTATTATTTAATTAAGTCATTTTCCGATCTAGCGGTCTAGCCAGGGAGATCTAATTATATTTTTTTTATTTTAAACACGGAAAGAAGCGAATGAGTCTTATCGACTCTCTTAGCGAATCACTTGCATTAATTTATTACCACAAAATTGATTGCAGGTGAAGTTTCCATTTAAGCAAACTAATCTTGTTTGTATGCTATTTCATGGTCAAATATATCAATATCTATGCATATATATATATATATTTAGATTTTGTAATATTTTTGGAGTAATAATCTGATTAACTATTAAGGTATTATCTATTTTGGATAGACAATTCAAGGTGATTTTGTTTCTAGGTTTTGTAACCCAAAAATTATCTTGATAATTTTAAGAAGTTCATAAAGTATTTAATCAATCAAATTATTTCATCCCTAACTGATGTGTGATATACAAATATAGTACAAATATACTTAAGATCTTTTTGATATATAAGATTTGTTTAAGGGTATCACATATACCATCTTTTATAGGACTCAACGGTTGAGTCTCATAAAAGGGGTGTATGTGATATCTTTAGACAAATTCTATATCAGTAAAACATGTAAAAGATGTTGAGTCTATCTGTACTCTACTTGCGTATCTCACATTAGTTAAGGATGAGACGATTTGATTGGTTAAATAATTTGTGAGCTCTTTAAAACTGTCAAAACATGTTTTGAGTTGTAAAACTCAGAAGTAAAACTATTCTGAACTATATGTTCAAAGTGGACAATATCTTGATAATGAATCAAATTATTACAAAGACCCTTATGATGGATTATTGGACTATTCTCTCAACAGTTTACTAGCTTCAGTATAAACATCAGAAATAAGAAATCAATTTAGTGATAAATTGATCAAATGTAAGCTATCAATCACAGTGATAGAAGGATGAATTACGAATTTATCAATTAAACCGATTTACCACGTACGTTGTCCAGTTTATGTCTTTATCATAACCAATCTTTCAAAGATAAACTCTTGAATCTTCTTAAGCACCACCGCAAGTCTTCTCTACAAACAATAGGCTATTAATTAACTTCACATACATATTGAAAAAATACATAAAGTAATATAAGGACCCCTCTTGCTTGATAGATCTTTGACACTTGGAATAGGGTTCTAATATTTTATCACAATCAGAAAAAACCTATGCAACCTTTTCTTTCCAAGTGCCTTCTATAAATAGAGGTTGTTCCTTGCACATTCTTCACCAAGTTACCAAGCTATCTTTTATATTTTGTTTTGCAATTGCAGCTTGAAAAATATTTGCATCGTCAAAAATGGCTTTCTCCAAGACCTTCCTTCTTCTTGGCCTCGCCTTTGCAGTTGTCCTTCTCATCTCCTCCGAGGTGACTGCTCGTGAGCTTGCTGAGACCACCCGTAAGTTCATTTTGGTAAAAGAGTTGCATATATATGTTCATAGTTTTTCTTTGCTTGTATATAATAGCTTTATTTAACGATCTTTTTTGCAGAAGAAACCAACGTGGAGCAGTCTGACCACAAATTCGGCCACGGACATGGCCACAGTCACAAACACGGCCACAAACATCGCCACAAACACCATGGAGGGCACCCTGCCGATGAGACAAAGGAGGTCGAAAATTGAAGCTGGAGGGAACTAGAGAATCTTTGGTTTCTTACTTGGTCGAATAAGTTTGTACGTATGTGTGTGTCAATAATAAGTGTTCGAGGATGTGGACTTTAATGTATTACATAATAAGGAAAACATGTATACAGGTTTTGTCATGAGATGTGTTCTCCTATTTGCAATAACCTAATTGTTAAGTTGCCTCGGTTAGGCCAAACCAATTTTGAATTTGATTTTCAATTTAATAACTCAGTTTAAAATTATTTATTTTATTGATAATATTATTCATTCTTTCAATGATATTATTTATTTATTTTTGATAATTTTATAATAATATTATATATCAATTTAAATAAGTTTAAATTAGAAATTAGAAATTTAACTTAAACTTAGTCGTTAGAAGCAATAACACGACTACTTACTTTGCCTGTCGTCTAAATGAGCTCAACTGGTTGATTACGCAATGATGGAGCCATAATCACACACCCTAATTGCAAGGTATACACTAAAACTTGAGGGTGGACAGATAAAACAAAGGTAATAGAGGGGGCTATTTGTAATTACTGCTTCTCTGAAGCTTTCATGTAGAACTTGTAAATGCCAACCACGGCAAAATGGTTGACTTATGCTGTCAGGAGTCGGCGAAGGAAGGGCTGGGATTAAAAAACCAGCAGCACCTAAACCCCCACAAATATAAAGAAAGCGTTAATTTGATTTTCTCTATGTTTACTCCAAAACTTGGGGTATTGATTAAAATAACCCATTTTTTCCTCTTTCGTGTATATATATATATATATATATATATATATATATATATATATATATATATATTTAGAGTCACTTTTTTTTTCTTATTATACATATATAGTTTAAAATATAAAATATCTGCAATGTTCTTATGTTTTGTACTCATCCAGCCAAAACTCATTCAACCAAACACAAACTCATCCAGTTGAGACATAAAACCTCACTCACTCACCCAACCAAGACTGAAATATAAAATGAAATGAGATGAAAATATGAAAGAAAAGTTAGCCGGGTGGTTGGTCGAATGGCTGGCCAAGTGGTTGGTTGGTCGGTCGGTCAAACACCCATCTAATTAATTTATTTTTAAAAAATTGATTGATCAACCAATTTATTTTTAAAAATTGGTTGGTCGGATGTTTGGTTGGCCAACCAACTCATCCAGCCAACCCTAAAATCTTATTCTTTTAAAAGTAAATTCAATTTAAAAAAATGACTATATTTATATAATAGAAAAAAAAAGTAGTCATATATGTATAAAAAACAAAAGAAGATGACTATTTTAATTAATATTCCCCATAAACTCAATTCACTATATTGTGTCTTTGAAGAAACTGTTACAAAATTTTTTACAATTGTGTGACTTATGAAATAAAAAAATCACAAAACATTTTTTGAACTATTTAATTCTTATAAGAGTCCCCTAACCCTAATAGTCTCTCGCTATTCTATAAGTATCTTTCACAATTTGAGATTATTTCTTCTAATAAAAGGTAATATATTTATAAAGGAAAGACACTTACAAATCTTCTAAACAAATAATCTAAAATTTTCATATGGAATAATAGCAAGATTCAAGTTATAATCAACAGGAAGAGCATTAAATAATGTATTTAACTTGTGTGCTTTTTTTTTTTTTTTAAAAACTTGTACAAGGCATTTTGAATTGAAAAAAGGCCAAAGGACTATTTCCCACCCAAAGTATGTTATACTATCAACTTTTCACCTATTAACTATGAAAATCTTATTTACCCAGCTATGAACTTGTTAAAATTAAAGGTTTAAAGGGTAAAATCTTTATTTTATTTATAATATTAAAAATAAATTAAAATTTAATCTAGTATTCCCTCCTAACCCCTAAAAACTAACAATTTTTCCCTAGACCAAGTTTTAAAAAATAGCATTCTCCTCCTAGGGTTTAGCTTTCAATCCCCGATGCCAAATCCAATGTCATCGTCGACGACAAAGCTTTCCAGAGGCATTACCATGCTCTGACGGTTTTTCTTTTCTCCTTTGGAACATCGGTCGATCGAGATCTGACCTGACAAATCGAAAAGCTTCTTCGGGAGATGAAGTTATTTGTTTTTCACGGCTCCTCTAACGTCAATCGGGAGTCCAAATAGGTGGAGAAAGACTGTCAGAGGAAGAGCCAACGATAAAGGAGCCGGAGATGACATCAGAGATTTCGAAATGAAACCCTAGGGGGAAATTGTCATTTTTTAAAACTTAGGCTGGAGAAAATTTTTAGTTTTTAAAGTTTAAGGGGGTAAAAAGAGATTATATTTTAGTTTTTTTTTTAATATTATAGATAAAATGATGATTTTACCCTTATTACTGTTAATTTTAACTACTTATGAGTAGGTATTTTGGATTATCAAAGTTAAAGAGGAGAAACTTGGGAATACAGTATACCTTGGGTGGGAAATAGTCCTGTGACTTTTTATAATGAAAAAAAATCATTATAATGCTCACAACACTAGTTAAGTATCCACCATTTCTTAGAGCTGGTTTGACCTAAGGATATTAATGTGTTGAACTCAAACTTGAATTGAGATATTATCACACTGATGAGCCTGAACTCTCTATTAACCTATTTATGGAGATATAACTGTAACTAAGGGTATATAGGTTGAAGAAGATTCATTTTTAATCTATTAGATTTTAGGTTAAAAAGAGAAAAATAATGTTATTTACACTAGTTTTAAGTAACAATTGAGCGTAATTATCATATGATTAAATATTATTTTACTTTTAATTCAAAATCATTTAATTACATGAAAACATATTATTTAAGTGCCTAATTAAATAAGATTAAAATTGAATACACATAATTTGATTGAAAGAGAAACAACCTAGTTTTGTCCAACAAACTATGGACCTAAACATGCAAATGAAACCGTGTGAGGAAAGTAGAGTATAAGCCTTCTTGGTCAAGGTGGGGGGCTCCCATTGAAGTTGCCAGTGAGGCAAGCAATAACGCAATTAATTATTTTTTTTAATTTTATTAATATATTTTCTAATGATTTTTTACATACATATAATGATATTAATATTCTTTCACCTATGTGTATATACACACACACACACACGATTTAAAGTACAAGCATCCATGCAAACTTCTTTGCGACCTTCTTTTTAATTACCTTTCGAAGGATTATCAACCTTTATTATTGTACGCTCAAATCTATATGCAAGAGTATAGGGCCAAAGTTAGGTTTGCTAACTTTAAACTTAAAATTTAATTTCTTAACCAATAGTTCTACTTGTAATAAATTAATTTTTGGGCTTTATTAAAGAGTTTGTAGCTTTTGGGTGAGAAAATCTTGTTAGTCCATCATATAATATTAATCTTATGTTAATCTATTAGCAATAAAGTACTGGGATTTAATTTCATGAAATATACAACGATATTTCATGTTCAAAAAAAAAATTATTATATGATTAATTAGATTATTTAAAATTAAATATAAAATGAATAATTAGATTATTCAATTATACGATAAAACAATTTGTTTATATCATTATTATTCACTGTTTTTATATATAGTTTTACTCATTTTAATTCTAAGAAGTTAAATAGAATAGTATATTATTCTTGATGTAAGAAAAATTTTTCTTTTTAATATAAGACTTTCTTGATCTATTTAGGATATTAATATTTGCTATATATGATTTGAAATACATATGGAATGAAATCAAAATATTCTTGACACATCCATGCATTACGAGTAGATCAGTTAGCTAAGATGTAGCTTCTTAGGTATGAGACAAAGGATTCAAATTTGATTTTACACTTTCACAAATAGACTGAGTGTACACGTTAATATCTTCTAATAAATCAATGTTGAAGTGTGAGACTGTGGTATCTTTAGGTAAATCTTATATTGATAAAATATGAGAAAAATATTGGGTCTATCTATTCTTATATGTATATCTTATATCAATTAAAGATATAAGAATTTAGGTGGTTAAATAATCTATAAACTCTTTAAAACTGTCAATAAATGTTTTAGGTTGTAAAACTACTCTGGATTGTGTATTTAAAATAGATAATATCTTAATAATAGATCAGACTATTAGATTAAAAATGTTATAAATTTGATCCAAATGGAGTAATAAATCCATTTTATGGTCAATTCAAGACAGATGAGTTAAGCATCCTCAACTTAGAAAATAATATAATTTTAAATTTGATGGAAGTCTAAAATTTGGCATTTGACTTGGATGGGACCAAACCACGTACAAATTCCTGATGAAAATGTAATTAGCTTTCTCTTAGATATGTAAAATAATGTTGGCAATTACCTCGAGCAAAGACAGTTTGGCCGAGTGGTCTAAGGCGCCAGATTTAGGCTCTGGTCCGAAAGGGCGTGGGTTCAAATCCCACAGCTGTCATTTTTTAATCAATGACTTAATGACTTGCTTCTAACTTTGTTTTAAAAACTAATAATCTAACCCAAATAACTTTTTGTTGACTTTATGTGTTATAACACCTTAATTTTAGGATTTAAGACTCTTACCCCTACTTTGTATTTGTCCTGCTTTTAGGTTCACACTAAAACTAGATTTATCCCAACAAAATAATCCTAAGGTTTTAAAAATAACTAAAATCTCCTTGCATCAAAATAAGTTAATCCCTGGCAAACTAATTATACGTAGTACACATTCTCTTTTCATAAAAGAAGTTTCAAAGACATATAATAATTATAATACGGAGTCGATAGAACGTACAAATACTACCATGCATGCTTCCTTAATATAAAACATTCCACCCACATCCTCCACCACACTTATTTATTCACACACACTCTGAAAGCTTAGCAACACTATTTGAGCTTGTAATTAAGAAACTAAAATTTCTCTAGTTCCCTCCGCCTTTAGTTTCATCGGCAGGGTATCCTCCATGTCCGCCACGTCCGCCATGTCCATGTCCGCCATGTCCTCCATGTCCGCCATGTCCTCCATGTCCTCCATGTCCGCCATGTCCTCCATGTCCACCATGTCTACCATGTCCACCATGTCCCTTCCCGAATCCATGGTCCACCTCGCTGGTTCCATCTGCAAAAGAAATCATGTATGAATGAATGTACCGTCTAATTTCACAAGGGCTAGGATATATATATCGTCATGCAATAAAGCAACGCCTTTAAGAGCGTGAGAAAGAAACTTACAGGCTAGGGCGCTTTCACGAGCAGAGATGACCTCAGAGGAGACGAGGAGAACAGCAAAAGCGAGGGTAAGAAGGAGGAAAGTCTTGGAGAAAGCCATTCTTGTTAATGTATTATGTTTTTTAAGCTTTTTTCTAATGTGCTCAAGAGAGTGCAAGAAATGCCCTCTATTTATAGAACTTAATTTCTCTGAAAGAGAAGGGTCCACTAATTTTGTTTGATTGTGATAAAATAAAATAATAGAATCCTAGTTTTAGAATCAAAGATCAAGAGGGACCTCCTATAATTTTTTATTTATTTCTTTTGCTGCTTGCTACCGACGTGGATTCTACTCAAGTAATATAAATAGGGTTAACTCAAATTCAGAGTAGTTAAATTGAGCTAGAGCTTGATTTAATCAGTTGGCGAACGCTGATATTCAGGAAAAGATGGTAAATTGTTGAATGAGAAGAAGAAAAATAGTTTAAAAAAAAAAGTTAGAACTCTAATACAGTGACATTGATGAGTCTTGAAACTCAAATTCAATTTTTGAATTGAATTTTTATCTCACATTTTATTTATTTAAGTCAAATATATATACAAATCTGAATCGGCTCAAATTAAATTCACCCGTATTAGTGAATTGGGTTATTGTAACTAAGATGCATGGTAAAATAAATACTTGTCTTGGGGTGGCAAATCGGTTTTAATTTACAATTAAGTACCTAAACAATTTAATTATCACACTGATTGCTAAGTAAAATTCACATGACTCTCAGCCTTTCCCTTCAAAATTTCACCAAATTCATTAGAATATAATAGACACATATTGCCTTGTGTATATATCTCAATTTACATCCTTGTATGTCTTTCAAGCACGTATACAGACTACCCAAATGTTATTAACATCGTAATCTTGGAATCCTAATCACCCCATTACTTAATCATTCCTAGGCTGATTGACATAGCCAAATGAAAAACGAAATACAAGTTGCTGAGAATTAAAAATTATAAAGAGATATGTTACAATCTAATAATCTAATGAACTACCAAAATTTTCTCACCCGAAAGCTACAGCCTCTTTCATAAAGTTGAAATTATTTATTATATCTTGTTCGATAAATATTGGAAATGGATCCATGTTTATCCTTGCACGTCAAAAAAGATGGCCGCAAAGAAGTTTGCATAGACGAGAACCATGAATGCTTGTATTTTAAGTCATATATATATATATGTAGAATAGGTGAAAGAATATTTATATTATTATATGTACGTAGAAAATGGTTAGTAAATATATATTAATAAAATTTAGAAAAATAATTAATTACATTATTGCTTGCCTCACTGGTAACTTCAGTGGGAGCCCCCATCTTGACCTTGAAGGCTTAAACTCATACTTTCCTCACTTGGTTTCATTTGCATGCTTAGGTCCATAGTTTGTTGATCGAAACTAGGTAGTTTCTCTTTTAATCAAATTATGTGTATTCAATTTTAATTATATTTAATTGGATACTCAAATAAAAGATTATCATGTGATTAAATGATTTTGAATTATAAATAAAATAACGTATAATCATATGATAACATATCATTTAATATTAAATTGATGCTCAAAACTAGTATAGATAACATTATTTTTCTCTTTTTAACCTAAAAATATAATAAATTAAAAATGAAGCTTCTTCGACCTATATATCCTTAGTTACAAATATATCCTCATAAATAAGTTAACTGAGAGCTCAAGTTTGTCAATATGATAATATCTTAATTCGGATTTGAGTTTGACACGTTAATATCTTTAAGCCAAACTAGCTCTAAGAAAGGGTGGGTACTTAGCTAGCATAGTGAGCGTTATCATGATTTTTTTAATTATAAAAGTCATGTATTAATTGATTATTTGAGGCTAGGAGGACATCGCGTTGAATTGGCCTAAACCAAATATTTGTTTTGTTGAAATTTTTGGATTTTGGGGGGCAGGTTTTTTTAATCCGGTCTTCCCGCAATGATGCGGGTTTCTTGCCCATGGTTGCAAGTCTTACATTTATTTTTAACAAAACTGCGTACTCATATTATTAAATATTTAATTAGATATTTAGGTAATATATTATTATATAATAAAATATAATTTAAATATTTAATTATATACTTAAATCAATATTGCTCAATTAGTGCCGGCAACCTCAACTAAACACACTCATGATAAGGGTTGAATTTAAAACGAATCGAGTTCAAACTTAGCTTGATTTGTATCTAGTAAAACTTGAGTTCGAGTTTGAACTCATGAAAACCAAGCTCGAACTCAGTTTGACTTGTTTCGAGCTCAAGTTTTTAACTATTTCGTTATTAAAACGATATCGTTTTAATACATATTGATTGAAACAACGTCATTTTATATCGTAATTTTTAATTGATAAAATTTAACGAATAGCTCGAGCTCGAACGAGCTTGTATAAGACTAGCATATTTCAAACTCATTTGAACTGAATTCGAGCTCGAGCTTGAACAGACTCAGTTCAAATCCAATCCTACTCATGATATTACAACGTCTACCATTCTTACCAGTTCTTTCTAGAAGCTTAAGAGAAATAACAATATCAAGTAGCCCCTTTTATTCTCTTTTCTGCATTATCACCCTCAAGTTTTTACTATTTATCTAATCGGGGAATGAGATTATGTTTTATACTATATAGATGGTTCATCAACCACTTAAGCTCATTCAGCCCACAAGCATGTTCTTCCCCGTAACAATTAGAGATGAATTCAATTAAAACTAAATCAAGTGTGTTTTGGATTTGTTTAAACTCAAATTAAATCCATAATACTGAGAACTAAAATTCAACTTCATTCGAATTGATATATAATATTATTAAAAAATTATCAATAAAATGAATAATATTATTGAATAGATAAATAATATTATCAATGAATAAAAAAACTGATCTCTAACCAAGTTGCTAGGTTGAAACATTAGTTCGAGAGTGGTTTATTCGAATCAAATCAGTTCCGAATGAACACAACTCTACTACCAATAAGATAATTGCGACAGGAGAACACTTCTTATGAAACACAATTACATATGACAATATATGTATAAATATGCATGCTTCCTTATCATATGAAACATTAAAGCCCACATCCTCACACTCTTATTATTGAAACACACACACACGTACAATCTTATTCGAGCTAGTAATAAACCAAACTTCCTCTAGTTTCCTCAGGCTTCAGATTCCAGCGCCTGTGTTTCATCGGCAGGGTGCCCTCCATGGTGTTTATGGCCACCATGGTGGTGTTTGTGGTGGTGGCCGTGACCGTGGCCATGTTCGTGTCCGTGTCCGATTCCATGGTCAGCATAATTGGACTGCTCCGTGTTGGTTTCCTCTACAAAAGAAATCATACATAGGAATTATAACGCTGTTATAACAAGCAAAGAAAAGTTATAAACATATATATGCAACTATTTTACCAAAATGAACTTACGGGTGGTCTCAGCAAGCTCACGAGCAGACACCTCAGACGAGATAAGAAGGACAACTGCAAAAGCGAGGCCAAGAAGAAGGAAAGTCCTGGAGAAAGCCATTCTTGACAATGCAAATATTTTTTAAGCTGCAACTGCAAAAGACAAAATATGAAAGATAGCTTGGTAATTTGGTGAAGAAAGTTGCAAGAAACGGCCTCTATTTATAGAAAGACACATGGAAAGAGAAGGGTCCAAAGGTTTTATCTGATTGTGATAAAATATTAAAACCCCAGTGCAAGAGTCAAAGGTTTATCAGGCAAGATGGGCCCCTAGATCTTTTATTTTATGTATTTTTCAATGTGTATGCATGTGAAGTTAACTAATTGCCTAATTTTTGTAGTGAAGGCTTGCGGTGGTGCTTAAAAAAGATTCAAGAGTTTATCATTGAGAGATTGATTATGTAAAGACATAACAAACTGGACGTGGCAAATCGGTTTAATTCGTGAGTTGGTGATTCATCCTTCTATTACTGTGATTGATCAATTCATCGCGAAATTAATTGTTACTTCAAGTATTAATGCTCAAGAATATCCCCTTTGGTGACAAGATCTCTTCGTCGCACCACCGTGCGACGAAGAGGCCTCTTCGCTCCACCTAGACGACAAATGTCGACGCTTCGTAGTCTTTTGTCACTCGTCACGTCGTCCAGATGCGACGACAAAACGTCGTCCTTCGTCTGTTCTTTCAGATCTAGATGACGCTTCGCCGTCTAAATCTGAGCTACGAAGGGTCATCTTTCATCGTCCTTTGTATTTCATCGTCCTTTGTAGTTAGAGATGTGAGATCGATGGAATGCGTCGGCCGTTGGTGGTGGCCGAAGAAGGAAGCAAATCCTAGGGGTGAAATCTAAATTTTTTAAACTTTGAGGATGGGTTGAGTTGTTAGTTTTTAAAACCTGAAGGAGGGAAATGATGAAATTTTAAAGTTTTAATGTTTTAAATAGTAAAATATTGATTTTGCCTCTGCCCCTAACTGAGAAATTGAATGACAGTTTGGTCATTGGTGAAAAAAAATGTTTTTCATCTCCTGTGAGTATGAGTTTAAGATTGACCTAAAAAATGGATGAAAAATAGTCTTTTTCCCAACTAATATCTATAGAGAGACTATTTCAATAACCTATTGATTGGGCTTCCCACTTCATGCAATACTGATTTATTAAAAGGTGCTAGCCTGTATATTTAAATCTTTTTGTAGAAGTATAAAGTTTGAATCTGAATTTTTACCATACTCTTGAGATTTTACATCTTAACCAATTGTTCAACCTGTGATGAATATACTCAATAATATTCTTATTACAATCCGTATATATTTTAAAGGCCAAAGGACTATTTCCCACCCAAAGTATCCTCTTATCTCAAGTTTTCACTCTTTAATTTTGAAAATCTTATTTACTTACCCATGACGGTTAAATTAACAAAACTCTAACTCTTTAAAATTTTATTTCTCCCCCCCCCCCCCCCCTCTCAAAATCCTAAAAACTAATCATTTCTCTCATAGGTAAAGTTTTAAAAAATAACATTCTCCTCCTAGGGTTTAGTTTTCAAACTTTGACACCATTGTCAGTAGTTTCTCTCTCCCGAAGTTTTCTATCCCTCCGGTGATCTTTCTTCTCTCAGTTGGATGCTCGATCAACATCGAGCTTCATCAGGAAAACCATTATCTTTCCAGACGAAAATAAGCTCTTCGTCTTAGTCTTTCTAGACTAGATCTTCATCAACCAACGTTCCAAAAAATGAGAGAGAGACCGTTACAGTATGGTGATGTGTCAAAGAATCTTCATCGTTGGCAATGGCGTTGAGAATTAAAAACTAAATCTTAGGAGGAGAATGCCCTTTTTTTAAACTTGACATGAGGGTAAACTTTTAGTTTTTAAAGTTTTGGAAAGGGGGAAAAGAGATTTAATTTTAATTTATTTTAAATATTACAGATAAAAAAATAATTTTTCCCTTTTAAAATAACAAACTTAGCTCTCTATAAGTGAGTGTTTGAGATTTTTATCGTTAAGAAATGAAAATTTGGGATAAAAAGATACTTTGGTAGGAAATATTATTTTGGCCCTATTTTAAATAATTAACAACAGATATGCATGCACTAGATAACATTTTCTTTCAATTTATCAACTTATCCTCGCCAGGCTCATGTAATTCGAAAGGTAAGGTTGCAAAGAAGCTTGGATTGGCTGGTTTTGCATGTGATGACGTGCTTAATTTCAAATTTAGTTGAATAGATTATGCAGACGCTTGTTCTTATTATCAACAGCTGAATCGGCAAGCTCTCCAACCAATTTGACCTAAAATAATTTAGAAAACAATTAACTATGAATAACATTATTACTTACCTCACTGGTGACTTCAGTCTTAACATAAAAAAATTGATTGTTCTCGTTCAAACCCATCTTGATTTTGAAGGCTTAAAGACAGGGTGGGTTCTTAACCATTTGTAGATGTCAACTAATTGGTCTAGTAGAAAAAGAGTGTCAACAAATTATAACAGGTGATTCTGTGGGAAGTTTTATACGAGGAGTTTGTATCATATCTGGGGGAGCATTGTTACATCATGTGTATTTCTTTATTAAGGTTTTTACATGTGACACCATGGAAGTAAGACAAGTGATTACGCATATGTCCTAACAATAGCATAGAATAATATTATGTGCATATATTTTTAAGCATATAGTTGGATACATATATAATATGTCATAATTTAATTGAATATTATTTTATCTTTAAAATAAAACTATACTTATAAATAAATTGTACAACATTTTTTGTACAACCTGAGATAGTAGACTATGATTGGATAATGTGAATGTATACTTTTTCCCTTATTTTTAAATCACTCACTCAGATATTAACACATCAAGTTGTATATAAAAGGTTGTATAATAAATATATTTGTTTATGTATGTTATATTACTCTTATTTTTTATATAAAATCATATTTTATATATATATATATATATATATATTCAATTATATATTAAAAAATGTGTACACATAGTTGTATCAGTTAACATATACTTTGTAAATTCTACGTTTTCTTTGAATAATTGAGTGCTTCAGTGGAGTTTATGCACTACATATAACAATCAAATCTACAAAGTCATTAGATATAGTTTTGTCTTTTAAAATTTTCAATTCAAAATGCCTTGTACAAGTTAAAAAAAAAAAGCACACAAATTAAATACATTATTTAATACTTTTTCTATTGATTATACCTTGAATCTTGCTCTTTTATAGGAAAATTTTACAATGTTTGTTCAGAAGATTAGATGAAATAATCTTAAATGGTGAAAGACACCTACAAAATAGCCTGAGACTATTAGGGGACTCTTATAAGAATTAAATAGTTAGAAATTTTTTTTTTGTAATTTTTTTATTTCATAGGTCACACAATTGTAAAGAATTTTATAACAGTTTCTCAATAGACACATAATAGTGAATTGAGTTTTGGAGTAAACCTCAAGCAAATCAAATTAACACTTTCGCTATATTTGTAGGGGTTTAGGTGCTGCTGGCTTTTTAATCCCAACACTTACTTCAACGATATGGGACTCTTGCACATGGTTTGAACTCATACATCTAGTGCCAAGGGGCCTCAACTAAATAGAGTCGTGACAATTAGTGTTGGATCTGAACCGAGTTAGATTGAGTTTAAAAGTCGGTTCTCTTGATTCAATTTGATTTGAATTTATTTAATTTGAATTTGAATTGAGTTTAAGTTTGGAGATTCAATTCGTTTTCAAATTGAATCAAATTCGAGCTAGAGAGAGTTCAATTTGATTTGACTCGTAAGCTAGATAAATGACTTTATTAGATTCGAATTTGGCTTATGACTTGATTTGAATTATGTTAAATAATTGTTAAAAAAAATCATTTTGTTAATGAGTCACAAATTCAAATAATAAATCTGAGCTACATATTTGAATCATAGATTTAAACTAGAAACTCAAGTCAAATTCGAATCGAACTGAAACTAAATCATTTTTATTTGAACTGAACTCAAATTACCCTTAATATTAGCTCGATAAACTCAAATCGAATTATATTTCATTTAAACCAAACTCAAACTAAAAAGTGTTCAGATTCAACTCAGCTCATATCCATCCTAATGCCTAATGACAGCATAAGTCAATCATTTTGCAGTGGTTGGCATTTACAAGTTCTTTCTAAAAGCTTAAGAGAAGAGGTTTATTGCCTTTATTGTTTTTATTCACCCCCAAGTTTTTATATATATTATCATTAGGGTGTGAGATTATGGTTACATCTATGGGCAATCAACTAGTCAAACTCGTTTAAACGACAAGTAAAGTAAGTAATTGAGTTCTTATTCATAACAATTAAGGATGAATTTGATCTAAATTAGGTTAATTTTATGACTAACTCAAGTTTAAAGTAAATTTATAATGTTTAATTTAAAGTTATTCGAATTGATATACAATATTATCAGAGTACTGTTAAAAGAATAAACACTAATGTTAAAAAGATAAACAATATCATCAGTAAAATAAATAATTTTGAATTAAAATATTAGATTAGAAATCAAACTTAAGATCAGTTTGTTCTAACAGAGATAACTTAACAATTAGGTAATTGCAAATTGTAGAACACATCTCATGACAAAATATGAATTTATATGCATGCTTTCCTCATTATATGAAACATTGAAGTCCACATCCTCGCGCGCTTATTATTCACACACACACACACACACACACACACACACACACACACGCACACACGCACGCACACACACACATATACACACACACACACGTAAAAAGTTATTCGACCTAGTAAGAAACCAAAGGTTCTCTAGTTCCCTCCAGCTTCAGTTTTTGACCTCCTTTGTCTCATCGGCAGGGTGCCCTCCATGGTGTCCTTCATGATGTCTTTCATGGTGTCCATGGCCGTGTTTGTGGCCGTGGCCAAGACTGTGGCCATGTCCGTGACCGTGTCCGAATTTATGGTCAGAGTGCTCCACGTTGGTTTCTTCTACAAAAGAGATCATTGAATAAAGCTATTATATACAAGCAAAGAAAAACTATAAACATATGTATGCAACTCCTTTAACCAAAATGAACTTACGGGTGGTCTCAGCAAGCTCACCAGCAGTCACCTCGGAGGAGATGAGAAGGACAACTGCAAAGGCGAGGCCAAGGAGAAGGAAAGTCTTGGAGAAAGCCATTCTTGACAATGCAAATATTTTTCAAGCTACAACTGCAAAACAAAATATAAAAGATAGCTTGGTAATTTGGTGAAGAAAGTGCAAGGAACGGCCTCTATTTATAGAAGGCACTTGGAAAGAGAAGGTTGCAGAGGTTTTATCTTATTGTGATAAAATATTAGAACCCTAATCCAAGAGTCAAAGATCCATGAAGCAAACAGGGTCCTTATTTGAGCTTCTCACTTTAATACTGATATATTAAAATGTGGTAGTGAATGCATTCAAATATTTTAGTAAAAGTATAAAGTCGAATATATACTTGAAGATAATAAAGTCACAACCTACTAGAAGCTTTCACCAAAAGGTTAACAACTCAAATTATTAATTTGCCAGAGGTTGAACAACTGCTTAAAGTTTGAAGTTGTCGAGAAAAATAGGACATAGGATTGATTCTACACTCCACAAAAATATATACTTGAATATACATGTTAGCACATTCTGATATACTCATTTACCGAGTTGGTGCTCAGGTTTGTCAAGTAAGATTCTTCATTAGAAAAAAGAAAAACTCAAACTATTTAACATTTTCTTTCAGTTTATCTCTATATATCAACTTATCCTTGCCATGCTCATGTAATTCAAAAGGTAAGGTTGCCAAGAAGCTTGGATTGGCTGGTTTTGCATGTGATGACGTGCTTAATTTCAAATTTAGTTGAATAAATTATGCAGACGCTTGTTCTTATTATCAAAATCTGAATCGGCAAGCTCTCCAACCAATTAGCAAAACATTTAGTTAATGAATAACATTATTGCTTACCTCACTGCTGACTTCGGTCTTAACCTAAAAAATTGATTGTTCTTTTCCAAACCCATCTTGACTTTGAAGGCTTAAACTCTATTTTCCTCAAAACTAGCTCTAACAAAGGGTGGGCACTTAGTTCTAAATCATTTGTGGATGTGAAGAAATTAATTGGTCCAGTGATAAAAAGAGTGCCAACAAATTATAACAGATGACTTCCTGGGAAAATTTATACGAGTTTGTATTATATGTGGGAAGCATTATTACATTATGTGAATGTATTTCTTTGTTAAGGTTTTTACATGTGACAAGATGGGAAGTAGTACAAGTGACCAAACATGTCTTAATATTAGCATAAAACAACATTATGTATATACACTTTTAAATACATAATTATGTATATATATAATGTATTGTCATGTGATTGAATGTTATTTTATCTTTAATTCAAAATTATATTAATACTCTTTCTATTGATTGTATGTTGAATTTTGTTTTTTCGTATGAAAATTTTACATTATATGTTTAGAAGATTCATAAAAGTCTTTCTTTTATAAATAGGTTACTTTGTATTAGATGAAGTAATCTCAAATGGGGAAAAATACTTATAAAATGGCTAGAGATGATTAGGGGACTCTTATAAGAATTAAGTAGTTATAAAAAAATTTTTGTGATTATTTTATCTCATAAGTCACACAATTGTGAAAAATTTTGTAACAGTTTCTCAATATACACATAATAGTGAATTGAGTTTTGGAGTAAACCTCGAGCAAATCAAATTAACACTTTCTCTATATTTTTAGGGTTTTGGTGCTGCTGGTTTTTTAATCCCGGCACTTAACTTCAACGATGTGGGTCTCTTGCACATCGTTTGAACTCTTTTTTATATATATAGTGCTCAGCGACCTCAACTAACTACGACTCTAATGTTTATAAATATGTATAGTGCCCAGCGACCTCAACTAACTACGACTCATAACAGTTAGTGTTGAGTTTGAACCAAGTTAGCGTAAGTTAAAAGATGGTTTGTTCGATTCAATTTAGTTTAAATTTGTTTAGTTTTAATTTGAATCGAGTTTGAATTAAAAGATTTTATTTGTTTTGAAATTGAGTCAAATTTAAACTAGAGAGTTCAGTTTAATTTGACTTATAACTTGAGTAGATAGTTTGATTCGATTCGAATTTAACTTATGACTTAATTCAAATTATGTTAAGTAATTGTTAAATAACATCATTTTGTCAATAAGTCTCAAATTTGAACTATAAGTTTGAGTTAAACTTGAATTGAATTTAAATCGAATTATTTTCATTCAAACTGAGTTTAAATCACCCCTAAATGATATTGAAGGGATAAACAATACCACCAGCGAAATAATCAATTTTGAATTAAGTTATTAAATTAGAAATCAAAGTCAATATTGGTTTGTTCTAATTGAGTTAACTTAACAATAGGTAATTGCAAATAGGAGAACACATCTCATGACAAAATATATATTTATATGCATGCTTTCTTTGTTATATGAAACATTGAAGTCCACATCCTCGCACGCTTATTATTCACACACACGCACACACGTAAAAACTTGTTCGACCTAGTAAGAAACCAGAGATTCTCCAGTTCCCTCTAGCTTCAGTTTTCGACCTCCTTTGTCTCATCAGCAGGGTGCCCTCCATGGTGTCCTCCATGGTGTTTGTGGCCGTGTTTGTGGCCATGTTTGTGACCGTGGCCATGTTCGTGTCCATATTTATGGTCAGACAGCTCCACGTTGGTTTCTTCTGCAAAAGAGATCATTAAATAAAGCTATTATATACAAGCAAAGAAAAACTATAAACATATATATGCAACTCTTTTACCAAAATGAACTTACGGGTGGTCTCAGCAAGCTCACGAGCAGTCACCTCGGAGGAGATGAGAAGGACAACTGCAAAGGCGAGGCCAAGAAGAAGGAAAGTCTTGGAGAAAGCCATTCTTGACAATGCAAATATTTTTCAAGCTGCAACTGCAAAACAAAATATAAAAGATAGCTTGGTAACTTGGTGATGAAAGTGCAAGGAAAGGCCTCTATTTATAGAAGGCACTTGGAAAGAGAAGGTTGCAGAGGTTTTATCTGATTGTGATAAAATATTAGAACCCTATTCCAAGAGTCAAAGATCTATCAAGCAAGAGAGGTCCTTATATTACTTTACGTATTTTTTCAATATGTATGTGAAGTTAACTAATAGCCTATTGTTTGTAGTAAAGACTTTCGGTGATGCTTGAAGAATATTCAAGAGTTTATCTTTGAGAGATTGATTGTGATAAAGACATGAATTGGACGATGTGGCAATTGGTTTAATTGATAAACTGGTGATTCATCCTTCTATCACTGTGATTGCTAGCTTACATTTGATCATTTTATCAATAAATTGAATTTTTACTTCCCAAGTGTTTATATTCAAGCTAGTAAACTCCCGAGAGAATATTCCAATGATCCATAAGGAGGATTTCATACTTCAATGCTGACCTATTAGAAAATACTAACATGCTCACTCAATCTATATATGCACTTAGTCTATCTGTGAAAATGTAAAATCAAATTTGAATCTTTTGACTCATACTTGAGATTCTACATCTTAACTAACTGATCTACCCATAATTTATGGATATGCTCAAAAATATTCTGATTTCATTTCATATGTATTTCAAATCATGTATAACAAATATGCGTACCCTAGATAGATCAAGAAAGTCTTATATTAAAAAGAAAAAATTTCCCTGCATGAAGAATAATAAATGAGTAAGACTATAGGTACAAATAGTAAATAATAATAGGTACAAATAAATTGATATTTTAATCATATAATTGAATAATATAATTTTTTTATTTTATTTTTATTTTCAAATAATCTGATTAATCATATAATAATATATCAATTTTTTTTTGCGGGCATAAAATATCATTGTATATTCAACAAAATCAAAATCCAGGACTTTTCTACCAATACATTAACATGAGATTAATATTATCTGATGGACTGACAAGATTTTCTCACCCAAAAGCTACAAACTCTTTAATAAAGCTCAACTAACTTTGACTCTATACTTTCACGTATAGACTTGAGTGTACACTAATAAATGTTATCCTTCGAAAGGTATGTCCAAAGAAGGTCGGATTTGGTGGCGTTGCATGCGATGCAGTGCTTAATTTCATAGTTTGTTGAATAAATTATGCAGACGCTTGTTTTATTATGAACAGCTAAATCGGCAAGCTCTCCAACAGATTTGACGTAAAATAATTTAGAAAAACAATTAGTTAATGAATTGCATTTTTGCTTACCTCACTGGTGACTTCACTCTTGACCAATAAAATGATTGCTCTTGTCCAAACTCCATCAATGGCTTTGTCGGTGCATACTGGCTCTTCTTCCTCATGTGATTATCTTTGCTGGCTCAGGTCTTACCTTGCATCAGATATCAAAATAAGTAAAATTCTCTCTTTTATTTTTTGGTATTTAATGATCATGTGCTCACCATGAACCCTAAATTTTTTTATAATAGCTCTCTTGCTCGTCTTAATTTGTTCTTCAAAGGCATCAACACAGTAATAAACGTGGCTCAAAACCCACACCACAATTTTCTTTTACTTTACATAATTATCAGCCTTTCGAATTTGAAGAAAAAATTATATATAAACGGATAATTTATATCATTATATATATGGATATATAAATAAGAGAAAATGACTATTTTCCACCTAAGTTTTTATTGGAATTCAAAATCATACCTGCAATAAATGAAAAACTCAAAACCTCACTTATAACCCAACTTCTATTAACTTTTTCTGTTATAAGTAAGGTTAAAATGATTATTTTATTGTTTCTATTTAAAGTTTGAAAACTTTAGGCAGAGGTGAGATTGTTAGTTTGAAATTGTTAGTTTTTAAAACTTAAGGGAAAAAAAGTAATAAGTTTTATATCTTTTTAATATAAACAGTAAAATGACTATTTTACCTTTACTTATAACGGAAAAACTTAACAAAAATTGGATAATAAGTAGCAGTTTAAGTTTTTTAACTGTCATGATTGTAATTTTGAATTTTAATGAAAACTTGGTAGGAAAGTAGTCCTTTGTCCTATAAATAAGAATATTTGTATAGGTTAAGATGAATATCATAATTGTATATTACAAGGGCACGTCACTACACCCTTCTTCATAATTGATGAGAGTAGTTGAAGAGTTCAAATGTAATATTCTGCAAATGCATCCAAATACAAACGTAAAGTAGGGCATACAAGTAATACAGAATAGAAATGGATATATACGAGACTTCAAGATATGAAAATGACTTGACTCACACGGATTATATCATGCATATGCATTCTTTTATCTACACAAAAAGTTTTTTGAAATTATCTGATAATTGTTCATGTGCTTATCCTACGGCGAAACACATAAACTAATGATATAAAATATTGTGGTCCAAGATGTCAGGATTAACGAAAAATTGATTCTCTATTTATGTTTATCTTGATTATTAAATATGTGATTAGGGTTTGATTTAATCAAAACTGAGAATGAACAATTCCAACTCAAAATCCACTCCAAAATAATTAAACCTATGTATGTTACCTTTACTTATGTTATGTACTCACACAATTGTTATTCCTAAAAATAATTTTTTTTCATAATTAAATTACATTTTAGAAAAAAATATAAAACTAAAAAATCCTTAGAAATAATCCCAATGACGTAATACAATTCAAAGGAAAACAAATCATGTTGTTTGAATAGTTATCAAAACCTTGAAAAAAGAAAACCCTAAAATTATGAGCAATACTATGTATACCTAATTTTGGTATATAATTCGTATACATAGTGATGTGTCATCATGTAATTATGTGATTTTAAAATATGTATCATCATATGATAAAAAAATATTCAATCACATAATGACACATCATCTGTGTACACAAATTGTATATCAAAAATAGATACACATAATTTTATTGTAAAATTATATATGAACGGATAGAAACTAACAATTTTGTGCTCTTTATAATCTCAAAAATCTTATTTCAAATTTTCATTAAATTATTGATTTGCTCTATGAGTGATTTGGATAATATAGAAAAAGAGAGAATATAAGATAATGACAAGATGTCAAAATTATTTATAGATAATAGAAACAAAATTAATTTTAATAATTAATATAAGGATAATGTTGTTATTATAGTACTTGCACAAGGTACCAAATTATCATAATTACTCTATTAAAAAAAATAAACTTTATTTATTTTAATTAAAGAGTCCGAATTTTTAAATTTTTTATTAAAATAATTAAATTAAGCATCTTGTTTATAATACAAAACATAAAAATAATACTAATTATATTCATTTGATATTTTTAATAAAAAATAATAAAAGTTTAATCCATTAATAAAATAATCTGATGATTGAATTCTTTCAATAGAAAAAACCTACAAATTCAATCAATTTAATAGAAAACTCTAAATGTCTAATCATTTTAATAAAAAAAGAAATAAAAAGATAATTTGATACCTTTACATGTCCAAAAATAAGTGTATTTATAATGTTTAGTTTATGCTAGGTGGACTAAAATGGGAGATTTCAAATCCAAATTATCCTTATTTTTTAGGTCCATAATTTTGAAAATGGGATCCCAAAAAGTTATGTACGAGGTTAACATATGCATGTGGCAAACGTGCTTAGAAAAGGTCTTACATGGTCCTATAGGCCTAACTTCTAATGTTTGTTACTATAGTATTTGTGATATGCACATGACATAAATGCTTCTTGGTTTGGATGAAGAATAACTAGGTTTGAATTTAGTTTGGATGAAAATTATTTGATTTAAGTTCGAATCTAGTTTGATTTGAGTTAATGGTTCAATTCTAATTTTGTGGATTTGATTCATGACTCATTGATCAAATGATATTATTTTATCTAATAATAGATAAAATAATATCAATTTAACAGTTTCTTAACATAATTTCACAAGCCAAATTTGAACCAAATTAAGCAATCTACCCAACTTGCAATTCAGATCAAATTAAACTCTCTTTAACTTTATTTTGTCTTGGGTTTAAAACGAGACAAATCTCTTAATACAAATTTGATTTGAATTCATTTAGTTCAAATTCAAATTAAATTAAACCAAGTCAAACCAATTTGGTTTGAATCTAGCTTTAATCTAATTAGATACTCAAATAATATATTATTATATAATTAAATATTTTTTAATCATATAATGATGTTGAGGGCTTAAACTATACTTTCCTCACATGGTTTCATTCGCGTGGAGAGACACCTAAACAGTGAGAGACTCTTAAGAATTAAATAGTTGATGATTTTTTTTTTTATTTTAGAGGCACACGTTATAAAAAATTTTTGTAACTTTTCCCTGTTAAAAGTGACACTTCCTTTAATGAAGAAACAAATATATAATTAATATTTTATTATCGATAGATTAAATAGTATTATCAAATAAAAAAATAGATTAATTTGTTGAATTAAAACTTTAATTCAAAATCTACTCATTTAAATCGAATCAAATAAGATCAAATTACTCCATTAACAATTAGATTATAACAGGATAAGGTATCTCATGACACACAAATTAGGTACAATAATATATTTATTCATATGTGTGCTTTCCTTATAATATGAAACATTTGAGCCTACATCCTCACACACTTATTATCAACACGCACACGTACATTCTTATTCGAGCTGGTAAGAAACCATACTTTCTCTAGTTCTTTCCAGCTTCAGTTTCCACCTCCTGTGTCTCATCGGCAGGGTGCCCTCCATGGTGTCCACCATGATGGCCTCCATGGTGTCCATGGCCACCATGGCCATGGCCATGGCCGTGACCGTGGCCATGTCCGTATCCATGCCCGAATCCATGGTGAACATAATTGGACTGCTCCATGTTGGTTTCCTCTGTAAAAGAAAACATATAATAAAGCTATTGTTAACAATCAAAGAAGAAACAAAAACGTATGTGTGCAACTCTTTACCAAAATGAACTTACGTGTGGTCTCAGCAAGCTCACGAGCAGACGCCTCGGAGGAGATGAGAAGGACAACTGCAAAAGCGAGGCCCAGAAGAAGGAAAGTCTTGGAGAAAGCCATTCGTGACAATGCAAATATTTTTAAAGCTGCAACTGCAAAACACAAAATATGAAAAATGGCTTGGTAACTTAGTGAAGAAAGTACAAGAAACGGCCTCTATTTATAGAAGGCACTTGGAAAGAGAAGGGCCCAGAGTTTTTGTCTGATTGTGATAAAATAATAGAACCCTAGTCCAAGAGTCAAAGATTTATCAAGCAAGAGGCGTCCCTATATCTTTTGTTTTGTGCATGTGAAATTAATTAATGCTTGTCGATTGGGTGACTGTTTTTAGGCGTCCCTATATCTAATGGACTATCAACTTTTCCTCAGAAGAAAGCTACAAGCTTTTTAATAAACCTCAAATTATTAATTTACCACGAGTAAATAGCTAGTTATAAAGTTTGGAATGTCAACTATGAAGTTAGAAGACTTAGGTATAACTCTATATCACATCCCACAAATATATTTTGCAATGTACATTCTCATATCTTTTGATATGCTTGTATATCGGCTTGGTAATAGAAATTTTCCAAATGGGTTCCTCATTGAAAAAAAAAAAAAACCCTCAAACTAGCTATTTAACACATCCCTTCAATTTACCTCCATAAATTTAACTTATCCCGGCATGCTAATGTAATTCAAAAGGTAATTACAAAGAAGGTCGCAAAGAAGCTTGAATTCTTATTATCAACAGCTAAACATCCAACTGATTTGAGGTAAAATAATTTAGAAAAACGATTAGTTAATGAATTACATTATTGCTTACCTCACTGCTGACTTCAGTCTTGACCTAAAAAATTTATTATTCTTGTCCATATTCCAACAACACTTATCACAAGCATCAATGAGAGTCGGCCTTGGTTGGTGCACACTTAAGACCTTTTGGCCCTCTGCATTTTGCAGGGTACCGACAGCCCCTGTATATTTAGTTTTTGCAGGGGACGTCCCTGCATAATTGTACAATTTCATTTCCCCACCCTTTTTTTATTTTTTCAAAATTTCCCTTATAAATATTCCCTCAATCTCTCAACTCTCTCACTCAGTCTTTTAAACTCTCTCGTTTATTTTCATTTCTTTTTCTCTCAATTCTCAATACTATCTTAATCTTTCAAACTCTTTTTCTCAAATTCAATTTTTTTCTCAATTAGATACGTAAGAAGCTTAATTTAAAAATTAAGTCTAAGTTTTTTTTAATTTTTAATTATTATAATTAATAATTTAAAAAATAAATCAGAATAATGTATTAGAATTGATGGTTTAATATTGGTTTCAAACAGGGGTCATGAACTGAAACTGTCGGTTCTGAACCGATTACAAATCGTCCTGTAATGGTTTCGATTCAGGGTTCTTATTTTTTTGAATCATGAACCGGCGGTTTCAAACTGAAATCACCGATTCATGAACCGTGGCCAAGACTACAATAAGTAAAATTTTTTCTCTTATTTTTTGGTCTTTAATGATTAAATGTTCATTATGAACCCTAGAAGTTTTGAGAACTTATAGCTATCTTGCTCGTTTTAATTTGTTTTTTTACTTCAAATAATTATCAACTTTTCAAATTTGAAGAAAAAACTTATATATAAACCTATTATATCATTTTATATATGGATAAATAATTGATGAGAGTAGTTGAGGAGTTCAAATGTATTATTCTGCAAATGGGTCCAAATACAACTGTAAAGTAGGGCACACAAGTAATACAGAATAGAAATGGATATGTATGACAGTTCAAGATATGAAAATGACTTGACTCACGTGGATCATATCATATATCTGCATTCTTTTATTAGACATTAATACTATCACAAAAAGTTTTTTGAAATTATCTGATAAATTGTTCATGTGTTTATTATCCTATATGAAACACATGAACCAATGATATAAAATTTTATGGTTGAAGATGTCAAGATTGACAAAAGATTGATTCTTTATTTATGTTCATCTTGATTATTGAATATGCGGTTAGGGTTTGATCTGATCCGAATTGAGAATGAACAATTTCAACTCAAAATTAATTTCAAAATAATTTAATCTATATACGTTATCTTCACTTATGTTAGGTACTCACGTTACTTTCATTTATGAAAATGACTTGACTCACATGAAGTATATCATATATCTGCATTCTTTTATTAGACATTAATACTATCATGTCATTGTTAATTCTAAAAATAATTTTTATTTTTATAATTAAATTACATTTTAGGAAAAAAAAATATAAAGCTAAAAAATCCTTAGAAATAATCCCAATGACATAATACAATTAAAAAGGCAAACAAATTATGAAGATTGAATAGTTATCAAAACTTCGAAAAAAGAAAACCCTAAAATTAAATATGAAGTGATGGAAACTTACAATTTTGTGTTCTTCGTAATCTCAAATATCTTATTTCAAATCTTCTTCATTTGTTAAATTATTGATTTGCTCTATGAGTAATTTGGATAATATAGAGAAAGAGAGTTTATAAGATAATGACGAGGGGTCAAAAGTATTTATAAAAATAGAAACAAAATTAATTTTAATAATAATATAAGGATAAAGTTGTTGTTGTTGTTGTTATGGTATTTGGATAAGGTACTGAATTATCATAATTAATCTATTGAAACAACTAAACTCTATTTTTTTTAATTAAAGAGATCAAATTTTTGGATTTTTTTATTAAAATTAAAAAAAATTAAACATCTTACTTTTAAAAAGCAAAAATATAATATTAATTATATCTCTTCAATATCTCCGATAATAAATTATGAAAGTTTGGTCCTTTGTTAGGATGATTTGAAATTTGAATTCCTTTAATAAGAAAAAAAACTAAAAGTTTGATTTATTTAATAAAAAAACTCTGAATATTCAATACTTCAATAGAAAAAAAAAAATCAATTTATTCTATCAGAAAAATAATAATAGTTTGACACCTTTAAATGTCCTTGTCCATTACTACTTCATAATAATAGGTGCATTTGATGTTCAGCGTAAGGAAAGTAGACTAAAATGGGGGATTTCAACTTAATTAGCCATTTTTTTAGGCCCATACTTTTGAAAATGGCCTCCATTAGGCCCAAAAAATTATGTGTGAGGTTAACATATGCACATGACACGTGTCTAGAAAAAAGGTCCTACATGGTTCAATAGACCTAAATTGTAGATTTAACTTATGTGATACTGATGTTTGTTACTATAGTAATTGTGTTAGGCAAGGTTTTTAAAACTAGATCGGAGTAAAAATTATTTTAAATACTGGTTTTAATTGAATCGGTTGGACCATTTAGATCAATCAATTCGATTAAAATTTTAATTTTATTATATAATAACGTATAAAAATTATAACAACTTATATATGTTTTACATATTAAATTTTATGTTATGCAAAATATCAGTGAACAAACTTTGAATTTCTGAAAAACAAAGTAAATTGTCGCTTGCAACAAATCTCCCTCTACGTTTGGAGCAAGGAAGAAGAAACAATATGAAAGGTTTATTAAATAACCCTTTAACCCAAAGAAAAACTTTGTTGATGTAATTTAATGCTTGATTTGACGGGACGAAGACTTCAGATTACCTGGACAAATAAAATAAACTTTATTTTGTATGAAACTTTGAACCGGGAACCTAACAAACATAGTTGGATCACAAATATAAATCGATGGTTTGATCGCGGTTCAATCCAATTTTAAATCTAAAGCGGTTTTACCTTTTAAAATATCTATCTACAATGCTGGTTCATGGTCTAACCGAATGAACCAATTGATTTAGTCTGATTTTTCAATCCATGGTGTTAAGTGTAAGACATGATCAACATATCTAATTAAGGTTATATTTGATTGGATTTAAAATTGATTTTTTTTATATTTTTTGTTTTTATTGATGATTCATCTTTCTTTTTAACGACTTTTTTTCTTTTTTGATATTAATGTTTATTGGTTTGCGTAAAGCAAGCTTAAATTTGAAATGACCGTTTTAGACTTGAGCTGTCTTTTCTCCTCTTTTAACTAAATTACAAAATTTTGTTCTGAATTTTTAATCACGTTGCCAAAGGGCCCAAGAATCAGCCCCGGCCCATGATTTTCGCCCCCAAATTAAACTGTTGTTGCTCTAAGCTCTGGCTTCTATTTTCTGGAACACGACGAAGGGACGGAGAGCGAGTGTGCAAACGAACGAAAGAGAGCGTTTACAGAGAGATTGAAGGGGGCGATTTGATCTACTCCATAACCAGCTGGATCTGTTCCCTCAGAGGTACACTTTTTTATGGTTTTTACATTATAATTTATTGTTTACAAGTACCAACTTCTTAAATTTTCCCCTGTTCAAATCGGTAATGTTTCTGCTTGCTCCCGGTCTTTCCTCATATGGGTGTCTCTTCTTAATTGTTATCTGCGATGACGTTTGAATTTTAAGGTGATCGAACCTAATAAACGTTAAAATCTCGAGATGGGGTTTATTGTTACAACGCTCATCTTTGTGGTGATTGGAATCATTGCGTCGCTTTGTACCAGAATTTGCTGCAACAGAGGACCCTCTACTAATTTGTATGTTTTTTTTGTTTGATCGTTACTATTTGGATTAAACATTTGAATCTTTGTAAATGTATTTGGTTTATATGTTTGTGACGTTATGGATGAGTAGTTAAAAGTTTTTTTTAGTAATGTGATAATATGTTGATCATTGTAAATCTGTGCATCAAAGAAAAGTAGAAAACTGGATTTAAGATCAAATTAATAGGTCAGGATCAAATTAGTGTTTGACATTGAGGGATTAGTCTGTGTGCTCAAGCCTGTGGTTTGCTCCCACAAGTTTTCTAGTTTGATTATTGTGGAATCTCTCTTTTGAGGGATTGGGGGCTACTTTTCAAAATATTTTAGGTTTTGGCATTGGCTGCAGTTTCAGACTTGAGTTTGCTGAGTGGATTAATTGGATTTTCAGTTTAGAGAAAATAGTCATCAGATTAGTGATTTACGGAAATGGTAGATTCTCACTTTTGTTTAGCTGCTTGTTCCAGGTATTTTGCCATGAATATGCTAGAATGGATGAAAATTTTCATAAGTTTATAGGGTGACTTTTCATAAGGGGTCAAATGTTTTGTATCTTAGTGTGAGGGGACTGTTTAATTAGCAATTTTACTTCATGCAGCCATTTTAACTGTTATTCTATATCTCTTTGCTTTGGCAGTATATTTTTTGTTTAGGCAGTGCTTCTTCTCATCTTTATTGAACAATATAATTTTCTTTCGTAGATTATAGAACCTTGGATGCAACACTTATTTGTATTATATATAGGAGCCTCTACATTATGGAATGGTATTAGTCTTGTGCTGATAAGTGCTAAGCAACCAATTTATTTTTCTATTGATGACTTCATGCTTATAGTATTAGAAAGTCATTTTTAGATATGCATATTTATACATACATGCTCAAATTTTGGATATGTGTACTTGAGTTGTAATTTTGTTGAAAAGATCATCCTCAAATGTATCATCTATAATTTTGTATGTGAAAACATGCATGCCAATGATGCCATGCTTGTCTGCTAGACGTTTATGCATCACTTATTATCATCGTATAAAGAATATAAATGCATAGAAACTGTTATCATAGATTACTGTGGTTCAATTTCTGGTTTAGAATTGCCAACCATACAAGATTTCCTTTGGTCATTTGTGGTTTTGTCTTTATCTTTTAGAACAATATTTATTCTTTATGCAAAATGGCTAATATATATTTTTTACTGATGCAGGCTCCACTTAACATTGGTTATTACAGCAACAGTATGCTGTTGGATGATGTAAGTTTATGTTTTAGATTTATTTGTTCTATCTCAGACATTAACTAGTTTTGAACATCTAAGGTCTCTGAACTCAATGTTGTATTCTAGAAACTAACATGTGATTGTCTTAGTATAGTTTTTTTATCATTTTCTCTTAATCTCTTTGTTCTTTCACTTTATTTAGGTGGGCGATTGTATACCTTGCCCAGATGAAACCACTCATAGTCCCCATTCTGAGTGAAGGCGAATGAAATCCTTTATGGAGAAGTGTGGTGTCCAAATTCTTTACGGAGAAACATAGTATATTGTCGGTAATCCAGTGGTACCTATTGGATCTGTGTTAACTCAAATTGGAGTGCATGAACTTTCAGTTTGAGTTGTGTTTGTGTTTGATGCTGGTTGCCCTTGAATTTTTACATTCCTTCTCTCTTCCATTTCCAAGACTGTTAGTAGGCATTCAGCTCAACTTGTAATTTGAATGAAATAATTGCTTAGAAACAGTTTCTTGTTTGATTGATTATATAGAAATAAAATCTAATCCTAGTTTTGGGAAGTGAAAATCGTTTGCTGCAAGTTTTATCAAGTCAATTTATCATTCTTGAGAATGGGGCCTTTGGCTGCTTAACTGAACTTTATGTTCTTGTTTTAGTCAATGTTTTTTAGACTTGGATGAGTGTTGATCGATCTGTTTACTTGGTGATATGATTAAAATTTTAAATAGGCTTAGTCATATGATATCAACATAATAGTCGGGTTGACTTAGTATGACAATTAAATTGCGGTTTGGTACTATTTATCATATTAAACTTTGGGGTAATCTGATTCAATCATTAGAACGGGTTTTAGTTATAACTCGAACTGGGTTTAACATTGGTTCACAATTTGATATCGGGTTTTATGGATCCAAATTATCTATTTGGCTTTATCAAGAATATAGCTTATTACTCCAAACCTTAAGAAGTAGAACATGAGAGGGAATCATTTTTAATTTTTTCATCATTTTTCACAAATTTTTTGAGGTACTATTTGAGAAATGAGGATTATTCTATGTATTAATATGACTGTATAAAATCCAGTATCCAATTCGAAAATCAAGATGACAGTAAGGGTGTTATCAAACGACGTCGTTTGAAAAAGAAATTTGAGGAAAGGGTACACCCAATCTTTCTCAAAAGTCCATGTCTCCATGAACTCGACTCAACTCACTCGCAGGCGTCGGCAGGTGATGTAAAGCTGAAACTTGTTACTTCTTCTATAACCCTAATCTTCATTTCATTTTCATTTTCAAAAACAATTTTGCCATTAAAATGAAAACTTTTCAACTGACAAACCCAAATGAGTTACTTTCATCATCCTCGCCTTCATTTGCCCATTCATTTCACCTCGAGAAAAGAGTCTCACATAATCACAAAATAGTGCGTAGAAGCCTCTGGAAACGACCCCATAAAGGGAGTGTAAGCTGCTCATATTCTCCAATTGAGACTGCCAAAATTAAGGTTGTGGGTGTTGGTGGAGGTGGCAATAATGCTGTTAATCGCATGATTGGCAGTGGTTTACAGGTGGGTGTATCATAAAGTTTTCATTTTTATTATTTTTTAAATGATGAATTTTGAGTTTAATTTCTTGGGTTTGGCTCTACATGTGGTAAAATTGAAACTTGATTATTCAGTTTTTATGGTTTATGCAGTCTGTGTTTCTTATTTGAAGCCTATTGTCCATAGCTCTTTGAATTAAGATGGCAATTTGAGTTATAAGAAGAAAGAGGACTTGAGAATTTAGTTATTTGTATTGATACTTATGGCGCTCAATTTTGCTTTAATAGGGAGTTGATTTTTATGCCATAAACACGGATTCTCAAGCTCTTTTACAGTCAGCTGCACAGAATCCACTTCAAATTGGAGAGCTTTTGACGCGTGGGCTAGGTTTGCTACTCTTAATGAACATTAATGATTGTTTTGGGTGATTGTTTGTAGTCCAAATCGTTTCCTCTGTGTCTTCTTAGATTCTATGACTTGCTTCAAATTCAGGCACTGGTGGAAATCCGGTTTTGGGGGAGCAGGCTGCCGAGGAGTCAAAAGAAGCCATTGCGAGTGCTCTTAAGGGCTCAGATCTTGTGTTTATTACAGCTGGTATGGGTGGAGGCACAGGCTCGGGTGCTGCACCAGTTGTTGCACAGATATCAAAAGAGGCTGGTTACTTGACTGTTGGTGTGGTTACTTATCCTTTCAGCTTTGAAGGACGTAAAAGATCTTTGCAGGCAGGTGTAACTTTGGTTTTTGTTTAAGACCAAGAAATTAGCTTTACAATGTGTTTATATTATGCTATGTACAAACAATCAGATACACAAGTTACTGTTTTGAGAAAACGTATATTCTCATCCAAGCAATGTTTGAAAACTAGGGAGAAAGTGAGTGGAGTTCTTTGCTAGAATGCATAGGAGAAATAATTCCCTGTTCTTTCTTCATTGTGTAACTGTTATTTCAACCATTTTTGATGATTTAACTTAGTCGTTTCAGTTTTGAGTGTGATTTTTAATATTATACTTGCTTTACAATAAGACATGGAATTCTAAGGAATGAATTTTCATTAGTACCGAATCTACTTTACCGAACGACATGGCTTCTTTCCTCCACTTAGTCTTCAGATTGTGGGGTTTGTAGCTGTGTTTTGATGATTCACATGTCTTTTTCTTTTCCTAAGTAGTATTTAGTGATATCTTAGTGGAAATCAGTTGCTTTCCTTGCCATTTGTATTCTGGGTTGAAGTCATTACTTGTTCAGGATTAAGCTTACTGTTTACATTTTTTTTGCTGTATTCAGAGTATACAAAATCTTTTATTGTTCAAAGTTCTTCAAACAAATTTCTCATGTTTGCATCTTTGCAGGCCCTGGAGGCCATCGAGAAGTTGCAGAAGAATGTTGATACTCTTATTGTGATTCCCAATGATCGTCTGCTTGATATTGCGGATGAGCAGACACCGCTTCAGGATGCTTTCCTCCTTGCTGATGATGTTCTACGTCAAGGGGTGCAAGGAATTTCTGACATAATAACAGTGAGTTGTTTTTCGGATTGCTGAACTGTATTTTCCACACTTTGGCCACTGGGGCATTCAGTTTTTATTAATCATGGAAGGCCTGTTTTGAATATTTCTATCTACCTGAAGCTTTCATGGTCAACCTGGAGGCATTCTTTCTGCCATGGTTGAAAATGAAATTGCAATTGTGCATTTCTTTCAAAGTTTTGCTTAAAAATAATTTGTAAATCCTATGTTTGTTTGTATTGTCTTCTTCTTTTGCAGATACCTGGACTGGTGAATGTGGATTTTGCGGATGTAAAGGCAGTCATGAAAGATTCTGGAACTGCGATGCTTGGAGTGGGTGTTTCTTCCAGCAAAAATCGTGCTGAAGAAGCTGCTGAACAAGCAACTTTAGCTCCTTTGATTGGATCATCAATCCAGTCAGCAACTGGTGTGGTATATAATATTACTGGAGGAAAGGACATAACCTTGCAGGAAGTTAATAGAGTCTCTCAGGTACTGAATTTTTTAAGCTCTGCAGTGTGTGATTCTTGTAATTGAAGCTAATGGCTAGACAAATAATTCTCTATCTGAACTTCCAGGTTGTAACTAGTTTAGCAGACCCTTCTGCTAACATAATTTTTGGGGCTGTTGTGGACGAACGATACAACGGGGAGATACACGTAACTATTATTGCGACTGGCTTCTCACAATCCTTTCAGAAGATGCTTCTAATGGACCCAAAGGCAGCAAAACTGGTTGACAAAGTGGCTGGAGGCCAAGAGAGCAATGGAATACCTCCTCTCCCCAGGTCACCAACCTCACCTTCACCTGTTAACTCCAGACGGTCGCCAAAGCTCTTCTTTTAATTCTTTTGCACAGTTGACCTATGGTTGTACCTGGTGTTTTAAAATCTAGACCTGACCAGCCAGTCGAATTGTAATTTCCGAGACTCGAATCTGAATCTGTTTGTATGGTGGTAGATCTATCATCAAACCAAAATTGTTTCTTTTGTTGGATTAATTCAATTTAATAAATATGCAAAACCCACATGGCTCTTTTAACCATAAACATAATCTAAGTTTGGACGTGTATCTTTCCGGACTGTTAAATCATTTCATTCAAATATAGAAACACCCACAAAAACAACTTACCTCAATCGAATTTGACGTACCTCTCATACCATAATCATTTAAATCCCCGATAAAATTTCGCCCCTAATTCATTGCCGACGTTTCGCATATAAGGATTGCTGGAAAACAAATATTTTACCAATATAACCCAGGTTAAACCAATGGCCAAAGTCGTTGCCGATCTGGGATGTGAAAAAAAAGTTGAAGTATTGATTCAAGTTTTGAGAAAGTTGATATTTTGGTCTTCGGTTGCAGGAGTGTTACTGCTGTGTGGTGCAGTGAATTCAGGGTTTGAGATAGTTAAAGTTTAAAGAGCAAGTTGTTGTTTTTACTGCACTCTTGGGGTTGCTGCGTTCTTTTCAGTGGCAGAGACTGCTATCACCATGCTTCAGCCTTGTAAGCTATAATTTTCCATATGGGTTTAATTTGGGTCCGTTTAATGCCTGAGTAACTGCATCACTACAGCTTATACATTTAAATGTTTATTATTACTCAGCTCTTTGAAATTTATCAGTTTAGTTTGGATTCCTTTCTTGGTCAAAATGTTGAGAGATAAACCCAGAAAGAAAGAAGAAGAAGAAAAAGTCGCAAAACACAATCAAATACATATCGCAGAAGTATAAAATAAAAGAGACACGAGTTTTATCTGGTTTGGGAAATTCCCTATGTCCACATAGTGCACCGGCACTTCTTCCACTATCAAATTGATGACTACAAACTCAAGTCTCAGCTTCTCTCACTCTCAATCACGAATCTCTCTCACATTCTTAAACTTGTCAATCCAAGTCTAAAGCTCTTGGAGATCTCTTGATACATCACACATCTACTTTATGAGACGTTGAGCATGTGTATTTATAGTATAAGAGCAATTCATAACTGGTTTGGACTAAAAAACTAAAAAGAACACAAATTTGAAAAATCCGTGTAAACTTGACCATAGAACCTTGTTAAGGCGTGTGAGAGCTCTTTTTGCCGCAATTTTTAAGGCATTGGATTTATATTGAAATAAGTTTTCCAACAATATCTTATTCGAGTAAAACAAATTTCGTTTGACCTACTTACATATCAAAGTTTGACACTGTTTTAAATCTAAATTCTTTCAAAAATCCAAATTTTTTCAAGAGTCCAAATTCTTTCAGGAATCTAAATTCTTTTAGGTTTCATAATTCTAACACAAAAAGCCAAAAGTACAGTTTTAAAAAAATCTGGATTCATGAACCTTACACTTTTTGACAACCACCGAGGGCATTGTTATTGAATAAAATATGATAGTGTTCATAGACAAATCGTACAAGAAAAAGACAGGGTGGAAAAAGGAAAAAAATAATAAAGTAAAGAACTATTCTCCATTTGCTAGTGCATGACCAAGGCTCTGATGGAGTGGCTCTCACTAGTAGATGACCACTAAGACTTGGTTTTTTTAACTGAATCACTGGTGGATGAACAAGACTTGGTTTTTCTCTATTTATAATGCTATATCTGTTCTTGTGATTTCATCACAGAGAAAGATGGGTTGTCTATCACGGTCTTATCAACATCTCTTGCTCCTATTTTCGCTCTTCCATTCTCAAACTTCTGCAACACTCTGTCTTCATCACCAGAGTTTTGCTTCACTTCAATTCAAGCAACTCTTTTCCTTCCAAAACACTTATTCTTGGAAAGAGAATGTTGATTGTTGCTCATGGGATGGTGTCAAATGTGGTCAATTCTATCCAAAAATGATGTCTAGGAAAGAGGATATAGATTGTTGCTCATAGGATGGGGTAACATGTGACACAATATTGGGATTAGCCTCGACCTTAGTTATAGTTGGCTTTAAGGAAACATCTCTTTCAATATTAGCCTCTTTTCACTTTCTCTATTAAAAAGATTTAATCTAGTTTTCAATGAATTCAATCTTTCCTAAATTCTTCTAATTTTAGTCAATTGTCTAGTTTGACATACTTTAATCTCTTTGTCTTAAACTTTATTGATAATATTCCATTTGAAATCTCTCATCTGTCTAATTTGTTTTCACTTAACCTCTTATGTAATTATGACTACACAAAGAATGACAAAATTGGTGTGAGAATTGAAAAACCTGTTTTGTAAAGGCTAGTTTTAAATTTAACAGTGTTAAAAGATCTTGCTCTTGACTATGTGGACATGTCTATCATCTCACCTAGTTCATTGATGAATCTATCTTCGTTCTCTTTGCCTTAAACTTTATTGGTAATATTCCATTTGAAATCCCCTATTAGGCTAATTTGTTTTCATTTGACCTCTCATGCAATTATGACTATGCAAAGAATGACAAAATTGGTGTGAGAATTGAAAAACCTGTTTTGCAAAGGCTAGCATTGAATTTAACCGTGTTAAAAGATCTTGCTCTTGACTGTGTGGACATGTCTGCCATCTCACCTAGTTCATTGATGAATCTATCTTCGTTTTCTCTGCCTTAAACTTTGTTGGTAATATTCCATTTGAAATCCTTCATTTGTCTAATTTGTTTTCACTTGACCTTTTATGCAATTATGACTGCACAAAGAATGACAAAATTGGTGTGAGAATTGAAAAACCTGTTTTGCAAAGGTTAGTTTTGAATTTAACAGTGTTAAAAAATCTTGCTCTTGACTATGTAAACATGTCTGTCATCTCACCTAGTTCATTGATGAATCTATCTTCATTCTCTCTGCCTTAAACTTTGTTGGTAATATTTCATTTGAAATCCCTCATTTGTCTAATTTGTTTTCACTTGACCTCTCATGCAATTATGACTACACAAAGAATGACAAAATTGGTGTTTGAATTGAAAAACCTGTTTTACAAAGGCTAGTTTTGAATTTAACAGTGTTAAAAGATCTTGCTCTTGACTATGTTGACATGTCTGCCATCTCACCTAGTTCATTGATGAATCTATCTTCGTCTTTGATTTCTCTGAGTCTTCAAGGCTGTCAATTGCAAAGGAACTTCCCTGAACACATTTTCTACCTACCAAATCTACAAATACTTAGATTGGCAGGTAACTCTAGCTAGCCCCCTTAAGGTTTTAGACATCTATGGCATGAGTTTACCTAGAGAATTACCTAATTCATTTGGCAATATCACGTCATTGAACCGGTTGTTTCTTCGTAACTGTGCTTTTCTTGGGTTAGTTCCTGCCTCACTTGGCATCTTACACAACTAAGTCATTTAGACCTTTCATTTAACAATCTTCATGATCACATTCCATCTTTTCTTTCAAATCTTGACCATCTCAGTTATTTAGTTCTTTCACAAAATTATTTCAATGGTGCAATTCCATATTCTTTCCTTAACCTTACACAACTTTCTTTTTTAGATTTCTAATATAATCAATTAATTGGTCCAATTCATGATACTCTCTTCAACCTAAAACAACTGTCTTATTTAGATTTATCGTATAATCAACTACCTGGTTCAATTCCAGATACTCTTTTCAATCTAAAACAATTTTCCTTTTTAGATTTCTCATTTAATTAACTAGCTGGTCCAATTCCTTGTCAAGTGAGTGGGCTTCCAAATTTAGAATTTCTTATTTTATTTAATAACTCACTCAATGGGACTGTACCATCTTGGATATTCACTTCACCATTATTGAAAGTCATGTATCTAGGTTCTATCCAATTAAGTGCCTAAATTGATGAGTTTCGGAGTTACTCATTACAAGATATTCAATTAGATGGTAATAGATTGCAAGGTACACTTCCAGGCTTAATCTTTAAACTTGTAAATCTATTAGGTCTTGAACTTTCTTCAAACAATTTAAGTGGTATCATAGAACTTCATATGTTTTCAAAGCTCAAAAAACTTGAATCCCTTGATCTTTCTCATAACAATCTTTCAGTGAGCACTACATTCAAATTCAACTCATCCTTCCCCCAACTATGGTTTTTAGGCTTGCAATATCAGTGAATTCCAAGTTATCTTAAAAGGTTTAGATTGATTAGATATTTTGGATCTTTCTAAAAATAATATCCACTGTCAAATTCCTGATTGGATGTGGAACATTAGTCAGGATTCTGTCTTGGTTAAATCTTTCCCATTATTACCTAACGAACATAGAGCAACTTCCATGGAAAAATCTTCGATATCTAGACCTTTATTGCAACATGCTTTAAGGATCACTTCCAACTCAATTTCCTTATTTGAGATTATTTTTGTTGTCAAATAACAAATTGAATGGAGTGATACCTCACTTGATTTGTAATATGAGCTTCATTGAAATTTTAGATCTTTCTAATAACAGTTTAAATGGTATAATTCCAAAATGCATGGGAAACTTTAGCTATCTTCGTGCGTTGGATTTACGGAGGAATAGATTAGATGGCTCCATTCCTCGAACATTTTCAAAGGGCAACCATTTTAGGACTCTTAATTTCAACAACAATGAAATGGAGGGGCAAGTACCATGATTTTAATCAGTTGTTTAAAACTTGAAGTTCTAGATCTTGGAAGCAACAATATAAAAGATACATTCCTGTACTAGTTAGGGAATCTTCCAAAGCTTAAAGTTTTGATTCTTCGTTCCAATAAATTTTATGGTTCAAATTGGAATTGTTCTAAGATGAATAATTGTTTTTCAAAATTGAAAATCTTTGATCTCTCCAACAAGTTCAATGGTGTTTTGCCAATAAAATATTTCAAAAACCTCAATTCTATGATGTCTTTTGGTGAAGTTGAGAGGAAGTTGTAATATATGGATGAAGATTATTATCAAGGTTCTGTGATGGTGATATTAAAAGGGTTTGAGATTGAACTAGTGAAAATTATTATTTTTTTCACTACAATTAATTTCTCAAATAACAGTTTTCATCGAGAGTTTCCAAAAGTTATTGGGAAGTTTTATACACTTTGTCTTTTCAATTTTTCTCATAACAATCTATCAAGTTGGATCTCATCATCTTTTGGAAATTTGACCAATCTTGAATCCTTAGATCTTTCTTCAAATAAGCTTGTTGGGAAAATTTCATGGCAGTTGACAAGATTGAATTTTCTTCAAATTCTAAATTTGTCACAAATTTGTTGGGAAAATAAATCTGTCACAAAATCAACTCAAGGGACCGACACCTCAGGACAATCACTTTGATACCTTCCCAAATAATTCATATGATGGGAATTTGGCCTTGTGTGGATTTCCTTTGTCAAAAAAATGTGGTAATGATGATCTGACGCCTCAACCACCATCAACATTAGAAGATGATGAAGAGTCTTCAAATGGATTCAGTTGGAAAGTGGTGTTGATAGGGTATGGATGCGGAGTGGTATTAGGAGTGATGATGGGATATTTGGTTTTCTCAACAGGAAAGCCTCAGTGGCTTGTAAGGATAGTTGAAGGAGGAAAGCCAAGAAAGCAGAGAGTGCTGAACAACAGACATGGAGGAAGAAGTTAGTTCATCCAGGAAGTTCCTTTGGCTGAGCATTGTTGAAGCAATACTGGTCTTTATTTTCTTGCTTTCAATCTTGTGTTTTCTGTCACTACAAACTCTCAATTGCACTATGTAATGCATTCTTCAATAAAATGTCATACTCTTTAAAATAGCTAATCTCATCCAGTCAATTTTAACACTAAATTGTTTAAATGGTGACTATCAATCCTGGTTCAACATACTACCTTCAATATTTGCACTAATAAAAACACACAAACCACTTGTTTACAGGAACCATGGTATAACCAATAGCCAAAGTCACTGCTGAACTGAGACGTGAAAAAAAAATTGAAAGTACTGGATTCATGTTCTGAGAAGGTTAGGATTTAGATGAAAGGTAGAATGGCTTTTAAAAAGCAATTATTTGCAGGGTTGTGATCTTCAGATGCAGTAGTGTTGCAGTGAATTCAGGCATGGAGTTATTGAGGAGAGTATATTTCTCTGTAGATGATTTGAAGTGCCTAGAACAATCCATGGTACATTTTTTTATTGTTGTGAAGAGCACACTGTTAGAAAGAGTCGAGATTTTGTGTATTATATATATATATATATATATATATATATATATATATATATATATATATATATATATATATATATATATATATATATAAGACCATGCTAGACGATCCATCTTTCTTTACTATGAAATCTCAAGAACAGATGTGTTTTATAAATGGAAGAGAAACGGAGGGTCACTACTTCTAGAACTTAAAGCCTACAAATGTCATTTTCTAGGTGGTGCATAAGAAATTAAATATGGAATCTTATCATAGACTAGACTAAAATGAAGGTGATGGAGATATCTTATGCAGGAATAAGTGAAGTTTAATGTTATTTGTTTTAAGTTGGTTTTCTCAAACGAATTAACATACTGGTTACTCGGTTTAGATGACAAATTCCATGACTTCTATATTTGCTACTGTAAAGAGGCTTATTCACAGATCAGCACAGTGAATATTAATTAAGCACAGTGATAATCTGGTAAATGTTACACTTGTTGTGCAGTGTGGAACTTCTGGGTAGGCTAAAATTGGGGTAGAGGACGACTCCAATAATTTAATTAGCATAATGTCTTGGTTTCTCACTATAAGAAAACAAAAATGTCTGCATTTAATCAATTCTGTCACTTTCATCCTCATTCAATTTATAAGTAGTCCTTTTAGGTCTTTTCCTTGGTTGCAATATCTTATATCTAGTGTATGGTTTCCATTAACATTATTGGTTTTATTGCATATTTTCTTTATCTAAGAAAAATATCGTTGTAGTCAAACAAGACAAGTATTTCGAAAAGTCACCTTCTTGGTTGCAATCTTAGTCTACTGCTATTAATAATTCTGGCCACCATGTTGATTATTCATTGGCAAAGACAAACTTACAGTATACGTTCCTCGACTGCAATTATCATAGTTTGTTCTTCAGTTCATGCCGTGACGAATGGGCCAGAAGAGTTATTCCATAATTTAATTAGCGCAAATCTTGGTCAACTTGTTAGTAAATAATTGTAATCTTTTATATCTCTAGTATAAGGTTTATATCTGCACCAAGTTAAATTATTCGGTAAGTTAATTTTGTAATTGATACAAGAAGCAGGGAAAGGTTGATGAGGTAGAGGGCATATGTTCTTGCTATATATATTTGCATGGCTCATCAATTAACTTTCTAAAATACTCTTTAACATATACTCTACATTAGTAATTATTGAAACATCACATATATTGAAGTCCAAGAGCAACATAGCATAATGTACCAATTCTAACTTTTCCATTGGGGTTTCTGCTCGATCCATCGTGCTCTTGCACAGAAATTCCAATCATGAACATGTGAAAAGGAGAAAGGAAACTGATGAGTAAACTACATTGAAATTTGTTATGCTTCCGCGAATTCCTAACATTTTCAGAAGGCCAGTTTTTTAGAAAGATTACAATAACCCTTCAACATAAGTCTTCAATAGCTTGAGCCAACAAGGGAACTCTTCGGCAACTTTGTGTGAAACCAAAAACCCCACTTATTGTTTCTTTTGCCTCAACGGGGGACCTCTTCAACGGAAATTTGCGTTTAAATCCCTGAGTAAAAGCAACTCTTGGCCAGCCGCCGTGAGATCCTGGAAAAGTCTGAATGATATAAATGGAGTAGTCCTCACTGGATAAGATTGAAATCAACCTATATCTGTTTCATAATTAATACCACAACCCCAGGTTTAAATTCTAACAATTCTGAACCATAGGAAGTTGTAAATGATGTACCATCACAATCTTGTATCAATATCCATGTCGCCATGTTTGTTTGATTAGAAGCTTTTGGATCCCACTTCTTAATTGCTCTGGAGCCGCTTGATAAATGGTATTTGGACTCTGTAACGTTGACCAAGACTTATTAGGTGTAAATAACTAGAGTTCTCTTGATCTATTTATACTGTTATCTATTCTTGTTATTTCATACCAGAACTTAATGATGAATTGCTTAACAAGGTTTTATTATCTTATCTGTGCTTTCCTCTTATTGTTCTTGTTTTCCTTATCTTATGCAGAACTGTGCTCACCTGACCAAAGTTCTGCATTGCTCCAATTCAAGCAGCTCTTTTCTTTCACAAATGGTTCTTCCTTCAATTGCGAGTATTTCCCAGACCAACCTGTTTGTCAAGGAGCATGTCCTTCTTCTCCAAAAATAAAGTCCTGGAAGAAGGATACTGATTGTTGCTTATGGGATGGCATCACTTGTGATAACGTGACTGGTCACGTAATTGGTCTTGACCTTAGTTGCAACTGGCTTCTCGGTAACATCCCTTCCAACAGTAGCCTTTTTCTTCTCTCTCATCTGCAAAGCCTCAACCTTGCTTTCAATGATTTCAATTACTCTCAAGTTTCTTCAAGTTTCAATTGCTTCCCGAATTTGACACACCTTAACCTATCCAACTCAAACTTTTTTGATCAAGTTCCATCCGAAATCTCTCATTTGTCCAAGTTAGTTTCACTTGACCTCTCTTACAACTATTTAATCATCAAAACACCAGCCTTGAAAGGAATAGTTCATAATTTGACCAACATAAGAGAGTTTATCTTTGATCAGGTAGACCTGTCTACCATATCACCTCGTTCCTTGTCAAATCTATCTTCTTCTTTGACATCTTTGAGTCTTGGATCTTGTTTTTTGATTGGGCGTTTTCCAGATAACATCTTCCACCAACCAAACCTGCAAAAACTCAATTTAGGATTCAACAGCAATTTGACTGGCATTTTTCCAAAGAGTAACTGGAGCAGCCCACTCAGCTTTGTGAATGTCTCGTTCACAAACTTCCAAGGAGAATTATCCAATAATGCAATCAGCTCTCTCAAGTTCTTGAACACTTTGGATCTCTACTACTGTCATTTCAATGGTTCGATTCCTGCTTCACTTGGTAATCTTACCAAACTTGTTTATTTGGACCTAGCATACAACCATTTCACAGGTTCTATCCCGTCATCACTTTCCAATCTTGTGCAGCTGCGTCACCTAACTTTTAGAGACAACAGTCTCACTGGTGAAATTCCTGATATATTTTTCAACTTAACCCAACTTTCTTTATTTGAAGGGTCCTTTAATCTACTATCTGGTCCAATTCCTACTGATGTAAGTCGGCTAAAAAGTTTGGTCACTCTCACTTTAAGTTCCAACTTACTCAATGGGACAATACCATCCGGGCTGTATACTCTCCCATTATTAAAGAACATTGACCTCAGTTGCAACCATCTGATAGGTAACATCAAAAATTTTCAGAACTCATTGCGAGTCATCCAGTTAAATAATAATGGGCTGAATGGTTCAATTCCAAATTCAATTTTTGAGCTTGAGAATCTAACCGATCTTGTACTTTGTTCAAACAATTTGAGTGGTGCTCTAGAGCTTTACATGTTTACAAAGCTTAAAAACCTTCAAATTCTTAATCTTTCTCACAATAATCTGTCATTGAGCACCACATACAAAGTCAATTCTTCCTTTCCTAACCTCTATTGGTTAGGATTATCTTGTTGCAACATGAGAGAGCTCCCCTACATCTTGAGAAATCATAACCAATTGATGATTTTGGAACTTTCTGAGAACAAAATCCACGGTGACCTTCCCATTTGGTTATGGGAATTGGGAATGGAAAACTTGACTTTTCTAAATCTTTCCCACAACTCTTTGGAAGGTCTCGGACAGTTTCCAAGCGTAGGGCAGCTTCCATGGAAGCTTCAGTATCTTGACGTAAGTTCCAACTCCATTGAAGGATCCTTTCCAATTCCACCACTTGGCACGACGGTCTTTTTGATCTCAAACAATAATCTGTCAGGAGAGATACCTCAGTCAATTTGTGATACCAACACCATTGAAGTTCTTGATCTTTCTTACAACAATTTGAGTGGCAGAATTCCTGAATGTATGGGAAATTTCAGCATCAATCTTCAGGTTTTGGATTTGCGGAAGAACAAATTTTATGGCAAAATTCCTGGAACATTTACAGAGGGAAGTAATTTGAGAACACTTAACCTGAATAACAATGGATTAGAAGGACCAGTCCCACGATCTCTAATCAATTGTGCAATGCTCGAAGTTCTAGATCTGGGAAACAACAAAATAAATGATATTTTCCCATTTTGGTTGAAAAGTCTTACAAACTTGCAGGTACTTGTTCTTCGTTCTAATTACTTTCATGGTTCTGTATGGCATTCTTCTGATCATGATAATAGTTATTTCCCTATGTTGAGAATCTTTGATCTCTCAAGCAATCGATTTAGCGGTTCTTTGCCAACAAGGTACTTCGAAAATCTAAATGCTATGATGATCAATGGTGAATCTGCGAAGAAGTTGAAATACATGGGTGGGTTGTATTATCTAGATTCTGTGGAGGTGGTAATGAAAGGCAGGGATATGTTACTGGTGAAAATTATGACCAGTTTCACAAGTATTGATTTTTCACACAATTACTTTGACGGAGAGATTCCAATAGTAATTGGAGAGCTTCAGGGTCTTCGACTCCTCAACCTTTCCCAAAACAGTCTAGGAGGTCATATCCCTTCATCTTTAGGAAATTTGATCCTCCTAGAATCCTTAGACCTATCGTCAAACAAGCTTTCTGGGCAAATTCCATCACAGTTGGTAGGCTTGACATTTCTTTCAAAGTTAAATTTGTCACAAAACCAACTTGTGGGGCTTATTCCTCAAGGAAACCAGTTTAATACCTTCTCAAGTGATTCATACAATGGCAACTTGGGATTATGCGGACCTCCATTGACGAAAAAATGTGAAGAACCAACATCATCAACATTCCATGACGATGAAGACCACAACATGTCAAACTGGTTCGATTGGAAAGTCATTATGATGGGTTATGGATGCGGTCTATTGCTGGGCTTGCTTATTGGATATGCTGTTTTCTCAACAGGAAAGCCGCAGTGGTTTCTAAGGATAATTGAGAAAAGGACTCTGGGAAAATCTCATTAGAAGATGCAATGGAATGTTTGGAAGAGACCAAGCAAAAATGGTGCTCTAATTAAGGTGAGAATACCAATCTTCACTATAAGCTCGAAAACTACCAAAAACATCCTCATGTATAATTTACTCATCAGTTTCCTTTCTCCTTTTCAGATGTTCACAGCTGATTCTGCGGTTTCTGTGTGAGAGCATGATTGAGGAGAAGCCCTTATGGAAGACTTAGAATAGGTGCATTATACGATGTTGCTCTTAGAGTTCTATCTATATCTATGATGTCAGAGTATCCTACAAGAAGTTAAGTAATTGCTGCAATATATGTTAAAAGAGTATTTTACAAAGTTAATTTGATGAGCCATTGAATGAGTTGAATGATTTTTAGAAAATAACATTAAGTTTTCAGGATATATATATAAACATTAAGTTTGTCATAGTGTAAGAAGACGGAGACTAAAGCAAAAGATGAATTTATAATGTAATCAAAACACACTCAGAAATTAGTTCTTGGCATGCGTTAAAGCCCATGGACGAGATGGTTACCATTTAGAGAAAAAGATAATTGCATGTAATTCTCAGCTATTGCAGGAGCTCTGTCCTGTTTCTTTGTAATTTGGAAAAGTAAAAATCTTATTCATTCGTTTAGTTACTAAACTTTGGTCAGGCTGGTTGAATGGGGAAACTAGAATGTGTAAAGCATAGTACTCAATTCTAGTGCCTACTAGTTTAAATTTGTGATACTCCAAGAAAATCTCACATCAACAAAGTATGTGAGAGATATTGGAGGTGTATATGCATCTTACATTATTTAGAGATACTAAAAGAATACTGGTTAAATAGTTCTTAAGTTGATAAAATGCGTTTTAAATTATAAAATCAAAAAATAAAACCATTATGGAATGTGTATCCGAAGTAGACAAAATTTTGACAATAAACTAAATATTTAGACTAGAATGTCACAAAATTATATACCAAATGACAACCAAGAATGTAACTTTAAAAATTTTTTTTCCATTACGGCATAAAAAAAAATTTTTCACCTAAAGGCTAACTTTGTTAATGGAAAAGTTATAATAACACAGGTGTTGAGTCCACAATTATTATATTGCCTTTAATGTTTGACTTTGGATGATATTAATTTTAATATACATAAAATGATTGAAATACCCTTATTATATATCATCCTCAGCGATCTTGACTTTTAATTTAGCCGGTGGCCACTATCTATGTATTAAACCAAATTTCTTCAAAGTAAATTAGTTCAGTGACTTCTGAGGCAGTCCTAGCAAAGCCTTACTATCCCGTTTGCCAATTGTGGTTTTTTTTATTGTAAATGTTGAAGGTAATGAGTTGAACAAAGATTGATTGTCACCATAGTACGATAGAGTAGAATTTTTCATTTCTCAGCTCTCTTGTCTCAAATCCATGTTGATTGATCTTGCAAATGTGCTCCATTTTTTCACTTTTTCTTTCCTGTTTCATGGTAGAAGGTTGGTTTCTCAGTGAGTTCTGGGGCACACCAAGCAGACTGAGTAGCATGCTTTTCACATAAAGGTAGTGAGTTCAGCAGAAGCTGCTTTCACATGGGATCAGCTAGGAATTTGTAATTCGATGAGATTGGTAAAATTACAAAATTCATGAAGAGGATAAGGAACCAGAATTAACACACATTTTTTTTTAATAATTTACTACATAACAATTGATTGCTTATGTGGACAGAGAGCACAAGATTGAAAGCAAAGAGAGACACGGATTGTGAACGAGCTAACTAACAAGATTTGCAGATGATGAAGCATAGACCACCATTGCTTTATTTGCAGGAATACTCAGCCAAGTGAACTTCTTAGATGCACTAACTTCTTCCTCCACATCTGCTGTTCAACCTTCTCCTCCTTTGTGGGTGTCCTCCTTCAACTATCCTCACAAGCCACTGAGGTTTTCCTGTTGAGAACACAAGATATCCCATCATCACTCCTAATACCACTCCACATCCATTCCCTATCAACACCACTTTCCAGTTGAATCCATTTGAAGACTCTTCATCATCTTCTAATGTTGATGGTGGTTGGGGTGTCAAATCATCATTACCACATTTTTTTGGCAAAGGAAATCCACACAAGGCTAAATTCCCACTATATGAATTATTTGGAAAGGTATTAAAGTGACTATCTCGAGATCGGTCCGTTGAGTTGATTTTGTGATAAATTTAGAACTTGAAAAAAATTCAGTCTTGTCAACTACTATGGAATCCTCTCAGTTTCACCAAAAGACATCATGGAATTGAGGTTTTTGAAGTATTTGATTGGCAAAACACTATTGAACTTGTTGTTGGAGAGAAAAGATTTTGAACTTTAAAAATCAATTTCTCATCTTTTTTAATCATAAAATTTATTGGAACGAAGAAGTAAAACTAGTAGCTCTGGAAGATTTCCTAACTAGTGTTGGAATGTTTCTTTTATGTTGTTGTTTCTAAGATCTAGAATTTCAAGTTCTGAACAATTGATTAAAGATCGTGCTACTAACCCTTTCAATTCATTGTTGTGGAAATTAAGAGTCCCAAATGGTTGCCTTTGCAAATGTTCGAGGAATGGAACCATTAAATCTATTCTTTCACAGATCCAACACACAAAGATAGATAAAGTTTCCCATGAATTTGGGAATGATACCACTTGAACTATTATGAAAAAGATCTAAAATTTCTATTATTATTTACAAATTTTACCTGCACTGGAGAAACATGAAATGGCTCAAGAGCTAGAGGCCCCGGGAGTTACTGTTCTAAACTAATATCACAAATTTACAACATTTAAGGAACTGATGCTCAATAAAAAATGATATGAAAGCTTACATTATAGCTGGTAATTCCAACTCCAAAATTTTTCAGAAATCCTATGATAGGAACATGCAAAGAATCTACAGATTGATTTCTACTGCATACCAAATTCTTCAATTCCATGCAATCGAATTCTGAAACATTACAAGATAATTGAAAGCAAAAAATAAAAACAAAAACAAAAACAAAAAAAGAAATAACATTATTTGCGGAAGGTAAATATTCATCCTTCATCAATACTCAGCACGGCAAACATCATGGAAGTTCTAAGAAGATTGGAATTCCCACCTCAATAAGAGCACCATTTTCGCTTGGTCTCTTTCAAATATTCCATTGCATCTTTTAATCAGATTTTCCAAGAGTGCTTTTCTCAATCATCCTTAGAACCCACTGTGGCTTTCCTGTCGAGAAAACAGCATACCCAATAAGCAAGCCGAGCAATAGACCGCATCCATAACCCATCATAATGACTTTCCAATCAAACCAGGTTGACTTATTGTGGTCTTCATAATCATGGAATGTCGATGATGGTGGTTCTTGACATTTTTTCGTCAATGGAGGTCCGCATAATCCCAAGTTGCCATAGTATGAGTCATTTGAGAAAGTATTAAACTGGTCTCCTTGAGGAATAAGTCCCACAAGCTGGTTTTGTGACAAATTTAACTTTGAAAGAAATGTCAAGCTTACCAACTGTGAGGGAATTTGCCCAAAAAGCTTGTTTGACGATAGGTCCAAGGATTCTAGAAGGCTTAAATTTCCTAAAGATGCAGGAATATGACCTCCTAGACTGTTGTGAGACAGGTTGAGGAGTCGAAGTGCCCGAAGCTTTCCAATTACTGTTGGAATCTCTCCATCGAAGTAATTGTGAGAGAAATCAATACTTGTCAAAGTGGTAATAATTTTCACCAGTAACACATCCCTGCCTTTTATTACCACCTCCACAGAATCTTGATAATACTTTGTACCCTGCATGTACTTCAACTTCTTCTTATATTCACGATTAGTCATCATATCGGTTAGATTTTCAAAGTACCTTGTTGGTAAAGAACCACTAAATCTGTTCCTTGAGAGATCAAAGATTCTCAACTTAGGGAAATAACTACTATCACGATCAAAAGAACGCCATACTGAACCATGAAAGTAATTGGAACGAAGAACAAGCACCTGCAAGTTTTCAAGACTTTTCAACCAAAATGGGAAAGTATAATTTATTTTGTTGTTCCCAAGATCTAGAACTTCGAGCATTGTACAGTAGATCAAAGATTGTGGGAGTGGTCCCTCTAATCCATTGTAATTCAAGTTAAGCGTTCTCAAATTACTTCCCTCTGTAAATGTTCCAGGAATTTTTCCATACAATTTGTTCTTCCGCAAATCCAATACCTGAAGATTGATGCTAAAGTTCCCCATACATTCTGGAATTTTGCCACTCAAATTGTTGTAAGAAAGATCAAGAACTTCAATGGTGCTGCTATCACAAATTGACTGAGGTATCTCTCCTGATACATTATTGTTTGAGATCAAAAAGACCGTCAAGCCAGGTGGTGGAATTGGAAGGGATCCTTCAATGGAGTTGGAATGTAAGTCAAGATACTGAAGCTTCCATTGAAGTTGTCCTACGCCTGGAAACTGCGCAACACCTTTCAGAGAGTTGTGGGAAAGATTTAGAAAAGTCAAGTTTTCCATTCCCAATTCCCATAACCAAATGGGAAGGTCACCGTGGATTTTGTTCTCAGAAAGTTCCAAAATCATCAATTGGTTCTGATTTCTCTAGATGTATGGGAGCTCTCTCATGTTGCAGTGAGATAGTCCTAACCAATAAAGGTTAGGAAAGGAAGAATTGACTTTGAATCTGGTGCTCAATGACAGATTGTTGTGGGAAAGATTAAGAATCTGAAGGTTTTTGAGCTTTGCAAACATGTAAAGCCCTAGAACACCACTCAGTTTGTTTGAGGAAAGTACAAGATCAGTCAGATTCTCAAGCTCAAAGATTGAATTTGGAATTGAACCGTTCAGCCCATTATTATTTAACCGAATGACTCGCAATGAGTTATGAAATTTGTCAATGTTACCCATTAGCTGGTTGTGACTCAAGTCGATGCTGTTTAATAATGGAAGAGTAAATAGCCCAGATGGTATCGTCCCATTGAGTAAGTTGGCACCTAAAGATAGAGTGACCAATTTTTTTAGCCGAATTACATGAATAGGAATTGGACCAGAGAGTCGATTAGAGGACCCTTCAAATAAAGAAAGTTGGGTTAAGTTGAAAAATATATCAGGAATTTCACCAGTGAGACTATTGTATGTAAAACTTAGATGACGCAGCTGCTTAAGATTTGAAAGTGAGGAAGGGATAGAACCTGTGAAATGGTTAAATGCTAGGTCCAAATAAGCAAGTTTGGAAAGATTACCAAGTGAAGCGGGAATTGACCCATTGAAATGACAATGATAGAGATCCAGAGTGTTCAAGAATTTGAGAGAGCTGATTGCATGATCAGACAATTCTCCTTGAAAGTTTGTGAAGGAGACATTCACAAAGCTGAGTGGGCTGCTCCAGTTACTCCTTGGAAAAACACCTGTCAAATTGGGGTTGAATTCTAAATTGAGTTTTTGCAGGTTTGGTTGGTGGAAGATGTTATCTGGAAAACGCCCTACCAAAAAACAAGCTCCAAGACTCAAAGATGTCAAAGAAGAAGATAGGTTTGACAAGGAACGAGGTGATACTTGAGACATGTCTACCTGATCAAGGATAAACTCTCTCAAATTGGTAAAATTTTGAACTAGTCCTCTCAAGGCTGGTGTTTCAAGAATTAAATAATTGTAAGAGAGGTCAAGTGAAACTAACTTAGACAAATGAGAGATTTCGGACGGAACTTGATCAACAAAGCTTGAGGTGGATAGGTTAAGGTGTGTTAAATTTGGGAAGCGATTAAAACTTTAAGAAATTTGAGAGGAATTGAAATCATTGAAAGCAAGGTTTAGGCTTTGCAGATGAGAGAGAAGAAAAAGGCTACTGTTTGAAGGGATGTTACCCAAAAGCCAATTGCAACTAAGGTCGAGACCAATTACGTGACCAGTCACCTTATCACAAGTGACACCATCCCATGAGCAACAATCAGTATACTCTTTCCAAGACTTTATTTTTGGAGAAGTAGGACACGCTCCTTGACAAATGGGTTGGTTTGGGAAAGAATCACAATTGAAGGAAGAACCATCTGTGAAAGAAAACAGTTGCTTGAATTGGAGCAATGCAGCACTCTGTTCAGGTGAGCACAGTTCTGCATAAGATGAGGAAACCAAGAACAGTAAGAGGAAGGCACAGAAAAGTTCATAAAACCTTGTTAAGCAACCCATCATTAATTTCTAGTATGAAATAAAAAGAACAGGCATCAGTATAAATAGATAAAGGAGTGAAGTATAAGCTAGTAATTTACACCTAGAAAGTCTTGGTTGACGTTACAGGGTCAACTAATCATTTATCAAGTGGCTCCAGAGTAATTAAGAAGTGGGATCCTGCAGCTCGTCATCAAACTAACATGGGGACATGGTAATTGATGCAGGATTGAGATGCTAAGATGATAAGTTCTGCGGAATATCATTTGCAACTTGCTGTGGTTCAGAATTGTTTAAATTTAAAAGAGGGATTGTGGTATTAATTATGAAACAGTTATAGATTGGGTTCAATCTTCCTCAGTGAGGACTACTCCAATAATATCATTCAGAATTTTCCGGTATCTCACGGCAGCTGACCAAGGCTGTTGATTTTTTCAACAAAGTACCAACATCAACATTGCTATTCACACAAGATCTTAGAAATTCTAAAGTTAAAAAGTAATATTATATGTATAAATGGAGAGTATTAACAATATAGATATATCGTCAAGTAATTAAATGATCTAATTGTTTACTCTATTTTTAATTTAAAATTACTCAATACATGATAACATTAGTTTATTTAGCATTTGTTAATGTTTATTGTTTGTATGAAGTATTGTTGAAAATAAAATAGGATAATGAATGATACAAGTCAGCTAACATATTACTAATACATACACAATTGATTGCTTATGCTGACAGAGAACACAAGATTGAAAGCAAAGTAAGACACATGGGTTGTGAACAAGCTACTAATAAGATTTCCAGATGATGAAGCATAGACCACCATAGCTTTATTTGCAGGAATACTCAGCCAAGTGAACTTCTTAGATGCACTAACTTCTTCCTCCACATCTGTTGTTTACCCTTCTCCTCCTTCGTGGGTGTCCTCCTTCAACTATCCTCACAAGCAACTGAGGTTTTCCTATTGAGAACACAAGATATCCCAGCATCACTCCTAACACCATTCCACATCCACACCATATCAACACCACTTTCCAACCGAACCCATTTGAAGGCTCTTCATTATCTTCTAATGTTGAGGATGGTTGTCATGTCTCATTATCAATTCAGCATTCAGTTGTCAGAGGAAATCCACACAAAGCCATGTTCCCATCATATAAATTATTTGGGAAGGTATTGAAGTAATTGTCCCGAGGTATGGATTTACTCAGATGGTTTTGAGACAAATTTAGAACTTGATGAAAATTTAGTTTTGTCAACTGTCAAGAAATTTTTCCAATGAGCTTATTTGAAAAGAGATTCAAGGGTTCAAGGGTAGTTAAATTTCTTAAGGAAGATAGGATACAATCTGAGAAATTGTTATGAGAAAAATTAAGAAGACAAAGTGCATGAAGATTCCCAATCACTTTTGAAATCTCTTCATAGATATAAATGTTTGAAAAAGCGATGGTGGTGAAAGTGGTGATAATTCTCACAAGATCCATTTCAAACCTTTTTAGTGTCACCACCATAGAATCTTGATAATAATTTTCACCCATATATTGCAACTTCATTTCATCTTCAACAACATTCATCATGACATTAAGATTTTTGAAATATATGGCTGGCAATAAACCGCTAAAGTTGTTGTTTGAGATATCAAAGATTTTCAACTTTAGAAAACAATTATCCATCTAAGAAAATTCTCAATTTGAACCGTAAAGGTTATTGCAATGAAGAACTAGAACTTGTAGTTTTAAAAGATTTCCTAACCAATATGGGAATGTACCACTAATTTTTTTGTTTCCAAGATTTAGAACTTCGAGTTTTGAACAATTGAGCAATGATTGCGAAACTGGTCCATCCAATCCATTGTCGTAGAAATTAAGGCTCTTGAAATGGTTTCTCTCTGCAAATGTACTAGGAATTGAGCCATAAAACCTATTATTCTGCAAATCCAACACATGAAGATGGTTAAGGTTTCCTATGCATCTGGGAATTATACCACTTAAACTATTATTTGAACGAACCAAAATTTCTAAGATACTATTATTGCAAATCAAATGAGGTATCTTTCCCGTCAATTTGTTGTTTGACAGCAAAAATACTTTAACATAAGGTGGTGGAGTTGGAAGTGGTCCTTAGAGCATATTGGAGCGAAAGTCCAGATATGATACCCTTAGGTGAATCTCACATCGACAAAGCATGGGAGAGATGCTGGGTTTATTTGTATATCTCACATCAGTTAATGGTGGGAGAATTTGACTGGTTAAATAGTCTGTGAATTCCTTAAACTATTAAGACGCGTTTTGGGTTACAAAACTCCGAAGCAAAACCATGATAGACTGTGTGTCCAAAGTGGATAATATCTTGACAGTGGACCGGGTTATTAGACCAGGGATATTATAAATAGTATCAGAGTGGTTCCGTGTGTCATCTTGAACGATGGTGAGGCAAACCTCAGTGAGAACGCTGAGTCCTATAAGGGGGCGTGTGTGATACTCTTAGACGAATCTCACATCGACAAAGCATGAGAGAGATGTTGGGTCTATCTGTACTCTGTCTATGTATCCCACATCAGTTAGTGGTGGAAGCATTTGAGTGGTTAAATAGTTTGTGAGCTCCTTAAACTGTTAGGACACGTTTTGAGTTGCAAAGCCCAAAAGCAAAACCATGATGGACTGTATGTCCAAAGTGGACAATATCTTAACAGTGGGTCAGGTTATTGGATTAGGGATGTTACACCAGAGTTTCAAGATTTCTCCATGGAAGTTGTTGTATGTTAGGTAATTGTGGGAAAGATTCAAAAAATAAAAAGTGTCCTTACTAGTGTTTAACAACCAATTCGGAATTCAACCGTGAATGTTATTTTCAGAAAGATCTAGCACAATCAAAAAGTCTAGACTTCTTACGATACCTGGGAATTCACTTATGTTGCAAGAGGATAACCACAGAAACATAAGTTGTGGGAAAAATGAATTGGCTATGAAAATAGTGCTCACAGATAAACTGTTGTGAGACAGACCAAGGGATACCAAGTTTTTGAACTTTGAAAACATGTGAAGATCTACATTGCCACTCAAATTATTTGAAGAAAGTGAAAGATAACTAGATTCACAAGTTTAAAAATTGAGCTTGGAACTAAGCCTTGCAATCTATTAATCTCTAAATTAATGGTAACCACTAACCAACGCATCACTCCGAAACTCATCAATGAAGCCACTTAATTGGTTACAACTGAGGTCAATGGACTCCAATAATGGTAGACTGAACAACCAACTGGGTATTGTCCAATTGAGAAAATTATTGTTTAAATGAATTGCATCTAAATTAAGAAATCCGCCTACATGACAGGGAATTGGACCAACTAGTTTGATTGTGTGGAACAACTAGTTGATTGTGCCAATGAAATTGTTAAAAGAAAGATCTAAATGATGGAGTTGGTTAACATTTGGGAGAAGTGAAAGAATGTGACCACTAATATTGTTCTGGGAAAGTTCCGAATGAGAAAGTTTTGTGAGGTTGGCAAATGATGCAGGAATTGAGCTGATAAGACTGCATTGAGAGATACCAAAATACCTCAAGAGTTTCAGATTGCTGATTGAATCAGGCAAATTGCCCGACAAACTTGTATAAGAAACATCCAAATACTCTAGGGGGCTGCTCCAGTTAACTATGAGAAAATTACCTGCCAAGTTGAAGTTTTCTCTTAATATAAGCAACTTCAGATTTGGTAGGTGGAAGATGCCATCTGATAAGTTCCCTTGTAATCCGCAATATTGGAGACTCAAAGTAATCAGAGACGAAGGCAGATTCATGAATGAAGTATCTACTATGGCACGCATGTCAACAGTATCAAGAAGAAGTTGTGTAAACATAGTCAGATTTTGCACTATTCCTTCCAAAACAGGCCTTTTGATTCTCAAAAGATTACTAGGTGTTTGGTAATTGTATGAGAGGTCAAGAGAAACCAGCTTAGACAAATGGGAGATTTCAGATGGAATATAACCTCTAAAGTTTGAGCAAGAAAGATTTTTAAACTGGTTAATTGACCAAAATCAAAAGAAATTGGAGAGAAATTGAAATTATTGGAAGGGATGTTGCCATAAAGCCAACTGCGGCTAAGATAGAGACCAATTACATGACTAGTCACAGAATCACATGTGAACCCATCTCATGAGCAACAATATGTATCTTCTTTCCAAGACATCATTTTTGGATAAAAATGAACGTTATGATCTATAGCAAAACTGGAAGAAGAATCACGGTTTTTGAAGGCAAAGAGTTGCTTAAACCAGAGTAATGCAGACCTCTGGTCATGAGAGCAAAGAGTTAAGAGAGTTAAGAGAATAGAAGAGCAATAATAGGAGGAATAGAAGTTGAAAAGAAAACATTAGGCAACGGCGATCCATTCTGTTTGCTTGTGAAATATAGCAAATTGATGCAGCTATAAATATATAAGAGAAACGAAGGGTCAGTACAATGAGTTGCATATTGGCTAATGGTTTACAGACAAAACAAAGATTAAAGTCTGTATTGATTAGTTCAATTAAACAGCAAGTCTTGGTCGTAAAGTGAGTACTCCAAGTCTTGGCCATCCACAAGCTTGGTACTGTAGTGAGGCCTAGTATTTCATAGTTTCCACAATCACATATCGGGAATTCATGTCAGAAATTTCGCTAAAAAATAATAGTATTGCCTTCTTTTGCCCCATTTTACAATATCTTCATTATTCAATTCAATGAATTGCAGTACAAGAATTTCTTGAACTGTCGGATGAAATCACAAAATGTCATCTCTAAGATCGATGATCTAGAGATGGATTCAACCCGGGCAAAGCTTGAATAAGGTTTATCTCAAACTTAGTTCGAATCCAAACAAGTCAACTCAAAATTGGTCAATGAGCTAAAGCTTGAACCCACAGGTAAAAACACCTCATTTTCCATGCCAGCACCATGATCTCCCGCAAGGACACTAGATGAGTTCAATAACACAAAAATGTGTTAAAATTTGACATCCTTTCTGGCCTTGTTACAACAACTTCAGATCTAAGTCCTCCATCATAACTACCACTTCATGTTCATTTAGAAACCTCCTTGTCTTTACACTGGATATCATCATCCAAAACTGGCTTTTCTCTCTTTAAACATTTCTGTGTTTCAGATTATATGTTTCTGCCAGAAAGTGCTTCAAGTCTAAACACAAAGTGCCCTCCTGGAATGCCAGTTCTATTGAGGGATAAAAGGCCCCGGAATTTGAGTCCTATAACAGCTCCAGGAAAGCAGTGGACACTACCGTTTACTGCAGACTTCAAACGATGTAACATTTGAAGAGAAAACTGTGGCATAAGGCCAAGCAAGAAGAAGAGGGAAAGCCATTGAAGTGCTGCACAAAACGGAATCCTATTTTGCTCCTTTCCCATTATTGATTATTGTAACTCCAATCCAAATTAATCAAATTTGGTAGCCTTTATTAAGCACAAATAAATTGAATTAGCTCTTGTGTGTGTCGAGCATTCTGTAAATTATTCTTTCAATTTATTCTAGATTTTGATATGGACAACCCCACTGCGTTGGTGAAGTCATTTTCTGAAGAGTTTTCAAGAGATTATTTTATGAATTTTTTATTTTTCTTTGATTGTTAAAGATTAGATTTGTAATAGCCTAACAATTCAATTCAACCTATTCAGAAGCCTTCTTCTACTGCTTCTTCTGCTTCTTCTGGTTGGCTTATTATAAGCCTTCAGACACTTTTTTTATATGGACTTTCTTCGATGCATGAGCATATGGAGACTGGTTGTTCAGTTCAGAGTCAAAATCACAAATTTTTTTAATATTCATTTCTGTTCAGCCAGAACATGAATTTTGGGTTTTCCATGATATCAGAAGGATCAGAGGACCTGTTCTGCAACAATATAAAAAGGCCCAGTGGAGCCAATTCAAATGCTTTGGGCTCACAGGAGACTTGTATTCAACTTCAACCCTACATTTTGTATCATCGAGTAGCACAAATGGTGAATAAGTTACAAACAGAGGTGAAATGGCCTGAGCCTAATTGGGCTTAGATCCCTGTTTGACTCAAGATTGTCATCTCATTAGTGTCATTGCACAAAAGCTCACCTTGTTGGCGGGCTAATTCTTTTTTCTCTTTCACAATTTTTTTTTTATTCAAGTGATTCTTTTTCTTTTTTTAACATTATTATTCATCATTTGAACAATTTGAGCTGACCATTCTAGTCGCAATCTGATCTCAAGCTGCCCTCTACTTAAATCGTGTTCAACCTCAGGACAAATACTATTCTTAAAATGAAATAAGTTTATTTTCGTGTACTCATGTGAGATCTTGAAATATTAAGCATTCCAATGATTTTAAAATTTATTGAAGAGTTTTGGATCTGAAAGGATTTTAATTATTCTAAATATCATAAGAGAGTTTGATATTGAATTAATCCAATAAAATTAACTCTGATAATATATGAAAATGAAAAAAAGAAATAACCCTGTTAATATTCTGAACTTTATAAAAGAAAAATCAACGAACGGTATTGACAAACAATCTAGCCATTTTGATTTCAAACTGAACTCATTGGCCCTTATTCAAGTTTAATGCAGCTCGAACCTACCCTCAACCAACATTATAAAATGGCAAGCTTTTCAAATAAAAAGAAATAGATGATGTCATGGGTGGTCACATAGTTAAAAGCAAAACCAAGGACGGATCTGTCCTTTACTTTGGAGGTTCAAATGGGTGACCTCTATATCAAAATGCCACGAGGATATTGACGGGACCAAAATAAAAAGGTCAAGAAATTCATTCCCATCCAAGGTTTATTGTAAACTCAAATTTATACTTATTAACTTTTAAAAACTCAAATATTCATATATATATTAATCTTGTTTATTATTGCCAGAGATAAAATCATCATTAGAAAATTTATTTTAAAAATATAAAAATTATCTCCTTTTTCAACCTTAGTTTTGAAAACTAACAATTCATCTCTTTTTTTTTTTTTAAGGTTTAAAAAACTAACTTTTTTCCCCAAGTCTAGGGTTTCACTTTCTGCCTTTAATATTTTTGCTACTTAAGCCACTCCCCCAACCTTTTGAAAATTTTCATTTTCACCCATCTTCAGCTTCAACTTTCAGATCATTGTCGATGTCCCTCTCCCTCCGTCTCCAACATTCGAAACCAAGCTACCATGGCATGCCCTTCACCTTCTTCCTATTTATCTCTTGTCTGATGCAAACTCTAAACAAAATTAAGCGAGAGACCCTTGCTTGATTTTGGCCACCAACACTTCAAGGCCGAATTGTTACTTGATTTCTCCCTTCAATTTGACGAATCAAAGGAAGGAAATGTTGCACCGTCATCAACCACAAAAGGAGAGGTTGATGACGACGCAAAACTTGTTGACGAATCCAAGAAGAAAGAAACCCTAAGTTGTCTCTTTCACGCAGATTCAGTTGACAACGGCTCTATGTTCGACCTTCATCGACCGTCCATTGATTCTAGAGTAAGAAGGCACCGAGGAAACGAAAAACAATATTGGAAAGTGAAGGGCAACCGGAGAAGAGGAAGGAAAGTAAAGGTTTCAATGTATGGGGTGGTGGTGTAAGAGTAAAAAACATGGGGGGGGGGGGGGTTTAGTAGGGTTTCCAAAGTATGAAACCTAAAATGGGGGCAAATGTGAATTTTGTAAACCTAAAAAAGAACCTTTTAAAACTAAATTGGACGGCGAATTATTACTTTTCAAAATTAAGATAGGAAAAATTGGATAAATTTATAAATTTTTAAATGATGATTTTACCTTTGACTATGACAACCCAAATTAACAGACAGATGAATATTTGAGCTTTTAAAAATTAATAGGTATAAGTTTGAATTTGCACTAAACCTTGGGTGGGAACAGCTTTTTTGGCCTAACAAAAAAAGCAAGATAAGGATCTTTATTCCCTGTCAATGAAAGCTGAAAGGCCTTATGGATCCCCACAAGCCACAAGACACATTGGAATTTTCTAACTTCAAAGAGGAATGTGCTATTTATATGCAGATGCAAGTCAATTTGCACCATACATAGAAATGAGAAAAAGGCATCAACTTTATGTCAACAGAAAAAGAAGAAGAAGAAGATCAAATCTAAGATAAGCTTGTGTACATTTAACAAGCATAATCTATGCAACTATTCCAAGCTCATCAGTGCGACTTTATGAGAGTGGTTGTTCTGACTAGACCTCAAAGTTTCTTGTCAGTATCTGTAAAGGTAAGATTATAAATCCATAATTCTCAAAATGTTATTTGTTTATGGGGTTTTATACCCAAGATTAATGCTCCTCAGTTGAAACAGATTGTTGTAAACCAGTGTAGGTTCTTTATCACATCTTACAAATAGATTAAATAAAAGTTTGAGTCACTTTATAAATTTTGAATTCCTCTAACAAAATCTTGAGTCAAACGGGAAAACAAAATCATCAGTGATAGGGTTGCAACCAACCAAACCGCAATGGGTTGCTCATACCTCAACTTGATTATTATTAGGTTGAGTTTGATTTTGGATCTCAAACTTATTGTTAGTCAGATCAACGAGATTGTGAACTTGCGTTGTCTTGAGTAATATATCAATAAATCCTAAAAGTTTAAAATCTTACATTTATACCTTTAAAATCTTATCCCTGATTTTGAATATTTTTTAAGTTGAACTCAAATCAAGCACTTCTATCTCGAGCTTGAACTTTACCTAAAAGTAATCAAACTGAACTCAAGTAAAGCAATACTTGACTCGATTCAATTATAGCCTAGTATGTGGGTTAGGCCTAAAACAAACACTTGCTAGCTGGTGATGCAAGTATAACTGGAGTGGTTAGTAATTGTTTTCTTAGGTGAAAGCTCTATTGATACAATGTATATAAGTTACCATCAATGATAGACAAGCCAAAGCTTAAAAAGGGGAGGAGGCAAAGAATCATAGGCTAAAATGATAGCTGGCTATCAAGAATATACACTACAAATTTAGTGTGAAGCTAACTTAGATATGTTGCTTGAGATGATGAGATTGATGTATACGTTCAGTGTATCTTCTTCAGATCCTTATAATAGTAAACCTCAGCCTGAAAGGCCTTTTGTTAGCAAAGGTAAAATAGACAGAAAATATGGTGTCTTTACAGGCCAAAAGTTCCATTGGAAGTTACCATTCTTGAATGATTCTCCTGATTCTTCTATGACCAGCAAAATATCTAAGTATATTTTGGCCAATGTTAAATGAATCATAATGCATATATATGCTGATCCTCTGTGCCTTTCTTCTTCAAGATTATGAAGAATCAAAACTGAGCTGGCTCCATGCAAAAATGTAGTGTAAACGATCATTATCAAACCTGTCCATCAACTTAATATGTAAAAGCATCAGGATGAATCTGTCCCATATAAGCATCAAATACTGATAAGTTTACCCTTCCCAAAATAATCTAGCTGTCCACCATTTTCTAGCTTTTAACCATGGGATTGAAAGCTTTTTTTTTTTTTTTTGTCAATGTTTACTTGTATAATTACTTGCCATTTTGTTCTCATGCAATCGAGATCTGTTAGTTACTTTTCTGGTGACACTTTTTAACAGTTTGAAATCTCAGTGTCTTAGGCATCTATATAGAAAATTTCATTTAGAAAAATTTGTTGACGTGGAAAGAGTTACAATTTCAGTTTAATAAAACTGAATAATCAGATACTCTAATAATAGCTTATGAATGGGTTTAACATGACCAACAAAGATAAACTAATACATTTTATAGATTATGATATAAATAGATAACATTAGTATAGATTTTAAGATTTATTAAATTTTTGAGAAAGGTCCAATAACTCATTCTATATTACTAGCTTCCCTCTTGAAACTCTAACATAACAGTTTTATATTTGAAAGTAGTTATTTAGGAAGGTGTCAGGTGAGAAAGACTTATCATTTCAATGCAAATGATTTTTTAAAAAAGTCCACGAATTCAAATTAAAGATATGACTCATCAAATATTCTTATAACCCTAATTCACTATATTATAGTTTATGCAATGATTATATTTACCGTACACAACACGAGATATTATATTATATGATTATTACCCAGGCATTGAGATGTCTAGGAGTAAAATAGGTGTAAAACTGCCATGCAAAAGTAAATTGAAGAATGGGGCATAAAACTAGAAGGATATAATTAATATATATGTCTATATTCATAGAGAAAGTGCTGATAACAAAGAGCTCTAAACTGGCTGCTACAGAAGCAGTAAAATAAGAGAAAATCAAACTACCATAACTTGATTATCTCTGTTCAGTATTAATAATAAACCCCAATAAAGGGATGAATCATGAATGAAATTGTCTGATCATTCCCCTCTTCAAGTAACTTAAATAACCCCAGAACCAATGATCCTATATATAGCTAGACTGACTTGACTTGTATCTCATTTGATTATAACTGACTGATAAATTTGCTTAAAGGGCTTTCTGATAGAACCCATGAATCCTCTTCCAAGACTCCTCTCTTTGCATCTTCAATTGCTTGTAAAAGTTGCCAATAAAACTCTCAGCTTTATTAAACAACTCTTGCCCACTGAGCCCACCACCAACTTCCTCTTCTTCTGCTTCTTCTTCATTAAACTTCTCATAATCCACCTGCTCTTCAGCTTGATGGTCAGTCTCCCCACTTCCAATGAAGAAAAGACTGGGAGTTGAGGGACATTTTCTCACCCTTTCAACCTTACCCCCTCTTGGGATTTTCTCAGAAGCAGCTTTCTCAACAACTCTACCCTTCTTTTCCTTACCCTCAGAAGGATTATCATTAGCAGAAGCCTCCGGAGTTGTTACCACAACTGCAGGTTTCTTATCTTCTGGAGGCTTGGAGAAGAACACAGAGAGAAGGCCAGCCTCAACTCCAAGAGCTACAATGAGAAGATTGGTGATGAAGTAGAGATAAGTAGGCCTCAAAGAGGAAGACAAGAGAGGAGTAATGAAGAGAAGTGCAGCCAAGAGAGAGAGCATCAGGATTTGAGACTTCTTGTACTTGTTGTTCATCATGTTGGGGCTAGAACTGAGCTTAAAGAAATGATGATGTTTGGAGAGATTGAGGAGAGAATTTGTGGTAGTAAAGATCAAGTGGAGGGTTGTGGGAACATTTATAGAGAGAATAATTAATGAAATTAGTTGCATGGGATAATAACAATAAAATATTTTTTATATTTTTTATCAACAAATAAAAGGTACCAAAGATATTATCTATAAGAACAAGACAAAGAGTATGAAAAGTTTTGGTGTCATGAGAGCTATCTTAATTAGGCCAAAAGAATTATTTCCACTTAAGATATGGTATAGTGTCAAACTATCGTTTAATAAATTTAAAAAATTTAAATATTTATTTATTAATTAATTTTGTTAAAAAAAAATTATTAGTTCTAATAATATAATTATTATTTAACGTGTATATTAAAAAAAATTATTCTATTTTCGTACTTTAGTTTTGAAAATTGATAATTTCTCTCTGTTTAGTTTTAAAAACTTATATTTTTCCTCATAGGTTTTATTTTTTTTCCCACATTTTCCAATGACCTTTTCCATCTATGGTTGTCTTCTTTAGCTCAATTTCTTTTTCTCCGATGCTCTCTCCCCCTCTTGATACTCTCAGTCGAAAACGAGCGAAGAGACAGAGTGAGATCATCTCTTTCTAGATCTTGAAAGATCAGCCGAATGGGCACAACAAAGACATGATTGGAACCGTCTTTGTCATTGTTCCGCAAGAAACAGATCAACACGAAGAGCAAAAGAGAGTGTAGGAGAGAAAGAGACAATCTCACTCCATCTCTTTGCTCATTTTTGACAGAGAGCATCGAGAGAAGGAGAGAGCATTGGAGAAAAAGGAATCCAGAGACAAAGAAGGTCATCAAAATATGTAGGATAAAAATAAAACCCTAAGGAATAAATTGTCAGTTTTCAAAACTAATATGAAAAATGGGATAATTTTCTTTTTTTTTAGGATTACATGTTAAATGACAGTTATATCTTTTAATACTAATAGATTTTTCTAATAATAACAGTGGAAGAGTGAGTATTAAGATTTTCAAAATTTAACAAATGAAAGTTTGATAATGAATTAAACTTTGGGTGGGAATAAGTCTTTTGGCTTTTTAATTATATTATTCTTGGGCGATTATTATTTTCCCTCTTTTGTAGAGATTATTTCTTTTCTTCAATATTTTTTATCATCAATTTGAACATGTCATTCCGATAGTTTTGATTTCAAACTAAGTTTGAGAATAATTAATGAAAATAGTTGCATAGATAACAACAATATAAGATTTATTATGTTTTTGGTTAACAAGGAAAAGAGTGAGTAGAAAAGAAATTTTCTATACAAATGTGACAAGAGTATGAAAGTTTTAGTGAAATCATTTTCCCCTTATACCTCTAATCTTCCTTTTTTTCTTCTGTATTTTTTTTTTCCCTTTTTTGTTTGACGATTATTTTCATTCTTTAATATTACCATTTACCTTCAATAATAATATTATTGATTATCAATCTGAATAAATTAAACTCAAATTGATTTACATAATTTAAATGTGAATTAACTTTTGTTTTAATTTGACTGAATTTAAATCTACTCTTAAATACATCTTATTTATCCAGGAATAAATTAATTCAAAAGCTTAAATCTAAATATGATCGGGCAGAAATCGATAAGGTCGGTGAAATATTCGTTTTCACTTTTCTGGATTTTGTTTTTTGCCTCCAACATTTTTGAAGGCACCTCTTGCCCTGTTCACAAGGCAATTAATCGTATGGCGTCTGTCGAAAATATTTGGCCCCACTTAGTACCTGGGCGTGGGCCCCTAGGCCTTTCTATAGAATATCTGGCCCCATTGAGCCGGGCCCACTTAAAGAATATGTTCGTCCAATTAACATGAGTCCCTCCCACTTGTAATAATAATGCTTGTGTGGTCCCCCTCATGTTACATTTTGGCCCACTTTTCAGTACTGATGGGATTATTTTTAGGTTGGGTCTGGCTGCACGTGTCACGATTTTATTTGATTTGATTTAAATAAAATAAATCAATTTTAAAATAAAATTATAGTTTATTATTGTAACTTAAGGTTGATTTATTTATTTATTTAATAATATTATTTATTTTATTTATAATATTATTTATTCTTGTAATAACTCTTTAGTTATAATTTATATCAACTCATATAAGTTTAAATTCAAGATTGAAATGTATATTATGGATTCAATTTAAACTCAAGTTTATCCTTGACTTGAGTCAAATTGAATCCACATTTACCTATTTTGTTCTTTTGATTTTTTATGGTAGCATAACATGCCAACTACAGTGAAATTTAAAATTTGTTGACTTCTGTCAAAGACTAATTTCCAGACAAAGAATACTAGGGATTCATTCATGTATCTATTGGATTATTCCATGAAGAAAGTAACAAAAATAGGCAATTTTATAGTGTTTTTCTTCTCCCATTCCTAGGGGATTATTGATAAAAGTGAATAAAGCTAGGGGGGAGAAAAAAATACCGGCATGTGCATCCTTTTCCCATTTCCAAATTTTAACAAATAAAAAATTAGATATAAACAATAATAAAATATTATATAATTTAATAATTTTAAATTAATAATAAAATAACACTAAATTATATAATAACATATTAATATTTATATTTTGGTTATACATAAAGTATTACTTACAAACCTTTTGTCCAATTTTTCGCTTGAGTTTATCCATTATGTCCCTAAAAGCAATCTCTACCCACCAAGTAATTTTTACCATATATTAAACCTATTGCATGGATGACAGTAGCATAGCATTAGATTAACACTATTTTTGGTCAAATATAGTGGCTATGCACACCAACCCATTTGGGTCCCAATTAGATATCATATTTTACACTGGACACTGATTAAACTTTAAGGGGAAGAACAAAGACATGATATATTAGCTAACAGATTCCTCTGATCTTTCTCAACCAAATCTTTTTTCCATTTCAACAAGTTACCTCCCTTTATCTTTATGGGCAATTGGATATCCTTTCTTCTCTGCCTAGATTATTCACTATAATCTTCCTCTTCCTTTATATAGCAAACATACAATGAAAGAGTGTTCACATATGGAAGCTACTAATCTTCCTTATCCACCTTAACACATAAATTATTATCCACCAATGTGACAAGCAACCCTATGTTATTTTGGTTTGTGAATGAAGCATCTAGGGCTTCATTAGTAATGAAATCCTTAAAATAGGATGTCAAATATAGGTGTTTTCAAGGTATTCAAGATGTCCACACAAGACACCCCACAATTAGATTTTACTTCACCTATAGGAAATGATTTTTTTACAAGATTGAAGTCTGGTTACTTACCCACGAGACAGAGCTATCAAAGTTGCTTGTGATGTGATGTTGAGCAAACTTTGAATTGGTAATTTCAGGCCCTGCATCACCACCTCAATCCATTTATCAAACATAGAAACTTTCATTTACACTTGAGACAAACTGAATACAATAAATCTTACAGTAAAATCTCATACACAAGGATGCAAATTTCTTTGAGATTATCATAGACTTAGATTACGTACAGAAATTAAGTCTTGATTAATGTTACAAAAGAATTGACACAGAGAACAATCACAGGGAGTGGTTACACATATCTAGTAAATTATCCTAACTTCTGATGAAGACTGCAAGTAATTACAATAGCAACAGGCCTCCAGGAATGTAGATTTTTTTTTATTTAGTTTGCTGTGTTACATGAGCAGGGAAGCTTGCAACAACATCAAATGTTTAAATGTTATTTAGAATTTTCAAAGAATCACTCATAGCCACACACCTACTCATCCCTTCTAAGTTCTCATTAGGTATGCTACTAAACATCCCAGCAAAGCACCGGCAGCAACCTGCAGCAACATTAATGAAACTGTAAGTTAAAATTTGGTGGAGAATAGGGACTGGTGATAAAAAATTGCATGCAATCTTGTTATTGTTATGAATGACATTTAATCATTAATTGAGTAAGCAATAGCTCCAAATTGCTAATCAAGAGCATGAGAAGGTAAGACACAAGGATTTCAATTGTATGAAAGCATACCATATAAGAAAATGTCACGTACCTGAATTGGTGTATGACCAAGTGAATCCCGCAGAGGTCTAACATGGGAAAGAGGGTGTTCAGGAGGTAACCCACATACAATTTGATTTAGTAACTGCAAGAAATAAATTATACAGTAAAAGAATTGAAGTAATTATGTGAAATAAAGCTTAGAGAAACACTAATAGTCTACTTCAGCATCACCACAGGGATATGAAGGTAACAAAAACCATGCCAGGCATTTCTCTTCTGTCTTTCTTCATTTCACTAGGGCCCTTCTATAAGGGGAACCGAATTATTAAATATGTATGATTCAAGAAATGACTACGTTATAGCAACGAGCTTACTTCAGCTTGACGACCAGCATGAAGCCGTACACCAGAAGCATCATACATTACCTACAAGAGACCATGAAATACTATCAACCCCTATAGCTTTCCAACACAAATAAGCACAAAGACTAAAATTAGAGTGGGGTACTAAGCATGAAAAAATAATTATCCAGGTACTTAATCTAACCAGAAAAATATATATTCTTTAGTATAAATTATTAGGACAAGTGAGAATGACAGGAAAATAAGAGCACATGTTTTTTCTGATCCTTTTCTATAAGAGAATTCATTTAAACCAAAAACAGACAAATTGTAACCAAAACATTCTAATCCACCTGGTCCAATTGGCAGCTAACTTTGTGGTTTTTAATAAAATAAGGTAATACTATTACATTACAATATTGAGTTTTGCTATCACACATGGCATTTCAATGATACCCCAAAAAAAACAATGTAATCCCCTAAAAACTAAAGGTATCGATGCCATGAAAATTGTTCACTATATTCCATAAAACCACAAGACTAAAATATTAAATGAGAAGTAAAATGTTCATAAGCCCACATAGAGATGAAAGATATGTGATGAGAAGTCAACTCTGATCTCCAATTCACCCAAACTACAATATAACTCTAGCGGAAATATATTACTACCTCACTTTGAAAGTCTGAGAATTTGTTTATAATTAAATCACTTAATCAAATATTAATACGCATACAAACACAAAAGAATGAACAAGACCTGGTTTAAAAGTACGTACTACACATGCTAAAACCAGTGCAACAGCAAACACTGATCCTCCAGTCCCTTCTTGTAAACCTATGGCAACAGCAAGAGCAGTTACAGTCGCTGAATGGGATGATGGCATTCCACCTGATCTAACCAATCTTCTCGGGTCCCATTTCTTCTCCTTGTACCTGCTCGTCCAGGAGGATCCATTAAAGAACAAATCACAGATATTTCAGTCATAAAAACAAACAAGGGACTAAAAAAAAATGAATTTCCTTCACATTGGAGCAATCCCCTTCAAAATCGAATCTTTAAAGTCATCCACTAATGCATATAACTAACATATTAATGCAATGTCACTATGTGAAGAACTGTACTAAGCTAATCAGCATAAAATAATATATAAAACCAATAAAACACACCCACATGTGCAAAGGCTCTCAAATTCAAGTTATTTTTTTCTCCACATCAACTCATTGAATTTTTACAGAGAGCTCAACACATGAAAGCAAATTCTCCTGTAGTAGTACTCAAGAGACCATTCAAATCATTATTGCAAACATTACAAAAGGCTTGAAATCAATCAAAAGAAGATTAAAAACCACCACCCAACACAATAAAAAAGAATCCATCCAAAGCCATTAATCAGAATACCAAAACAAAACTACTCACACAAAGCTACAATAAAACTTCTAACACGAAAGTACAACAAAACTACTTACACAAAGCTACAACATACAGATGAATGGGATAAGACAAAATCTTGAGACTCTTTTTCCTCTCATTATAACCAAGACAAATCCACACCTTAAGAGTCAAATCTCGTGCTAAATGTACAGAACCCACAAAAAAAAAAAAATACCATTCAAGTTTAGGATTTGCGTTACACAAGTAGAACTTGGTCCAAAGTGTGCATGGGTTTACAGTTCACCATGTATTAGTTCATAGAAAACAAACTAAAATTCCAGCACCATTCCTATAATTAACAGCTTGTAGCAACAACAATGTCACATTTGTAACATGTAATATCATAATATTAAGGAACAATCAACTGCCAATAACGCTACCATTGTAAACAGAAAACCAATAACACGCCTAACTTTTTTTCTTTTGTATTTCCTGCGTTTTCATGGAAGCCAAACAGAATAGTAATGAAGGGAGAGCAGGGAACAAAATATATGTATACCAGGTGGTGAAGAGCTTGAGGAACTGGGCGAGAGAAAGGGCAAGAAAAGCTGACAGTAAAGGGACGTTTAAGGGGATAATGGACGGCTGTAATGAGTCCGATGCAACGCTTGACGACCCATCAACGGTTGTGAAGGCTTCATCCATTGAAACCCAGAGCCAAAATGCTGCAACACAGAGTCAGAGACGAAACAACAAAGAGATTTTGCGTTGGACCATGTACTTGTCTGCTTTATCAGGTAATTATTGAAATATAGCTTGTTTATAATTGGTAAAGCCGAAGGTTAGCGTAATCCAACTGGGATTTAGATTCGTGACGTTTTATCCTTTATATATCTATATCGCTTCCTTCTTCCATTCTTGTTCAGTTTCCGTTCATGACGCAAACATCCACCAAGGATGAATCTAGGTAGCCCCTATGGAACAAGTCGAATTCTTTTGGGCTAAGGAGTTGACTCGTTCTAATAGAACAAGACAAGTTCAAGTCGATTTGAATGGAATCTTAGATTAAAAGCATTTTCGAGGAATCATCAAATTCAAACTAGATCTTGATGGGGTTTGGTCCAAATCGAATGTAACCCTATACTCCCCTTTGATATTGCAAGTCATACGTATTTTCAGAAGTTTGCAGTTTGTTGCTTCCTTTAGAGCTTTGCGTGTGAACCACAATTAACTTGGGCCAATCTTCAGATGTAGAGTTGGGCGTTTTTTAAGTATAGGGGCTAGCCCAAAAAGAATGGTAACATTGCTCTTATGTTGAGTGGGAGTGGAGAGGCAAAGACACCCCTTGTAGTCGGCCGCATGTACAAGGCAGCATTGAAGCCTCGTCAAAAGGGCCGTTGGCATGACACAGTCCATAAAAATTAAAAAATAATTATAAAAAAAAATTTTTTTTTCAATTTAGCCGACAAAAGGCCCACGAAGACACAACCTATTGTATCATAGGTTGTGCTATAGGCGTTGAGATTAGGTAGGCTAGCATGATCCGTCAAGGCCCATATTTTTACAGATAGGCATCATAGAGTCTATTCCCATCTCAAATCACGCTTTATTATGAATTTTTGATAATTATGTTCAAAATGAATAATATTTTTAAGGCCAAATAACTCTTTCCCACCCAAGTTTAAGTGTAATCCCAAAAACATATCCATAAGGTTTGAAAAACCTAAAATCTCACTCATCTATTAAAAATTTCTATGGCTAGATTTGAGCCGAGCCGAGCTTGGCTCGCAGCCAGCTCAGGCTCGGCTCGGTTTTTTTATGGTCGGCTCGAGTTTGGCTCGTTTATGGCTCGGCTCGACTCGTTTTTCATATCAAAACGGCACCGTTTTGTATATATATATGGATCAAAATAACGTCATTTTGTATAAAAAATTTTTTAAAAAAAATCTACCGAACCAATCCGAGCCAGCTCGAGCTCGATCCAGCCGAGCCGAGCTAAGCTCGAGCTCGAGTCCAGCCCTAAAAATTTCAGTTAGGGTTAAGGGTAAAACCGTCTTTTAACAAAAAACTAAAGTTTTATTGATTTGGCTCCCCTCAACTTGAAAATATCACAATTTTTCTAAGGTTTACAAATTATGGTCAAAGTTATCAGAGATGATTGTCTCTAGTGGTGTTGGCTCTCTCTGTCGATCACTTATTCATCTCGAACAAAGACGATTTCGTTTTTGTCTATCAGAGGTCTCAAACGGAGACAACGTGACTGTCTGAGACCACTGACTGTCATCTTCATCTTTGAAGAAAACGAAATCGTCTTTGTCCTTGACAAAGACACTGCAACGAAGACGATTTCATCTTTATTGGAGGAAATAACTTACACCGGTGACTGGGAAGTGATCGACAGGAAAAGTTAAGCCCTGATGGAGAGCTAACATCACCGGAGACGCCCATCTCCGACGACTCCGACCATGATTTGCAAATCTTAGAGGAAAAATTTTGATTTTTCAAACTTCAGATTGAGGTTGAATTATAAGATTTTCAAGTTGAGAAGAGAAAATGTAACAAAACTTTATATTTTTAAAATTTTTTATTAAATAACTATTTTACTTCTAATCATAACTGTGATTTTTAATGGATGAATGAGATTTTAAATTTTTTAAATTTTATTAATGTGACTTTAAGATAGCACTTAAACTTGGAGGTGGAATAATCCTTCGGCCTATTTTTAATTTAAGGGGCATTGTGTCCTCATGAGGCTATATCTATAATTTTGACTTAAATCAAGTATTGTTCGAACAAGTCCCAATCATATCAATATACTATTTAAATAGACATTAGAGCGATATTTAATTAAATATAATATAACCGGATGCTATATTTTTTACTAAATAAAACTTGATTCAAGTCTCAACAATTAGATTATTTCACAAGGTTATGTCAATAATTATAAAATATGCAATATTATATTTATTCAATTTTAAATATTTAATTAAATATCTAAATAATTTATTATTATTTTATTAAATATTATTTTATTTTTAATTTAAAATTATTATATAATAAAATATTATTTAAATATTTAATTAATATATAAAAATTAAATATCCATAATTTTATTTGAGGTTGACCACACTAAGGAATCACGCCTCCCTATGGTGTCCACATGGTGGGTACATGCCATATGTCTAAATTAAAACTGAAATTGATGTGTCTCTGAATTGGGTTGGGCGTGACAAAAGCTGACACACTGCATGTTCAAATGCTATTGTTCCATTTTGATTAAATGTACTATGGATAAGAATGCACCGTGTTTGTTCAAATCTGTAAAACCCAACGAAAAAAAAAAAGAAAAAGGATTAAAAAAAACCATATAATTCAATATTATTTCAAAAAATTACTACCAAGTAATTATCTTTCCATCGTCTACTTATAGCATTTTATGAGTGGAATTAATTTGAGTTAATTATTGTAAGATTTAAACTCATCTCGATTGAGTTTTAGGGAGACTCGAACTCAAATTCGACAAACTCATATTCTACCACTCAAACCTAATATAAGGGTTGTTAGCCCAAGTTTAAGGGTTTAAACTTTCATATTCAAAGTTTAAGTTAAGGATTTAGGGATTTGAGTAAAAAAGTTTTAAAATTTTAGAGATTTATTTATATTATACTCAAGATGAGTCACGAGCTTATGAGACCATAGAATCGAGAAACAACTATCTCAAGTTTGGTTCAACAATAATCAAGCTTGGTGTAGCAAAATTACAATTATTTTATTTCATAATTTCACATGATAATTTTTCATGTATGTCTCATTGTTTAAGAATAAAGCTAGATGCAATATGAACCAGTTCAAACATGACTTGCAAACATAAATTGAACAAATCGAACTCAAATTTGAGTATAAAATTAGGCTTATTTTTATATATTAGTTAAGTCTGAACATCAATTTTATAAATTAAAATTAAGTTTAAGATAGAGAAATTTATGCTTATTAATCTCGAGCTTATTCTTAAATTCAAATTAATATTAAATTAATTTTTATTTAAATTTAATTTAAATTAAATATATCCGTATTTATGATATGTTTTACTAATTTATTAAAATATATATATATTTATATTATTGTAATAATGCCATTTAAAACTGTGGTGTATGTATCTTCTCAGAAAATTTTCCTACTACGTTTAAAGATAACAGGCAAAAGTCCTTTCTATTTCTTGCCCCATCTTCAGTACAAAGGACCAATAAAAGCTTAACACCTTCATATTTTTACTTTTTTTTTTTTATATTTTAGAATCCCACTTCTGATAAATGTTTGTATGGTCTCCATTTCATTGTACTCGTTTTCTATTTTATTATTTATATATTTATATATCAATAAAATTATATGTATTTATTTTAGGTATACAAATATATATACATTTATATATGTCATTATATGATTAAATAATTTTGAATTAAGAATAAAATAATAACTAATCATATAATGATACATATGAGTGTGTATATATTTGTGTATCCAAGATAGATACACATAGTATTGCTCTTTATATATATATATATATATATATATATATATATATATATATATATATATATATACACACACACACACACCAGTAACATTTAATGAGATTTCCTCTGTCACTGTCTAATTTGTCTTTGCATTGGGTTTGGCAGATTTGTTCATGTGAGAATTTGGATGAAGATAAATTTTCATTTCATCTCATTTCATTTCAATGTGATGAGCTTCTGTAGCTTATCTTCCAAAAGGGCAATTGAAGGGTGTGAAATTTTGTATTTGATTATCTACCCATAACACCTATTGTGGTTTTTTTTTTTTCCTTAAATAATAAAGTAAAAGATTTGTTATATAAAAAATTATGAATTTAATTTTTTTTAATGATATACTAAAATTAAATTATTTATTTATTTAATTTAATAATTAATTATTAAATTTAAAATTTATCTTATTTATTTAATATAATGATACCAGATTTCAAGATAAAAAAAAGAAGAATAATAATAATAATAATGAAGCAAATGTGAACCATTTGACCTTAGTATTTGCTTCGTGGCCAAGCAATATAAAAATCCACACAGTTAGCTGCTAACAGTGTATTTCCTTCCATAGAACGAAAGAAAAAACGATAAAAAAACCGTCCACGTCATTTACTTGTGAATACACGACATAATACAGACAAAATATTTTTATTTATAATATGGGATTGTGAAAACTCTCTAACAGTTATAACCATTTTCATGCTCTGTTTTTATACCAACCATTACATGATTAACTATTAGATCAAGAGCGCATAACTAATTAGGGGGCTAGTTAGGATTGGTTTCAATTTAAGTTAATTCAAGTTTAAAAATTGGTTTAGTCTGAGTTAATTTAAATTTGTTTGTTTTAAATATGAATCGAATTTAAGTTAAAAGATTCGGTTTGTTTTAAAATCTAATTTAATTTGAATTATAAAAAGTTTAGTTTGGTTTGATTTATAAATTAGATAGATAATTTGATTCGATTTAAACTTAACTTATGATTTGATTTGAATTATGTTAAATAATTATTAAATGATGTTGTTTTTGTTAATGAGTCACGAATTCAAATTACGAATTTGAGTCACATGTTCAAACCCTGAATTTGAATCATAAATTCAAATTAAACTCAAATTGAACCATTTTTATTTAAATTAAACTTAAACACTTTTAATATTAGATCAATAAATTTGAATTGAGCTATTTTTCATTTAAATCAAACTCAAATCAAAAAATATTTTAAATTTGTTCAGTTCATATCCACCATTTGTGCTAGTGTTTGCTTAGAGGTTTGGGGGGATTAATAAACTTTTTGTATTATATATATAAAATATAAATATAAAACCTAAAATTTCATTAACCCCTATTAAATTTCATTATTTCTCAATTATCTTTTCACATTTGACTTTTATTCAATTTTGACCCCGTAAATTTTATTTTTAGATTCCATTATTGTGATCAACCACTCTATCCACAATCATTGTATTAATGTTCTATTATTTAACCATGTAATTACATATGTAATATTGTCTCTTATTCTATAAATTAAAGACATCAAATGACACTTTTAATTTTCATATTGTTACATTTATTAAATTATTACAAATACTAATAATATAATGATGGAAATAAATTTTTAAATAAAAAATCAAACCACCTTAAAAATATTACTATATTACAATTGATTATAATAACTTGCATAAAATTACACCTATAATATGATATTCTTAGCTTTGATGTGATTTTTAGAATCAACGGTGGATTATACTAGTACATAAAAATATTATAATTTATTAAATTTTTAAATATTTGGAATAATTGGAAAGTGATATTGCAAATTGTTTGGTTGGAAAATTATGAAACACAAAAAGCAATAGGAGTATCAAGAAAGCTAAGCGAAAAGACGGGAATTGAACAGAATGTGAACCACAATTTTGGAGGCAGCAATTAAAGAAGAGAATGATCCAATCGAAATATTCCGAATCTTGATCAACTCTTTTTCAAATTCTAATAATCACAGATTATACTAAAAAATATATTTTATTTTATTTTTTTGAAAAATGTTGACATACGGTAACGTTATCCCCTCCTGCGGTATTGTAAATTCATGAGCATGGAGAGGCTGAACCTGAAGGCACTGACTTGGAGAATCAGTGCTCTCCATTTGTTTATTGTAAAATCTCCCCTCCACGGTAGGGTTGGATACCGAGCCAACTCGAGCTCGAGCTATTTGTTAGATTTTCTAATTAAAATTTTTTATACAAAACGACGTTGTTTTGATCAATATGTATTAAAACGACGTCGTTTTGATAACGAAAAACGAGTTGATCTTAGTTGAGCTCGAGCTCAAACTCGAGCCAGCTCTATATGAACAGAGCTGAGCTCGGCTCGAATCTAATCTTAATCCATGACCATGTGCTTGTTTGATTGAGCAAGACGATACCATTTGGTGAGTCATGAAACACGATTTATAGGCATAATATTGAATTTGATTATGATATAATTATTTGTCTATCTAAATATTACGATCATCTTTCCAGATGAAGATGACAACTTCGTCTTCATCTAAGAAGATGAACGAAGACGAAGAGCTTCATTTTTTTTGACAAAACTCTTTGTCTTTCAAAAGAAAATCAATATCAATCAGGCATCTAAATGGGTGAAGAGAGTTCGTCAACAGGAGAAAAAACTTCAGGAGGGATAGACGACCGACAATGGCGTTGGATTTAGCTTTGGAGATTTGGAAACTAACCCTAGGGGCAAACTGTTATTTTTTAAAACTTTGGTTGGGGGAAAAATTTTAGTTTTCAAAGTTTAAGGGAGGAAAATGAATTTTTATTTTAGTTTATTTTAATATTATAGATATAATAATAATTTTACCCTTACTACTGTTAATTTTAACTATTCATGAGTGGTATTTAGGATTTTCAAAGATAAAGAGAAGATACTTGGGAAAACAACAATCCTTTGGTGAGAAATAGTCCTTCGGCCTTATGAATTGTCATAATTAATACAAAAAATGGCTCATGACCTAAAGGTGCAATGTAATACTTATGCAAAAGTAGGGTTTAATTTGGGTTGAATTTAAATACAGTTCGATTTAAGATTAATTCAAATATAAAAGAACTCATTTGAGATAAATAAATTGAGACTCAAACTTGATTTGAATATAATTTAATTAAAATTCAATTCAAGTCAATTTAAACTTAAATATTTGGATAAATTTGAGTTCAACTTGTTTATGAAAAACAGCTAAATTATTTATATAGATTAGATTCATTCAATTAAAGTTTGAATTTGAATTGACGTAAAATCTCAAATTATGCTAAATTGAGGTAACACCCACAATTAAGATAAATAATAAAATTATATAGATTTAATTTTAAGAATTTAATTAAATATTTAAATAATATATTAATTTTAAATAAAAATAATATTACTAAATGCCCAATTTAGGATTATTAAAATAATAGTTTTTAAAATGATAGGAAAAATTATCTAAAATTACTATTAAAAAAAAAAAAAAGAAAGGAAAAGAGCAACCCACGTGTTATTTTTCAGAAGTGGTCCCCATCTGAATATCGTGGAGTTCACACATGACCATAAAACGTGTGTACCATAGTCTCCCAACACACCCGACTGGTCGTGAGAGATATTTCTTATTTTTAAGAAATTTCCAGTGGTGGATTTTTCTGATGCAATCGGGCCCCGTTTTTGGCCATGAAATTGGTAGGAAAGTGCATGTATTATATTTTGACGTCAATTTTCATTTTTTTAAAAAATAAATTGCTTCAACTTTTGCGGCATGCTATGATTAACAAAGGTTGGTTTCAATTTAAGTTATTTGAGATTAATTAATTAAATATTAAATTTATTTTCATAAATAATTTAAGTTTGATGCAAACTTAAGATTAATATTAAATTACGTTTAAACCTAATTTTAGTTTAAATTCATCGTTTTGAATTGATCTCAAATTAAATAATTAGATTCGAATCAATCGGAATAAGTTTTATTTGAGTTCATCAAGATAGAATCTAACCTTTTATTCAAATATTCATACTAAATTAAGCTAATACCATAGATTTAAAACTCGGTTGGCAAATTGATCGATAATATGCCTTTTTAGAATTTTTATTATTACATCATTAATTTTAAAAATATTAAAAATATTTTTAAATTTTTAAAATTTATGAGATACACTCATGTTAAGTTATCATTTTTCTAAAATGTTATATTAATCATTTTTGTCATATTATATAATATACTTATTATATCACACTAATTTTTTATATACTTTAAAATCGGTAGAATTTTTACATGCATAGTATTGTATTGAGCATACTAGTATATTAATAACCATTTTTAATGCATTTTAATATTTAATTTTTGTTTTCTTAAAAAAAAAACAATAAAATAAAATCTACACGTGGAAGCTGTAATCCAAGAATTAGCGCATGAGTTAGCAGCTTTCCCAACTAATTGGGATTAGATTGGTGATTAGTTTTAACTTAACATTACCACGTGGATTACACCCACACACACACAAAATTCACGTTCCCCTTACCCATTCGTACACAAGAGGGTCACGCTCTCTTTCTCTTTTTCTGTGCCTGTTGCTTGCTTGTCCCAGTAACAATACAGCACATTCACCTTACAACTACTCACTCAACGTACGCGCCTCAATTCAACCTCAGCCACACCCTCCCTCTTATCCCCTTCTATATATTCACCTCCAAGCTCGCATCCCATTTTCACCGGCAACAAATCAAGCCTTTTTTTCTCTTCCTGCAAGGTAAATTCGGAGGGAAAGCTCGAATCAGTTTTTGGAGCTGGTGTTTTGGGGTAAAACCCGGGCAAGCAAGTTGTAGACATCACGGCTATACACAGAGTAACTCGGCCTCTAATTCATGTCCGGGCGGTACGACGCAAGGGTTGTGTGATAGAGAGCAACCCTTCGCCGCACGGCGGGCGTGGTGCTTTGCCTTCCGAAGGCGGTAGCCCTTCTGACCTCCTCTTTCTTGCTGGCGGAGGCGTCTTTTAGGTTTTGCTAGTAGTTTAGATTTTTTATTTTGCTTTTTAAGAGTAAGTTTGTGTTTTGAATTTTTTTAGTTCTTAAATAAGAAAAAAAGCCCAAAAGCCTTCTCCTCGTCATCGTTGTTGTTCTTGTTCTTCTTCTCCTTGTTGTTGTCTATGTACTTGTTTTATTGAAAGAAAGATATAAATAAGATGTTGAGGATCAAGAGAGTGCCAACCGTTGTTTCGAATTACCAGAAAGAGGAGGCGGAAGAGGGTGCTCGTCGCAGAGGCGGGTGTGGTCGGAATTGCCTTAACAAGTGCTGCATCGAAGGTGCTTGTTTAAATACCCCCCTGAATTTTTCCTTTCATATGTTTCCGTTAAATTATGAATTAATTGTTCTATGTTTTGGTTTAATAGGGGCAAATCTTCCCTTGTATTTGTTCAAGAGCGTAAGCAAGACTGAGACTGCGAAGGTTGTGCTTGAAAAGGAGAATAGCGAGCCTCCGGTTGCGTTTCTAGACTCGCTTCTTCTTGGGGAGGTAAAATTTTGTTTAGCAAATGATGAAAAGAAATGGGTTTTGAATATTTATGCTGTGCGTTTGGTTTAAATTCTTGGATATTAAGGTTAAATTTGTTTTTATTTATACTTGTAGTGGGAGGACCGCATGCAGAGAGGACTCTTTCGCTATGATGTCACTGCCTGTGAAACCAAGGTCTCTTTCTGGGTTTTACTTATTTTTTGCTTTGATGTTTTTAAACTTATATATGGGTTTCACTGAGATCTTTATTTGTTATTTTATCTTGGTTTAGGTGATTCCGGGAGAGTATGGTTTCATTGCCCAGCTGAACGAGGGCCGCCACCTGAAGAAGAGGCCAACTGAATTCCGTGTTGACAAGGTCCTCCAGCCTTTTGATGGGAACAAATTTAACTTCACTAAAGTTGGGCAGGAAGAGGTGCTCTTCCAGTTCGAAGCAAGTCAAGATGGTGAAGTTCAGTTCTTCCCAAATGCGCCCATTGATGTTGAGAATTCGCCAAGTGTTGTTGCCATCAATGTAAGTTTTTTGATTTAGTTTCTAAGAGACCTAGTTCCTTCAGAAAGAACAACCAAATAAATAATGTTTTACTGACATGCTTTTAAACAGGTTAGTCCAATTGAATATGGGCATGTGCTGCTGATCCCACGGGTTCTTGAGTGCTTACCTCAGAGGATTGACCGTGATAGCTTATTGCTTGCACTTCAGATGGCCGCCGAAGCTGGGAATCGGTACTTCCGCTTGGGTTACAATAGCTTGGGTGCATTTGCTACCATCAATCACCTTCACTTCCAGGTTTATATTTATGTAACTATATCTCTAAAAATTCAGTTTTAGGCTCATGAATTGCAACAAGTACTTGTACCGCTTCTAGTTATAACAATCCAACTCACTGGTTCTTTGCTATAGGCTTACTACCTGGCCATGCTCTTCCCAATTGAGAAGGCCTCTACCAAGAAGATGACCTCTATGGATAATGGGGTGCTGATTTCTGAGCTTTTGAAATATCCAGTCAGAGGTCTTGTCTTTGAGGGTGGAAATGCTATAGTAGATTTATCCAACAGTGTCTCGGATGCTTGCATTTGCCTTCAAGAAAACAACATACCTTACAATGTGCTTATTTCTGATTGTGGAAAGCGCATCTTTCTCTTACCACAGGTAATGAATTTAGAACCATAATTGAGGTTATTTTGTTATGAATGATATGTATGTGAGCCATATTTCCTTTTTTTGTTTTACCGACTCCTTATGTTGTTTACTAACTAAACAAACAGTGCTATGCTGAGAAACAAGCTCTTGGGGAAGTAAGTGCCGAGCTTCTCGACACCCAAGTCAACCCAGCTGTGTGGGAAATTAGTGGGCATATGGTGTTGAAGAGGAAGAAGGACTATGAGGAGGCATCAGAGGAAAATGCTTGGAGGCTGCTTGCTGAAGTCTCTCTCTCTGAAGAGAGGTTCCAGGAAGTGAGTGCTCTCATCTTTGAAGCCATTTCCTGTGGTGATATTGCCAATGGCAATGTTGCTGAGAACTTGCTTGAGGCAGGTGTCAAATCTCAAGCTCTTGAAGAAGTCAATAATGCTGTTAACCCAAGCTCCTGCTGCACCTTTGTGCCGGGGACTCAGGAATGCCTATTTCTCCGGTAAGATCTGGGCTGGATAACCAGACCATCTGTGCATTTAGGTCTGGCTCATTCATGCTAGGGTCTACCATATGAGTTTGTGTTTCATGGAGTGAGGCGGTTGCCTGAATAAGCAGACTCTGTTTGCAGTGGTTGCTGTAATTTGTGTTTCTGTTGAAACGTCTCATCAGACTCATGATGTACTGTTGATATATGCTTTCAGTGTTATGTAAGATTCAGTGTTTGCTGTGTGATATATTTGTTTTTTGCCTCTCTTACATGCGCATGATTAATATTTTTATAATTATATTTAGCGATATTCTCGTATTCAATTATTGCCCTCTTCCCCTCTCTCTCTCTCTCTCTCTCTCTCTCTCTCTGCGCAGGGGCCCTCTCCCCTTCAAATAATTGATTTCCACGTTTATCATGCATCATGTTACTGTTTTGCAGGAGGGGTTGATGCTAAAATTTTGGTTTGACAGTTGGATTTAAGTTTGATTTCATTTGTTTTTACGGTGATATTGTTTATAGAATTGTAGTGTTGTTGGTAACTTTCTATGAGACTATATGTAAGTCGTAATGAGTTTAGACTAAGTATTATAAATTCAAATTAAATTTACGTTAGTTGCTGTCTGAACTTAGCTTGGTTCGAATATAATTGTTATTCATGATTGAGGTGTTGGGACCTTGGATATAATCTAAACTATTGAGTAACAGTCCTACCTCATGTTTATCTGCAACTGTAAGTTAAAGAAATGATAAAAGGCAAGATCAAATCAGGATGACACGCCCAGATGCTGCATAATTTGCGTAAGCAATGAGGCAGGCAGGGAAGAAAAAATGGCAAGACAAGAAAAATAATCTTTTCTTTTGCAGCATTGGTTCTTCTTAACCCAATAACTTTTGACCTACTTCCCTTCAAATAGGAAAAAGAAAACCTTTTCAGTACAATTTTTGCTAATAATTTAACTCAAATTAATGCTAATTAACTTAAATTATCAGTCGATAGTTGATACAAGTAATCTCTGGTTTGGTACATGCTCGAATTTGATCCAAGCTTGCCTGATGAATGCCCAACTCAAGTTTGGTTTCAATCCAAAAAAATAGTTTGAGAATGATAAATTTAGGCTCGAATTCAAATATTTAAATTAACACAAATTTGATTTATTTATAAAAAAAAGTTTAATATTTAATTTTAATTCAGTTCGTTAGATCTAAATTTAAATTTGAGAATTAAATCAAACAAATTTTGGTGCAACCCAACTATTAGATTCTTATTTTTTTTTTGGCCTCAGCTTCCCACATTTAAGATTTTAACATATTAAAAAATGGGAAATTTCAACTATTTAATCAAGTATCAAAGCACCGATTTGGGTATCAAATTTAAAAATAACCGTTATCTCATATTAATTTTAAGAAAACCCCATTTAAACCCCAATTTCTGTTTTTCAATAATCAACTCTATAATTTTGTGGAAAATAATAAAACCGTTTCTAGTTGACAAAATATCAAAGTAACTGTAACAATTATTTATATTTACAAATAAATTTTTTAATTTATTTATACAATTAAATATGATATTATATAATTATGAGATTTTAAAGTGAATAAAATAATAACCAAACATACCTTTCAATTGCTTATTATCGGATTAATTTGTCATTTTATATAGGTACGCTAGTTTGGCGCATAATTTTCTTTGAATCAAACGAAATGATGAATCACCATAAAAATCCTTATTTTGTTGTAAATTACAGAATAACCCATACAATCACTAGTTTGTCGAATTATTGTTTTCCAATTTAACCTCAATGTTAATCAGAATTATCCATCACCCCCTATAATTCCAGAAATATACGTATACCGGTATACGAACAAAGCAAATAAGAATTAAGCATTTAAGCTACTTGTATCGCCCAACTGAGGTTTGTGAGCTCTCTCCATCTCTGTAAGTTCCGAACTTCACACTCTCACCAAATACTCACATAGTATTTCTATAATAGTTTCTTATTATCCTTCTGATTTAGTGTAAAAATTTGAAGAATATTTAGTCTTGTGAGGCATTATTCGTTGTGTATGTATTATTGGCGTTAAGGAATGAATCACAAAGTAGGATTTGATTGTTCAAAGTAAGCAAGAAGTGGGTTTTGAATGTTAGTTTGGTAAATTAAGGGATTTATGTTTCTGAATATGATTTTTATGTAAATGGGTTTCACAAATTGTTGTATTTCAAGATGTTCGCAGAAATGCCTCTGAGAAATTAGTTGTTGTTTGTTTAACTTTTTTTTTTTTGGTATAATTGAACAATTAGTCGTGGCTAATCATATCAGGCGCATTGGAGTCGTGAGTAATGTTTATGCATGAGAGTGTAGATTGTGTATATTAGGCTAGTGTGGCCCTGGTCATAACCATTATTAGCCGAACAACGTAAATTTGTTTTGTTAGTGCGATTGATTTTTGATTTCCAGTTTCTTTTCACTTGATTCATTTCCTAACACAGTTTTATGCAAAATTAGGTCAAACTGATGGTTGATGGTGTTATATACTATGATAAAAATGTTTAAACTTTGTAGTGATGAGCTGAGCTTGCTAATTTAGCTAAAGGTGGTTGAACATAACTTGAGTGGAATCCATGCTCTTCAAAAGAATGGGAATTGAAGGAATGGATAATTTTGATAAATTAAAAACTCAACCAATAGTATCATATAATTAGTTTATCTAAAGGTGAAACAAGATGTTTGTTTAATGCTTACATTTTCATGACCTGGTCACTTGTAGGTTATGTTCTGTTAAACGTTAAATAATTAAGATAATGAACCCATCATTTGTATATATTTCTGCATATCTTTCCTGCCTAATAGAAAAAAAGGTAATGAAGTAAGTCCTCACTTTATTTGGAAACTTGATTCACAGCAAAATTTTGCATAGGAAGCCGCTTTAATATACTGAATTCCTTTTATCAGAGGTATATTAAAAATAATTATTAGGCTTTTAAGTATTCGGTGAGTTTTGCATTGATATCTGATGATTGGTTTTTCTCATGTTGTTATCGATGTTCTAAAGTGGCAACACTAGTTATTTTGATGTTCTTTCTGCATAAAGTTCTGTAACATAAGCTTCTGTCTTGAATCTGGATTGCAGATTTATAGAAATGAAGAAGGGACTACACCCTCAGATGCAATGGATATCCTATGTGACCCAGAGCGGCAGATTGATGCATGTTATGATGACAAAAATACACCATGTCGGCAAAGTGTACCATTTTAGGGCAAGACGCCAGATGGCTCAAAGTATTGGACAGCTTGCTAAGTTTAAGCGCCGGTATGAGCAGCAGGAGAATACCGAAAACAATGAAAAATGAAAAGCAAAGGTCCAGAGTGAAGTTAGATATTGTAGCCGGACTTGTATTTCTATTTTACAAAATTAACCAAAACCTGATTCTCTGAGGGACATCATCATTTTTCTACTCCATGTGTGCTTAGATTTACAAATTTTCATTTTGATTATAGTTGTGAGGCAACACAATTTTCAAGTTATCTTCAGTAATTCAATCAAGTTTTCACAATTTGTTTTTTTACCCTAAACCATGAGTAAATCACGCTATGATTCATCTGATATTGCTTCTGGATATCATTCAATGTTGATTGGAGGCAATTGCCCTCTCTTTTATGTTTATATTCTTGAATGAGTAGGTCTCAGTAACTTGTCTGCTGGAAACAGAGCCATGAGAAGAACTCAGGAGTTGGAGCTCTTGGCTTTGATGGGTTCCTCAACAACCCTTTCCTCTGAATTTCCTTTTTGCTCATGTAAACAGTCCAAGAAAATTCGGCTCCTTTTTGCCAAAGATTGAGAAAATGTTTATGAAAATTGCAACGTGACAGGCATCAGGCTTACCTTATGACAAACACTTCACCAATAAAAAGAAAATAAAGCACATCTAATTTGGCCGATGAGTGAAGGTGGATTCAAGCCGAGCCATTCTTGAACAAAAATTAGTTTGAACTTGGCTCAAATATAGAAAGTCTAGCTCGAGTTGACAACGAATTGTTAGAGAAGTTGTTGGAAAACATTGAAGAAGAAAAAAGAATCATCGAAAAAAAACAATGAAAAAAAAAAAATCTTCAGAAAAGTTAAAAAGCTTATGTAGAAAATGAAAAGTCGTTAGAAAAACTAAATATATTAACAAATTACTCGATTCTATCTAACACAACTCAAATTTGAGTTGGGACTACCTTAATTCGAGTTCGACTAATTCAAAATGACCACCAACCTAAGCTAGATCCAACAATTAGCAATAGATGTGACCACAAATCAAGGACTAGGCACATAACTTTTTCATTTGGGATTTGTTATAAGTTATGAAAAAAAGATTTCTTGAAGGTCAATCAACTCCAAGCACAAATTAAGAAGAGCACAACTCTCCTGTCAATCACGTAATTAGTAATTAGCACCTCCCACAACACGAGAATTTAATAGTAACCTATAAGAAAAGCAAGCTTCATAATAGTAACTGAATCAGCATTTTGCTTATATAAATATATGAAGCCGCCATAATTTTCTGTACTGCATCTTGAACTGACCCGGATGGCCAATTATGCTCTAATCACTTTCTTAATACTAATACTTGCACCCTTTGCAATAGTTGAAAGCAAATTTATGGCCAAAAGGGTGCTCCAAGGTGCCAACAATGGCTCATTAGTATCATCGCCTTGGCTTAAAAAAGTGACCAATGGAGGGCGGGGGCGAGATCCATGGCCTCCAGGACCAGGGTGCCGGAACAGGCCACGGATATGTAGTCGAGGGAAGAAGCCAGGAACCCAGATGAGATGTTGCAGGAACCGTTGTGTTGATGTGAGTTCCGATGTAAATCACTGTGGTTTGTGTGCGATCAGGTGCCCATTTACATGGCAATGTTGCCGTGGCTTTTGTAGCAATACAAGTGTTAGTCGCTTTAATTGTGGCAAGTGTGGCAGTAGATGCCCTTGGGGAGTGCGTTGCTACTATGGTATGTGCGGTTATGCTCAGCCTGAACCTCGGCCGCGGCCAACACACCCACCACCACTTGGCAAAGGCAGACAAGAACCACCATGGGGTGATCAGCCACCTTCTAGCAACATATAATAAATGTTCTTATGTCTCTGATAGTGTGTGGATTGTGTGAAGGCAAGCTGCATATTTCATGTTTCAGCAATTCGATGATCTTGTTCTGCTTATAAATCAGTATATGTGTGAGTTTGCGTTTTATTTATCAATCTTCTACAGTCACTGTTCTTGTTTTTCGTTACCATGCCAAAGCTTAACAAGTGTAGTGACCATTTTGCGTTGTCATTGCTCTTTAATTTCGATTTGTTAGAGCAAAAGAATACTCTATTGTTAACCTTTTATGTCCCTCAGAAAGAGCAGAGCTTATATGTGCATGCTCCATCTCTGGAATGGCTTTCTTGCGCGTTGTGTTGTGATATAAAGAATTTGAAAGTTTATTAATGCTTCGGTTTTTTTTTTTTTCAAAAATTCTTGGAGCCTTTAATTAAACTATATATATTTATAATAAGTCTAATGATGATATTAATGATATATATATTATATGATTAAATAATTTTAAATTTAAAATAAAACAAAGCCAAATGTTATAATGACATAAAATCTAAATTGATACTTATAAGTACATATAATATTATTCATTATTATATAATTAAATCTTACTTGAATCAATGAAACATATGTATAGATATGTAAATTGAACCAGCCTTAACACGATGGAGATCAAGTTGAGCTGAAGTTCCTGACAGTTTAAATTTAACTCTCGAGTCTAATATTACTTTTGCCGACGCCAACTAGTCGGCATTTATTGGGCAGTGCTATACTTCTTGAAATCAAGTTAAAGCCCTATTTTCTTTAGGAGTCTGGGCTTGGCCATTGCTGCTAACTGAAAGTGACTAAAAAAACCAAAAAGAAGACTCATACCCATGACATCATTCATTAAGTTCTTTTACATCAACACAAAGGGCAAATAATCAAAATTGAATACCAAAAAAAAAAAAAAAAAAAATCAAAATTATAGGTTACTTCAAGGTAGCAACTGGGACACTCTTTAATTCCAATGGCCGGTTTCATGTAATTTTCGCAGAAACAATACCAAAATGGAACAAATAAGTATGGTGACAAATTAATAATGGTACAAACACGCCTCTCAAGAATGCCTGCTAATACGTAGGAAAGTTCGGATCCACGTCACGTGCCCAGGACTCAAGCCCCCCAATGATATCCTTAGCTGAAGTGAATCCCATGGTCTTGAGAAGCTGCACAGCTCTCTGTGAATCGTTGCCTCTTCTACATACCATGTATAGGCTAACACCGGAACCAGGATTAGTTCCATCCTGCTCTTCTTTTTCTTTCAATGCTGATGAAACCTCAGGTAGTCTTGACTCCAAACTTGTGAGTGGGATGTTTATAGAGTTCGGAAGAGAAACAATCTCGAAGTGATGTCCTGGCCGTACATCCACCAATACATGTGCCTCTCCTTTAATGACTTTTTCTTTATATTCCGTGCTGCTTATTCTGGAATCTGCCGGAAGCAAATTCAACTTTAAGGGAAGCTGCAAATAATTGGATGTTCATGCATTAGATTTAGTTAAAGATTCAGTGTATTAGGCTAAATAATGAAACCGATGCAATCAAACACATGCAGCTGAAACAAGAAGTAATACCGTGGATAAAGGAGATTGAGTGAACTTCTCATAATCAAAATTTCTAAATACATCTTTGGTAAATGCTGAATTTTCTCCACAAACTTTGCACTGTAATGATCTGCCTCTAATCTTTACCTAAGCAAAGGTGAATAATATATCGGATAAGAAGATAATACCGCACCAACAGAGATAATATATAAAGGATGGGTCAAATTTGAACTATTGACAGAAAACAATCAGGTCACAAAGCCAAACAAAAGCTACTTAAATCAGAACCCTGACAAATATTTATAAAGCTTCAGCAAGTATAAAGGTGATAAGTATCAGCCATTTAAGTTTGCTAGCACTGATAGCATTAACCACTAATTGGAGAACAGAAGAGATAGACAAAAAGAACCCTGCATTCTGATACTAAATTTGAACTTAATAGACACAACAAAAGGAAGAAAATGCAACTTACTACACGAATTCGTCCTGACAAAGCATCAAATAGAAGCATCCTTCCTGAGAGTGGTTCACCGATAGCACTAGCAATTTTAATGGCCTCTAAAGCTTGGAGACAGCCGATAATTCCTGGAACTGAAATACATAAATAGAGGAATTAGCCTTTTGAGGAGAAAATTGCTTAGATATTAAATTTAATAATAGCACATTGACAGCAAGGATCAATATTTATTTTTCTCATTCTTAAAACCAATACATAACACAAATTTCTATACTTAATTCTGATTTCAATATGCATTATTATCTGAGGGATGATGAATCCCCACAAGGAAAAATCTATTAACATGCAGCACAATTACCAAGATCAAAGATAACATCTTTAACTATGACTCAGTATGATAATTTCTTTTTTTATTCACAAGAACTTCTCCAGCAATCATGCTTCATAACTTATATAAATATATGGTGGTCAACTTGAAGTTAAAATTGATCAAAGGTCCTGTCAAAAAGAAATTATCAACACACCTACTCCTAAGACTCCATTATCAGCACATCTTTGGCATGCCGTCGTAGGAGGTGGAGTTGGAAATAGGCAACGATAGCATGGACCTCCATTGTGGTTGTAAACTGTAAGCTGCAAGATAACTCTAACAATGTGGGTATGCCAATAATTTGCACAATACATATACAGAAACCAAGTTATATATACAGAAAATTATAGCTTTAACCAATCAGAGTACCCAAACTGTGGCATACATACCTGCCCTTCCAATCCCAGTGCAGCACCAGATACAAGAGGCTGCATGTGACAACATACAAATGATAATTATTCCCAAAAAGAAAGTGATGGCACATAATTGACTCTCCTATTCTATTTCTTAAAACAAAGAAAAAGCCTCAAAGCTTCATGCATGTAAATATAACCGGAGAAAATCTTATAAATATAAGAGGCATTATCATCTCATATTTGATTGAGGATGAAGTAAAAGAAAGACAGAAACTTTGTTTGCTTCATCACGCTGTTGCTTGGGACTCAAGTTATACATTTCAATGTTGAAACATTTAGAGGGCAAAGAATAGATCTAATCGGAAGGTAACTTTGGAAAACTTCAATTGCCATGTTTTGAAGTCAATTCATACATCATTGGACAATCATCCAAAAGAATGTGCACTGTACAGAAAAGCTTACCTTCCCCAACACCACACAACAATCACTGATCATGTATCGGCTTGGTGCATTATCAGTTGCATCTACTACTATGTCATATCTTAAAAGTGATGGCAGTCATGGAATCCTTAACATTTCACCACACAACATTACAACTGAAAAGGACAAAAAAAAAAAAAGAAAAAACCCACAGAGATTGTTAAAAGTTATTTAATCAAGGATACTTGCTCAAAATCTCCAAAGCATTTGAGGTACGCAATGCTTCCTGGTGTTCAACAATCTGAATAGTGGAGTTGATCCTGGAAGAAAATTCCATGTTAGACAAAACAAGAAAAAACGTATACAACAAAAATTTTGCATTGAACTTCAAGTGAAAAGAAAAGGTGAGTTTAGCCTTTTCAAAGCAGAGAAATTCAGCAAAAAAATTTTAGTACACAAAAATCAGAAAAGTGTAACATACGAGCGACAAGCAGCTGCAGCTGATCTCACTTTGGGCTGACCAATATATGCTTCAGTGTGGATAATCTAAAAGCAGGAAATTATGAAAACAATAGTTAAAGGGGGGATTAAATCAAAATCTTAAACAATAATTTGAAAGCGAAAAAAAAAAAAATCATGAAAAGGTTCAAACTCATGAATATTATCAATAATCTTAAGCAATCATAAATCCTATTTTATTAGATGTTTTCACCACAAGCAGACAGGTTCTCAAAGCCATTGCCTACGAGCTAGTTGATATTAACATTAAATCTTATACCTGCCTGTGCATGTTGTTAAGCTCAACTACATCATGATCCACAATACCCAATCGCCCTGAGAAGCAAAACCATTAAAATAGTTTCAAGTTTCAACAACCTCAAAGGTTCAAATTGTAAAAACTGAAAGGAATATACATAGCAACATGTCTCTCCAGCAAAGAGAGCTTACTAAAACACAAAATTTTGCAAACTATCATCAGTTTCTGGCAGGAGATCAATCAAAAGTTTGTGTTTTAGCAAAGTCCAAATTTTATAAAAACGAGGTTGTCAACGAAGTCTCAAATCCCCAATAAATTTTTCTTCTTACCAACCCCACAAGCTGCAAGATAGAGAAGAGCTGGCGAGCCCAAACCACCAGCTCCAACGACTAGAATTGAAGATTTTAACAGATTCGACTGCCCTGTAACCAAAATTAAACAAATAAAAACTTCAAATTGAAGCAACATAATTATAAAAAATAATAAATTTGAAGCCGTAAACTGACGAATAAGACCTTGAACTCCAAAGGAAGGAAGCAAGAGGTGGCGACTGTAACGGTAGATCATGTCCGGTGATAAGCCATTGGAATCAACGGTGGTCATTGAAGCACAAGAACCGTTACTAACGGTGTTTGCTTTCTGATGAAGCTGAGCTTCGAGAACGGAAATTCGATGCTCAATTTCCCTCTTAGAAGCCTTTAAGCTTTCTAGTTCTCTGAGGATTCGAGACACGTCAGCACCATCTCCGTTGGTCTCCATATCGTGACGAGACAAAAAGTTGTGGCAGACGACGGCAAAGTTCAGTTCCGTTCAGAGAAACCCTAATTTCAGAAAGAAGACCACATGTTACCCAGGTCAAACGTTTGACTTTTCAGATATATACAATATAGCTGATGAAAAAAATCTTATTGCAAAATCTCCTATAACACTACTAAAAATTGCCAACCATTTTCATTATTTTTAGCCGAATGACAACTCTCCACCCAAACTTTGATGAAATAATTCTCACTCTCTAAATTTAAAAGGTTCATTTCTAATCCTTTGTTAAATTTTAATAAATATGTAGAATTTGTTTTTAATAATTAAAATTAGAGTTTGAATAAATCTGATGAAAAAGGGATAAATCTAGCCTTGAAACAAGTGGAGGAGGACGAGATTTAGGCAATATAAGGGCTTGAGTGAGGTAAAAATAATCCTTTTCTCTCACATTTACATCGTCCACTCGTTGAACTACTGAAACAGATGAACAGAGGAGGACTGGTGACGTCGTAAACTTACGATGTCCAAACAGCTAGTCAGATTAAAATGTAGTGGGAAATAAGAAATCACCACGTGTCCATTCAAGTGCCAAGAGAGACACGGAACTTCTAGTTCTATCTTGTTACCAATTTTCCATACTTTGAGAACTTTCAATCTCGTTCGCTCACACTCTCGTTTCTGAAAATTGAAAGCTTTCATCCATGTCACTGCTATCACAAGTGAGAGGCTTCATCTTTCTCTTTTACAAATCTACCCGGCCCTCTTCCATGAAGCCCTTCACCGCCTGCCTCTACAATCCCTTTAGGGTAATTAGTTAATATAAAATTATATATCATGTTTAATTATTAGTCACTGATTCTGATGACAGTCGGTGAATTGAATGTTGCAGAGGTATGGCAAAGATAACCGGCTGCGTGATGAAAGGCACGTAATGGAGGAGAGAGCGCCGTCGACAGCTGAAGAGTTCGAAAGGGTAGCGGAGGAGAAGCAGAAGCTTAAAGCGGCGGAGCAAGGAGTGGCAAGTCAGACGGGTGATAGGTTTTATGATGTACCGGAAGAGGC